>NC_138989.1:64714386-65957886 GCF_964341445.2 Mesoplodon mirus
TTAGTGGATACAGAAAAAAGACTGGAAGGAAATATTCCAAAATCAGGGTGTTGTAAGCAGGTTTTAGTTTTACACCTTTCCATATTTTCCAAATTTTCCATCATGACCCTTATTGCTTTTATAATCAGAAAATACGCAGCAAACTGAACGCTAATAGTTTTTTAATTTCCTCATGAATCTGTTTTCACAGGCACCATTTCAGTGGGGTTTGGAAAGCAGCAGGGTGTGAAACACAAATGAAATTCCCCATTCCTGCAGGGCTGAGTGTACCCCTTGGCCCTGAAGAGACGCTCTCCCCACATCCACGCTGGCAGCCAGCTGTCCACAGCTGTTCTGAGGAGGCTGCAAATGAATGGAGCTGGTGGAAAAACACAACATTCCTAACTCTCCAAGGATGGCATTATGCTTGGAACTCTTGCTCACCAAAGAAGTAAATAAACAGAAGAGAGAGGGAGAGAGGTGGCAGCCAAGCAAGCTGCAGAACTTCAGTGCTGGAGGGGCTTCAGCTTCCCGAGGTCCCCAACTCATAACAAAACACCTGAAAGAAGACCCCTCTGCCTAAGCCAACCAGCCTTGCCGAATGAGGGCTAACGCTGCTAGACCATAGCCCTCCTGAGCTGTATCTCTCAAATGCCAGCTTCCCTTCCTGCCACACATCAGAGTTGAGTATGAACAAGCTTTATATCCACCTCTAAGCTAAAGAGATCCCGAGGGCAGCGCCCCTGGCTGATTCATCTTCATACGCCCCCTAGCACTAAGGAGCACAGCACTCACCAACTATTTCCTCAGCCACTGCCGCATGCCAGGCATTGTTCTGGGGTTGGGGATACAACGGGGAGCAAAACAGACAAGCTCCCTGCCTTCTTGGAGCTTACATTCTAGTGGGGGAGGCAGACAATAGACAGGAGGAGAATCAAGTTTCTATCCCAGATAGCTTGGGACGCTATGACGAACGTATTACCAGGCTGTTTCAGTTGAGATCCAATGACAAGGTGAAGCCAGCTGTGGGAAGATTTGCAGGAAGGGCCTTGCAGACAGAACAGACAAGGAGAAACACGTGAGCTCCGTGCGTTCCAGGAACAAAAAGGAGCCAGGTGGCTGGAGTACAGGGAGTGGAGGAGGGTCAGAGAGGCAGGCAGGGGCCAGACCCCAGAGAGCCCACAGGAGGGCAGCACAGGAGCGGCCCACCTACCTCACTAGAGAGTCCTGCTGTGGCTTTGTGCGGCTGGGTTGTGCTGTGACAGCCCTCAGAGCAGGAATGCATCGCTATCAGTCGAATTGATGACAGGATTCCCATCATCCCAGACAGGCAATCAGCTTGACTTGGGGCTCTCAGAATGCCCGTGGAACCCCATCTCTTCTCATCCACACTCCGCTTCTAGATCCTTGCCCTGCAAACACCCCCTTCACAGCGCCAAGGAACACAGCTGATGGCAACGGAGGAGCAAGCCTGACTGCCGTCCGCCCATCCACCCACGCCCAGCCCTCGGTGTGCGTTCAGCAAACATCTTCCGTGCCCAGGCCTTGCGGTGGGCGCTGAGCGTGTGACGATGAGCAACACGAGTCACGCCCCCAAAAGCTGCCCCAGGCTCTCAGGGCACCACCGTTGGCCAGGAGCTGCCCAGCACCCACCTCTCCAGCTAGGCCTCCTGGTAAAACCTGCTGTGAGCACCTGACATGGTTCTGAAGGGTGGATTAATTCACTCCAAGGGGTTAAACAGAGAGACAAGCTCAGTGCCCCGCCTGCTTCCTGCCCCCCCCCCCACCCCCATTCCTCCCTCCAGTGACCCAGGGAGAAAATACGCCCAGTCTCAGGAATGAAGCTGTAGTCGGTGGGATGGCAGGTACGATGTATTTGAAGACAAAGGAGGGTTTTGGTGTTGGCTTGAGGAGTGGGAGGTGAGGGGGACCAACGGAGACTAGTCTGGGGAAGGGGTGGGGAGGAGGGAAAGAGCTCTGGCTGCACGCCTCAGACCTCCGCAACCAGCACCGAACAGATGCCACAGCTCACGGTCAGAGGGAGCCACGTCGGATTTGTGGCTTTCAGAATCTCCTCCTGCATAAAAATCATCGTTGCCATTATTCAGAGAAGCAAATTACCCCCACTTGAGCAGGTTCTTAAGCTCTACCCTGTGAGGTTTCTGGGATGCGCCTCATTCTGTGCAAATGGGGGGGGTCAGTGCCTGAGAAAAAGCACCCACACTGGCTCTAGGACATGCTTGTATCCCAGATCCCCCAGAGCAGCTGAAGTTGCCAGAAGCCTCGCAGGGCCCCTCCACACGGGTCAGGGTTCACTCCAGCCCCCGCCATGCAGTGGGTGGCAGGTTTTCTTCCAGTGGGCACAGCCATCCTGGGGAGAAGTCAGCGCCAAGCCTGGTTCCAGACCCTTGAGTCTCTTCCTCCCAGGAGGGGAGGAGGGGTTATAAATAGCCTGGACTCCTTCAGCCCTCCACAGGCACAGATCCCACACCCCCGCCCCAGCCTCAGCCAGCTGGTCCCTCCTCGCCCAAGTTCCCACAGCCTTCTGGAAGAGGGGGGGAAATGGCTCACCCACAGTCGGGGTGGAGAACACAGCCCTTCAGGCCCCCATGGGAGTGAGTGGCCGCCCATGAACTGTAACTGTAACCCTGCCACACCTCTAAACCCCTTTGTAACTGCAGTGCTGGAGAGGGCTGGGGGGTCACAATATTATTAGGGGGACTCTTTCACCCTGGTCGTCCCAGAAACCCCAAGCTGCATGCTCAGAGTATGTTACTGCAGTGAATGGAGTTACAGCAATAACATTCTCCCCTCTCTCTGCCTTGGTTTCCCTATCTGTGAAGAGCTAAACTATGAACTATGAGTTACCTATGAGATTAGCATGCAATGAAAGTGAAAAGGCAGTGTCAGACTATAACATCGTATTGTCATGAAGATACCGGATCTTGGTTTCTTCTCCAGGAGCCCCAAGCGCAGCTATGGGGACATTGATTCTTATCTGCTCATGAGAGAAGAATTATGCGCAGTGACACTGCATTAGCCTTGAATTCTTGATACTGTGTGCCCTTGAAAGCATAAAACTTACAAAATGTTCTCTCTTATAAGTTGTTTCTCACTAATACAGATTGACACACACCACATCCAGAATTATTTTGATTTAATACGGTTCTGCTGGACCGTACATGAAATTTTAGACTGAAGAATAAGCATTGCCCTAGAATATTTAGGTTCGGGAGAAAAAAGTTCTCTTACCAATCATTCTGTTTATCACTCAGATCCTTCCTGCCCATACACACTGGTAAGAAACAAGTGGCTAAAATTTAAGTGGCCAACTCGCAGTTCTTTTTAATTAAGACACTTTGTGTGCTCAATAAAATACAACGTAAAAAACATTTACTGAAAACCCACTCATTGATGTCTAATAGCTGTGTCAAATACCCATAACAACATTTATTCCAACACCCCCAGATAATTGCTCATCTTTCTCATTTAGTATCCACAACAGCACAGCATTTGTGCTCAAGTGTGATTGATCCAGAATTGGGCTCCCTTTCAAAAATATCTGTAAAACCTAATTACCAGGAAAACAGAGTTCTGGCATCCTACGGAAAGTGGGTGCCTCACAGTGAGACAAGCTGCAAACTCATCTTGGCTCATCAAGCCACATTATGTTACAAAAGGAGTTTGAGGAACTTGGGGTGAGGAGGGAGCAGGAAAAGTTGGGATAGTGTCAGACTGGAAATCTGCAGTGACAGTTCTGATTTTTTTAAGCCAAGGGCAGAGGACAGGAAATGAGCTGGCAGGCATGGATGTAGAAAGTACCAGATAATGAGCCCATGATGGGCTTGGGGTGTGGGAGTGGCATTTCTGATCTCAGGCCCTACAAGGCCTTGTTGAGGGAACTCTCTCCACCCCGGTCTGGGAGGCTGATGTCATTTCTAGTCTCCCTGGGCCTCTGACCACTGTGGCAGGTCACTCTCCTTCCTCGGGCCTGAATCTGTTCCTCTGTAAAATGAGCCCTCTTTAATATTTCTAGGGTCTCTTTCAGCTCCAAAATTCTGTGACTTCCTTTAAAGCAAAGGACATGCTTTCTGCTCAGGTACTTGCTGGGGCTGGGGGAATAAGGAGTGGGAACAGAACCAGCCAGAATGAAGGACTGAGTGTTTCCAGCTCCCATGCAGTTCTGTACCGACTTGCAACACCTGGGTATCAGACCCACTCTGGGAATAATGATTTCTTTCAGCCCAGGATGGAGCTACCCGGGTGGTGCTAACCTCCGATGCCCTGGATTTGTCAACCTGGCCAATGAGGAACGGGGCCAAACCACTGGATTTCTCAGAGCCTCTCTCCCAGAGCTGACCAAGGCACATCTTCCTCTTGTGAGGGTCTTCCCTTCCCACCGGCATCGCTCTTTCCGTCCCGGAGGCGCCAGAAACCCCAGCCCTCGCCTGGAGAATGGTCCAGCGAGGCTCCCTGGGCAGGCAGCACAAGCCACAGACTCCTGGCTCCCCTCGGTCCTGGACCCTCCACACCTCGGCTTGGGTACCAGCCCCCGCGGCTGGATTCAAAGGAAACGGGAGTTGTTGCCGCTTCTCTTTTCTTTGGCTCCTCCTGGCCTTCTTCCTAATGAAATCAAAGAAGCAGCCCTAATAACAAAGCAACACAGTGGCCGGAGACGATTCGCTTTCAAAGGAGCAGGAGATGCGCACACCACGAGCGAAGGCGCGCCCGGTTCCCGTGCGCGTCGCTAGGAAGAGATTTTGTGCTGACCCTTGCGGGCGACAGGTACCGGGCCGGCCTTCGCTTAACTTTCCCGAGGCACAGAGGAACCGTTGAGTGCTCCCATTTCCCGCAACTTCCCAAGTGGACAGCAGCATGGGTCTCAGGATCCTGCAAAGACACCACCTCGAGCAGGGACCGCTACGAAGCCCTTGAGGCGCATCGCGAGATGCCGGGTCCCAGACTTTCCAGTCCCTTTCCTAATCTTCAAGATAAGACCTCAGTGCGGGTGCCAAAGTCTCAAGAAACCGCCACTCTCCAAAATGTTCCCGCGCCTTCCCGGCAGCAGTGCGGTAGAAGTTTTGGCAGAAACCACCTGTGGCTGCCGACAGACCCGCCCCGCCCGGGCCCAAAGGCGCCGCCGAGCCCGGGGCCGCACGCGCCCGTAGAAGTTCCCTTCCAGCCCCGCGCGCCACTTCGCTCCGGGCCGCGGTGCCAGCCAGGAGGCGCGGCGCCCGCTCGCTGGCTCGCTCTTCGCTGGCTCTCCCCTCCTCCCTCCCTCCTCCCGCCTCCTCCCGTTGCATGGCTGCCGCACGGAGCCCCTGAATAGCCACCACAGCCCCCCGCCTCCTGGCCGCCGCGCCGGGGGCGCCCCTGCCCCAGCCTGCGCCCCAGGGTGCGCGGACCGCCGGCCTCCTAGCAACAGCCCGGGAGATCGCTCCCCGGCGCCTGCGATGCGGAGGCACCCTCCGGGAGCCCCGCGACCCCCGACCCGCCTCAGCAGCCGAGATGTGGTAGAGACCGCGACCCTCGCAGTCGATGCCCCAGCCCGGCACGCGAAGCCACTCACCTCTGCGCGCCGCCGGACCCGCGCGCCTCCTGCACTTGGCGCCGGGCCGCTGTCCTCGCGTCCGCCTTCGCCACCGCCGCGGTCCGTCCGTCCCTGTGCGCCGGAGCTGCGCGGGCCGCTTGGCTGTCAGAGTCTCGTGGCTGGGCTGCGCCGGCTGTGTGGAGCCGAGCGGCAGTGGCGGGCGCGCGGCAGCTCCTTCCTCCCCTCTCCGCGCCTCCGCCCTCCTCGTGCCCCGCCTCCCGCGCCGCGGCTGTCAGCCCTGCGCCCCGCGCCCGGTGCCCGCGCTGCCCGCGCCAGCGGCTCGGGGTGCGCACTGGGCTAAAGGGCCCGGATGTCTGAGGTCGCCTCTCGCGCGCTCCCGCCCCCTCCCCTGCACCCCCTCCCCTCCCTGCCACACATGCACTTGCTGCGTCTCAACCTCCTCCTCGGCTCCAATTAATTTCTATTTTGACAGTAACTGTGGCTGGGGGCGGCGCTGCTGGGGGCGCCCAGGACCCGCGGAGGCGGCGGGCGGCAGTCAGGCCGCGGCGCGGGGGCGGAGTGGGGGGCCGGGCAGAGCCACCCTCGGCTCGGGGCTCCGCGTCTTTTTTCTTTCTTTTTTCTCTTTGCCTCCTCCAGGATTTAAAGGGACAGCCCCGGCCGAGGCGAGGGGCCAGGCGGCCGCCGTTTCTCCGGTCTCCAGACGCCCTCTGCGGCCCGGCTGGACTCGCCGGCACCCGGAGCACAGGCTCCAGACCGCCGGGTATTTTTAGGTCCACACCCGGCCCAGGACACCGGGGCGGCCGAGCTTGGCTCGGTCGCCCCGGCGCACGGCTATTTTTACAGAGTCCGATTGGGGGAGGAAATAAAACAACTCAGCAACTGCTTTTCCAGGCGAAAGTAGGGAGCAAGGAGTGGGGGCGAGAAGTTTCCCAAATGCTCTCGGAATTCCAGAGAGCTCAGAAAGACACCTCTCCGACACGAGAAACCACAGGCGCGCAGCACTCCAGGGCTCCCAAATCCCTGCGGGCCTCCCCGCCCTGGAGGCCGCTCGGGCGCCGGGCCCCCAACTGCTCGCCGGCCAGGGTACCCCGCAAGCTGCACAGCGCGCGCCAGGGACCGGCCTCGGGCCACCCGTCACTTGCCTAGACTGCCTGGAAGGCGGCCTTCAGAAGCATCCAATCACCCAGCTACGCAGCCAAAAGGCGGGCACTAGAAGGACTTGACTCCACCCGGTCCCTCCAAGCCCCGCCTCCGCGGATACTGTACCCGCTGGAGAATCTCGGTGGGAAGCGCAGCAAGCGCCGAGAGGTGATGGACAGCGAAAAGGGCCCATTCGAGGGAAGAGGAGGGGGTCTCGGTCCAGGAGCGAAGGCGTGAACTGTCGCTGGCTAGGCGACTCCTGGGCAGACGTTCCGGCCACCAGCAGGCCGGGGCACACTGGCGCTCAACCTTTTTACAACGCCCGCCTTCCGCACTCCCTGCAGACATAGAAACCCTTGCCCTCCGTGGCTTGCCCGACCTCTGCGACTGTACCCTCTGATGTCAGCGGATCTTCTCCGGGACTCTTTCTTCAAAGGCGGCGAAGTTTTCGGTCCTCAAAGTCTTACAGGGGCTGCGCTTACCTGAGCCGTGCAAGGCTCCCAGGACAGGCGAGAAAGCGAATCTCTCCCTCCTGTTTCCATTCTGAACATCGACTAATGAACGGACAGTGGGACTGCTGCTGTCTGCGTAGTGTCTCTGACTATTGAAGATACTCGATGACATCCTTTACAGGATTCACGAAAATAAATTTGTGGACCTTTTGCTTGGCGCTTCGCACCAGTGTTGCTCACTAGAAATTTTCATCGTTTCATTCGTTCGTGTAATAAATGCACATTGCATGGCACCACTTGGGTGTAATGAAAACAAGGGAAAAGGCTCTGGAATAGGATGTGACAGCGGAAATCTAGGCACAAACATGAAAGGGTGAGCTGAAACGTACGGTTGTGTACATCATGTTTCACTGGACAGAGAGGCCTGGCTTTTCCTAATAAGAAAACAGCATTTATTTGACAGTTTGAACAACCAGCTTACCCAAACTGTTCAAAAGCAGTTTGAAGAAGTCTAGGGAAGTCTGTTGTGGAAACTAAGATTTTCATATTCAGGATGTCAGACTTCCAAGTAGCTAAAGCAAAATAGCATCCTTGCTTTAAGCAGCCCTGGGAGCCTTTGCCCTCCCAAATTAGGTTGTCTGTCTCCCTGCTAAATTAGGTTGTCTGCCTCACTTCCTTTCATTAAAGGGTCTTCAGCCATTTGGAGGACTACTGACCCAGCTGATGCGGTCAAGCTTCTAAGCCAGAAGCATGGGAGTACCTGGGGGATGTGAGCCCTGCAAGACACCTGCAGATGAAAGGAATGCAGTGCGGGGAGTGAGGGCAGCCATGGCCATGAAAAGAGTGTTTTGTTTAAGAAAAGGGGGATGTGGGTACTGAATTAGAAATGCCTCTAAATAGGAAAGGTTGCCCTCCCTTCTCTGGGTACAGCTGGCTCAGAGCAGGTGTTCCATAGCTGGGGATCACTGAATGGCTTTCCATGTCATGAGCTGTGGAGGAAGCTTCCATGTTCTAGACAGTGAGCCACAGGTCGTCCGAACCTAATCACCACAGGCAAAAGTTTTATAAATTTAAGAGCAATCAGGATGAGAATGGTCTGCATTAGTGATATTATGGAATATTTTTAAAGAAAGCAGCTATTACACCGTGTTCACGATTTTTATTCAGTTGTCTTTTTTCCAACAAGACTTTGAGCTCCTTACCCATCTTGGTATCCTAGGTGCCTAACACACACTTGGCACCTGTTAGGTGCTCATTAAAGACTGATAAACCAAATGAATGCAAAGTTATTTTAGAATGGTGGCGTAAGCAGGGTAACACATACAGAGAGAAATCCAGTGCACTTTGTAAGACTCACTTGCAATTTACTTGTTTATATGGAAGTGCAACTGTAAACTTTGCCGTAAGTAATAGGACTTATTGGCTCGTGCCAGACTTCCCTCTTTAACAGCCATGGAACCAAGAAAAGCATGTTATTCAACTCCTCAGTGCCTCCATTTCCAAATCTATCAAAAGGAGATAAGAATAGGGACTTTTCTACACCTTAGGGATGCTGGGATGACCAGATGAGAAAAGATGTGGGCAAGTATTACCTCGTGAACAACATTCATTAAGGGGCTACTGTGGATCAAGCACTGTGCATTGTAAATTGTCAACATTAGTTATTGGAATAAATTTTTCAGAAATTATCTGAGAATGGGGTTCAAATATTTATCTATGTCCCAAGGGTGGTGAGAGGCTGATTCAAGAGAAAAGAAAAGGGGAGAATTAACATTTACAGAGCTATTTCTAGAATCAGAATCATGGCATGCATTGTTATATGTTCCTCAGGACAGCTGTGTGTGATGCATTTTGTTATGACCATTTATAGATGAGAAGTCTGAAATCAATAGCAATGGTAATGACCAAGGTCCCGAAGCTGGGAAGTGGCAGAGGCACCTTTGGGACCCAGGTTTGTGAGTTCGGGAATCCATCAGCAGCCCATCCTGCAATGCTGCCTCTAGAAGAGAAAAGAGGTAAGAGCCTTTAAGGAAAAGAGGCTAAAGAGAATTTCAAGAAAACAACAGTCTGGGCTTTCCTGGTGGCACAGTGGTTGAAAGTCTGCCTGCCAATGCAGGGGACACGGGTTCGTGCCCCGGTCCGGGAGGATCCCACATGCTGCGGAGCGGCTAGGCCCGTGAGCCATGGCCGCTGAGCCTGCGCATCCGGACCCTGTGCTCCGCAACGGGAGAGGCCCTCAGGTTGTTTGTTTTTTCTGAGATTGAGTTGTATGAGCTGTTTATATATTTTGGATATTAACCCCTTAGTGGTCATATCATTTGCAAATTTTTCTTCCATTCTGTAGGTTGTCTTTTTCATTTTGTCTTTGTCAATGGTTTCCTCTGCTGTGCAAAAGCTTTTAAGTTTAATTAGGTCCCATTTGTTTGTTTTTGCTTTTATGTCAGAGACAGGAGACAGATCCAAAAAAATATTGCTGTGATTTCTGTCAAACAGTGTTCTGCCTATGTTTTCTTCTATGAGTTTTATAGTATCCAGACTTAACATTTAGGTCTTTAATCCATTTTGAGTTTATTTTTGTATATGGTATTAGATAATGTTCTAACTTCATTCTTTTACATGTATATGTCGAGTTTTCCAGCACCACTTATTGAAGAGACTGTCTTTTCTCCATTGTATACTCTTGCCTCCTTTATTGTGGATTAATTGACCATAAGTGCATGGGTTTATTTCTGGGCTCTCTATCCTGTTCCATTAATCTATGTGTCTGTTTATGTACATGTAGCATACTGTTTTGATTACTGTTTTGATTAGCTTTGTGGTATAGTCCGAAGCCAGGGCACATGATTCCTCCAGCTCTGTTCTTCTTTCTCAAGACTCTCTTGGCTGTTTGGGGTCTTTTGTGTTCCCATACAAATTTTAAATTATTCGTTCTAATTTTGTGGATAACACCATTGGTATTTTAATAGGGATTTCATTGAATCTTAGATTGCCTTGGGTAGTATGGTGATTTTAACAATATTAATTCTTCCAATCCATAAACTTGATATATCTTTCCATCTGCTTGTGTAATCTTAAATTTCTGTCATCAGTGTCATGGTTTTCCAAGCATAGATCTTTTATCTCCTCAGGTAAGTTTACTCCTAGGTATTTTATTCTTTTTGATGTGAATATCAGTGGGATTGTTTCCTTAATTTCTCTTTCTGGTAATTCATTGTTAGTGTATAGATATGCAACAGATTTCTTTCTATTATTTTGTATCCTGCAACTTTACCAAAATCATTGATGAGCTCTAGTAGTTTTTTGGTGGAGTCTTTAGGATTTTCTATGTATGGTATCATGTCATCTGCAAACAGTGACAGTTTTAATTTTTCCTTTCCAATTTGGATTCCTTTTATTTCTTTTCCTTATCTAATTGTTGTGGCTAAGACTTCCAATACTATGTTGAATAAAAGTGGTGAGAGTGGGCATTGTTGTCTTGTTCTTGATCTTAGAGGAAATAATTTCAGCTTTTCACTGTTGACTATGATGTCAACTGTGGGCTTATCATATATGGCCCTTATTATGTTGAGGTATGTTCCCTCTATGGCCACTTTCTGGAGAGGTATTATCATAAACGAATGTTGAATTTTGTCAAAGGCTTTTTCTGCATCTGTTGAAATAATCATATGGTTTTCATTCTTCAGTTTGTTAATTTAGTGTATCACATTGTTGATTTGAAGGTATTGGACCATCCTTGCATCCCTGAGTTAAACCCAATTTGATCATGTTGTATGATCCTTTTAATGTATTGTTGGATTTGGTTTCCTAATATATTTTTTTGAGAATTTTTGCATCTATGTTCATCAGTGATATTAGCCTGTAGTTTTCTTTTTTGCATGTGTGTGATATCTTTGTTTGGTTTTGGTATTAGGGTGATGCTGGGCTCATAGAATGAGTTTAGAAGTGTTCCTTCCTCTGCAATATTTTTGAAATAGTTTGAGAAAGATAGGTGTTAACTCTTCTCTAAATGTTTGGTCGAATTCACCTGCAAAGCCATCAGGTCCTGAACTTCAGTTTGTTGGGAGTTTTTAAATTGCAGATTCAATTTAATTACTGGTAATTGATCTGTTCATATTTTCTGCTTCTTTTTGATTCAGTCTTGAGTGATTGTACATTTCTAGAAATTTTTCCATTTCTTCTAGGTTGTCTATTTTATTGACATATGGTTTTTTGTAGCAGTCTCATATGATCTTCTGCAGTCCTGTGATTTTGGTTGTAATTTCTCTTTTTTTCATTTCTAACTTTATTAATTGGGCCCTCTCTCTTTTTTTTTCTTGATGAGTCTGGCTAAAGATTTATCATTTTGTTTATCTTTTCTCAGAACCAGCTCTTAGTTTCATTGATCATTTCTATTTTTTTTTAGTCTCTATTTCATTTATTTCTGTTCTGATCTTTGTGATTTATTTCCTTCTACTAACTTTGGGTTTTGTTGGTTCTGCTTTTTCTACTTTCTTTAGGTGTAAAGTTAGGTTGTTTATTTGAGATTTCTCTTGTTTCCTGAGGTAAGCTTGTATCACTATAAACTTACCTCTTAGGACTGCTTTTGCTGTGTCCCATAGGTTTTGGATTGTTGTATTTTCATTTGTCTCCAGGTATTTTTTTATTTCTTCTTTGACTTCTTCAGTGAATAATTGGTTGTTTAGTAACATATTGTTAGCCTCCATGTGTTTGTGTTTCTTGCAGGTTTTTTCTTAGAGTTGATTTCTAGTCTCACAGTGTTGTAGTTGGAAAAGATGCATGATATGATTTCAAGTTTCATAAATTTATCGAGGCTTGTTTTGTGGCCTAGCATGTGATCTATCCTTGAGAATGTTCCATATGCACTTGAAAAGAATATGTATTCTGCTGCTTTTGGATAAAATGTTTTATATGTATCATTAAGTCCATCTGGTATAATGTGTCATTTAAAGCCACTGTTTCCTTATTGTTCTTTCTATCTGGATGACCTGTCCATTGATGTAAGTGAGGTGTTAAAGTCCCCTACTATTATTGTGTTACTGTTGATTTCTCCTTTTATGTCCATTAATATTTGCCTTATGTATTTAGGCAAAGTTGGGTACATGTATAAATTTATGATTTTTATGTCTTCTTCTTGAATTGATCCCTTGATCATTATGTAGTATCCTTCTTTTTCTCTTTTTATAGTCTTATTTTAAATTCTATTTTGTCTGATATAAATATTGCTACTCCAGCTTTCTTTTGATTTCCATTTATGTGGAATACCTTTTTCCATTGCCTCAGTTTCAGTCTGTGTCTCTAGATCTGAAATGAGTCTCTTGTAGGCAGCATATGTATGGGTTTTGCTTTTGTATCCCTTCAGCCACTCTATGTGTTTTGATTGGGGCATTTAATCTATTTACATTTAAAGTAACTATTGATATGTATGTGCTTATTGACATTTTATAAATTATTTTGGGGTGTTTTGTAGTTCTTTTTTGTTCCTTCTTTTTTGCTTTCTTTCCTTTTGATTTGATGACTATCTTTTGTTATGTTTAGATTCCTTTTTCTTTTGTGTGTGTGTATCTATTATAGATTTTTGGTTTGTGGTTACCATGAAGTTTATATATAGCAATCTATATATACATGTGATTGTTTTAAGTTGCTGATCTCTTAATTTCAAATGCATTTTAACAACACTGCATTTTTACTCTTCTCACTTCATGATTACTGTTGTTGACATCATATTTTACATCTACTTGTTTTGTGTATCCCTCAACTGCTCATTGTGGATATAGATGATTTTACTTTTGTCTTTTAATCTTGCTACTAGCTTTGAACATAGTTGCTTTACTATCTTTACTGTATATTTGCCTTTATTGATGAGCTTTTTCCTTTCATAATTTTCATGTTTCTAGTTGTGGCCCTTTCTTTTTTGCTCAGGGAAATTCTTTTAACATTCCTTGTAAAGCTAGATTGGTGGTGCTGAACTCTTTTAGCTTTTGCTTGTCTGTAGAACTTTTCATCTCATCAACAAATCCGAATGAGAGCTTTGCCAGGTAGAGTATTCTTGGTTTTAGAATTTTCCTCTTAATCACCTTAAATATATTATGCCACTCTCTTCTGGCCTGCAGAGTTTCTGCTGAAAAATCAACTGATAACCTTGTATGTAACTTGTTGCTTTTCCCTTGCTGCTTTTAATATTCTCTCTTTATCTCTAATTTTTACCATTTTAATGACAATGTGTTAGTGTAGTCCTCTTTGGGTTGCTCTAATATTTCTTGAGAATAAATGTGGGAAATGAAATTTCTGGGTCAAAATATATACACATTTGTAAGATTAGATAGCTCTTGTCAAATTGCCTGACAAAATAACGTACCAATGTGCATTCCTGCTGGCAGTACCTAAGAGTGTCTAAGAGTTCACTATATATAAACAGATGGAAAAATATCAGCCTCATTAATAATTTCAAAATGTAGATTAAAACAGGAAGTTTGGTAAGGATAGATTATCTACCTTTTAATCTATCTATCAATTTTCCTATCTTTGCCAAACTTCCTGTTTTAATGTACATTTTGAAATTATTAATGAGGCTGATATTTCTCCATACTTTTTTTGGCCATAAATATTTTTCTTTTGTTAATTGCTTATTTGTACCCTTGGCCCATTTCCTAATGGGTTGTTCTTTTTTTTTTTTCTTACTTTTGTAAGAGCTCTTCACATAGTGAGGTTATTAATCCCTTGACTGTCACATATATTGCAAATATTTTTACCACTTTGCCATTACCTTTTAAATTTTGTTTGTATTGATATCTTTAATATTCTAGATTACAAAGGAGTATATCATCTCTATACATTTCTAATAATATGTAAGTATATTAGGTTAAAAAAATTAAATTTACCATAACATCCACAAAACACAAGAATTTTACTCTTCTCCTTTAACAATTTGTTGATGACTTTCCAAACTTTTGCCATGCATTTCTGTTAAGATTTGTTTTGATGAATAGAAGTTTTAAACGTTGCTTACTTGTTTATTTCCTGAAGCTTGATTGAGATGTTATCCACTCTATGACTGGTGTCATATTAGAAACACCTTTCTGACTCCAAAGTGTGTATATATATATTCACCCATATTTTCTCCCAATGTGTTTATGATTTCATTTTTTCACATATATATCTTTAATTAATCTGGAACTTACTTTGCTGTTTTTCCACATGGATAGATATGATGAGTACTTAAGGAAAAAAAAAGCACATCCCAGAGTAAAGGGAAATGTACAAAGTTAAGAATTTGCAAAATTAGCTGAAGAAATAGAAGCCTAGTGTGGCTGTGGCATAGCAGATCAATATGGGAAAAATAGAAGATACCACTGGAAGAGTAGGTGAGTGAAGATCAGGGAGGAATTTGAAGTTAGAGGCAAGGAGGAGGTCTGAAAGGCTTGGGGCAGGAAGTATCCAGCCAGAGCCATTCCCTAGGGCAATGTGAGGGCAGATGGGGGTAGGTGCACGGAGCCAGGGGGATGGTGAGAAGGCTATTGCAGTGGCTCAGGTGCATGTAACTAGGTTCTAAATTAGGACAGAGGCAGTGGGGATAGGGAAGAGGTGATGATTGTTAGATACCTAGAAGAGTCAACAGGACTTGATGAGTGATTGAATATGGAAGGAAGAAGGGAGTCTGCTGTGACTCCATAACTCTCAAGCCTGGGTGGTTGTCACGAGGACAAAGATTGCTCATCGTATCATTGGAGCTGTTCTGTTCTACACAGCTCTTCTCTCTCTGTTTTCTCAGGTGGTAGGATGAAGAATTTTCCTTTCTTCATTTTACAGACGGGAAAACCAAGGTTTGGCAAGACATGACTTGCCCCAGAGAGACAGGAGAACCGGGTCCCTGTGGCACAATTTGGGTAGAAATGTAGGCAGCAGGGATCTGGAACTCTGTTATTTCTTGCTGAGCGTGGTGAACTCACCTCACCTGTATGCACGGGGTGGGAGCAGTGGGGCAGGTGATGAGGGGATGTGCACCTGTGTGTCTGTGTGCTCCACGGGCATGTGGGTGAGGAGGGTAACACATGCTCCAGCTGTGTTTCTCTCTCAGGAGCTGGTGATGGCCACCAGTGCTCCCTGGATGGCTTCTTCTTCCCAAATAAACAATCATATGACACAACGTCTGAAAGCCCACAAGATTTCCCATCTCCATTGGCCCAGAACTCTGACTGCTGCAAACCTGGAGCCAGTAGAGCTATCTCCAGCCCTCTGCTTCCCTCCACCCTCAGTCTCCAGCTCCAGGACTCATGAAACGCCATGAGCTCACTGTGCCTGGCCTGCTTGGCACCAGCTACGTGAAGAGGCTGGACATGCTTCTGCCAAAGAAAACCCAGTGGCTGGGCCAGAAACCTGGACTTTCTCCAACAGGCTGGTTCAGCCACACTATACCTCAAGGCTCCATCCCTTCCAGGGGTCTGCTACTCCCATCAGGGCCCTGATCTGAGGGACCCTGAATAGGATCCACCCTTACTAAAAAGGAAGTCATGTTTCCCAGGGACTATTACCTTCTCTCCAAGTTGCAAATAACAGTGCATGGAGTGAAAGGAGACCTGGCAGTTTCTAACCTGCAGAAATCTATCCTTTGAAGTCCAGTTGATTTGTCATCTGCTCTGTGACTGCTTACACAAATTCCACCCAAAAGCACTAACCACCTGCTTCTCTGTGCTCCCATAGCAAGTGTGTGCAGTGTTATTTATAGCCCTTGCTGCCTGGAAGCAAGTAGGTTCTGTCTTTTGTGCCAGGTCTGATTGACGCGTAGTGATTACCTGGTTGCTGTGTCAAGAAGGATGCTGAGGCCGTATGCAAACACAACAGGAAACTTGCCATCATTCTTTAGGAAAGGCAACAGTAGTGGGTGGTGGCCAGGTACCATGCAACTGTGTCTGCCAACCCAGACTGCCACACTGCACTGCCCTCCGTCACCACAATGGTCCCCAATCACCATCTGAGCAGTTTGGGGACAGGACTGCATTTGCTCACCTTTGCATCTCCAGTGCCTTGCACAGTGCCTGGCACTTAGTAGGCACTCAAGAAATATTTTGCTGAGTGAATAGTTAGTTAAAAGTTTCCATAATCCTTCCCATAGAGTGGAGCAGATGGACCCACCCTAGCTATAAACAAGTGGGAATTAGGCAAACTCGCCACCCCCTCTGGCCCACGAGGAGGCCACTCCTTCTCTGGACACTCGAGTCTCTCCTGTAATCTTACAGGAATCTTGAATGTCATCGTGCCTAACAAGGCCTTGTTATAGCTTTATTCATTTGTCAGCAACTTGTCTCCACATGAGTAGCTTGAAGTTACTTTAACCCACAGCATGCCTAGTAGGTTGGCTTTTGTACGCATTTAGTAATTCATGATTGAATGAATTAATGTGTCTTCTTCTGACTCTCTACCTGCCACTTACTCTTGTGTTTGTAGAAAAGTGCACCTCCCACTGTTTGGTTTAATACCCAGTAGTAAATGAATCGCCATGTTACATAATTGTACTTCCTTTCCTCTTATCAAGCAGTGACCATCTTAACTGAGTTTATAAATATTTACTGAATCACAGAATTTTAAGTTGGAATGCACCATACAGTTGAAAGCTTATTTTAAAACTGAGGAACCTGAGACCCTAATTACTGACAGAGTTGCTATCTCCTTTCACCACACTGCCTTTTTCATTCATTCACTCAATAATTTTTTAGAGTGAACATTTAACAAAAGCCATTTATTATAGGTAGTTTTTGGAAGAACACAGAGCAAACTGTACTTCTTAATGTTTTTTTTTTTTTTTGCGGTACGCAGGCCTCTCACCGTTGTGGCCTCTCGCATTGCGGAGCACAGGCTCCGGACGCGCAGGCCCAGCGGCCATGGCTCACGGGCCCAGCTGCTCCACGGCACATGGGATCCTCCCGGACCGGGGCACGAACCCGTGTCCCCTGCATCGGCAGGCGGACTCTCAACCACTGCACCACCAGGGAAGCCCCTTCTTAATGTTTTGATATCTCATTTGTGTTTCTGTGAGCTTTTAGACAAAACCAACTTTATTTCTTTTTTTGTACATAAATGTTTATAGCATCATTATTCATAATAGCAAAAAACTAGAAACAACCCAAATATCCATCAACAGATGAATGAATAAACAGATGTTTGTATATCCATGCAATGAAATACTACTCTGCAATTAAAAGGAACATACTACTGAAACATGCAACAAAAGTGATGAATCTCAAAAACATTCTGCTGAGTGAAAGAGGCAGGAAACAAAGGGGTGCATACTGTATAATTCCCTTTATATACAATTCTAGAAAAAGCAAACTATAGTGAAAGGAAGCAGATCAGTGATGACCTACAGTTTGGGGTACTAGAGAGCAATAATTAATATAATGCTATAGTAACTAAACAGTATGTTAGAGGTAACACTACAGAGAAACCGATGAGTCAAATAGAGAGCCAAGAAACAGTTCTACACATGCATTAACTTGCTTTATAACTGAGGCATTACTACTACTCAATGGTGAAAAGATAATGCTAGGCCAAGTGGATATCCGTATGTAAAAATTAACCTTGACCCCTACCTACCTCACATTATACACAAAATACCTCACATCATACACAAACATTAATTCTACAGAAAAATACAGAAGATTTTTTCATTACAGAGAGAGAAATTTTTCTTAAATAGGGTACAAAAAAACACTAACCAAAAGAAGGATAGATTGATAAATTAGACTTCATTAAAGCTAAGAATATCTTTTAATCAAAAGACAAGATAAAAATAGAGTGAAAGAGCCAGCCAGATTGGGAGTAGATATGTGTATATTCTGACTGATATCTAGAACATATAAAGGACTCCTATTATCGGTATGAAAAAGATTGACAAGCCAATTTTTTTAATAATGAACATTATTTTAAAATAATGAACAAGAATAGACATACAGAAAGCTACTCTCAACATCGTTATGCATGAGATACATCTACCCTTTGCCCCTCCCAATCATAAGGACTAAAATTAAAAGTACTGATAATACTAAGTGTTAGCGAGAATGCAAAGCAACTTGAACTCTCACACATTGCTGGCAGAAGTGTAAATTTCATGCTACCACTTTGGGATATACTTTAGCTATGCCAGTGTACATCCATGTAAAAATCTGTCAAGGTGTACACTTGGAATTTGTGCATTTTACCATCTGTATGTTACATCTCAATAAACAAGAAAAACCATAAAAATGAGAGGACATGAGACAATAGGAGAAATTTGAACACAAAATGTATATTTGCCCATATGAAGGAATTAGTATTAATTTCATAGGTGCAAGAACAGTAGTCCTGTAGACAAAACCAACTTTATTTATTTATTTATTTTAGTTTTATTTTTCCTCTTTAATCGTACCATGCATGCACCTAACAAAGTAGCCTTAAGGTATATAAAGAAAATTTGATAGGGCTACAATATAAAAGCCACAAATCCACCATTACAATGGGAGATTTCAACACATTTTCTTAAATTGCTGACAAGTCAAGCAGATAAAAATTCACTAAATATATTGAAGATATAAACAATAAAATTGAACGAACAGAAGCTTGACTGTACATAATTCTCCTTTCTACGATAGAGAGTACAAAATCTTCTTCAAAACTGTCTTAGTTATCCACTGCTGCACAAACTCAACAGTGTAAAACAAAAATAAGCATTTTTTAAATCTCTAAGTGTCTGAGGGTCAGGGATTCAGGAGCAGCTTGGCTGGGTGGTTTTGCCTCAATATGTCTCATGAGATTCAGAGACATGTTGTCAGTGGCTACAGTCTTCTTGACTGGAGCTGGAGGATCTGCTTTCAAACAGGTTCACCCACATAACAAGTAAACTGGTGCTAGTGGTTGGAAGGAAGCCTCAGTTCCTTCCCATATAGGACTTTTCACAGGGCTGCGTGAGTGTCTTCATGACATTGCAGCTGGCTTCCCTCAGTGTGAGCAACCTCAGTCCAGCAACCTCAGTCCAAAAGATGGACACTGCAATGTCTTTCACGATATAGCCTCAGCAGTCCCATACTGTCATTTCTGCAACGTCATATTGGTTGTACATAACAGCCCTATTATTCAATGTGGGAGGGGACTACCCAAAAGAATAAACACCTTGAGATGAGAATAATTGGGGGCCACCTTGGAGACTAACTACCACAAGCACACATGTAACATTTACAAACATTGATTATATACTAGTCACAGAGCAAATTTCAAACAATAACTATCATACAGGCAAGATTCTTTGATCACAATGCAATTAGGTTAGAAGATAATAACAAAAATGTACACTAAATACTGCTATTTGGAAATGATTAACACACTTCCAAATAACTCATAGGTCAAAGAAGAAATCTCAATGGAAACTTAAAAATACTCAGAATTGAATGATAATGAAAACATATGAAATGCAGTGAAAATCGTTCTTCAAGGATACGTTTTTCTTTTTTTTTTTTTTTTTTTTTTGGCCACGCTGTGGCTTACGGGTTGTTAGTTCTCTGACCAGAGATCAAACCCGGGCGCTTGGCAGTGGAAGCACCAAGTCCTAATAACTGGACCGCCAGGGAATTCCCAAGGATAATTTATAGCCTTACATATTTATATTTAAAAAGAGAAAAAGCCAAAAATTAAAAAACTACATTTCCAATTTTTTTTCCACTGTAACAGCTCCTTTACTTAGCAGTGATAATTGATTTGTATATTTTTTGCCTCTGAGTCCTTGTAGGATTTTTTGTTTTTTATTCAAACAGAAAGTCACAAAAATTATAATCATCCTCATCAGTTCACTCAGTCCCATGTAATTAATTTTTTTGTCATCTTGATCTTTTGTTAGCACTTTTATGAACTCATCAGTTTTCCATTAGAGTTCTGAAAATGCTTATTCATTCAGTTCAGCAGTATAGTCAGTTACCAGAAACCTGTACTTGTCAGAGTCTTTTCCATGAATTCCTTGAAGGTGAAACCCTTTTACAGGAACATTTTTGCAAAAGCATCAGAGTACACCCAGAACTGTCTGTAAAGGACAAAAGACTTAAAAATGACCACAGTTAAAGATTTGGTGAAAGTTCATAATAATGCAATTGGCAAGGGAATTTAGTTATTTCTGGGATATACATTTTAAAGTAATAACTAGAATTATGACATAACATTATACCAGAACATATAAGATTTTTAGAAATTTCATGTAATGTCTGAAACATTTATGTTAACATATTTCCATACAAATAACCCAAAGAAAGTTTAGTATTAGTTGTTTTTGTTTGTTTGTTTGTTTGTTTATACTGTAGGTTCTTATTAGTCATCAGTTTTATACACATCAGTGTATACATGTCAATCTCAATCGCCCAATTCAGCACACCACCATCCCCACCCCACCGCGGTTTTCCCCCCTTGGTGTCCATACGTTTGGTCTCAACTTCTGCCCTGCAAACCAGTTCATCAGTACCATTTTTCTAGGTTCCACATATATGCGTTAATATAGGATATTTGTTTTTCTCTTTCTGACTTCCTTCACTCTGTATCACAGTCTCTAGATCCATCCACATCTCTACAAATGACCCAATTTTGTTCCTTTTTATGGCTGAATTATATTCCATTGTATATATGTACCACATCTTCTTTATCCATTCATCTGTCGATGGGCATTTAGGTTGCTTCCATGACCTGGCTATTGTAAATAGTGCTGCAATGAACATTGGGGTTCATGTGTCTTTTAGTATTGTGGTTTTCTCTGGGTATATGCCCAGTAGTGGGATTGCTGGATCATATGGTAATTCTATTTTTAGTTTTTTAAGGAACCTCCATACTGTTCTCCATAGTGGCTGTATCAGTTTACATTCCCAACAACAATGCAAGAGGGTTCCCTTTTCTCCACACCCTCTCCAGCATTTGTTGTTTGTAGATTTTCTGATGAAGCTTATTCTAACTGGTGTGAGCTGATACCTCATTGTAGTTTTGATTTGCATTTCTATAATAATTAGTGATGTTGAGCAGCTTTTCATGTGCTTCTTGGCCATCTGTATGTCTTCTTTGGAGAAATGTCTGTTTAGGTCTTCTGCCTATTTTTGGATTGGGTTGTTTGCTTTTTTAATATCAAGCTGCATTAGCTGTTTATATATTTTGGAGATTAATCCTTTGTCTGTTGATTCATTTGCAAATATTTTCTCCCATTCTGAGGGTTGTCTTTTCATCTTGTTTATGGTTTCCTTTGCTGTGCAGAAGCTTTTAAGTTTCATTAGGTCTCATTTGTTTACTTTTGTTTTTATTTCCATTACTCTAGGAGGTGGATCAAAACAGATCTTGCTGTGATTTATGTCAAAGAGTGTCCTTCCAGGCTTCCCTGGTGGTGCAGTCGTTGAGACTCCGCCTGCTGATGCAGGGGACATGGGTTCGTGCCCCGGTCTGGGAAGATCCCACATGCCGCAGAGCGGCTGGGCCCGTGAGCCATGGCTGCTGAGCCTGCGCATCTGGAGCCTGTGCTCCACAACAGGAGAGGCCACAACAGCGAGAGGCCCACGTACCGCAAAAAAAAAAAAAAAAGAGTGTCCTTCCTATGTTTTCCTCTAAGAGTTTTATAGTGTCTGGTCTTAAATTTAGGTCTCTAATCCATTTTGAGTTTATTTTTGTGTATGGTGTTAGGGAGTGCTCTAATTTCATTCTTTTACACATAGCTGTCCAGTTTTCCCGGCACCACTTATTGAAGAGGCTGCCTTTTCTCCATTGTATATCCTTGCCTCCTTTGTCATACATTAGTTGACCATAGGTGCGTGGGTTTATCTCTTGGCTTTCTATCTTGTTCCATTGACCTATGTTTCTGTTTTCGTGGCAGTACCATATTGTCTTGATTACTGTAGCTTTGTAGTATAGTCTGAAATCAGGGAGTCTGATTCCTCCAGCTCCATTTTTTTCCCTCAAGACTGCTTTGGCTATTTGGGGTCTTTTGTGTCTCCATACAAATTTTAAGATTTTTTGTTCTAGTTCCATATGAAATTCCATTGGTAATTTGATAGGGATTGCACTGAATCTGTAGATTGCTTTGGGTAGTACAGTCATTTTCACAATATTGATTCTTCCAATCCAAGAACATGGTATATCTCTCCATCTGTTGGTGTCATCTTTAATTTCTTTCATCAGTGTCTTATAGTTTTCTGCATACAAGTCTTTTGTCTCCCTAGGTAGGTTTATTCCTAGTTATTTTATTCTTTTTATTGCAATGGTAAATGGGAGTGTTTCCTTAATTTCTCTTTCAGATTTTTCATCATTTGTGTATAGGAATGAGAGATTTCTGTGCATTAATTTTGTATCCTGTTACTTTACAATTTCACTGATTAGCTCTAGTAGTTTTCTGGTAGCATCTTTAGGATTCTCTATGTATAGTATCATGTCACCTGCAAACAGTGACAGTCTTACTTCTTCATTTCTAATTTGTATTCCTTTTATTTCTTTTTCTTTTCTGATTGCTGAGGCTAGGACTTCCAAAACTACGTTGAATAATAGTGATGAGAGTGGACATCCTTGTCTTGTTCCTGATGTTGGAGGAAATGCTTTCAGTTTTTCACCATTGAGAATGATGTTTGCTGTGGGTTTGTGGTATATGGCCTTTATTATGTTGAGGTAGGTTCCCTCTATGCCCACTTCCTGGAGAGTTTTTATCATAAATGGGTGTTGAATTTTGTCAAAAGCTTTTTCTGCATCTATTGAGATGATTATATGGTTTTTATTTTTCAATTTGTTAATATGGTGTATCACATTGACTGATTTGCATATATTGAAGAATACTTGCATCCCTGGGATAAATCCCACTTGATCGTGGTGTATGATCCTTTTAATGTGTTGTTGGATTCTGTTTGCTAGTATTTTGTTGAGGATTTTTGCATCTATATTCATCAGTGATATTGGTCTGTAATTTTCTTTTTTTGTAGTATCTTTGTCTTGTTTTGGTATCAGGGAGATGGTGGCCTCATAGAATGAGTTTGGGAGTGTTCCTTCCTCTGCAGTTTTTTGGAAGAGTTTGAGAAGGATGGATGTTGTTAGCTCTTCTCTAAATAAAACCAACTTTAAATGTAGGTAAAATTAGCAGGACCACTCAGCAGATTCACTTCAAATTCCTCCCCAAACCATACACAGCCCTTCAACAAGAATTTACCAACAACCTAATATGTGTCTTAACCAAGTATCACCAGTTATGCAAAAGAAATAGAAAACACAGCCCATGGCCTCCAAGTACTTTTTTCTGCAATTACCTAGAGGTTTAAACATTTGCTATAGGTTGTCAAAGCTACAATAGCATCTCAATTATGCAGTATGCTACACAAGCAGATTTTCTTAAAATTTAAAGCTTAACCCTCCAGCCATCAGAACTTAAAACATATATATATATATATATATATATATATATATATATTATTATATATGTTAGAAAGAAAACCTACATACACATTTTTAAACAGAAAATACTCAATGTACCCCCACTCCCTCTTCAGGATGCTGAGGCTTCTTCCTGAACATTCCTGGGCTCAGGAACAAAGCCCTGATAGACTCAGGGTTTACTGAGTTGCGTGGGGCTTGACCATGCTGAATGGCCCTAGGAAGCCATAGATTTTGAGTACTTCCATATAATTTTGGAAGTAGTTCTGCCTCCATTTTTACTGCAAAACAGTTGGCTGTCATTTCATTTTGCTGATCTTCCTGCTTTTCACTGTTTCTATTTGGGGCTCTTCAAGAGAGCCACTCTGCGTAAACCCTTGGCCACTGTTTTCCTTCTGCTTTTCTCTGCCTCTTTTCCTTTAGCCCAGGTCATTTACTGGATCCTCCCCAGAACTGGCATCATGGGCATTGGACGTGTGCAGTCACACAAGACACCACACTCAGAAGGGCCCACCCTTGGTTCAATGTTCTGCTGTAGCTGTCGTGACACTCTTAGTAACTTTGTCTTTGAATTTGTGTGTTATAAGTAACATCCGGTGGGATGATGGAGGCTGGGCATGAGAGAGGAGATATGCTGAGTATGCTGAGTAAAAAGAAAAGGGACTTCCCTGGTGGCGCAGTGGTTAAGAATCTGCCTGCCAATGAAGGGGACACGGGTTCGAGCCCTGGTCCGGGGAGATCCCACATGGTGTGGAGCAACTAATCCCTGTGCCACAACTACTGAGCCTGCACTCTAGAGCCTGTGGGACACAGCTACTGAGCCCATGTGCCACAACTACTGAAGCCCGTGCACCTAGAGCCCATGCTCTGCAACAAGAGAAGCCACCACAATGAGAAGCCCACGCACCGCAAAGAAGAGTAGCCCCTGCTCACTGCAACTAGAGAAAGCCCACGCACAGCAATGAAGACCCAATGCAGCCAAAGATAAAATAAAATTGAAAAAAAAAGAACAGGTGGGCAACTCAAATGTCTACCAATGGATGAATGGATAAACAAAATGTGGTGTATACATACAATGGAATATTATTCACCTTTAAGTAGAAGGAAACTCTGACCTGTGCTACAGCATGAATGAACCTTGAAGACTTTATGCAAAGTGAAATAGATCAGATACAAAAGAACAAATACGGTATGATTCCACTTATGTAAGATTCCTAGAGTAGACAAATTCATACCAACAGAAAGTAGAATGGTGGTTGCCAGGGAATTTGGGGAGGGAGAAATGAGTTGTTATTGTTTGGTTCTGGACATGGATAGTGGCGATAGTTGTACAACATTGTGAATGTACTTAATGCCACTGAATTGTACACTTTAAAATGGTTAAAATAATAAGATTTATGTTACATATATTTTACCACAATTTTTAAAAAAAGAACAGGTGGGAATGCTAATCTGTGCCCCTCTCTCTCTTTTTTTTTAAATAGATCTTTATTGGAATATAATCAGAAAGAGAAATTAAGGAAATGCCCCTATCTCTTTACCATCTCCCTTCTCCACCTAGAGGTGTGCGTGTCCTGGAAAAAAGGAAAGATGACTTACGCCTTCAGTTCAAGGCTGGACAGGAAAAAAGACAGAGGAAATGAAGGTGAGGAGGTGGTGTCATTCATCAAGGTTATGGTGCCAGTTGAAGGGTTGTTTTCAGAGATGCACTTGAGGGCTTTCTGATGATGGCAGGATAGAGCTGGATGTTCAGGGAGGAGAAATGACTTACCAGGTCCTCCCAGCTCGTGGGAGGCAAGGACAGTGATGGAGCCAGAGGCAGGCTGACTCCCAATCCGGGGCTCTTTCCTCTTGACTGAAGCTTTCCATGTGATTGCAGCCACGAAGGAGACGGCATGTGAGTCAGCAACTACAGCGAAACTTGATAGGGACTCTAAGGAAAGTAGACACAGCGGGCTCTGCTTCCCAGGGCTGGACCGGAGGAGACTTCGGGATAAAGAGCTAAGGAGTTTATAATACAAGGCAAGGAGCCCGGGACAGGCATCCTGGGTGGAAGTAACAGCAAGCACCATCGGACATAGCAGCATCCTGGGCAGCGTTTCTGCGTGGGCACTATTAATCGTTTGACTCAGGACTGTTCCAGGCTTAGCAGGACATTTAGTGTCTCCCATCCCTGCTCACTAAATTCCATAAGCACCCTCCAGTCACTGTGACAACCTCATGCACCTGACACATTTCCAAATGCCACCAGGGGGTAGGTACCACCCCTAGCTAACTTCTGGTGGGTCTAGTTTTAGGACGTGCTCAGGGGGCCTTCATAGGCAACCGACCAGAGCAGTCACCCAGGGTTCCTCATTCAGAAGGGCCCTGCATGAGGGGTTTAAGGCTCTGAGGGTACCATCTGGAAATTCTTGATCCTTTTTTCTTTGAATTTGTGTTTTGTGAGTAGAGTCTGTGCCAGTGAAGGATGTGCTGAAGGCTTGCAGCCTCTGTTCCTGTGCAGTCCCACCTCCCGCTGCCTCCCCACTCCATGCCCCTGGCACCTCAGGTTCCACCCAGTTTCCCCCTCCCCACTCCTATCACTTGACCCCATTACATTGGTGGGGGATGGAAGTCAGGTTCTGTATTGCCCTCCAGCCCCAGCGGAGGCCAAGTCAAACTCAGAGAGGGCCAAGGTTGAGTGCAGGGTCCTTGGCACCTCTGGACAGGACAAGACAGTGGCCCCCACTGCCCCGGGCTGGCAGTGCCATGGCACATTGCGGAGTGACTCAGCAGGGGCCCCTTGCCCACCTCCAGTGCAGGCACCCAGCTTCTCTTTGGTTGCAGTCCCTTAGCGTTTGCCCTTCCACCTGTGGGTTGGGTGGAGGCACACAGGAAGGGAGACTGATTCCCCACCCCCAGCAGGGGCCCTGCATTTTGCACTGGACCTACAAGTTACAGAGCCAGCTCTGCGTGTATAATAGTGTCAGCAGTGGACACAGAGAGAAGGGGATGCTTTCAGGAAATGGTTTGATGTGGACTCCATAGGTTTTAGTGACTGATTACATATGGAGGGAGAGGGAGGATTTTAAGAAGACAGCTCCCCCATTTTTAGCCCAGAAATAGAGAAAGATTAGTTTGTTTGAAGGGGGTATGGAAATGTGGGGAAAACTAATAAGTTTACTTTGGGACATATTTATTTTGAGATTGTTGTGGAGAAATCCACAGAACATTTGGAAATGAGGTCAGGAGCCCAGGAAAGAAGTCTAATTGAAAGAAATAGGTTTGTGAGTTGTAGGTGTATGGAAGGTATTTGAAGTTATGGGAACAAAAGAGAAGGGCCAGGACAAGATGTGGTGGCTAGAACAGGGGCAAGGATGCTGCAGGGACTGAAAGTGAGATTCAGACAGAAACGTGGGCATTGAATTTGCTCACTAGAAAGTCAACAAGTAACTTAGAGCTGCACTGCCCAATGCAATTGCCACTAGCCACATGTAGCAATTAAAATTAAGTCAAACTTAAATAAAGTTTAAAATTCAGTTCCACGAGCCACATTGCATGTTCTCCGTAGCCACACATGGCTAGTGGTTATCATACTGGACCACTCAGAATAGAACATTACCATGCTCACAGAATACTCTGTTGGACAGCACTGTTCTGGGGAGTGGCATGAGCAGAAGGAAGCTTGCAGTGGGCTGGAAAGTGGGGGGACATGAGGACGAGAGGGGTCAGTTTGGAGTATAGGTTCCTCACCGCCATGCCTGGATGCGCTGGTTTGCCCAGCTGCAGCTGTGAGCTACACTGAGCACTGAAACTGTCAAACGAGATGCTTTTGTGGGAAAGCTGGTGGAGAAAATTGTATTCTCCAGACTTCTTTAGGTAGAACATTGTATTTGGTAAGAATTTCCCTTGGGGTAGAAATTGAGGTGGTGTGTTGGCTCACGGGTAACGCGACTGCCCTGCTGAAGGAGACAGAATATCCTGGGTGTGCAGGTGAGGGAGCCATGGGGAGAGAAGCAGAGGGTGGGGACAGGGGTGAGAGAGGGGGATGGGTGTGGCTGGACAATGTGCTGGGACAGTCATCCCCTTAACCCTCCAGATCTTCAGGAAACATCCATGAAAACCACAGAAGCCCAGTGTCAGTGAGGTTTCTGTGGGGAGCAGAGAAGGTACAATGTTGACCACTTAGACATCATGGGGAGACCCCAGAATGAGGTTCGAGCCAAGTTCATGCGGATCCCCAAGGGGCACTTGTAAACGAGTTTATTCTAAAAGAGTTTACAATAAAACTTATGTTGGTTTAATTTTTTCCTTGATTTTTTAATATGCTTCTAAAAAGCAAGCCCTATGTTTTAAAAAATTAATCAGATGCCTATAAACATATGAATATCTAAAGTAACAAAATAAAATATTTATAAACCTGGCTCAGATCTGTCCATAGAAATGCCTGCCTGGAGATAAGAGCCCCCTGGAGGTGTGAGGAGCCCAGAGCCACCTGTAGCCCTGGAGCACTCATCAAGGGGGCTTTGAAAATTGCATGTGGGCATTGCCACCTGTTTGAGATGGAAATTTCGGGTAAATGGCACTTTCCTCCTGTCTGTTGCTGCAGCCACCCTTCCCTCCCTGCCTCCCTAGAGCCCTGTACAGGTACCCATCCCGTCCCCTGCAGAGTATTAGGGCCAGCACGGTCTGTGGCTCACACAGGACCGTGTGATGGTGGTGGAGGGCTTCAGAGACATCTTAACCTGTCTGAGGCCTGCAGACTTGTCCAAGCAGTGCCAGGACTGGAGCCCAGGTTCCTGGACACTCCAGATACCCTGGGCTCACTGATTCCACCCTTCCTGGCTGGCAAGGACGTCTTCACCTGCTTCAGGCTTGCTTGGCTCTAAATCAGCATCCAACACTACCACCCCCAGCCTCCCGCTGCACACCGTTCATAGGCCTCCATGCTCGCAAGTCCCCTGCGACGTCCAGGTTGTGCAGGCGCAGTGCCAGGCACGCAGGAAACAATACACGCTTGTCGAATGACCCTGGCGAGGTGTGCCGGCTCTCGGGAAGCCTTCTTCCCATCGCAAACTGTAGAAATCAGGTTTCCTCCTCTCACCAGCTTATCCCTCAGGTTCTCAGTCTTTTGTCAACCTGGATAAATGCACGTCCTGCCTCAAGTCACTCGCTGCCTTGAGTGTTCATTTTCGAAGCAACTTGGAGACCGGTTGGCATCTGCATGCTCCCAGGTGCGTTTGGAAAGTGCACAAGTGAACTCAGAAGGTGAAGGATCCGGGGGCCGGTGCCCAGGATGAGGAATGGGGAATTCTGGTGTCCCCCGTGTGACCTTGGACCAGGCATGAACTTCTCTGTGCTCTAGTTCCCCATCTGGAAAACGGAGAGCTCAATCTCGTCTACCTCACGGCCAGTGATGGTCCCAACTGGTTGTGAAGGGCTCTGAAAAGTCAAAAGCCTGCTGGCGTGTCTCCTCCTGCCTTCCCACCTCCCCATCCACCTGCTTTCCACACCTTCTTCCTTTAAAAATGTTTCCCTGTCATCATTCACTCTCATTTTTTACTATTCTGCACTCTCCCCACCCGTGGTGGCTTTTTCCATTCAGGATGTGAACATAGAGGAATCTCAGACTCCAACCCTCCCTCTGCCTGCACCCCCCAAGGTCACAGCCAAGCTTTCCAAAGGGCTTCTCTCCACTTGCCGACTCCGTCCCAATCTCCCAATCACTTCTCAGCTCATGGTCACCTGAGCCTCGCATCTCCATGGAGACGGTTCCCACTGATGACATCAAGGACCTCTAAATCCCACCTGGGAAGCCAGGACCCCCATCCTGCTCGTCCGTGGTGGATTTGGTACGTTGACCTCTCCCTCCTCTTTGAGCCTCTATCCGTGCACACGCAGGACTCCATGCCCTCCTCCCACCTCTCTGGCCCCTCCCTCCTCTTGCGCCCCTCCCTCTCAGGCTGTTCGCAGCCCCCACCTCCATTGGCCTGAGCTGGATGTTTCTCAGGGCTCTGCCCTCCTCCCCCGCCTTCTCACACGGTACACTCACCCTGGGTAACTTGACCGGAGAGACATATGCCCTGACACCCCCAAGCCTGCCTAGCCAGCCTCAGCTGCTTTCTGATGCTAAGGACCCGGATGTCTAGCCGCCTCCCAGATGTTATACTGGGAGGCCCACAAGCAGCTCAAACACAATGCATCCAAAAGCCAGCTCGTGGTCCTCCAAAACCTCCATCTGGGTTCATTTTCTGTATTAGACACTTTCAGCTTAGTTTCCTGCAGAATCATACCTTCAGACAAGGATTCACTGCAAGCAGTTGAAGTGGGAGGTGACATCTCACGGAGGCCTGATCTGCAGTGCAGCCCCTTCCTTGTCCGCACAAAGACCCCACTCCAAGAGTGCTTACCAGCTTCTATCATACTCTATAAAGTACTCATTTATGACGTTTACTTTTATGGTCTGTCTCCCCCACTAGAGTGAAGGCCATGGCCCAAGTTTTTTCATCTGTTCTGTTCAGTGATGTCAGTCAGGTGCCCTGAACAGTGTGTGATGCACAGTAAGCCTGACAGACATCTGGGGAACGAAAGAATGACTTGGGGAATCGGGAAGACCTCTTTTTATGCCTCCCCATCCAGACATAAACTGCATTAGGGTAGACACTGCTTTATTCTTCTCTGAATCCCACACATTTATCGCCGGGCCTGCCACATTCCAGGCCCCAATGAATGTAGGACATGTAAAGTTTGAGTGTAAGACAGTGTGTGGCATCTTTAAAGCTTGGATGCCTTGAACTCTGAGGACTGGGCTTGCTTTGTGAGGGTTTTAATTTTTCCTTTCACTTAGTTCTTAGTCATTCTAAAGGTAAGTGTTCAAAATCTGACTAACCATGTCAGTCCACCGGCACCCATTCCCCTAGAAATTTTGGTGATAAACCGAAGAAGTGGCCTCTCAGTCTCCTCTTTTTCTAAATTCCACGCAGACCTACTTCTGATGCCTAATTTTCTTCTGAGATGTTCACGTTACAGAGTCTCACAGCAGAAGCAGTTGGTGGGCTGCCCATATGCCCCAGACACTCAGAACCCCACATTCCACCCGTGAAGCCCCCTACAAGCACCTCAGGTTTTTCACCTTCTTAGCCCAGGTGCCAAGGAGGTACCACCCAGGAGCAGCACGAGCCCTGGAGAACGGGAGTTGGAGGATAAGCACTCTGGCTTATTCATGCCTCTGGGGGACCCAGGCATGCTGATTCTGTCTGCCGCGTTTCTAAAGTGACTGAACCCTATTCAATCTCCCATAACCCACCTTTATTGCATCCTTCTTTTCCCATCTCACTGCCCCACCCCCCTAAGCAGGGCTTCCTGGGAACATCTCCCCATCAGACTGCTGTACTGAAATCTTGTCTCGGCACTGCTTCTGGCAAAACCCAGACTAAGACAATTATATTATTGCTTTCTTTTACATACTGCTTTTCTGAAATTGCTCATAGTGGATTAAAAAATACTTTTATATTGTGGGTTATAATATGCATAAAATGCACAGATATTGCATATACAGGTCAATAAATTATCACAAAGGGAGTACCTAGGTATCCACCATCCAGAATGTTGCCAGTGCCCCAGAAGCCCCTCTCTTGCTGACTCCCCTCCCCACACATCCTCCTTCCCTAGCCACTATCCTGGCTTTTTTTTTTTTTTTTTTTTTTTTTGCTGTACGCGGGCCTCTCACTGCTGTGGCCTCTCCCGTTGCGGAGCACAGGCTCCGGACACACAGGCTCCGCGGCCATGGCTCGCGGGCCCAGCCGCTCCGCGGCATGTGGGATCTTCCGGGATCGGGGCACGAACCCGTGTCCCCTGCATCGGCAGGCGGACTCTCAACCACTGCGCCACCAAGGAAGCCCTATCCTGGCTTTTAACACCATAGATGACTTCTCTTGAAATTTATATAAATGCACTTATTCAATATACATTCTTCGGAGTCCAACTTCTTCCACTCAACATCATGTATGTGAGATTCATCTGTGCTGCTGTACAGGGCCATGGTTCATTCATTGGTGCTGCATCACATTCTTTCGTGTGGCTAGACCACAATGCACTTATCTGTTATCTGTTGATAGTCATGTGGGGCTATTACCAAAAAAACACTGCCATGAACATTCATGGAGATGCACATGTGTGTGCAGTTCTGTTGACTCTATACATCAGGATGGATTCACTGTGGATTCGGGGCACTTGTGATAATAAGTGGGAGAAAAGACTTTTTTAAGCAGAGAAGCCCCTCTGGTGCCCATAATATGATACCACGCAGGCAACTGAGTTCTTACTGTTCTGATATAATAATAAGGCTACAATAAGGGGACTTGTATTAGTTTCCTCGTGTTGCTGTTGCAAATTACCACAAGCAGTGGTAATTTATCCTTTCACAGTTCTGAGACCAGAAGTCATAAACCAAGGTGTCAGCAGTGTTGGTTTCATCTGGAGGCTCTGACAGAGTATCTTTCCATTCCTCCTCTATTCTGGTGACCCCTGGCAATCTTTGGCAATCTTTGGCTTATAGAGGCATCACTCCAATCTCTGACTCTGTCTTCACATTGCCTGCTCCCTTGTGTGTCTTCTCCCCTTCTCTCCTCTTATAAGGACACTTGTCATTGGATTTAGAGCCTACACTAATCCAGGATGATCTTAATTACACCTACAAAGACCCTTTCCCAGATGGAGTCACATTCACAGCTTATGAGTTGACTCATCTTTGGGGAGCCACCATTCAACCTACTATAGGACCCAAAAAGTTGGAGACAGTTACTCCCTAAGAGTTGAACTGAAATCAGTACACAAGAAAGGATCTAAGTTCTCCAAGGAATCACCTTGGGCAATGGGCAGCACATCTCCCATATCAAAGCAGGACAAGCGGTGTCTGGTGGAAATTAAAGTCCTCCACAGTGATCCCTTCATTAGGATATACATCATTTTTCCATTTTGTAAAAAGGCACCCTAAAAATCAGAGTGCTTCTGGCCAGGGTCATGCTTAGGTTGTTATCATCTAATGACTTAGTCACCCCCCAACTCCATCTGTTCCAACCAGTCCTCCCAAAGAAGGGGGGGTGATGGAAGGGAGGACATCCAGGCATAGAGAGAGAGTCAGGACACTAAATGAGAGAAGAAACCCTGAAGATATTTTTCTACCTTTCAGTTATTCTGAGGACTCATTATGAGTACAGGTGCCCCAGTTGAGGAAACACACACGCACCATGAATGGGAGAAAGAATTTTGCTTTACAAAGGATTCTTTTTAAAGAACCCCCCCCTAAATCACTCTATGAAGCTTCCTTTAGAAAGAGAGCCCTTCATACGTTGAAAATAGCATTTCCTTTTTCAAGATTGGTTTGTTCACAGCTTTTCAGGACCATTTCTATTGCCAAAAGCCAGGTTTTCTTATACCAATGAAAATGCTCTCATAGTTCACTCCCTTTTTGCCCTGGTCTCATGAGTAGTTTAAGTCAACTCTATTGAATAAGCTGATCTCATGCTTATCCTCATCTGGAAAAGAGCAGAGGGTTCCTCCCTACATGAAACAAGCCACATCCTGTCTCACAGCTCCTGGATCAGGAGGCCTGTAGTCTAATCACTGCACAACCCTAGACATCTCACTTCCTCTCTTCCTCCTGTCTCTCCATCTTTTGAATAGAATTAACTAATTTCAAAGTAGTAGAAGGTCTTTTTTGGAAGGATTTTTTATAAATTTAGAATTTATTCAGGAAGAAATCCTATTCCTCTTGCACAAGTATGTTGGTTAATTTGCTCGATTCTGGGGTTTGCATGAAGCTGAAGCATAAGTTCTCCAGACAGAGCTACTCAACAGCAATAATGCAATAACGAGTAGTAAGAACAGGTGGAATGCTAGTTTTCTGAGTCTGATGGCCCCCTGGAAGTTTCCATTCATGTCCAGCAGTGTTAGCAGGGTCTGGAATCCTCTATACCAGCAGCAGTCCTATCCCACCTGCCCCATTTGCTTTCCCTCTCTCTTCCCACACTCACCTCTGCATTGGCCCCCATGATGCTTCCCTGCCAGCCCCCTGCCCCACTGAGTGAAGCTGGAACAGAACCTGTCTGCTGTAGATACATTAAACTCTCTCTTTCTGGCCATGGCATGGTGGGAAGGACAAAGAAGGAGCTTGCACACAAAGACCAGGCAAAGCCAAATAACTGTGGGGCCTTGAGCAAGTCCCTTCACCTCTCCACACTCCCACTCTTGCCAATTACTCCTGAGTTGCAGGAATGAGCCCTGCAGGCAGACCACCTGGGTTTCAAATTCTGACTCCCTGACTTGCAAGCTGTGTGACCTTGAGCACATGGCTCAACATCTCTGTTCCCTCAACTGTAGTACAGGGATAATAAAATGCCTAATTCATAGGTTGAGGATGAACTGAATTAATATGGGTGAGGTGTGCAGAACAGTGACTGCCATAGAGTAAGAGCTCAACAAATGCTGGCTGTTACATCGCATGTAGGACTCACATGAAATAGTCGGTGAGAGATACAAAGTCAGAGGGAGAGAGAGGCAGGCACATGGCTCTTTTCCTAGTGCTCACAACCCCTTATTTATTGTCTCTCACTTATTAGCCTTTTCAATCCCTTTCTTTAAGAAATACCCAAAGCCAAGTATGAGATGAGGGAAGTACATGCAGTTTTCTAGAGGATTGGCGTGCTGGGTCATGGACCGCCTTTCGGCTGGGATCTGAACATTTCCTCTTTTCTGAGACATAGTTACCCTTCTCTTTGAACTAGGAGATCCAGAGTTCTTTCCCGAGCCTCTTGCTTACCAGCAACATAATCTCGAATGTACTGCTTGGTTTCCTCATCAAGGAATCTGTAAAACCTTCCCTGACTCCTTAAAGGAGGCACTGTGAAGTTCAAAAGAGAAGTGCTTTGCAAACTGGAAAGCACCCTACACAGACAACACACATGACTCCTGGAGGAGAAGAAAGGTCAGGAAGACACTGAGGATGGGAATCAGATCTTGGTCATCCTTCTATCCAAACCCTCTTTTCCAGTGTCGCCTGCCAGCACCTGGCTGGGACCTCTCAGATACTCGGTGCTCAGTAAAATGCCTGCTGGGATGACTTGAGTTGGGCAGGGAGAGGGAGGTACCAACACCCCTTGTGGGTTTCCAGCCCTCGGGGCCTGACATCTCTCAGCGGTGTGTGGGCCACTAGGAGCCTGCCAAACACATCCGTGAAATCACAGGGCCACCAGGAAGGCAGTGCAGGGTGGGGTCAGTGGGAATGTACTGATTTTGTCAGTTGCACTGTGTCATCATGCACACACCCATGGGTGGCAGTGAGGGAGCAGAGGAGGGGAAAGGAAAGTCGACAATTTCATGTGAGTGAAATTGCGGGTCCTGCTAGATGGCTCAAAGGCCTGGGGCTGGCCCTGGGCAAAATTGTGCAGGAGGAAAGTTTGTTTTCTCTGTTGTCACTCCCTCCACTTCATCATTTTCTCCATACCTCCCCCCCGCCCCCAAATACACACACACAGACACACACACACATGCACACACACACACGCATGCACGTACATCCCACCCTGGCATCTGTCCTCTGACTTGTCCCATTCTCCATCTGGGAGCCCACCTGCCTGCCCTGCAGGGAAGCCGTGACCTGAGCCTTTCCCTACTCCCTTGCCCCATGGCTCCCCATCTCCCACCAACATCCTTCTGCTCCAAGATCCATCTGTCCCACACTTGCTGTTCTAACTGTCACCCTTTCTCACATTAACACTAATTAGCTCCTCCCAGGTAACTCAGTTTGAACTCCACCTTGTATTATCATGATCTGAGCCCAGATCTGCCTCCCAATGAGAAGGCAGTTTCCATGAAGTTGGAGACTGTGTCTGACCCTCTTTGCAATCCACTCAGAGCCCCACCATGTGGGGACCGTACAAGGTGCTCCATGAACACTCAGGAATGTGCTGGGCTTTTTACCAGTTACCTGCACCTTGTTTATAGGAAGCCACGGAGTGAAAGTCTCCGTAAGAGTTGAGTGGGGTCGGGAGGATCTAAAGACACTGAAGATGGAGAGAATAAGGTCCTTAAAGGAACTGGCTGGACCCTTCCTCCTGTAGGCAGTGACATGGGACTCTAGTGTTCCATGAAAAAAAAAGTCTGGTTCAGCTTGGGTGAAAAATATATCAGAACTCTCTGTCTTATTTTACAATTTTTTCCATTAGTCTAAAATGATTTCCAAATTAAAAAGGAGAAGGAGAGGAAGAAGAGGCAGTGATAAGCCCAGATAATTCTACATATATTTTATCAAAACTTGGAGGAATAGATAATACCTTCTGAATACAAACTAAGAGCCTAGAAAAAGAAAACCAACTAACCCATCATATGAGGTGACTATGACCCTTATTGCAAAAGCAAACAAAGATAGTACAGGTCATGAAAAGTAAAGATCAGATTCACATATGAACTTGGATGCAATTGTCCTAAATTAACTAATTAACAAATTGAATATATCAGTGTATAAAAATATATATATCATAATCAAGTAGGATTTAATTCAGGAATGTAAGGATGGTTTAAAAGATCAGAAAATCTTTTAATGTATTATACCATATTAATTAATTACATGAGAAAATTGACATGATCATGTTAATGCTGAAAAACCATTCAATAAACATTAAATATGCTTCAACAGTCATTCATGATAAAGAAACTGAAATCTTGGCAAACTAGAAACTGTAGAGAACTTTATTAACAGGACACGTAGACGTTCTTATTATTAGAATAAGGAAGTTCAGGAAACTTTCATATAAGAACAACATAAAAATTAATGCATTTCTATAAATCAGTAATAGACAATTAGAAAATGTAGTGAAAAGAAACAGCTCATTCATTAGAGCAATAAAATTTAGGAGGAACATAAGACTAAATTTGACAGAAGAAAAATGCAAGATCTTCACAAAGAAATTTACAAATCTCAGTGGTTACCTATCACTGTGGAACAAGCCACCCTAAAACTCAGAAGCCTAAAACAACAACATTTTATTTGCTCTTGATTCTAGAGGTCCGCAATCTGGTCTAGGCTTAGCTGGGGCAGTTTCTTTGCTGGTCTCAGCTGGGGTCACTCATGCAGCTGCTGTCAGCTGGTGTCTCAGTGACTACATGATATAAGATGGCCTCAATCAAGTGTCTGGTGTTGTCTAGGCCACCTTTCTGCAGCCACATGACAGTGGAAGAGTTCCAAGAGGGTAACAGCAGAAACTGCAAGGCATCTTGAGTCAGGTCCAGGCACTGAGGACATTAAACAGCTTTTCTACCGTACTTCTCTGATAAAAGCAAGGCTTAAGGCCAGCCCAGATTCAAGGCATAAAGGACTGGCAAAATCACCCCTCAAAGCATTGTGGATCCTAAGATGGGAGCAGGTACAGCGACTTCTCTTACAAGCAACTAGCCACACAAATCCCTACCCAACATAAAAGATGAGTTGAATAAATGGAACAGTGTACCTTATTCATATAAATGGGAAGATTTAGAATTGTAAAAAAATTTCAATTCTGCCCAAAGTAATCTATAAATTTTTAATTGCCATAAAAATTCCAAGGTTCTTTTTCTTTTTTTTTTTCAAGGTTATTTTTCATTTTGTTGTTGTTGTTGTGTGTAGCTTGATGACACGATCCTAAAATGTATAGCAAAGAGTGAAAGAATAAGATAGAAGATTATTAAGAAGGCACCTAATAGTATATCATGTAAGATGGGAACTGTATTAAAGAAAAATCAGGGTGGGTGAAAGAGGATTAAAGGTAAAGAGAGTGGACTGAACAAATGTTTCACACAAAATCCCACTCTATCTCAAATGACAGTAAAGTGAAAACAAAGAATGAGAGAACAGAACAGAACTCTAGAAAAAAAATTATGGAAGCTAAGAAGCAGCTGAAAGAGTGGTAAGCAACTTAGCCATTCAGTAGATCCAAGAAAACTGAGTTCTAGGCCAACAGTGCAGAAAAACAAGAAGCAATATGACAGGATGATAGAACTCTCCGAAAGTTCAGGGAAGAGTGGAACCAGTTATCTCTGGAAATAAAGGTGAAAATGGAGCTGAAAGAAATAGTTGAAAGTCTGTGTAAGACCCAGGTTCCCAGACTCCCTCCCAACTCTGCACAGCCAGACACTGCCAACCTATCACGGAAGAAGACTCGAAGTTTATTCTCTAGAGGAGATCAAACAGGAGGCGGTTCCCCTGATTGCGTAGAGTTGAGGGCAGAGTTTCCTAGTAAAAGCTGGAATATTAGCGAGTATGTGTCCACTGAGCTTCACAGCTCTCTTCTGAGCCTCACCTCCAAGAACCCTGGAGGCCAGCCATTTGCCTTTGAGACAGGAAACAACTTAATCAGCCCAAGAAGAAGAAACTTACTGATATTGAAAATCTACAAGAGATGATCTAGGCTGATCATCTCAGGATAATCTAAATTAACATACCCAGAGCTTCCTATCAGCTTTTTGTCCACATAAGAACACAAACAAAGATCTCCAGACATGTGAGGAAAGCCACCAGCATGAAAGACAGAGGCCCAGATGAACAAGTGGGGAAAAACAACTTAGAAGAAGCAAAGTTGATTCAAGGGGAAGAAAACTCAAAAAAAAGTTACAGTTAATATCCTTAGTGATATGAGAAGATATTGCAACCAAAGAACAAGGAGAGGTTATTAGGAAAAAGAATAGAGAACAAAAACCAGTGCTCCTGAGAATTAAAAACATCATAGTAGAAATGAAGAAATCAATAGAAGAACAGAAGGCAAAGTTGAGGAAAGAGGACAAAGAAAAAGGGATGGAAAATGGGAAAGAGAAGAAAATTAGAGGACTAATCCAGGAGCTTTGATACATAAACAGTAGGAGCTCCAGTAAAAACAACAGAAAACATGGAGGAGAAGAGTCATAGGGAGGGAGGGAGGAAGGAAGAAAGGGAGGGAGGAAGGAAGGGAGGAAAATCAGAAAAGAGAATAAAAAAGGAAACCTCCCAGAGTTGAAGGATGTGAGTTCACAGATTTAAAGGACCTACCAAGCACCCAGCACAATGGATGAAACATCATTATGAAATTTTAGAATATTGTCTACCAAGAAAAAAAAATCTACAAGTTTATAAAGATCAGTAAGGCTTTGCACTTTTTGATGGAACTACAGGAAGCTTGAAGATAATGGTGAAAACCTTCCAAATTCTGAAGCCAAAGTACTTCCTATCTAGAATTTCATAACCATCCAAGTGGCCAATCAACTGGGAAGGAGGAATAAAGCTATTTCCAGACATCTCACAATATTTACCTCACATCCACTCCTTCCCAGGAAGCTACTGGAGGAACATGCCCCCAGAACCAAGAAATAAACTAATAACAAGGAAGAAATGGGACCCAGGAGATCCAAGGTGAAAGAGAGATTGGTGACGAAGGAAAGGCCCAGAATGGCAGATGTTCACCAGACGTAGAGTCTTCCAGCCCACATTGGAGCACATCAGAAATCTCCAGGAAAGACTCCTCAGAAGATTAAGCTGACTAAACATCTGACAGTAGTGAAGGGGAGAATGAGACAATTGTTGAAGCCTTTGTGATTGAATTAGATACGCGTAAATGAAAAAGCAAGATAAGAGAAACAAAAAGGTGTGTAGAGAAAGAAAGTCGTCGTGGTTCATTACATGGGTTTACACAGTCAGATTAATGTGAACCCCAAATATCCATCTATCCAAAATTATGACCCAACATACTAAGGGGCTGCAGCAAGGAGCACGTAAGTGGATGGAGCAGAGAAATCCTCAGTGGACTAAGATTTAAAACTGAAAAAAAATTATGAGGTAGCAATACAAGTTTAGAAATATTATTTAAAGCCATGGAAATAAGTACCAAAATAATCAGAGTTGAGAATGACTGTTTCCAGGGAGGGAGATGTTGGGGGAAAGGATAAGGGACAGCTACTTTTCATAGCAAAGCTTGTAAAATAATTTGACTGTGCCTATGTATAACTTTGATAAAAATATAAACTTTAAAGCAAAATTTTTTAAAGTAAAATGGTGGAAATAATACTGGCTCTTACCATCCCATCAGGTTCGAAAAATTGCAAAATGCCATACAAGGAAAAGGTATTTCATAGCTAATGAGGCACAGGAACAATTGTGCAGGTCAGTATTTATAATGTGGTTGATATTTTGAAATGTCACAGCTCTGTCATATATGCTCAGTCTTCCAAACTGTTTATGCTTATTTAGCATAACTTGTTTCAAAATCCAGGAAACATTCATGCTATACACACACACTCACGCACACGCACACACACACACACAGGAAGATCTAAGAATAGCCGAGGCAACTGAATAACAAAATGGCAGGGGACTTACTTTACCAGATGTTAAGATTTTTTAGAAAACTGTAAAAATTAAGAGTAGTATTGGCACAGAAGAAAGAATACGCCAGTAGAACCAAATAGAGGGTCCAGAGATACACTGATACACAGATGGGACCCTAAAATGTGGCAAACATTGGGGAAAACACACACTGTAAAAAAAATGGGGTTGGATATTTGATTATATAAATGGAAAAACTAACATAAAATGTAATTTTTTGGCGAGAATGCTGAGACAAATAACAAAACACTAAGATTCAAGCTTTTTCCTACTGTATAGCACAAGGAACAAAACTCAGTATCTTGTAATAACCTATAATGGAAAAGAATCTGAAAAAAAACACATATACGTGTGTAACTGAATCACTTTGCTGTACACCTGAAACTAGCACAACATTGTAAATCAACTACACTTCAGTGTAAAAAAAAATCTTTAAAACATTTTAAATATATTTGTATTGTTGCATGCACAATTAACATATTCTAAAAGATTCAATGGTCTCAAATTATATTTGAAAAATGGGGAAAAAAGATTTTTTTAGGCTGAATGAGAGCTAAGTGAAAACATAAACACAAACAAAACTTCACTCTCGATGCTATGTGGTTTGTTGATAGATACGGGGCAAGGAGAGGCAGCAAGGGGAGGGAGAAACCAGCCAAGGAAAAATTGGAGGCCACTGTGAGATCGAGGAAAAGAGATGATATGTATTTGAATAAAAAATGGTGGCGGTGGGGATAGAGACATCTATCCCATGTCACATGGCTTTGGCTCATCCAGCAGACATCCCTAAGGGAGACTTGTTAAGACCTAGAAAGTGATTGGATTCTGGTAATCAGAGAAAGGAAGAGTCAATGGACTCCTGGGTACCTAGCTAATAAGTCATCCTGGATTTACAACAGCTCTAGGTAGGATATAATCATTTCCATTGTAGATGTGTTTAAATCTAAGGCTGCTACAGAATTGTAGGTGGAGATGTCTAGTAAGCAGTGGCAAATACAAGGTCTGCAGTTCAAGATAGGATTGGAGCTGAAAACAGATTCGGAGCATCCTTGCTGGATGCTTATATGCTTAACGTATAATTAAGTCCTTGTTATACGTTACCATTACCCCTTCTCCCGTCCCATCACAGAGCTTATCATAACCAACTGTAGCTATTTGTTTGTCTCCTCACGAAGCTGGAAATCCTGGGAAGATGGAGACTGTGTCTTGTTCTCTTCAGTATCCTCAGTGTCCGGCACATACTAGATCCTTCATTGAGGACCTAGCAAAGGGAAGATGAGGAAGGGTAGAAGCTTGGGGAACACCAAAACCTACGGGACAGGCAGCAAGAGAAAACCATCAAAGGAGCAGTCAATGCCACCACCAGAATAAAAGAAGAACCACAGGATGAGCATTCCCAGGAGCCATATAGAGAGAGGCTGGCTGCAGTGCAGTCAAGATGCTCCTGTCCTGCACAGGTTTCCCACCTGCCCCGTTCCAGCTCTTCCTAGAGAAATTTCCTGTCCACCATCCAGGCACCACGTCACTCTCCTTCCTCGCAAGGCTGATTAGAACAAAGATGGACACTTGACCCATCCATCAGTGGTGAGGTTTCAACGGAAAGTAGAGGGAGGGCGAAGTCAGCACCATAGCAAGCTGAAGCCATGTGATATTTATGAGGGAGCAAGGCCTCTGGGTAAGCGGAGGAAGCTAATAGTAGAGGAAGAAAGAGAATGAATGAACACAGTCTCCATTCCTAGTAACTTTCCAGTTCCCAGCTCCAGCCTCCACAAGACCTGCCCTGACCCTAGGTTTTACGGGGTCCAATAAACATCCTTTTATCCTGAGCTAGTTTGAGTGGACTTCTGTCCTTTCTAGCTATCCAGATCCAACTAGAACTGTCTTTAAACTATTATATCTATAGAGAGAGATATAAACTATATATCTATTATATAGATAATGATTTTAAAAGATATCAAATGTCCACGGACTCATGAAAATTTTTACCTTTACTGGAGATTGCCGACAACCCTCTACTCGTATTAAAAATATAGTCTTCACTTGTATTTGGAACGCTCCTGTTTAGAATTTTGGAGCTAGAAGGAAGCTGAGAATCTGCCAGCCAGGAGGGAGTTGATTGCCTGAAGACATATGCTGTTTAGTGGCCTAGAAAGGACTCCATTCCAGAAGTGCCAACTCCCAGGGATGTTGCCACCGATGTACCCTGCTCCCCATCTCTAGACTCAGGGAAACACATGCCAATCACTGCCTAATGGTGCTGAGTACTCAGCCCCAGCAGTTCTCCAAATCCAACTCTAGGGAGAAACGCTCACACCCAGTAGCTAGTTTCTTTGTAGCAGGACCCCTCCACCAGAAAGGTGGCTTAAACAAATTCAAACCCGTGGAGGATGGCCAGTGATGACTGCTCCATTACAGTCAAACGCCATGCAAGATTCTGTTTGTTGAAATCCTGTGCTCCTTTTGTGCATTTTGAAAGTCACATCTGGCGCTGAACTTAGAACCAAGACTTTCGTGCTGAGTGAAAGCAGTGGGATTGTATGTGCTCGGGGTTCGGGGTTCGAGACTCCTCTGAAAGGCGCTCCCAGCCCGTTGTCCAAACTGGCACAGGATGTCCAGCCATGGTCGGCTTCCTCTCCCACCGTTGAGGATGCCAATCATAACATGGCCTCCTGCCAAGACTCTGGGACCATGCTCCAGGGGCAGAAGGCAGATCTCCTGCCAAGGTCTCCAAAGCTGGGTTCCTCCCGGGCTCTCGTCCTGGAAGTGTCCTGGCCTCCTCTTTGGAAAAGGGGACATCAGTCTTCAGCTGATTCCTGACATGGGACGGGTTGGAGCCCTGGAGCCTGCAGGCCCTCGTCCAGCTCGCCTCGCACTCTCCAGCCCAGAAAGGCTGGTTTGCAGCATCTGGAAAAGCATTTACTGGTTTGGTTGTGGTCTGCCCTAGCAGCCGAGCTGGTTCCAAGTGCCACATCTCCAAGCGCCACATCCAATACCGGCTGCTCCACCCCGAGGACACTTAAGAAAGGTGACCAGGAAATCCACTTGCATAGTTGCCAGGTGGCTGTCCTTCCTCCATTCTTTGAACTCAAAAACGTTTGTTTTTGTTGAATGAATGGAAAAAAAGGCTGCCATCATTGTCTGAAATTCCTCTTCCAGCAGTCTTTGTGGCAATGCTTCACAGACTGAGTGAGAATAGTTTAAATGAAGTATTCCTGCATAATATTTCACTGGGCTTGTACCACATTGGTCTGGCTTATTATGCTATTTATCTTCCCAACCTTCTTAGAAAGGAGCGGGGGAATAGACCTCTTGTCTATTCTGTGTGTGGGGAAACTGAGGCCGAAGGAAACTATGGAGACTCACAACTGGGGGGAAAGAGCCAGGAAAGGCAGCAAAAGCAGGACCAATCTGAGAAAATGCACACTGATGGGGTAGATAGACTTTTCCTGACTTTAGGGTGTCACACAACTGTTAGGCACTGTGGACACCATGGGTGGGGAATTAATTCTAAGGGCAAAGGAACTGAGTCCCTTTGCAAAATTAATTTGGGTGACCCCCAATTTAAACCTGTACCCCAAGCTCCAAGCATGGTATACTTGTACTGGTGCCCTAGGACCTAGCACAAGTGACCGCACCCTAGAAGGTTTTTCTAATTACTCAGTCCCCATAATCCTTCCCATCTAAGAACTGTTCCCCAGTCACAGTCAGAACCACACCCTCATTCTTTACTGTTCTCAAGTTCAAGTTAGTCTTCCCTCAACTGGCTGCTTCTCAAGGGCAAGGACTATGCCTTACATTTTGGAAACCCCAGTCCCACTTGTTTCCTCACTCTTTGCCGAATGACAAGGTCATGAGCACAGCCCCAGGGGCAGGATTAAGGAAGGCAGTCTTCTGGGACTTGGGGGAAAATCTGTCTTGTTTTCCATAAGAATTGATGGGGGGAGGGGATCAACCATCTGAAATGACTGTTGGCAAAGAAACTGTAGCTTCCTCTTCAGGTCATGGAAGGTGGCTCTGATGTTAGCTTCACACACAGAGAATGGATCTGGGATGAACCCCTGATCAGCCACCCAGGCTGAGGCTACCCACAGGGAGATTTTTTTTCTGCATCACACCATTAGTGTTCACGTGTGTGTCATGTGTGTATGACGTGGTCCGCTAGACTGCAAGCTCCTTATATGCAGGGATACTTGAAAATTCTTTTGGACATCGTAACACAGTATTAGACACAAACTGACACTGTTAACCCTGTCTAATAAACATGAGCATTCAACCAAAAGAAGAGCCCATAACCCAAGCTGGATAAATGAAGAGGACCATCTCACAGGTGGAGAGAGTGCATGCATGGCCCTTGGTAGCTCCTGCCAGTCGGCTGCAGGATTGCATCTGTAACTCTGATCACCAGGAACAGAACCTGAGAAGCTCCTCCACACCTTCACATTCCAACCTCACAGCCCCCTCCCTCCAAGTGGCACCTCCCTGGCACCACCCATATTAAATGCCATGAGTGAGACTCAGAATCAGGGCACCATAAATCTGGTTCCATATGTGCCCCTGAGCAAGTGATTTTCCTTTCTGAGTCTCAGTGTTTGTACCTATAAAACAAAGGAATCAGCTAGCTCATCTCTGAAGGACACTCATGCTCTGAAATCCAGTGGGCTAGAATGGCAGATAGGCTGTCGGTTTGGTTCTGTTTGGTTGCTTTTCTTGTCTGTGTCTTGGCTGTGCGTGACCATCTTTACCGGGCTGGACAATACAATTATCTACATCAAATACCCCTACCTAGAGAGTGACTATGTGCCCTACTCCAGAGAGGCCTGGATAGGGTCTAAAGCTGCCCAAAGGAGGTGTGAAGTGACTTTGAATGCTCTAATTTCCCTTATAAATTCATGTAAATTTTACATTCGTTTCCGTATTATTACTGAGTTAGGATAGAAACTATCTTCCCTATATCTTAAAATAAAGAGACCATCCAGGAAGGGGTTTCATGCTAAAGTTGTTTGAGCTGAAGCACCAATCTACAGGTGTTTTCAGGGACACCAGAACTTCCAGGGCTAAAAATTCATATTTTGATGAATTTTTAGAAATTCATCAACTAGAAATCCCTCATCAGATACTTGTCCTTTTCTGTAAAAATGCAAATTCCTTTGGGAATGGTCTAAAAGTTGAACCAAACTGAGACAAGGCTGAGATTCTCTCCTTGGATCTGGGAAGCCAGTTCCAGCAGGACAGTCTGGGGCTGTGCGGATTAGCAGTAGCTGGTGAGAACAGCTGAGGATTTTGATAAACTTCCATCAAGTCAACACTGTGATTTGACTCTGTCCTCCAGAACACGAAGGACATGCTGCTGCGGGTCCGAGCACCCTGGCAGGTCCTCCTGAAGCGCTGCATTTAGAGCTGGAACCACACCTCCAAGGGACTTGGACTAATTGGCCAGATTAGTCTGGACAGAGATGATGGACATGCATCTCATGCAGAATGGATGGAGAGATCAGAGTGGGGGCAGGGTTGGGGGAGGCTCCCTACTGTCACGGAGATAGATTCATGTGGCTTCAGAGGGCAGAACCCAGACCAGCACTCACCTGTTTTCGGTTTGGGCTCAGCAGAGGGAAGCCTAGAGCCCTGTGAAAGGCAGGTGGGCCGCCTCAGCAGGAAGGGAGCATCCTGGTCCTGGGAGAGTGGAGGCAGGAGCTAGCTGGCCACTGGGTGACGGGATTCTGTAAAAGAGTGGGGTGCATGTGGAGATGTGGCCCCTAGAGCCCTTTTGAGGAAGGATTGCTGCCCAGCTGTGGGGAATGTGGTCAATGGTCAGTGATCAGCCTCCAGCATCGGCTCTTCAGGTTTGGCCTCAGCTGCAGGGAGCCTCCTCCCCTGGGGCTCATGTGTGGTGATGGGGAGCAGCAAGGGTACAAAGGCTCGACCTCCAGGCCCGCTGCAGGACACCCCGGTGGACAGTAATCACTTCAGAGCTAGGTTGGCCAAGGCTTTGTTGGAACTGCATCACTGTGGGCATCTTCCTCTGCCCCTCAAACTCCATCTCAGCCTCTACTTCTAGAAAACCTACCTGAGACAGAAGAATGCTGCATGGGACTGGTCACCCAGAGATTCTAGGTGATCATACTGTCTTCACTCACTTACACCTGAGTGAGGATGAATTCACTGAAATCTTTACAGAGAACAAGTTCATACAGGTGTAGCTTCAGGAAATGGGGAGAAAAAAAGTCACAGGATGAGGCGGATAAAAGACAATGGATAGAGTTGTACACTTTAAATGGGTGGTATGTGAATTATATCTCAGGAAAACTGCTTACAAATTTTTCTTAGAGAGAGACAACAGAGTTGCTGTAAGACGGCCAGACCCTCCCAATCTCTGCTAGGAGGAGCCAGCACTGCAGCCCCAAACCAGGAACTAAAAGGACCCACGCGAGACCCGTGGCCCCTCAGCCAGGCTGTCTGTCCCCACAGAGCAGACTGGGCATGCCCAGGGCCTGGTTTTCAGCCCTGAGAGGCTCAGTGACACCGCCTTCCTCGCTGTGTCCCCGAGTCCAGAGGGAGGGACCCTGCTACCAGCCAGATGCCAATGCGCCATTTGTCCTCCTGAAACTGGGGTCCGCAGACTTCTCCTGTGAAGGGCCCCCCAGAGCAAATATTTTAGGCTTTGCGGACAACATGATCTCTTTGGCAACTACTTAGCCCTACCGCAGTAGCACAAAAGCAGCCACAGACACTACATAAATGAATGGCCCTGGCTGTGTTCAAATAAACCTTTATTTACAAAACAGGCAATGGTTCAGATTTGGCCTGGGGACTATAGTTTGCTGACCTCTGTCCTAGAGTCATGGACTAGCCTACTTGGAAATAATTCCCGGCCGTGAAACAGAAAGCTTTTCTCTATTTGAGATCCAATCAGGCTCTGTGCATTTGGTGTCTTCCAGGTCTCCCTGGGGAAATGGGACCAAATGATCTATATATGTGACATAGATTTCAGTTTAACTGGGAACAGAGACTGGTAGAATATGGTTTCTGCTCTCAAGGAACTCAGTCAAGTTCTGGAGACATGTAAATAAGCAGATAATTCTCATTCTGTGTGATAAGTGCAGAAGAAATGTAGGTACGTATACGTAGGTTTGGGCTAACACCATCACTGGCCGTTGTCACCAGATCATTAGTTTGGGGACTGGGTCCGTTGGCCCTCAAGGTGGGCTAAGGAAGTGGCATCTTTAGCCCATTCCAGTCTTTGTACTCTACAGAGAACTCGACTTTTTCAAATTCATCTTGGATACAAGGACAAAGAAAATCCCAGCCTGTCACCAAGCCAGATCCTGCAGGGATTGTTTGGGTGCATCAGCCAACAGGAAGGGAGGGTGGTCGTGGCCATTGTATGGGAAAGGCCAGGGGCTGGGTGTGGCTTCAGACGCCCCCTTCCAGCTTCCTGGGCCTACTCAGTATATTGCAGCTTGTGTGTGTGCTTTTCCCTCTGTGGTGCCACCCCGCTGCCCTTCCAAGCCCTGTCTATGGGTGCCCTCTGGTGGCTTGCAGGCTGGAACGCTTTAGTGCCTCTTAAGGAAACAGGCAGGCAGGCAAGGAGAAAGCCTGAGAATCAGTCGCAGAGATTTCCCCCAGGCTCCTCCTCCCCGACCCCAACTCCCATCTCCCCCTAGAGATTCTGGGATGTATCCAGAGCTTGCAGAAGGAATCGTTTTCATTCCTTCCCCGATACCAATTTGGGTGATTCATACCATCAAACCACCCCGGAGACTTGGCATTCTGGACTGTTTATGGCAGAGAGGTCACCCAGATCTTCAAAGGCACTGAGGGCTAATGGAAAAAAAGGGAGCTGTGAATTTCCTGACACGGGGCCATTTCTCCTTCGCATCTACCCCCAGCGCTGAGTCGCAGCCCTCCCCCCAGTCCTGTTCCTTCAGTGTCTCCCACAGCTGAGGCCTCAGTGGAGAAGCATACTCTCCTCCTAGGTGTTGAATCCTCTAAGGAGAGCATTTCTGGTGAATGTGATCCTTTCGAGAGAACAGTTGCTCTGGCTGAAGCTCGCATGCTACTCACCCTCAATGGAGGCCGTCCACATGTTTTCTTTCTCAGCCAGGGGCAGGGTCTGTGGCCCGTACCTTCAAGCTATGCTGCTGGTGGCTGCGACCCTGGCAGTGCCCGTCCTTGGCTGAGCAGTAACGTTGGTAGAACTCAGCTTTTGTTCCAGGCCCATTCCTTTCAGTCCCCCTGTCCTGGGCCCACTCTTCCACTTTCATAATGCATCCTCCATCATCCAAAAATCTATGTACACTGATATTCAAGTGCCCCTCCCCAAGAAGCCTTGCCTTTTCCAACCTATATTTCTTTTGGAAAAGGACATTGTTCTAGGAAACAGAAGACCTGGATTTTCATTCCAACCCTTCCATGTGACCCTGGACACACCACTTTCTCTCTATAATAAGGTCCAGGCCAGTGATTCTCAACTTGGCTGCACATTAGAATCACCCAGGCAGCTCTTCTTTTTTTCCTTTTTTAATTTATTTATTTTATTTATTTATTTTTGGCTGTGTTGGGTCTTCGTTGCGGTGCGCAGGCTTCTCATCGCGGTGGCTTCTCTTGTTGCGGAGCATGGGCTCTAGGCGCATGGGCTTCAGTAGTTGTGGCTCACGGGCTCTAGTGTGCAGGCTCAGTAGTTGTGGCGCATGGGCTTAGTTGCTCCGCGACATGTGGGATCTTCCCGGACCAGGGCTTGAACCCGTGTCCCCTGCACTGGCAGGCGGATTCTTAACCACTTCGCCACCAGGGAAGCCCCAGGAAGCTTTTTAAAAGTACTTTTTGTTGCCTGGGGCCAACCCCAGAAAGTCAGATTCATTTGGTGTGCGGTGGGACCCAGGCATCAGGACATGTTATACACTCTCTGGATAGTTCTCCCGTGTAGTCAAGTGGAGCTGTTCAAGCAACTTCCAACCAGCAGGAGGGTCAGAAGTTTAGGTGGGTGAGGAAGGGGAAGTCTCTGAGAGCCCTAGCATCGTCCCCTACTATTTGCCTACACGTGAAGCCAGCCCTGGACTCAGGAAGTACATGTGGAAGGCCATCTTGAGCTAAGAGAAAAGCACAGGACAGCAAGGACTGAAGTAATTAAGGAACACAGTCTTTTTATAAAAACTCTAAGCAGAGCCCTTTCCGGCCTCCGGAACGGAGGTGTGGCTGCATCAGATCTGGGGTGACTGAGCAGCAGCCAACCTCATGTTTAGCAGTCAGTCCATCCTATAACTAATGACGGGGTTACAGGAAAAGTACAGGGGCCTGAGTCCAGACAAGTCTGGAGCTGGCTTGGCCCCGGAAACATCATGTTAACTGGTCCTGGGGCCCAGTGCCCCACCCACATGCCTACATGTCCAGAAGACTTAGCAAAGCCCTGTAGCACATTGGTTAATTGCATGAACTCCTGCTCCACTCTGTCTGGGTTGAAATCCCAGCTCTACTACTTACTAGCCTTGTAACCTCAGATGCATTGTTCAGCCCCTCTGTACTTTGCTTCCTTCTATGTAAGATGAGAATAGTAATCATGTCTACCTCTTAGGGTTGTTCTGAAAATTAGGTGAGTTGGTACCTGAGCTATGCATGGCACTTAGAATGTGCTCCATAAATATTTCCTCTTATTCAGGAGAAACCTCATACTGGAATGGGAGTCTGAAGGCCTGGCTTTCCCTCCCAGCTCCATCTTTATCCAGCTGTGTGTTCTGGGATAGGTGACCTCACTTCTCTGTGCTAGTGCCCTCTGTTCCAAACTGAGGGGTAGCGCTAACTCCTTTACTCTAAAATCCTCTATGGATCCCCAGTGACCTCATGATAAAGTCCCAGGTCCCTCTCTTGGCCTTTAGTGCCCTTGGTGTCTCCAGCCCCTGCCCTTCCCTCTAGCCTCAATTCACAGAACACCACGGTGGTCATGGCTGGCGAGTAGTCGTGTAAAGCATCATCATATCATGGCCCTCCTCTGTTCAGAGGCTCCCCATGGCTTCTCGTGCAGCCCAGAGTACGACCCAAGGCCCTTTGCACAGCCTGTCTTGCCCCACAATCTGACCTCAGCTCCCACCACTGTCCCTCTCCACCCCGGTACCCAGTTCTCCGGTTTCTTGGCTGTTCCCAAGACACCGGCCTGTCCCGCCTTGGGGTCTTTACACTTGCTATTTCCTCTGCCTGGAGGCTTCCCTCAGAGCCTCTTGGCCCAGGCTCACGTTCTTGAGGCCTCGGTTCAAACTTCCCAAGACACTAATAAATAATACATAATAAAGTCAAGGGGCTTCTGATATAAGGGCTGGGCAAGGGACACAAACACGAAACAGAACAAAGCAAGATGGAGAATAAGTATGTATCACAGCAGAAACAGTTGAGTTAACTTGATGAGACAGCCTGGGAGTTCTTCTACAGCTCTGGAGAGAGAAAGATCAGAGTGGACTGCAGTCCTTCTGGAAGCTCTGAACCATGAGAATAGCCTTCCCTGACCACCGCGCACACAATAGAATGCTGCCTCATCATCCTGTCTTATGTTTCCCAGCAGCCCCACCATCCCTAATCGACTATATATTTGTTTACGGTCTATCATCTCCCCTTCCACAATGTAAGCTCCAAGAGAGCAGGCACTTTGTTTGCCTCCTTGCTGTGTCCCCAACTCTGGGGACCATGCTGGGCACATACTAGGTGTCCAGAAACTGTGTTGAAAGATGAAGGATGCTGGCTTGCTTACTAGAGGAAGTTGTGTTACTGCAAGGAACTCCCAGGAAGGACATATCTCAACCAGAAAGAATTAACCTCTTTTACACGTGGTGTCGGGCATGGAGACAGATGGATGGGGAGGATATATCAGGAGCAGTGGGAAGATTCCTTGCCAAGGTCCTCAGACCAGAACACTGGGGCAATACCTACCACCCGTGAGCACGCAGAACAGGAAACCTTGGAAAGCCATTTAGCTCAGCCCCATCTAAAGACTACACCCTGAGTTTAGGCTGGTGGTTTGTTCTGTCTAAAAGGCCTCAAGAAAGGAGACAGCGCTCCAAGCTCACCACATCGGCCCTGCCCACCATCATACCTCTGGGCACCTGGGAAGCCACCAGAGGCTGGTGGCTGCCTGGGCTGTCCCGCTGTGGGCAAACGCTCCTTTTTATGTCTTACTCCTGTACTGCATTACCTGAACACTTGGTGGCTTCCGAAATTAAGCCACATGGTTTGATGGCAGATCTCGGGAGGAAAATGCCAACCTTTAATTGTCCTCATGACTTTTCTGAAAATAGAATCCTTGTTATTCAAAGCTTAATTCAGTTGATGTTCCCAATATAAGTGAATAATCTAAAGTGTAAGCAAATTCTCCCTCAGGCTACGCTGACAGTGTTCCTCTGCTGTATTTTTTTTTTAAAGCCACTTTTATTTTGGGTTTTCTAAATATGCGGCTAAACTTAGTTCTAACTCATACACAACCTTTTAATTTTTATTTTAAATTTTGAAACATTTTTATGTTTCATAAATAATAATGATACAAACAATAATTATGATACACGTTATATTCTCACTACCTAAGTTACAGAGATATGGACACTTTGCTTCTGCTCTTTTTAAATAACAATTTTTCCTTTTAATAATTTCTTTGAAAAATGTGGAACACTGCGTGAATTTGCGTGTCATCCTTGCTCAGGGGCCATGCTAATCTTCTCTGTATCGTTCCAATTTTAGTATATGTGCTGCCAAAGCGAGCACCCTCTGCTCTATTTAAAGACCTTTCCTGGGCAGAGCCTAGGCTCGGCTTTCCCTGAACCTACTCAGAAGTCCCCACCCTCATGGCACTGCACTGATTTCCCTCGAGCATTATGTGTGCTGGGGAGGGCAGAAAGGGGCAATGAGGAGTACCTGCCCACACACCTGGGCTCCCAGACTTGTGCCCTTTGTCCAGTTCCAGTGCCAAGCTAGTCTGGGGGGACCCAAGAGACACCATTGGTCCCCAGAGTCTTCCAAGGGTTTATGACATAAGGGGTGGGCAGGGGACACACACAAAACAAAACAAAGCAAGATGGAGAAAAATTATGTAAAATATCAAAAACAGTTGAGTTAACTTTGTGAAACAGCCTGGGAGTGCTTCTGGAGAGAGAAAGACCAGGGTGGGCTGGAGTCATTCTGGAAATTTTCAGACCCAACTCAAAGCTCACTCCTTCCAGGAAGTCTTCTCCATGGCTGGAGGAGCCCTCCCCTCTGCAGGTGCTGTTTCACTAATCCACATGTGCACCTCGCAGGTGGTACTGAGCAGTCACCACCTTCTCTTGTGATTATTTAAGTACAAGGTGAATCACCCCCAGGGAAAACTGCCCTGGCCCTGTGAGCAAAAGCCTATCTATAAGCTTCATTGCTCCCCAAACTTCCCTCCACTGTGCCACTGAGTATAGTGTAGTGGGACTGGCTGCTCACACATCTGTGTCCCACACCAGACTTAATACACTGGGAAGGGAGGACCCATGTTGGCCTAGTTCATTGCCATGTGCCCCAAGCCTTGTTCAGCGCCTAGACCATGATGGGCCCTCAACCAGTATTTGTTGAATGAAGGAATCTCCCCTACCAGAATGCAACTGGGGGCATGCTTTATACTCTTTGTATCCTTATCTGTACTTATCACAGTGTTGGCACCCCAAAGATTTTCTAGCTGAATGAATGAATGAATGAATGAATGAATGAAAGGAAGATTTCACAGCAGAGATGGGACTTGAACTGGGACTTCAAGGATGGGGCAATCCAGAAAGTCCCAGAAAGAGTGAAATAGTTAAGATTCCATCAGCTTATTACTGTGGTCCAACTCCCTGATGGAGTCTCTCATATTAGACCTGGTTAACAATGGGAGAATCTACCCAGAGGCATAATAGAGAAAGTGTGCCAGTTGCCTCAGTTCTGGGTGTGGCACCAGCCATATACACACCCAGGGGTCATCTTTTTTTTTTTTTTTTTTTTTGCAGTACAGGGGCCTCTCACTGTTGTGGCCTCTCCCGTTGTGGAGCACAGGCTCCGGACGCGCAGGCTCAGCGGCCATGGCTTATGGGCCCAGCCGCTCCGCGGCATGTGGGATCTTCCTGGACCGGGGCACGAACCCATGTCCCCTGCATCGGCAGGTGGACTCTCAACCACTGCGCCACCAGGGAAGCCCCAGGGGTCACCTTTATATCTTCCTAGTCCAGCATGGTGCTTGGCACATGATAGCCTCCTCATAAATATGTGTTGATGAAATCAAATATATCCAGCCTATTATTAAGTATCCTGGAGCCCACAAGTCTCTGGATTTAAAGGAAATGTGTGCAGAAGTGGAGACCCAAGCAAAGTGCCCCTAATCTGCCAGGCTAGATTCTGCAGCCTAAATTTCTGCAGAATAAAAGGATTAAGACTGAGATAGGCACCAAGCCTTGTCAAGTGCAAGGTGTAACATTTGTTCTGAAGTCTGTCATACACCAGACCTAGGGCTGACACGTGACCCATGTGAGGACAGATGGGTAGAGTGGCATGTGGTGGAAGACAGGGTCTTAAGGAAGGGAGGCACATAATTCAGAGCATGGGAGGAGGTGTCCGGAGGTCTCAGAAGCCTTGTCCATCTTGGCAGCAGTGGGTCATCCTGGTTCCCAGAATTGTAAAATCTCATTTCTCCCAGAGAGTCTGATGCATGGATAGTTTGAGCTAGAATATTCCAAATGCAGGGTGGTGAGTGCAAAGGAAGACATAATGTTACCTTTTCCTCCTGACTATACCTCTTCCCCCGGTAAACTGAGAAGACAGAGAGAGAGAAGGGCATGGGAGGGGAGGGGAGAGGAGGGGAGAGAGGGGAAGAGAGGGAAAGGGAGGGGAAGGAAGAGGGAAGAGAGAAAAGACAGTTAGATTTTTGCGTCCCCATCCTCGGGTCTGCACTGCAGGAAAATTCCTTTGGTTCATCGCATGATGCATGTACTGCTGGCAAGACAGCCCTTCTGAGAACTGGTTGCCAAATGCATCGAACCTGGCGAGCAGCTGTGAGCTGGCCTGGGGCAGAGCTAGGTGAGCCATTTACCTCCTGTGCCCCCATGTAACTGTGGGGTCCCTGGTTGGGACCCAGGGTGGGCAATCAGGTGGGGCCACCTTCATCCTGGTCCTATGACTTTGTGCCTTCCAGGAGTGCTCCAGTGGCTGCCAGGATTTGCCACAAAGCTCCACCCCTGCAGGTCCCGGGACAAGACACTGCCGGCTCTCAGCTCTGGGAAGCTCTCCCCAGCCCACAAGGCCCCTCTCTTGGACGGGTGGCCGCAGGCTGCACCCCTGCCTCTTTCCTTAACAAGTTTGAGCCTCAGTTCCTTCAGGTATATAATGGGAGCAACATTAATGACCTCCCCTCACTACCTGGGGGCTGCCAGCCCAATCCAGGAAGACACTGGGTGTGAGGTCCAGGATGAACCCCCCAGGGCTCCAGGCTAATTACTATTATTACCTCTGCTCCACCAACAAAGGAACAGGAAGGGCATCACATGCTCAGATCAACCTGCGGTGATCAGGGTGGGGCCCAGCTGGGATCTGCTTGTCCTCTCCCAGCAGGTCTGCAAGCAGGGCCACAGGAAGCAGGCAGGGGTCCAGAGCACAGAGAGTTGGTGCAATTGGCTACAATAGGCCTGCACTCAGGACCCCGCCACAGGGCTGGCTGCGGCCTTTCAGGGGCCCAGGCAGGTGGGCCAAGCAGGAGGTTATGGGACCACAAGGCCACTTGGAGCCTCGTAGCTGGTTCCCAGATCTCACTGGGATGGAACAGCCCTAGAGGGCACCTCAGAGTGCTGCCCAGGCTAAACCAGAGCAGCATAAGTGCCCCCAGAGACCCCCCCCCCAATTTTTAGAGACCTATCGCCTCTACACTTCTGTTAGACTCCTTCCTGGAGAGCGTCAGCGCCCTCTTGAGGGAAAGGAGATAACGTCAAACTGAGCCGAAATACTCAGCGAGGGCCCCGGGTCTGGCATGGAGCCTGGCACAGCTGGGAACGCAAAGACGAGTGGGAGGCGCCCCCCACGCTCTAGGCCCCGCCAGTCCCGCGTGAGCGCTGGGGGAGGGGGTGACAGGGCAGCGGGGAGGCGGCAAACACCTAAGTGGCCGCCGCCCAGGACAGAATGCAAGGTCAAGAAGACCAAGAGAAGGCTAGGCACCAGAGGAATGAGACAGTCCCGTCTGTTTAGGGTCAGGAGGGCCTTTGTAGAGAAGGTGGCATTTCTTTGTTTTTTTTTTTTTTTTTTTGCGGTACGCGGGCCTCTCACTGTTGTGGCCTCTCCCGTTGCGGAGCACAGGCTCCGGACGCGCAGGCTCAGCGGCCATGGCTCACGGGCCCAGCCGCCCCACGGCATGTGGGATCTTCCTGGACCGGGGCACGAACCCATGTCCCCTGCATCGGCAGGCGGACTCTCAACCACTGCGCCACCAGGGAAGCCCTCTTTGTTTTTTTTTTTTTTTTATTGCTTATCTGTGAGCTTGATAACAAGCAGCCTTTTTTTTATTTTTTAATTTTTAATTTTTATACAGCAGGTTCTTATTCATTATCCATTTTATACATATTAATGTATGTATGTCAATCCCAATCTCCCAATTCATCACACCACACCCCCCGACCACTTTCCCCGCTTGGCGTCCATACGTTTGTTCTCTACATCTGTGTCTCTATTTCTGTCCTGCAAACCGGTTCATCCGAACCTAGAAAAATGGCACAGATGAACCAGTTTGAAGGCGGCATTTCTTAAGAGCGGTGATTCACTGCTCGGGCTGGGTGTAGGTTTTGACTCGGCCACTCCTACAAAGAGTTCCGAACTCTCCAAGCATACATTGTCTCATCTGTAAAGAGAGTAAAAGAATATTCCTGGCCGTGAAGCGGCTATGACGGTAGAATGCAGTCACGTACACAGCACTGAGCAGCCAGCCGGTCTGCTGCAAAATAATCCCAATCACTGTTCACTGTTATCAAGGACGGGTGGGATTTGAATGTACAGAGACCGCAGGGAAAGGGAAAGCGTGGGAGGACGGTATAGATCAACTTAGCCCATCAGTTTAGGTTTCAACTAGTCAAATTACAAATCTCATTTTAAATAACCAAGGAAGTTTCCATTTAAAGAACTCTAGTGGGGAAATGTTTTATAAAATGAAAATTCCTTTTAAAAGTGTGAAGAATCTCTCCCCATTTCCTACTTTCAAGTATGAGTTTCATATAGTCATTTCAGTGTGTATTAAGCAGGTCCTTTATTGAGGATGGTGTGCTAGGGATTGTGGCAAGCCAGAGAGATCAGTGATCTCCACCCTCAAGGAGTTTGCAAGTAACAAGTTCAGTGCACAGGTCCTGTTGGGTGGAAGGTAGATTTCAGGAAGCCTAGTCCAGCTGTCTTTCAAATATCTCCAGGGAACTGGATGGGTTCCCCTACCCCCAGGCTCCTTGGTGTTGGGCAGACCAGCTTCTTCTGCTAAGATCAAGGGCAAATGGACCATTGCTGACCCAGGTGGGCCAACCACCCCCAGCTGGAGGTGAGCATTGGAGGTCTGGTGAGAAATTCCAAGACCTGAGGGCAAAACTTCCCCAGCCAGCCTTCCTTTCCTGAACTTAAAGTTAACAGCCCAACTGCAAAGAGAGTTTTTGTTCTGTGTTCACAGGGAAATGGTCTGTGCAGATCTGACCTTGGCTCTGACTCTCACCCCTCTCACCACAGACCAGAACCACAGAAAACATTAACACTCAGTTCACCAAACTATTGCTCTTTGGCAAAAGGCATTCAGCCTTGTGTGCGTTTGTTGGACGGGGGTGCAGAATATCCTAGTAATCGTTTATTGAGCTATGTGAGGGGGCTCATCATGCTCTAAAATAGATTCTTTCATCATCCCCATCTTGCAGATGAGAAAACAGAGACTTAGCAAGATTGCGTAACCTATCCAATGATCATACAGCTAAAATGAAACAAATGAGGAATGTCCATCACAGCTGGACACCAAAGCCTGTGTTTTTAACCACAGCTCTACCAACACCCAACCCAGTGCCATGTTTTAGAGACTCTGATACGTTTCTTTACGACCCCTTCTATGTCAGAATAGCAAAACTGTGGATTGTGTACAAGAGGGTTGGAAACTCACAGCCTGGGGGCAGGAGAGGGTGTATCTGGACAGGAAATATGTTTTATTTGGCTAAAAGAATGTTTCAAAAATATAATTTTAAAATTTAAATTAGATGTCTATCCTGCCATGTATTTTATTACATCTGACCCTTTGTATGTTTAATTACCTGCCTGAGCCCAGAAAGCATTTGAATCTGTGACCCCTGGTAGAGCCCATCTCACCCTCCACTGTGACTTCAGGGCTGTGCCTTGACCCTTTTGAAGGCACTTCGCCTTTCCTGCAGGAAGTACTCTGGGGCTGTCTCACCAGCGGTGAGAATTTGGACCATGGAGCCAGCCAAGCTGATGAGAGTCTAACCCTTCCCTTACTCCACCCACCTTGTCTCTCCCTACCTGCCCTGCAAAGAACTCCACAGTCCTAGACAGGCAGCCTGTGTTCCCCGGGCCAGAAGCCCACTGAGTGTGGGCAGCTCAAATGGGAGCCAGGCTGTCAGCAGTAACCCCACAGTCTTCACCGGACCCAATAATGCACAAGTCTGGCATTGACCGAGGCCTCTGGGCGCAAGGCTGGGTCACTGCCCAAGTTTCTGCAGACCCAAGGCAGCTCCCAACCCAGATCTGCCATGTTCTGAGACGGCAGCTGAGGTGAGGCCTCTGGGTCCAAGAGAGGGGCTAGCTGGTCCTCCAGGTGTCCTAAGGGTTGCGGGCGGCCCTTTGTTTACCTGTTCCAGGACTAAATCCTGGGCAGCCTTGTTTCATGAAACCAGGAAGCAGCCTCCTGATGGGAAAACTGCTCTGGAGAAAAAGGGTGTGTGTGTGTGTGTGCGCACACACGTGTGCACGCTGGGGTGGGGAAGCCAGGGAAGAGGGAGAGAAGAGAGGAAGGAAAAAACAAAACAAGAGAAAACAGCCTAATTCAAAAGACATGTGGTTTTCTTCTTGTGGTTTGATGCAAGGGCTTGGTGGTTTAAGTAAAGATCAGAGCCCAGATTGTGGGAAAGTTAAAGACTAGGTGGGGCTAGGGAGAGTCCTGAGAACAAAGAGTCTATTGAGGGAGCCCCACCCGGGGAGAGGCAGGCAGCCGGAGGGAGGGAGGGACAGCTAGCATCTCCACTCACCTGGGGAGCCTGCCCCGGCACAGGCTTCTGGTCTACCCACAAAGCCATCACAGCCTGAAACACATGAGCGCTTCTTCCTCTGAGACAGCAACTGCCAGATGCAATGCTGTACCAGGGAAGTTTCAGAGAGACTGTGATTCCCTATGAGATTGGGCTTGGGGTTCAGAAAATAAAGTCCCTATGGAAAAAGACCTGAGATGAAGACAAAGGTTTGAATTCTGTATAGTCACTAACACTGACTCAGAGCTTGAACCAGGCCACTTATAGTTCCAACATTCTAAGATTCTAGACCGCTTTTTAGGGGTGTGGGCTTTCTTCCTACTTCTTGAGCCCCGCAACATCAAGTTTATGTAACACTTAAACTTGCCAGCCGCTCTTCTAAATGTTCTCTATTAACTCATTAATCTTCACAAGTCTATGAAATGGGCCCTATGACTATTACCATTTTACACATGAGGAAACTGAGGCACAGAGAGATTGAGCGACTTGCTGGATTGTGAGTCCAGGCAGCGAGCTCTGGCATGTATGTTACTAATGATGTACTGGTTCATTGTGGGAAGGTGAGAATGCCCAGGACTAGGCCAAAAATGAAATTCTCAAGGCTCAGACCCCTGCAGCCCATTCCCTTCCTTCAGCCCCCAACCCCCTCCCCCAGTACACACACAAATGCAGAAGATGATGTTCACTCCCTAGGGCGTCTAGGAGGCCTGGAGGAAGACAGGCCTCAGGGCCACCGGGCCCCTCTTCCGTCTGAGAGGTAAGGACTAGGCTCTGGCAATGGTGAAGATCTTGACCATCAGACCCCTACCATGCAAACAGCCTTTGAACCAAACCTCTCCTATGATTACAGTGCCCAGGATTTGGATTCTTGGGGCACACTGTATATTCTAGACATTGGAAACCCCATTGACTATCACGATTGTAACTGGAAACCTCTTTTAAATGGTTATATAAGAATAATCCCAGGGAATTCCCTGGCGGTTCGGTGGTTAGGACTCTGCGTTTTCACTGCTGAGGGCACGGGTTCAATCCCTGGTTGGGGAACTAAGATACCACAAGCCATGCAGCACGGCCGAAAAAAAAAAAAAAACAAAAAAGAGTAATCCCAGTGCTACCGTCAGCCCAGTCAGAGGTCAGGGTAGCTCCCCAACAGACCCAGAATGGAGGCCAAAGTTCTGCACACCAACACATATACTGGGTTTCCTTTCAGCCAGACCAGGTGCTGTAAGAACAAGTTGCACTCCCTGCTCCCGGCCCCTCACCCCCACCCCAGCAGCCTCACGCCTTCCCTCTCAGCAGATCACACAGCCTGTTAAAGCCAACCGGAACCTTGGAGACCATCTAAGATCCCACAAAGCAGCGCAGTTGGTGGAAGGAGCCCTTTGGAGTCCCAGAGGCCAGTGATTTGGAGCCCATCACTAGGCTCTCTGAAATATCAATAAAAATGCTCGCCTGAGTGGCTACTGTGAAGATGAAAAGGGGCTCTGCTCATAGAGCACGGAGCACAGTGCCTGGTGCAGGGTAGATGCTCAGTATGGTGGCTATGGCCACCTAGACCTGCACCTGATAGAGAAACTGATGATAATGTGTACCTGGCGTTTTGATTGGTACTTTACATATGCTTCCTTATTTATTCCATGAAGTAAGACAAAGAGTCACCTGAGACTCATAGTGGTTAAGGAACTTTCTCGAGGTTACTCAGGCTACTGAGTGGCCAAGCTCAGATTCACACACTGGAAAAGAATGGAGGGGTCCAGAGACCATTTGGGCCTGTCTGGCACCAATGGCCTAAAAATTATGATGAATCAGTGGGAGAATGAATGAAAAAAATGACTTAGGAAAATCTGAGTTCAGAAATACCCACAAAATCTTACTGAAATAGTATCATTGCCAAATCACCCACAGCTCTGCCACCACCAAGGAAATCTGTACTGTATTTCCTGGTACTAACGTGGGTCAAAGGAGCTTCACTGGCAAAGGGTCTGTTTCTGGGAGGACCAAAGCATGTTTGTAGAGCAGAGAGAAATCCATAATGCAATGCTCACTCAAACCCAGTATTTTGAGACAAGACATTATGCACCCTCCAGTATGCTGGCCACTCTGGAGGCACAAGGAAAGAGGAGCCAGTCTTGTTCTTATCATCCAGTGGAGAAGTAAGGAAGTGCTGTGTGAAAGAAGACAGGACAAGACTGAGCCCCGGATTCGAGGGAGGAAAAAGCAATGCCTGGCAGATGTGTAGTGGTGTCCATGCAGTGAAGGAGTGGGGAGGGTGCGAGTGAGGGTTCAGCAGGGCCAGACGTTAGTGGGCAGGGGAGTGGATCCCGGGGCTGTACTACCCCACGATCTGTTGCCCCTCTTTCTCGCCACAAGGTTCTGGGCACAGGAACCTTGCTCATGGAATTCTCCAACCCCAAGTGTCCCTCTCTGACTTGTGTAAATCTGGGCCCCCACCTAGAAACGTTTTAGGCTCTTAGGTACAGGGCATTCCTGATGCCTGAGATCTGGCGGGGGGAGCGGGGGGGGGTTGGTGGTTCTGATGGCACCTGCCCAGCCCTCTCCTGTGAAATGTTAGACAGAACTCAGGAAGCAAGCAAGCAAGAAGAAGGGGACTCTACCACGTCAAGGTCATAAAAGACAAAAAATGCAGGACAGACTGAAGAGACATGACAGCTGTCATCCTTGAATGAATCCTGGGTTTAAAAAAGCAAACAAACAAACAAACAAACAAACAACAGATACTAAAGAACCTTACTGATGTTGAGACGACTTGGGAAATTAGAATATTGACTGGATAATACATAATAGTGTTGTAATATCCAATAAATTTCCTGAGTGTGAGAACTGAATTGAAGGTATGTTAGAGAAGGTCTTTGTTCTTAAAACTTACTTAATGCTGAAGAGTCATGATGTCTGCAACTAACTCTCTAACAGTTCAGGAGGGGAATATAAATATAACATAAATATAAATATAAACACAGAGGAAGAGGAAGAGAGAGACAGAGGAAGAGAGACACAGAGACAGAATTATGAAGAGAAAATGGGGTACCATGTTAATCAATGAATAATCTAGAAGAGGAGTTTGCAAGTATTCATTACACATTTCTGTAAATTTGTGTTTATTCAAGGTAAAAATTGGGGGAGAATGTTTAATGCTGAGCATGAGCAGAGTGGAAAGTGCTGGCATTGGAGAGGACGAGGTGAAGTAGAGGATGGGATGGAGAACAGGAGACTGGCTTGGAGGGCTCCCTACATTGACCCTTGGAGGGTCCCCTGGAAATGAATTAACCTGTCTGCATCCATTTCTCCTTTAGGATATTGGGATGATAATATTCCTTATCTTTCATAGCTTTGAAGTTTAACAGATACTATATATACATAAGTGTGTTTTGTAAACTGTCCAGTGAAATGTACCAATGACAATTATGATTTAAGAGAAGCACAAGTGAGAAGAAGGGCTGGTCAGAGAGGGTTTCAGGAAGTAAATCTTAACCAGAGAAGGTTCTATACCATCCCTTAATGCCTTGCTCTGTGGCTGATGCAATTTGCTTGCTTGCTTGCTTTCCTTCTTTCTTTTTTTTTTTTTAACTCTCTTTCTCCTTCTATGTGTGTTAAGTTTAATAAGTAAAGAGCAGTAAGAAAATTGAAGGAAGGTAGAAAATGAAGGAGTCTTTATACTTTGATGCCTCAGGGCCAGAACTTTCAGAGAAGTATCTTCCTAATCCCAGATACAATCTGCTCCAAGGACTTTAAAGTTGTTTTTTGTTTTTTTTTGGGGGGGGGGTTGGTCCTTTGAAAAGGATTTTAAAGTTTATACAAATCAATGCAATAAAATAGCAATTACCATGTAATTAAGGCACCATTCAATTGGGGTTCACCAAGACCTGGCACTTAGGAGTCCAAGCATGAATCATGAGGCTTTTTTTTTTTAACAGTTGCTGAAGCGTGGGTGGAAATGCTATGACTTTCTGTGGAAATTCCAGATCATTTTCTTTTCCTCTTAAAAACTATTTTTTAGAGCAGTTTTAGGTTCACAGTAAAACTGAGCAGTAGTACAAAGAGTTCCCATATACCTGCTCCCCGCTCCACACAACAGTGGTACATTTGTTACATGAACCTACGTTAACACACCCTTATCACCTAGAATCCGTAGTTGATCTTAGGGTTCACTCTTGGTTGTTGTGCCTTCCACGAGTTTTGACAAATGCATAGTGATGTGTCCACCATGATAGTTTCATTGCCTATGCTCTGCCTGTGCATCCCTCTCTCCCCCCAACCTCTGGCAACCACTGATCTTTTTACTGTTTCCATAGTTTTACATTTTCCAAAATGTCATATAATTGGAATCATACAATGTGTAGCCATTTCAGATTAGCTTCTTTCACTTAGTAATATGCATTTAAGTTTCCTCCTTGTCTTTTCATAGCTTGACAGCTCATTTCTTTTCAGTGCTGAATAATACTCCACAGTTTATTTACCTATTCACCTACTGAAAGACATCTTGGTTGCTTCCAACTTTTGGCAACTATGAATAAAGCTGCTATAAAAATTCATATTCAGGTCTTTGTGTGGACATAAGTTTTCAGCTCCTTTGGGTAAACACCAAGAATGTGATTGCTGGATTATATGGTAAGAGCATGTTTCATTTTGTGAGAAACCACCAAACTGTCTTCTAGAGTGACTGTACCACTTTGCATTCCCACCAGCAAAGAGTGAGAGCTCCTGCTACTACACATGCTGACCAGCATTTGGTGTTGTTCTGGATTTTGGCCACTCTAAAAGGTGTGCAGTGGTATCTCGTGGTTTTGATTTCCATTTCCCTATTGACTTAAAGATATGGAGCATCTTTTCATATGCTTATTTGCCATCTGTATATCTTCTTTGGTGAGGTGTGTGGCCTATTTCTTAATTGGGTTTGGGTTTCTTATTGTTGAGCTTTAAGTTCCTTGGTATATTTTGGATAGCAATCCTATATCAGATATGACATGTCTTTTGCAAATATTTTCTTCCAGTATGAGGCTTGTCTTCTCATTCTCTTGGCAGTGTCTTTCATAGACAGAAGTTTTTAATATTAATGAAGTCCAGCTTATCATTGTTTCTTTTGTGAAACATACCTGGATAAATCCCACTTGGCAATAGTGTGTAATTCTTTTTATACATTGTTGGATTTGATTTGCTAATATATTTTTAGGATTTTTGCATCTTTGTTCATGAGAGACATTGGTCTGTAGTTTTCTTTTCTTATAAAGTCTTTGTCTGGTTTTGATGTTATGGTAATGTTGACCTCATAGAATGAGTTGGGAAGTATTCCTTCTGCTTCTATCCTCTGGAAGAGATGATAGAAAATTGGTATAATTTCTTCCTTAAGTCTTTGGTAGAATTTGCCAGTGAATCCATCTGGGCCTTGTGTTTTCTGTTTTGGAAGCTTATTAAGTATTGGTTCAATTAGTTTAATAGATATAAGCCTGTTCAAATTGTCTGTTCCTTCTTGTAAGTTTTAGCAGATTGTGTCTTTCAAGGAATTAGTCCATTCCATCTAGGTTATCAAATTTGTGGACATAAGGTTGTTCACAGTATTCCTTTATTATCCTTTCATTGTCTGTGGGATCTGTAGTGATTTCCCATCTTTCATTTCTGATATTAGTTTTTGTGCCTTTTCTCTTTTTATCTCACTTAGCCTGGCTAGAGGCTTATCAATTTTATTGATCTTTTCAAAGAATCAGATTTTGGTTCCATTGATTTTTTTCTATTGATTTCCTGTTTTCAATTTCATTGATGTCTGCTCAAATTCTTATTATTTCTTTTATTCTGCTTAATTTGGATTTAGTCTTCTTTTTCTACTTTCCTAATGTGGAAGCTTAGATTACTGATTTTGGATCTTTCTTCTTTACTAATATATGCATCAAATGCTATAAATTTTCCTCTAAGCACTGCTTTTACTGCATCCCACAAATTTTGGTAAGTGGTATTTTCATTTTCATTTAATTCAAAATATTTTTAAATTACTCTTGAGACTTCTTCTTTGATCCATGTGTCATTTAGAAGTGTGTTGTTTTATCTTCATATGTTTGGGGATTTTGCATCTCTCTGTTTGTGTATTCCTTAACTGCTTACCGTGGATATAGATGATTTTACGACCTTTGTCTTTTAACCTTCCTACTAGATTTTTTTTTTTTTTTTTTTTTGCGGTACGCGGGCCTCTCACTGTTGTGGCCTCTCCCGTTGCGGAGCACAGGCTCCGGACGCGCAGGCTCAGCGGCCATGGCTCATGGGCCCAGACGCTCCGCGGCATGTGGGATCTTCCCAGACCGGGGCACGAACCCGTGTCCCCTGCATTGGCAGGCGGACTCTCAACCACCGCGCCACCAGGGAAGCCCTTCCTACTAGATTTATACATGGTTGATTTACTACCTTTATTGTATATTTGCCTATGCCAATGAGATTTTTCCTTTTGTAATTTTCATATTTCTAGTTGTGCCCTTTCCTTTTCCATTTAGAGAAGTCCCTTTAACATTTCTTGTGAAACTGGTTTGGTGGCGCTGAACTTTTTTAACTTTTGCTTGTCTGTAAAATTTTGATCACTCCATCAAATCTGAATGAAAACTTTGCTGGGTAGAGCATTCTTGGTTGTAGCTTTTCCCTTTCATCACTTTAAATATATTGTGCCACTCCCTTCTGGCCTGCAAAGTTTCTGCTGAAAAGTCAGCTGATAGCTTTATGGGAGTTCTCTTGTACATAACTTCTTTCTTTTCCCTTTCTGTTTTTACTCTTCTCTTCTAATCTTTAATTTTTGCCAGTTTGATAATAATTTGTCTTAGTGTGGTCCTCTCTGGGTTGATCCTATTTGGGACTATCTGTGCTTCCTGGACCTGGATGTCTGTTTCCTTTCCCAGATTAGGGAAGTTTTCAGCTAACGTGTCTTCAAATATGTTCTCAGCACCTTTCTCTCTCTCTTCTCCTTCTGGAGTACCTGTAATGCGAATATTAGTGCACTTGATGTTGTCCCAGTGGTTTCTTAAACTGTCCTCATTTCTTTTTATTCTTTTTTCTTTTCAGCCTGGGTGACTTCCACTACTCTGTCTTCCAGCTCACTGATCTATTCCTCTTATCATCTAATATACTGTTGATTCCATCTAGTGTATTTTTTATTTCAGTTATTACATTCTTCATCTCTGTTTGGTTCTTCTTTATATTTTCCAACTCTTTGTTGAAAACTTCTAACTTCTTACTCTATTCATCCAATCTTCTCCTGGGTTCTTTGAGAATCTTCCAGATCATTACTTTGAACTCTTTTATCAGGGAGTTTACTTATCTCCACTTCACTCAGTTCTTCTTCTGAAGTTTCATCTTATTCCTTCATTTGGAACATATTCCTCTGTCACCTCATTTTGCCTAATTCACCATTTTTATTTCTATGTATTTTGTAGATTGGTTATGCTTCCCAGCTTTGGAGAAGTAGCCTTTTGTAGGAGATGTCCTATGAGTCCCAGCAGCACATTCCCCTAAGGTCACCAGAGCTATATGTTCTAGGAATGTCCCTTATATGGGTTGTATGGGTCCTTCTGTTCTGATGTGCTAACTACTGTGAGCAGTCTGGTAGGCATCACTGGCCACTGGTCCAGTTGGTTGCCAGGCCCTGCCTTGTGCAGAGGCTGCTGGCCACTGGCATGTGGGGCTGGGTCACAAGACATCTGGCTGCAGACCTCTAGGGGGTCCTGGGGCTAGTGCTGGCCCACTGGTGGGCAGAGCCCCTTTCTGGGGTGAGTGGCTGTGGGGCTAGGGGCCCTGTATCTAGTGTTGGCCTGCTGATGGGTGGTCTGAGTCCTGACATGGTTGGCTGAGGGGCTGTGGTGGTCCTGGAGCTGGTGTCCACCCACTGGTGGATGAGGCTGGGTTCCAGCACTAATAAGCTAGAGGGAGGATTCCAAAATGGAGCTTGACAGTACCAGTGTCCTTGTGGTACAACGAGCACCCCAAAATGGCTGTCACCAGTGTCTGTGTCCCCAGGATGAGCTCCACCTGTGTCCTGCCTCTCCAGGAGACTCTCCAAGATCAGGAGGTGGGTCTGGCCCAGGCTCCTTTCAAATTACTGCTTCTCCCTGTGTCCCAGCACATGTGAGATTTTGTGTGCACCCTTCAAGAGTGGAGTCTCTATTTCCCAGAGCCCTCTGGCTCTCCTGAAAGTAAACCCCACTGGCCATCAAAGCCAAATGTTCTGGGGTCTCATCCTCCCAGTATAGGACCCCTGGGCTGGGGAGCCCATTGTGGGCTTGGACCATTCTCTCCTTGGGGAGAACGTCTGGAATTGTAATTATTCTCCCATTTGTGTGTCACCTACCCAGAGGTATGGGTCTTGACTATACTGTATCTCTGCTCCTCCTACTGATCTTATTGTGGTTTCTTCTTTATATCTTAGTTGTAGAAGATTTTTTCTGCTAGTCTTCCACTATTTCTCATCAATCGTTGCTCTGTAAATGGCTGTAATTTTTGTGTGCCCATGGGAGGAGGTGAGCTCAGAATCTTTCTACTCTGCCATCTTGGCCACTGTTATGTATGTATTTATATTCAAAGTGAGTTTCTTGTGCAAAATTTATAGTTGGATCTTGTTTTTTAATCCACTCTGAAAATCTCTGTCTTTTAATTGTGCATTTAAAACATTGATGTGGGACTTCCCTGGTGGCACAATGGTTGAGAATCCTCCTGCCAATGCAGGGGACACAGTTCAAGCCCTGATCTGGGACGATCCCACATGCCACAGAGCAACTAAGCCCATGAGCCACAACCACTGAGTCAGCACACCACAACTACTGAAGCCCGCACCTAGACCCTGTGCTCCACAACAAGAGAAGCTACTGCAATGAGAAGCCTGCACACCGCAACAAAGAGTAGTCCCCGCTCGCTACAACTAGAGAAAGCCTGTGCGCAGCAACAAACACCCAATGAAGCCAAAAATAAATAAATATATATATTAAAAATTTAAAAATAAAAAAATAAAACATCGATGTTTAAAGTGATTATTGATATAGTTGGATTAATAATATCTGCCATATTTTTTACTGTTGTGTATTTGTTGTCCTTTTCTTTGTTCCTACTTTCGTCTTCCACTCTACCTTTATGATTTTAGTTGAACATTTTATATGATTCCATCTTCTCTCCTTTCTTAATATACCAGTTGTCATCTCTCTGTAAATGTTTTCAGTGGCTGCCCTAGAGTTTGCAATACAAAACCAATCGAAGTTCACTTTCAAATAACACTATACTGCTTCACAGTTAAGAACAAAATAATTCTAATTCCTTCCTCTCTACTCTTGTATTGTTGCTGTCAATAATTTCACTTATATTATGATATATATATATGTATATATAGTTGTACATATGTATATTATATATATAATTGAATACATTGTTACTATTATGGTAGATCTCTTAGATCAATTAAGAATAAGAAAAATAGGGACTTCCCTGGTGGCACAGTGGTTAAGAATCCGCCTGCCAATGCAGGGGACACAGGTTCGAGCCCTGGTCCAGGAAGATCCTACATGCCACAGAGCAACTAAGCCTGTGTGAGCCCGTGCACTGCACTGAGCCCGTGCACTGCAACTACTGAAGCCTGCGCTCCTAGAGCCCATGCTCCACAACAAGAGAAACCACCACAGTAAGAAACCCGTGTACTGCCACAAAGAATAGCCCCTGTTCCCTGCAACTAGAGAAAGCCCATGCGCAGCAATGAAGACCCAACGCAGCCAAAAATAAATAAATAAATAAATAAATAAATTTTAAAAAAAGAATAAGAAAAATAAAAAATTTTACTTTGCCTTACTTATTCCTTCTCCAATCCTCTTCCTTCCTTAATGTAGACCTGAGTTTCTGACCTATATCATTTTCCCTCTCTCTGAAGAATTCCTTTTAACATTTCTTGCAAAGCAGGTCTACTAGCAACAAATTCCCTCAATTTTTGTCTGTAGTCCTTATTTCTCCTTCCCTTTTGAAGGATAATTTTGCAGAGTAGAGAATTCTAGATTGGTGGGGGGTTTTCTCTCAAAACATTAAATATTCCACTTAACCCTCTTCTTGCTTGAATGGTTTCTGAGGAAAAATTGGATGTAATTCTTTTCTTTATTCCACTGTCGGTAAAATGATTTTTTTTGGCTTTGGTTTCTTTCTTTCAGGATTTTTCCTCATCTTTGCTTTTTGATAGTCTGAATAAGCCACGCTTAGGTATCGTTTCTGGGGTTCTTTTGTTGTTGTTTGTTTTGTTTTGTTTGGCATTTGTCCTGCTGGTGTTCTCTGAGCTTCCTGGATCTGTGTTTTTTAATTTGGGGAAATTCTCAAGACATTATTTCTTCAAACATTGCCTCTGTCCCTCTCTCTCTTTCTTCTCTTTCTGGCAATCCTAATACAAGTATGTTATAACTTTTGTATTTGTCCCACAGTTCTTAGATATGCTATTATGGTTTTTGGTTTTTTGTGTTTTTTTCATTTTGTTTTCATTCTTTTTTTCTCTTTGCTGTTTTGTTTTAGGAGTTTCAATTGACATACCCTCAAGCTCAGAAATTCTTTCATCATCCGTGTCCAATCTACTAATGAGCCCATCAAATGCATTCTTCATTTCTATTACAGTGTTTTCCATCTCTAGCATTTATTTTTTCTTCTTTCTTAGAATTTCCATCTTTCTTCTCACGTTGGTCACACTCAGATATGGCAGGGATGTTGGAATTATCAGACCAGGAACTTAAGACAACTATGATTATTATGCTAAGGGCTCTAATGGATAAAGTATACAGATGCAAATCACCTCCCATTTCTGCAAGGCCCCCTTCAACATCCTTCAAATCAGGCTGCACCCTGTCTTCCTTCCTCAATGAGAATGCCAGACCAAGTGCACACAGGGCTGTTCAGATATTCATCATTTCAAAATTCTGCAGCATTAAGACAGCACACCTGCAGTAATAGGGGGAAAGGCCATCCTTCTAGGATAAAATATATCTTAGTTTACCTCAGTTAAGGTTTTCACTCCCAGTTGTTCCTCCTGTCCACATCTACCATTCTAATGCCTCCCAAGAACCCCTTGTGACCTATCCTGACTTTCAGACTTCAAGTATACAGATTAAGGCTTATTGAATGCTCAGACCCATAAGCAATGGGCCTTTGGAAAATCCCCAACACTCCTGTGTTGTTTGCATGCTGGAACAGAGAAGAATTTGTGACTCTTCACTCCATTTCAATGAGAAAAAATGTCTAACATTTCCCACAGTTATGACACTAAAGAGTTACTAAAGACACAACCATGTAGAGAGATGTGGTCTCTGCCTCCAAAGAAATCACAGACTAGCACAGACTCAGTAACTGACACAGAGCCCGTTAAGGGTAAAGTAAGCCTATGGGTTTCAACTTGCACTTACCCCTGTAGTGAGCATCAGAATATAAATATTTGTGTCCATTATATTGCAATGAAACTGGAAGAAAAATAAACAAATATTTGTTCACTAGATGGAAGGATGGATACATACATACATACATAGTTGAACATACACATAAATGGTCCTCTCTCTATTAAACCCAGAAGTATCCCATATTTACCAAAGAGGCATCTGGAGGTGGACTCAAAAATTGAATCCAGAAAGTAGCCCAAAAATATTATCAGTGCAGATAAAAATAGGCTATTGCTAACCATTCCCTAATTTAAAAAAAAAGACTAGAATATCCAAGAATTGTGAAACTGCAGTATCAGAATTGCATAAGGAGTTTTCAAAATTACAGGTGATCCTCAGACTCCATCTCTGGAGATTCTGATTCAGTGAGGGTATAATACGAGGTATCTGTATTTTTTAAAGCTTCTAGGGTTGTTCTGATGCACAATCGAGTTTCAGAGCCATTGGGACAGATTCCCAAGATCAGGAAGCCACATAGATCCAGACAAGAGCACAAGGAAGAGAGAAAACTTGTTTTACAAGGCTCATCCAGAGGAAAAACAAAACAAAACAAAAACAGATTTTCTTGCAGAATTGGGCCTTGAGTTGAAAATAGACATCAATTTGGTGGTGGGTACTAAGAGAGTTGTACATGACCCTTATTAAAGTAACAAGGCTCTGAAAGTATGTAATGCTAACATCATACTGTTCACCCATGGTTCTCAAACAAATATCATGGTACTACTCCCTCTATGAAAAACTAAGTCTATGGAAGAAAGAGAAATCATCTCAGTGTTTGCACAGTGAAAAAGTATTGTTTTGGGCTTCCCTGGTGGCGCAGTGGTTGAGAGTCCGCCTGCCAATGCAGGGGACACGGGTTCGTGGCCCGGTCCAGGAAGATCCCACATGCCACGGAGTGGCTGGGTCCATGAGCCATGGCCGCTGAGCCTGCACGTTCGGAGCCTGTGCTCCGCAACAGGAGAGGCCACAACAGTAAGAGGCCCATGTACCACAAAAAAAAAAAAAAAAAAAAAGTATTGTTTTTCTACTGTGGAAATGTGAACCTGTCACTACAACGATTATCTCCTCCATCAAACCCTAAAAGGTCAACGCTGTTGAGCTCAATTAGCTTAATTCATTCTTATCTTGTCATTGGCATGTCCTGCCATCGAACGCTAGTGAAGGCTTCTCTTCGGTTTTCCTTCACCAGTACCTGTGGCTGTCCCAGCCTAGGGAGCTCCACAAAACCCAGTCTAGAATTGCAAGCCAGGAACCACCTCATGAGAAGAATTTATGCCCTTCATGTTCACTTGAGAATGTACAATGTCTGGAAGCCATTGGCTTTATCCCCAGTAAATAAAAATTCAATCTGGCCTGGGAAAACAATAAATTAGATTTTTGAGATCAGGATACAACATTGGATTTATATGGACCTTTCAGAAAACCCATTATGCTGAAACTGAACTCTTCCCACTGCTAAATTAAAGCATGATCGTTCACATCAAAAAAGGAATCCACACTTTACAGAAAGAGTTATCTACTTGGCACCTTGAAACGTGGAGCTCTCCCATACTTTTCAGGAGCACAGTCAGAAAGAGAAAGACAAACACCGTCTGCGAACACATGTATATGGAATCTATGAAAGAAAAAAAAAGGTCATGAAGAACCTAGGGGCAAGACGGGAATAAAGACACAGACCTACTAGAGAATGGACTTGAGGATATGGGGAGGGGGAAGGGTAAGCTGGGACAAAGTGAGAGAGTGGCATGGACATATATACACTACCAAACGTAAGGTAGATAACTAGTGGGAAGCAGCCGCATAGCACAGGGAGATCAGCTTGGTGCTTTGTGACCACCTAGAGGGGTGGCATAGGGAGGGCGGGAGGGAGGGAGACGCAAGAGGGAAGAGATATGGAAACATATGTATAACTGATTCACTTTGTTATAAAGCAGAAGCTAACACACCATTGTAAAGCAATTATACTCCAAGATGTTAAAAAAAAAACACCTTTTGCAGGGAGGTGGGGGTGGCAGTGGTGGGATGAATTGGGAGATTGGGATTGACATGTATACACTAGTATGTATAAAATAGATAACTAATAAGAACCTGCTGTATAAAAAATAAATAAATAAAAATAGAGATCATACTTTAAAAAAAACACTAGGATGCTTTCATGGACAATGTTCACACACTTAAGCCTTAATTTATAACATGTTGAACCCTTGAAAGTAACAAAGTTGCATCTGGCTAAATAGTCTCCAAGGAAAGAGTAACATGACCTAATTTGCTCCTGTTATCCGGAAGTATAGTGTGCGTGACGCCGGACTGTGTGCCTCCCTGATTTACAATCCCTGGCTTCCTGCCTAAGGCTCTGCCCCTCTCCTGATTCATGCTGCTGTCACTACTTGAAATGACCTCCCTAAACTGGCAGAAACCCAGGGTAGGCCCCAGGCCACATGGGCCCCTGTGTACCATGTGCCCTACTGAGGTGCCCTCCATTTCTAGACTTGGCTAAAATGTCACACTCAGAGCTCGGCACATGGCTCTCTGAGCATGATACGGCCATGGAGCCAGATAATGTAACATAGTGGTGTTATCCACTAAGAAATGGAAGATGGAAGGGAGCTGCATAATAAATTTGTCCCCACTTCTCCCTAGTGTAGACTACTCTGAGGACTAGTTTCTCCCTGAAAATATTTTGGAGAAAATCCAATGTGCAGCCTGAACATGCAAACCAATTGAGTTAGATGTCTTTTCAACACTTGTAACACAGTGGCCAGTACAGTAACATGTTGCAATGTTTCTTATTTCCTTGACTCACTGACCATTTTTCTTCACCCTCAGCCCGCTGGTCTTGCATTTCACAAATACAATGTTAGCATTTTGAGCTTTGCTTAAAGCTCTGTCCTAGCCTAGAAAACACGGGCTAAAACAATTGTCCAAGAGTGATTCTGGTAAACCATCCTCAGGATGGAATTAGGGAGGTGAATGGTCCACCTGTCTGAGAGTAACAGGTACTTCATTGCTGGTGGTACATGGAATGGTAGTAATCCCTCTGCATTTGATAGATCCATGATTCGGTCAACTTTCACTTCAGTTAATTGGGATAAAGTGCAGGTGGAGGGAGGTCAAGGCAATGCCCAGTGGAGATCACGTGGTCATGGCAGCCAACTAATACAGAAACAATGTTAATGACAAGGATTGTGGATTAGGGTGGATACTGATGACAGCATTAAACACATTTGAATAAATAACAGGCTCAGGGTACTCAGTTTAAGGCATGATCTAAACTCCAAATGACCCCTATGGCAATATTAAAAGAAGTCTTTATATCCTGCAGCCTCAGGGAAGACTGGGCTGAAAATCAGGGCAAAGATATGATGCTAAGGGTTCCAGATCTGCCATTAAAGTAAAATGCAGAAGCTTGGCAAATATTCTCTGTCCAGTCAGAACCATGTAGAGAACCCATGGGACTCTGAGTTCTGGGATGGAGACATTTAAGAATGAACTGAGCATCTTGAAACTCTAAATTCCCTTAAGCCTCCTTCTCAAAGAAGCAGCACCTTCATCTTTGCCAGAGGAGACTAGACTCTACTTGCCTGAAGAATGTTCAGTGATCTCACCTGAAGAAGTTTCTTCACAAGATGATGCTTGCCGTCCTCAAGAAATGTTAGCTTTGTTCCAACAACACTCCTTGTCTCCAGACTGATAGTCAAAGTCAGGTCTCAGCAAGCTCAGATGGAGACACAAAATCTCTGTTTCTAGAGAAGATTGTCTAGATGGGAAAGAAATTACAAAACCTAGCAGGAAATGAGGAACGTAAATGGAAATGAATAATGAGGGTGTTAGCCCAGAGGGTGGCAGAATACAAGACTTGAGAGTGGGGAATTCATTGACACGTGGTAACTCATGCATGATTCATAATTTCATTTCTGTCAAGAACACCTGGGTAGTTTGCTGGGATGGTTACTTGGAGTCTGGGCTCCACAAGGGACTACAGTAAACAAAGCGGAGGATGCCAGAAGGCTTGGGGAAGTGGGAATATTAAACAGAGATTTATGCCAGGTATGGTCCCAAAACCTACCACTGAGAGGATAAACTCTTCGCTAAGGTAGTAAGAAATACATTGGTAAAGAAGATGTCGGCATCTTAAAGAAGCTCAGTGTTGGCTTTCAGAGGCACAACGAACATAATTACTTAATAGGAAGCAAATTGGAGTGACAGTTGAGATTCCTTGAGCCATAAGGATTTATGGCAGTTGTTAATAGCTTTTGGTGTCCAGGGTGTTAAGGTAAATGGGTGACCAAATAGAATGCTATCATAATTATATACACACAAAAAAATCTAGATCTGGAAAATAGTAGGCTGACATTAGCCAGTGCAAAGGAAAACTGTGGCTCTTACCTCTAAGCCAGTTCACAGACTCAGAGCCTGTGGTGAATGGAATTCCAAGACTCTAAGTCCAGACCAAAGTCATTGTCCAGAGTATCCAGTGTATCTGTGGACCCACCCTGTGGTTATTCTCCCAGTTCCCAAATATATAGTTAGGATAGACATACTTAGCATATACCTAGCAGTTGATGGATTCCCTCACAGTGCTGGCCTGATTTGTGGAGTAAGGGTCATTATGATTGGAAGTCCTTGAAATTTCCCCATCCTAATACCAACCTCCAAATTAATCAGAAGCAATATCACATTTCTGGAGGAATTTCAAAGTTAGCACCATCATCAAAGATTAGAAAGATGAAGGGCATGGTCCCTATTGTATTCTGATTAAACTCACCCCTGACAATGGACTACTGCAAGATTAGACCCATATTCAGTCTGAATATGGATCTTTATTGGGACAGATCAACACTGTGCCTGGTAATCCTTAGTGGACAGAGTCAAAAAAGTTTACATTTGGGGGCTTCCCTGGTGGTGCAGTGGTTGAGAGTCCGCCTGCCGATGCAGGAGACGTGGGTTCGTGCCCCGGTCCGGGAAGATCCCACATGCCGCGGAGCAGCTGGGCCCGTGAGCCATGGCCGCTGAGCCGGCACGTCCAGAGCCTGTGCTCCACAACAGGAGAGACCACAACAGTGAGAGGCCCGCGTACTGCAAAAAAAAAAAAACAAAAACAAAAAAAAAACAAAACAAGTTTACATTTACTTAGCAGGGACAGCATTACATATTCACTGTCTTGTCCCAGGAGCATGTTAACTTTCTTGCACCATCATGATACAGCAGAACATCATGCTGATCCACTATACAGATGGTATTGTGCTAATTGGAGCTGGTGAGCAGGAGTTGGCAAGTATCTTAAAAGCACTAGTAAGACACATACATGCCAGGAAGTGGGAGATAAACTACACAAAGATTCAGAAATATGCCACACTGGTGAATTTTTTAAGTTCCATTTGTCTGGGATATGTTGGGACATCCCTCTTAGGTAAAGGGCAAGTTGCTGCCCCTTGCACCTCATAATACTAAGAAAGAGGTATAATAATTGGAATTTCCTTGGATTTTGAAGGCACCATAGACTAAATTTCTATTCCATTTCTCTGATGACTCAGAAAGCATCAGTTTTGAGTAGGCAGCAAGTCCAGTTTGTGGTTCCAGGTACTCTGTTTCATGGGCCATGTGACCAACAGACACAATAGAGCTAGAGGTATCTGTGGTGGATAAGGATGTGGCAGTCCTCAGTAGAAGACTCACAGAGCAGAGCCCTCAGATTGTGGGACAAGACCATGCTCTTAACTGGGGTGTCACAGTTCCTATTCAGACATATCCCATCTGCAATCTCTCCCTTCTAGCCCCTTTTTTCCCGGTTTAAGCCACCATAATCTCTCATCTGGGTAAAGTGCCCTGAAAGATATTATTTCAGGGCTTCCCTAGTGGCGCAGTGGTTGACAGTCTGCCTGCCAATGCAGGGGACACGGGATTGTGCCCCGGTCCAGGAAGATCCCACATGCCATGGAGCGGTTAGGCCCATGAGCCACGGCCGCTGAGCCTGCGCGTCTGGAGCCTGTGCTCCGCAACAGGAGAGGCCACAACCATGAGAGGCACGCGTACCGCAAAAAAAAAAAAAAAAAGATATTATTTCATTTCATCCCCACCACAATCTCACTGAGATACAAAGGTGTGAGAGAAACAGCACTCATCAATATCCATTTTCTCCTCTTCTTCCTGGACATGGGGCTAAATTACCTTTCCCAGCCCCCTCTTCTGTTAGGTTAGGACCAAGTGATCTAATTCAGACAAATGGAAAATGGCGTGTGTCACTTCCAGGCCTGGCCCATCCAAATTTCTTATGTGTAGCCTTCCATTCTTTATCTGGCCTATGGAGACCTTGGAGGCCACATCCTAAAGATGGCAGCTCCATCACATGGGAGGAGCCTGGGTCTCTGAAGGACCGTGTGCAGCAGAGGCTCCTATCTGACGTGCAATGGACATGAGTATGAACATGAAAGGTTTTTATCTAGTTAAACCACTGAGAGTTTGGGATTATTTGTTACAACCGTTAACCTAGCCTAAGTAAAACAGGAAGATAGGTGTGGATTTTATTATGAAAAATGTACAGAGATCAAAACATCGAAAGGTGAGAAAATTGCAGATAATGGGAATTCACCTGGCTTGTAGTCAACCACACCTAGAGATTGATTCATGGCTCAACAACTTGCTGGCTGTGTAACTTCGGGCATAGCATTTAATAGCATTTAACATCTCTGAGCCTCAATGTTTATATTTCTTAAATGAAAATATCTCTCTTGCAAGTTTATCATGAGAATGAGAAATACTATTTATAATATGCCAGGCACACTTGCTGGCATATAGTAGGTGCTCAATGAACATCCATTCTTGTTATTATTAAGTCAGAGTCACATGGTAAATAACATCACAGCACCCCATTTTCTGAAGGCTAGCCCAGAACAGTCTTACAGCATACCCTGTTTTCCCCAGCCTTGCTTTGTATTGCAACCAAGCGGCCACCTTTTTATTATAAAGGAACCCCCATTGGAATTCACATTTCTGAAAATAGACTGAAACCAATTCTCAATGCTCTTTGCCTGCACATATATGAAGGGCTGGTATTAGGCCCAGGCATAACCGAAATGGTGCGACCGTGTGTTTTGTTATAATAGAATTCTATTGTATTTGAAATGAAGGTGATGAAGAGGTCACAGGTGGTGACCAAAGCTACAGTCTTCCATTCTGCACTTCTCAAGTTCAAACTTTGCCTATTTCCAAGACTGTGTGAGCTGGCTTAACTTCCGGACAAATTTTTTGGGCCTCCTTTCAACGTCCTTAATTGCTGCGCCCTCTGGTGGTTATGAATTTAATCGGGTCTGTCTATTCTTGATTTTAAAGGAAAGAGGGAAATGCTGAGGCTGGAGCATAGGAACCTCACCCTTGTTCAAGATCTGGGTACTCATGCTCATGTACAAGGTCTAAGGGAGACCAGGCTGATGCGTGAACAGCCTGATGGCAGAGACTGATGTCAGGGGACTCTGCCTGGAGACAGATGAGGGAGACAGTAAGATGGGACAGCAGGAATGGAGAGGGGCAAGCAATTCAATGGAGAAAGCATAGGATTTGGAGGTGACTCAAACGAGAGGAAGGAGGCCAAACTATGAAAGAATAGACTAGGGAATCGCTCCTGGTTCCAGACCGCTGGCCACATCCAGGCTCCTACAAGCTATTTCTCCCCGAGAAGGTACAAAAAGTACAATACTCCACTGGGCAATCTAGAGTCAGCACCATCCACTTCTCCCATGCTGCTTCCCCCTCTTCTGTCTCCTTTATGCCTCATCCCTGCACCAGCCAAAGAGGCTGGCCAACTAACTCCCAGGCAAAGGAAATGGTACAGGTGACAACATCTGAAATCTTGTACCTACTGGTATGATGCCTGAGCCTTCTCTCCACCCCACCACACTCCCACCATCCCATAGAGATTTATTCCTCAGAAGAAGACTTTTCTGGGCTTCAAAGCAGAATGCAAGTAGATCTAGAAAAAGGGAACACTTTTTGTAAAAAAAAAATTGTTCTTGGAAAAGCTGGATGAACAAAGATAAACAGCTTTCTATACTGCAGGACTTCTCAGAGGCTTAAGCACACTAATGTGCTCTGGGAGTCAGCCACAGGGGATTGTAGGATGGCATTTCCAAAATTTATCTGAGCATTGTAACCTACTTTTCAAACAGTATCTTGAAAGATGCTCTCTGGAAGCCATTTGAGAACACTTAACAACTAGAAAGCTCATTCCTATTAAGGTCCTGGCTGCCAGAGGGCAGGTCCTTGTGATAGAGAGAGTACTATTCCAGGTGCCAAGATACCAGAGTTCTCCCTCAGATCTTCCACTCCGTGTGTGCTTTTGGATAGTTCCCTTCATTTCTTTGGGTTCCACCTGCTCATCTGTAAAGTGAAGAGTTTGGAGAGATCTCTGGTTTTCAAAGTGTTTCAGGAAAACTTGGAGTTTCATGGAGGTACTTCATCTGTTCCACAACGATCATAAAATTCCCATAAATTAAGAAAATGTGAACTCCCAAGGGAATCCATTACTCTCTTTTTACCTGTTTTATATTGAAGATTTACCAAAGATTTCATTTGACTAAGAGTTTATTTGCTAAAACCAGTTGAAACTCTCTAGAATATTTGATCTCTAAGGACAATTCCATGCATATATAGTTGTACAGGTGTATGAGCTAGGAGTCAAGGAGAACAGACTGGAATTACAAGATTTACCAGTGTGGGTGGCTGGCTTTGTGGTATGACCAAGTCATGAGACTTCAGGGGACATTTTTAGACCCAGATCATTCAGCCATTGGGAATAATGAGAGAGGGAATGGATGCGACTACACTGAACACTGTTAAGGGACACACTTTGGCGGAAGCAGGGCCTCTTCTAAATCAGTAGGGGGAACTGGATCCAGGCAGGGGGGCCCTGTGGCTGGTTGCTGCTCCCTGGGTCACTACAGCAGCCTCTTCCTTTCCTGTCTCCCAGCTCCCCCCTCCTGCTCAGTCCACTGTGTTATCAAATAATCTGCATTAAATAGCCCATTTCTTACTACCCAGTTGCCCATGAACGTACAAGAACGCGTTGGAACTTTTGCAGAAATACCATGCCTGGTTCTTAGTGGCATACCAGGCAGGTGCAATCTACACAGTTATCCGGCAGAGAAAAAAATAGGTACCATATGTTAAAAAAAGAAACCAAAACTGAAATTACCCAATCCTTTACAATAAATGACACAAAGAGCCTTACATAGCAAATCTGTGCGCTTCAACAGCAACAGAATTTAGAGGAAAATTCATAACTTTAAATCTGTATATTAGAAAAATTAGGGAAAAATCAATTAACTAAGAATATAACTCAAGGGCAATGTGGTCACAGTGGCAGTTTAGTTTTTTAATCTCCCTATAACCCCTCTTGGCAAACAAGCAGACCAGATAGGACACTACCTGTCAAAAAAAAAAAAAAACCAAAATAAAACAAATAAATGAAAAATCCACTTATAACCTCTTTAACCAAACTAGGCTGGGTAAGAGGAAATCTAACAAACCCTGGGATACAGACAATGCATCAAACCAGCCACAACAAGACTTGGTCACAAAAATGAGAAAGTCTCCTCCAAAAGCTCCCCCCTAAAAAAGGGAGAAGATGACACCATGAACAGAAACCTGGGCCAACACATCTGAGAGCATCCTGTGCAGGGAAGAAAAGTCCCACAGGCTCGAAGGTGTGGGAGACGTGGACACAGATGGAGCAAAGTGGGGGTGGAGCAGTTTACGTCCTTGGGGATCTCAGATGCGTGGAGCCATCAGTTCATTCCAGGAGGCAAAAGCCTCACTTTGAAGGGAAATTACTGGAAACAGAAACCAGACAGAGCAGAGCAGAAACACTGTGAGTGACTGAAAGAGAATGATTACATGGTAGGGGAAGAGGGGCCCAGTGGAAAGAGGTCTCGGAATATACCACAATATATCACGTGAAACACGACATGTGCTGGAAGGCTAGGCCTGTAGAGTTCTAGGGCTGGGGACTGGGGCTGGAACAGGAAATCCCCCGGAACCAGACACATAGCTCAGAAACAAAGATGTGGCTACAGAGACAGGGCTTATTTGGAGTCATTCATGTACCAACAGACGAGGTGACTTTGAGCTTTCAGCTGGGAAAACTGGCCTAGCCCATCTCCTCCCAACCTCCCCTCCCTACTCCCAGGCAGAACCTCATCCTAAAAGCCTAGAAAAGCCACCTGCTTTAAACATGAGGGAGAAGGGAGCCTGGCTCCACACAGCTCCCTTTCCAAAGCTTAAAATGAAACAAACAAAATTGGAGCCACAGGGCTTCCCTGGTGGTGCAGTGGTTGAGAATCTGCCTGCTAATGCAGGGGACACGGGTTCGAGTCCTGGTCTGGGAGGATCCCACATGCCACGGGGCAACTAGGCCCGTGAGCCACAACTACTGAGCCTGCATGTCCGGAGCCTGTGCTCCGCAACAAGAGAGACCGCGATAGTGAGAGGCCCGCGCACCGCGATGAAGAGTAGCCCCCTCTTGCCACAACTAGAGAAAGCCCTCGTACAGAAACGAAGACCCAACACAGCAAAAATAAATAAATTAATTAATAAACTCCTACCCCCAACATCTAAAAAAAAAAAAATTGGAGTCACAGCAGATGTCTTTAGTCCCCCACATCATTGGCCTTTGGCCACCTCTAATTTCAGTCTCAGCTGCAAAGGACAGATCCACGTTAGCTCAGACCCAGCCCACCTGCAGTGCCCTGATCCTCAACCAGGGGCTCTGTCTCCAGTGCTTTCTGTCCCGGGGCTTTCTCCAGTGCCTCAGGAGCCCGCGCAACTCACATATCAGAACAGCCCAAAAGTACAGGAAAATTGCCATCCTTCAGGGTCACCCATAAGTGGAGCTAGAATGCACACAGACCCATCTGTAAACTGGGCTCAAGCTTTTTCTTCCTCTTCAAGTTACCATAAGGAACTCCTCATGAGACCAGAGTATATATTGAGGGAGAGGAAGCAGTGCCATAGGATTAAAGAAGGCTGAGCTCTCTGCTCATGCTACTTGCCGGTATCTTCTGGACCTGAATGAGCCTGAGAGCTTATACACCATTTGATAATAGATTGTTGCTGTTCACATCCAATTTTCTGGGTTGGTGAGTCAGATAACCCCTAGTACATGATGGAAAGCTCAGGCCTTATGGTCCTCTTATGTCTCATGCATACACTTCAGTCTCTACCACGGCCAAGTAGCAAACCAGAAGCTCTTTCTCAAAATGAGACTCTGGGGGGCTTCCCTGGTGGCGCAGCGGTTGAGGGTCCGTCTGCCGATGCAGGGGACACGGGTTCGTGCCCCGGTCCGGGAAGATCCCACATGCCGCGGAGCGGCTGGGCCCGTGTGCCATGGCCGCTGAGCCTGCACGTCCGTAGCCTATGCTCTGCAACGGGAGAGGTCACAACATTGAGAGGCCCACGTACCGCAGAAAAGAAAAAAAAAAATGAGACTCTGGGGACTTCCCTGGTGGTCCAGTGGGTAAGACTCCGTGCTCTCAATGCAGGGAGCCTGGGTTCGATCCCTGGTCAGGGAACTAGATCCCACATGCATGCCATAACTAACAGTCTGCATGCCACAACTAAGAAGTGTACATGCGGCAACTAAAAGATCCTGCATGCCGCAACTAAAAACAAAAAAAAAAAAACAATCCCGCATGCTGCAAGGAAGATCCCACGTGCCACAGCTAAGACCCGGTGCAGCCAAAATAAATATTAATTAATTAATTAAAAAATAAAAAATGAGACTCTGCAGCAGTCCATAGACTTGCTCAGAAATCCTGAGGTCTGGGCTGTGATTCTCCTACTGGTAGTTTCCAGAGACTACAGAGATCATCCCTATTTGCCACAGACACTTTGAATGGATCTGCTGGCTCATAAGGCCAAAGTAGTGAGCAGCTTGTACTACAGCCTGGACTTTTTGAAGAAACTTGTCTTGCTCTGGTTCCCACTTGAAACTGCAAATGATGTATTAACTCAGACTTTCTGTTTACGACCAAATCTTTGATTTGACAGGTTACTCTATCTCACTGGAAAAATAACGTGACCATGATTTCTTTCACTGATTTTTCATACAGCAGGTATTCAGGAATGTTAACTATACAGGGTACCATTAACCTTTCAGCCATTGTGTGTGTTTTTTCGTCCAATGCCACATGATAACACTCTGTAAGATGTTTCCTTGGCTTTTTCAATTCTACTTGGAAAACGATAGCAAACAAGTTTTGGTCTTTCCAGACTCCTTCATGTCTACATTTGAAGTATTCAATCCCTTTTTCACTAAATGATGAATAATGGGTCTTGACATAGTGCCACAAATTACCTTATGTCATAATACTCTTCAAAAATGTTCTGTTGTGAAAGACACAATGAAGTAAATTATATACGTCAAAGGAAAGATAGTTTTCCTATTTTCATGTTTTTCACAACTTCACCTAGTTTCTTTGGAGTATATTCCTCTCTTCCATGAGTCAGAGAACTCTCTGATACAAGAGTTTCATCTTTTTCAGCTTCTTTAAATGTAGTCTGTGCAGCTGTGGGTTGAAAAGGAGAGTCTTCCAATCTCTGTTTTTAAGCCAATAATCCATCCTGAAAAATAAGAAAATAAATTGTAAGTACATTTTCTTTTATTTTAGAATAAAATATATTGAATTATAAAATAATAAATGTTTTATTTAATATTTAAAAATTTAGAAAAGTTTTTCAGAAGGTTAAAAATACTATTGCAAAACAAAACAACAAAGAGTACATACGTCTGTTTCTGTATATGTGCAAAAAAAATTGGGGATTTCAAAACAATAATTTATTATACAATAATAAATTCACAGAGATTATATCAAGTATAACCAAAGAAAGGTAGTAGAAGTCCTGAGAACAAATTTAGTTAATCTTTGAAAATGCAATATTTATATCTTAATCCTACTATCACAGAAAATTCTAGAGCACACAAGAATACATAAGCACACATTCCATTATCTGTCAGAGTAATAACATCATCACATATTATGAAATATCTGGATTGAACTGTCGTGGACCAATAATTCCTCCTATACCTTCCATTTTTGCCCTTTTTGGATAGGAATGTCTATAGCTGCTACCTTACACCTATCCCACTAGTGTATATTGGGTGTGTTGGGGGCAGATAACTCATCTCTTTATTTCCACAGGTCCACAGAAGCTGTACTTACAAACTACTCCCCAGGAGCCTTGTCTTGGCTGAGAGCTTGGACTTTGAGCTTATGCTATAATTGGGCAAGATTTTGGGAGATCTTGGTAGGGAGTGAATATATTTTGCATGTGAGAAGAACATTAATTACTGGAGACCAGAGAGCAGACTATAACTGACATACTCTTGAAGCAATCCTGGTGTTTTTGGCTTTATGTAGTTCCCTGCCTTTGAGTGTGGAGGTATCTGTACTTTGATTCTAACCAATTAAAGATAGCAAGGGTGATAGGATGTCACTCCTGCGATTACTTACATTACATAAGACTCTATCTTGCTAGCAGACTCTCTCCTTGCTCACTTTGAAGAATCCAGCTGCCATGAAGAAGCAAGCTATAGCTGCAAGGAACTGAATACTGCAAACAACCACACAAATGGGAAAGTGGAAGCTTCCCTAGTTAAGCCTCCAGTTGAGGACCTAGGTCCTCTGCACCTTAATTGCAGCCTAGGAAACCCTAAGCAGAGGACCCACAAGCTATATCCAGACTTTTGATGAAGAGATGTTTTTAAAGCCCTCATAGCATGCTAAGCATAAAAAGAGGGCTTCCCAGATGGTGCAGTGGTTAAGAAACTGCCTGCCAATGCAGGGGACACAGGTTCAAGCTCTGGTCCGGGAAGATCCCACATGCCGCGGAGTACGTGTGCCACAACTACTGAGCCTGTGCTCTAGAGCCCGCGTGCCACAACTACGGAGCCCACGTGCTGCAACCACTGAAGCCTGCGTGCCCTAGAGCCTGTGCCCCGCAACAAAAGAAGCCACCGCAATGAGAAGCCCACGCACTGCAACAAGGAGTAGCCCTCACTTGCGCAACTAGAGAAAGCCCGCGTGCAGCAACAAAGACCCAATACAGCCAATAAATAAATAAATAAATAAATTTTTTTAGAAAAAGCATACAGGGAAACCTCCTTAACTTGAGTTTTTCAACGTATCCAGCAAAAACCTTCATCAAAGATTTATAATTGTGAAAGATTAGAAGTGTTCCCTTAGAGTCAGGATCAAAGCAAGGACCATACTAGTACCAGACAGAAAAAGAAATTACAGGTATAAGTGTTAGAAGAGAAGAAACAAAACTATAATTACTTGCAGCTGATATAGAAAACCCAATAGAATATACAGATTAATTATTGGATTAATGAGAGTTCATAAATATTACAGATATGAGACCAATATACAAAAACAATTGCTTTCTTACACACTAATAACAGAGTTTTTAAAATGTAGTATAAGAAAAAGATTTTTTTCTTTAAAAAAAAAAAGATAACTGTGGACTTCCCTGGCGGTCCAGTGGTTAAGACTCTGCGCTTCCAGTGCAGGGGGCACGGGTTCGATCCCTGGTCGGGGAGCTAAGATCCCACATGCCACACAGCACGGCCAAAAAAAAAAGAAACTGTGAACAAATCTAGCAAAGCACATAAAGAATTTTAGGGAGTAAACTATAAAAATGTTTTAATATTTTTAAAGAGGACATTAAAAATACTATTTTCATTGCTAGAACACCATTTTCATGTCTAGAATGTCATATAGATGTCAATTCTATAAATTTAATATAATTCATTCAAATTTCAATAAATTTTGTCATGGAACTTGACAAACTGAAATTATTAAGGAATAAATTTTAAAAAGCAAAAAGGGGGCTTCCCTGGTGGTGCAGTGGTTGAGAGTCCGCCTGCCAATGCAGGGGACACGGGTTCGTGCCCCGGTCCGGGAAGATCCCACATGCCGCGGAGCAGCTGGGCCCGTGAGCCATGGCCACTGAGCCTGCGCGTCTGGAGCCTGTGCTCTGCAGCGGGAGAGGCCACAACAGTGAGAGGCCTGCGTACCCAAAAAAAAAAAAAAAAAAAAAAAAAAAAGCAAAAAGGCTATAGTAACAAAGACAATTTTGAAGATAAACAAGGTATAAGGACTTGATCTAGAATCTATCAAAATATAATATAAAGCTAAAGGAATTAAAATGCTGCATTAATAATGCAATAACAGAAAAATCAACCAGTGGAAAAGAATAGAGGTCCCACAAAAAATCCCTACATGCACAGGAATTGTTTTTCAACCTAGGTGGCTTTGTAAATTAGCAGGGAAAGGATGACCCATTCTATATATGGTGCTGGGTTTATTACTTAATGGTATTAAAAAAAAAAGTCAACTCAAACCTCACATCACACATAAAATCTATTCCAGGTAAATTAAAGACCCACATATTTTAACTTTCTGAAAAAAATGTAACATATCTTTATGTACTTGGGGTTGGGAAACCAAAAGATCAAAAGCATAAACCATAAACAAAAATACTTGTCCTTCCTACCACCTAAAAACATTTTTTACATGCCTGTGTATAAAAAGACACCAAAATAAAACAAAAAGACAAACCATGTAGCTATATCTAGCTCTCAAATATATTCATGCATATTTTGTTTGAAATAATAAGAAATTCAAAAGAGGAGAATGGAAAATTGTGGTATACTCATACAACAGAATATTATACAGCAGTGAAAATAAACTAGGCCTACACAAATCAACAAGGACATCTCAAAAAGCTAACATTAAGTGGAAAAAAGAACAGGTTTCAGGAGGATACATACTGTTTGATATATTTAGATAAAAGTTTAAAATATAAAATTCTACCAGCTATGGTTTAGGAATACATATGCATATAGTAATAGTGTCAATGCATACATGGAAAGGATAAACACCAAATTTAGGATAGTAGTTCCCTTTGTGGGGTAGAGTGTAAGGAGAAATGAGATTGAAGAACAGCCAGGAAGCTTCAACTATGTTTATTTTATTTCCCAAGATGAATGTTATGTTGTTTTCTAAATTTTTTTTGTATGTTTTAGATACATCATATTTTTTTTAAAAAAAAGAGACTGTGTCCTTCGTGAAATCATCAAGCTGCTGGATCAACTCTTCTGAGTTCTATGAGCCAATACAGCCTCATAATCATCTCAGCCAGCTGGAGTATGAGCTTTTTGTTACTGTCACCAAAATTTCCTAAGGGATTAGGTCTCCTCCACGAGGCCTTGCCTAACCACCATGGCTCTTGGATCAGCTTCTGTCTCAGCTTCTATAAACTATGGTGGCTTCTCCCGGCCCAGTATTGTGTAGATTTATACCCTAATCATCTCAAGTATACTCATCTACCGTAAAACAACAACAGTAATAATATCTACCATTTTTTGGGTGCTCCCTGTGTGCCAATGTGGTACTTAACCTTCTACATCCATTAATTTAAACCATCCTTACAGTAACCCTGAGTGTATTACTAACTCCATTTTGCAGACCAGGAAACCAGAGCTCAGAGATGCTAAATGACTCATTCGAGATCACGCAGCAGAAAAGTCCTAAGCCCGCCCATTTTCTACCAGCTCTTCCCAGCCTCTCTCCTCCGTCTCCCAGGGCTACCTGTGGCCAGGTCCTCTTGGACTCTTGTGTGGGCTGATGCAATGACAGACTCTGTCCGGGAGTGTTGTTTTGATGGTACAGAGTCTTAGTGATAAGGCCAGCTGCAGGGTGAAGGCTGCACTGACGTGGCCCCTGAGCCCTGTGGCCCCCAGCGTGCGGGCTTGCGCCACAGCTGTACTGCCCACCCGGTCCCCATCCGACTTCAGTCGCAGGCACTCAAGCTAGCCTGAGCATTAGCTACCAGGGCCCGCTAGGGGTCTCTGTTACTTTATTTTTCTGGTGACTGAAGGCAAACTAAAGCTACCTTAAATCTATTCAACCTGGAATTCTGTGGTCTTCAGAGAAACCAGACTCCTGCAGCCAAAGCTGGGGGCATGAGAGGGTGAAGAGAAGATAACTCACATTTCTTGGAGGCCTTCTGCATGGCAGCCAGTTCACATAACTTAAAGTCAATAAGCCAACACTTAAGTAATACTTGGCATGTGCAAGGCACCGTTGTATGCTCTTTACAAATATTAATTCACTTAAGCCTTAAGACAACCCAGGAGATAAGTAGAGAAGTACAGAGAGGTTAAGTAACTTGCCTTAGATCACACAGCTAGTAAGTAGTATGGTCATTTGAGTCATTTTATCCTCATGACAACTCTGGAATGTAGGTTTTGCCATCCCTATTTTGCAGAAGAGGAACCCAGGCTCAGAAAAATTAAGAGGCCAAGGTTATATAGCTAGACAGTGGCAGAAGCAGAATTCAACCATAGGTCTATTTGACTTAGGACAAAATATAAGACTTGACCTCACCTTTGAGAGGGAGAAAAGACCATTTCACAAGGAGGGTCCTGTGTCCTTAGCCCCACGTGGGTCACGTACACAGGCTTATGGACACCATAAAGGATTGGGCAGCCCATCCTTCACTGCGGACAGGGCAGAGCTGCTCTAAACTAGTTCAAGGATTGCTTCAAAGGAAACAGAGGATTGACAAGGTCTGTCATCTTGCGCGCAAATAGCCATCCCTCCAAACGCCGCCCCCCCCACGCAGGGTGTGTACCGAAAGCAGCGTGTGCCTGCCCCAATCCAGGAGGATGAGGGAGCATTGCCTTGGGGGAGGGGCGAGTTCTGGGTCAGAGCCAGCAGAGGTTACTGTAAAGTGGGATCTGAGAGGATCTACTGAAAGCCTCAAAAAATTCCTCCTTAACCCAACTTTCAACTGCTGCCTAGAACACCCTCAGCCCAACCTTTAGAGATGTATTTATTTGGCTTAACGCATTGACCTCTGTTAAAATACAAGTATCACCCATGGTGGTCTTAGCGTCATTTACCAAGCATTTCTAGTTATCCATGCAGGCCCATGGTGGGATGGCACATCCTGTCCCTGTGGACTTGGGAATGGTCGTGTGACTGGCTGTGGACAAGGGACCGTGAGTGGGCATGGTGTGAGTCACTTCCAGCTGGAAGCTTGTCCATCTCATGCACGATTCTTCACACTGTCTTTCCCTCTGCCACAGTGACCAACAATGCTCCAGGCAGTGTTAGGTCTAGCAGCCTGGGTCCCAGGGTACAGATGTCAACCTTTGTGGACATGTAGTATGGATGCAAAAGAGCTCTGTGGCATTAGCCTCAAGATTTGGGTATGATGTGTAACGATAGTATAACCTAGTCCACCCTGACTGATACGCCAGCAGGGCACATTCATCCAGAGTCTGCTCTTAACAACTTAGTGTGAATTTGCACACAGCTAGGACTTTGGAAAAACTGGAGCTTTACCAGGGAGGCGAGGGGTGGAGGTGGGGAATCTGTAATAGTTAAGCCCCAAAGATGGTCCCAAACAATTCCACTCCTCTGGTACATACATGTGGTTCCTCAAATCAAAAGGTAAAATCTAATTTTCCTGACCTTGAATCTGGGCTGATTTTAGTAACTTGCTTGGCCAACAGAGTGAGTTGGAAATGATATTCTGGGATGGCCAAGGCTAGGTCCTAAGAAGTCTGGACCCCTTGGAACATTCACTCTTGAGACATTCCCTCTCAGCAGTTGTCGCGCTGGAAAAGCCCAAACAATAAGAGGCCATGTGTGGGCACCCTATCCACAGCCCCCGCTGAGCTCCAAGCCAACTGGCAGTCATGTGAGCAAGTCATCTTGAACATCCAGTCCTGTGAATCCTTCAGTCCCAGGCACCATCTGAATACAAGCACATGAGAAATCCCGAGTGAGAACTGCCCAGCTGAGCCGGTCGACAAAGGAAGTCAAGTGAGGTAATAATACTGTTCTTTCAGCCACTGTGATTTGGTGGGAGGGGGCTGGGGGTGTGGGTGTTATGCTGCAATACATAAACAGATACCGGTCCCTGGAAGCAGGGTGCTATTTGTGTGTGTGTGTGTGTGTGTGTGTGTGTGTGTGTGTGTTTAATCTAAAATTGGTGCCATTGGCTTTGAGAGCAGAGAACAGACAGAAGCTGGAAAGGCTCAGAGGAGATGTTTGGCGAAAGCTTGATGGACAGGGAAGCAAGCATAGAGAATAAGGCTCTTCCACCTTCATGCAGTGGTGGGAAGTTGCAACACTTGGAACTTCAGAGACAGTACATAGAAAATACACCTAATGAACTGATGTATTCGACTAAGGAGATTTCCTAGCTGAGGTTTCTAAGTGCCAATGTGTTTCTACTAGCTGCTTTTGACAAGGTACCCACAGAGAGAGAAAAATGAACTAAAAAGAAACCGTTTCTTTATTTTTTTTCTTTGTTTAACTCCCCCCTTTGACAACTTTTTTACAGCAGTTTGAGGTTCTCAGCAAAATTGAGAGGAAGGTACAGAGAGTTCCCATACACCCCCTGTCCCTACACATGCATAGCCCACCCCATTATCAACATCTCCCACCAGAGGGGTACATTTTTTACAATGATGAATCTACATTGACGCATCATTATCACCCAAAGTCTACAGTGTATATTAAGGTCCACTCTTGGTGTTGTACATTCTATAGGTTTTGACGAAAGTATTACATGTACCCACCATTATAGTATCATACAGAGTATTTTCACTGCCTTAAAAATTCTCTTACTTAGAGACTCTTAGGAATTTGCAGTCAAATGACAGGTGGGCCTGGCATTGTCTGAAGGCTTGAATGAGCTGCCATCCAAGGTATCTCACTTACATGGCTGGCAGTTGATGCTGTTGTCTGGGGCTACTGACTGGAGCACCGACATGTCCCCTCTGTATGTGACTTGGACTTCTCATAGCATGGTGGTGGGGTTCCTGATGGAAGTATCTCAACAATGGGATGCTTAGTATTCACATTTTTATTAGGATTATGAGAAGAATTAGGATTATTTTGCTATTATAAGGTACTCACACTACCCATGAAATGGTATAGTGTTATTTGCAAGGAGAGTTGGATTAGTTGTAAAGGTATATTTCAAACTCTAGGGCAACCACTAAAAAAAAAGTAAAAGAAAAGTTTTTAAAAAGAAGTATAATTGAGATGCTAAGAAAGGAGAAAGATGGAATCATAGAAAATGTTCAATTAAAACCATAAAAGGCAGAAAAAGAATGGAAGAGAAAAATAGAAATAAAGAACAACAGAAACAAGGACAAATACGGTAACTATTAATCCAACTATATCAATAATCCCTTTGAAGGTCAATGGCCAAAGAAAGAGTGACCCAGCTGAGCAGAAGGCCCTCCTCAGCGTGAGTGGGCATCATCCACTGAGGGCTCGAATTGAACAAAAAGGTGGAGGAAGGGTGGATTCATTCTCTCTGCTTGAGCTGAGACATCCACCTTCTCCCGCCCTTGGGCATTGGTGCTCCTGGTTCCTGGGCATTTGGACTCGGATCAGGACTTACGCCATCAGGCCCCTGGTTCTCAGGCCTTCAGACCCAGACTGAATTACACCACCAGCCTCCTGGTTCTCCAGCTTGCAGACAGCAGATGGGCCTCCTTGGCCTCTGTAACCACATGAGCCACTTCTTATAGTAAATCTCCTGATAGATAGATAGATAGATAGATAATGGATGGATAGATAGATGATGGATGGATGGATGGATGGATAGAAAGATAGGTCAATCAACCCTATTGATTATTTCTCTGGAGAACCCTAATACACAGGAGTCCTAGGGTCCAGTCCTGGCTCTTTTATTCACTTTTAATACCAGAGTTGCCTATATATGTGATAAGTGCATAGTAAGATCCCTGTCACTAGAAGTATTCAAGCACAGTTCAGAAAACAGCCTCGTGAGGTCTTCAGCTCAGTTAATGAATGAATGATGTAATAACTTTATCCCAAGGGCACTAGAGAGCCATGAAGGAATGTTTAAGTACTTTACACTTGTAACGAGGCTGTTTTAGACTTGGGCATGACACAGGCAAATGCTCAGTTTGTAAAGATTCCTGTGGCAGTCAGATGGACAATGGATTAGGGTGGGAGAGAACTGGAGGTTGGGAGACCTTTGGAAAATATTGTGGTAATCCAGGGAGACATTAAGAAGGCCTGAATGGAGGCATTATCCCTTCTGGCATTTAGCATATTCATTTATTCATTCAAGAAGTATTTATCAAGCCCCTAACACGATTCAGGCAGTATTTTAAGCATTGGGAATTCTTACTGAGGATGAGAGGGGTGTATACTATATTGCCGTGTTATTTAACTGTTCTAATTAACTTGCTCCTTGGCCAATTTAGAGTTTTCCTTTACATTTTGCTCAATAAACAGGAATTGAGTTGAATTGAAATAATATGAGAATTGTGATAAATCCCACAGCTCTCCAGGTAGACGATTAAGACTTGGATTGTAGAGATAGAGAAGATATATCACTAAAGACAACAGGGGGCTTCCCAGGGGGCTTCCCTGGTGGCGCAGTGGTTGAGAGTCCGCCTGCCGATGAAGGGAACACGGGTTCGTGCCCCGGTCCGGGAAGATCCCACATGCCGCGGAGCAGCTGGGCCCGTGGGCCATGGCCGCTGAGCCTGCGCGTCCGGAGCCTGTGCTCCGCAACGGGAGAGGCCACAACAGTGAGAGGCCCGCGTACCGCAAAAAAAAAACAAAAAGGCAACAGGAAAATCTCCCACATCCCGGTTCCTGAATTACCCACAAGTGCCAGCATCTTGTCAACCACCGGAAACACTGTCTCTCATTCTGCGTGTTCTTTCTGCAAGTTCTCAGGCTCACGTCCAGTTTGCAGAAGCTGGAGTCCGTGGAAGGCTGTGGTTCCATGTTTGCAGAACTCCACCCGCTGCTGAAGCTCGTAAAATATTTGGCTGCAGATTGAAACAAACACTTTCCCGGAAGAGGAGAGAAGGCTGGTCGAACAGCAAAGGGGGAAAGGAGAAAAGAACATTCTTCTTAGTGTTTCTAAAAAGAGCTCCGGGGCTTCCCTGGTGGCGCAGTGGTTGAGTCTGCCTGCCGATGCAGGGGACACGGGTTCATACCCCGGTCCAGGAAGATCCCACATGCCGCGGAGCGGCTGGGCCCGTGAGCCATGGCTGCTGAGCCTGCGTGTCCGGAGCCTGTGCTCCGCAATGGGAGAGGCCACAACGGTGAGAGGCCCGCGTACCGCAAAAATAAATAAATAAATAAAAAGAGCTCCAGTCAAGACATCTTATTCAAAGTTGTTCAAATCTGAAAATGAAATAGTAATCTCGTGCTGACATTACCCTAAGAGTTTATCGGCAGGCAGAACGGACTGCAGACGATCTCTTCCTCAGTTTTGTGCCAAAAAAGCTGTTTAGGACAGCAGGGCCTACCTTTGGTGTGTGAGCAAGTTAGTCTGGGGATTGGGGTTTGCCTGTAAGAAGAGAGCGATCAGGACAAAAAAGATAAATGAAATCAAAATGGTAGTTCATTTGTCAACTGCTTTTGTTTTCACCTTCCCTTTCCATCTAGATTCTCTGGCACTTCAGGAGGACATGGGAACTAGTCTCAACTTTCCACTAATTGGGGTAGAATTGTTCTGGTTTTGAGAGGAACATAAAGTCCAAGACCTATTCATTCTATGATTCATGGTTCTGGCTTTGTCTGGACTGGGGCAGGGAGACAGTCTAGACAAGGTGCCCTGTGGGGCTCAGTGGCAGATGACCTAATTGTGGGAAGCAGAATGAGAGAGTGATCAAGGAATTGCACCTGTCAGGACCCCTGCCCCTCAGCACTCGGTAAAAGCTGAAACAAGGGTGGGGTGGCCCCTCCCTGGAATCTTATAGACCTCCCTCCATCTCCTGTTCTGAGGTTCATCTCCTCCCTGAGAGAACACTGACCTGGCACTCTGCAGGTCCAGGCGTCACGCTGTCTACAGGAGGTGATGGGGGTGGACTCTTCTCCCTCTCCTGGCCCTAACCAGGCCTCACCTGGGCTCACCTGTGTTGTGCTGCACCTCCAGACTCTATGGCTCCCATCCTAGAAGATGTAGCTTAAGAAACTTTCAGGATATAGTGGACCCTCCATATCTGGTAGCTATTATCCTGAAGTAAGCCTTCTGAGCTTCAGTCTCCTCATCTGTAAAACAGGTTTAACAGCTGCTACTTTGTAAGACGGGTCATCAGTATAAGGATTTATTGTATGTCACAGGCACCATGCTAAGTACTTCACATGCATTATTCTCATTTATATCACCAAAACTTCATAACTACTATTATTATCCTTGTTTTACAGATGAGAAATCTGAACAGTTTTTAAAAGCTTACCCAAGGTCACACAGCTAGTAAGTTATAGAGCCAGGACTGAAAATCAGATCTGTCTCCAAAGCCAGAGTGCTTGATTAATATTTACAAAGTACCTCAGTCATAACAAGAGTATCAGTTCTCCAACTGCTAGGAAACAGATCACCCCAAAACGTATTGGATCAAGACAACCAGCGTCTATTTTAGCCCACAATTCTGCGGGCCAGTAACTTAGGCTCTGCCCCCTTGGGTGGTTCTTCTGGTCTTTGCTGGGCTCCCTCATGCCTCTGTGGTCAAGAGCAGGTGATAAGGTGGCTCTGCTTATGTGTGTTGACTGGCTGTGGTCTGGAGCTCTGGGGCTCTCCTCCAGCTCTTGTCCTCCAGCTGGCCAGCCTGGGCTTCTCCCTTGGCTGGGACCTGGGCTTGGAGCTGGTACACTGTCACGTCTGTACCACTCTTCTGTTCAAAGTAAGTCACAAGCCAGCCCGGATTCAAGAAGTAGGGAAAGAGGCTCCAGCTATTGCTAAGAGGTGCTACAAAGACACATTCAGAGGGTGAGATACGGGGAAGTTATTAACAGAGCAATCAATCTATCACAATAGGTGTTCACTAAAGAGCAGGTAGTGTTACTCCCAGATATTTTTGGACAATATCCAACGGACAAACTCAGGTAATTACTTTACAGGCATTAAGTGCCTTAAAGAATTCCTGGTAGTCATCTGGACTCTTTCAGCTACAAGGAGGGCAGAAACAGTCTTCAGGGATCTTTCTCCACCTTTGGCTCTTGCTTCCTCTGGGATAGCATCCTTGTCCCACATCCCCATGAGCTGGCAGAGGCGACCACCTCCAACTCTCCCTCATCTACCCCGCTGACTGAAAGAGACCGCCTCTATCCCAGTGCCCCAACAAGAGCCCTGGAATGACTCCCACTGGCTCAGGTGGTGTCCCAGGCCCATCCCATAGGTCCTTGTGCTCACTGATTGACGAGGTCTGAGTCTCAGCTCCATTTCTGACAGAGAAGGGAGGTGCCCCCCAAGAGGAAGATGACAGGGCTCTTCCCAGGTGATGGGGAGAGGGCTCCAGGTGAACCCCACTCAGTAGACGTCAACCCCTGCCCTTTCTCACGCCCCCAGAGGAAGCCCTCCCTCATTCCCTGGAGCCCCTACATTGGTCTGTGCTTCTAGGTTACAATGCACCAACTGGATCTTAAGTATTTGGTTTTTTTCCTTTAAGGATAATATATTTTTTTATTTCCATTATGGTTTATCACAGGATATTGAATATAGTTCCCTGTGCTGTGCAGTAGGACTTTGTTGTTTATCTATTTTATATATAGTAGTTTTTATCTGCTAATCCCAAGCTCCTAATTTATCCCTACACACCCCGCCAGGTATTTGTTATATGTTATATGTTATAAAGTTCAAGGGAACTTCTTTGAGCTAAAGCAAAATTGCCTTTAAATGCTAATCATGAAATCCTAAATGAGAATATTGTGGAAGGATCAAAATGAGAACTATTCAGATTAGAAAGTGCAGGAATAAAAAGCAAAATGAAACAAGTCAGGACAGGACAGGAAGTCGACAGAAAGAGAAGGCGGCCTTCTGCATATAGAATATACTGGATGCTTTATTCCTGGTCTATGGAATATCCTGGAATGAAGCTTGTGCAAAGGTTAGAGAGAAAGGAGAGTTCCTGGCTTCTGCACCAGAAATTCTCCTCACTTTTAACCTTGTGATTCCCATGGTCCTAACTCAGACTGACCTGTGTTCAAATCCCTGCTACCCCAGCTTACTAGCTGTGTGATCTTCATAGGGGGACATATCATTAATTGTCCAAACCAGGACTTTTAGAAAGTGAAAGGGGATGTTAGTAATGATTTCACAGGGGCAATATAATGCATGGGCTTTCCTCTCTTAAGCAAAATGATAAATATTTATGTTTCTAGTGGCATGTAGTAATTGATATAATATCTGTTCAGCACTTATTGTTACTCTCTGTAATCCTATGGTGTGCAAACTATTATTATCCCCATCTTTACAGATGAGAAAACTGAGGATTGAAGAAGTTAATTAACTTTACCAAGACCTAGGGGACAATATGTTTCAGTTTTCCTATAAATATACAGTAATGAGACTGTAAAGAACCATTAGAACTTGAACATCTAAATGGGTCTCCTTGCTGGGAGCACTTCTTATTGAGAAACTATTCAGCTATCAATGCTGCTCATTACTAAACGCATTTGGAATTGTGCTTTTGGAACATTCCACAGGTCCTGAGGCACATATATTTTTTTATTTTTTTATTTTTACTGAGATATAATTGACATATTACTTTCAGATGTACAGCATAACGATTTGATGTTTGTATATATTGTGAAATGATCACCACAATAGGTCTAGTTAACTTCATCACTATCCATAGTTACAATTTTTTTCTTGTGATGAAAACGTAAGATCTACTCTCTTAGCAACTTTCCAATATACAGCACAGTATTACTAACTATAGTCACCATGTTGTACATTACATCCCCAAGACTTACTTATTTTACAACTGGAAGTTTGTACCTTTTGACCCCCTTCACCCATTTTACACCCCGCTCCAGGCACCAATTCTTGAGAATCATTTTTATGGTAATAAGTTTTCATCCATAGAGAATAAACATGATTTTTGAAAGGACCCAAAGTGATTCAGAATAAAAGTGAATCATCTAAAGATATATTTTGACTTCTGGCTTCCACCTAGGATGTAGAAAGCTGAAAAGAGTGTCACTCTTGCCTTAAGCACAAGAGACAGCCAGAAAACCTACAAAATCATACATTTTCTAGAGCCCATCAGAAAACTGATGTCACAGGGCAACACAGCTAGCATGAAGTCTAAGGACAGGCTCCTCTAAGGATGGACAGGACGCGAGCACCGGCTGGCCTACAGCAGAGCAAAGAAGGAAGACAGGGCTACCAGACAAGTCAGCAGGAAGCATCCAGCCAAAACGTTTGGAGAATCACAAAGACCGAGCGTGGGCTAGCATGAGACCGTAGAACCTCCAGGAGTTGCAGACAAAAAAGGAGCTCCCACCCCTCAGCAGTTCTTCTCCACGGACCACACCAGGCACTCATGAAAAAGATTGGGGGCAGAGAGGGAGACCAGAGAAAACCTTCCCCCTTGGTTCAGGGCTGGAAGAGGGGAGTGGCCATAGCTGTGGGAAAGCCATGAGACCACACCCCTATCTTTCTCCCCTGTAGAAGGCATTAAGCCACTGGGGAAAGAGCAGCAACCCTATGGTCCCTAGGGCACAGGTGAAGACACTGCAGCTGGAGAAAAGGAAGAGAAGAAAGTCTCTACTCCCAGATGAGGGGCTGTGCCCACACCTCTGGTTCTTGGGAGGTAGGTCAGGATCACTGAGCAAACCCAACTTCCAAGACACAGAGACCAGTGCCTGCTGCAGGCTGGGGCTGAATCAGAACAACAGAGACTCCATCTCCACCCTCTACAACCACCACCTGGCCAGCAAGCGTCAAGTAAGAGGCAATGGCAGTCTGCCCCTGGGGAAGGGGCAGGGGAATAAGAAGAGACTGCTCTGTGGTGCAGGCACACAGAAAAGATGAGAGTAGAGATGAAAAATGGAGAAAAATCCTTCTGCCAACCCCAACCGTCCCTTAGCACATGGTGATGCTAATCAATAGAACAAGTAGAAAGAAAATCAATAAAAACTTAGCAGACCTGCACGGCACTTCCAACCATCTTGACCTAATTGAATTTATAGAACATGCCAAACAATGACATCAGAATACACATTCTTTGCAAGTGCACAATGAACATTCACCAAGATATTCCACGCAACAAACTCCAACTAATTTAAAATAATTGAAATCATGGAAAGTATGATCTCAGGTCATAATGGAATTATACTTGAAATAGATAACAGAAAGATATCTGAACAATCCCCTAATATCTGTAAATTATGTACCGCACAATTATGGTACATATGTGGTACATAATATGGTGGTACATAATAACACAAATTATGTTGCAGGTAACGCGTGAGTCAAAGAAGTCACATGGGGCTTCCCTGGTGGCGCAGTGGCTGAGAGTCCGCCTGCCGATGCAGGGGACACAGGTTCGTGCCCCGGTCCGGGAAGATCCCACATGCCGTGAAGCCGCTGGGCCCAGTGAGCCATGGCTGCTGAGCCTGCGCGTCCGGAGCCTGTGCTCCGCGACGGGAGAGGCCACAACAGTGAGAGGCCCACGTACCGCTAAAAAAAAAAAAAAGAAGAAGTCACATGGGAATTAGAAAATATTTCAAATGGAATGAAAATGAAAACAAAACATAACAATTTGTGGAATGCAGCTGAAGCAGCAGCACTTAGAGGAAAATTACAGCATTAAATGATAATTTTAGAAGATGAAGAAAGATCTCAACTTGAGGGAAATGGATATATTAACAATAATGAGCATGTCAAAACATTTATTTAGATCTTCTTTAATATATCTCAGCAATGCTTTGTAATTTTTAGACCAGAGGTCTTACATGTTTTTCACCATAAGGTTTTTTTTTTCATTTTTATTTATTTATTTATTTATTTTATTTTTGGCTGTGTTGGGTCTTCGTTTCTGTGCGAGGGCTTTCTCTAGTTGTGGCGAGCGGGAGCCACTCTTCATCACGGTGCGTGGACCTCTCACTGTCGCGGCCTCTCTTTTTGCGGAGCACAAGCTCCAGACATGCAGGCTCAGTAGTTGTGGCTCACGAGCCTAGTTACTCCGCGGCATGTGAGATCCTCCTAGACCAGGGCTCGAACCCATGTCCCCTGCACTGGCAGGCAGATTCTCAACCACTGTGCCACCAGGGAAGCCCCACCATAAGGTTTTGAATTTACAAAAAGAAGAAATGACCTTTGAGCATAAAATAGAGCTTTAATTTTATTAGGGGTATATTCCAAGTAAAATGAAGAAATAAAGCTTCACTAATTCATTTTATCAACATTTGTTCAAATAACTACTACTAGTGAGACACTTCTAGTTGCTACTTATCTAAGAGGCAGTTCAGATTATTAGCTCCTTGAAGGTTAGAGAGTGTCTATTTGACTGGAATTGAACAACCCTTAACAGATTTTCCTACCCAGATGGGACTCTCTCATAAAAGCATTTTAAAAGACATCACATCTCTTAGCCAAATTTTACTCATCCTTTAAGACTCAGCTCAAGTGGCACCTTGTCTAAAAAATCTTTTCCAATGACAACTGGCCATCCACGTTAAGCTACTGCCATCCTATGTCTCTCGTGTTGCCCTGTGCTCACCTTTACCTTAACCTGTGATTAGTTAGGCTGAGAGTAATAGAGGCCTGAGACATAGTGATAAACACACGAGAGTTTGCTCACTCATTTAAAAATCTGTGTGAAGGTAGGCAGTCTGAGGCCAGCGTGGCAGCTCCATTAAAGTCATCCACTCTTCCTGCTACAGCATCCTCAATGAAAGCTTTGCATCCTCAAGGTCACCACATGATCCAAAATGGCAGTTGGAAATGCAGCCTTTCGGTCCACACTGTAGACACCAGCATGGGCTGAAGGTACCACAGGTGGCCCTCCCTTTAAGCAGTCTCCCCAGATGTCCCACCTGACACTTCCCCTTATATCACAGTAGCCAGAAGCTAGTCCAAGGCTACTAATCCTAAGTGAAGAAGGCTAGAAGATGTAATCTTTATCCTGGGTAGCAACGTTCCCAGCTAAGAGTCAGGATTCTGTTCCGACTGAGGGAGAAAATAGATATGGAGAGGCAACCGGTAGTTCCTGCCAACTGCACTTAACACGCCGCATTTTAACTGCCTGGTTGTCTCTCTGTTACGCAAATGTGTATTCTGAGTGGTTAGTGCAGTACCCGGCATACAGTAGGAAATGGAAAAATTTTTAACTTTTGTATTGAGGTTTATCACACACATGTGAGTGCACTAACCTTAAGGGTACATCTATCTCAATGATTTTTCACATATGAATACACCTATGTAACCACCACCCAGGTCAAGATGTAAACAACTTCCCCTGCTCCAAAAGTTTCCTTCCTCTCCCTTCCTAGTCAGCTCCTCCCATAGGTAAGCACTATTCTGACTTTTCTCACCTCAGTTAGCTTTCCTGTTCTTGAACTTCATATCAATGAAATCACATGGCACTTGACATTTTAACCAACTAAGGATTTCTAGGAACTGTAACCATCCAATCTAGATTTTCTAGATTAGTCTTCATTTCAAATAGGCTGTTATAAAAAACATTCTTACTTTCTAGAAGATTGGATTCCTAATTGACATACCCAGGTGCTGTCAACAGACATTATGTAGTCCAATTCCCTTTGGCTTGTACTATTTTCCACAATAAAATTATCTCATCTCTCCTCCTTTTAAAGAGAAACATGGCTTAAAATGCCACCTCCATCAAGAAGCCTCCTGCTGCAGTTCTGGGTGTGCCAGGACACTCACCGTGTGTTTGATGGGGAGAGTGATGATGCTGGGACATAAACAAAAGCTGGCAGTGGAGACAAACAGACCCGGGGCTGGCCATCTGGAACACCTGCAGCTGGCCCAGCAGGATGCTGTGTGCCAGTCCCAACTGCCCAGCTGGAGGATTCTCTGCCTCTGCCACCCCCACCATTGGCAAGGAACCATTACCCTCCTCGCTGGCAGTCAGCTCATTTTCTATTGGTCAGAAACAGAAAAGTGGGTCCAGATTTGTTCATCAGGCCCAGCAGGACACGGCAAAAGCTTGGCAGGGACGTAAGCAGCAAACAAAAGGCTGTCAGAGTGGGGTCCGATGGGAAGGCAGTGCTGCTTTATAGCCGAAGCACAGCGTCTCCGGCACGTAGGAAAATGACCCCATTCCTCCTGGAAGCCACTGCAGAAAGTTTGTCCTGCCATCACGTGTCAGGTTTTGCTAAAACCAGGAAGTTGACTGGGACGAGGGGGAGGAGGAGGGGCAGGAGGGTAGAGGGGATACAGCACAATGAGGGTGCCATCGTCCACATGAAGCTGGGGGAGTGGGGACATGTGGGGACGATGGCACTGTAACCAACGTGCTGCCTCCCCTTCAGCTCCCGGTATATCAGCACACCTCAGCAGCTCCTCCGAGCGCAGACCTCAAGCCCTAGCCTCCAACTCCCTGATGATGGTGAGAGGCAGCTCAACCTATGAGCCAGGGTGGAGGATTAAGTCTTCTATTTCAGGTACGTCTCCTGGCCTGGTCCTAACAACACCGCCCCCTGCCCCCCCCCCCCCATCATTCCTTCCTCCTTTTACACACTCTAGGACCACAACTCAGTTCAGCTTTGTAAAGTCAGTCTGGGATGACTTCCCCTGGAGGCATCTCCCCAAACGCACTAGCTGGATTCTCTTCAGGGGGCCGCGATATTCAACTGGAAGTTTCTCCTTTGGATTCTAATGCGTAAAAGTAGGGCTTATCCCACCTTGAGGAGTAGCAGGTGAATGCCTCAAAGGGGATCCAGACCAGCACAACGCAGAGAAACAGGGCCACTTCCTGCCTCAGAGGTGATTCACCCTCCTAATGCCAACCAAGGTGATTCTCTGCACTTTTCTTACCAAGGAAGAGAGAAAATGAAGTGTAGTCTCCATGAGGGCTTCTGAATTCATCCCAGTGAGGATACTGGAGGAGGCTCTGTCCTTTGCCCTACTCAAATGCAGCTCACCTTCCAGGTCCCCTCAAACTCTGTTATGGGCTGAATTGTGTCCTTCCCCCAAATGCACATGCTGAAGTCCTAACCCCCAATACCTCCAAATGTGACTGTATTTGGAGAAAGGGCCTTTATAGAGGTAATTAAGGTAAAATGAGGTCATTAGGGTGGGACCTCATCCAATCTGACTTGTGTCCTTATAAGAAAAGAAGGTTAGGACACAGACACCCATAGAGAGAAGACATAGAAAGAAGATGACCATCTACAAGCAAAGGAGGGAAGCCTCTGAACAAACTAACCCTGCTGGCACCTTGATCTTGGACTTCCAACCTCCAGAACTGTGAGGAAATGGATTTCTATTGTTTAAGCCATTTAGTCTGTGGTGCTTTGCTGTGGCAGCCCTAGCAAACTAATACAAACCCTGTCTCTTCTATGAAAACTTTTTTTTACATCCCAATGAATTTGGTTGTTATTATGACAGATCTCTATGTTTTCTAAAAGCCTGTATAACATAGACTGGTCTCTAAACTTCTTCCTAGCACACTCCCACACAAACATCTTCCTCACATTGGAAAATGACCCCATCCTACTGGAAACCTACCCCAGAAAGCTGTGTCCCACACACTACCCCACAAAAAGCAGCTCCCTGTCGCCGTGATTCCAACTACAAGGCAGGTATCAGGTGTAGGGGGGAGGGCAAGTGTGTTTTGACAAAGCTTCCTAAATGAGTCTGAGCACGACCTCCAAGTTGAAAATCATTGCCATACAGTTTAATACTTCATTATCTTCCGTTCTATTTGTTAAGTTGTATAAATCTTTTTTTTTTTTTGGCTGTGTCCGGTCTTAGCTGTGGCACAGGGGATCTTTGTTGAGGTGGGCAGGATCTTTCATTGCGGCCTGCAGGTTTTTCTCCTCTCTAGTCGTGGTGCGCGGGCTTAGTTGCCCTGCAGCATGTGGGATCTTAGTTCCCCAACCAGGGATCGAAACTGTGTCCCCTGCATTGGAAGGCAGATTCTTTACCACTGGACCAGAAGGAAGTCCCTAAGTTGTATAAATCTTGTCTCCCTGTTTTAGCCTGGTCTAAGTTGTATAAATCTTGTATAAGTCTAAGGTGTATAAATCTTGTCTCCCTATTTTAGCCTGGGTTCCCAGAAAGCAGAACCTGAAAGGCTTATGTTCAAGTGTGTCATGGAGAACGTGAACCCAGGGAGTAAATGTGAGGGACAGAAAGAAAAGCAGAGCAAGAGGGAGAGCCAACATAAGGCTTCATTCTGGATTTGCTCACTTTTTATGGGTGATGGTTGCCTGGCTGCATGAGTCCAGTTGGACAGTCACAGGAAACATGGGTAAAGAAAGAGAGCAGAAAAGCATTTATTCACTGACTCCCAGCCACCACTGGTCATTTTTGTTCCATGCGGTGCGTGCTACCTCTCCTGCACTTCCCAGCTGTGTATGCAGGGAACCAGGTGGGTTCCCATGAGTCCCATGGGGCAGTGTCAGAGCCACCTTAAAACAGGACCTGAGTCGAATAAGCAGGGCTGTCCTTAGGGTATACGTGGCCTTGGCAGATATTTTTTGTAGGGCTCCATGTATATAAACAGTTTGATTTAAAAATCTATTACAAGTTTCACAGGCCTACAAGAGACATAGTGATTTGTCAATGAAAATTTAGATAGTGGGCCGAGAATAGGTATTTACATGTTTCTTTATTGTCCTATCAATACATGTGAAGACTTTTTTGGAGTGTCCAGGCACCACCTCTTCCTGTTCAGGGCAGGAAGTATCTCTTCCTGTTCATTACTGTCAGGGGGCCTGACTAATCATAATCCTGAGAAAAAGGTAACAATGCTGTTATTACAATGTCATGACTCTTTGGAACCTGTTTGTACTGAAACGATACAGATCTTATTGCCTCTGCAGTTCCCTTTTACAATGTATTTAATGCTGGCTGCATCATTACTCATAAGGCTGCCCCATCTGTGGAGCCACCTGTGAATACCAGCTTCCAATGACTCTCTTAAAAGTTGAAGTGCTTCATGGGGATGACCACAGATTCAAGTCTCACTCAGAGTATGCAGGAAAAGATGAGTGATAATTCATTTTCTGGACATGCATGTTAAAGTTGCTCTTCTAAGTTTTATAATGTAAATAGAACAGCACATCTTCCAACCACGTCTTCCCTTGAACTCTTTGGCCCTAGTCTCTGCATCCTGAATGCAATCTCTCTCAGTGTTGATTTCACCCTTGCCTTCCATACACAGCCATCAAAGGGAGGACCAGTGAGAGGCCTGTGGGGGAGAGTAAGAAGAGTGGGACAATTTCCACAAGGAACGTCCATCCCTCATTCAGCGAGCCTTCAGACTGGCTGGGGAGAGCATGACATCACGACCTCAATCAGAAGGGCCTGTTGGCATTGAGAGCAAGGGTCTGGAAAATCTATGGTGGAGAAGGAAGTGCTGTCCTCGGAGGACTGCCCTTTGGAACCAACCAGAAACGGGCCCTGAGGTAGCCCCACAGGCTTGAGTCTTGGAGGTGGTTGGGATATCTAGGTGACCCCTTGCATGGGGTGTGTGTGTGTGTGTGTGTGTGTGTGTGTGAATTTCACGGAAAGAGTGGGAAAGGATCAGCAAGCCTGAGGCTCCCATCAGAGGCATGAGCCCTGGATCCACCCTTGCCTGGTTCTAAGGGTGGTACTGAGTGATGGACTTGGTCTGAGGTGACACACTGCTAGGCTGGTCCCAAAGGAAGCTAGTCAGAGCCCCTTAGAACTGGTCACTACAGTAATGGCTAGAATACAAGGCAAAAGGCTTACCTGATTTGTCCTGGTACATAGGAAGTTCTGACATCCTCCCTCATGAGGTTTTAAACTCCCTAAGGATAAAGACTATGTCTATTCTTTTTTTGTGTGTGTGTGGTATGCGGGCCTCTCACTGTTGTGGCCTCTCCCGTTGCGGAGCACAGGCTCCCGATGCGCAGGCTCAGCGGCCATGGCTCACGGGCCCAGCCGCTCCGCGGCATGTGGATCTTCCCGGACCGGGGCACGAACCCGTGTCCCCTGCATCGGCAGGCGGACTCTCAACCACTGTGCCACCAGGGAAGCCCACTATGTCTATTCTTGCTCTTAAATGCCTCACAGCATACAACATAAGCCTGTGAAGATTGAATAATAAATGCTCAATAAACACTTAAATTTATTTCATGTAAATACCTATTCTCTTAAATTTATTTATTTTCAGTTATTCAAAAATTTTTATTGAGGGCCTGCCTCATATGTGCTGAGAAACACTAGGCTTCATGAAGAATGTAAGGAAATATGCAGTATAATCCCTGCCTATGAAGCAATGGGGGTAATTTGATCGCTCAGTCGAAGGAACGGGGTGACAAACCTGAAATTAGCAGAAGGGTCCATCCCTTTCCCTAAGGGTTGGATAGTGCTCTCTTAGTCTGCTCAGGTCGTCAAAGCAAAATATCATAGGCTGAATGGCTTAAACCACAGAAATTTATTTTCTCTCTCCTCTGGAAGCTAGGAAATCCATGGTCAAGGTGCCAGCAAGGTAGATTTCACTCTGAGGCCTCTTCTCTTGGCTTGCAGGAGGCTGCCGTCTCACTGTGTGCTTGTGGGTGTGCTTCTCTGTGATTTTACAGAGAGAGGGTGAAAGAGAGCAAGCTCTCTGGTGTCTTTTCTAAAAAGGCACTAATCCCATCATGAGGGTCCCACCGTCATGGCCTCATCTAACCCTAATTACCTCCCAAAGGACCATCTCCAAATACCATTCCATTGGAGGTTATGGCTTCAACATATGAATGTGGTGGGGAGACACAAACATTCAGCCCATAACAAGGGCCCAATACATATTAGGGACTCAATAAATATTTGCTGAATGAGTGAATGTTCACATTAGGAGCTTCAGATGATCCTGCCCAGAATACAGACTCCCACTGAGGGCCACAATGAAGTTAAATAAATAAGCATGTATCAAATATCACTGTGTGTCCAGTTCTGGGCTAGACACAGATTAGTACCTGCAAAGCAACAGGTAAGATTCATGCCCTCCCAGGGCTGATAATTCCACTGGGGAAAAAGAGGAATCCACAGAAAACAATAAAAGAGCCAGGTATGGTATTATGGTTCTAAAGGTAAAACCAGGTGGTTTAGGCCCCCAGGTACCATCTATGCCCACATAGCTCATCACACAGGCTGCTCTACCAGTTGCCTAAGTGTTTATTCAATGAGAACTCAAAAAGAAGAAAAAAAAAATCAGAAGTTACCTATGGGAGCTTACGGTCAGAGCCAGACCTTAGAGAAACAAATAAATAGAATGTCTCTTTCTGTTTGGTGCCAGCCTAATAACCCTTCCAGAACCTTCTGTATTCTACTGTTCCAAGGTCCTAGGAGCCTTCTTCCAGCTTCTCAGAACTGCTACACCAGTGCACCCTGTGGCCAGCTCACCTTGGGCAAAGAATCACGCCCTGAACCTATTTCCCACCACCCCATACTCACCATCAAAACCTCCCTGCTTCTAACCCTTCCTTGTTGAATTGTGCGAGAATCACCTGCTAATCAACACCAGATGACTGAGGACGCCTGGGTGAGGCTTCATCTTTCTATGCCTGGAGAACCGTGGCTCCTGGGGAACAAGCTGAATGTCTTTCTTCTCTCCCCTAATGTCAGCTGGGAACTTTGAGACTGGGTGAGGCTGATGGTAGTCAGAGCCACTCTGAAAGGGTTACTCTGAACGTCATACTTCTTGGATGTCTGGAAAGTGCCACCACAAAAAGGTTACTACCTTTCTCCATGCTTTCAAAAGAAATCACCATTTCTTTTAACTCCACTATTAAGATATAAAATGCCAGTATGACTGATTAGGCTAACCCAGGGATCTTTAAGAATCATCTAAAATCATGATCTTAGAAGTCATCAGATCTGAGGTTCTCCAGCCTGGCCTTATATTAGAACCCCTTAGGGAATGTGAACAAAAAATATTGCCTGCCGTATCAGTAAAGAAAGGATGTTGCAGCCATCAAGACAGCAGCCACTGAAGCCACCTGCAACCCTGCACTCTGAGGGGATTCAGGATGGAGAAAAGCACGATACTGGCCCTAGATAGTTAAGGTGCCTATCAAAGGAATAATTTCAATGAACCCAGACTCCGGCATCTTCCCATACATAGTAAAGCGCTAAATTCATTAACTTAAGATGTCTGGTTTTCTTTAATTAACAGTAATCTTTTAATGTTCTGACTGCCTGGTTTTTGTTGCAAAATCTCCCATATATCCTGGCTCCTCCCTTCCCTATCTGGAGCAGTCCCTCCGAGCTATCTGAGAGGCTGTCTTCTGGGCTTAAGTCCTCAGGAAGTCCACCAAATAAGACATAATTCTCAGCTTTTAGGTTGTGCATTATTTTCAGTTGACAGAATTTTTAAAACACACTGACGCCTTGGGTCTGCCTTCAAATATTCTGATTTACATGGTCTGCACTGGATCCCGGACATTGATATTTTTAAAAAGCAACCCCAGACGGTTCCAGTGTATAACCAGGGTTGAGACCCTCTGCTCTTGTCCCTCCCTGCCCTGGCCCCATAATCTTATTCACGAGGAGACAGAACCAGAGAATGGGGACCTGATTTGCCCCAAGTCACAAAGCCAGGACGCAGTCAAGCCAGCACCAAAACCTCAGCCCCTAGATTCTCGTCCAGAACTCTTTCTTCTGCGCACAGCTATAAAGGCTGCTCTTCCTGAGTGCGGCTTTTGAGAGAGGAGGGATGGGAGAAAGACTAAGGGTACCAGATGCCTGGAGGAGGGAGCGGAGGAATGAGGTGGCCAGGGAGAGGTAGGGCAGAAGCCACAGTAAAGTTCACCCCGCTTCACGCGAGGAGAAGGCCGTGCTGATGGGCAACCAGGTTAGCTCTTTGCACAGCTTCCTCCAGAGGAAGAAGAAAGTAGCTGAGTCCTAAGATTACAGTCTGTGGTCATAGTCACAGCCTCCACTGTTACCAGCTTTGTATCACTGTGAATGTTACCACAGTCCCCAAACCCAGGTACGGTTCCCAGCTCTGAAAAGGCAGCCCCAGTGCTCACTGTTCCTTTCACCTGCCCAGGGAAAATTGCAGTCGACACAAATGCAGCCACTCCCAGGGGACAGTCATGCTGAAAGGGCCCTGTGTCTTAGAGGCTGCACATAATACCCAATTATCCCCTGGCTTCCCCAGGGAGAGAATGGAGAGGTGAGGGTTTTCAAAAGCCGGCAGCCCTCAAGGCTCTATTACGGGGACACTCACATAGCTGCCTTTCTGCAAACACCACAGAAGGTCATGGGGACACGGGGCAACAGAAGCAGCTCTTTGGGCATTGGAGAACAGCCTCTCTCCCTGTCCTGGCCCAACCAGAAAACCCCCAACTTCTACTCTTAGCTATAGAAATGAAGATAAAGGGCCTTAATGCAGAAATTCAGCATCACAGATGAGGCCTCCTCCAGGCCAACCCTGTGGTGGCTTTGGACAGGACCCACAGAAAAGTCACAGAAAAGTCCAAGCAAGAAGGTCCTCCTCTCATCCAAGTCTGCTCTGTGACGCTCTTTCTAACCACCTCCATGATCTCATCCCACTCTGGTCTCGGCATCCTTGACTGCCAGCCCCGCCCATCAGACTCTGCTTCAGGCTCTTCTCTCTGTGGCGTCATTGTCTCTCCAGCCACATTAGCAAGTCCACAAGGGCCAGAAACACACCATCTACTCTTCTAGCTTTTCTTCCCCATAGCTGTTAATGCAGCGCTGAGCTCACATAAATCCAATGCACTAAATATTTGTAAATTGGTTAACAGAGATTGAGAGAGAAGACATTTCCTTGTCTACAAATTTGAATCTCTGGGCTTGATTTCACCCCCTTTCCTTTTCACCACCAGAAACATTTAAGTTTTGACAACGCACACATAGCTCATGAAAAGCATGTCTTCTTAAATTCCACACGTATTTGAAGGAGGGAGTATTCTGTAGTGTTTAAGAGTACTGAGTCCCAATGTTTTGATTTTGAGTCTGAGTTCCAGCACTTAGGACGTGGGTTACTTTGGGCAAATAATGTAACCTTTCCAAGTCTCAGGTTCCTCATCTATAAAATGGAATTAATATTAGGGCTTAGGTCCTTAAGTTGTTGTGAAGATTAAATGACACAATGCAAATGATGCTCTTTGCATGCTGCCCAGCACATGGTAAGTGCTGGATCAAAGTGAAGTATCATTATTTATTGAGCACCTACGTATATTTTGGCCAATGGGGTATAAGGTGCTGGGCATATGAAGGAAAATAAAGCAAATATATGGTCTCAAGACTTGTAATGTAGTGGGGGAGGCAGACACATTTAGGATCATTATAAAACGGTGTTGTAACTGTAGCACAGAGATATGGAGCCCAGAGCAAGGAACCCAACCAGATTTCCTGGAAGGTGACAGCTGTGGGAAAGATGAACAGAAAGGCTGGAAGTGGGTGGAGTGGCCTTCCAGGCAAAAGAAACTGCGTGAGCCAGGGTACAAGAACCAGGGGCAAGAGAGAGTCTATTAAATGGGCGGAGGGGTGGGCAAGGAGGGGAGAATTGACTGATATTGTTGGATAATTAAACAGAAGACAGGAAAGAGCAAGACAAGGTGAGGTGTTTTTTTTTTTTTTTTTTTTTTTTTGCGGTACGCGGGCCTCTCACTGTCGTGGCCTCTCCCATTGCGGAGCACAGGCTCCGGACGCGCAGGCTCAGTGACCATGGCTCACAGGCCCAGCCGCTCCGTGGCATGTGGGATCTTCCCGGACTGGGGCACGAACCCGTGTCCCCTGCATCAGCAGGCGGACTCTCAACCACTGCGCCACCAGGGAAGCCCAACAAGGTGAGCTTGGCTGGCTACTTTTGCCTTTTTTCCCCTCGCTGTTGTGCTTCAACAGAGGTTCCTCAGATAGAAAGATGCATGGGATGGACACCTCCTTAGTTTCTGTCACCCACTTTTTTTTTTTTTTTTTTGCTTGAGAAACATTTTTCTTGTTTTCTCCTATTTATTATTCTACCAAGTATAATAAGACATCATTAAACATTATCATTCTTAAATGGATACACATTATTACATTGCATGACAAAAATTATCAAATTGTCACTATTGATTTTTTGTCTCATAATATGAATGTTTAGAATTACGAAATAACTTGCCACGAACTCATATATTTTACTTAAGCACAGGAGTGGATAAGCAAGTACCAATATCCAAAGTTTGATGCCTCAGATGCCAGGGAAGTCAGAGGCTCAGGATAGTCCTGATGTCCTAAACTTCTGGGCTTCCAGATCCTTGATTTGTGGGAATGACGTTGGGACAAGTTGTAAGAGATAAAGCTCAACTGAACCTGCCCATCCAGAACAGGTGTGCAAAGTTCCCATCAAAGTGACTGCTCGGGTTCCTTGAGGCAAGGACTATTGTATGGTGTCACCCACTTTTTTTAGGAAGCGTGTGCCTGACGGATGAGGAGGAACGATCAGATTTAATCTACCTCAGACCCGAGATCTGTCCTTAGCAGCGTTGTTTCCCGGAAGGCCCTTGTTGGACCTCTGGGTGGTCCGCCCCCAAATATGTCACAATGGCATCTTGATTATTTTGAATTAAAGTTACTTAAGAAACACAAGAGGGATACTCTGACGCTCCTCTCTGTCTCCCTGAAAGCAGGAAATAAATCTCTCTTGTGAAAGGCACAATAGGGAATTCAGGCTGAGAAGCTTATATAAATAAAGCTTGTTACTCCTTTAATTTGCTACCCCAAGCCCAAACTCTGTTTAGATTCTTCATTAATTGAGCACCCAAAACCCAAGTTTCTTTGTCCTGTCAATTTCTCACAAGTTTACCATTTCTTTGTCTAAAAAGTAGAAAAGCTGCCTGCTTTGGCCACTTCTAAGGTCCCATTTATGAGACCTCAGTGCACACATATTAAAATTTGTTACTTTTTCTCCTGTTAATCTGTCTTGGGTCAATTTTATTATTAGTCCAGCCACAAGAACTCAAGGGATGTAGAGGGGGAGATTTCCCCACCTGACACCTTGCACCAACGTAGAGAAGTGAACTGCACGTCCCTTGCCTCACAGAGCCAGTTGCCTGGGACCATCACTTCCAACCAGGAGTAAGGTGGGCAAATGACTGACAGACGATCAAGCCTCAGGGGTGCCTCCTACCTCCTCACAGGTCTGCTCCTGGAGTTCAGTGCTCACCAGTCCTGGGCAAGGCAGACCTCTGCACAAACAATGCTGAGTGAGGAATTCACCAAGTAGGAGGACCAGCTGGTGAAGGATTGCCTTTTTATACCCTCAGGCAGGCAGGTGAGAACACATCCGCATGCCAGGATCTGCCCCCATTGCCATATAAGGAAATACTCCAGCACCAGGATCACATACTTCCTGGTTCTATTAACGCATTGCATCATGGGACCTGCCACTGCTGGCAGGAGTGAGAATACACAGAGGTGGGACAGGGAGGATGTTATGGGCTCACATCTGGCATCAGACGGTCCAGAGCTTGAACCCAAGCTCCAACTCTTAGAAACCTCACAATAGAAGACTCTCCAAGCCTTGGTTTTCTCCTTTATAAAATGGGAGTAAGTGCACCCACCTCATAGGTGTCTTGTGAAGGTTAAATGAAGTCAGGCATGAAATAAGTTTGGTGCATATTAAGTATTCAAGGAAGGTTAGTTGCTATTATTGTCAATATTATTGCTATTACAAGGATAAGTGTGTAATCTAGTTTGTGAGTTTCTTTCTGCACCATGTACCAGGTACTTTGATAGATGTTGGAGATCCTAAGACAAAAAAGACATAGTATGTGTCCTATGTTTAGTTTACACTTTAGTGGTGGAAGGAGATAAAGAAAAATTTCTGTCACACATTCAGAGTATAGGTACTATAGCAGAGGTAAGCAGAGGAGAGGTGAGAACCCAGAAGGGCATTTAACCCACTGTGGGGTGGGGAGGAGGCAGGCTGCTAAGGGCTTCTTGGAGGATGTAGCTTGTGAGTTGAGTCTAAAGGGTGGGGAGTATAAACCCCGTGAAGGGGTGGAGGAGAGGGAAAAAATCAACTATGGCTCAGGGAAGAACATTCCAGGCAGTAAGGATGAGGCACGATTACCTCTACTGGTGAGTCTAACCCGCAGGCTATCCTGACAATAATAGGAGGAAAATGTGGTTTGGTGAACGGGGTGCCATCTGATTTGAAGGTTTCACCAGAAGAGCAGATTGAGATGGATTATTATTAGTGGATGTAACAGAGCATGCTGGTTGTCTGTCAAATATCCATCTTCCCCTCTTTTGCACCAACAAATTCCGTATTGTTGATTGTGACAAAGCCCAGGTAAAAATCCATTTCCCAGAAACAACAAAGTTCTACTGTACAACATGGGGAACTATGTTCAATATCCTGTGATAAACTGTAATGGAAAAGAATATAAAAAAGAATGTACACATATATATAACTGAATCACTTTGTTGTATAGCAGAAAGTAACACAACATTGTAAATCAACTATATGTCAATTAAAAAAAAGGTTTTTGTGCTAATAAAAAAAAATCCATTTCCCGCCTCTCCTGCCAACAGGGGTTCCAATGCAATGTTTGCAGAATTTTTTTTTTTTTTACTTCTTATAACAAAAAATCCAGACATATACAAAAGTAGAGAAAATGGTATAAGAACTGCCATGTACCCTTCTTATAGTTGCATAGCTGTCAATATTTTGCCATTCTTGTTTCATCTACCCTTCCACTTGTCTTTTATTTTCTAGAATATTTAAAAGCAAAGGCCAGATGTTATATTATTTCTACCCATGAATACTTCAGTGCGTCTAAGAGATTTAATACTTTCTTTTTTAACATAACCATGATACCAGTATGATACCTGACAAAACTAACAACGCTTCCTTAATATCAATATCATCTAACATGCAGTCTGTTCTTCATTGGGAACTCTTTTTAAGGGGTCTGATTTTTTTTTTTTTTTTTTTTTTTTTTGCAGTACACGGGCCTCTCACTGTTGTGGCCTCTCCCGTTGCGGAGCACAGGCTCTGGACGCTCAGGGTCAGCGGCCATGGCTCACAGGCCCAGCCGCTCCGCGGCATGTGGGATCTTCCTGGACCGGGGCATGAACCCGTGTCCCCTGCATCGGCAGGCAGACTCTCAACCACTGCGCCACCAGGGAGCCCAAGGTATCTGATTTGATGGGGACCCAAGTGTACCTTTGTCTCTTCTCCCATCCCTCTACTGTTATGTGGCATTCAGGCGACCGGAGTTCAAGTCACCATCTGTGACCATGAGCCAACTTTGAGGATGGGAGCCATGCACTGGGGAAGACAGACTGGGAAGACGGAAGGAGATGGGGCTCTGATGAGCACAGAGCCATCACTCCACCGTGAGGTGTCTAACTCTGGACTCTTTCTGTTTCTCAGTCTGGCTTTTTTCCTTTTTTAAAATTAATAGATTTTGCTTTTCGAGTACTTTTGGGTTTACAGAAAAATTGGGCAGAAAGTACAGAGGGTTCCCAGATCCCCCCTCCCCACCCCCACTGTTTCCTTTATTATTAACATCTTGCATTAGTGTGGTGTATTTGTTACAATTGATGAGCCAATATTGATTCATTATCATTAACTAAAGTCCACACTTTACATTAAGGTCCACTCTTGGTGTTGTATATTCTATGGGTTTTAACAAACATATAACAACTTGTATCCACCGTTACAGTATCATACAGAGTAGATTCACTGCCTTAAAAATCCCCTGTGCTAGACCTGCTCATCCCTCCTTCCCTGGAACTCTTAGCAACCACTAATCTTTTGAATGTCTTGCCACAGTTTTGTGTTTTCCAGAATGTCCCATAGTTGAAACCATACAGCCTTTTCAGGTTGGTTTCTTTCACTTAGCAATATACATTTAAGGTTCCTCCATGAATTTTCATGACTTGACAGCTCATTTCTTTTTAGCACTGAACAATAATCCATTGCCTGGATGTACCAGTTTGTTTACCCATTCACCTACTGAAGGGCATCTTGGTGGCTTCCAAGTTTTGGAAATTATGAATAAAGCTGCTATAAATATCCATGTGCAGGTTTTTGTGTGGACATAAGTTTCTGATTCTTTTGGGCAAGTAACCAAAGAATGTGATTGCTGGATCACATGGTAAGAGTACGTTTAGTTCTGTAAGAAACTAAAGACAGCCACACTGTCTTCCAAAGTGACTGTACCAACTTTTTTAATGTGAGAGGAAAATCCCTATTGTTTTTTAAGCCACTGTAACGTGGATCTCTGCAGCTGAATGCAATTCCTAATTGATATGGTGAGATTGTGCCTGCTGAGTGCTCAGTACCTGGACAGAAATCTATCAACACACAACGGGTCATCTTAACCAAAAAGCCAGAAGTAACTGCTCACCTAGTCATGAGTTCTCTTCCATCGACATTTCTTCTTTTTCAGGAGAAGGTCAGGAGAGACTGCCAAGTGCATAGCAAAAGCCACGGCTCTCTCACCTTCTAGTTCTCTATTAGCATCAGCCATACAGGAAAAGATCTCAGTTTGGCTCAGCTTGTTATTTCTGTCTTGTTAAGGAGTCTTCAAGTGATTCCTTCTTCTGGTGGGTGCTTGCAATCACTTGTTTAATAATCTGTTCCACCCATCTTTTGGCATGTCTCTGGTCCTTCATAATTTCACCAAGACCAACGATGGTGGTTTGATATCTGCGAATCCTTTTGTAGTTGGAATCCTCAAGTGCTGAAGTGAACAAATATTCCCCACTATCATTATCCAGTAGTCAAAATCATTTTAGTAATTTGATTTGGCTTCATGCTGTGCAATAGATGGGTTCTGGGGGAGCTATATATACATCACATTGTTATAAATTAATTCCTGTTTTAAGTGAACGGGGAAAGCTCATCACAGAAAAGGATAACTCAGTGAATCCTTCTATAAAGCAAATAATTTCATTATATGAATAATCGCCCTCTCATTTAGTTCTCTATGAATATGAAATGTTCAAATATTGAGCTTTTTTCACATATGGAGATTATAACTGAACATTTGGTTATATTCAATCTCTCTTTACTTCTTTAATATCATTATTGCCTTCATTATTTTTTGTCATCATCATCAGGAAAGGCATTACATTTTAGAAACAAAAGAAAAGAACTGCATTACTAGAGGTTGTCCTGTTAACCCCTAAGCAGCCCTTGTTCTGTGTTGAGGGATATTGGTTCTGTTTCTCGGGAGAACCCGAATACAAGTGGCTACCATGCGCTGTGTACTCAGTGTCAGCTATTATAACTGCTGTTAGTAGAAGTGGTATTAAATAGTGAGGTTAGACAGGTCCTCTCTTTAATAAAAAGTTATTATTACCTCCTCCACCCATTACAGTGGTCACTATAGAAAAATAAAACAAATAAAGGTCAGCTTCAGCAAGGATGTGGAGAAATTGGAACCCCTGTGCACTGTTGGTGGAAAAGTAAAATGGTACAACTACTATGGAAAACAGTATGGTGGTTTCTCAAGAAACTAGAAAAAGAACTACCATTTGATCCAGCAATTCCACTCCTGGGTGTATGCCCTAAAGAACTGAAAGCAAGGTCTTGAGATATTTGCACACACAGGTTCATTGAAGCATTACTCACAACAGCCAAGAGGTGGAAGCAGCCCAAATGTCCATCGACAGATGAATGAATAAAGAAAATGTGGTATACACGTAGAAGGGAATATTACTCAGCCTTAAAAAACAAGGAAATTCTGACACATGCTATAACATACATGAACTTTGAGGACATTATGCCAAGTGAAAAAAGCTGGCCACAAAAGAACAAATACTGTATCATTTCACTTATATGAGGCCCCTAGAGAAGTTAAACTCATGGAGACAAAAAGGAGAATGGTGGTTGCCAGGGGCTAGGAGGAGGAGAGAATGGAGAGTTCTTGTTTAAGGGGTAGGGAATTTCGGTTTTGCAAAAGGAAGAGTTCTGTGGATGGATGGTGGTGACGGTAGCACAACAATGTGAATGTATTTAGTGCCACTGAACTGTACACATAAACATAGTTAAGGCAGTAAATTTATATTATATGTATTCCACCACGATTTTTTAAGATTTAAAAATTTGAGAAAAACCCCCTATCATTCCAAGATTGGAGGCTTTCTAGGCCTAGGAAATGGGATCATACCAGGTGGCAGGAGACTGTAGGGAAAGGAGAAGTGACAGTGGGGACAACCTGTTCTCTGGTGGAAATGAATGCCTGCCATAGCTGACAGGTGCACCACTCAGGACATGCTCAAGTTTCACAAGCATCCCTGGAGCTAATTCTACGGCCGAGTAGCTTCATGAAGCACAGCACAGGTTAAGACTTGCATCTGGATAACTACAGCTTTCAGAGCCAGGCCTTGCCCATGAAGCTGGTATTCAAAAATTATAACTCAGTCGACAGCAGAAGAGTTCACTGGTGCTGGCTTAGTAATTAAATTACAAGGTGATTATTAGTCTGCTCAGGCAAAAAGACTACATCTGAATCTGAGTACTTAAAGTAGCTGCGGACTAAAACTCCTCCCAGGGAAAAAAAAAAACAAACTGTAATTAAATTAATGCCATTTTCTCCCAATTATAAATGTCCTCCAGTGACTATAAGGTTGTTATGGCAACATGCCCACTGAAAGGGTATGTCTGATAAGGCCTGAAATCAGGTATAGCAGGAAGGGAGTGTTGCGCATCTTATCTCTGCATCAGACCAAAGCTGTTTTCCGGGATGGGGGCCAGGAGAACTGTCACTAGGCTGTTCCTGTCTCTTCTGCGGCTTATTCGAGGTTCCAGGCTGGTGGGCCACCCCTGCTGCTGCCCTTTAGGGAGAAGCGTAGCCCCAGCATCTCTCCACACTTCTCCCTTCTCCTGGGATAGTCTCCCATTCAACATCAACCAACCGGCACCTTTCCTTGTTTACCTGAAAAATCTCCCCTGCCGCCTCCTCCAGTCAGGCTTCCATGACCAACTGGAAGCTCAGTGGTCTCTAGACCAGATTCAATTCAATTGCTTAGCTCTGTACATCTCGGTTTGTAAAGAAATTCATCAAAAAATACAACAGAGCCCTTTTGGTTTAAGAGGGCACAAAATAAATTCAAGAGCTTCTTACACCCTTTATTCAAGTACCAAACCTGATCAAAACCAGTCAATGCTGTGAATCACACTAATACCATTGACGCATTCCAGAAAAGTTGCTGGCAAAGCAAAATTCTGTCAATCAGATCGATGTTGAATGTACAAGATGAGCTGCTATTTAAAGAAATTATGGTTACTCCTTTTGTAAAAAGGATAATCCTCTCATAAAGTATCTTTTGTGTAAACCCCTATCTTCATATACAAGGTGAATTTTAGAATTTAAAAAGCTGTCTCAAGTGCTTTTTGGAAAGAGTGGAGTATAAACAAATTTAGTCATCAATATTGTCAAAATGGAAAAAGAGGTGGAGTGTGCATATTTGTGTCTGCCTGTGGGTGAGGGAGGGACAGGGTGTCACAGCCCCTAGAGCACCCGAAGTTCTGTTCCTTACCCCCCAGGTTCTGCTGAACCAGCAGAGGTCGTGCTGAAGGTGCCAATGAAGGTTACTGGGACCTCGGCTCAGGTCGGACTGGACTCACTGGGCCTGGGACTGCGGCATGTTCCACTGTGTCGGAATTACCAGTCAGAAACAAAATCTAACCTCACTCTCCTGGGCCATAGAAAAAAGTCCAGATTGCTCAGATTTTCGTTCAAGGTCCCACGCAGCCTACCCCCAGTAAAACAACAACAAAAAACAAGAATAACACCCCCCCAAAAAACCTAGCCTTCATTGAGCCCTTACAATGTGCTCAGTGCTTCGCAGACGTGAGCTCCTTTAATGCTCATGATAACTTACCAAGGAAAGCTCTGTTATTTTTCCGATTTATAGAGGACACAGGAGCTCAGAGTACTTAAGTTGCCCAAGGCTGACACCTGGTTATAAAAGGGGATGGCAAGGTTCATATTCTGGTCTGTGTGCATCCTGAGTCCAGGCTCAGACCAGCTCCACAGTACAGCCTTTCTGGACTTACTGCCTCCTTCTACCCTTTGCTCACCCTCACCCTTCCACTTGCTAATTCCCACTTATAAGCTCCTGCTGTCCACCCACGGGACAGCCACCTTCCTACCCCCTTTCCATGCAAATCACATTCAGGCCTCAAAGCCTGGCTCGGGCCCCACTTTTCCTGTAAAACTTTCCCTGCCACTCAGGTCTCAAGACTCCCCTTCCTCGGAACAATCACTCCCTCTGTGCTGTACATCGGGCATGTTTTGGATTTTAGCCTTATACTGCCATGTCTGCTTAAAATGTGTGTGTCTTTTCTTCTGACCTAAACTGTGAGGTCCTGTAAGCATAGATGAATGCCCATTTTTGTGTGTACTTATCACTCACGATATCTAACTTAGAGCAAACGCATTGTATGTACTCAGTAAACACTAGGGTAAAAAAAGGGGTCATTTAAGTGATTTTTCAAATGGTGCCTCTAAAGACTTTTCAACGACATAGAAATGTGTGTTTTAAATTTTATTAAGTGACTTAGCTGGATGAATAATGCATAAGCAATGCTATCCCAACTATTATAATTATGTGTAATAAATCACTGGTTTAAAACACAAAAAATAAAAACTACTAGGGTAATAAATAAGTCAGGAAAGCAATGAAAACTCACTAAGTTTTAGCTGACTGCCTCTTCATTATTTCCTGAAATCACTGTATTATTAACAAATTGGGGAACATGACAAACATTCCACATCCAGGGTATGGTATGTGGGCCCGAGGTACGTGTATCCCAAAACAAGCCACTGGGGTTCCAGAAGAAAATATTACGATATTTACTGATGGTCACCTTCATGTTAAATTTATGCAAAAAATAAGCTTCCCTAAGAGCAAAAGGACTTTTGAATCATAAATTCGTAAAAATTTTAAAATCATTTAAAAATGTTTGTTTCATCTTTAGACCATCATTTAAAATGCCTATTTTATGTCAATTATATCTCAATCAAACTGAAAGAAAAAATAAAATATCTATTTGGGAAAATATAATACATAAAAAATAAATAACAAATAAATGAGAAATATAGAGGCAGATCAAAAAATTTTTTTTGACTGATGAGGTATATGAACAATGATCCTTCTTCTACAGCATAGAATCGTTTGGGGCATCAGTTATATACAAACAAATGCACACACATCTCGGAAGTCTCGGTTTAAAAGAAAAAAGCACCTCATTGTAAATGCACCAGTTTCCTGCAGCTAGAGGAAAGGTGCTCGCTGGGGACTTGAGAAGGTGGATGCTGATGTTTGGAGATGAGGGGGCGTGGTTAAAACTTGCTGGTTCTGAGGTCCACAGGACTACCACCTGCTTGCTGGCTGTGCACCCCTGGGCAAGTTCTGTCACCCCTCCTAGCCTCAGTTCCTTCCACTGCAGAAGTTGCAATGTCGACTACATGAAACAAAGCACAGAAAGTGTTTCGCTTGTTGCCTGGCAAATAGGAATCGTTTGATTAATATATTACCTATTTTTCTTGGATAGGGGATTTATTGGCTGTGGAAGGTTCAAGGTCAAGTTATTTTGCAGACATTTCAGAATAAGATTTAGGAGACAAGGATTATCAACTAGTTGAAGAGGCAGACATCTAGGGTAGAAAAGGGAAGAGCATCTTCAGGAGGGGAAATTCCCAGCCACAGGGATCATAATGGTTGTAACTTTCTCTGCACTTCTTCTCTTTCAGGCTGTTTGAGATAGGGGTCTTTGGATTACAAAAATCAGAAACCCACTCAGCCCTGCACAAAGTAAAGGGAATTACTATAAGGATACAGAAGTATCAGGAATCAAAGAGAGGTATAGTAGAGTACCCTGTGACTGAGAACCAGAAAGTCTGGAACTGAGGCTACTCCACACATCTCTCTCCCTCCCTTTTCCCCCTTCACCCCCCTCCTCTGCCTACTCTTCTGGCACCTGGCCCACTAAGGCCACAAGCCCCTCCTCCCCCACCTGACTGAGCAGAGTCACCGGTGAGCACAGGTCTCTCAGCCTCTTCCTGAAGATTCTTGCAAAAGGGAATCTGATTGGCTCAGTTCATCCGCTGGAGCCAGGGCCACTTAAGTCCAGGCATAGCCAATAGTCTGGAGTCCCTTGGATCAAGTGTATACCCCTGGTCCAGTTAGCTGGGCCACCCCTCCCAGGATGAGGGTGGCACAGTTTTTCCAGAGTGTAGCCTGAGAAATAATGAAACCCGTCTCTTGCAGATATGTGGAGGTGTATCTTTGCCCAAGTCCTCATCATGGACAAGGCCATCCATGGATGTGGTGCTCATGCCACTGACCTGTGAGGTCTGACCTTGAACTCTAAAGAAATTGAGGAATGCTTGACTATTCATGGGCTTCACTTACTGTCCTTGAATTTTGTGAGACAAGATCTGCTTGTGTCCTGTTCCCTCATGGATTTCAGGGCTTTGTTAAATGAATATTGCAAACCCTTCCTGATCTGCTGGAATTAAACAGCTTAAAATTCATGCTTTTGCCTACTTAACTTTCAGTTTCTTTTGCCAGCTGGACTACAAACTTCTCAAAGGGAGAACTTCAGGTTTGGAAATAATCTTAGAGATCATAGACCTTCCGATTTTACAGGTGTGGAAACTGAGGTCCAGAGAGAGGAGCTGTCACACAGCAGGATAGGGGCAGGTGGGGCCTGGAACCTAGTTTCACACACTGAGTTCCCCAAGGTGCCATGCAACGTCTTAGGTGTAGCCTGCACCCAATAAACATTTGTCGGTTTATTTCTTATTTAGCTTTTGCTTTTCTCAAGCTCATCATTCTCTATTGGTGTCCCTTCTTCCACCACCAACTTCAACCCTAGAAGATCACTTTCCATCTGCCTTTCAGGTGTTGGTCTTTGGGGTTGTGTAGTGGAAGCTGAGATGAGACAGGGGTGAAATTTAACCTGATTCTATCAAGCCGTTATCTCTCCAGGCCAACACCATAGCAGCAGAGCGAAAACACTAGACTGATAACTTCCTTCCCTCTGTGGGGTCACTGGCCACCATACTGATGCATGATGAAGCCACTCTCTAGCTTCCACATAAAGACATAACTTCCGCAATGCCTCCCAGGCCAATGCTACAAAACTGGGATTTAGGTCACTGCTGACCTCCTCCCGATGGGAAGTTATAAGTGGATCTAGTCTCACTTTCCTCCCAGAAGTCTTCTCTGACCATGCCAGCCTGCTAGGAATGCTTTGTTCATTTAACATCACCCTCACGCAGAATAGCACCTCATTAGTTCTTCTGTTATCTCATGGGTGCCAGCTCCTGAAGCAGGCCATTTCTCTGCCCCTGCACTCTGGTGGGCTCCCACCAGGCCTTCAATAAATGCACTGACTGATGGAGGAAAGACAGTCAGGAGTCAGAAGACGATATGGGAAAAAAAGAGAAATATTTCCATTTGCTAGTGTCCTTTTTCTTTTTCTTTTTTCTTTTTTTTTTGGCTGTACCATGCAGCTTGCGGGATCTTAGTTCCCTGACCAGGGATCGAACCCAGGCCATGGCAGTAAAAGCACTAAGCCCTAACCACTGGACCGCCAGGGAATTCCCTCCTTTTGCTAGTATCTTAGGAAAGTATTGATTAGGAAAAGCAACTGATTAAGACAGAGAGAAACAGTCTGGCTTTTCCTTTCTAGGCTATGTGGTAACAAGTCAGGTAAAGGCAAATTTAACAACTCAAATCTGCCTAATTAACCAATTCCAGTGCCAGTCTATTGACTCTGCATCCAGCAGCTCCTCTGACCCAAGCTTGCAAGTGGGGCATAAGATCAACTGCAGGGAAGGAAGGCCACCACATGTCTCCCACACTGGGAAAGCCACAGTTTCCAGTCTGAGTGACCCACAGAGTCTTCCTCTCAAAGACCCCCATTCCAGCCCGAAATCCCCATCAGCAAAGGCAGTTTCAGAAAGCTCTAGATAAGAGGACAAACACGTCATCGTTGGAGGAGAGAATGAAAAGATTATCTTATCATCCACTGATGAAGGTGGATTAGGCTGAAGGTAAAGCAGAGAGCCAGGCTCTGGGATGTGGAAAGCAGGAGGTAAGTGTTGCTAGGTGGGAAGAAGGAATGCGGGAGCCTGGGGACACTGTCCAGAGAAGGGGCTTCGGGTGCACACACAAGGGGGTCCTGGGGCAGCAGGGTGGGGAAGGGGAGAGCGTAACCACTTGTCAGCTGGGGAGGGTTAGGAGCACTGAGCCCGCGGGAGGTGAGGACTAAAATCGGGTGAAGGTTTCTTGAAGACAACCCTAACCTACTTCACACATGAAGATGAGTCACCCGCAGGAATCCTCCCTGCAGCACCAGGTCTGCTGGCCTACCTGCAGAAAAAAAAAATTCAGGGATCACTCTCCTGGCCCAGAAAGACCCTGGGACAGGGAAAGGAATGACCGTCACCAAGAGTTGCTGTGTGACGCGGAGCCAGTTTCAATGCATTTTCACCGTTGGTTCTCACAAGGTCAAGAAAGGCTGTTGAATAAGCCACCCAAGTTACTCATTTGGAGGTTAAGTAAACAGCCCAAGGTCGCAGATCCAGAAAGTGTCATGCCTGGGATTCAAGCTGAGGGTTCAGGCTGACTCTTGAGTCTGTGCTGTCACCACTGGCCCTGTCACTGCAGGCACAGCCCCCAAACAGAGGCATGGATTCTCCACGGATGTTTTGCACTCTGCAGGTTGCTCAGCCTTTCCTCACCTCTGGGGCTGGATCCTGTTCTCACCTCTGGGGGTGTGATTTAAAGCAAAGGCAAAACCAAGACCCAGGCATTTCCATTCTTGTTCCTTTGCAAGTAGTGTTTATATCACACAATGTGCAAAACAGCATTGACAACAAAAGGTAGGTAAATGGGAATTTGCCGAGTGGATAGACTCCGGGACTATTAGTCCATATTTCGTAAATCCAGGAAATCATCCAGATGTTAAAGCACAAAAATAACTGCTGAGCCAGTGAGGCATAAATGCTAAGAGGGACAAACCAGTAGGAAGAGTCAGGTGTGCTTAAACACGTTCCTTTGCCCAGGGGGACTGGGCCTGGCACCCAGACAACTGGCTTCTGGTAGCCACTCTGCCTCTTATGAATGCACAACTATGGGCTTGCTGCCTCCCTCTAGAAGGGAGGGGATGACACTCCTCCATGTCCTTTGGTACAAGAGTCAAAAGAGCTGCTCTACTGGATGTGACTGTGGATGCTGCTTGGCTTTCCTTCCACCACGGCTTGGCACATGCTGAGCTTCAAGTCAGGAAGACATGCTCTCCGCTCTGAAAGAAATCCCACCCCTCTTTCAAGGCCCACTGCAAGCCCCATCTCTGCTGAAAAGCCATCCCAGGCTCCTTCCGCCCTCTAGACCCACCCTTCATCCCTGACCCACCCGCATTTTGGGTCCTCCCTTCTGCCCTGTCAAATTGCTGGGACTTTCAGAATTTGCTCTCTTATCTCTCATCTGGAGCCTTTGTACCCTGTAGCCTTAGTCAGAGGCCTACCCCTCCCTTTGCCTTTGTTAAAAATGTTAGTAGGGCTTCCCTGGTGGCGCAGTGGTTGAGAGTCCGCCTGCCGATGCAGGGGACACGGGTTCGTGCCCCGGTCTGGGAGGATCCTGCATGCCGCGGAGCAGCTGGGCCCGTGAGCCATGGCGGCTGAGCCTGCGTGTCTGGAGCCTGTGCTCCGCAACGGGAGAGGCCACAACAGTGAGAGGCCCGCGTACCGCCAAAAAAAAAAAAAAGGTTAGTAATTCTTACCTAAAGTACTACCTCCTCCAGGAAGCCTTCCCTCATCCTCTCCTACCCCCATCCACCCTCCATCCTGGTTGGCTGCTCCTCCTGGTTTCCGTAGCACTTTGTGCCTATGCCTATGTTAAGTGTGAACTTATCCCCTATACTTTCATTGACTGTGGTTCTTACACTAGACTTTGACCTCCGTGAGGGTCTCACCTGTCTTGGCATTCCCGGACATGTCCCATCTGTGGAAAATGCTCACCAAATGTTATATGAATTAATAAATGATTTTCTTCGCAGTTATACCGAGTCACACAGTTCCTTCCATGAGTTTATAACTCCCTTGCTTGGAGGGTGTACAGCATCATATGTTTCTCCAGAAGGCTTCTCTGTGCTAAGCTCAGTGCCTAGCACCTAGTAGGCACTTGGAAAACGCTGGTGATTTGGTTAAGGGATTACTGAATTATACATTGCATTGAATTCTCCCAGTCACCAAGTCCCCAGCCTTAGCCTTTAGCATGGCCAATGGAAAATTAATTGGTTGCAAAGTGCATATCTAATTACAACATCCCGCCCCTGCCACAGAGATGTTCAAATGTTAATTATAACATATGCATCTCAATAACAGACGTTAGCATTTAATACAGCGTTAATAACTAGACTTGGGCCGCCCAGTGTGTACACAAAGCTCCCTTTTATCTGCCATTAGGACGGACTTAGCACTTAAAGCAAGGAAGTCCTCATCCTTAAAGCCGTCCTGTCCCTAAAATCAAATGTTTCCCTCCAAGCCTGGATCTCGCCTAAGCCCCCAATTCTCCCCACGCGGAGGTCCCCACCCAGGGCTGCGCCAGCACGTGGCGGGGAGGGGAACGGGCGTTGGGCGTTGGGTTTCGGCGTGGCCAGACAGGCTGTCTCTGCTGCTCAGGCACATCCCCGGCGTCCCGGCGGCGCCCCGTTCTCCAGGGCCCGCCATCCCGGTAAAGAAAGGCGAACTACATTACCCATCAGGCCTCCCGCCGCCCTCTTTCCTTTCAAGTCGTTGCACGTGGCCGGAGGGGAGGGCGGGGCCTGGACGTCACTCTCCTACATTCTCTTTCCCTGTGTCAGAGCGGGGATCATTTTTTTTTTTTTTTTTTCGTTCCTCTACTCCCTCTCCCCCACCCGCCCCTCCCTCCCTCTTTCCCTCCCCTCCCTCCCTCCCCTGTCGGCTGGGTTTGTGCGCTGGGGCGCCGGAGCCCCTCCGCAGCCGGGACGCGCGGAACTCGAGGCTGGAGTCGGCTCTCCCGAGCCTCCTCCCTCCCTTCTCCTTCCCTGCCCCCTTCCCCCACCCCCCGACTAGGGCTCGGAGCGGAGGCCAGAGGAACCCCGAGGTGAGCATCCCCCCGTCCGCCCCCCTCTTTTAGTCATCTCTGATTGCCGATCGATTCGGGGACCCGCGAGGAGGGCTGCGTGACGTGCGCGTGCTTATACATAAATCCGGGAAAACCGACCCAAACAATTAGCCCCCTTCCCCCCTCCCTGCGCCCGGGGCAGCCAGGAGTCGGCGCCCATCCACCTTCCCCGCCTCTGTCGAGGACCGCACTCCATGATCTCGCCCCCTCCCGAGGTTTGCCCCTTCCCTGCCGGGTTCCCCGCCGGTAGGGGAGCCGTAGCTCTGGAGCTCCAGTGAGGAGGGGGGTACTTGGGGGGCGCACGGCTGGAGCCCGACTCGCGTTGGAGCCGCTTGGTGTAGCCGCTGTCATGTGCCAGATTCCGACCCGGGGGGAGGAAGAGAGCGAGCTTGATTCCTCTCTTTTGTTTTGAAGCCCGCATTTGCTGCATCAAGCAGTTGGTTTAGTACCGGCCAAACTTGCAGCTGTTCTGACTGTGCTCCACTGAGGTAGGGTGGCGGCTCCCCGAGGGACCCCGAGAGAGTATCTCCACGCCGCCCCTCCCTCCTCTGGTGACTGATTGTGTCTGTGGCGGCCGCGTGTGTGTGTGCGCGCCCGTCCCCGCGGGCGCGGGGATGTCTGTCGTCTAGACAGGCTGCACCCTCCCTCCGTCCACGGTGAGCCCGCGGGCCGCGGGGGCGCGGGGGACGGGAGCAGAGGAGGAACCCGAATCGGTAGATCCACTGAGGTCGCGGCTTTGGACATTCCCCACGGCGGTGATTCTGTTGGCTTTAAAAAAAATTATATTATTATTATTCATTCCTGTCGCCGCGGTGTAATTGGGCCTGGGGAACGGATCCGTCCGGCGGAGCCGGGGTTAAGTTGACAGGCTCTGAAAAGCCAGCTCGCGGTGGCTGGTGACCCGGGTTCCGGCTCGGGTCCTTCAGCGAGCAGGTGACTGTCCCGGACGCCGGCCGTGGTGGGGGTGTGGGGGTGGGCGGCGGGCAGGGGGAACGGTGGCTTGTCTGCGGCGGAGCTGTGCTGCCCCTGAGGGCCGGATGCTGGAGCCTGGGTGCATCTGAGGGAGGCGTCCCGGGGACCGCGCATCTGAGTTGGGTACGTCTCTCCATTGACGTTAAATGACAGTCGGGAGTCTGAGCCCCTCCTGTGGGCGGCGTTGGCTGTTTGGTTTCGTGGAGTTTTCAGCGTTGGGGTTTGGGGGCAGGTGTGAACACAGAGGGGGTTGCGGCGTGTAAAGGGGAGGGGTGGCTGGCGGCGCGGTGTGCATCCCCACCCGGGGGGTGAGGCGTCGCCTCCCGCGCCCAGCTGTTTGTGTGTGTACACACCGCTCTGGCGTGTGTGGGGGGGCGGGGACCGCAGACCGCGGCGTCGTGGGGACGCGCTTGGGCCCAGATCGCTCGGGGTATCGGTCCCGCCAGGGCTCGTAGTGGTGTGTGTGTCCGCGCTCGCGCCCGGGTTACTTGGAGAGGGGGGTCGTGCGGCTGGGGGCCCGGGGAGACCCTGGGGTTGCGTAACCCTCCCTTCGCGTCTCGACGCCCCCCTGACCCGGCAGACAGTCCACCTACTCGGTGGCGCCGGGGGCTGGTCTGGCTGGGCCTGGAGGAGCCGCGGGCGCTCGCGCGTTGCCCCCCCCCCACGCCCCTCGGTTGACCCTTGGCCGGGGGCGCTCTGTGGGTGCTCGTGCCCGCGCCTGCTGCCGTCTTCGCAGATCCTGGAGAGAATCAGCGCGCTCTGCGCACCCCTTCCCAATTTTTCGACCTGGAGATAGTGGGGGCCAAAGGCTGTCCGGCCTGACCGACCCCGGGCCCAGCCCCGCGCTGCCTCCTGCGCCGCTGCCGGGTGCCCGGCCGGCCGCATGCCTTTGCCGGCTCTGTCCTCTCGGCGCTGGGTCTCTGCGGCCGGGGATTATCTCCCAGGCTAGGGGCCCGCGCGCAAAGGGAGGAAGCCGCTGGAGCTGTGGGCTCCGCGGCGGCTGGAGGCTCCCGATGGCGAAAGTGACACAGCACGAGCGCCGCTGCCCGCCCGAGCTGGAGGAGAGAGGAAGGAGCCGCCCAGAGGGCGGGGAGGGGCAGCAGGCTGTCCGGCCTGTTTCCTCCTGTCCAGCTCCGGATCTGGGCAGTAAACCTCAGGGATCCCGGCTACGAGCATGCTGGGACCGCGCGAGAAAATTGCCTGGCGTGCGAGAAAACCCAATCATAGTGGAACAGAACGCACCGAGTAGACATTAGAAGATGTCCAGTCCCTCACAGGATACACTCCCTTAGAGTATTTGAAACAGGATTCGATTTACACACAGATCAACTCATCTGCTGTGTCAAGTGTCTGTCCTGGATAACGTGTGCTTGGAGCAGTAATTTTGTAACGCATTCTGGGATACAGTGTCATCAGTGATTAAGAGATTGCTAGAATAACAATATGTTTGTATGACTTTACTGGGAAGTCCCCCACTGCATCATCGCATTTATTAAGAGGGTCCCATGAGGTAGGGGGATATTAACCCCATTTTACAGAATAGCACATTGAGGCTCAAACACTGGCGTGACTTGCCTGAGGCCTTTCTGTGATTTCACTTCTCAGACTATGGCTTTTAATTTAAATAGTGACCACCTTAAAGTGTAGGTCTTGGCACCTCAGGAAATACTGAACCCAAGAAAGGGAGTAAATTATGGTATTTATTCTTTGTCAAATAACACTTGGTTTGCTACCAGTCCTAATGAGAATAAGTATTAAAAAACAGAAGTCTGCATTGCTGTTGTTATCACTCATCTGAAAATTTACTGCTGGTGAATGATCATCAGCTTTGATACATGCAGTATGTATACCTGTATGTAATAAATACATATGGATATATGTTTCTGCAACACATGCCTGTGTTCATATGGGTGTGTTCGTGGGGTCTTTATTGAATCTAAGGTTTATTCTTTACTTACTGGTTCCAAAACCATGGGTTTAAAGTATAGCTCCTGAGAAACCACCCAGGAACCTGCCCCCTCCATCTCCAGGGATGGGGAAGCCTTGAAAAGAACAAAGAGCTCCTACATAACTGTATGCATTTCTCAGAGTTCCCGCACATGAAGGTTCTCAGACACAGCCTGGAGGGTTATTAGGTTTGGTCAGATAATCAGCTATTCGTTCACAAATATGTATTGAACACCAACATGTTTGTGTATCTTGAAGTGCATACAAAGAAAATTTAACATAGTGGCCCTGCTTGGCAAAAACATCTTCTAGCTGTGGAGATAAATGTAAGATTTTAAGTCCAGCAAATGTTTGTTGAGCACCTTCCGTAGTCTAGATACTCTGCTGTGTTTGGGGCACACAAAAATATAGGATAGCAGAAACAGCTAATTTGCAGTGCAAAAAAACGGATGATTCAGAGCCTACAGGAGGGAACAAATCATAAATATTTTAAAGCACTCGGCCTGGGACTTAGTCAATTTCACAAATGTTGGTTGCAAGGGACTCATAATGCCAGTCCCTGTGCTACAGCAAATGCAGAAGGAAGCAACAGAGGAAGAAGAGCCTTGTTCCTCTGAACTTCAAACTATTTGGAACCTCCCAGGTGAGCCCTAGAGGCCTGTCCTTCTGTAGAAGTTAGGCAGCTCCTGGGAGATGACCCTGAAGCCAACCAACAGTTTAGTCTGCTGAGCAATGAGGAACTGACAAGTTGTTGTCTGTGCTCCTGCCCCAGCTCTGCTGGACAGTGATGGGCTGTGATAGGCTGTCTTCAGTGGCTTTGGTCAAGGTCTCACTCAGGCCTTGCCTGAGTTTAGTAGTTTCTGTCTCACAGGTCTATGGATATGTTCTAGTATGAGTCTGCTTTTTAATCTTTTCATGCTCCAACTCACTTCCCGGGTCCTTGACACTGTTTTCCAATTTCATCTCAGTTTTGGGGTCCACTGCCCTTGTTTTTTTGTTTTTTTTAAAAAATAAATTTCATTTATTTATTTATTTTTGGCTATGTTGGGTCTTCGTTGCTGCATGTGGGCTTTCTCTAGTTGTGGCGAGTGGGGGCTACTCTTTGTTGCAGTACAACGTGGGCTTCTTATTGCGGTGGCTTCTCTTGTTGCGGAGCATGGGCTCTAGGTGCGTGGACTTCAGTAGTTGTGGCGCATGGGCTCAGTTGCTCTGCAGCATGTGGGATCTTCCCGGACCAGGGCTCGAACCCGTGTCCCCTGCATTCACTGCCCTTGTTTTAAGGTTCTGTTGTTTGCAGTTCACATGATGAAGGAGGAAGCAGGAGGTGGTGGTTAGGATGGGGAGAGAATCCTGAGCCCAGAGAAAGAACAGGAGGTACAAAACAGACAGGCAAATTGCAGTTTTGGGCAATTCTCCAAACCTGATGGCATTTCTGCATAGCTTACCCAATAATGTGGCAGCCCCTTTTGGTGTTCTCTTTGAGGGGGATCCTCTATCTCTGGACCTCACTGCTGACTCGCTGGTCACCTGAGCTCAGCTGCTAACATTCAGGCTTTGCTCTTGTGCCCTCCTGCCTCCTCCTGCGTGCAGTTTAACTTAGGGCACTGCTGTGATGGTGGTCTTCTCTCAGAATTACCCCCATGCTGACTATCGACAGCTGCCTGTTGTTTCTGAATTAATCCCCGGCCAGAGCTGTGGTTCAGAACAGAGTGAGAACAGACACATCCTCAGATCTAAGCACCCAGAGCTGGGAAGGGCCTTGTTGATGAGCTGAAGACCCCAAGGCTCAGAGAGGTTAAATGACTTGCCCAAAGTCACAGGGAGCCCTTGGCAGAGTGGAACATGAACTTCTAAAATTTGATGCCCTATTTAATCTTCTTTCTCTGTACTGTGATGCTTCCTGAAAAAAAGTGGGGTTCTTACTTCCCAAAGAGTGAAAACTCTGCATCTTTTTTTTTTCCCTTTGGTTCCAGGAAAGGCCCTGGAATTCGTCTTTTAGTCTTGAGATTGCTTTCCTTCAAGCCTGGCCTTCCTTGCCCTATCTTTCATCTTTGGCCCCCAGGAATCTAGATGAGAGCATACATTTGGGAGAGAGGTCTATGCTTGGGGCCTTCCAATGCTCTTAAGTTTGGTCTGTGGCTTTCCCTTTCCATGATAGGGTCCTCAGGAACCTCCTGAAAGTGTTTGCAAAGCTGTTATGTATATGCATTTTTCTAGGAGGAGGATCCACATGTTTTCATTTGATTCTTACCTGACTCAAGTAAGGAGAAGAACTACTGGGGGTCGGGGTAGTGGAGTTGGATAGGGGGTTGGTTGGCACTGGAGACTAGCATAATACCCTACACCTGATTTGGCTTTGCAGTTTATGAACTATTTCACACAAATTATTTCATCTGCTTTTTATAATACCCCTGTGAGGCTGTTGTTGTTATTCCCATTTTGCAGATAGGGAAACTGAGCCTCCATGGTTACTGCCATGCCGCAGTCACAAGTAAGTAGTAGAGCAGGGATCTGACCCCAAGTCTTCAGGTTTCAAATCTGGTGTCCTGAGTTGACGTGGTCCACCACGGCACATCATCATTACATTTTATGAGTGGAGGACCTCGAACTTTTTGGAGCTTCTTCTTTTTTTCTTTTTTTTTTTTTTTTTGGAGCTCCTTCTTCATGATATCTGCTGCTGGCTTATGTCCAACCATGGAGCCAGACTTAAGTGCTAACTTACCCGGGGGTGGGATGCATAAAGTATGGGAAGCAGTTATCATAACAGTGATATGTGGACTGGGGCCGGTTTGGGATGATTTCATGAAAGAGGTGAATTTGAGGGTAGGTCTGGGGTTGTGGCAGACCTGGCAGAGGTTTTCAGTTGGGACCATGGCCCAAAAAGGGTGAAGGGGAAATTGTGTGTGCTTGGTCCGGGGTGGAGCTGACCAAGGAGGTTGGGTGGATCCTGCAGTCAGACGGGGCTTCTCATAGTGACTGGGCTCTTTCTCTGGCCAGCTCTGTGCTACACCCTGGGGCTGCAACCGTGAACAGGCACAGCCCTCCTGCCTTCAAAGAACCCACTGTCTCGCGGGAGAGGCAGACACTTAAACAGTTAAATTCAGCGTGTGTGGTGAGCACAGTGGTGGAGAAAGTTGCCTTCCAGACAAGGGCCACCTGCTCTAGCCTCAGAGGTCAGAGAGGGCTTCCTAAGGGAGATGATGCAGGAGCTGAATCTGAATGGATGAAAAGGAATTAGCCAGGAGAAGAGACCGGAGAAGGACCTTCAGGGGTAAGGAATGTGGGCGCAAAGGCGTGGAGGCCCGAGGCTGCCTAGTGGAGGAAGGGACTGCCGCAGGGAAGTCAAGCACAAGGCCGAGAGGCATGCAGAGCCCCGCTCTGAGGAGCTTCTGAGCCTGGCTGAGGACGTCGCATTTAAGCATGGAGGACAGGGCTTTAAGCAGAGTCGAGGCACTCGGCCATGGGCCGGAAGGGAGCATGACTGGGAGCCAGGCAGCCGCTGGGCTGATGAGGCAACAACAAGCTCCATGCAGCATTCAGGTCCCAGGGGATGAGACATATGAGGAGGAGGGACGGCCACGTATTTAAAACGTTTGGGGAGTAAAGTCGGCCGTGGCTGCTTAGCTTTGGGGGATAAGGGAGGATTCCCAGTGACTCCCAGGTTTCTGGCCTTGTGGACTCAGTGGATGGCGGCCTTTACTGGGCAGTGCCCTTCTGGTGGCTGGAGCAGGTCTGCTCTGGTGGGGGTGAGAAGCATTGTGGTGAGTTTAGTGTTAGCCGTGGTGAGTTTGAATTGCTGGTAGGATAGTCCAGTGGAGCTGTCTTCCAGACCATACAGCGCGCATGGTAGAAGCCTGAGGAGGAGGTGTGGGCAGGAGCTACAGTCCTGGGAGTGGGGAATGGTCTGCGGCCGAACGTGACTGCGTGGGGACTGCTGTAGACAATAAGAAGACCTCTTCCTCCCATTGTCAGAGAATCCTTTGTCACGCCGGGCCGCTGTTGTCAGGGAAGCCAGGCGGGGATGCTGTGTCATGCTGGAGGCCCAGCTGGTAGAATCCAGCAACAGCCAAGAGCGCGCTTCAGCTGGAAGCCTTAGAGTGAGTTAGGGGAGAGGCCTTGTCATTTTTAACATCCCTGGTTAGCAGAGCCCTTCCCAGGCCCTCAAGGCGTAAGTAAAGGGCAGGGGAGACCTGGACCTCTGCCCAGGAGAAGGCAGTCTAGTTGGGAGACAAGATGTGGACATACGAAACCACTAAAAATCTGTAATAACCTGGACAAATAGTGGGCTGCACATTAAATGGAAGAGGCCTGCTGGTACTTCTCTTCCTGCCATGCCGCATTTTTACAGGGCTGCTGTGTTTTGGGCAGAGTGCCAATCTTTGCATTTTTGAATGCTCGGACCTACATAGTAGGTGTTCGTCCTACGTATTTGGATCTGCAGGGATGTGGCCAGAGTTTGTTGTTTGGGGTGTGGGGTGAGGTCAGCCAGAGAAGGTTCCCGTGAAAAAGTCCAAAGAGGGGATTCCAACACTGATTTGGAATATTTTTAGTACCATAGCAGAGTAAAAATCTCGAAAACCTTCCAACTACCAAGCACCTAGAAATGCTGTATGAAATATAACTAGCATCCTTTCAAAGAAGAGCTGAGCTCCTCGAATGTAAGAGAACTCCCCAGGGAACTCAAAAGTGAGCGAGGACAGTAAGCTTGCACTGACGCTAGGCTAGGCCTGGGGGTGGGTTTGGCTGTGGGCGTGTTGAGGGGTCTCAGAACCAAAGGCAGCTGAGCCCTTGGCATTGCCTCCTCCAGGGTCCGAGGTGAGACTGGGAGTTGGCATGGAGGGCCCTGCCTGAAACGGGCCCCTGCAAAGGTGTGCAGGCTTGGAGAGAGGATGCAGTAGATGTCTGCCCAGTGGCATGGAAGCGGGAGAGGGGGAGCTTGTCTGTCTTGGCCTGGATTTGGGGTGGGGAAGAATCTTCCCTGGAAACTCGAAACCTCAGGCCTGTTGTGGCCTTGGATGACCACTACACATGTGGTCCAGAAGTCCCCGGGGAATTAGCACATTAAAGCCTTCGGGGGCCAGGGTCTCCCTGCCTGTGGGCTCCAGGATCTCATGAGTGTCAGGAAGATTCTGGGGTTCTTCACCCTTCACTGACTTGGGTCTCCATTTTGGAGAGATGCTGCAGGACCCAGGGGGATGGGGGGGGGGCGCTAAGTGAGGAGGAGGAGAAAGAGGCCTTGGCAGGAACCTTTGAAAAGGGCCTCCGTGACACTTATACACTGCTGAGGGCGTGTGCATGGCTGTGGAGAAGGGCTGCACCTGCCCGAGGGCTTCATCTCTCAGCAGAAGCCTGCAGACGAGCCTGTCCAGGAAGGTCAGACCTTCTCCCCCGCTGTTGACTCAGGCCAGGTCTTTACAGACAAGGCTTCTGTCCAGGTTCCTTCTCAGGGTGGCTGTGCAGATTCCAGCAGCTCCAGGTCCCTCCAGACTGCGCCACATCATCTGCCCTAAGCCCAGAGGCTTGAGCACCTCGAATTTCAAACTTGGGAGATATCTTAGAGGTCACCAAGTGGGTCTCCTACCCGGTGTGGGAATCCTGTCTCCACCAGCACTTGCTCAGAGGCTTCCCGTGGCCGGGAGTATGTGGCTTCACGAGGCAGTGCCTTCCCTCATTAGAAGGCTTTTGCAGCTGGAAGGTCTCCTGTGAGCCTCAGGCACTGCCTGGCTATTTCTACCCATCGCCCCTTCGGCCATGGGCTGTGGTGAGAGATGCTTTGGAGGCCTTTCACCACCTTGCTCACTTTTGCTGGAAGGGCCTTAATTTGTCGAGCTAAGATTCTGTGAGAATCCAGCCAGCTTCCATCCTAACTTCCTTAGCAAAGAGGGAGATTTTGAAGATGAGATGTAAGGTTTGCTGAACTGGCTGTGATGCAGAAGTTCTGAGAAGCTTTGGCTCAGTGCTTTTCAGATTCCGACTAGAGAAGCAAGTTCCTTCCTCCAGCACCCAGAATACATTTCAGTTTGTAAGTGAGTGACTCAGGAATCTGATGCAGGGAGCTGACGTTTATTGAGTGTCTGTTAGGTACCGGGTACAGTGCTAGGTGCTGTCGGTATGTGTTACTAAATAAAAGTAACTTCTGGGGCTTCGCTGGTGGCGCAGTGGTTGAGAATCTGCCTGCTAATGCAGGGGACACGGGTTTGAGCCCTGGTCTGGGAAGATCCCACATGCCGTGGAGCAACTAGGCCCGTGAGCCACAGCTACTGAGCTTGTGCATCTGGAGCCTGTGCTCCGCAACAAGAGGCCGCGATAGTGAGAGACCCGTGCACCACGATGAAGAGTGGCCCCTGCTCGCCACAACTAGAGAAAGCCCTCTCACAGAAACGAAGACGCAACACAGCCAAAAATAAATAAATAAACAAATGTGGGTTTAAAAAAAAAAAAAAAAGTAACTTACGTGAGGGAGAGAGAAAGGGCAGCAGAGCCATGGAAATGCCTTACTGTACTTGTGACAATTGAGCCCTGAAGTTATTCAGAAAGAATGTGTGTGGTTCCATCCGGGAGTGGGTGGGGCAGGCATTCCCCATGCTATTCCCTTATAGGGCCTTCCTCTGGGGTAGGCAATGTCATGATCTCACCACGAGCTGAGAACCCACAGGCCTTTGCCGTATTCATAGGTCATTTGCTGAGATACTTACAAGTTTGAACCATGAGATCAAGAAAGTAGCCTGCTGGACAATCCGCATCTTGACGTGTCACCAAACAGGACGGTGTTGACAATGACAGTGTTTTTCCCAGCATGCAAGGCAGAGCTTGCATGCAAGGGGGGAGCTTGTCTGTCTTGGCCTGGATTTGGGGTGGGGAAGAATCTTCCCTGGGAACTTGAAACCTCAGACCTGTTGTGGCTCTGGATGGCCACTACATGTGTGGTCCAGAAGTCCCACTGGTGTCTGTCTACAGTGCTCCGGGCTCTTTGAGGAAGCAAAAGACTTTCTGCTCCTTTGCATTCACAGGTTGGCTGGCATCTGTGAGTTCATATATTTAACAGGTGCCGTGTTGTGTTATGAGGAGCATGAGTTGCCTTTGTCGCCGAGGTTGCATCAGCCAGCTGGATACCCGGATGTGCGCTCCTGACAGGGCCCAGTGGTGAAGGTCAGAGATTCTGGGAAAGTACCCAGTTTCTCCTCTTCTCCCTCCAAAAATTGTTCTTCATGCTCACATTCTACTGGTTTGCCTCAAACCTTTTTTGGTTTTTTTTGAGGTACGCGGGCCTCTCACTGCTGTGGTCTCTCCCGTTGCGGAGCACAGGCTCCGGACGCGCAGGCCCAGCGGCCATGGCTCACGGGCCCAGCCGCTCCGCGGCATGTGGGATCTTCCGGGACCAGGGCACGAACCCGTGTCCCCTGCATCGGCAGGCGGACTCTCAACCACTGCGCCACCAGGGAAGCCCTGCCTCAGACCTTTTACCCTAAGCCTGTTACCTCCGTTAACATTTGGTTTGGTTTAGCGGACATGCATCAGATGCCTGAAGTGGGTCGGAGGAATTCAGACAAACCTGGCAAGGTCCCTGCTTCCTGTCTTCATCTTGGTGGGGAAGACAGAATGGCCTCATTTGTGTGGTGCGAGAAGTACTGGGTAAAGAGAAAGAAAAGTGTGCTGAGGCAGCCAGAAGTTGGAGTGACGGGGAGTGCCATTAATAATCATGCCAGGACACAGATATAAACTGGGACTGTCCTGGGCAAATGGGGGCTTATGGCCACATGAGCCAGGGAGGGTGAATGCATGTGGATCATACCTGACACTGTCATCAGTCCTTTGTACTACAGGATGCACGTAGGCCTAATGGAGGGGAGGGGCTTGGCTGCAAGAGAAACTGGCATCTGTTTCCTGTTTTTCTGGGGCTAGAGAGGAAAGCTTTATCTGTGGGGACTGTGGACTAAGAACTCAGATGGGTCTCAGTTTACAGCCACAAGATTCTATCTTATATCTCACGATGATCTCAGTTTTGGGGTTGGAGATGGAAGTTTGGGGAGATGAAAACCGCCGGATTTGTAGGATGTTATTGGCTACAGGTAAAAGAACACTAGACTAACAGTGGCTTAAAAAACAAGATGTTTGCAGACTTATCTAGCCAGAAGTCTGAATGTAGGGGTTCTAAAGTTGATTAATTCGGTGGGTCAATGATAATTTTAAGGACTCATTCTAACCTTCCAGGCAACCATTTACAGCACATTGGCCTCTGGCTCAGGCTTGACCCCTCATGGTCACAGCATGGCTCCCACTGCTCCACACACCACATTCTCACGTAACCGTATTGGAAGGCAGGCAGGAAGGTGAGTTTCTCCTTGTGTCTTAAAAAAATTTTTTTTTTCTAATTGAAGTGTAGTTGATGTACAATATTATATAAGTTACAGGTATACAATATAGTGATTTACAATTTTTAAAGGTTATATTCCATTTATAGTTATTAAAAATATTGGCTATATTCCCCATGTTGTACAATATATCCTTTAATTTGTTTTATACATAATAATTTGTACCTTTTAATCCCCTGTCCCTATATTGCCCCTCCCTGCTTCCCTCTCTCCACTGGTAACCACTAGTTTGTTCTCTGTATCTGTGATTCTGCTTCTTTTTTGTTATATATACTGGTTTGCTGTATTTTTTAGATTCCAATATAAGTGATATCATACAGTATTTGTCTTTCCAAGTCCATCCATGTTGCTGCAAGTGGCAAAATTTCATTCTTTTTTATGGCTGAGTAGTATTCCATTGTGTGTGTGTGTGTGTGTGTGTGTGTGTGTGTGTGTGTGTATGCCACATCTTCTTTTTTCATTCATCTGTTGATGGACACTTAGGTTGCTTCCACATCTTGGCAGTTGTAAATAATATTGCTATGAACATTGGGGTGCATGTATCTTTTCAAATTAGTGTCTTTGTTTTTTTCAGATATATAGCCAGGAGTGGAACTGCTGGGTCACATGGTGGTTCTATTTTTAGTTTTTTTGTGAAACCTCCATACCATTTTCCACAGAGGCTGTACCATCCTTGTGTCTTAATGTATCAGGCATGAAAACCTTGCCCAGAATCCCCCTGCTAGAATTTACTATCAAGTTCCATTGAAGAGAAATGGGTCGATATCTCACCATGGAGGCTGATAAAGCAAGTTTTGGTGTTTTCTGCCTCATCTATAGCAAGAGGGAGAACTGCTTGTGAGGAGGTGGAGAGGGGGATCATGGTTAGGTAAGCAAGGATTGTTTACCTCACCAAATTTCATTGTGATTTTACGTATTCATTTGGGGATGTATCAGCTTTATTGAGATATATTTTTTTAATAAAATAATTTCTTATAATATAATTGAGGTATAAGGAAAACAAAGCTACCCCCTGGGCTTTGGCAACTACTCTTCTTTCTTTCACTATAATCCTGCCTTTTCTAGTAGTTATTATTTCTTAACCTATAGGTAATATGGGAGTATAGGACCCTAGGTGTCCCATGGAGGTCTTTTGTGTGGTCTCAGGTAGGTTCTATGTCCCCTTACCCCAGTGGCCCCTCTGCATTCCGGTCACTGGGGCCAGGTAGAGAAGCCGAGCAGACAGAGTTGTCCAGAGGGAGGGAGAGGGAGGGAACCTATGTTGGTGGTGGCCCTGACAGCAGGACTGGAGATACCTAAGGGGCCGAGGTTCTGGATGGTCCATGACAGACAGCAGTCACTTGTGCTGGCAGCTGTGGGGTTTGAGGGAGGAAATTGCTTCTTAGTGTGGCTTGGACACCTTGGATCCTGCAGAGTCAGTTCTCCTGCCCCTGCTAATTGAGAACTCTGGCTGTGGGGATTGTAGGCCATGGGAAGGTTATGGGGACACCACCTCCCCCTCCCCAAACCATCATCCCCTTCTATTGATACAAACAAACAGCTCAGGCCAAGGGAAGACCACCCAGTCCCCTGGAGCAAATAAGTGCCCTCTGGGCTCTTCTATACTCTGCTCGTATGGTCAGTTTTGTCCTTCTCTTCCATCCCAGCCTTTGGTCTGTACATCTTTAGCACACTTAGCACTTTGCGTCACTCCCATCCTTCCTTGGGTTCTTGCCTGGTCTGCTCCCTGAGATCATAAGCACCTTGAAGGTCATATCCTGGTCTGAGTCACTTGTGGATTTCCCACAGGGCTAGAGCAGTGCTTGCCACAGGGTCCCTGCTCCCGGAACACAGATCTTTTTTAAAGCAAAATGAGTATTTGTAGAATGAGGGGAGGTACTTGTTCACTTTGGGCATCTCTCCAGATTCCAAACCAGCTCAGTGTGGCACAGCACAGTGCCCTGGATAAGGATTTGTGAGTCTCTACATATTCCTTTCCTAAAGAGGAAGAAAGGTAATCCACCATGCTGTTATGGGTTGAATTGTATCCCCCCTAAAAGTACGTTGTAGTCCTTCCTAACCCCCAGGACCTTGGAATGTGACTGTATTTGGAGATGGGGCCCTTAAAGAGGTAACTAAGGTAAAATGAGGTCCTATGGGTGGCCCTAATGCAATATGACTGGTATCCTTAAAAGAAGAGGACATCAAGACTAGGACACCTGAGACAGCCACGTGAGGACACAGGGAGAAGGTGGCCATCTGTGAGGCCAAGGAGAGAGGGTTCAGAAGAAACCAACCCTGCTGACGCCTTAATCTCAGACTTCTAGTGTCCAGAACTATGAGAAAATAAATTTCTCTTGTCTAGGCCACCCAGTTTGTGCTATTTTGTTATGAAAGTCAGGCTCCAAATCCAGGCCTATGTGACTTCAGAACCTGGACTCTTTACTGTGAGCTGCTGTGTTTGGGGTCGGGGTGGGGGTGGATGTCTGTCAACTCAGGGATTGAACAGGTGGTATTTCTGCTGAAACCCTGGGGCAATCCAGTAATAACTTAAAAAACCTAACATTTGTTACGTATTACTGTGTTAAAGTGCTTCGGGGGCACTTTACATATGTTATCTTAATTAGCCTTCTATTTTATAGACGAGACAATGAGGGCACAGAGAGGTTAAGTAATTTACCCTAGGTCACACAGCTAATAAGTGGCATAGACTTTTGCTATTTTGAGTGTTGTATCTTAACCATTACACACGGGGATTGACAGGTTATGCTGAGGTCCTCTTGTGGTATTCTGGGAAAGTCACTGGTCTTACGTCTGCCATTAATGCCTTGGGTGATCTTGGGCAAGTCACTTTGCACCGGGATGTTTTCTCCTCGGTGACCTCAGGGACTGGATGAGCTGCTATCTAACGCCCCTGATTGTCTCCTTCTGAGGTTCCTAGTGCCAGGCCTCTGAGGCAGGGATTATATCCTCAGCATGGACTGGTGGAGGGGAGGAGGAATCCCTGTGATGCCATCTTCGGCATTTGCCCACACCTGAGGTAGCAGGTCTAGATCTGCCTGATTTGGCCATTTGGACCTATGGCTTGACAGTTTGCTCCTTCCCTATAAAATTAATTTTCTCAATAAGGTAGAAATCATCCCCGCTCTGTGCCAGACACCTTTCTTGGTCTTTTAAGGATGTGGGCTTTGAGTTATATCAGCCACAGGGTGTGGGGAAAGGGTTGATGGTAAGTGATATGATGTGCTTTCTTCCTCTAGGTCGACTGCAGTCCCATTCATGCTAGAGAGAAACCAACCACGGGGACAGCACACCTTAAAAGATCCCATGTTGAGCCAAAGACCTCTGCGTCTTTAGCCTTATCTTGTTTCCATTTCCCATGAGACCCAGGTAGATGGCAGGTGAGGGTGAGGGTGAGGAGAGAGTGGTGGCCTGGTTCTAGGATTCTGCAGCCTGAAAACAGAGCAGTAAGAACAAGGATGAGGTTGGCCAGGCTGCTTGTGGACAATCTCAGGGCCCTGGTTTTTAATCCTCTGGCAGCCCAGCCCCTGGTTTATCCCCACAGGGTTTTAATGATTTTAGTTACCTCATTACAGCTAGGTTTACTTAATGTATCTGTAATAGATTTTAAAACCAGAAAAGCAGGTGAGCGTCTTTGAATGTTCCCAGTTACTCAGCTGCCTGCTCATGACCTCCGTAGATCTAGGAAGCCGAAGCTCTCTGGCTCTAGCATTCAGATGGTCGGGAAGGGGCCTTCAGATCCCAGTGGCTGAGGACACCTTGAGTACCCTGACTGCTATGGATGGGCGGTTGTCAGCAAAACCAGGGGTTATTACCCCCCGGTGCTCTTGTGAGGAGTGGGAGTGGGCCGGGCTAATGCACTTCTTCTAATGGGGGCATTGAAGCAAGAAGAACTAGGTGACTTGGCCAAGGTCACATACCGCCCTCATCAGTGAGAAAACAAATTAAGGGCTGGTTCTCCATTCAGTAAACCTCCTTCCTCTGCCTAAAGTACGGCATTCAGACCACTGATGGGGAGTATAGGCTGATTTTCAGTCGAATATCTAGGAACAAGTTAACAATTTAAAGCCGCGTATTCATTTAAATGTGCATTAAAGAAAGAAAACATAACTAGTACATGGAACTTGTGATTTCATTATTGCTTAGCAGGAAGCTTAGTTTAATAAAAAGTCAAGACAGGGGCTTCCCTGGTGGCGCAGTGGTTGAGAGTCCGCCTGCCGATGCGGGGGACACGGGTTCGTGCCCCGGTCCGGGAGGGTCCCACGTGCCGCAGAGCAGCTGGGCCCGTGAGCCGTCCGTGGCCGCTGGGCCTGCGCGTCCAGAGCCTGTGCTCCGCGGTGAGAGAGGCCACAACAGTGAGAGGCCCGCGTACCGCAAAAAAAAAAAAAAAAAAGTCAAGACAGAGTCAATAATAACATGACACCTAGTACCCAGCCATGACAGAAAACTCCAAGGTGGTGAATTTTGGGAAATGCTGCCAAAATCAAGTTTGGGTTGGGCTTCTGTCACTTGGCACTGGGTGAGTTCTGAATAATACATGACCGATTTCAGCCCAGGGCTACCTCTTTTCATGTAACAAATGTGGGTTTCTAAGTATTGAAACTTAGAAACAAAATTTCTATACATGTGATTGTAATTTGGATTCATGAAAGGTGGTCATTACCTAAAGACAACCTAAGTAAATATTGTCGTAAAGCAAAGAATCCTTTTATATAGTGTCCAGTTTCTTTCAAAAGCAAATTTAGACTTTTAAATAGTAACTTATCCAGGATTTTGATGACCAGAAGCTTCTTAATTGGCACCTGAATAACTTCAGCACAATGAAGGTTAATATATTTAATTGTCAGAAAGATCATCTTAGCATCAAATGTGCTGCAATAAAGAATGTTCTGTCTGACATTCTTTCTCCAACCAGTGATAAATACTCTTGTCTAAGGTTAACTAAAGGGTGCATTTTAGAGCTAGCCCATCCTATGAACCCGACAAAGTTTTACTATCTGCATTTGAGTAAATTCCGATTATCTAGAAGAGTTGTGTTGAAGCTGAGGCAGTCACTTGTAACACCAGACTCAACATCTTTAGGCCAGCCTATTCTCTTCCATACTGTGAGCAATGGTGACCCTATTTTCTGAACCCAAAATCAGGGTGTGCATTTGAATATTTGAAATCAGGACTTCTTCCACCTGTCATCTTACATCTACATCGGGACACTGAGGTCTCATTCTCAAATTTGTTGATGTGCTCATGCAATTTCAAAATTCTCTTTTTTAATAAAAATATTTGTCCTTTCTTCAGATCCTCCTGAGACCTACTTTCTCTCTCTACTTTCCCCCCAAATATCTTGGCCCCTCACAGTCCTGCTCCCAGTACGATGTGTATGGGGGTTTTCTACACCACCAAGCAATTCTCTGACACCAGCTGGGTGTCCTACAATTCAACTCAATCCTTCTAACACTACCTACCTACAGACAGCATCAGATCCCACAGGTTAAGGGCTCAGTCCTACGTCTAGACCCCCCCACACCCCCCCAAACTTCAGATGCTATGCTTCTGACTGGCTTTCAGTGACCCTGCTCCTTGGGTCCTATTAATTTGTTAGAGCAGCTCACAGAACTCAGAGAAGCATTTTACTTGTTAGAGTACCAATTTCAGGAACAGTCAGATGGAAGAGCTGCATAGGGCAAGGTATGGAGAAAGGGCCCAGAGTTTCCATGCCCTCCTGGAATACACCCCTCTCCCCAAATCTCCAGATGTCCACCAACCTGGAAGCTCTCTGAACCCCATCTTTTGGGGATTTTAGGAAGGCTTCGTTACATAGACATGCTTGATTAAATTATTGACCATTGTATATCGGTTCAATCTCCAGCCCCTCTCTCGTCAGGGGTGGGACTGAAATTTTCTACCCTCCAATCACATGGTTGGCTCCCCTGGCAGCCAGCCCCCATCCTTATGTTTCCAAAGGTCACCTCATTAACATAAACCTAGTTGTGGTGGAAGGGATTTGTTATGAATATCAAGACACCTTTAAAGCTCTTACAAATTCCAAGGGTTTTAGGTGCTATATGTCCGGGATGGTTGAAGACCAAAAATATAGTTCTTATTTTGTATATCACAATATCACATTCCTTTATTAATATAACAGAAAATTAAATCTGGGGTCTGCATTCCTACCCCATCCCCCAAAATCCTAACAAACAAAAGAATATCTTGCTGTGTTATCTGTGGGAGCAGGTGGCTTTGTAGCCTGAGCAAATGATTGAAATTAAGGAGCCTATTCTCCTTACTATTGCTGTGTAACAAACCATCCTAAAACTTAGTGGCTTAAACAGTGATAATCCTTTATTCTGCTCAGGAGCCTGCCATTTGGGCAGGGCTCAGTAGGTACAGCTTACGTCTGTCTGCTCCACGTGGTATCAGCTGAGATGGCTCAGCCAAGGCTGGAAGATCCACTTCCAAGATGGCTCATTCCTGAGGCTGGCGAGTTGTCCTGGCTGTTGGTTCTTCTCCATGTGGGCTTCTCCACGGGTCTGCTTGGGCTTCCTCAAGGCATGTGGCTGGGTTCCAAAAGTGAACGTCCCAGGAAACAGGAAGGAGAAGCCGCGCTTTCCCAAAGGCTTGGCCTGGAATCCTCGGTGTCTCTTCCATATACCATCCGTGGAGCAGTCACCCAGGCCAGATTCAAGAGGAAGGGACATAGGTCCTATTTCCTGATGGGTGGGGTGTCAGAGATTTGGGGACCATGTTTTAAACCACGGGAACTGGTCTCACAGGAGAGGAGTGTCCTTCCTTCTTGCAGACCTGCAGGTTTAGAGTTCATCTTCTTGCAGTCTTTTATGGGGAGCATGAAAAAAGAAATGCCTGTAAAACCCCGTTTGTATCATTTAAACACTGTTATAGTTAGTAAATGTCCGTTTTATATTCTAGTCCTTGAAAAAGTGGCTTCCCCTTGTCACAGATATGTGGGCATCTTCATTTAATCAATCACTCCCAGAATTCGCTGAAATAGAGGCGTGCAGGAATTTGCTGAAATAGAGGCGTGCAGGCACTTGGCCTTGGCGGTGGGAGTCGTCCCCAGGCAGGGCTATCCACAGTTACTGGCCTTCCTGGAACAACTCTCTGTGGCAAGAGCCTGCGCTGGCTGCCAGCGGGCTGCAGAGATGAATAGGGAGACACCCTGCGCCGTGCCCACCTTCAGGGAGTCCAGGGTTGTACGGTAGATGGACAGCAATGACCTCAGTGTCACTTTTTCTCAGGGTGTCCTTTTCCACTGGTGAAACACAGAGTGAGCATGTCTGCTCTGAATGCAGTGGGGATGACTTCTCTTTCCCTTTCTGGGGCTCTTGATTTTAAAGTGTGCCCTGGCCTGGAGCTCCCCACTCTGTTTTCCTCATCTGTGAAACAGGGAGTTCGGTCCAGTCCAGGGGTCAGCAAACTACAGCCTGCTGACCAAACCAGCCCAATGCCTGTTTTCCTAAGTAACATTTTACTGGAGCACAGTCATGCCTGTTGCTTTTTTTTTTTTTTTTTTTTGGCGGGACGCGGGCCCGTCACTGCTGTGGCCTCTCCCATTGCGGAGCATAGGCTCCGGATGCACAGGCTCAGCGGCCATGGCTCATGGGCCCAGCCGCTCCACGGCATGTGGGATCTTCCCGGACCGGGGCACGAACCCGTGTCCCCTGCATCGGCAGGCGGACTCTCAACCACTGCGCCACCAGGGAAGCCCATGCTTGTTGCTTTATGTACAGCCATGGTTGCCTTTTGCTGGTCGCAGCAGGGACCATATGGCCCACAAAACCTAAAATATTTACTCTCTGGCACTTTACAGAAAGTTTGTAGACCCCTGGTGTAGAATAATGGTTTTCAAACTTCACATTTCAACGAACACATGGTTCTTCCTTCAAATAACTTTACCAATAAATCAAATAAATTTACCAATAAATCAATTCTTTTACCAATAAATCTGTTCTTCTAGTACTTGTGCCATGCACTGTACCAAGTACTTTTAAATTGTCAACCTATTTTAATCCTTATAAAAACCCCGTGAGATGGGTATTACTATCATCCCCATTTTAGAGAAAATTGAGACAGAGTTAACAGAGAGGTTAAGTAACTTGCCTAAGGTCACACAGCTAATAAGTGGCAAAGGCAGGCTTCGAATTTAGCAGTCTGGCTCCAGAGTTCATGTTCTTACCCACTGCTCAGTGCTGTTCACTGGTGGCCTGACGTGAAAAGAGGGAGGCCGGATGACTAGAACTGGTGTGGGGATGCTCAGCATCTTCCACTCATCCTTTGGCTTCTCTCCCTGCAGCCCCCAGAACCCCCAGGGCCATATCTGATAACCTCTGCAAGGTTAGCAAATTACAGGGTCCTAAGCTAACAGGTAGAGGAGAGTTTAGCTCGTTTGGGTTTCCCCAAGAGGAAGTGATCCTGGTTGTTGGGACCTCAAGCGAGCCTGGAACTGTAGAGAGTGAGGACTCCAGGCAAACGATCATAATTATGCCCAATAAAAATGAGTGCTTGGAGACCAAGGTCCACATTTTAGAACAATAACTGGAAGAAGCCATCTTTCAACTAATTGCAATGCCCCAAACAAATATTAAAACTAGTAAATCTACGTGGAGTCAGTTCTCTGGGCCAGAGTGGTTTACCTCAGAATTGAGCCATAAAATTCAGCAAGGGCCAACTTTCCACACTGAATGTCACCTTCCCAGCTCCCTCCTATCAATAACCAATAAATCAGCCCAGGGGAGTTAAAAGATTAGTGGCAGCGTTTCTCGGAGAGGTGGGAGCCTAGGGCTGCCGAGGGGCCCTTGGGGGTCTTCCTCTGTGCAGATTAGCTGCCTTGACTGAGCCCACCTTCCCCATAAAGGGCAGTTTTCAGGGAGGAAATACAGCCTTCTCTGTCCTTTGGAGCAGCAGAGGTGAGGGTGACTCACTTTTATTGCCGGTGGTAAGCTGACCTTGATCTTGGTGGTTAGTTTGAAGGTGACTGGGATCTTGGAGGAGAGTTTATTCTGTGGTGTTGTGGCTGGTTTCAAGAATGGTCTCTCTTCAATTTAGCGATTTAAGAGGATTCCTGATTCCTAGGGACCCCCCCCCGCCCCCGGGCCTGTAGCTCCTCTGCCCTGTACAGAAGGGTCTCTCCTATCGTGAGGGTTTTGCTGCCCCTGCTTTTTCTCCTAGGTCTGTGTCCAGTGGGCTTGTGACCCCCGAGGGGACGTAGGGCGGCTCTTTGTGGGTGCTCCCCTCCCGCCCGCACACCTCTCTTCCTGCCCCCCTCCACCCCCCAATTGATAAAATAATCTTCCTGACAACCAGGAATCCCAGTTCCTTTCCAGAGATACTCTCTTTGAAGGAAAGTCTTTTTATAAAGTCTTCCAGGGCTTCCCTGGTGGCGCAGTGGTTGAGAGTCCGCCTGCCGATGCAGGGGACACGGGTTCGTGCCCTGGTCCGGGAGGATCCCACACGCCACGGAGCGGCTGGGCCCGTGAGCCATGGCCGCTGAGCCTGTGCTTCCGGAGCCTGTGCTCCGCAACGGGAGAGACCACAGCAGCGAGAGGCCCACATACCGCAAAAAAAAATGTCTTCCAGTTTCTTTTTGGCTGCTTTCAGGCCACGCTTTGCTGTCCCTCAGTTTTTTCAGATCGGGGTTTTCCTTCTTCTCAGAGCCAGCTTTTTGGAAGTGTTCCCTCCTGGTGGCCGCTCTCCCCGCATTCCTGCCTGTTTCAGGCGTGACCGGACTTGATCGCTGGGTGTCCCAAAGGCTAGAAGGCCCTAAAGCAAAAGGGGCTTTTGTGGGAGTGGGTGGTACCCCTTCTCTTCCCATATGCTTTGCCTGCCTCCTGGTTGGTAGTGGGGGCCTTGTGGGCCTGGGGGTTGGGACTGCACGTGTGGAGGTGGAGGCCCTGCAGGGGTGGGCTGGGGTGAGGTACAGTCTTGGGGCGGCTCCATGTGCTGTGGACGGCCCCCTTCCCAGGCCTCTGTGAAGGTCCCCAAAGCCTGGCTCTAACTTAGCCTAAAGAATATTTGACCTCATCCATCTCCCAAGTAACTGTCGACGTTTGAAAGCAGCAGGTACTTGAATAAGTGAAGCTGTTTCTTTTAGGGAACGTTTTGGAAAACAGAAATTTGGTTCTCACTGAATATACCTTACTAGTGTGTGTGGTTGTGTTTTCAACAGCTTACAAAATGTTAATGAAAATATGGGGCCACCAGTGCATTAAAGTACATTTGAAGAATCCTCTCCACCTCATCACTTAAATACTGTGTTAAGTTTTGCACATTGTATCCCTTTCCCCCTTTAATAGCAATTGGTTGATTGGCAGCTGTGCTAAATAATTTTGTATGCTTAATTAGCTTGGTTTTAAAATTTGTTTCGAGTCCTGTTTATTACCGATGTCACCGCTGTTTTCCACAGAGCCCGATCCCCGCAGCTCTGTCTTATCACCGCCTTCATCAGTGGGACCTTCTCTGCAGAGAGTACAGTTGGTCCTCTGTATCCACAGCTTCTGAATACTCGGATTCAACCAACCTTAGATCCAGAATTCTACGGGATCCAACATTGGTTGAATCCGTGTATTCCCAGGGCTTGTTCTAAGGGACTTGGAACGTGTGCAGATTTTGGTTTCCCTGGGGTGTCCTGGAGCCAACCCTTCTGTGGGTACTAAGGGACCACTGTATCTAGTTTTAGTTGTGCCTCCCTCTGTCTGGGGTTTCCCTTCCCTCCTCCTAAAGGAAACACCTGAGAAATCGCCAGGCTCGTTGTACCCTTAAATAACATCAGTTGCCACTCATTTGTGTCGTATTTTAAGAATTTACCAAGTGCTCTCATGCCCCATATGTGGGGTAGGCTGGTGTTATAATTATGGCCACTTTACACAGATACTCTGAGAGATTAAAAGTCTCACATAGGACTTGGCAGCTGACATCAGGACCTGAGGCTATATCCTCTCACTCTCAATCTAGCATTCTTTCCACCACACCATGGAACCAGCCAGAAACACCAGGGACGAGGCCTCTATGCTTTAGTTCCTTCTTCTGTAAAGTGGGGTCATAACAGCGCCTATTTCATGAGGCCACTGTGAGGCTGAAGCGAGCTGTCACATGTGCTTAGGATGGTACCTGGTGACAATACATGTGAGCTCTTGGGGGGGGTGGTAGTAACCCCCGCTTATGTGCCGCACATTGTGGGGAACAGACTGATTCCGTGGCTCAGGCACACCCTCCAGAAATGCAGGTAAAACACGTGCCCAGATACGCATCATACAGGATGAGAAGGCTGGGCCCGTGGCTGCATGGCTGTCTCACACCACATGTCTCGGGGTCCAGCCTCCTGAAGTAGTGCCCTTTCCTTTGCCAGGGTGGTTGACCAGGAGGCCACCTGTAGGGCTGACCCTTCAGTTGGGGATCCTGGCGTGCTCGGTGGTCTGTCCATTTAACAGACTGAGGCTGTGGCACTGGGCATTCTGGCTCCCAACATTGCCTCACTACTACCCATGCAATGTCACCATGTGTACACATACGTACCCAAAGGGATAAAGCCATCCACAGGGGGAGTGTGTGGTGTGTAAAGGAAGGAGTTCATTCATTCATTCATTCAACCAGTATGTACTACAGTATGCCAGGCCCCATTCTAGCTGCTGGGGGTGCAGCCGTGAGTGGGCCAGAGCCTCATGGAGCTTTCTGACCACAGACAAGGACACAAGTGTGTGCTATGAAGGGGCATAAGGCAGGGCCAGGGGCTGGAGGGGCTGGGAGGGGGGTGGTGACTTGAGTGGGAAGGACAGAGTCCTGGAGAAGGAGAGTGTATGGAGGGGTGGGGATCCTGGTCTGTTGGAGGAGCAACAGGAAGCCATGGGGCTGGAGGGGAGCGAACACGGGGGGAGCACCAAGCCATCCGGTAGCAATATCATGGGGCCAGGTCTTGCTGGACTTGGACTTGGACTCATAGGAAGCCTTTGGAGGCTTTGGAGGGCATGCTGTGAGATTGCAGGGCTCGCATTATTAGCCAGGGAGAGGAGAAGCTCTCACATCCGACCCTGGCACAGGGCTGGGGTTTCGGAACCTCCAGCGCATCTGCAGTTGTGGCCTGTGCAGGTGCCTCCTGCGTCCTACCCTTTAGGTATGCTGCCCCCCACGCATGACATTCCAGTGATCTCCTAGGGCTGATGTACCTGCTCCACCCCCTGTGCTGGAATGCAGAGTCTCAGTCCCAGCAGCTGGGGCTGCCTGGTGTGTGCTTTGGCAGAATTCCTCTCCTGATTTTGAGCTTCTGGGACCCATCTGGGGTTCCACTTTGTGCCCCTTTCAGCGAGCGGCACACCATAGGCCTCCCCAAAGCTGGTAGGGAAGAGAGAGGACGTAAAACCCAAGATTAGGTCCTGAGCCTGGCCAGCACCTTGGGGGAGGCACTTTGAGGGCAAAGCGTTGCGATTTTCATGGCCAAGATGAGCTTGTTGTGTGTGGGGATTGTCCTCACAAGGGCTGGGGGCTAGGTGGGGGGTTGGTCCAGCCACAGCACAGTGGGGACATCCTTCCATGGGGGCAGCCACCTCATTCCACTGCTCACTGTTGGAGGCGACAGCTGGGACAGCAGCTGCTGCCTCTGAGGCCAGCCTCTTCCTCTCAAATGCCTCTTTCCTTTGGGGTGGGAGTCCTTTCCTCATCCAGAAAAAAATGAAAGCTTTGGAAAGGCTGCAGAAACCCCCTTATGGACAGCTCTGGGTAGATGACAAGAGAGGGACTTTGGGGAAGGGATTAATACTGCTGGAGTTGTGTCTAAAGGACAGTGCTTCCTGGGCACTCCTGTTTGGCTTACAAAACCCCACAGCCAGCAGCCTACCTCACTCGGGCCTGTCTGAGAGACTGTAGATTTTGATTCTCATTCAATCATTAAATGTTTTAAAAGTCTGTGAAACAGATAGTCAAAGAGTTAATAGTCTTATTTATTCAACAGATATTTTTGATTTTTTTTTTTTTTTTTTGGCCACGCCATGCGGCATGTGGGATCTTAGTTCCCCAACCAGGGATCGAACCCGTGCCCCCTGTATTGGGAGCACGACGTCTTAACCACTGGACCTCCAGGGAAGTCCCTCAACAGATATTTTTGAGCAGCATCTAATGTACCAGGCTTTTTTCTAGGTGCTGGGAATATAGCAAGTGAACAAAACAGAAAATTCTTGCCCTTGAAGTCTAGTCTTATAATAGGAGGTCATCTTTAAAGAAAGACCTCTCAGTTCTTTAAATAGTAACTCGTGGAGTTAAACACGCATTGGTTTAAGGATCATTGGCTTTGTGCCAGAGAGTCAGGGACAGTGGGGTAGTTAGGATGTCCAGGGACAGAGGGAAGGAGAAACCGTGTCACTAAAGGCCAGTTGGGCAAAGGAGACATCCAGCACTCTTCCAATATGGCAGAAGTCAGGGGAGAATGGGATTCTGTTTATGAAGTTGAGCTTGTACATAACTATTTCTGAACATGTTTATATTGTGGAGGTAACTTATCCATGACTGGTCTTCTGATAGACCAACAAGTGTTACTGAGTGTTTTCTTTGTGCCCAGGTACATGGGGCTTGTGGGAAGATGTGTTCCTTTCCCTGGAGACTAACATGGTTAAGCAATTTACAAACAAAACAAGGGCAAGTCCGTTCAGAGTCACTTCATATGGCTGGGCTTGAGAGCACCGTGGAAAGAACTCATTGAAAGTAGTCTGGGAAGGCTTCCTGGATGAGGTGGCTCCTAGCTAGTCAGAAAGAAGTGGAGAAGGTGTTCTCAGAGATGTGGTAACACGTGAGCATGGCTTGTGTCCTTCGGGCAGCACGGCTGGTGTGTCACAATGGACTTGGCAATGGGGCGGGTAAGAGGTTAGAAGGTGGGGGGCAGTGCAGGCCAGTGGGGGCTTCATGTGGCCTGCACCGGGGCTCCACTGAAGGTTTTGCAGCAGATGAGTAGACTGGTAATTCAAGTGTTTAGGGTGTCTGTTGGTGGGAGGGAGCTGGGAGCAGACAAATGTGAGTCCAGAGAACGGGGGTCCTTCCCCAACGAGTCATGAGGGCCGTGGATAAATCACTCTCTAGAGACACCTCAGTTTACCTCATCTGTAAAATGAAAGTAAGATTTCTAATTCTGGCTATTTCACAGATTTGTTGTGAGTCTTAATTTTACAAATAGGTGTGACAATGCTTTAAACAAACAAAAAAAAGAATAAAGTGTTAAATCAAGAAAAAAAATCCAGGCTATTAGTGTCAGGTTCTCCTTCTCCCTTTGGCTTCCTGACCTAGGAGACAGCATGAAGCAAGAGAGAAATCCCGTTCTCTTGTGGGTGAAGGACGTTGTCCACGCATCAGAGAACCAGGGAGGGGGAAGTGAGCTCACAGCATCTGCATTTAATCCCCTCTCCTGCCCCCACTGAGGTAGGGGAACTGAGGGGCCCCTGAGCCAGAGCTGCAACCCTGCCCAGGGTCCCACAGCTCATCAGCAGTGGAACAGGGACCCTCCTTCTGTGTGAGTCCGCTCCGGCTGCCATAACAAAGTGCCACAGAGGGGGGCTTAAACACCAGAGATTCATTTTCTCATGACTCTGGAGGCTAGAAGTCCAAGATCAGAGGTTGGTTTCTCCTGAGGCCTCTCTCCTTGGCATAGAGATGGCCACTTCTCACTGTGTCCTCACATGGTGTTCGCTGTGTGTGTCTGTGTCCTAATCTCTTCTTATAAGGACACCAGTTGTATTGGATGAGGGCCCACCCTAATGACCGCATTTTACCTAATCACCTCTTTAAAGGCACCATCTCCAAATACAGCCACATTCTGCGGTACTGGGTGTTCGGACTTCAGCAAATCAATTTGGGGGGGTGGGGCACAAGTCAGCCCGAAACACGTTTTTTTTTTTTTTTTTTTCAGAATTTCCAGAGTGTGCACAGTTTTGAGTGGAAAAGCACACTCCTGGAGGGAAAGGGGACTGAAAATTGAAAATCCCTGGGAGCTGTTAGAGACTTGATTTGTGGGATGTGGGCACCGCTGAGAATTGTGACAAGGCAAACATAGATGAGTGAATGATTTAGTGCTCCTGGCAAACTTGAATTAGATTCACTTAAGTAAACTTCATAAACAACCCGTCCCCCTGAGTTTCAAAAAAGTTCAATTAACTGCCTTTATAAAAGATTTCATAACAGGTTTACTTCTTTTTTTTTTTTTTTCAAGCTCCACCAGGAGTTGTGTTTTTTTGGTTTTTTTTTTTTTGGCTGCGTTGGGTCTTCATTGCTGCGCGTGGGCTTTCTCTAGTTGCAGCGAGCGTGGGCTTCTCATTGCGGTGGCTTCTTTTGTTGCAGAGCACGGGCTCTAGGCACACGGGCTTCAGTAGTTGTGGCTTATGGGCTCAGTAGTTGTGGCTCGTGGGCTCTAGGGTGCAGGCTCAGTAGTTGTGGTGCGTGGGCTTAGCTGCTCCACGGCATGTGGGATCTTCGCGGACCAGGGCTCGAACCCATGTCCCCTGCATTGGCAGGCGGTTTCTTAACCACTGCGCCACCAGGGAAGCCCAGGTTTCCTTTAAATACCCACCCTCACTGGTATACTTAAAAAGTGATTTAACACCATGTGATTAAAGTAGTACATTTTCAGAGCCTAGCCATTAAAGGCAGGAGAGACAACCTGTAATTAAAAGTCTGCTGAACCTTCCTCTCCCAAAGACCAGTTCAGCTTAGGACAGTTGACAGTTAGAGCAGCTGAGGCGCTGGTGAGTCTCCTGTGCCTTCCCCTCTAAGTAAGCATGTGCAGAGATTTGACCAGGCTTGGGGGAAGGCAGCACTGACCACCCCGCTCCCGCCTGGGGCTGGGGCATCTGTCCTGCTGTCCTACAAGCCAGCGTTGAGTCTGTGCTGGCAGCAACCCAACCTCATCCTTCTTGACCTCTGTCACCTGAGGGCAGTGATAGTGGACCCCGGTTAGTTTAGAGGGCAAGGAGACATAGGCCATATTGAGTGTTGTCCAAACCTGATGTTAGCGATTTCAACCTGCAAACATTCCCTCTTAACCATAGCTGCAGACCTGGCCAAGTTGACTGATTCCTAGCCCTCCGTGTAAATGGAGCACATTGCCCGGGACTGGGAGAGGAAGCCAAGATCAGAACGAGGCCCTTCCCCACCCCTTAGAGGGGAGAGCATGTGTAACCAGGATCCGTTTGCAGGGAAGCATGTCATGATTCTTAGAGCGTAAAAGCTGAACATTACGGGGAGAAAGAAGAACACTTGTCACCCAGGGCAGAGGAAACTGGAGTTTAATAAAGTCAGTTGCTTGTTGCGTATCAGATTCTGTCCTTCCATCATAAATATTTATTAAGAACCTCCTGCATGCCGGAACTGTGCTGTGTACAGAGGGCCACGCGGTAGTCTCCCCTGGCCAGAGAGCCTTCAAAAGCAATTTTCGAAGTTGAGCGCTTCGTCCCTGCCCTGAAGGCTTGCACGGACGAGTGGAAGAGGCAGATGTTCACACACAGGGTGGAGCGAGACGCCCAGGGCACCGTGTGAGTCCCCGGAGAGGAGCCTGGCCCAGCCTGGGGAGTCAGGGAAGTTGCCTTATGAGAGTGATGAATAAGTTGAGAACTAAATGAAAGGACGCAGGGAGGGAAATTCGTTTGGCCAGCAGGTGGGGACAGGAGTGTTTAAGGCAGGAGGGACATTGTATGCAAAGGTCTGGCAGTGAGAATGTGCATGTGTGGGCATCATTCAGGGTCATCTGAGGACACAAACTTGGAGGAGAGTGGAGGGAGGTGAGGAATGGGGCTGGAGTGTTGAGCAGAGGCCAGAGTGTGAAGGACACACAGGCGGAGGTGAGCAAGCCAGACCTTGCCCCAGCTTTTTTCTTGCACTTTGGGGCCAGAGATCCTGTGACAGATGCCTTCGGCTCGAGGGACCACACTGCTGGGCAGTCTGGACACAGCCTACCCTTAGCCCCACTCCTCCCCGCTATACCTGGTGCTCTGAGGGCTCACTCAGTCCCCTCGTTGGCATCCAGGCTGGGGGATTTGTTCTTTGATTCTGCTGTGAGGTTTGGATGGCCTCCTTGCCCTTCACCCTGAGTTGCCTGGCTCCTTTCTGGGCTGTGATGCCTCTGTGTCCCTTCATGCCCATGCAGAACTCTTCAGAGCCTGGCAGCCTTTGTTGTTTAGGGTCTATAAACTCAAAGGAACCAATGCATGAGTACTGGTTGGTAAGAGACATCAGAAATAACCAGGGCTTAAATAAGATAGAGATTATTTCTCTCTTGCATAAAAGAGGCCTGGAGGTAGGCTGGCCAGAGTTGGTATGCTGGTTCCATGGGCCTTAGGCTACTTCCGTCTTTTTGTACCACCATCCTGTGCATGTGGCCCTTTTATTCAAGGCCACTCAAGGTCCAACGGTGTTGCTGGAGTACCAGCCATCACACAGGGTCATTCTGGGAAGAAGGAGGAGGAACTGGAATCAGTTTTCATTGATTACCCCTATCTGCAAGGGAGGCTGGGAAATGTTTTTCAGCTGAGCACTTACCCAAGGTGCTGTTAGTAAAGAGGAATGGGAGAATATATATTGATTAAGCAACTAGCGGCCTCTGCCGTGGCACGTTGTAGCAGGGAGCCAAGGAGGGCGAGCAGCTCCCTGAGGGTGTGGCTCTGTGTTCTATTTCTATCTGTGGCACTCAGCCCTGTGGCTCATAGGAGATGCTGCTGACTGGGCAGATGAATGTGACAAGACGCGGGGGAAACTCTACTACTGATTAGTCATCAATAAGCCCAGAGGACCCAGAGAATAGCAGGACTGTGCATGGGCTGGGGGCCTGGCCCCACTTCATACTTAGACAAACCGTTTACTTCTTTGAGCCTCAGTTTCTCCGTCTTCAGAAAGGGAATAATCGTTCTCCAAAAGATTTGTGACAAGGATCAAATGAGTCAATAGACTCTAGATAACTATATAAATGGAGGTTTGTGGTGGTGATTTGCAGGTTTTTTTTAAAAATAAATTTATTTTACTTATTTTTATTTGTGGCTGTATTGTGTCTTCGTTGCTGCACATGGGCTTTCTCTAGTTGTGGCGAGCAGGGGCTACTCTTTGTTGCGGTGCGCGGGCTTCTCATTGTGGTGCCTACTCTTGTTGCGGAACATGGGCTCTAGGCGCGCAGGCTTCAGTAGTTGTGGCACGTGGGCTCAGTAGTTGCGGTGCACAGGCTCAGTAGGTGTGGCTCGCGGGCTCTAGAGCGCAGGCTCAGTAGTTGTGGCGCACGGGCTTAGTTGCTCTGCGGCATGTGGGATCTTCCTGGACCAGGGCTTGAACCCGTGTCCCCTGCATTGGCAGGCGGATTCTTAACCACTGCACCACCAGGGAAGTCCCTGATTTGCAGTTTGTTTAGCTCCTCAGACTCTTCCCCTCCCTCTAGGTAAAGTCTAGAAGATTAAATGACTTTTCTGAGCTCAATTATATGTACTGACTTCTCTCATAGACTCCACCCCACCCACCCAAGCCGCAGGGATCATAATATCCCCTTGTGTTTCCAGACATCTTTCTTCTGAAGAGCTCAAAGCCTTAATTATTTCTGGACCACCTAATATTCCAAGATACAGGGAGGGGCAAGAATTATTATTTCTATCCGGAAAATGGACAAGTAACCCACTCAGGGTCAGAGCTGTAACTAAAACTGGGTCTTCTGACTCCAAACCCAGAGCTCTTTCTCCCGAAATAGTATTTACAGACCTTTTGTTTTAAAGCAACAGATGGAGCTCTTTAAAATAATCCTTCGTCAGGGGCCCAGTGCACAAAACAGGAAACAGAATGCCACTGGCTGCCCTGCCCCGCAAGCCACCTCCCTGGAAAATGCCCCTAACTCTCCCCAGGGCCCCAAGGTGGGCTGTCCTTGGTCCTTCAGGAAGCTTCCACTTCCCTAACTGCCCAGTGCTTCGTGGGTTTTGAGTGCTCTGGGTGGATGCAAGAAGTAGAAGCCCAAGCCCTCCCCTTAGCTGGTGAGATGAGCAACTTGGTCATCGGGTGACAGTGAATAGATGTCATCACACATTGGCTTGGTTCCATCCTGGGATGGAGACCCTCACAGTCCGGCCCCATCTCCCAACCCAGCCCCGACTCATTGCCCACTCTACCAGTGCTTTACCCTAAATAGGTTCTCAAGGAGTGCTTTCATGCTCGAAAGAATTATAAATTATGTGGTAAAACCACATACCCTCAATACAAGTAATTATAACTTATTATCCATTTTTCCTTTTATAGTTTTGAATGCTTTCTTACTATGTTCTTGCCAAGCTTCCTAACTTTTTAATAAATCTACCCTGTGTTCTCATCCTGCCTTCTCTGTGGTCCACATTGATTATCTAATAGAAATTTAAATTAAAAAATTTGACGAAGTAATACACTTACACAGTTAAAAAATAAAGACAAGGGCTTCCCTGGTGGCGCAGTGGTTGAGAGTCCGCCTGCCGATGCAGGGGACACGGGTTCGTGCCCCGGTCCAGGAAGATCCCACATGCCGCGGAGTGGCTGGGCCTGTGAGCCATGGCCGCTGAGCCTGCGCGTCTGGAGCCTGTGCTCCGCAACGGGAGAGGCCACAACAGTGAGAGGCCCGCGTACCGCAAAAAAAAAATAAATAAATAAAGACAAAATGAAAAGGTATGCTTTGGCAACAACCCAAATGTCCACCAACCAATCAATGGATAAACAAAATGTGGTGTATCCATACAGTAGAATATTATTCAGCTGTGAAAAGGAATGAAGCACTGATACGTGCTACAATTTGGATGCACCTTGAAAACATTATGCTAAGTGAAAGAAGCCAGACAGAAAAGTAACATATTGTATGATTCCATTTATATGAAATATCCAGAACAGGTAAATTCATAGAGACAGAATGAAGGTTGGTGGTTACCAGGGGTGGGGAGGTTGCAGGACTAGGGAGGAATTGCTTAATGGGTTCTGGGTGTTCTTTCGATGTGATGAAAATGTTTTAGAACTAGTCAGAGGTGGTGGTGACACAGCAATGTGACCGTACTAAGTGCCATTGCATTGTACAATTTAAAATACGTAAAACGGTTCATTTCATGTTATGTGAATTTCACGTCAAGAATTAAAAGAAAAAAAAAGTGATACGATCTGTGAAGTATGGAAATATTGTTCTCACTTTGTCCCTTCCTTCTTGCCCTGCTCCCTCCCCGGAGGTAACCATTTTTGAAAAAACTTTTTATTATTAAAAATTCCAAAAGATGTAAAGGTAGACAGAAGGGTTTAACGAATTACTGTGTACCCACCACTCAGCTTCCTCAGTTATCATCTCACCACCAAGCTTGATTCTTTTCCGGTGTCCATTCTCCTATCCCTGGAGTATTTGAAGCAAATCCCAGACACTATATGATTTCACTCATAAATAATAAATCAATATAGATCAGTAAAAGAACTGTTTTTTAAAAAACACAAGTATAATATGTACCACTTTCAATAATATTTTGTTTCTCCTTTCAGTATTTTTTCATGCCCTATAAGGAATACATTCTGATTTTTCCCCTTTCTTACGTCAAAGGGACCATACTGAAAATGTGATTCTGTACCTGTTCTCTTTCACCTTATAGAACATTCTGTAGATGTTTTCTCTATCAGTGCACAGCGATCCTCCTTGTTTTTTTCTAAGTGTATAATATTGTATCATATGGCTATATACTAGTTTATTCACCCATCCCCCATTTCTGGTGGTTTTCAGTCTTTTCCTTTTTTTAAAATTTATTTATTTTTTGGCTCTGTTGGGTTTTCGTTGCTGTGCACGGGCTTTCCCTAGTTGTGGTGAGTGGGGGCTACTCTTCCTTGCTGTGCGCGGGCTTCTCACTATGGTGGCCCCTCTTGTTGCGGAGCACGGGCTCTAGGCGTGTGGGCTTCAGTAGTTGTGGCAAGTGGGCTCAGTAGCTGTGACTCTCAGGCTCTAGAGCGCAGGCTCAGCAGCTGCGGCACACGGGCTTAGCTGCTCTGCGGCATGTGGGATCCTCCTGGACCAGGGCTCGAACCCGCGTCCCCTGCACTGGCAGGCGGATTCCTAACCACTGCGCCACCGGGGAAGTCTCCAGTCTTTTTCTTTGCAAAGTCTGAGCAGGACGCTATGCAGACTGAGGGGTCAAAGGCAAATCATATTTGGCTCATGGTCTTGAGAAACCTGTGTTACGCAGATTCTTCAGAGAAGCAGAACCATTAGAGAGAGAAGGAGAGAGAATCCTCCTGGGGTTAGCTTGGGTTTCCCTCCAACATGGTGGTCTCAGTGGATGTGGCCTTATTTCAAGGTGGCTGCCCTCCCTCAGAACACAAATGTGAAAGCCTCCAGGTCTTCTTCAGTCTTAGGCCTGGCAGGAAGCATCATGTCACTTCTGCTGCATTGCTGAACATCCAGTTGCACACTGCGAAGTGTGGACACTTCCATCCCTATAGGGAATGTAGTAGAATGTCTGGATACTCAATAAATATTGGTCGTTTTATTAGAGCACTGGACTGTGAGACCCCGCTCTCGGGATAACTTCCTTTGTGACTTAGCCCAAGACCTACTCCTTCTCTGGATCTCTAAAATGGGGATAATAGAAATACTGCTGCCAGGCCCAGGTCCAAATGAGATAGCTCTGAAAGATGTTGGCAGCTAGGTGTGGCAGGGTTTTTGGAACCTCCCTCCCTGGATCTCCCACCCCCAGACACGAGTCCTGCCTCTGCTGCTGGGGGCAGGATCTGGGGGTGCAGGCGACAGGTCCTGGGTCCTCCTCCTGAGATGTCCAAGTAGGCCACCAGGCGGGTAGGTGGGTAGGACTTGAGTCCATGAGGGACAAGAGGAAAACTTGCTGAGTGTTTTATATCCATCAGGGGCTTCATGGCTTTTATATCTTTTCTCATGAACCCACATAGCAGTTCTGTAAGGCAGTGACACTTTTGCCCCTTGGACAGTCGTGCCATGGTGATACAGCTGAGTGACAGCCAGAATTCCAGCTTAGGCCCTCCAGGCTCCAAACCCCGTGCCCTTTGCCCACAAAGCTGGCTGGAAAGAGAGACTCTTGGCAACATACCAGAATTTTCCTTACTGTGAACACTGTTGACTCTAATTAGATTAATTTTCACTTTTCTTTTGCCTCTGAGGGGTTGGTGATACCGTGGGATTACAGCGCTGCACTCTGGGTAGGGCTGTGAGTGATGGCGTGAGATCCTCCGAGCCCGAGAAGCAGCCAACTTCACATTTAAGTTACCAAGTGCCCGGCTGAGGAGCCCTCCTCACCCACGACAGGGCAGTGATGGTTGATAGAGGCCCAGCCTCTTGGTCTGGCTCTACGCCCCTGGGCTGTTCCCTGCCCACCGCCCCCCAGGCCATGACTATCACAAAGGGTCCCTGCCCGGCATGCATTTCTAGAAACGCTGCTCTGAGCACACGTTTGTGCTGGGTTGTGGCCCTAGCCCCAAGCCCTGGTTAATCCGAAGTAGTTAAAGCAGCTGCTTATGGAGTCTCCTCTCTCCAAGGTAAACTGTGGAAGTAAGGGCTTTTGCCTGGATTAAGGCCTCAGCAAGTGAGAGTGCTTTTCCAATGCCAGTCTTGCTTTTTTCACTACAGGGAGCCAAAAATAGACATTTGTGGAGGGCCCAGGACATGTGCCAGGTGGGCCCGAGCTAGAGAAATGTATGTGCTGGAACTTAGCCTCAGACAGAACTCACTGAAGAATAATTCCAGTTTGTGCATTGTCCCTCCTTGACCTTGGACAGCAGTACCAGCGCGCAGGACACCAAGGTGTTGCCCGCCTGCCCTGGCACGTGCAGGTGCTGACGGGTGGGCTTGCCTTCTGAGAGCTGTGAGTGTGCGGTCACTCGCGCTGAGGCTGCCCAGGCAGTGCTGACCTTTGGAAGGGCAAACAAGTGGCCTTTGGGTCTTTTCCGGGTCAGCCGCCAGCCCAGGAGAGAAGCACTTCATACAGCGTGGTGTTTTCCCCTTCTCCTCCGGCCTGACCATTTCTACTGGGAAGCCAAAAAGGCATAAGCATCTTACAGTAACTGAGGTGGTGCTGGGCCTACTGGTACCTTATGGCCCTTTCCTGAGATGGGCCTTGCCTTTCATCTTCGGACCTTTGCCTGCCTCCCCACATCTCGCTGGCACCCTCCCCCTGAGCCTCTCATTTTCCGAGTCCTCTTTCTGTGCAGCTCGGTACCTCTGCCAACACAAACGCCAGAATGAGTAGGCGAAAAGCCACCTCTGGACGGAGACTCTTCTCGTTTCCAGATTCACGGTGCCAGCGGAGGCATAACTGTTTAATCGCTGACACTGTCTCCAGTAAGACCAAATAAAACCCAGTCCCATAGAGGCCCAAATCCAGGATGTGACACAAAGGAAACAAAGGAAGAAGGACATAGGTAGGACTTGGTCTGCTCAGATGCACCTTTTAAAATTCTTCTATTTAGACTCTAATTCCCTATTCTACTTCATAAGCTTGGTGCTTGGGGACTTCAAGCCTTGTCTTTTGTGTGGTTTTGGTTTCTGGCTTTCTCTATCCAGGGGATGATATTCTAAAATGTTGAAATTGCTAATTATTCTTAACACATTGAGAGCCGCTGGGGTGGCCTGTGTGATGAGAGCAGTTCATGTCGCCGCCACAGCAGACGTGCTCACGGAGCCCCTAGGAGAGCAATTTGAGGGGAGTTAGCGAAGTGGAATCACTGTTCCTGCTTGAGCAACGCACCGGAAAGTGGGTGTGACCCGAGGACCTCTGTAAGGCCTAGATGGGCTGTCAGAGTCACGGCCTCTGTTCCCCACAGTGACCCAGGAGGAGAGGCATCTGCCAGAGCCTCCATGTCATGGTGACAGACCGGCCTGGGGACTCAGACAGGCTCTCAGACACTTGAGGTTAGAGCTATGAGGAGAAAACCACAACAAGAAATCGTGGCTCTAGAAAAACACTTCCTTGTCCACTGGAGGCGCGGAGTGTGGGTAAAATGGGATCTGACGTGTCCCTGCCTGGGGACCAGAGAGCGGTGACGGAGAGGAAATTCCCAAAATCCACCCTTTAAAAGTAGGTGACTTTGGGGACTTCCTGGCGGTCCAGTGGTTAGGACTCCATGCTTGCACTGCAGGGGGCGTGGGTTCGATCCCTGGTCAGGGAACTAAGATCCTGTGTGATGCGGCCAAAAAAAAAAAAGTAGGTGACTTTGAATATATTCACAATATTGTGTAACCATCACTTACTATCTAGAACATTCTCTAGAGACATCATTTTCTAGAACCTCATCACCCAGAACATTTTCATCCCCTCCTGTACCCGTGTGCAATCACTCCCATTTCTCCCCACCCCCCTCAGCTCCAGGCAACCTCTAACCAACTTTCTTTCTCTATAGATTTGCCTATTCTACACATTTCGTATAAATGCCATGACTTTGCCATGCTATTACACATTCCTTCTTCAGCATCGTGCCAGCACCAGCTCTCTCATTTATTTTCATAAATTTCCCATTTCACAGTGAGAGAAGGTGAGACAGAAATACTCCGTTTTCACAAATACTGCAGCTGATTTTTCTGTAAAAAAATTTCGATCTTTTGGGAAAATCCTGAGATCCAGTACAATTGCATAACTTACTAACCCTGCATCTGAAATTACACTTTGCTCCTTGTATTTGCAAAAATAATTCTTGCCACCCCCTTAGGCTTGGGGGCTTTAGTTTAGCCCTGCCCCCCTCATCTCCACGTTCCAAGAGCTTTTCTTCCCATTTGTGTTCTTTTCAGCTGCGGGTTGGATCTGGAGGCTCCCCTCTCCTTGCTGGGTTCCTGCAGACTTTCTTTTTGGCATTTCTGTCACCACTGGCATTTCCTCTGAGGCAAGCAGACCAGGAATAAAGAGCAGCCGGCGAGGGGAGGGAACGTCTTCTCTGTTGGCAAAACTGGAGTGAAGCAAGTGTCTGGGAGGACGGGGCTCCCATCCAGTTTGCTTCCTGGGGTCAGGCAGCCAGCGGCCCTTTACCTCATTTCTTTCTTTTTATTGCTCATGTGGGGCTGGAAAGCTAGAGGGTGTGTCCCTCCTGCAAGTGTTTATTGAGCTTTAGGTAAGTACCTGGTACCCAACAAGGTGTTATTACCTGTTGCTGGGAGAAAAAATGGCAGACGGGAAGGAGGTAAGGCTCCACACAGGAAGAGAGAGGTATGATTACGTGGTGGAGGGTGTGCTTGGGAAATAAGTGCTGGGGACTTTTAGGGAAGTGGCAGGTCAGGGTGGAGTAAGGCAGGGGAGGCCTTGTGTCTGAGGTGGGCGCGGTGGCCCTGCGGGATGGGGGTGGGATTTAGAGACGGGAGGAGGGGGACCCATTTTGGAGGGAAAGGGTATCACTGTTCTTCTCCCAGAAATGTCTGGTGTGACTTGGCATCTGAGAGGCCAGGAGGAGAAAGGCCCCAGAATGAAGCTTCCCAGAAGCAGGAGGCGGAGCCAGGGCATGCGGGGGTAGGGCTCCGAGTGGGAGGTAGAGCCTGTCCCCTCTGCCCAGCGGGGAGCCATGGTAAGACTGTACAAAGACCCACTGACAGCTTATGGGGCTGTTTGGGGATGAGTCCTGGGACCCGAGGTAGAGGTTTGGGACCCAGAGTCCATCAGGCACTGGCCTTGGTGGCGCAGAGAGGTGATGGCTGCGTGGATGACGTAAAGACATCGGTAGGAACAAAGAGGAAGGGGTGAAACTGAAAGACCTTTGGCGGAAGACCCCTCAGGGCTCTTGGCTTTGGTGAAGGAGGCGCCTGGGAGTGGTGTTGATTCTGTGTGGTCCTCAAGGCCTCCCTGCTGTGCCTCCTGCGTCAGGGTCCCCTCGGTGCCTCGGATGGGCTTCTGAGGCATGCTGGGTCAGGTGCACCTGCCTGCCGTGTGCTGTGTGCTTCCTGGCACAGGGACAGTCTGTTTACCTTATGGCCTCCCAGCCAGCAGGTTATCGAACAGTAGCTGTGGTAAGGATGGGGCGGGGGGCGGTTAGGAGGACTCTTTACTCCTGCAGGTAATAATAACTTGGAGTATTAACTTATTAGTTAATTATTATTAATTATTATTAACTTATTATTATATTGACTTATTATTAATTAACAATAACTTGGAGTATTGGGACTCGTGGAGCTAATATCACCGTTTGAGCGGTTACTGCATGCTAAGCATTTCACCAGCGCTAGTTGATTTAGTCCTTGCAGCAACCCCATGGGTTGGCCCCATCTTACAGGTAAGGAAATGGAAGCATGGAGAATTAAGTGATTTTCCTGAAGTGGCACATCTAGTACAGGACAGAGCCTAGACTCAGATCCCAGTCCCATGGCTTCAGCCCCTACGCTCTTGCTCACCCGGCTCCACCCTGTCTCAGAAGAGCAGGCTCTGTCTCTGTCTGCTGAATCACATTGATTGTGACTGTGCCGACTTAGAGCTGGGTGAATGTGTGTCAGCACCTCCAATAGGCCGAGGACCTGCCCCTCGCTCCCTCCCCAGCCTTGTCTATGACGGTGGGTAAGAGAGGAGAGAGGAAAGTGCTGGAGAGGAAACGCCCACCTTTGGGGCAGCTGGGCAGCAGGACTGGGTGGGGCCTGCGCACAGCCCAGCAACGGGTGTGCTTGGCCCCCCCCGCATCCCACCCGGCCCTAGGGAGAGTCTCCCTCACTAGCTGTTGGGGCCAGCAGTTCTTGGAGCACTGGCCAGAGAGGTTCTTAGGCGAGGAAGGACAGGGAGGTGGACCAGGGAAAAGAATTTATGTCCAGCTGGTAGTCTGTAGAATTAGATGCTGCAGAAAATTTTAATGAATGCTCTGTTACCTTAATTTTCTTAGAGTGTGAAGTATTTAGGCATCATAGGGATGAGAGTGATACCAGATCCAAGAGAGCTTTGAGTTCAGTTTGCATTGTTTCTAGACAGATTGGCAGGGGAGGGGGTTGGACTGTTTTTAGATGGTGCTATACTAGTTTAGTAATGAACAGACAGCGTGCCCACTGCTACACACTCTCCTTACTCACGCTTTATTGTAATTAGCGCCTTAATCATCTTCCAACAGGATCATAAGGTCTGTGAGGGCCTGGAACACGCCTGTCTCATTAGCTGCCCCATCCCCTGTGCTGGGCACAGGATCCTGGTGGGAGGATTAATTCACCTGGAGGGGTTGCAGAAGGTGCCAACAACTAGATCGCTGACCAGTGAGAAGTTTGGTAGGTGGTGGCGACAGCTTGACCAAAGCATGGAGGACAGAGACGAGGAATGTCTGTGGAAGGGCAGGTGACATTAGGACAAAGTTGTGGACTGCTGGCAAAAGGCAGGACAGGTCCTGAATATCAAGTCACTTATCTTGTCTTTAGGGAATTAGGGCTGAAAACAGAACATGAATGTTTTCTGATGCTGGTCTTTCTGTAGACACCACTAACTTATGCAGCGCCTTGGTCAGAAATAGGAAAAGGCATCCCTTATCTTGGATGAATTTTGAAGCAAGCAACCCCTCCCTCTCGCCCCTCCCCCAGGTGGCTGCAGCCTTGCTTCAGGGCACATGGTCTGACAAATGGGATGTGTGCTGACTCTCAGCCTTCACCCATTGTCTTGCGTAGATGTCTTTGAGCAGTACATAAACTGCACAACTGTATAAGGTCACCCTTTTGAGATTTAAAGTCTGGGTTTAGGCTCTTGAATGGAGCATGTAAGGTGGGAAGCCTGTGTCACTCAACTCTGATCATCCTATTTATTTACACCTTCCTCTTGGCCCTATGTCGGTGTTCTTTCCACAAAGAAGCAGGGATTGTTACCACTGGAGGTCAGAACCTTTATAAGCACATTGTCCACAATTCCCAAATATTGGTCCTGGACCCCGAAGAGCATGAGTCTCACCCAAGGAGCTTATCAAAATGCAGATTCCTGCTCCCCGGACTCACATCGCAAGACAAAGCCCAAGAATCTGTATTTTTTTATGGAACTAGCCCATTTCTTCAATTTATAGATAAGGAAACAGAGACCAAGAGAGGGATGGTGACTTGCCCAGGCGCGTCTGGGGTGGGGTTGAGACCTGATCCCACTCTGGTGATTTTCAGTGCAGGCCCACCTGCTCCTAGCCCCCCACCGGCTCTCTCCCAGCTCCTCCATCTCTGACATTCTCCAAGGCCAAGAACCTGGCTCTGTACCATTTGGTTTGCAGATCATGCTTCCTGTAGCCATCAATTTTTTTTTCCCACTCTTAATAGTAACAGTACTTTACTGGAGTATAATTTATATACAGGATAATGCATGAATCTTAAGTGCATAGCCTGAGGGATCTTGACAAATGTTTATATTCGTGTAACCAGCGCCAAGATCAAAATAAAGATCACGCCGGAAGATCATCAGGGGTTCTAAAATCATCTTAGCAAGGCTAGTGAGGATGGAAGGCACCTGTTCAGGGGACAGCAACCACCTCTCCCGTTTGGTCCCCATGTGTCTTGTATTCTCTGCAGTTTCCCTTGGAGAGGAGGGGCCTGTGTGGGGAGCAGGGCTCAGGGAGCAGCAGGAATGACTTGTTGCCAGATTTCTCAGACCTAAAACAACTTCACGTACCAGGGCCACACCGAGCTGCAGGATCAAAGTGGTACATCTATTTGGGGTACAGTCTTCAACAGCATTTGAAGATTGTACCGAAAAAAAAGTCTGTCTTGCTGTTGAAATAAAGAAAGGCATAGAGAGCAGAACAAAAATCATTTGGCTGCTGAAGATAAGAAGTTACCTTTAAAGCAAGCTCCCACTTGGCCTGGGCTTCTCTCACCCCCTCCTGGGACCCTGGGGTAATGCAGACTCGCTCCCAGCCAGTGCCAGCCTTGGGGAAGTTCACAGAGTGCCCATGTGTGGCATTGCTGGGGCCCAGCAGGGGACCCCATGGCTTTCTGTGAGGTTGGATGGAACCTGGTAACACAGCCTGGACACACACACCACTCACACCCCTGGGGGTGACCTGCTGGGCAAGATGCCAGCACTGCCTCCCTTGCAGACTTGGCGGACGGCCCATCCTCAAAGGCTTGCTTTGAAGAGTCCATCTCTTCAAAGCCATACTTTTAGGGCACAAAGCTGTGGACAAGGACCAGTGGGATTTTCATCCCATCCCTTGGCAGGGCTGGAACATCCAAGAGATGCAATCTGCTCCAGCCTTGAGAGGCTTCCTGGGACTTTGCTAAGGGACACTGACCATTGTTTGCACTTCCCAGGGGCAGAATCGCCTCAGAGCAGATGACCCAGCTGCTGAGAACTCCTACTTCTCAGTGATGCTCTGTTTCTGTTTCACATGCTCTTTCCTGCGTGCTTCCTTTTCCTGTCTCAACTGCATGACTCTTTATAGCTGAGTTAGAAAAAGACAATAACAGCCTGCAGGTATTTCTCCCTTTGGGTGGACTCTCATTTGTGAGTGTTGTGGTGTTGTTACCTATGCTGACTCCAAGAGCTAATGGCTTGAAGGAAGATGCCTGACCTGTGGGTGTGGCCTCTGTTCTTATTTTCCTTAGAGACATACTTGTAGGTGAATGTCAAAGACATCTTTGGTTATTTTCTTGACTGATTTTTTTTTTAAAGGTAATTATTTTTCTTTTCTTTTTTTTTTTTAAGAAGATGTTGGGGGTAGGAGCTTATTAATTAATTTATTTATTTTTGCTGTGTTGAGTCTTCATTTCTGTGCGAGGGCTATCTCTAGTTGTGGCAAGCGGGGGCCACTCTTCATCGCGGTGCGCGGGCCTCTCACTGTCGCAGCCTCTCTTGTCGCGGAGCACAGGCTCCAGACGTGCAGGCTCAGTAGTTGTGGCTCACGGGCCTAGTTGCTCCGTGGCCTGTGGGATCCTCCCAGGCCAGGGCTTGAACCCGTGTTCCCTGCATTGGCAGGTAGATTTTCAACCACTGTGCCACCAGGGAAGCCCTGATTTTTTTTTTTTTTATTCCTAGGTATGCATACATTAAAGGGTTTTTAATATCTGGGCAAATGGCCCTAGAGAAGACAGGTTGTACCCATCTTCATCCCCATTAGCTGAGTGTGAGAATACCAGTTTCCCCAACACTGGGTGTCAGTGTTCCTTTCCACTCCTCCAGATTTGGTGGGTATGAAATTATATCTCATTTGCCTTTGTAGTTCTTCAATTACGATTGAACTTGAAGATTTTTCAGGCCATTTTTTATAGGCCATTTATATTTCTTCCTTTGTAAATTTACTTTTCATGCTCTTTGCCCGATTTTTCTATTGATGTATTTTTCTTTAATTTTAGTTAGAGGTCTTAATTTATAGGTTAAGGCCTTGATTTCTAGATTTTAGAATGTACTCATCTCTACCTAGACTTGGAGGCTTGGAACAAATTAAATTAGCTCCAGAGTGGCACCAGGTCATCACTGGCCCATCCCCAAAGTGCTCTTCAGGAGAGTTAGGAAAAGTGCCCCTCGCCTGCCGACACAGCTCAGTTCCTAAGCATAGGGCTTGGTGAGTGGCACATAGTGGGTTTCAGCCCATCCTGGCTTCCTCAGGCAGGCACCCCTGTCCAGAGCACAGCTGCACAACTTACACAGTCCACAGAACACAGCTGCACAACTTACACGGTCCACACAGCCTACACCACTCTGTGTGGCCACTCTGAGTGTTAGGCAACTGAATTGAGGCAGTTTTGAAAATAACAAAAAAAACCATCCAAGCCATTGACTGGTACACTTTTTACTATCAATATAATGGAACTTCCCAAACTTCAGACGTGGGCATCGCAGTGTTTTTTTTTGTTTTTTGATTTTTGCGGTACACGGGCCTCTCACTGTTGTGGCCTCTCCCGTTGGGGAGCACAGGCTCCAGACGCGCAGGCTCAGCGGCCATGGCTCACGGGCCCAGCTGCTCCGCGGCATGTGGGATCTTCCCGGACCGGGGCACGAACCCGTGTGCCCTGCATCGGCAGGCGGACCCTCAACCACTGCGCCACCAGGGAAGCCCCACATCACAGTGTTGTGAATGGAGTTAGAATTAGGTTATTAGCCTTGATTTGGTTTGTGTTGCAGCAATGGAAGCCAGGGAGGAGGAAGGAGACTCTAGTCCTGACTTAGTTACTAGTTACTGATGTGACCTGTGACTCGGGGCAAGCCAGCTCACTTGACGGGCCTCACTTTTCTCACCAGTCAAATGAGAGTCTGTGACTAGATCAACTTATAGGTTGTTCTCAACTCCAAATGTCTATGAGTCCAGTTCTAGCCATATTTTTCTTTTTTTCACAAAAAGATTTGCCATATTTGAGACAGTTTAGCTTTATTTTTTCTTTAGTGTCTGGATTATGTAGAAACAAAAACAATTGAGAGTTCTATACATATGTTTTTCCATTTCACCAAATTTCTACCTTAGTTATGCTCTGACTGTGCAAAAGAAGAAATACTTCAATGGAACCAATCCCCCTTCTCTCTCTCTCTCTCTCTCTCTCTCTCTCTTTTTTTAATTTTTGGCTGCGTTGGTTCCTTGTTGCTGCACATGGGCTTTCTCTAGTTGTGGCGAGCGGGGACTACTCTTTGTTGCGATGTGCGGGCTTCTCATTGCGGTGGCTTCTCTTGTTGTGGAGCATGGGCTCTAGGTGTGCGGGCTTCAGTAGTTGTGGCACACGGGCTTCAGTAGTTGTGGCACGTGGGCTCAGTAGTTGTGGCTCACGGGCTCTAGAGCGCAGACTCAGTAGTTGTGGCGCACGAGCTTACTTGCTCAGCAGCATGTGGAATCTTCCCGGACCAGGGCTTGAACCCGTGTCCCCTGCACTGGCAGGCGGATTCTTAACCACTGCGCCACCAGGGAAGTCCCCCAATCCCCCTTCCTTGTTTTACTGAAGGGCGTCCTCAGGGTCTATGAAGTCACTGATGAGAAAGCATGTGTGCATTTGACAGTGGGAAACTGTGGTTAAGTCAGTGTCATGGCTCATTGCATCTCTTCCTTCTTTCCTTCCTCAGTAACCATTTATGTGTCTCCTTGGTGAGACCTGGAAATGGGCAAGGCGTCAAGGACCTCGTTGCCTTCTGGGGAGCAGCGACAGGAGCCTGAACTTACTGGGACCCTCCTGTGTCCATTCTGCCTTTGCCCTGTTATGTTGCTTGCTCTCCCACCGAGGACCCCCCTCCCCACAGCTCCTGCTGCCTTTGGCTCCCACGACCACTTGCCTTTGCACCCCATGCCTTTTTCTTTTTTTTGTTTTTTTTTTTGCGGTACACAGGCCCCTCACTGTTGTGGCCTCTCCCGTTGCGAAGCACAGGCTCCGGACGTGCAGGCTCAGTGCCATGGCTCACGGGCCCAGCCGCCCCGCGGCATGTGGGATCTTCCCGGACTGGGGCACGAACCCGTATCCCTTGCATCGGCAGGCAGACTCTCAACCACTGCGCCACCAGGGAAGCCCTGCCTTTTTCGTCTTCCACATTTTCCCACAGGGACCTGTTCTCTGTGGCCTATCAGACGGGGGTTCCTGGGGCCCTGTCCCAGCCCCGTCTCCACTTGCCCCCCTCCTGGGCCCTCTTGCCCCCGTGGGTCGCCCTGGCTGTTGCCTGAGTGCCATTGGCTGTCACATCTGTTCTCCACATCAGGCCTGTCCTCTGATCCCTGTGCAGTGCCCACCAGACTACCTCCCGGACACTTTGACCTCAGGCACCTCCCAAATCTGCCTCGTGGTCCTTGTCCACGCCCTCTGCTCTGGTTTGCCTTCTTATCACCGAACTAGTCCCCCAAGCCCACAACCCGGGACACACGTTCTGCCTCTCTGTGCCCCTCCCCACAAACACGCTCACTGACCTGTCCGGCTGCTGCCCACACAGCACTCACTGCATCTTCTTGTCTTCACTCTTCTGCCTCCATCTTTTTTTTTTTTTTTTTTTGTGGTATATGGGCCTCTCACTGTCGTGGCCTCTCCCGTTGCGGAGCACAGGCTCTGGATGCGCGGGCTCAGCGGCCATGGCTCACGGGCCCAGCTGCTCCGCGGCATGTGGGATCTTCCCGGACTGGGGCACGAACCCGTGTCCCGTGCATCGGCAGGCGGACTCTCAACCACTGCGCCACCAGGGAAGCCCCTTCTGCCTCCATCTTGACTCCTCCCGATCTTGCGTTATTACTTTGATGCAAATCTAAGACAAGGAAAACCTCTGTCCTATGAATGACTTGCTCTAGAATCTTTGCTCTCTCTACTGCACCACCGTCTTGCATAGGGCAGGATGCAAGCTTGCAAAGATGAACTTGACCTATCCTTTATCAAGGTAGGCCACTCCCCTCTGACTGTTTCTGCATCCTCAGCACAGCGTGGGCAGTGGGAGAGTGCCCTGTGCTTTTCCCCATCCTCCCCTGTGTCTATCCCCTGCCCTCCCCACCACCACCTCCCATCATCCTCCAGAGACTTAGTAGATCAAGGAACCTGCGGAAGGAGGTCACAGCTGGAAGGGACTGCCTGGCACCACTTTCTACATTTTACAGAAAAGAAAACCAAGGCCCAGGGGAGGGACATGTTCAGGTCTCACAGCTGGGGGTTTGTGGCGGGTCCTCTCATAAGTGTGTGTATTCCTTTCCTGCAGATGCTGGAACAAATCACCAGAACCTGGGTGGCTTAAAACAATAGAAATTTATTCTCTCACAGCTCTGGAAGCTGGAAGTCTGAAATCAAGGTGCCAGCCAGGCCATGCTTCCTCTGAAGTCTCTGGGAGGGATCCTTCCTGGCCCCTTCCAAGCTTCTGGTGGGTGACTGGCAGTCCTTGGCCTCCCTTGGGTTGTAGATGCATCGCTCCAATCTCTCTGCCTCTGTCTTCACGTGGCCTCCTCCCTGTGAGTGTCCCTGTGTCTGAATTTCCCTCTTTTTACAAGGACAGGAGTCATTGGCTTTAGGGCCCATCCTATGCCAGGATGACCTCAAATTTGATAACATCTGCAAAGACTCTACTTCCAAATACAGTGACAGTGACGATGGGGTGGGGAGTGTTAAGACGCCAGCAGGTCTTCCTGCAAGGGACCTGTCACCCCACAGCAGTGTGACAGGTGTCCGCCATCTCTGGTGCTAGAGAGGGGTATGAGATGTGGTTCACACCGGGTCATTCTCAGGTATTTTAGGTTGGAAACTCAGTACTCAGTACCCTACTTGTTGGACCTGTCCCTTTAATAAACAGTTTGCCAGTAGTGGGTTTGTCTTTGCGCGCGTGCGTGTGTGTGCGTGTGTGTGTGTGGGGGGGGGGGTGAAGGACTGAAGTCTTACCAGCCTTCTTTTAAGATATGGCTATACATTTCAGCCTAGGGGAGGGGAGAGACGCCTCACAGAGGCATCATTTTTATTTGTAACTTTTGTCATTGTTCAGCTCTGGGAAATAAATTTGAACATGCACTGGGGGTAAACTGCTTTATATTCTTGTCTGTTATTTAAACTAGCAGGCTTGCTTCTGTATTCCTTTACAGGCCAGTGCCTTGTACTGCTGGTTTTTCGATTGCTCTGGAAGTTCATTGTTGCTCTGGCCCTCTGACCTTTGTCTGGCCTTTGCCCATGTGCAGAGTTTGCGAGTCAGCATTTTGGGTGGGCTGGAGGGCAGGCAGCATGATGCTCCGTAGCCGCAGAGGTTTGGACCCTAGGCTTGCAGGTGGGGAGAAGCCTGGGCTGGGGCTCCATATTTAGTCTGGAATCCAGTCCCAGCTGCTGCTCTGAGGCCACAGTGGATGCCAGAAAGGGCGGAGCACCGGCCCCAAGCCAGGGCAGCCATGGCCTACTGTTCAGCACTGCTGGGGGACAAAAGTGTCAGTCCATCTGTGCCGGGCCTGCCCCTTTTCCTGCCTGAATATTGACCGGGAAACCCCGCTGGCCTAGAGAGGTGACTTGCCTGACGTCACATAGTTAGTTAATAGAGAACCACTAGATTCGGGTGGCTCTTTCTGGAATCCAAGTCCTTTGCCCTTCCCTGGAACCATGCTGCCCAGGAGACCATGCTGTCATCAGGATGGGGGTGCCTCCAAGTGCCAGCTTTCCCAGAGACTGGGAAGAGAATGACCAGCACCCCTGGCGGCACCCTAATTGGGAAAAGAGACACATCCATTTTAGACTCTCCAGTTCCAGTTGGCTTCTGCCACTGCTTACCACCCCCCCCACCCCGCACTGAAACCTGCTTGTGTTAGTCATTTATACCATAGTGTGAATGTCAGTCCTCTCCCAGGGAACTTAAACAGTGGTCACAGAGTGAGACTTGGAGTCAGACAGATATAGCATTCTGCACGTTATAAGGTACATGCAGGTGGGAATAGGCAGGCAGACCTCAGACATGGAGGAAGTTCTGGGACCAGCTCTCAGAACATCTCAGCTCCTATCTGGTGCCTGCCCTCTCTCCCTTGTCCATGGACTGGCCACCCATCCTGTGCTGTACAGTCCAGACCTGCTCAGGAGCCTGTCCAGTGGCCTCGCTAATTACCCTCTCCCTTCCAGGGCAGGGTCCTCCCACTAAGCCACCTCACGAGTCCCAATAGTCTGTAGGTAGACCACCCTCGGGTGTGGTGCCCGCTGCTCCAGGCAGTGGCTGCCTGCAGGCACCAAATAGCCTGGCCTGAATCTCTGAGCAGGACACATGGAAGGGGATCATTTCAGCATCAGGAAGGGCTCAGCACCATGACGGCAGTCCCATGGCCCCGTGTCCATGTGCCCTAACCCGCTTGTGGCCATGATGTCTGGACCTTTCTGGGCCTCAGTTTTCTCATCTCTAAGATGGGAACCATCTTACAGACTAGAGAGAGGATTGGACAGAGTACATGTAAAGGCTTAGCTCTCAGTAGCCACTCACATAGTTATTACGATGTTCGTTGTCTCCGTTGATCCTCATAGCAACCGTGGGAAAGTAGGCAGGGCTATTAACCCCACTTTACAGATGCAGAAGTTGATAGTAGAGCAGGAGAGGGACCCAGCAGCCCTTTGGGTGGCGCTGTGTTCTTCCCACTGAAACACACTGGTAGTATCTGTGGGCAGATATTTGCCCCAATTCTCCTGGATACCAGTGAATAAGCAAGTGTGAAGCTCTCCACCTGTGAGGCACCTTACTTCCCAGGGGTAGTTTGGAAATAGCTCTCCCTGGCATTGCCCGAATGGTTCAGACTCAGCGGAGAAGCCACGGGCCTCTACGGCTGGGTGAATGGATTTAATAACTGGCACGAGTTGGCCTCCCAGCGCGGACACTGTAGTTCCCATGACACGCAACCCCTGTCACTGTTAACAGTCGGAGGCTGTGTGCCGGCAGAGGGCTCCGGAGGAGTGGACGGGAGGGCCTGGCACTGCTGAGGACAGCAATTAGCAGGGAGTGGCTGGTACTCATCGCTCTGATCAGCTGAGCAGCAGCCAAGCCTGACATTCACAAGCTGCTTTTGGCTCCTGGGGCCCCAGGAGTAGAGGAACAAAGGGAGTCATTGCAAAACTTTGGGGGCGTCATCTCATCCTGGAGGGGCTGGCTGCCATGGGAGCAGGGAATGGTGGGCAGCTGGGAGCTGGGAGGCCCGGAAGCAGGTGGGGCCCATCCAGGCTGACCGACTCCACTCTGCCTGGAGCCCATATCCTGCCTCCAGATGAGCCAGCACATTTTTGTAATGAGCCCGATAAAGTTTTCTCCTGTCCTTGTCCCCCTGGGAATCCTCAGCGGCCAGAAAGACTGGGGTACTGTGTGTCCGGCGGGAGCGTGGCACCTCTCAGCGTCCAGGAGGCCACAGGAGGGCTTCCCTCAGGTCAGTATGCACTCGGCCAGGACGCACAGGGAAGCCCTGTGATAGGGTGCTCGCGGGGAGCAGGGCTTTCAGCCAGACTCTGGCATTCTCCAGAGAAGACTTGGCAGAAAAGGGCAAGTTTGTCGTGCGTGTGAAAGGACTCAATCAAAGCAAAATTATCTTTATTGTCATCATTATTGGTATTAATAATATGTGCCTAGGGTTATTCTGGATTTTAGACCTGGTATTTTTGTTCTTGACAACCCTGGGAGGTTAGAAAAACATAAAGGTGGGCAAAGATATTGTTCTGTTCTGAAGGTGTAGAAAAGGGGCCTAAAACAGGCAGGTGACCGACGCAGGCGATAAGCCAAGGGGAGAACATGCCTTTGCCTCCTCTGGGGCTGGGGCCAGGCCGAGGGACGCTAGCTTGTCCTTCACATTGTTTCTTCTGAGTAAGTACATTCAATTATCTACTATAAAACCTTATGTAGGGGACTCTTTTCCATCAACCAGATGCCACAGACGAAAGAGGTGAGTCCCTCTCCTGCACACAGGGGCCTCCTGGAACAGGCCCTTCCCCCTTCTCCCACCCCGTCCCACCTCCCCGACTCCTGGGATGTGTGGCAGGGAAGGGGAGAGTTAATTTGGCAGCTCTGGTGTGTGGAGCATCGAGGCTGCAGACTGGCCTCTTTCATCAGCAGGCGGGCCGGCTTCATGGGTGTCCCTGTGCTCTGACACACGGCCCTACACTCAGAAGGGTTAATGCTCGCTGATCCCTGGGCTGTCGCTGTTCTGAAATCCTTATGTTGAACAAGAGGCTCCGCCTGCATTCTTCTTTTCCCCGGGTGCCCCATGAATTACGCAGCCAGGCCCGCTTGCTTGGGTTCCACAGCTGTTGGGGGCGTGAGGAGGGGTCTTTGGGGTCTGTCAGCTGGCCAAGCTGCTGGGGTGAGGCTGGCAGGGGCCACAGCTCCCCCTGTGTGGGGACTGGCATTTATGGCACGCCGGGCGGCTGAGCAAGGCCAGGCGGGGTTTCTGGAATGGGCGCGCACACATTCCCGGCCTGCCTCTCTCCACCCCTCCCTCCCCGCCTCTCTCCATCCCGGGCTGCCCCTGCCCTCCACACCTGGAGACACCACGTGCACTCCCGTGACTTTGCTGCAAAGGGCAACGAGCCAGAAATCCTGGCATGCACAACAGACAGACATCCCCACCCTGCCCTGAAGTTGGCTCCATCCGCGTCCCCTCGGGGTTTATTTTTGATGGAGGGGGAAGAGGAGAACCATCCGAGGAACGCGCTCCTGAGGCCCCTCCTCACCTGGTGCGCTCAGCAGGCCGCAGCAGACCCCAGCACGCCTGGGAAGTCAGCGGGCCGGCCCTCACCCAGACCCTGCCCAGCACAGTCCTTACCAACACATCAAGTTCAGCAAGAAAACAATTAGGGAGCTGAGGCGCGAGGTCAGAATCATGGGTTCCAGACTGCAAGGGCTGGGGGGAAATCGGTGGTTAGTGCCAACGTTGCCACCTGAAACTAATGGGCTCCAAGGTGGGGTGCCTAAGGACCCACCTGAAGAAAGTATTAGAACTCTTATGTATATTTATTTTTTTATCTTTTAATTTCTATTTGGGTTATGTTTTTATAATGCACAAAATGTATTGCCAGGGTGAGTGTGTGTGTGTGTATGTGTGTGTGTGCACACGCATGTGTGCAGGGGTGTTATGTACAGATTATGTATTAGTCTGCTAAGACTCCTTTAACAAAGTACCACAGACTAAGTGGTTTAAACAGCAGAAATTTATTCTTTCACAGTTCTAAAGGCTGGAAGTCCAAGATCAAGGTGTCAGCAGGGTTGATTCCTTTTGAGGGCTGTGAGGGAGGTTCTGTCCTATGTCTCTCCTCTAGCTTGTGGTGGTTTCCTGGCAATCTTTGGCATTTCTTGGCTTGTAGATGCATCACCCAGTGTCTGCCTTCATCTCCACTTCATTCTCCCTGTGTGTGTCTGTGTGTGCAAATTCCCCCTTTTTATAAGGAGACCAGTATAACCTCTTAACTAATTACATCTGCAAAGACCCTGTTTTTTTTTTTAATATAAATTTATTTATTTAATTTTGGCTGAGTTGGGTCTTCGTTTCTCTAGCTGTGGTGAGCGGGGGCTACTCTTTGTTGCGTTGTGCAGGATTCTCATTGCGGTGGCTTTTCTTTTTTGTGGAGCACGGGCTCTAGGTGCACAGGCTTCAGTAGTTGTGGCATGCGGGCTCAGTAGTTGTGGCTTGCGGGCTCTAGAGCGCAGGCTCAGTAGTTGTGGCACATGGGCTTAGTTGCTCCTCGGCATGTGGGATCTTCCCGGATCGGGGCTTGAACCCGTGTCCTCTGCATTGGCAGGAGGATTCTTAACCACTGCGCCACCAGGGAAGCCCAGGATTCCGGGATTTTAAAATGGCAGGCGCCTGCCTTCGAGATCCCCCAGTCCAATGCTCTCATTTTACTGACAAGGGGTGAAAGACAGAGGAGGGGAGGGTCCTGCCCAGGATTTTAGTTAGAATCAGGACTGGCAGCTGTGTCATTTCTCTACTGCTGCATAACAAATTATCCCCCAAACAGCACACATTTATCTCCTGCTTCGTGCTGGCTGGAGTCTGGGCTCAGCCCGGCTGGACACTCTGCTTCCAGGGTCTCTCCCAAGGCTGTAGAAGAGGTGTTGACTGGGGCTGTGGTCGACTGCGGGAGTATCTGCTTCCTAGCTCGCTGGTACAGTTGTTGATGAGGTTCAGTTCCTTGGGGCTATTGGGCTGAGGCCTCAGCTCCTCACTGGCTGTTGGCCAGAGGTTGCCCACAGTTCCTGGCCACGTGGGCCTCTCCAACGTGGCAGCTTGCTTCACCAGAGTGTGCGAGCCGAGAGGGCAATGGAGAGTCAGCAAGACAGAAGTCAGTCTTTTGTAGCCTGATTACAGAAGTGACATCTTATCATTTTACCATATTCTATTTGTTCGAAGCTTGTCTCTAGATCCAGCCTACACTCAAGAGAGGGGATTACACAGGGCATGGAAAGCAGGAGGCAGGGGTCACTGAAGCCCATCTTAAAGAGTTCCTTACCACAGCAGCCTATAACAGGAAACCTAAGTAACAGTGGCTTAAACAATACAGAGATTTTTTTTTTCTCCCATGTAAAAGGACTCTGGAGGCAGGAACCCAGGACTGGTGTGGGCGCTCTGTAGCCATCAGGGGCCTAGGGTCTTTCTGTCTTTCTGCTTTGCCATGCTTAATGGGTGGCTACTTACTAGCCCCAAAGTTGCCTCATAGTCTTAAGAGAGCTGCGGGAGCTCCAGACATCATGCCCACATTCTACACAAGGAGGAGAAAGTGGAAAGGACAAAAGTCATGTGCCGGCTCAGCCAGTCCCTTTAAAGGGTTTCCCACCCATTAACTTTATTTTACATCTCATTGGCTGCTACTATCTGTGAGGGAGGCTGGGAAATGTAGTTTTTACCTGGGCACATTGTCTCCCTCAATGTTATAAGGGTTTTGTTAGTAGGGAAGGAGAGACTAGATATTACAGGTTCAACTAGAAGTGTCTGCCACTCTCATAGCTCCACAACCTGAAGGTGGTAAAGCCAGGTTTTCGGGTTTCCCTGTGTCGTGTGGGCCCTGTTTCCAGTTCCTGATCTTCTGAGGGGGCGGTGTGGGTGGAACAAGGTCAAGCGTTGAAGGAGGAAGTGCAAGTTCAATGCGGGATGAAGCATTGAATGTAGCAGTTTAATGTATATGTCGACTGGCCAATTTTATTCATTCATTCCCTCCCTCATTCACTGAACATCCAGTTGCTGCTCACTTACTCTCTACAAGGCAATAGGAAAGGAGGAAGAAAAAGATGTGAGGGACCCACAACATCCAAGAGGAAACAGACATGTGAGTGGATAATTGACCAGTCAACAGATAACTCACCAGAAAACCAGTCCTGGGGAGAAGGGTCTTGAGGGGTGCATAGGCGTTGTCTGGATAGGAATAAGTCAAGGATACAGCCTGTGTCCTGGCATGTAGATTCAGCCCCCTGGTCTAAAGGAGGGCCTTGCTGGCCTCTCTCTTCTTGAGCCTGTGAACTTGGGCAGTTTCTGATGAGGAGACCCAATGACCAATGCAACAGACAGACCTCTACCTCCAGCTGGGCCCATGATGGGGTCTCTATACCCCCTATTCCATTGCTTCAGCTTTTGTAGCCCACCGTCTGTCCCTGGACCCTGCAGCCAAATTCCTTAGACCTCCACTGGGCATGCACCAAGCTCCAGGCTCTTAAATGGTAGGCAAGTAGCATGGGGGGCAGGGAAACCCCGGCTGAGGTGACTGGGGAATTGGCAGGTGGTTCTGGGGTCTTACCACGTTTCCAGATTTCTCCTGCTTGGCAACCACAAGTATTTTTCATACCTTGGTTGTCTTAATAAGTCACAAGAGAACAAATGAAAACCATACAATTTAGTCTGTGAAATTCTGCTCATTTATGTTTAAGAAGGCTTCAGAGGCCTTGGTGTGAAGGAAGTTAGAAGTGTGATGTCATTAGCAAGGTGGGGGAAGGTGTGGTGGGCACCTCTCAGCCCCGAGGCTGATGTGGCACCATCTGATGATGCTCAGAAATTCCTGGAGCCTGCCTGCCCCCAACACCATACGCAGAAGTAGACAAGAGAGCCCACAGGGCAGCAGGGGAGCTGGGAATAAGATCATGGCATGTGCCATCTCAGTGCACTTAAAATGTTACAATCACAACTTGAGATCATATTTCCCTTTGGTATTTTGCCAGCAGAAGGATCTACTGCCGGGAGGTTTGTGTAATGATGGAACCCAGAGCAAGAATGAGGATAGTAGCGCCAATAATGAAAACAGTGGCATTTATTGACTGTATCAAAGCATTCAACATGAGTTACAAGGGCTTTATGGGGATTATTTCTTGGTCCCCACCTCCAACCCCCAGCCTTCTTCCCAGGGACGGGGGCGGGTGGTAGGGAATAACCCCAGTGATGCTCCCATTTCCCACCTCTGGCTCTGCACGAGGTCAGCAGATTTCTAGATTAAGCGGTGACGCACAGGGTGACAGATGGACAGCATGCTGTCCACCCAGCAGGGGCCCTCGTGCATTGCCAGAGAAGAAAATGACCTCTGTGCCAGACAGCTCATGGCTGTGGAAAGGCCTTGCAAATAAGGCAGTGTCCCTGCCGGAGGGGTGTCAGCAGAAAGCTCTGCTGGCCTGGCGCGTGGCAGGTGCCTCGCAGCAGGGGGCTGCCCTCCGTGTGACCAGCCGCCTGAGTCTGGGATGGCAGAGGCTCCACCCAGCCAGCGTTCTAACCTGGTGATCAACAGGCCGGAGGGACCCCGCAGCCAACTTTTTTTTTTCTCTTAAACCAAAGTTTGTTTCTTCTTACTTATAAAAAGACCAAAAGCTTATTTTTGAAAAAAAAAAGAGGAAAATACAGAAAAGGTAGTCCTAATTCTGCCTGAGAGATGTTTTAGGATATTTGTTGTTTGCAGTCATTTTTCTGTGCATTTTCATGTGATTGAGATCCTAGCGTACCTAAAAATGTGTTTTTCCCCCCATAACATGGCAACATGAACACTCCTGTGTTGCTACAGTCCTTCACAAATTCCTGGGGGCAAGAAATCCATGGGGCGGCAGCCCCAGTGGAACCGTCTCTGTTGCTGGGTATGACGGCATCTCAGCGCCCAGCAGTCTGTTCCCCTCCACGCCAGCTCCTTTCCTGCTCAGCCGGGCCTCTGCACTGCCCAGGTCAACAGGGCACCTGGCTAGTTCCTAAGGGAATTAGGAGACCCTCCTCCTTCTAGAGTCTGGGCAGTACCAGGTACACCCATTATCGGGAGGCAGGGCAGCGCCTGTGTCCTGGGCAGACGGATGAGACCCTCAGCGTGGTGATGGCTCTGAGAAGCGGGTGCCCTGGCCCCTCCTCACAGCCTTCCATTGCGGGGGTGATTCCTGAGCCAGCATAGTGTTCCCCAAAGCTTTCCAGCCTCTGATACCCACAAAGTGGCCAGTCCACTTTGAGTATGTGAGGCCAGAAGAGGGCCGCTCACCACGTTGACAACCAATGCATCCAATAATACCCTGGGCCTCAGTTTCCCTCACTGTCAAATGGACACAGTCACAGCATCCGTGGGAGTGAGCACTAAATGCAGTGAAACATGAGGTGCACTTCGAAGGGTGTCTGGCACACAACAGGTGTGTGCTGTCGCTAGTAGCTGCTACTTGGGAGCTCGTGGGTGGCGGGGAGCTGGGACCAGCAGGGAAGCAGCACGGATGCTGTAGATGAGCGTGTGATGCCTGGGCTGAGCGAGCGGCTGTGCTGATACACACACCTGGGTTCAGGTTCAACCAGTTGCTAGTTCCTGTCTCACCTGCAACAGCTCCAAGGTCTGGGCACTTTGCACGGATAACAGCATTTATTGCTCACGCTCTTCATCCTAGTGGCTCAGCACCACTCATGAGGATGAATCGGGAAAGTGGGGTCTTGCACTCTTTCAGCCAGTGGTGCCCCAGGCTGCTGTTGGGGTCATAGGTCCTGACCCACATCTTCCCTCTGGGCCTGCACACGGGGCTTCCCACTGCCAGGCAGAGCAGGGGAGGGAAGGGATGCCAACTAGAGGCGATGGGACCCAGCAGGTGCTCCCAGGCTGGGACAGCTTCTCAGAAGGCCCTACTGTGAGGGTCACCTTAGCTGAGTTGATATGACGTTTGGGCCCAGCATGGTGGTCATATGTCCTGAAGGCCTGGGAAGAAGAGCTGGTCTCCTGTCCCTGCCTCCGTGACTGTACCTGGGGGCAAAGGCCAGCCCCTACTCAACCCCTTCCGCCCGGCGGGTTGGAATGAGAATTTGGGAGCCATTTTATGCAGCAAGTTGTACTGTGCCCAGCTGCCTGGGCTGGCTGCTGTGGTCATCGTGAGAGGAGGCAGCGGCGTGGCCCCGGCCCTAGAGGAGGTCAAGGCCTCACGGGATAGCACACAGGCTTGGTGGTGCCTCGGTGATGCGGTCCCTGCACTTGGGGCCTCTCCCCTCCCCCACCCCGCGGACCTCCCATCCTCCTCCAGGGTCACTCAAGGTAGGTGCTCCCTGACCTTCTCTCCCGGACAAATTATATTATTTTTGTTTTGTTTCGTTGGGTTTTTTTGTTTGTTTGTTTTTATTGAGGAATAATTGACGTATAACATTATGTTAGTTTCAGGTGTACAACATAACGATTCAATATTTGTATATATCGTGAAATGATCGCCCAAATTATTAATCGCCATTGTTTATGGAGCCTCCAGTGCATGTTTGATTCTGAAATAAGCACATCAAGTGTACGCGTCATATATTGATTGCTTACTGTTTGCCTGGGACTGTGCTAATTTTATATAATCCTCTCAATTGCCCTGTCAAGTTGGGGTTCTTATCTGCTGAGGAGACTGAGGCTCCCAGGGTTCAGTACCTTCCTGGAGGTCGTGCAATGTGTTTGCCCACCAGTTACTCTGTGCTGACTCCCGTGTGTGTCTTTGTACCGGTGTCTCTGTGGCTCCTGACAGGAATTCCTGTGTGCCATCTTCTGCCTGCCACCCTGGCAGATCCTCAGGGCAGAAGTCACGTCTCACCTGGTACCCGGGTTCTAGCACGGCGCCTGGCACGCACTGAGGAAATGGCAGGTGTTTGTTGTGCTTTGAGTCAAAGGTGGAGCCAGAATAAAGGGCACAGGGGTGCCCTGAATGGATATTCCTTTTGAGCTCTGACAGCTCAATGTCCGCAGCTGTGTTCCTGGCTTGGCACTGCAAATAGACTGGAATGTTGGATGCTTTTTTCTCCCTTGGACAGTGCTGGGTGATGGACAAATTCTTCGTTACCTTTTGCACCGTAACTAGTTCTTTCCCTTTTCCCCAGTATTCCAGCCCTGAGTGGCCTCCTGTTACATCAGTCCCAAGGCAGCTTATCTCATGTTAGTTCCATTTTACACTGGTGTCCCTGGTGAGGCTGTGACTCTTGCTGAAATCCGAGCAGTGCCCTCCTTGCTCTCAGCCGCGTAGACTGGCTGTTTCCACAGGCCGCTGTCCTCATCCTTGTTGGGCAGGCCCATATCTGGTTCAGTTTTCAGGCTTCGGTCTTCTACTAGAGGAAGCATATCTCAGCTCTGTTTAACTGGCTCTATCCTCACCTTGAAGGCTTTGGGCCTGTTCTTTATCCAGCTATAGGAAAAGAAAAAGGACTTTTTTGCTGAAGCAAAGAGGACTTGATCGTGTTAATCTGTGCTCATGTCAAAGGGCCAGCTCTGCAATCCCAGGCTTACAAAAGAAAAATGTGTTTTTCCCCATGTTGATCCGGTACCCTGTAAGACAGATATACTGCCAGGATGCGAGCAGCATGTTTAGATATTGAGAATCAGTTAGCAGTTTCCTGAACTCCGCATATTCTGTCTGCATGCAATAGACATAGTGATTTCTCACATCAGGCTCAGCAAGGCCGTTTCTAGACTCTTACAGGCGATCTGATGGAGAGGCTGTCTTCCCGGGGCCCCCACCTATAGGGAGAATGTGTAACTCTGAGAAAAACACCTGGCCACCTTCATTTATAAACATGGCACAATATTGTTGGATGGCAGCCTGGGGACCAGCCTGTGGGGAGTGGAAATGCAGTCTCCTGGCAGCTGTAAATTAATGGTCCTTCTTTGCCTACATGCATGTTTAACATGGTCCCTTAGATGACATTGGAATGAGCCCACCTTCATGGGCTTGTAGGACTATGACTGTTTGTACAGATATGTTCATCTTATTGTTGGGTATGCTCTAAAAGACTGTTTTCTTTTTTTTTTTTCATTGTTGTTGTTGTTTTTTATCGAAGTAGAGTTGATTTACGATGTTGTGCCAGTCTCTGCCGTACAGGAAAGTGACTCAGTTGTACACACACATATACATATTTACATTCTTTTCCATTATGGTTTATTACAGGATATTGAATATAGTTCCCTGTACTATACATTAGGACCTTGCTTATCCACTCTAAATGTAATAGTTTTCATCTACCACCGCAAAGTCCCAGTCCATCTCTCTCCCCCCCCCCTCCCCCTTGGCAACCACAAGTCTGTTCTCTATGTCTATGTGTCTGTTTCTGTTTTGTAGATAGGTTCATTTGTGCTATATTTTAGATTCCACATATAAGTGATACCATATGGTATTTGTCTTTCTCTTTCTGACTTCCCTTAATATGATTATCTCTAGTTGCATGTTTTGGTTTTTTTTAAACAAGAAAATGTAAGAGAAGCTTAGAGATGGCAGTCTCCTGGAGGTGGCCTGAGGGAGTAAAAAGGAAACACACTGGCACAAATCTCAACTAATAAGAGTTTTAGTCCTGGCTCCATGATTTGGGATGTGTCATGTCACAGCTCTGTGCTTGTGTTTCCTCATCTGTAATATGAGGGAATGACTTGACCATTTCATTGCTTCTAGGAGACATGATTTCCCCCCCACATGTTAATGTCTCTGAAATCAGGGTGCATCTTACTACTGATGGCTGCTAGCCACATGGCAGGTGTGTCACATGGCATAGCTGTCATTGCCTGAGCAGGTGTGAATGTGGTCCTGCTGTTCAGACTGTCATGACCTCAGTTGAATTGGGTGTGTCGTTGGTCATCCACCTGTTAAGTGGATTGGCACTCAAAATGTCTTCCAAAAGATCTCACTATAATTTATTATTGATACCAAATGTTACTGTGTACACAGAGGGACAGGGAAGCAGTAGTGGGGCATTGATTTGATATTAGAAAAGCAAATATTTGTTGTTGGGGGAAGAACTGCAATTTCATACTTTCTTGTAAAACAATAGGAATTATCAGTCTCATGCATGCCGCCAAAGTCAGGAGAAATTCCCAAATCCCTCAGAAGAGATGAAACCACCGCAAAGCTATGTGAGGCTCGTGTGACCAGTTTGTCTGCATGCAGGCTTGTCATTAAGGCATTATGTCATAGTTTAATTGGCAGCATTTTTTTCTTTTCTTTGTGGCTCATAAAATAATGGTGGGTCTTAGAATTGATGACTTGGCTTTCTAAGGTTTCTCCTGGTTTTAAAATCTAGTAGTTTTATTTGCATTTTTTGGTCAGTTAGAACAAACTAATAAAAATAACATTCGTCCCATGTGTTGGTGCTGCACCTCTGCGGCCCACAACACTTAACTCATGATACCAATTGCCTGGTTACTTTCCTGTTTGTTCCTAACACCTAAAATCAAACTTGAGTAGGTACTTATTAAATGAATGGATGGATGGATAGATAAATGGATGGAGGGATGGATGGATGGATGGTTGGATGGTTGGATGGATGGATGGATAGATGGATGGATAAATGGATGGAGGGATGGATGGATGGACAGATAAATGGATGAATGGATGGATAAATGGATGAAGGGATGGGTGCATGGATGGATGGGTGGGTGGGTGGATGGAATGGATGGATGGATGGATGGTTGGATGGTTGGATGGTTGGATGGATGGATGGGTAGATGGATGGATAAATGGATGAATGGATGAATAAATGGATGGAGGGATGGATGGATGGATGGACAGATAAATGGATAAATGGATGGAAAAATGGATGAAGGGATGGGTGAATGGATGGATGGGTGGGTGGGTGGATGGAAGAATGGATGAATGGATAGATGAATGGAGCTGCACCAGGAGATGCATTCTATCTTTGTTGAAGCAGCAGAATCCCTTCTAGGGAAGCTGCAAACATTTCTGTCAGATTTAGGGGGAATCTGGACTCAGTTTTTTAGGCTTTTTGTTGATATTCTTTTATTCACTTATAGTCTTAGTTGATTCTCACAGCTATAGTTTTCTCTGGGTAGGTCTCTAAGCTACACAGCCAGAGATTCAAACCCAGGGCAACTATCTTGGGACCAACTTGTGTAAATACACTAGTTTTTTGTTTTTGTTTTTTTTAATTTTTTTTTTAAAATTTATTTATTTATTTATTTTTGGCTGTGTTGGGTCTTCGTTTCTGTGCAAGGGCTTCCTCTAGTTGTGGCAAGCGGGGGCCACCCTTCATCGCGGTGCGCGGGCCTCTCACTGTTGTGGCCTCTCGTTGCGGAGCACAGGCTCCAGACGCGCAGGCTCAGTATGTGGGATCTTCCCAGACCAGGGCTCGAACCCATGTCCCCTGCATTAGCAGGCAGATTCTCAATCACTGCGCCACTAGGGAAGCCCAATACACTAGTTTTTAAAGAGACTTTATTGAGATATAATTCACATACCATACAGTTCACCTATTTAAAGTTTACAATTAAATGCTTCTCAGTATAATCACAGAAATGGACAACCACAGTCAATTTTAGAACACTTTCATCACCTCAGTAAGAAATCCCATACCCTTTAACTGTTGCCCTCCTGCCCACCTGTTCCATCCCCTCACCTGCACATTAGTGGGTACCCTAATCACACACTAATCTACTTTCTGTCCCTATAGATTTCCATATTCTGGACATTTCATAAGAATGGAATTGTGTAATCCATGGTCTTTTGTGACTTTCACTTAGCACAATGGTTTTTTTCTGTTTTTTGTTTTTTCTTTGCGGTACGCAGGCCTCTCACCGTTGTGGCCTCTCCTGTTGCAGAGCACAGGCTCCGGACACTCAGGCTCAGCTGCCATGGCTCATAGGCCCAGCCGCTCCGCGGCATGTGGGATCTCCCCGGACTGGGGCATGAACCTGCATCGGCAGGTGGACTCTCAACCACTGCGCCACCAGGGAAGCCCCGTAGCACAATGTTTTTAAGGTTCATCCACACTGTAGCATGTATCAGGACTTCATTCTTTTTTATGACTGAATAATATTCCATTGCCTGAATATACCACATTTTGTTTATCTATTCATCAGTTGTCAGACATTTGGGTTGTTTCCATGTTTTTGCTATTATTAGTAATACTACTAGACTTCCCTGGTGGCACAGTGGTTAAGAATCTGCCTGCCAATGCAGGGGACGTGGGTTCGAGCCCTGGTCCGGGAAGATCCCACATGCAGCGGAGCAGCTAAGCCCGCGAGCCACAACTACTGAGCCCACGTGCCTAGAGCCCGTGCTCCGCAACAAGAGAAGCCACCACAATGAGAAGCCCGCACACCGCAACGAAGAGTAGCCCCTGCTCGCCGCAACTAGAGAAAAGCCTGCTCACAGCAACAAAGACCCAACTCAGCCAAAAATAAATAAAAATAAAATAATAAAATTAAAAAAAAAAAAAAAGAATCTGCCTGACAATGCAGGTTACATGGGTTCGAGCCCTGGTCCAGGAATACCCCACATGCCACGGAGCAACTAAGCCCATGCTCCACAACTACTGAGCCTGCACTCTAGAGCCCGCCAGCCACAACTACTGAGCCCACGTGCCACAACTACTGAAGCCCATGTGCCTAGAGCCTATGCTTCGCAACAAGAGAAGCCACCACAGTGAGAAGCCCATACACCGCAAAGAAGAGTAGACCCCGCTCGCTGCAGCTAGAGAAAGCCTGCGTGCAGCAATGAAGACCCAACACAGCCAAAAGTTAAAAATAAATAAATAAATAAAATAATAATAAAAACATTTACGTACAAGTTTTTGTACGGACATGTATTTTCATTTCTCTTGGTTATATGTATATATATATATATATATATGTATGTATGTATATATATCTAGGAATAGAATTGTTGGATCTTATATTCTTTTTTTTTTTCTCTATTTATTTATTTATTTGGCTGTGTTGGGTCTTCGTTTCTGTGCGAGGGCTTTCTCTAGTTGTGGCGAGCAGGGGTCACTCTTCATCGCGGTGCGCTGGCCTCTCACTGTCGTGGCCTCTCTTGTTGCGGAGCACAGGCTCCAGACGCGCAGGCTCAGTAGCTGTGGCTCACGGGCCCAGTTGCTCCGTGGCATGCGGGATCTTCCCAGATCAGGGCTCGAACCCGTGTCCCCTGCATCGGCAGGCAGATTCTCAACCACTGTGCCACCAGGGAAGCCCCTGGATCTTATATTAACCCTATGTGTAATCCTATGAGGAACTACCAGACTGTTGTCCAAAGCAGCTGCATCATTTTTCATTCCCACCATCAGCACATGAGGGTTCTAATTTCTCCATGTCCTCACCCACAGTTGACTCAGTGATTTGTAAGGGCCTTTCTACTTCTAAGCTCCCAGGATTCTGGAGTGAAATCCATTGACGGTTGAGAGAATGGAGGCCCTTTTCTGGCTTTGTAGATCCCCTTCTCCCATCTCAGCAGAGTTTGCAGAGGGCTGTGGGGCATTTCTCAGTTAATTATCTGCCAGTTAACCACTCAGCCTGCTCCCTCTGGCTGTAACTGGCTACAGACTGCTCCTGCTGCGTGCCGTAAAGAGGTGATCTGCTGCTACCACACTCCAGTGAGGGAAACTAACTGCAGGGCTAATGGGAAATAGAGCCCAAGGACTGTGATGGCCTAATAAGAACAGTCATCTGGGATCTGCCACCAGGTGGGTTCTCCCTTCTCTCTGCAAGGCATCCGGCTGCGTCTGGGCGCCCTTGCTGCAGCTACCCCACTCTAGCCCCCGGGGAGAGCTCCTAGGTCACAGCAGCCCTCTCACCGGGAGACCCCAGTCCTTCCATCCATCTTCTGTGGAATCCTACTTTGTGCAGGGCCCTGGAAGTATATTGATGGGAGAGACAAAATGATCACGTCCACAGGAACACACACTCTAGTGGGTTCCAACGGGAGTGACCTGGAGGTCAGATTTTCTGGCTGCCTATTTCCCTAATTATGTGACCTCAACATGTCCCAGAGAGAAACACTTGGGGGAAACCAACCCCAGGAAAACTACTGTACCTGAGCCTTCAACATGGCCGTGGCCAGCAGCCCTCATCTCTGCTGTGGCTGTCATTGCCGAGATCTCAGTAGTTGGGCTCCGTGTTCTACAAGGTAACAGCCGTAGCCAGCAGATGTCTGTGGTCTGCAGAGCTTGGCTTTCCCACCCCCTCTCTCCAGAAGTCCCTGTAGCACGTAGGACTTTCATCCCTTCCATCCCCGTAGCACGTAGGACTTTCATCCCTTCCATCCCCGTAGCACGTAGGACTTTCATCCCTTCCATCCAGTCCCTTTCCTCTTCATCCCTCAGAGCTTCTGCCCTATCACAGCACAAGCTGGTGGGAACAGTCAGTGATTTATTGGCTCGTGCCACAAAGCAGTGGGACTCTGAGCTGCTGCTGGTCCTGGGGAGACACCCGGGGCTGGAGTCAGGAAGCCTGGGTTGCAGTCCTTCCTGTCGCTAAACCACAGGCACGTTGCTCCAGGGTCCCCATGTGTAAGAGGGAAGTGGTGACGCATACCTGTCTCCCTCATACACAGGGTGATTGAGAAGCGACTGGCAGGATGGTGCTGGGCTGTGCAGACCCCAGGGCAAGAGGCCCAGAGCCCCCTCCCAAGCCTGGACAGATAATTTCAGATCTGATTCAATAGCTCATATTTTCTGGTAGCTTACTGTCTTATCCTGTGAAAGGCACAAAGCCTTGACCTGGAGCAGTGCAGGGCCCACTTCAGCAGTGACCATGGGGAACAGCAGCTCATGGGGGATGTTGGGCAAGGATGGGAACGTTGAGTGGGTGGAGTTCTGGGCTCCTGGCTTCTGTTTAATCAGAGTAACCGTATCTTGGAGCCCCTCTGTTTGGGTTCAAGTTCTGACTCAGCCAGCCTCTTACCAGATGACCTTGGGCAATTCCTCTCTGCCGCGGTTTCCTAATTTGTACAGTGGGGACAAAAAGGTGCCTACATTATAGGATTGTCTTGAGGATTAAAGTAATATATGACAAGCATTTAACAAAGGGTTTGGCACATAGTAAATGCTCAATAAATGCTGGCTGTTATCTTTTCTATATCGGGGCAGCTGGGCAGCCGTGTATAATTTAATTTGAAAAATAAGTATGGTATTAGAGGAAAGTAGTTTGGAAACCAGCAATCTGTGGGGAATACAGTATTGATGGTTTGCCTTCCTGCTTCAGTAAAGGTCAAAGGCAGCTGGCCCTGAGCAGGAGCAGCCCTCTTGGCGTCCTCCAAACAAAGGCAGGGGCAGCATGGGTGTGCTGGCTCCAGACCTGGAGGCCACTCCAGGAATCAGGGGTCTGGTCTTCCATTTTCTGTGGTTTTACACTCCTGGGCACTTGCTGTTCAGTTCTGCCTGTGGTTCCTGGAGGAATGCAGGGAGAGTGATAAGAGCCTGGGCACTGGATCAAGTTCGAAATTCCTGTGGTTGCTATCCAGTGGGCCTCAAGCATTGTGTGTGATACATGCAGGCTACTCAGCCAAACAGGGGTCCATCCCCAGCCTACTGTACTAGCTGATTCCACTGCTAACGTGCCACCCGTCTCTGCCTACCAGCAGCCAGCAGCTGCCTGTGTGTTAATACCAAAGGGACGGAGCATCAGTTACCTGCTGTCCATTTTCTAATTTCTGAGAATCCAGCATCAGATACTCAATGATTAACTGAAAGCCTACAGTGGGCTCAGGTCTGGCTCCCAGGGCACAAGGGGATGAGCAGACACGTCCTCAGCCTCTAAGAGCTTGTAGTTTAGCTGAGGAAGGAGGCAGCCCCTCAGACCACTTCAAGGCTGAGCTGGAGTATGGTGGAGGCATCACAGGGAGCAGTGGGACAGCCCTGTCCTTTCACCTGGACCTCCCTCAAGACACCCAGGAGGGGCACCCCTTTCCCTGGACAGAGTTTGGGGGTACACTGCCTTCTGTGGTTGACAATTTTCTTTGTTTCCAGTGCAGCCCAATCCCTGCAGAGTGACACAATCTCCCTATAATAGCTCTGTGACCTGTCTTCAACCAGGTTAGGGTAGTGTCCTGCTGGTCCGGAAACCTCCCTCTTTGCAGTGACTTTGCATATTTCTATTTTGGACTGTCATGTACTGATTTCACATTGTAACTCCCAGGGGACAGTCCTTGTTCTTGATTTCCAAGTTCTTAGGGACACTCCTCATTTTTGTGGTCATAGACCACCTACAGTTTCTTTCTTGTAGTGGGGGGGTCTCAAACGCGGATGTCTGTGAGGGCCAGGCAGGTAACATGTGAGTGCGTGCAGCCGCGTGAGAGTGATGGCTGTAGGCCGTGGGGAGACATTAGGGAGCATCGGGGTCTGTGGAGAACTGGTGATCACGTGCCCTGTCTGAAGGGCTCGGCCCTGCTTAGCTCTAGCTGACCCTTGTAATGTTGGGAGGCAGGCCAATATTGCTGGATCTCACAGTCTTTCAAGAAAATCAGAAATGTGGATTTTTACGTGAAATCTTTTGGTTTATAAGATTGGCTCAAGGGCTTCCCTGGTGGCGCAGTGGTTGGGAGTCTGCCTGCCGATGCAGGGGACGTGGGTTCGGGCCCCGGTCCGGGAGGATCCCACATGCCGCGGAGCGGCTGGGCCCGTGAGCCATGACCGCTGAGCCTGCGCGTCCGGGGCCTGTGCTCCGCAGCGGGAGAGGCCACAACAGTGGGAGGCCCACGTACCGCAAAAAATAAATAAATAAAATAAAATAAAATAAATTGGCTTGAATATTTAAAAAATACAGGACAGACCAAACGAAATACACTGTGGTCCTGACATGGCCCCTAATGAGCATTTGCAGTCTCTGCTTTGTGGTTATGCTCCTGTGCGGGAAGAGTTGGTCATCCAAGGTGGCAGGGGACAGAGGCTGAAGGGCCCAGTGAGCAGCTTCTGTGGCTGTTCTGAGGGACAGGGTCACTATGAGCTGGGGTAGTCAGGGTGGCGTCCAGAGGTGGGCTTGATCAAGGGGTCCTGGAGGATGAGGAGGGGAGAGGGAAGGGATGCTGTTCTCGGAGCCAGCTCTGTCTTCCCAGCCGTGAGACAGGCCCGCAGGGTCACAGCCCCCCAGGGGACAGGCTTCCGAGACCCCCGCCAGTGTCTCTGAAACCACTTGGTACTGTCACTGCTCCAGCTGGGTTGGTTCAGGAAGCTGTTGCCAGGAGGGAGCAAGATGACTGGGGACCCTGGTTACCCCGAGAGAGACACTGGAGGGAGAGTGTCACCTGAGAAGGAAGGCCTGGGTGCTGGGCCACCGGGCTTGGAGGAGCTTTGTGGCCTTCACCTGAAGTGCTCTCCCAGATGCATCGCCGGGTTCAGAGCAGGACACCTCTGGGCTCTGTTCCCGGCATTCTCCGCGTGAGGTTCCACTCTTTGTCCGTCAACTCAGAAGCTTTTCAAGGCTGATGGCGGGACCCACGCGCTCCACTTCTCATGCGTTTTCACTTAATCCTCCCAACATTTTATGAGATGGTACTTTTATCATCAGACTACTTTAAAGATGAGGAAACGGGCTGCCCAAGGTTACAGAGCTTGGTTTAGCCAGCATTGGAACCCAGAATCATCATGTTTCCCTATCTTAGGAGTAGGAGGCAGGGAGGAAGCGGCCTGACTCCAGCCAAGGATGGGGCTGGCCAGCCAGTGACCCTGAGGCCTGTGACTTCCTTGCCCCCTCGAGCCTGTGGGGCACGACATACAGCAGGTGCTCAGTACCTGTTGAGGTAAATTGCCTTAAGGAAGCTCTAGAATGTGGTGGGAAGAAGTTGGAGTCTTGGTTCTGGGACCAGGTGACCCTGGAGGCTGGTGAACCGGGGGATGGGACAGGTCCACCCCCAGCACCCTTGGCTGTAGTGTTCTAAGAGCTGGGAAGGGGCTGGCGGGGAGCCTGGGCCCAGCAGCAGTGGGCAGAGGAGCTGGGAGGCCCACTCCCGGGGAAGGAGCATGCTGGCCTGGGTGGGAGGGGTCTGGGGAGCCGGAGGCCCGTCTGCCGTCAGGGCTCGGGACGGTGAGAGGTATCGGATGAAGCGGGGCCCCCAAAGACCATGAAGTCTTGTTAAGACAAGATAAAAACCCATAAAAAATTCAAGAGCAGGATAAGAGTTGGGTGACAGTGCAAGGCGGGGTGTGAAGGTGTCAGGAAGCAGCCTGTGCTCAGCCAAGGGAGCGGCTGGGGGGTCTGGACCTGGAGCCCGGTGGAGGCTCCTGTTGACCCCGGGGGCTGGAGGGGAGGGCAGATATGGACGGCAGGACGGTCCAGGGGTAATGCAGGGGCTGGACCTCAAGAGCCCACCCTGGATGCCCTTGTGCCCATTGGTCCGGGCTCGTCTGCTGGTGCGGAGGCCTCTGCAGGGTCGGGGGAGTGACAGTTTCAGGGTGTTTTCTCTAGAGGACGTCCCAGTCGGGAGACTGGGATCCGATGGGGTGTGTCCTGTGCATGGACTGCTGTGGGTGCACCGCTCCCTCTCCCCGCGCCCCCCTTCCCAGGTGCCTCTCCAGGTGCCACCACAGCGGGCATGCTGAGGAGAGTAGGGTTCCCAGCGTCTCTCCTGTCTTCTTGGCTCAAGTGGCCTGAGCCGTCACTGTGAAAACCAGTCCAGCTCCTCAGTTACTCCTAGAGGCTGCTCTGGGGAGAGAGCGGCAGGGCCTGGGCCCATTGGTCTCTCCATGGAAACTCTGAAAGATCCACAGGGCTTGGCCCAGGGCCCTGCATGGAGTGAGGGTTCAATAGGGTGTGAAAATGATGCAATGATTTGGGGGCTGTGTGTTATTTAGGAATAACTGTCTGATGTTAATGACTGTAGCCCAGAACTGCACTTGGGGTCCAGAGACGTTGGCAGTCATTGGGGGAGGGGGAGAGGTGACTCAGCTCAGCAGGGGGTCTCTGGGGATGGCAGACTCTCAGGGTCTTGGGGACCTGCATTACAGGTGGGCTCTATCCATAGGCATCCGAGTGGCTCCCAGCAGACCCTCCCCTTCTCTGGGCTCCAGTGTCCTCATCTGCTCAGTAAAGGGGCTGGATTCTCTAAGATCCACGGAGGTCACGAGGCTTAGATCTCAGAAGCCCCTCCAACTTGTTGAGAGCATTTGGGTATGTCTGGACCCGCAGCTCGGCCCTGTGGGACTCTAAGCAAGTACTGTTATGTGTTCCTGGTGCCGAGAGCCTGGGGTGGAGGTCAGTGATCCCAGGGTCCACAAATAAATATCAGTTCAGCCTGTCAAGGTCCTGCCTGGCCCTAAGTGGGCCATGAGAGAAACTGCCCCTCTCCCAGGGAGCTGGCCAGCAGGCCAGAGGATCAGGATGGAGAATCCAGCCATTTTCCCACCAGGGTGGAAGAGCTGAATAATGGATAGAAGGGATGTGACAGGTTTTCTAGATCTTGGCTGTTCTAAGCCGGGTCCTCTGACCAGCGGCAACACCACCAGCTAGCTGGCAGCTTGTTAGAAGTGCAGCCTCTCAGGCCCCACCTGGGATCCACTGAATCCAAATCTGCATTTTAACAAGATTGCCTGTGATCGCCGCACACAGGAAAGTTGGGGAAGCACTGCTCTGGCCCACTTTTCATAAAGTCTTTTGACCACGCCTCACAGAAAGAAATACATTTCCATGGTGTGTTTATTTATTTATTTATTTTTTTATTTTATTTTTTTATTTTTTGCGGTACGCAGGCCTCTCACTGTTGTGGCCTCTCCCGTTGCGGAGCACAGGCCCCGGACGCGCAGGCTCAGCGGCCATGGCTCACTGGCCCAGCCCCTCCGCGGCATGTGGGATCTTCCCGGACCGGGGCACGAACCCGCGTCCCCTGCATCAGCAGGCAGACGCTCAACCACTGTGCCACCAGGGAAGCCCCCATGGTGTATTTAGATGAGACAAAAGTTCCATGAAACAATAGTTTCACTTACAATGTGTGTTACTCACTGGACTTTTCAACTTTGTTGTATAGTTTTCATGCTGAGATCATGAGTTTGCCTTACACTAAGTTTATTTTGCAGCCACTAAACCGCCGAGACCTGCAGTTTGAAAAGCACCACCCTAGCTAACCCTCATCTGATGTTTGAGTAACAAGGGTTATACCAGTATCAGACATGTAGAGGATGCCTGGTGTCCTGACTCCTGAGACGGTAAACGATGCTGATTTGTGAGGTCGCCTCCAGCTCTGAGTGTTTCTAAACTTTTCTACTTCTGGTGGTTGGGGGCCTGAGGCTCCTGTACACAGAAGCCTCCCCTGAATCCCCCTGCTTTTTTTTGGTAAGCACCAGCGTGGCCCAGAGTCCCCAGGCCAGCACTGACATGAGTGGCCGAGCCTGAGGGCTGCAGGCTGGGGGAAAAGGCATTCTGCCTGAGTCCTGTTTATGCAGGAGGTGAGGCATGGGCCAGACTCAGAGGGGTAGGTTTGCTGCAGGACGTTGTGAAGGGGGTTCCCATGGCTTCCTCAGGGAGGGCTGTGGGTGTCCTCCTCCCCTGGCACCTGGCCTCTCTCCTCCCACACTGGAAGCGGGAGGCCTGGCCCGGCCCTGCCCTGCCCTGGGGGCTGCCTGACACAAAGGAGAGAGCCCTCCTGCAGGCTCTGGGTGTAGGTGGCAGTTGCCAGCACTGTGTTGGGGAGGGAAGTGGAGAAGGGCGGGCCTTGTGTGTAGCAGGGTCACCAGGAGCGACTGCTGGAGGGGGTCCGGGCTGGGGGAGCGAGGCTGTGCTGGTGGAGACGTGGTGGGTGGATGCGATGCAGCACCAGGGGAGCAGCGCTGACTGGCGGGGCCCTGCCGCCCACCTACAGCTCAGATGTGCCTGTATCCATCTGCAGAGTTGCTGTCCTGCTGGGCTGGATGGACAGACCCATGAGTCCCCAGGCCACTGAGCTCAGGAGCCCAGAGCGAGCCCCCTACTGCACTGCACAGCTCCCTGCAGCCGGCCTGCGGGCCAGGTGGCCGGACCCCTTACAGAAAGCCGAAAAATGAGCCCTGGGCTTCCTCTCTGAGGTCGCAGCTGAGCTGTGTGCTGAGGGCCTGAGGGGAAAGGTGGAAGGGTGAGGGGTGCGGGGTTGCCCTTTCAGGGCCCAGAATGATGGATTCCCCAGGGAAGAGCTAGCAGGCAGCGAAACAGAAGAGTCTCATCTGGTTGGCAGGTCGTGGAATTGGTCCTGCGGATTGGGGGAGGAGGTGATGCCTCTAACGCCTGGCTGTTCTTAAAGGGATTGGCTAAATTTACAGCTGCTAATGCCTTTTGTCACTGGGCGGGTGGGAAAGGATGCTGAGAGGGCTGGGACAGTTCCAGCTTCTTGTCTCTGGGCCCTACCTTTTCCTCCAGACCTCTGGCCCCTGATGTAGCGCTGTGAGCCCCACAAAGGATGAAAGGCGGGCAGGCCCAGAGGATGGGGGGAGCGAGATTCCTGACCTCGGGCAGAGCCCGCCGTGTCAGCTGAAGCACCTTTGCTGAGTGCTGGTTTCCCAAGAAAGCCGCACCACTGTGCAGCCTCAGCCCCTCCGTGCCCCTCTTTCAGCTGTGCCCACCCGGGCCCCGCCCTCCCGCCTGCAGGCTCTGGGCTGCCTGCCCTTTACAGCAAAGTGCGGCCTCAGCACTTTTCCCACTCCTGCTGTCTGCCCTTTTGTTCCTGGGCATCCATCACCTGGTAGGGAATGGGGGCAGGGCGGGGCGAGGAGGGGAGCCAGGAAGGCTGCAGGGCGTGTTCCTGGGATCCGGACTCAGCTCCGCATACTGCATCCTGGATGGCTGCAGCCGGGGGAGGTGTCTCTTCTCCTCTTCCACCCCTCCTCTCTTTCTTCCTCCTCTGGTCCCGTCCCCCTTGTCACTTTCACTGATCATTAAAACATAAGCTCTTCTTGCTGGCTCTCAGCTTAGCCAGCAGCCCAGCTGTTTGGGGGTTTCCCATCCCATCCTGATCTTCCTGTGAATGAGAAACGGAGCCAGGAGGACACCCCAAAGCACAGGCAGGAAGGGAGCAGAACAAGCCCTGGAGGAAAGCATCCCTTTATCTCCCTGTGTCTCCACCAGCCTGAAAGTTTACTCTGTGCCTCCTCACTCTTTTTACCTTAAAAATGCGGTGGAGGGCTTCCCTGGTGCCGCAGTGGTTGAGAGTCCGCCTGCCAATGCAGGGGACACGGGTTCGTGCCCTGGTCCGGGAAGATCCCACATGCTGCGGAGCGGCTGGGCCCGTGAGCCATGGCCGCTGAGCCTGCGCATCCGGAGCCTGTGCTCCGCAGCGGGAGAGGCCACAACAGTGAGAGGCCCGCGTACCGCAAAAAAAAAAAAAAAAAAAAAAAAAATGCGGTGGAACTTCTAAGCTTATACCCCAAAGAATTGCAAACAGGGACTCAAACAGATACTTGTACACCCATGTTCATAGCAGCATTAATAGCCAAAGGTGGGAACAACCCGAATGTCCACTGATGGATGAATGGATAAACAAAATGTAGGTCATACATACAGTGTATTATTGTAACACAGTGTATTATTCAGCCGTAAAACGGTGTGAAATTGTGACACATTCTACAACATGCATGAATCTTGAAAACATTATGAGTGAAATAAGCCAGTCACAAAAGGGTAGATATTGTATGATGCCACCAAAATGAGGTACGTTGAAGAGCCAAATTCAGAAGAGATAGAAAGTAGAGTGGTTGCCAGGGGCTGCGATGGGGGATGGGGAGTTGTTTGCTGGGCGCAGGGTTTCTGTTTGGAATGTTGGAAACGTTCTGGAAATAGATAGCGATGATGCTCACACAACATTGTGAATGTACTTAATGCTACTGGGTTGTACACTTGAAAGTGGTTACAATGGTACATTTTGTGTTATATGTATTTTACCCCTATAGAAACTGGGGGATTGAGTGCCTGGCTGATAGCCAAGGAGATGGATAATGTAGCTGCATTCCCTCTCTCTCCCTCCTCCCTCTTCTCTGCTAAAGAGATAAAGCTTGGGTCTTTTCTACTGAAGGAGGGACCTGAACCCTGGTTGGGGCTCATTCTAGAATGTAGAAATGAGCCTAAGTGATATGTTAGCCCGGTTCTCCCTCCGAAAGCAGAGTTCCCAGAAGTACCCCAAGAACAGGAGTCCCTGCGGAGAGTAATACGGAAGGAGGGAGAGCTGGCAAAGGGGCATTATAGATCTGGTCACCACTGTGGGCAGCCGGGCCCGATCCCCTGGGACCCCCTGGAGGACCATGAGGGAGTGTTTGTCCCCGTCCAGGGCTGCCCCAGGGGCTGGTAGCTCCTCCCACTTCTAGGATGCAGGTTCCAGGTGCAGGTACTGCTGGTGTGTGTCAGAGGAGCCCTGGGCCCAAGGCACTCAGGGCAGCTGTGGGGAGGTGCTGTCAGGCTACATGTTGAATCGGACTGGGCAGCAGTGACTGGAGTAGGAGGGGGCCTCCAAGGCAAGTGACCAGTGTGGGGCATGCTCCTTTTCCCTCTGGGCACCAAAATTCTCCAGGGTGGCAATGTGTCTCAGTGCCTGTCTCTTTCCTCAGTGAGCCAGTGAGGGGTGAGTTCTGCCCCCGGGCTCCCTGACAGGACGGTGGTGTGGCCCCATGACAGCCCCGCAAGAGCCTGGGAGCGCCCAGCAGAGCAGGACAGAGACTGCTGCTGTAGGCCGAGCCTCGTGGAAACGCTCTTGTCTAGTTCCTACAGAAGCCAGCCCTCTGCCTGTACCTGTGACGTGTGCCAGAAGCCTGTGATAAGATCTTAAGTCTTCGAGGAATAATAGGCGCGGCCTTAGATACTGGCTTTTTTTCTGCAGGCGGCTCCTTTTCAGCCCTCTCTGGACACTGGCCTTATCATCCCATCCCCCTGAGGCCGTCCGTCTGCCCAGGATCCTGCACTGAGCTAGGCACGGGGGCCAGGTCTCTAGAGCCTGCAGCCCAGTGGGGGTTAAGACACGCACACATACTCACACACACACACACACACAGCACTTGAGGGATTCCCTGGGCTTTCAAAGGGCATTGGGGAAAGGCGAAGTGGGAGATGTCCTGAGGGCCTGAGCAGACTGCCAGGAGGTGGGATGAAGAGGCAATGGGGAGTCACTGGACCTGGAGCTCTGCTGTGAGAACTTGGGCAAGTTACTTAACCTCTCTGAGCCTCAGTTTTCTCTTCTAAAGTGTATAATTATATCGATTACATAGAGTTATGGTGAGGGGTAAGTGGACGAAGGCATATGGAGTGCTGAGGAGAGTGCCTGGCCCATGATACAGGCGCAATACACATTAGCCTTTCCTGATATTGGGGGTTGCCGTATCCATGCCCCTAGGCCGAGGCTGGGTGCATCCTTTGCCCACTGGCCGCTATTAAAGCTAATTGCCCGTTGGGCTAATTGCCTGTTGGCTCTAAGGTTCTAGCACTCTGTGAGTGTTAGGACCCCGAGATTTGGCAGGTGGAGGGAAGGGGTGAGGGACATAGTGTGAGCAAAAGCACAGAGGCAGTAAAAGCATCATAAGCATCATGTGTTAGTGGTTTATTGCCATGTAACAAATTACTACAAACTTAGTGGCTTTAAACGATGCCCGTTTATCATCTCACAGTTCTGGAAGTCAGAAGTCCTGCCTGGTATAGCAGGAGGCTGAAATCAAGGTGTCGGCCAGGCTGAGTTCTGGTCCGGAGGCTCTGGGGGATGAAACCTGACCCCAAGCTCATTGGCTGTTGGAGAATTTACTTCCTGCAGTTGTAGGACGGAAGTACCTTTCCCTTGTGTGTCGTTGACCGGGCATTGCTCTCAACCTCTAGAGGCTGCCCAGGATCCTTGCCCACGCCCCTCCTTCTTCAGGCCAGCAACGCTGTCTCTACCGCCAGCCCCGGATTTAGGGGGCTCGTGTGATTGGATCAGGCCCACCTGAATACTCTTCCTCTCAAGTCTGCTGATTTGGAGTTTAATTATATTTGCAAAATCCCTTCCCAGGAGTTCCTAGATTAATGTTTGATTGAGCAGCTGGGGGAAAGGTGTACACTCAGGACCCTCTTAGGGGGTCTACCTGCCACACACGGCTTGTACCTGGGACAAGGAGCAGAGTGGCGAGGGGGCTGGAGGGAAGCACAGGCAGCCATTGGAGCAGGTGGATGTTGGTGGTGGGAGGGATGTAAGGCCACTGTAGGCCTTGAATGACAGGTGCAGGAAGGGGCGTTGGACACCCCTACCCCCTCCTGTGGCCCTGCACCACTAGGCATGCTTATTTCAGTCTGAGCAAATTACCTGCACACTCACTGCCACCCTGGCCTCCACACCTGGGTTCCCTCACCCAACCCAGAAACCTCAGACTCCTCCCTCTGGGGCAGGTGGACAAATCCATGAGCCCTAAGGCCACTGAGCTCAGGAGCCCAGCGCACACCCGCTACAGCTGGCCTGGGGTCCAAGGGAGACTGGGCCTCATGCAGCAGCCGAAAGCCAAAACCTGAGTCAGGAAACCAGCTGGAGAATGTATGTCTCCCCAGGGAGTTCTTCCTCCCCATGGTCCACACAGACTCTGGGGAGCCTGGCGAGGGTGTGAGGACATCAGCATTCACAGTCTCAGCAGCATTTCTGGAACCCAACAGGCCATTCCTTGTGCTGTTTTGGTTTCATTACCATTAAAAACGCAACAAGCCCTTAATTATCGGTGAATAACTGTGTCCTAAAAAAGCTCTCAGTAATCCAAGGTTTTGAAATGCAAGTGTTCCTTTGAAAATACTGGGATGTTGCCTTTATTATCCACAGTACTGTTCTAGGTGCCCTCAGCCCTTTGTGGTCCCAGAGCCCCGTGCATATGTTACTTGGGTCTTTGTGTATCTAATGGTGGTGGTTGGGTAGAAGACTGTTCTGCTAGTTCTGATGGTGAAGCCATGTGCAGCCTCTGCTTCCTCTGCTGAACGGGCTTCCCTGTGGAGAGCACTGATTTCCAGACAATGGAAGGGATACCAGACAAGCTTTGAAGCCCTTTCCCATCAGGCCTAGAGCCTGTCCAGAGGAAGGGGGAGGGTCCCTGGTGGGAAGGGACCTAGTGGTGAGATTGGTTCTAGCCTTCCCAACTTCCAGGTGGATCGGGAGGGAGCTTTGGGAGCAAGTGTGGACAGTGGAGGTGTCCCTGCAGGCCTGGGTCCCTGCAGCGGCTGGGTTAACCCGGTCTAGTTGGGGAGGGACAGCAGTTCTATTGGTGGACTTTAACAGCTATCCCTGGAACATGGTCACATTATGCCAGGCCCCCCAGGGAGAGGGCCTGAGGGCTGAAGAGGGAGTCATTCTCCTACAGAGGACCATGGCTGGGCCACACCCTCCCAGGCAACCCACCTTGCCTTTCACATTGTATCATTAAAAGCCAGTCACGTCCTTACAGACTGAGTGTAGCGTGTGTCCCAGTAGATGCACCATTAACAGGGCTGCAAGATCATGTTAAGGCCTACAGTCTTCACCTAATTTAGGGATAGCCTGGTGTCCAAAGAGAAAACGTCTCTTTAGAAGGAGGTATTTCTTAGAGGCCCAGGCCCCTTAGAGGGTTTGTGTCTGGGGACCCCTGTACATCTCAGTGCTGGGGTCAGAGACGTAGAAGCCTGTGGTCTGTTTTATTCTGCTTTGTGGTGGATTTTTTTTAACTCTAAGTTGAGAAGTAGGGTTGAACTTGTAGACTGGGTCCATATTCCGCTTTTTCCTGGGTGGTAAGGTCCGGGTATGGACTAACGCTCAACATCGCATGAGTTACTGTGTTGGCCAATTAGGCAAATTACCTGCCTTCTCTGGGACTGAGTCTCCTTCCCCACGCAGGAGGGATCACAGCATCCTCTTCACACTAAAGGCGAGCTGGCACCCCACTGACTTCTCAGGATGTTGGGAGACCAAGACAGCAGGCTGGACGAGGGAATGCTTCCAGGCGGGGGAGGATTTCTCAAGTGGGGTCATCATCTCTGCCTCCAGCTGTGTCTCACAGAGCCCATCTGTTCTCTGTATCCCGCAGCCCAGGCCCCTGAGCGGGAGGGATGGAGAACTCCTCAGCAGCATCGGCCTCCTCCGAGGCCGGGAGCAGCCGCTCCCAGGAGATCGAGGAGCTTGAGCGGTTCATCGACAGCTACGTGCTTGAGTACCAGGTGCAGGGGCTGCTGGCCGACAAGACGGAGGGGGACGGCGAGAGTGAGAAGACGCAGTCCCACATCTCCCAGGTGAGCACTGCCCGGGAGGGGGCAGGGCCTGGGCACGTACAGGGCCTCGGAAGCTCGAAGTGGGGTAATAAGGGTAAGGGACCCTAATTCCAGGCAGCATCTGATCGCCTGGCCCTAGGTTGCCAAGGTGTGGATGGCCCCACCCAGCAGAGCGTGGGATCCAGGCAAGAAGCCCCTGGCTGTGTGCTCCCAGCCCCTCTGACCCACCTCTACCCCATCCTACCCCACTGGGCAGCTGCGGCCCAGCCAGACTCACAGTTCATGGAACACTCGTTTACTGAGCCCCTGCTGTGTGCTAGGCACTGTTCCCTGTCCTTCACAAGCTCATGTTCTAAAAGAGATCTGGCGATTGTAGCTTATCCAAAGGGCACACAATCAAAAGTCTATCACTTGTGAATATTTCCTCTGATGTCGAATACAGGCAGTTGTTGGCGCCAAAGAGTCGAGTCTCTCAGACAGTCATCCAGGGCCCTGTGTGCCAGACCTCGTGACACACATGAAGCCTTCAGACCAGACTCTCAGGTTGGCCTCCCTGCTCCTGGTCAATCTGTGGCAGCCCTGATCCTGGGTAGAAGCTGAAAGACTGTGGGTCGAGATTTGGAAGTTTTGAGTTGTCTTGAGTAGAATGTGAACCATTAAGGGAAGTGACCATGTCACATGCATCTTTGCTGAACATGTTAAATTCTCAGTAGATATTTGTTCAAGAGTTGGTTCCAAATTTGCTACTAGCTGCCTGTGTGACCTCAGGCAAACCCCTCAACTTCTCTGAGGCTTGGCTTTCTTATCTGGTGAGTGGGGATGATCCCGCTGCCTCAGGAATGTTGGAAGGTCAAAGGTGATAAGAGGCTCCCAAACTACAGAGGAGCAGGGTGTTGTCTGCACCCAGAGGCTCGGGGTGTGTGGGGGGGTCTCTTCTGCTCAGGGTCTGGGGCCCAGTGTCCACCTCTTGTCCTTGTCCCCCTCAAGCCTGGGGCTCCTCTGTCAAGTAGAGAAGTTGACATGGGTGCCCTGCTTTGGAGAAACGCCCAGTACAACTGGCTGGTTCACACTCTGGGTGGGCAGAAGATCCAGACCCTCCAGCTTTTTAGAAAGCCAGAATGAACCTGTGGCTTTCCTGGAACTTAGGACCAGGAGTGGACCTGGGAAACTGTGAAGCCTTGCTGGTCCACACCTTATCCCCATTGGAGGGTGGGGAAGGCAAGATCTGCCCTGAGAGAGAAATTGATGCTTTCCTTGGCGTCCTTGAAGTTCTAAAATCGCAGGTGGTGTGAGCCTGTAATCTGTTCAGTATTCATTCTACAAGTGTGTATTGAGCACCTGCTCTGTGTCTAGCACTGTCCTAGGACTGGGTACCTGGGAGTGAGTGAAAGAGGTGAAAAGCTCAGCCCTCGTGGAACTTATCCCAGTGGTGGATGGCAACTGCTGTGGGGAAAAATAAATCAGGAAAATGGAGTGGGGAGTGATGAGGGTCAGGAGGGGTTTGCAATTTTAAATGGATGTCAAGGAAGATGTCACCGAAGGAGGTGGAGAGGTGAACTTGCAGAGGTCTGGGGAAGGGGCAATCCAGGCAGAGGGGACAACACGTGCAAAGGCCTGAGCTGGCAGAGTTATTCCAGGGGCAGCAGGGAGGCCGGTGTGGCTGGAGCAGAGAGAGAAAGAGGGAGAGCAGAGGAGATGCTTCAACAAGGCAGTGGGGTCAGGTAGACCAGATGTACAAGGGCTGAGTCCTGGGGTCTGCCTACATTCAGGAAGCAAGGATGTGAGGGGGACCAGCTAAAGGGACCAAGAGGGGCTGGCAGTGAGGCAGGAGGAAATCCAGGTGAGAGTTGGGTGCTGGAAGCCCTGGGGAGGATGTGTTTCCAGGGTGTTGGGGGCGGGCTGACTGCTGCTGCAGGGCATTTGGGAGGAGGAGTAAGAATAACCTAAAGGAGCCACTGGGGCCGTTGGCGACCCTGATGGGAGGGGTGACGGTCCAGTGGTGGGGGTGAAGGTCAAGGAGATGGGTTTGAGATGGGAGGATAATACAGTGCAGGTCCTCCCTGTATTACAGGAGTTTTGCTGTAAAGGGGAGAGGCATGTGGTTCTGGGGGAAGCGAGGTCACAACGGGAGCATTAACAATGAGCTGTGCGTTGATGGGAGCGGTCCAGGGCAGAGGGGCTGCTTGCTGGAGCAATGGCCTTGAGTAGGTGAGAGGGCTTGGCCTCGGCTCGGGCCCTGTGGATGGGTGCGTGGGGCTAGCCTGACATGTACTGCCTGCCTCCCCCACTGAGTGGACTCTGGTGGCCTCCAGCAGGGCATCCCTCAAAATTTCCTTCAGGTGAAATGGGCTCTTACAGGACGAGGGTCCCAGGAAGCTGTGAAGCTTTACCCCAGAGGAATGCTTTGTGAGTGATAGGATTTCTGTTCCCAGAGCAGCCATCGGGGAGAATTTTGGAAGGAGGGGCCCTCCCAGCGGCTCTGAGCCCCCTGTGGGGACAGCTGAGCTTTCAGGATGGAGAGCAGATGGAGACATTGCCCTCAATCTGGGCCCTGCACTCCCGGCTTCTGCTCCTGGGATTGGTTGGACCTAACCACGCTTGGATGTCCACATCTGGGTGGGCTGTTAAACAGATGTTGGCTTGAGGCAGAGTGTGGAAAACATTTGTACCATCTAGATGCATTCCTTAAACTTTCTGCATTCCCTGAGGTTCCCTGGGAGAATGCAAACACCTGGCAGGGTCCCAGGACCCGCCTGTGTGCAGGTGGCCGAGGGGGACATGTTTCAGTGCTGCTCCCACCAGCTACCCCCCCCAACCCAAATACAGCTGGGGTCCAGACTCCAGGAGAGGGGGCAGCTGTGGCAACTCTAAGCAAGGCCAGGGTTAGATGTGTTATTATAACACACTTCTTTAAAAAAATACAATCTCTGTTGACACAGCTTGCAGGAAATCTTTCTGCTAAAGCACTTTTGCTTGTTTTTATTTAATCTGATGACTATTTTACATGGAAGCCAAAGACAAAAATAAAAAACCTCAGAGAATGTCCTGGGCTGCCTGTCTGTGGTGGTGTTTTGATGTTTCTGGGAGAGAAAATTGTTAAGAATCTTGGAAACCTTGAGAAAACTTGAGGGAGTGGAGAAGAATGTTGCTTTTCAGTGGGTGAAGTCATTTTTTAGGATCTGAGAGATGGCAGTTGACATTCAGGAAGAAAATACCTCATGATGCTTGTAAAGTTGTGTTCTCCCCCACCCCTCCCCCATCAATAACTAGAAAGAAAATTGGATGGATGGACGGATGGATGGATGGATGGGAGAGAGAGAGAGAAGAAACAGAGAGAGACAGGAAAGTGTCCTTTTTTTTCCTAGATGAGTAACCAAGAGAATATATGTTCTAAGTTTCCCAACATGTTTGGGTACCGATTTAAAATTACACCCTCACCCTCACCCACACATTTCAAAAGTGCCTGTCCTCCAGTGGATTCCAAGTCCCCAGAGGCACATCCTGAGAGTTGTCTTCACTCTGTCCTTGGGAGGAGGGGGATTATAGCCCTATTCTGCAGGAGAAAAGACTGAGACACAGAGATGGAAAATGGCCAAACCCCACTGCTTGGTAGTGGCTGAGCTGAGCCCCGGTGCCCACCCCTTCTGCACCTACTTTTAGTTCCATGCTCAGTACAGGATGTGACTAACAGGCTGTTGGGAAGTTCGTCTGTTTTTCCCCTGTGGAATGAGAATTAGGATTCCAAATCTCATTGACCATTAACCTTTTGTGGAAGAGATTGGGATGTTATAAGTGGGGTAGTCTGGCACTTCTGATGTTAGTGGATGGTTTTGTGGATCATCAGCAAGCTTTAACGCAGTGTTCACCACTCTGGCTGCATGTTGGAATTGCTCTGGAGCTTGGACAGATCCCACCCTAGAGTTGAGTGGAATGGGGAGGGGCCTGGGCATTGGCATCTCATCAGCCCCCACGTGAATCTGATGTTCTGCTCAGGTTGACAACCACAGCCACAGGTGGACTTGTCTGACTGCCTTCCTACCCCTCCATGTCCAGCTGCCTTCCCTTGGAAGGATAGAACGTAGGGCCATTGTAAAAAGTGGATACATTTAATGAAAGCGTGTTTTACACTAAATGCTTGTTTGCAAGTCAAATGAAGAGCCAGTGAGGGTGAAGAGAACTTCTTGCAGTTCTTTTTGATGCTCTCAGGCACTTGGAAGTCCTGGGTTTTGTCTCATGCACAGAGACCTTACAGAGAGATACGACCATGCAGATATGTAGGATGGATTCAGATTGGCATGATGTCGCTTTCTCACAATGTTTTTCCTTCTCTTTCTTTTTACATTTTTCCTTACATTCTGCCTTCCCTGTTCACTGTTCCCTCATCCCTCTTTTATCCCATTCCCTCATTTCCTCCTGTCCTTTGAATCCTTTTTCCCTGTCATCTTTGCTCATAGGAGGAAGCGATCAATGGTGGACCACCTATGAAAGGCTTAACAGAAGAAGTGAGTTTAAGGGAACCTGTGGGGTGTGAATGTGGGGACTCATTCTTCTCCTTATTTAAAAAAAATTATTTTTAATGACACAAGTACTGTATGCATATATTCTCATGGTACCTAAGAATTCAAATGCTGATTAGTTACGTCCTCATTCCACTATCTTACCCTACCTCCCACTGGAAGGATGAGTTAACTTCCTCACCTTTTCAGTGCTTTTACGTGTGTGTTTGTGTGTATGTGTGTGTGTGTGTATGTAAAACACGACTTACAGAAATATATTATTTCAAAATCATATATCATAGCTGGTGAATATGTTGTTCAATAACTCACCTTTTCCCCATGGCTGTATGCCCTAGGGATTCCTCCAGGCTTGTATATCTGCTGTGTTCTGTTTAATGGCTGCACAATTGCCCATAGTATGGATGTCCCATTGTTCAACCATTTACCTATTGCTAGACATTTGGATTATTTCCAAATTTTCCCCTGGAAATACAAGCTCTTTCAGTGAATACTTCTGAACATGCCTCATCCTGCATATATAAAACTGTTTCTTTAGGTGGATGCTGGAAAGTAGAATCCATTTTAATAGCTATTGCCAAATTGCCCTCCAAAACGCCTGTTGCATTATTCACAGGACCACCAGTGTATTGGGACAAATGGCCTTTTGTCACTTTAATTTGCATTTCCTCAATTTTTAGTGAGGTTGAGCACTTTTTAATCTGATTACCAGCCATTTTTTAAAGAGGTTAAATTTTTATTTTACTTTTAAAGCAACAATTGGAAAAACAGAGACAATCAGAAAACGGAGAAAGAAGCCCACCATAATCTTGTTTTTTAAAGGAAGAATTTTTCTTTTTCTTTTTTTAATGTTTTTAGCTCTTTATTTAGTTTTTAAATTTTATTTATTTATTTTATTTATTTTTGGCTGCGTTGGGTCTTCGTTGCTGTGCACGGGCCTTCTCTCTAGTTGCGGTGAGTGGGGGCTACTCTTCGTTGAGGTGCGCGGGCTTCTCACTGCGGTGGCTCCTCTCCTTGCGGAGCACAGGGTCTAGGTGTACAGGCTCAGTAGTTGTGGCGCGTGGGCTCTAGGGCACAGGCTCAGCAGTTGTAGCGCACGGGCTTAGTTGCTCCGCGGCATGTGGGATCTTCCCGGACCAGGGCTCAAACCCGTGTCCCCTGCATTGGCAGGCGGATTCTTAACCACTGTGCCACCAGGGAAGTCCCCACCATAACTTTATGTAAAAGCTAGTGTCATTTTTGGATATTATTTTTTCTTCATGTGCCTTCAAGACTTGAGCTTCTAGCATTCCTGTCACTTTTAGCTTTTGCTCGTGTGTTTAGCCTGGTTTCCCACACATTATCTGCTGGTTTTTGCATAAAGTATAATTGTTTAAACCTGCCAGTTACTGTTGGCTAAATAGTGAAATATAATTATAGCTAAGAATGATTAATTCAGGCCCCGTTCTAGGCTCTGGGATAAAGTCATGAACAGAATGGACCATAATCCCTGTCCTAGCTCTTACTTTCAGTTGGAGAAAGACAGATGATAGACAAAGAAGAAAATAGATATTAGAAGGTGATACACATGAAGGAGGCAAGAAGGCGTGAGGTGCTGGGCTGTCTGAAAGGCTTACTTAAGACTTTTGAGCAAAGATTTGAAGAAGGTGAGAGTTGAGGTCACTTAGGAACCAGCCTTCCAGGCAGAGGGGATGTTGAGGGCACAGCTCTGGTGTAGGAGTGTACCCTCCTTTGAGGAGCAGCTTTGGGGCCAGTCTGGTGGGGAGCAAAGAGTCAGGTCTGTGGGGCCTCGTCAGTGAGACGCCGGGAGGTTTTGAGCAGAGGAGGGACATGGTATCACTGGTTAAATTGGACCACTCTGGGTGCTGTGTGGAGAATAGGCTATAGCAAGGGGCGGGATGGAAAGGAAGCAGGGGGACCAGGAAGTCCTTGGTTGGTCAGGGTCAGAGGTGATGGTGAATTGGAGCTGTGTGGCACCGTGGAGGTGGTGAGACGTGGTCAGATTCTCATACTTTAAGGCACAGATAACATGATTTTGTAATGAATGACCTTGACAATAGCCTGAGCCTATAGAAGGACAGACTTTCCAGAAATGAGATGGAAGACCCTGGAAGAGCAGCATTGGGGGAGCAAAGGTCAAGAGTTCAGGTTTTGGATGTGAAAGGTTTAAGATAGTATTGGATATCTTAGCAAAGATGTTGATCAAGCAATTAGATGTACAAAGTGGCATTCAGAAGAGGGGAGGGCTTCCTTGGTGGTGCAGTGGTTGAGAGTCCGCCTGCCGATGCAGGAGACACGGGTTCATGCCCCGGTCCGGGAAGATCCCACATGCCGCGGAGTGGCTGGGCCCGTGAGCCATGGCCGCTGAGCCTGCGCGTCCGGAGCCTGTGCTCCGCAACGGGAGAGGCCACGACAGTGGGAAGCCCACGTACTGCAAAAAAAAAAAAAAAAAAAGAAGAGGGGAATGACCTGGAGATTCACATTTGTAAATAGTAGCATGTGGGTGACATTTTAAGCCCAAGGAGTGAGGGAGCTTAGACAAGAGGGTCAAAGATTGAGCTCTAAGAAGTTGGGGTCATGAGGAGGAGCTACCAAAGGACACGGAGGGGTGTCCATGTAACTCATTTACTCTACGTAACAATGCTGTGAAGAAGGTGCTGTTACTGTTGCCAGCATACAAGGGAGGAAACAGAGGCACAGAGAGGTTGAATATGCTGCCTAAGGTCACACAGTGAGTATGTGGTCAGTGTGAGGTTTGAACCAGATGATCTTGCTCGAGGTACCATACGCTTAACCTCTGCTATGGCAGTTTCTGTCATTATTACAGCTTGGGGGAAATAGTCTGAGGGAGAAAGAGACTTTCCCAAGGTGACAGAGTAAGAGATAGAGCAGGGATATGAACTCATGTTCGCTGCTTCAAGAACTCAGGCTCCTAATCACTGCGTTAAGCTGCCTCCATAACAGGAAAGTTGTTTGGGTTTCTTGTTAGTTAGTTAGTTTGTCTTAAGATCGGAGCAAGAAGCCTTTCTCCCTCTCTGAAATCTCAGCCTTTGGGCAGCATCCCCTCCCCCTCACACACAAGGTTTTCCTGGAGTATCATTGTGGAGGAGAGTGTGAGCTGCCAGCCCGTCTCTGCTCCCACGGCCTCTGTTCCCCCTCTCCTGGTCAGTAAGCCCTTGTGCCAGCCCAGAGGAAGCAGTCGAACAAGCTCCTGACTCTGAGAAGCTCCCATCTTTAGGCTGTCCCCGTCTCCTCTCAGGCCCTTCACCGGGAAAAGAGGACGTTGGGTGAGAGCAGTGGTTCCCACTAGACCTTCGAATCGCCCCCTGGGTGGTCCTGGCACCCCCTTGATTAAGAAGCCATGGATAAGATGGCTTTTTAAATACTTTTTCACTTTGAAATAATTTCAGATGTACATAAAAATTATAATAATAGGACAAAGAATTCCTCCATATCCTTCCCCCAGATTCTCCAGTGTTAATATCTTACCACATTTATATTCTTTCTCTCGTCTCTCAATAGATAGATAGATCAATAGATTCTGTATGTAGAGAGATTTTCCCTTTATCTCTAAACACTTCGCTGTGTGTTTCCTACAAACAAGGACATTCTCTCTTTTTTTTTTTTTTTTTTTTTTGCGGTATGTGGGCCTCTCACTATTGTTGCCGCTCCCGTTGCGGAGCACAGGCTCCAGAGGCCCAGCCTCAGCGGCCATGGCTCACAGGCCCAACCGCTCCGCGGCATGTGGGATCTTCCCGGACCGGGGAATGAACCCGTGTCCCCTGCATCGGCAGGCGGACTCTCAACCACTGCGCCACCAGGGAAGCCCCATTTTATTTTATTTTATTTATTTATTTATTTTTAACATCTTTATTGGAATATATATACAATGGAATATTACTCCCCCATAAAAAGAACATTCTCTTATAATTACAGTATAGGAAATAAACATTGATACAGTTATTATTTAATCTATAGACCTTTTATTTCACCAGTTTTCTCAATAATATCCTTTATAGCAAAAGTTAAAAAAAAATTCTAGGTTCCTCAAAAAATTAAACATAGAATTACTATATGACCCAGCAATTCTACTTCTGGGTATATACCCAAAAGAACTGAAAGCAGGGTACCTGTACAACATGTTCATAGCAACATTATTCACAATAGCCAAAAGGGGGAAGCAACCCCAATGTCCATGTCCATCAGTGGATGATTGGATGGACAAAATGTGGTCCATACATAGAGGAATATTATTGAGGCTTAAAATAAAGGAAATCCTGTCACGTGCTACAACATGGATGAACCTTGAGGACTTTATGCCAAGAGAAATAAACCAGACACAAAAGGACAAGTACTGTATGATCTCACTTCTATGAGGCTTGTAGAAGAGTCAGATTCACAGAGAATGAAAGCAGAATGGCTGTTATCAGGGGCTTGGAGGAGGGGGGATGGGGAGTTATTGTTGGAGGGGGACAGCTGATGGAGCTGGAGTGCTGGATGGTGGTGATGGCTGTACAGCAGTGTGAATGTACTTCATGACACTGAACTGTACACTTAAAAATATTTAAAATGGTAAATTATGTATATTTTACTACAATAAAAAAATTTCTGGTTCAACATCTAATGCAAGACCATACATCACATTGAGTTTCCAACATTTTGACTGGCTCTTTGAATTAATGCCTATTTATCCCCTTTACTCATTCTGCTACTTTTTGGCTGTGTAACCCTGGCTCAGTTACTTAACCATGCTATGCCTCAAATTCCATATTTGCAAAGTGGGGGTAATACATGGGCCTTGGGATCTATGTGGAGTAAATGTTAATGTAAGTAGCAGGCTTATAATAGTCCTGGATTAAATGAAATCTTTATATTTCCTGGGGATGAGTCCTTTGTTACACATGTTGCAAGTGGCCTCTCACTTGTCTTTAATTGTGTTTGTGATTTCTTTTGTCACACAAAATTTTAGACTTTGATGGAGTTTAAAACTTGTATCTTGGATTTTAACCAACTTGGAATGTGTTGTCCATGGTACTGGGAGGCAGATTCTAGGGTCATTTTTTCCTCGCTGGCTTGCTGGTTGTCTCAGTCCCTGTGTTTGTTTTTGTTTGTTTGTTTGTTTGTTTTTGCGGTACGTGGGCCTCTCACTGTTGTGGCCTCTCCCGTTGCAGAGCACAGGCTCTGGACATGCAGGCTCAGCGGCCATGGCTCACGGGCCTAGCCGCTCCGCGGCATGTGGGATCTTCCCGGACTGGGGCACGAACCCGTGTCCCCTGCATCAGCAGACGGACTCTCAACCACTGCGCCACTAGGGAAGCCCAGCATGAAGTATTTAAAGTGTACCGATAGAAGCAGAGAACAATAGAATAAGCATCTGTTTTGAGTACAGACTAAACATCTGTACTCCCATTTATTAAACCTTAACCCTGTGCCATCTTTGTTTCATCTTTTTAAATTAAGAAATAAATTATAGCCGTTATGGTGAAGACCCAAAACCACTCTTGTGAATTCCATGTTCGTTGTTCCCATACAAACAGATTTCCCACTTTTCCTGCCTCTTCGTGTTCAACGACCTTTTCAGGAGGGGCCACCTTAACCCCCCAGAGAACTTGCTCCCAGCTGTAAACCCTTCACCTCAAAGGAGAAATGCCCTGGCTGAACCAGGCATAGGGGCAGGGCCGAGGAGAGTGTTCCCCAAGGGGGCCCTTCTCTTGTTCTGGAATCATCTCATACAGATTAGGACGGGTTCCCGGAAGGTCTGTGTCTGGAGAATTTTCTAGGTGGTGGCTCAGAAAAGGCAAAGGGGAGGGAGGTGGTGGTGGCTGCAGCCTAAGAAGAAAGAAGACAGCGTGGGCAGCAGAATCCCAGCACGGGGGAGGAGATTTGAACAGGGAAGGGAGAGCTCCCAGGGGCTTGTAGGGTCAAGCAGCAGCAGAGAGTGGATGTGGCTGGGAGGTTGGATGGCACACGGGCCCAGTGGTACAACTTCCTGGGAGAACTGCAGTGACTCACATTTAATTCCTCCCCGGGGGTCAGGAAAGCAGGACCCAGCTGGACCACACTCCCTCCCCCAAAAGCTTTCCCTGAGGGCCATGGCTGGGTCTGTGGGGTGGGTTTCTGTGGACTTTACTATCTTGCTAGCTTTCCTAAACACATCAGCCCTCTGCTCACTGCTTAATTGTATGATGCTCTCAGAGCCACTTCTTCATTTCTGTCTCTGCCTGCTCTCCCAGTGGAAACCTGGATGTTGGACTCTAGCTTCCCAACCAGTGGGTTCCCCACACCCACACTCCGGGCCAGTTCAGCCTGTTCTAACACAGCTCTGATGACGCCCTCCCCTAACAGACGCCTTCGGAATCTTTCCACCCAGGAAGAATCTCTGACCGCTTAGCGAGAGAGTCCTGCTTGCTACCCTCTACCCCTGAGCTGGCCAGTGTTCCCCTGCCATGTCCACACTTGGGCTCACTCTTCTCCAGGGATCCCGGCTCAACTGCTTTCCTTCCCTAGGGAATCCCTCCGAGAGCACACTGTCCCTTCTCAGCCTCGCCCTCCCCCTCCCTGCGCCACTGTTACTGCACATCTCACCTCTCCTGTGAAGGGAGCGCCGGTGGCAGGTTCCACACCAAAGGTGCTCAGGAAGGTTGGCCAGTGTAAAGTCAAGGATGAGCTTTGACAAAGCAGAGCAGTCTCATCGGAGCTTGGAATCGCTCTGGGAAAGCCTAGCCAGGGGGCTGAAGTGGCACGTGGCTGTGCACAAAGCCTCGGCTGCCCCTCTGTGCCCGCTTGTCAGGAGCAGCCAGTGTTGCACCCCATCCCCGCCCTGCCAGGGACCACGTGGGGACCACGCTGACCCCAGGAGGAGGTGTGCCCACCCTCAAGTCACCTCTCTGTGAGATGTCAAGTCAGCAGTATGCAGCTGGGGTTGAAGTGTTTGGGTTGCCCCACTGGAGGAGGCCTTTCTCTGCAAGGCTGTCCTGGGATGGGACGAGAAGTACAGGATCTAGTTCTCTCCTGGCCGGTAGTCACTGTGTGCCTCCCCACTGTCAGCCAGGCTCCAACCAGGAAAGGAGAAGCCACTCAAGTATAGAAAGCAGTAAAGCAGAGGGACTGTTTTTATAGTAGTTCAAATAGTTTACAAATATATATATATATATATATATATTATATATATATATATATATATATATATATATGTATGTGGATTACTTTTTTTTTTTTGACTGCGCCACGTGGCATGTGAAATCTTAGTTCCCTGACCAGGGATCTAACCCGCGCCCCCTTCAGTGGAAGCACGGAGTCTTAACCACTGGACCACCAGGGAAGTCCCTGGATTACTTTTTATTTTGAAGTTACTTTTGACTCATAGCAGATGTGCAAAAATAGTACAGGGTGTTCCCATGTACCTGTCCCCTAATATGAATATCTTACATAACCATAGTACAATGATCAGAACTAAGAAATTAGCGTTGGTACAATGAGACTTTATTTGAATATCACCGGTTTATCTACTAATGTCGTTTTTCTGTTCCAAAATTCAAATTTGCATCTAATTGTCATGCTTTCTTATTCTCCTCCAACCTGTGACACTCCCGTGGTCTTTTCTTATCCCTACAACCTTGACACTTTTGAAGAGTATTGGTCATTTATTTTCTGGAAAGTTCATCAGTTTGGGTTGCCTGATATTCTCTCATGATCATATTGAGATTGTGCATTTTTGGCAAGGACACCTCAGGAGTGACATGGCCCTTCTCAAGGCATTATGCTGGGAAGTCCACGGTGGTAATATGTTTTATTACAGGTGATATTATCCTTGATCACTTGGTTTAAGGTGGTGTCTGATAGATTTCTCATTTTTCCCTTTTTTTCTCCTATAATTTAATAAGTATCTTTGCAGAGGTGCTTTGAGACTACAAATATCCAGACAGAGGGAATTTAACCCAGGGAGTTGGTTACCCACATGATAAAAGAGCTGAGAAACTAAACAACCACAAAGAGCCATTACCACTTCTAGGCCTGAGGCACAAAGGGAGGAGATGGTATTGCCAGAGCCCAGCGTTAGGGGTCGTGCACAGAGGGCCCATCTGGTGAGGCTGGAGCCTTGAAGGAGACCCAGTCATTGCTGGTAATGCTGCCTGAAGCATAGAGAGATGGGAGAGAAACACTACGGCTTCTCTCTCTTCCTGTCTCCCATTGGCCCAACCCAGCTGGAAGCCAGCTGAGTCTGCAGGGTTCAGCCCCTCTGCAGTACAGAGCCAGGATGGGCAAGAAGTGGCTCTGAGGGCACACTCTCTTGGGACTGGTACCTTGCCTTTGCCAATTCCTTCGAGCTGAGCCGTGCTGTCCAATAGGGCAGCCACTAGCCACATGTGGCTCTTGAGCACTTGAAATTGACACGCTTTAAGCAGATTTCAAAACCTTAGTATGGAGAGAAGTATGTAACATATCTCACTGATCATTTTTATATCAATTACCTATTGAGAGAAACATATATTGAGATAAATAAAATGCATTATTAAGTTTCATTTTACCTTTTTCTTTTTTCTTCTTTAAATCTGGCTACTAGATCATTTAAAATTATGTCTGCGATTCCTATTCGTTGGCCAGCACTGCTGTAGAGTACACTTGTACCAGCCTGTATCATCGGCATTGTAATAAAATCTTTCCTATACAAAGGTCATGCCCTTGACCCACAGTCGGGAGGCTGGCGGTGTCTAGCCAAGGTTTCACGAATCCAGGACGGTGATGGCTTTGAGCCATCCACACTCACTCACAGTTCTGACCAAGTGTGTCAAACAGAGAGAGACTGGGCTGCTCTGCTTTTTATGAATCATACAGGTGTAGGTCAAGATCAACGTTCAACGTGAGCTGGAGAGCCTACCTAACATTTAACACAATAATAAAAGCACCACCATATATATATAGATAGCACATTACTGTGGAAGAGCTGTACTCTTACTACTACTTTATATCTATATATAGATTTGGTGTAGCTTACAAAGTCCCTTCATTTCAACCTTGCAGAGTCACCCAGCCTTGCTGTCCCCATTTTATAGATGACAAAGTGAAGCCTGGGAGGTTACATGGACTTCAGTGGCTCTCAAACTTCTGGTGCATCCCTTGGAAAGCTTGTCAAAATGGAGAAGACAGGTGCTGCCCTCAGCAAGTGATTCAGTGGGTGGAGATTAGGACCCAGAGACCCCCTATGTGGCAGGGTTTGAGGACCGTTACACTGGTAGTTGTCATATCACACTTTGGGGCACATGGGGCCCCTGAGGTCAGTGGTGGGACTGGGCTTCTGATGGCCAGTCTGGGGCTCTTCCCCGATGCCATGCTCTCCTGTCAGTCCACAGGTCCACCGTACTTTGGGGCTGGGTGTACGGTATGATCCACACATCCATGCCTCTCCTCTAGCTCCAACCTTGACACCGTAGGGAACTAGTGTGGCTGAAGCGTGGTTAGGTGGTCAAACATGGTGCTGGTTTCTCAAAGCTCATATTTACCCTCTGTGTTGTCTGGTTGGCTTTGGAATGTAGCTGGCTCTTCATCACTTTGGTGGGCTTAGGTGGCAGGAAATGAGTTTGCCTTCCCCACACATATGCCAGAGGGTCACCTCCATGTGGCACTGGGAGAGGCCAAGTGGGACCTGGTGATACAGAAAGATTTCTCTTTGAAAATGGCTGAGCAGGATTTCATACTGGCTCTACTGCAGCAGGGTGGGACCGTGCCTGGGGGGCCAGAGCAGAGTGAGGATGAGCCTGTGTGTCCTGCCATCACTGACCACTCCTTTCTCCCCTGCAGTGGACGGCGGACTGCAATGAGCAGCTGGACTGCAGCTATTCCTTCTCCCGAGGGCGAGCCCCCCTGCAGCAGGTAGGGAGCCAGCTTCGTGCTCCATCTGGGGGTCATCGTGGTCTTGTCTGTCTGGGTTCCTGGGCTGTTCACCATGGTGCTCCTGAGAGGTGGTGATGTGGGAGTGAGGGAAATGGGACAGGGGAGGGTGCAATCTGCCCTCTGGAATATCCAGCCCACAATGAAGCCCTCCCTGCCCAGAACACATAGAGTCGTAAGATTTATTTTTAGTAGCAGCATTATTTATAATAACAAATATCTGTAAACAACTACTGATCCGTTGAGAGGAGAATAGATAAATGATACGTGATATATCCTTACCATGTACTGTAATACAGCAATAAAGTGAGTGATCTGTGATACATCCTTACGGTGGAATATTATACAGCAGTAAAATGAGTGAACTGGAGGTTCGCACATCAGCAATGATGATGGATCCCAGGGTTTTGGTCGGGGGGCACTCTGGAGATCGCTTCTGCTCCAGGTCTGCAGAGGACTGGGAGGGGCAGACTGTGGGTGTGAGGGAAGCCAGCCAGCTTCCTGGGACCAGGCTGGAGTCCACTGCTTCTCCCCCTGCTGCTTCCCTGTGAGATCCCGACGGGGCCCCTGTGCGGGTCGTGTGCCCCGGAGAGAAGGAGGCAGCTGCTCCTTGGGAGCCGTCCCTGGTGACCCCCAGGTCCCGTACACCCTCTGGTTGTCGAGCTGTTCTTGCTGATACCTTGTCCCACCTGTGGGAGGTGGTGGGATCAGAGACTGAAAACTCCGTCTATCCCCAACCCCCAGGCCAGCCTCCCACTGCACCTGTCCAGAGAGATGAGGGAGGCTTTATGGGCTTCAGCAGTAACTTGCTCCCTGTTCCAAAGCACCTGTGTTGACACATTGCCTGGGCCCACTTGCTTGTGTCCGACTTCGGTCCATGGTGCTGATTAAACCAACTCTTCTCTATTCTGTCGTGAGGGAAGGGGGGCAGTGGCCTCAGTTCCAGATCTTTCTTAGGCTGTAGGGCTTTGCTATACCATGGGGTGTGTGTGTCGGGGCAGCTGCCCTGGACAGTTCTGTCACATGACAAGACGCTTGTGTGTGTGTTTCGTTGATTCTTAAGTAGGAGGCCACGCTAAAGGCAGGGTGCGGTGCTCTGCCACAAACTTGGTGGCAGTTCTCTGTGTCCTCAGCTTCCTCGTCTAAAAACCAGGAGACTTGGTGGCTTCTGACGGTCCTTCTAGCTTCTCCATGCCATTTACAGACAGGGAAGCTGGGGTCCATGGAGGTGTCATGACCTGACCAAGCTGGGACTTGAAGCCAGGTCTTTGCCTGTCCTGTCCCCTCATCGGCCCTTTACCTTGTCTTCCTGTAGTAGGTAGCCTTCTATGGAGGTCTTTTGTCCTCCCCACTAGACTGCTGGGGCTTGGTCATGGACTCCGTTTATACTCCCTAAACCCCTCCAGCTCTTGGCCGAAGACCTGACACATCAGGGGCACTGTCACTAGTGTCTGCCAATTATCTGGGGTTTCCTACATGAAGATTCTCTTAACACTTCAGCAGCAAAGGTGGACTTAGATTTGGGGACTCAAAAATCAGAGAGAAAGCTTCAGGGAAGGGTTGAAATTCTTGGATGGGGACATAAGAGGCTGGTAAATGAGAGATTGAAAAACCAGCTCTCTGTTATTTAGTCAGTAGGTGTCTGGTTCTGGAATCATCCAGAGTCTTCCTTTTTGTTCTCACTCCTTTATCTTCTTTACTGGGTCCCCACTCCCCACCCTTTCTCTCTGGTCCCATTTTCCCATCACTCTGGACAGGTTTCCAGGGGGATGAGATTGGCGTATCCTCCCACTTGGTTCTCATCTGCCTGCCTCACTCTGAGCTGTCCTTTCACAGCTGGTTTCACCCCCTGGAGGAGGGTGGGTGGGGTGTTAGCCAGGGCTGGGGGCTTGTGGGAAGGGATACCCTGGCACCATGAAGACCAGCTGACCCCGAATGCCATCTTAGAAGCAGCTGAACAGTCGGCTTGGGGTAAGCAGGGGCTGAATGAAATGCAAAACAAAATGCAACTGAACTTAAAGAAGAAATTGTAAAAGGCTCATGTTAGGTCCCTTCTTGGCAGGTGGAACTGAGCATAAGTCCATTATAGGGGATGAGCCCCAGGAAGGGGGAGGTGAGCTCTCAGGATGTAAACCCACTTTACTTCCGTGATGTGCCTGGAACATGAGGGCTTCATAGTAGGGGTTTCCTACAGGCCATGGGGCCATTGGCACTCCCACCGCTCCCGAGTAGTCTCTCTGATCATCTCAGAGGGAGGAAGGGAGAGACATCTGCTTCCAAGAAGCGGAATAGTAGCCGGGGCACCGAGGGACAGCCACGGCCTCAGCCCCATGTGCCACGTGCCTTGTACGTTCTGGATTCAGAGCCCGCAGTGTCCCCATGCGGCGAGCCAGCTGGGGGAAGCGGGAAGGCTGCTCCGCCTGAGTCCTGGTGAGGTTCCACCCTGTGCCGTGAGAAGCTGCTCAGAGCCGAGGAAAGCGCAGCGGGCCCAAGAGTTCAGGGTGTTTGCAGAGGGAGTTTTCATAGATTCCTCTGCTGGGGAGTGTTTGTAGTGGCCTGGAGAATGGCCCCTGAAAGACAAGATAATGTGTAAAAGAATGCCCAGTGCAGGGCAGGAGACACAGCGTGCACAGCGTGGCCAGACCTCAGGTGGCCCAGAGCTAAGGCACTCAGGCAGGCCGAGCAGAGGTGGTGGCATCGGGCTGGCCCTCCTGGAAGGCCCCGGACGCTGTACCCCGTGCTGCACGGAGAGGCAAGATTGAAATGAGGTCTCCTGGGGTCATCACCTTGGTTCGGTGATGAAAGGCCTGATTGTAGACATTAGTAACTCAGTTAACTAGGGTACGAACAATAGAGTGGTGTACAAGACGGAAGGCTGTTTCTCTCTCGCCACCCTCCTGGCAGGGTGTTCAGGGCTGGCATGGCAGCTCAACGGTGTTGGGACAGCCTCCTTGTTTCTCATGCTCTGCCCTCTCTGGGGTGTTGCCCTTGTCCCATGGCCCATGCTGGCTCACGTCCACGTCCACATTCCTGCCAGTGGGAGCACCCACCCTGGGCTTCGTCTCCAGGAGCCTCTGATGTCACCTCAAGAAGCAGCCATCTTTTTTTTAAAGTTAAAAAATTTTTAAATTTTTTGTCCACACGGTATGTGGGATCTTAGCTCCCCGACTAGGGATGGAACCCACGCCCCCTGCAGTGGAAGTGCAGAGTCTTCACCACTGGACCGCCAGGGAAGTCCGTGAAGCGGCCATCTTCTTTTCTTTTTTTTTTTTATAAATTTATTTTTGGCTGTGTTGGGTCTTCGTTTCTGTGCGAGGGCTTTCTCCAGTTGCGGCGAGCAGGGGCCACTCTTCACCGTGGTGCGCGGACCTCTCACTATCGTGGCCTCTCTTGTTGCGGAGCACAGGCTCCAGACGCGCAGGCTCAGTAGTTGTGGCTCACAGGCCTAGTTCCTCCACGGCATGTGGGATCTTCCCAGACCAGGGCTCGAACCCGTGTCCCCTGCACTGGCAGGCAGATTCTCAACCACTGCATCACCAGGGAAGCCCAAGCAGCCATCTTCTGATGCCCTCCGGTGGAGGGATCAAAGCTGGTCAGCATCCCTTGAGTGACATAAGGAAAGCCCCACAACTTACCAGAGACAGCTGCTCCTGCCCACCCTGCCCTGGAGTGGTCCCCTGATGGAGGGGAAACCAGGGAGCTCCTGGCTGAAGAGTGCCTTAGCTGGGGGCAGCTCTGACAGGATGCTGCTGCCCATACAGCCTTCAAGGGCCCCTTAAGCCTGGTCCACCAGATGTAGGAGCACTGGACCAGCTCATATGAGCACCCACTGGCTTCCTCACTGTACCCTCTCCACCAGGCAGACACCCTCACCCGCACACTAATCCATGGTATGATCAGGATGTTCCATATGTACATCTGCCTGTCCCCTCAGCCTGCTGGTGAGCCTTGAGCTGGGCACCACCAGGGCTCCCTTTACATCCCTGACCCACCCCGCCACCAGCCTAGGGCCTTGCACACAGTAGGTGCTCAATAATGATACCTGAGATGGATCAGACCCGGTCTACGCAGTCATTCCCTAACGGGTTCTGTTCCTCTGGCCACACCAACTTTGCTGAGCTTTTGGAAGTCATTGGGATGATGGGGCAGCTCTACTATCCCACATTCACCCCTGGGAAGAATTTCAGGAGGAAACTGAGGCTAGATTGAGACTGGGGTGGCTGCTCTAGCACTTTCCCTGACTGCCCCACTTTGGGCACATGTACCCAGGACAGTGGGGCCCACAGGAGGATGCTGAGGTGCTGCATTCTGCCCAGAAAGCTGTGTGGTGAGTCACAGACCATGCACTGAATGAGGAGCTGGGTGCAGGCATCCTTTGAGAATTAGTCATGCACTGGGATTATTTTTGTTGTTTTAATTAATGAATAAAACCAAAAAAACCCTTGCCTTCTCTGAACCCTTTCAGAGGCACAACGTAGAGGTAAGCCAGGGTAGGTAGAGTCCCACGAGATGGAAGGAGGGGGCTCAGAGAGTCCAGAACAAAAAATGGGTTCCACATAGTCCTGAAGAGGCCCGTTAACTGCCTGTAGTCAGGACTTGGCTGTACTGGGGACTGTTTGGCGTCCTGGCAGCATCTTTCCAAGAGAGTTTGTCCGCCACCTAGTCATTTACTCAGGAGGTCGGAATACAGTTAACAGGGGAGTTGCCCAGAGATGATTTAGAGAAAAGCACCTGAAATGAGAGAGTGCAGCCCAGTGCATTTAGACGACATCCCCGGGTGCCGGCCCAGGACTTAGCATTCAGGGAAGGAAGCTGAAGGCATGTGAAAGGTTGTGTGGAGTTAGGAGCAAACAGGTCTTCTCCATCAGCACAGAAATGCCAAGGAAAGGAAATTGATGTGCCAGACAGCAGCGGTGCCTCTGATTAGACCTTGAGAAGGACTTCCTGACCACAGGACTTGTTGACCCACCGTGTTGGCTATTGAGCAAGTGATGGGATCTTTGCTGGGAACCTGATGAGCACACGTCTTACCAGACAGGTTCATGCAAAGCCCTGGGAAAGGTAGGGATGTGTCAGAAATGGTGTCCTGAGTCCTGGCTGCCAGGCTGTGATCCCACACTCCCTGGAGTGAGGAGAGAAGGGCACTCCCCTCTTCCACCCCGTGATGCCCGGTAGCAAATCGAAGCATCAGGAGAGAGTGAAAAGAGCCTTGTTCCAGGGGTCAGAAGAACCAGATGTTGACCAGGTGTGACGTGCACTCCAATGCCTCTTCCACAAAATGAGGCATTGGACTACACAGACTCCTCTGAGCCTCTCTGGAAACATCTTTCACTGTTTATATTCTGTGTCTCCATGAAGTGGGTCCAAATGGCTGCTAAAATCAGCAGGTCTGGATTTTCCTGATTTCTCTACTGTTCCCCCCACATACCCTGATGCCTGTGTCAACCTGCAGGTTAGATATATCCTACGTGTCAGCATTGACTGTGACCCAAGAGATAACAGATGGTAGGCAGAGGTGAGCCTCAAATGCACTGCTTACCTCTGGCCCACAGAAAAGGGTAGAAGGAATTTTCTGCCAGTCATCTTGCTGCCCTTGAGGAATTATAGTATCTGATTCAGAGCCAATCTAAAAACTCAGTACAAATGATATCTGAGTCAAAGTGCCCAGATTTTTAATCAGCTTCTCTGAATAATTAAGAAATATCATGTGTGTGTTCATGGCACTGCTCTCTGTTCACTCAGCATTTATTGACCACCTGTTGTGAGCTTGGCTCACATATGAGCTGGAGCCTTTGGGCTCACTACCTGTTTGTAGAGCAGAGGCTAGTGAACATGAAACAGACTAAAGGCACACACGGTAAGACCCCCAAAGAGATGCCCTGACCACAGACCCTGCAGTCATTCCAAGGAATGGCCCTGTTGCTCTCTGCCGGTAGGGAGATGGCTTGCAGGACATGAGACTCAATCTGTGCCTTCAGGGATGGATAGGATGTCTGACCAGATGGAAGGGAAGAGAGAAAAAGGTGAAGAGAGAAGAAACGGTGTTAGCAGAGACTTGAAGTTGGCCATGATGTTGGGATATCAGAGAGGAGGAGTGGGCACAGCTGGAGTCGCTGGTTAGTGCTGGGTTTTACCAGAGTGGTAGGGGATGGGGTGTCTGTACACCCCGCTGAGTTGCTGGAGGTGCTGTCCAACCCCACACATTTGTGTACCTTGCATGGCTTGTATTTTCTTTGTCATTCCTTACAGGTAAATTGTGTCCCCCTGTATCAGTCAGGATAGCCTAGGAAATGCTGCAATAACAAACAGCTCTGAATCTTAGTAACTTTAAGCCACCCATTTAGGACCCAGCTTGGTGGAGCAGTTGCCATAATGGAGGGAAAAGAGCACCGGAGGCAATTCAGCGCTCCAACCTAAATGTAACACACATCACTTCCACTCTTAGCTTGTTGCCCAGAACTAGTCACACGGCCCCACCCAACCATAAACACACTAAACAGGAGAATCCTACTATACGCCTGGACCAGGGAAACCAGAACTGGTTGGTGACTGGCTAGAATGACGGTCACATGCTCCACTTCTAGTGGAAACTCAACAGGGGCTGTGGCTGACTTCCTCCCCCCCTTATCTCCTTTACCACATTAAATCCAGAGCTAGGCAGGTCTCCAGTGAACCCTGAAGATGTGGGCTCTCAGGATGAGAAGAAGCTCAGAGGTCACCTGATCCAACTCCCTGCAATGCAGGATCCCCCTGCTTCTTGAGGCCATTGAGCTGCTGGACGTTTCCAGAAATGGAGAACTCGCTGCTTCACAAGGCATCTCAGAGCATGTGAGGCAGCTCCACTGATAACAATGTCGGTCTTTGATTCAGCCCAGACCACCTCCTCATGACTCCAGCTGATGGCTTTAGTTTGATTCCTTTTGTCCATGGCTATTTAGCCTCTCCCCCACAGTCTGCCATGGCAAGTCTGCTTTCTAAGCTAAGCATCCTCATTCCTGCAGCTATTTCCTTTTGTTGTGGTTCGTTTATTCCTTTGATTATTTATTTGTTCGTTCATCCATTCATCCAACCAGCACGTCATCATTGAGGGCCCGTGTGCCAGCCACCATGCTAGGAACCAGGAATCTGGATGGGGAAGGCAATGGGTGCAGTCTCTGTGTATGTGGAGGGTAGAGTGGGCAGGGGTGGGGGCGGGAGATGGGCACTTAAACCACAGTGCTAAGAAGTCTGGGACATGACACACTGCTTCCCACGTCCTGTCCCATCCTGGGTTACTTTTCTGGGAGCACCGTAAGCACAGACTATATTTCCTCTTAATAAGCCTCCCAAAACTGAACACGGCATGTACTTCTGCTGCTCCCAGCATGTGAGCCTCTCTTTTCCAGAAGATGCCATCTGTCCCCGTCCTCGGAGTGACTTCTGGCTCCAGCTCACCCGGAGGAACCAGGATACAATACTTACCAAACAATATTGATGATTGACTTCTATAGGGAGAGTAGTCGGCAACTATTCATTGAGCCCACGTTGTAAACAGGATGAGCCATGTGGCCTGGTCTCTGCCCTCAGAGTACCCAGAGTCTGCTTAGAGAAAGAAGACTTTCTCTAGTGGACAAGCAACATTCTAGAGCCGCGTGTGAATACCGGGAGGAGGGGAGCTGGCTGCAGCTGGCGTCTGTAGAGGTCAGATACCCGGGCATGAAGGGGGAGGAGCCATGCTGTCATGGTAACGGCATCCGACTGGAGGACTGGAGTGAGGAGATGTGAGTCCTGGCTTCTGTACCTCTGACTCACTATTCCATCACTGGTGAGATACGTCATCTAGCTGCAGCCTCAGTTTCTCCTCTGAAAAATGAGGAGGTGAACTAGACTTAAGGTCATCAAAATGTGTTGTTAAAAATACAGATTTCTATTTCTGGGAAGATGGAATAGATGTTCTTTTCTATATTCCTCCTGTACAACTAAAACCCTGAACATTCTATATAAAACAAATATAAGAAGATTCTGAAACAGAGAGAGAAGGCAGACCAGCTAGGGACCTTGGGACCTGAGTATTGACACAGGACTGACCTCCCTGGGTTTTCTTTTTGCCTCCTATATCCCAGACTTGAAGCTGAAGATGTGGGTAACTAGGAAATGCCAGTGGACACAGATTTTTTTTTTTTAAGTTCCAATAAAAGCCTATTATCTCTAAGCTTAGGTCCAGGAAAAGAATAGAAGCTTAGGTCTAGCAAGATAGAAAACTTTTAGACAATAGCTGCTGTACTCCAGCCAAATAGCACAGAAAAAAACTGTAGCACCATCCCCACCGTCACGAGCAAATAACCAGGGGGAACCTGGACTTCCACCCGCTCCGGGCTGTAATGAGGCCCCCTAACTCCTTCAGCAGTGTGGCGTCAGAGAAGGTCAAGTAGGAGGTTGTGACTTTCATCCCTGCTGGCTGGTAAGAAGCTCCCTGCCCCCATGGTATTGTTGGAGGCCATGCGGGGACCCTGGACTCCCACCCCCACTCAGCAGGATAGAGGTGCCCCTCCCCTCCCTGCTGGCATGTGTCAGAGGAGGTTCTACTAGAGAGCTGGGACTTCCACTGTTGCCCGGTGGTCGTGAGGCCCCCATAGCAGGGTCAGTGGGGACCATGTGGAGTCCTGGAACTCCTACCTCCACTGAGCCATAACAAATGCTCCACTGACAGTACTGAGGTCGTGCCCAGCCCCCTTTCCCCTGGCAGAGTGGTACCACAAAAAGCCAGTTAAAACAGAAGATTTAAATGAGATTCAGAGTCTCATTACGTAACATGAAAGTGTCCTGATTACAATCAAAAATCATTTCTCATACCAAGAATTGGGAAGATTTCAAAGTGAATGAATGAAGACAATAAATGTCAACACCGAGATGTGAAATTGGACTTCATCAAAATGAAAAACTCTTGCTCTGGGAAAATCCCTGTTGAGAGCATGAAGAGACAAGTTACAAAGAGGGAGAAGATTTTGCAAAACATATATCTGACGAAGGACAAGCATCTAGAATAGGTAAAGAACTCTCAAAACTCAGCACTGAAAACAATGCAATTAGAAAATGTACAAAATACATGAAGAGGCATTTTTCACTAAAGAGGATATACAGATGGCAACTAAGCACACAAGAAGATGTTCATTGTTAGCTGTTGGGGAAATGCAAACTAAAGCCTCAGCAAGGTATCTCTATACACCTGTCAGTATGGCTAAAATTAAAAAACGAAAACAGTGACAACACCGAATGTCAGTGAAGATACAGAGAAATTGGATGACTCACACATAGCTGGTGGGGATGTTAAGTGGTACAGCCATTCTGGAAAACAGTTTGGCAGTTTCTTATAAAACTAAACCTACAAGTACCATATGATCCAGCAATTGCAATCCTGGGTGTTTATCCCAGGGAAATGAAAACTTATGTTCACACAAAAACCTCTACTTGAATGTCTATAGCAGCTTTATGCATCATAGCCAAAAGCTGGAAATAATCCAGATGTCCTTCAACAGGTGAATGGTTAAGTAAGTTATGGCACTCAGCAATAAAAAGGAATCAACTCTTGACGCATGCAGTAACCTGGATGAATCTCCAGGGAATTATGCGGAGTGAAAAAAGGCTAATCCCCCAAAGTTACATACTCTATGATTCCACTTATATACCATTCTTGAAATGATGGGATTATAGAAATACGGAGCAGGTTAGCAGTTCTTCAGGATTAGGGGAGGGGGGCACGATGAAGTGGGTGGGTACAAAAAAAGCAGCAGGAAGGATCCTTGTGCCGATGGAAATGTTGAGCCTTCTAGAGGGTATGGCTCTCGGTACCCTGGATGTGATCCGAACTATATACTTTTATAAGTTTTTCCTTGGTGGGGAAACAGGGTAAAGGATACATGGGATCTCTATTATTTTTTACAACTAGATGTGAATCTACAATTATCTAAAATAAAAGTTAAATTTTTTAAAGTACAGAACCTTTTGTTTCATCACAGTCTTTCAAGGAAATCTCATGTAGAAAACCCAAAGGGCAGAACTGTTTGGTGAGGCAGGGGAAGGAACCCACCTGCTTTCTCTCCCACTCTATCCACCTCGTCACTGTGGGAGCGTCTAGATCAGCCCTGGGCCAGATGATCTCTCAGCCCCTTCCCTCCCTGGCCTTCTGTGGTTCTGAGTCTGGCGCTGGCAGGAAGGGAGATATCTCCAGCAACTGGAGAGTTCCAAGAAGGCCTCCTAGGGAGGAGCCTTGGAGGATGAGCTCCTTTCTCTGCACAGAGGCATGGGCAAGGTATGGGGCTAGGGACAGCTGAGTGGGCCCCCACTGCTTCAGCAGATGCTGGACAGGCAGCCAACCAGAAGTGGGCTCTGCTGTGGCCCAGTCTAGGGTAGGTACTAATAATATTGCCATTTAAATCCTAAGGCATGATTAATTAGCTGAGAGACTGGAGAAATATACTTGGCCACAGGGAGTCATTATCTCCCACTCCTCTGGGTTTTGGGTCTTAATTCAAAGACAGTGAGGGTAGAGACAGAAGGGACAGATTGGACAGACAGACAGGAAAGCTCCAGAGTGAAAGGAATGGCCTTTTCTGCTCCTGAACTCAGCTCTGGTACTCCTCAGGAGGCTCTATCTTCTGCTCTGTCGTTCTCCTGCCTCAGGCCTTTCTATTGTAGGAAGATTAAAATATTGGGGGTCCATCACCATCTTTCCTACCAGCACGTGGGGATGCTGTCCTTGGTGCTGAACACACACACACACACACACACACACTCACACACCCCACACACATGCACACACAAACCCCCCCACACACACCACACACACGCCCCCCACACACCACACACACGCCCCCCACACACCACACACACACACCATGCAAACAGAAACACTCACCACACACACCCCCCCAAACACCCCCCCACACACACCCAAACACCCCCCACACACACACACACCCAAACACACCCCACACACACACCCCACACCCACACACAGCCACACACATACACACACCCGCAAACACACACACCCAAACACACCCACACACCACAGACACACACCACACACATAAACATACACACACACACACACATACACACACACACCACACACACCCAAACACACCCACCCACAACCACCCACACCACACAGGCACACACACCACACACACACACACACACACACACACACACACCACGACAGGACTGCTTCTCCTTGGGCCCTGCCCTGCCCCACCCTTGATCTGTGCTTGGGTCCTCACTTCCTCTCTCTTCAAGCAAACCCAAGTCACCCTCAAAGTCTAGTTGTTTGGGTCTGAGAGGAGTTTTGGACCTGGCCTACAGGAAGCCCCTGTTTTGGCCCAGGAGATGCCTTTGGAGTATTTTGGTCTCCAAACGTCCTGTATAATGCACCACACTAGCTGCAGCAACCCTCATGGGGCCCCAGGGAGCAGCTTACAGGCCTAGGGTCCTGCTTTCCCCAGTCTCAGTCCATCCGTGTTGTCACTTGCAGGAAGTTTTTCCTGGAGTCCAGAGCCACAGTCTCCCCTGGAGCCCGCAGCATGGGTGGCATGCATCATATCACATGGTGCTTCACTACGTGTTGTCTTCAGTTGTTTTTTCCTTTTCTGTGACTCTCCAGCTAGGTGGTAAGACCTGTGGGGCAGGGACAATCACCTCGGACCTCTTGTGGCCACACAGTGCCTAGCACTGTGTTAACCCACTAATGTGGGTGATATATTGGGGCTGGGGGCAGGGGACTTGGGAGGGCATCCTTGGAGAGGAAGGAGAGAGGTCTTATCCATTGTTTAAAGGGATAGCCCTCCCTATCAGCTCCCCTGGGAGCCCTGAGTCTGTGGGGTTTGCTTGCTCTTGGCCCTCATCATGGACAGAATCTATGGGAGAACATTTTGCACCAAGAAGGGGAAATGGACTGGGATTATGAGCCTTCCGAGGAGCAGGGGCTGTACTGCCCTCATCTCTCTGGTGCCCAGGCTGGGCCCTGTAGAGCTGACGTCCAGCAGCTGGCCCCTGGTTCTGCAGTCCGGGAGTTCAGGCCCTGGTCTCTGCAGGCTCCTGGTGCTGCAGCCGCAGTCTCGGGCCGGCCAGCTCTGGTGCGGCTGACACAGCAGCAAACATGCTGGGGAAACTCAGGCTGACATGCCCGGACATCCTCTAGTTGGAACTTTGCCTGTGACCCTCCCACTAATGGGGAGAGTCCTCCTGCTGCCCCCTGCCTTGTTTAGCCAGACTCTGCCTTATTTCTAAACCTTTGCAGCCTGGGATTGTCAACACACACATACCTGTGCACACATACGTACGCTAGCAGAAATGACTCTGCAGTTGTATATTAATAAAGAAAAAACAACAGTATAGAAGAGGGTCATTTTTTCCCATTGCACCCGACTTGGCATGTTTTTCTACTGTCCAGTGACTCACTCCCATCTTGTTTCATTCACTCGTGCATGGAGCCCCCCGACCCTACACATTCTATCTTGCACCCCTACATTCCTTCTTTTCCTCACTGCAAGTATTTACTCCCTGCACCAGCGCTGCCTTCCCAAGAGATGAACTCGGAAAACCCAGATGTTCGTAGGGATATGGGTATGTTCCTGCATTATGGGAAACTCGACAGTGGGGTCAGAAGTTATTTGAATAATATATCTGCAGAGTGCAGTGGTTAAGAGCACAGACTCTGGTCCACACTCATATGCGTTGCTGGGAACTAGCTCTGTGAATGCGGGCAAGTTCTCTGAGCCTCAGTTTCCTCATCAGTGAAATGGGGATGGTGATAGCAACAGCTGCTTCCCAGGGTTGTGACAGATGTCAAGTGCTCAGATGGTGCCTGGTGTGCAGTGAGTGCTGCGTCAGTGTTTGCTGTTATCATTCTCTGGAACCTGTCCTCCCTGATCCGGGGTAGCTGTGCACCCCGCGTCGCCCTTTCAGAGGCAGATTCAGTCTCCCTGCCCATGGGCAGGCCGTTTCCATTTCTTTTTCCACACGGTTTAAAGTGCTCATTATCCCTTTGTGATCTGTTCTGAGAGCAGCATGATTCACCCTGTCAAGGGGCCCCCTAATTGTCAGTAAAAGAAGCTGTTGTGAAGGATTCAGCAGCGTTTAAGTGCTAAAAAACGATCCACTGAAAAGGGTGATTTTTTTTTGATAAGGCTCCTCAGAGCCTTGGCATTGCAACAACCTGGCGGGGTGTTGGCAGGGGCTGGGTGACCTCAGGGCCAGGGAAGGGCTGGGACTCAGAGGAAAGCCGTGGTCACCAGGCCAACTGGAATTGCAACCTGGAGAATGTTCTCGAGGAAGCCAGCGAGGCTTTGTGGAGAGCTCTCGGTGCCTGGCCACAGAGTCCTTGCAAAAAAAAAAAAAAGAATGAATGATGCTGCATCCCAAGACTAGGAAGGTGGTGGGGGTGAGGAGGCAGGGGGACACAACAGAAGAGTGAAGCCAGGGCTGCTGCAGTTGAGGGGATGGCAGGCTAATTGGGGAAGACAGTTAACAGATAGTTTAAGATGTCTATTTCCCAGTGGGGGAACCATAGTCCTGCAGGATGCTCTGTGGAGTGAAAAGGAAGAGTGGGGTGGGTTTCTGGCCAGAGGAGTTTGGGAAAGGTTGCATAGTGTGCCGCCGCCTACTTGAAGAGTCAGCATCCATCTAAGACCAATAAAGGCACTGAGAAGTTCTGCAGTAAAGTATTTATTTAACACTCTTTTAACTCTGTGTGTCCCAAATATTTGACCGAGGAGCCTTTTTAAACTTTTTGTCCCCCACAAAACTTTTTAATATCCACTGTTTCCTAAAGCGTGTTCCATGCATCACTCCAGCTGCCCTAAACTTAAACCATTTTCAGTCCCTTCCCTGGATGATTCTGATGCACACTGACATTTGTGAGCCAGCGGATTAGTGTTTCTAGAACACCACTTGGAGCACACAGTAGATCAGGAAGGGAATCAACCACTGCGGTATGTGCTGGATGTGCCGTGGGCTTGAGGGGCACCAGCTGATGAGGAAACAGCAGAGCCACAGGGAGGAAGGCTCTCGAGCTGGATCCCATCAGAGAGAAAGACTCGGGTGGAAAGGAGATTTGTTTTCTCTGAGTCCAGGAAGAGCACAGAGGCCCAAAGAGGAATATAATCTTGTACCTTCAACAGCTTGGTGTGGCCTCAGAGCCCCTTCACAGACGGTGTCTGAGCCGCATACCAACACAAAGCTTTGCCAGTGTGCCAAGGAGGATGCTGAGGCCCCTGTAGCAGTGAGCAGAACAGCCAAGCTGCCGCCACCATCGTCTCTGCCCTGTGTGTGTGTTAGGGGTTGCAAGGTTTGAGGGTTGGCGTCCAGAACTCAAGAAGTGGGGAACATCCAAGAACTTTATGGCTTCAGGGGCTTTGGCTGGATGTGCATCAACGTGGCAGGTGGCCCAAGGTTCGCCTGGGTGCTGTCAGCCCAGGGCTGGCGGGCGCTGGGGATGAACGTGAGAAGCTGTTAGGTTCCTGGCTGTCAGTTCAGTGGCAGCAATCACGCTGCCGGTGAGTCCTGGCCCCTCTGGGCATCGCCTGGGTCACCACCTCCGCTTCAACAAGGGACAGAAAGGAAGGCTCTGCAGGTGAGGGTCTTCCCTCTCTGGGCTGAAACTTGAAGGACACAGATTTTGTTTCCAAGAGCCAGGCCCCTTCTCCAGCCCCTGTTGGTAAAAGGTTACATGCAGTGACTATATGCCGGTCACATCCCATTGCCACAAACTCTAAGGAGATGTCCAGATTCTTGTTATGGGCTGCAGTCATCTTGTCAGATGGAGCAACGATAAGTAAGTCATCTGCGTGACCAAGAGTTTCACTGTGGGCTTCTCCAGACACGTTCCCCCTCCCCGTTACAACACTGGCCTTGGTGGGGCTCACCCTCCTACTCTATTCAGCAAGAGAGGCCACAGGCTTGCCCACAGCCCTCAGCCACATCCCGTTCAGCGGCCCGAGGGTCCTGATTCTTGCCCAGTGCTGTCGCCTTCTCCAGGGAGGCTGGGCACATTATTCTTTCCCCAGGACCGTGCAAAGTGTGGGCTGCAGCCCCTCGGTCTGTGAGGGGCTCATCCTAGCACTTCTGTTCCTGAGCTCCGAGAATCAGAGTCACGGCGTGTGGGGGAGGGAGTGGAGGCCGGAGGCAGGTGCTCATGAGGACTAACGAGGGATGGAGGGGTGAGAGCAGAGGCTTCTGCCGGCTGACGGATGCTCTCACCGGAACCAGAGGTTGAGCTGACGGGAGGGTGACAGGGGGAGGGTTGAGTAGCCAGGTGCCTGCTGGGAACCGCAGTGGTTTTGGAGTTTTCCAGCATTTAAAATAGGGTTCAGGTTATCTCCATCGGCTCAGGAATAAGTCCTCTGGGCTCCTGCGAGGATGGGTGAGAGTCGTAGGGCTTCAGTGAGGAAAAATGTGTGGAGAGGGTCTATAAACTATGAAGTACTGACAAAATGCTCCTCACCTCCCATCGGAGATGGTACCAGCTCCTCGAGGTTGATCTGCACATGCAGGGAGGTCGGGGGGGGGGCCTCCCTTTACAGAGTATCTCCTGCTGCAAAGGCCTGGGGCAGCCCCTCCAGCAACTGCTGCTCTGTCACTGTCTCCCACTCATCAGCCAGTGGGGCCTTGTCCCTGGACCCCCAGAGTCCCTGAGGCTGGTGGGTCCCCTGCCAGGGATGCTGCTTCAGAAGAGGCTGGGGCCTGAGCTTGAGATGCCCAGGCACCTCCCTTAGCTGTGGTTCTCTCTGCACAGGGCCCTCTGCCCACAGCACAGGGCAGAGGGTAGATGGCCTCCCCTCCCTGCTACGAGGGGTGGTGGCCAAGACTCCAGCCCCCGGACCAGGAGGGAGATTTATGTGCACTCGCACTGCTCTTGAGCTGCTTTTAAGGTGAATTGTGCTCGTCCCTGTGAGGTGCTTGCAGTCCTGCGTTTAGCTGTGACCTTCCCGTCCTTTTTTCATGGTTGTTCTCTCTCTCCATCCTGCATTCCTCACTCTTTAGGGGTCTCAAATCCTAGGTTGGTGAATCCATCTTGACATCCTGATCTGTGAATCAGTCTTTCAGGCACACAGGCAGCAGGGCCTCTATCTCTCAGGGTAGAGTCTCTTTAATCAGTTGGCAGCCATCTGAGGTGGACCTACTGTGTGCCCGGCTTGACCACTTTGGGGACACAGGAACAGAAAGCAGCTGTGGTCCAGGAGCTTAAAGTCTCATTGGGGTCATGGATGAACCTTGAGGACCTTATGCCAAGTGAAGTAAGCCAGTCACAAAAAGACAAATACTGTGTGATTCCACTTGTATGAAGTACTGAGAGTTGTCAAAATCTTAGAGACGGAAGATAGGATAGTGGTTGCCAGGGCTGGGAGGAGCAGAATTGGGGGGTTGGTATTTAATGGGTGTACACTTTCAGTTTTACAAGATGAAAGGAATTATGGGAATGGATGGTGCTGATGGTTACACAATATTATAAATATATTTAGTACCACTGAACTGTACGCTTAAAATGGTTAAGATGGTAAATTTTATGTTATGTGCATTTTACCACAATAAAAATGTTTTGAAAAAAAAAACTTACTTGGGGAGATTAACACCCTTATGGGTATAAGAGAGTGATGACTAAGCAATGGTCCACTCCACATAAGCTGAATTTGTAAGTGCCAGAGTGAGTTGTGTATTTAAAGGGTCAGGGATTAGGGAGAGACTTCGTGTTACTATCCTGAAGGAGGAAGTGAACTTCACTCCAGGTGAGGTCTCAGACGTGTGCTTTGGAAGCAAGGTTTAGTGTGTTTGTTTGATTTTTTGTTTTTTTTACCTTTGCTTTAGAAGTCATTTTAAAATGCTGTACCTATTGGTAATCATCTTTGAGGCCCGGGAAGGGTGTTGTGAACAAGCCACTTAACATCTCAAGAGGGTGGGGGCCTGTCTCCTAGATAGAAAGTGAGTCTCTCTAGCCACCTGCAATTTCAAAGTGACATTTGAAGTAAGCAGGGCACCAGGAGTTGGGATGGGTAGGGTGATGAGACAACTCAAAGAAGGAAGGGAGGGAGGGGCTGATCCTAGAAGATTGTAAATTGTGCCATAATTGATTAGTGATGTCTGCCCCTGGTGAGAGAGGGTGTGCTGGCAGCACACGTGCCAATCAGAAGAAACCCATCTACAGGATATGGCACTTCACTTTCAGAGATCTCTTTATTTAAATATGAAGAATCTGAAGTCCAAATCGGTGAAGTAACTTCGCTGAGGTCACATGGCTCATTATGGCAACGTGTTTAAGGAAGACAGTGAAGGTCTCTTGAAGTGTTTGTCAACTCAGCAGACACCTCCTGGGCACCGAGCATAGAGTGCTGGGGCACCCGGAGAAGTCCCTGCCATCCCAGGTCCAAGCCTTGGAGCAGGAGAGAGTGACGGTAAGATGGAGTGAGAACTGCCGCCGGTGGGCTCTGCGGCCACAGGTCACCCACGCGGGTGCTAAGTTCAGGACAGAGGGAGGTGACTGCAGTTTGGGAGGTTGGAGGAGTTTTCTGGAGCCAGGCGCTGAAGGATGGGGCACGTCTGGAGGGAGCAGGAGAGGAGCAAGGCCGAGACGAGAGGTCACGGTCAATAGTGAAAGGGATTATGGGGAAGCGAGACTGGACAGGTGTGGGGAAGACCCAGGTGCACACAGGTGGCACCACATGGAGAAGCTTCTGGCCCTGAGTGACTGTGGCTGATTCACAGGAGGATTGTGGGAGGTCTCAGGGCATCATGAGAAAGTTCCCAGCCACTTAGAGCCTGAGTGACCTAAAACTTCAGGCTGGTGGTGCCAGAGGGAGGGCCCAGTCCTCATTGTATGGATGCAGCCCAGGCAGGTTACGTGACTCATCCGAGGTCACACTCTGGGTGCCCCTCTCTCCCATTAGCCCTTTGTTCCCTCAGCCTCCCCTGAATGCTCCCCTCCTCTCCCCACCCCCTCCTTATCTCCTGCCTGGTGTCTGTGAGGGTCTGAGCACTTGGGCCCCTTCTGCTGGGAGGCTGGGCCTCAACCTTTCTACTGGCCAGTTTGTGTTCCTCTCCCTTCAGACCGATTAGAAGCCAGAAACTACCCTCAAACTGCTCTCTCTCTGGGAAGTAGGTTGGTTTCTCCCTTGAGGGGTTGGTGAGTCGGGATGCGCAGAGTAGGATGCAGTGAGCAAGGAGACCTTGCTGGCCGCCTCTGCCCGACCTGAAGAAAATGAGAACTAAAAACAAAACCAGGGCTTCCCTGGTGGCGCAGTGGTTGAGAGTCCGCCTGCCGATGCAGGGGACACGGGTTCGTGCCCCGGTCCGGGAAGATCCCACATGCCGCGGAGCGGCTGGGCCCGTGAGCCATGGCTGCTGAGCCTTCGCGTCCGGAGCCTGTGCTCCGCAACGGGAGAGGCCACAACAGGGAGAGGCCCGCGTACTGCAAAAAAAAAAAAAAAAAAAAAAATTTGCCAAGGCGTCGGGTGTCTCTGGTCGCTGGGGGAGGGAGAGGCAGGTTGCTGAGCCTCGTTTGGGGTTATTTCTAGCCGGGTTCTCAGTGCCTTGTATGTGGGCGGCGCTCAGTAAGTGCAGAATCTAAACACACACATACATCCTCATGCCTTTTCTCTTTTCACCAGTGTCCATGTGAGCTCTGCTCGGTAGGCTCTGGGGTGATGTTGGCCGTGGTCTCCAGCTGGGGGGGGGGCACAGGAAGGACGGCAGGTGGGACTCTTCCTGGGCCGTCTCTGGGGAGGTGGTGTGGGGAGATCAGAGACTAGCTGAGCCAGCCTGGGTCTGAGCTTGTCTGTTTGCAGGAGGTGGGATGCCGGGGCCCTCTGGTGCTTGATGTGGCTGAAGGACATGAGAAGGTCACAGGAGGGTTGTCTGCTGGCTGTGGGAAGTGGGGATGTGATGGACTGCCCTCACAAGGGGTTTGTGGAGGTGATGGATGGTTGATCACTGTTATCCGTTTGCTAGGGCTGCTTGATTTAGGATGTTTGACCACGAACTAGGTGACTTAGAACAACAGAAATGTATTGTCCTCTCATAGTTCTGGAGGCCAAAAGACTGAAAGCAAGGTGTCGGCAGAGCCACGATCCCTGTGAAGGAGCTAGGAAAGGCTCTGTCCAGGCCTCTCTCCCAGCTTCTGGAAGTTCCTTGGCTTGTGGCAGCATTAACTCCATTCCTCACCTGGCGTTCTCCCTCTGTGTGCATCTGTCACTGTGTCCAAATTTCCTCTTTTTATAAAGAGACCGGTTATAGTGGATTAGGGCCCACTCTCATCTTAACTGGTTACATCTGCAATGAGCCTGTTACCAAATACACTGAGGGACTGGGGGTTAGGACTTCAGCGTATGAATAATGATGGGGGCGGGGGGCGGGGAGGGGGGGTGACGACACAATTCAACCCATGACAGTCACTGAGGAGCACTTGTGAGGCCCCTCGTAGGCCCCTGACCAGGACTGAGAGTGGGTGATGTTGAAAACCACTGACTTGCCCACCTGGGGGCACCTTGACAAGCTGCCGGGCTCCCTGTGCAAATCCAGGAGGCCTTAAAGTTACCCAGAATGCCTTATTGTATCCTGCCAGGATCCCTTTCCACATACTGGCCCTTTTTCCCAGATGACCCCTTCCCTCCTTTTCCCTCCGCTCTCCTGATCACCATGGATCCCTACTCTGGGGGAGTCCTTCCCTACTTCTCAGGACATTTGCCTGTGCTTTGGTCCTACTGTGGCACCTTGAATCAGTGCACATTTCACACTGTATTGTAATTATTTATTACATGTGTGTCATCCCATACCATTCTTTGCAGGCATAACCTGTGACTTCTCCACTTTTGTGTCTTCAGTGTCTGCCCCGGGCCAGACCTATAGAGAGATCTCAAAGGAAGATTGCCCAGTGTATGAACTAGAGGATCTGAGGAATGACAGGTCCAGGGACAGATCATCATAAAACTAAAGACTGGGGATGCTACCAGGAATCTAGCCAGAAGGTCATAACACACACAGAAGAAGGTGTACCTACCATGCACGTACAGTTCAACGGATTTCCACAAACTGAATACACCTATGTAACCAGCACCTAGATTAAGAGCAGACATTATCAGCCCCCCAGCACCCTCCTGGGGCCCGCTTCTGGTTACTATCTGAATTCTCCATAGATTAGTTTGCCTGTTCTTGAACTTTATATAAAATTGAATTATAGAGCTGGTACTCTTATATCTAGATTCTTTTGTTCCACTTTATGTTTGTGGGATTCATTTATGGCATTACATGTTGTTTTAGTTTATTCTGACTGTTGTGTAATATTCCAGTATGTGAACACAGCACGATTAATTTGTCTGGTCGACTGTTGGTAGGCATTTGGGTGGTTTCCAGTTTGGAGCTATTCTGAGTAGTGCTGCTCTGTACTTCTGTGCTGTGTAATACTGGTGAACGTCTGTACACATTTCGGCTGTGTTTGTACTTGGGAGTGGAGTCCTGAGTTATAAGGCATGCACACAGTCAGCTTCAGTGGAGGTGGAAGTATTGTTTTTAAAGACTGTGGTGATGAAAAGCAGACTGTGGGGGCCATGATGTTACTGAACCAAACTTGGGTCCGCTTGCCCACGCACAGTAAAGCCAATCTACTGACTCCAGGTTGTGGTGAAGGAAAGTGCAGCGTTTATTGCAGGGCGCCAAGCAAGGAGTCCAGGCAGCTTAGTGCTGAAAAGGTCCAAAGTCCTCAAAGGCTTTCAGGGAAAGGTTTTTAAAGACAGGGTGAGGGAGGAGGGTTATGGGATATGTGATCAGCTCATGGACATTCTTCTGATTAGTTGGTGGTGAGGTAATTAGGAGTCAACCTTACCAACCTCTGGTTCCAACCCAACTGGGGGTCTATGTGCTTGTGGTCAGCATGCAGTTAACTTCTTTCACCTGGTGGGGGTTTCAGTATCTGCAAAACAGCTCAAGGGACCTGGCTCAGAATATTATCTATAGCCCTAGAGGAGGAACTAAATGTCCTTGCCTTTGTTAATGGCTAAACTATTATTATTTTTGTCTTGCTTGTCTGTTTTCCTTTGTTTCTGCATTTTCTCACTTCTCTGATTACATTTACTCTTTGGAACTTGGGGAAGGCCTAGGAGGCTGAAGTTTTCCTTCAGGTAGAGGACATGGGAGGGGGTAGGGTCTGTTCTGGGAAGGCCCCATAGGGTCCTGCTCAGTTACAGTGAGGGATGGGTGGCATCAGGAGTGAAGATAGGGATCTGGAGAACTTGTTGCAGAGATCATCAGCCAAGGGCAAAGAAGCCAGATCATAGAAGCTGGGTCAAGTAGAGCATTTTCTGTCTATGGAATGAATCATATAGGAAACAACAAAGGATGAAGACCGGAGCTAGTTGACTTAGAGAAATTCCATCGCTGGAGTGGGGTCAATGGGGGCTTCTTGGTGCCACCTGATTTCGGGGTGTGGGGCTTAACTCCAAAGGAAGTCAACCTCCCAACACAGACCTTCCAGTGTGCCTGGCTCTGCAGAGCCCCTGCCTGGGGAGAAGCCGCTGCCATCAGGCTGGCAGTGGTGGTGGCAGCTCACTAGTATAGAGGCTTTGAGGAGAGAGCCACGGGCTAGAGCAGCAGAGCCCTGGCTGCCCTGTACCTGACCACACAGCTCTGTCAAACACCAGCAAGGTGAGGGCCCAAGCCTGGGGGAGGCCAGGGGTCCCCCTGACTCGTACTGGGTACACCAGCCAGGACACTCACTCCAGTGGCTCACTCCAGCCTCCAAGCTGCCCAGGATGACCAACCGAGGGGGATGGCGGGAAAGGGGACCCTCTGCAACCCTCTCTGGGATTGGGCCTTCCACCCGTTTGTTCCATGTCCTGGCCGGGCAAATAATGCCACCCCTTTCATCCTCCATCTCTTCCAGAATGGCAGCAAAGACACCTCTCTGGACATGCTGGGCACAGATATCTGGGCTGCCAACACCTTTGATTCCTTCAGGTGAGCTCCTCTTCCTCTTGTTGTGGTGTGTGGCTCCGGCTGGGACCCCAGCTTACTGGTCCTTATGCCCTGAGGGGCCTTTGGGGATTGAGTTATTGTTGAGAGTTCATTGATCAAGAAGTGGAGAGAAAGACAGGAGGGTGAAGTAGGAAGGATGAGGCTGGAGGAAGGAGGTCAGAGAGAGAAGGAAGGAAAATGGCGGTGGGGGAACGGCACGTGGCAGATGTTAGGCAGGCTGCGTTAGAGCTGAGGACGGACAGCTGTGGCTGCACACCCCACCCCTCCCACCAGAGGTTATGGAAGGCGGGGGCTGGGGCGTGCGGAGAGGGGTCCAGAGAAAAGGAAGAATTGTCCATGCTTCAGACTCTAGAAGCTTTCTGACGGGCCAAGTTGGAAGGGCAGGTATTGGCTAGGACGTGGGGATGGTGCCCCTGAAGGGTTTGCTGATGGGCTCTCCTGTCATGGTGTCCACTCCTTTGGAGAGTGATGGCCTCAGACCATGGATGGTGGTGGCCCTTTAGCTCAGCTCTGCCCCGGCCCTGGAACTGGCCAACTCTGGCTATGCTCCAGGCTCACCCTGGCTCTGGCTCAGGCTTGCCCAGCATGGAAGTGCCGTGGGTCTCCTGAGACTGGTACCTGGGGGACCTGGCCTCCTGCTTTCCCGACTGACACACTCTCCCCAGGCTTTCCAGTGTTTCAGGTGGACCACTGTAGAGCGAGCATCAGGCCCACACTTGTGTTTTATAGGCATCTATTATCATACAGCAGGGTTGAAGAGAGGGGAAGGCTACACAGGCAAGCACTTGCCCTGTTGTCTGTGAGCGCAGAGCTGACATTTCAGGCTCCATTCTGAGTGAGGGTCCCTGCCTGACCCCTGCCCGTGGCCAGTGGGCACTCCTTCTTCCTGCCCACCTCTTTCTGAGGTTCCCTGCCTGGGGTGTGCCGGGGTGTCTCATCCCCATCAGTAACTGGGCTTGTCACGTTTCTCACCCTCCCTCGCCCTCTAGTGGTGCCACCTGGGACCTGCAGCCTGAAAAGCTGGACTTCACCCAGTTCCACCGGAAGCTCCGACACACGCCCAAGCAGCCCCTGCCACACATCGACCGTGAAGGGTAAGGGGGACTCTCACGTAGGGGCTGGTGAGGTGAGGGACAGCTGTGGCTATACCGGGGCAGAGAGGGGCCTTTCCTTGGGCAGGCTGATGTCCAGAGGCTCAGTGGCTCAGATCTGCAGGTTCACTGGCCTCTCTCCAGAATCCCTCCACCCTTCACTGCCCGGCCCCCTCCAGCCACACTGCCTGCGCCCCTTCCTGACCACTCACAGTGGCCCTGCTTGCCAACAGTCTAGAGCAGTGGGTCTCACCTTGATAAGAACAGGGATCACTGGGTCCACCCGTGCAGAGTCTCTGATTCAGGAGGTCTGGGGTGGGGCCTGAGAATTGGCATTATTCACAAGTTCTCAGGAACCGCTGATGCTGCTGGTCCAGGGGCCCCACTTTAAGAACCACTGGGGTAGTGGTTGCTTTTACTCGGTCATCTCACTCTTTGCTTAGTGCATGCATCAGTGTTTACTTTCCCTTTTAGAGATAGTTTCAGGGCCTGGGCTGACCTCCAGACAGGAATGTGACTCCAGCCACACACAGGGGTGTGAGACAGATGATTTCTTTTCTTCCTTCCTTCCTTTCTTCCTCCCTCCCTCCCTCCCTTCCTTCCTTTTAAGATAATTTTTACTGAGGTAGAATTCACATAACATAAAATTAACCATTTTAAGGTATTCAACTCTGTGGCATTTAGTACATTTATAATGTTGCATAACCACCACATCTATCTAGTTCCAAAACATTTTCAACACCCCAGTATAAAACCCATACCCATTAAGCAGTTATTCCCATTTCCCCGCACCCCTACCCATGGCAACCACCAATTTGCTTTCTGTTTCTATGAATTTATCTATTCTGGAGATATCTATCTATACCTACCTACCTATCTCTATATAGATATATAGGTATAGATATCTGGAGGTATATATATATATATATATATGTATGGAATTCCATATATATATATATGTATGTATATATGGAATCATATGTGGTCTTTGTGTTGGGCCTCTTTCACGCGGCATAATATTTTTGAGGCTCATCCACGCTGTAGCTTATATCAGTACTTCAATCCTTTACATAGCTGAATAACATTCGTTGTTTATCCATCTATCTGCTGATGGATATTTGCGTTGTTCCCATCCTTTGGCTACCATGAGTAATGCTATTATGAACATTCATGTATAAGTATTTGTTTGAGTCTCTGTTTTCAATTCTTTCGGGGTCTTTGACTGGGAGTGGAATTGTTGGGTCACATGGCTAATTTCTGACACCAGTTCTGACGTGTGTGTATTTTTTTCCCAAAATCCACAAGCAATTCTTCAACACTAGCTGGGTGTCCTATAATTCAATTCAATTCTGACGCTGTCTCCCTGGATACAGCACCAGATACCAGTAGAAGTCCAGGTTGCTACTTGTGTTTCGGATCAACTGGCTATAAATCAGAGGTTCCCACAACCTCTCCTGGAGTTTGATTAATTTGCTTGAGCAGCTCACAGAAGTCAGGAAAATATTTTACTTACTTGATTACAGTTTATCATATAAGGATATAACTCAGGAACAGCTAGATGGAAGAGATGCATAGGACACAGTATGGGGAGAGAGGTGCAGAATTTCCATGCTGTCTCTGGGTGCACCATTCTCCCTGAATCTCCACATGTTCACCAACCCAGAAGCTCGCCAAACCCCGTCCTTCTGGGTTTTTAGACAGGCCTCACTACATAGGCATAATTGATTAAATCATTGGTTACTGTTGATTGATTCAATCTCCAGCCCCTCTCCCCTCCCTGGAAATCTGAGGTTGGGGATAAAAGTTCTTACCCTTCTACCACAGGGTTGGTTCCCCTGGCAACCAGCTCTGATCCTCAGGTGACCTAGGGACTTTCCAAATTTCACCTCATTAATATAACGAAAGACACCTTGATCACTCTCCCCTTAGGTAATTCCAAAGATTTTAGGAGCTCTTTGCCAAGACTGGAGGTGAAGATCAGATATATCTTATTATAAATCACAATATCACACATGGCAATTCTATGTTTTAACTTTATGAGGAACAGCTAAACTATTTTCCACAGCAGCTGCATATTTTACATTCCCAACAGCAATACACAGGGGATCCGATTTTTCCACATCCTCGCCAGCACTCGCTATTTTCCATTCTTTTCTTTTAATTATACTCATGGCTTTTATTTTTCCTTCCAGTCCTTCCCTGCCCACCCTTGACTCCCTGTCACTTCAAGCTAAAATGTAGCTGATATTATGGGCTACATTCCTGCATCTCACCTGTCCCCCTGCTAACTCTGCCCACCCCACTCACACCCAGTGGTCACCCTCCTCTTGACGGCAGTGGTTTTACTGCAATGTAAGTGTGACAACCTGGGAGGGAGATGCTCGCATCCTTATTTCAGAGATGAGAGAAACGAAGCTCAGAGAGGCACAGTAACCTGCCCAAGTGGCAGACCTGTGATTTGAGCCCTTCTGACGCCATCCAGTGCTCAGGCTCAAGGATACAAGAGTATTCTTGAATTGGCTTAATCCCCTTAAAATTTTATGTAAAATTATGTGCACGTGTATATTTTGGGGGGCAGGGGCCCATCACTCATATCAGACTTTCCCAGGGGACCCCATCTTCTCCCCATACCTCCTTTTTCCACTGTCCTGCCCCTGCCTGTGAGGGTCCTGTCCAAACTCTTGGGATGGTTTTTTCGAGTAGAGAGAGAAGTTGCCCTTGAACATGGAGGCATCCTGTTAGGAGGACATAGTGCAAAGCAGAGTCACAACCACGGGGCTCCCTTGGCCCTGCCTGACACCCGTCCACCCGCTCACCGTGCCCTCAACCCTCTCACTCAGCAGCACTGAGGCCATTTTCCCCCTGAGCTGCTTGGCTGCGCAGGGCTGTGCCCTCCACACTTCTGAGTTTAGGAAAGCTGACCTTTGCTCAGCAGGTCAAGTTCAGGAGCTGCTTGTCTGCAGAAGCGATGCTCCCCGTCTGCCCTGTGGTGGGAGCCAGTTAGAGCTTGCGGTGTGCCATGGGAAAGGGAGGAGCATTGTGCACTTCTGAAGCCCAGTTAAGAGTCCTGCTGGGTCCCCAAATGGTGAGGGACACACACACACACACACACTGTATACAATACGGTCCCAGAATAATGCCCAGAAGCGTTATTTCTATTCACTCTACTGTTAAAAAGAGACATGAACCCATTCATGATTGAGACTATGCATACACGTTCAGAGAGTACAGGTATAAAAATAAGGGCCAGGTGTGCAGTTACGTAAAGTGAATGCGGGGGGCACGTGTAGAGAAGTGAGCACCGTGGGGGGATGAACTGTCTGCGGAAGCCTTCTGGAGAGAGGTGGCATTTCCCTGGGAAGCGCCCATCTCTCCTTTGTCCCCTGGGGGCACATGGATGGCAAAACCAGTGGGGAAACTGAGGCCCAAAGGACAGAAGTGATGACACTGCCTCATGGACTGAAGGTGTCCGTTGGGGAGCGAGTGATGAAGTCAGGCTTTCCGAAGGCGTCTGCACCAGTTGACACAAATTAACGTCCTAACAACACAATGTGGCAGTAGTGACAAATGACTATCCAGGGAAGGAAAGGTCCCCCCTGTGCTGAGGGCCCTTGTCCCTTCTGGAGCCAGAGGAACTGGCCACACCTGCTCACCACCAGGCTCACTCACTCAGAGGAGCCGGCCAGATTTGCTGACGGTGCCCCAGGGTCTCCCATAGACACCTGGCTCTCTGACCAAATCCCATCTCTCCTGGGATCCTGGGGAGTTTGGGTGCAGCGTCCTGTGGCCACCTTGTGGCTAAGCCAAGAACTGTGTCACCCTTGGAGTCTGGCCTTTCTGGGGATGGACTCCACATGCCCAGCCACGGCAGCAGCCCTTGGAAGTAGGGTACCACTCGGTTGCCAAGGCTTCCCGCAGCCCGTGTTTCCACGGAGGGACAGAAATCAGAGGAGGTTGTTACCTTGGAAACCCTGTTGGCAGCAGTGACTCAGCTGGTCTGTAGCAACCTTCTGCCCTTGGAACCTGCCTCCCGTCCCTCCAGGGAGTTCTGAGCCCCCGACAGGGCGGGCCTAGGGGCACAGCAGCCCTCCTTGCCGACCCCAGGGGCTGATGAGGTGAGACTCAAAGGCTGTGCCATGATGTGCTAGGCTGGTGCCCGAGGGTGGTTGGAGCCAGAGGTGTGTTACATGTTCACATGACCTGGGGGAGGGGTGTCAGCCCCAGAGTCCCCAGTTCCCTCCCCGCCACTGCCCCAGCACACAGGGAACACAGATGTCTGTGAGCAGGTGGTGTCTTCACGGGCCAGCCTGTCTCTGCCAGGCAGACTTGTTAGTTGAAAGGCAGCTGGATGTTTCCAGACCTTCTCCACCTCCTCTGCAGCCCTGCACGTCACCACCAGGCTGGAGGCTGAAGAGGCAAGAAGTCCCCGTACACCCCTCCCACCCCATCTCCACCGGCCAGAACCCAAGCTGTGCTCCCAACCCTGGCCTTCCAGCGCCATCTTGCCCCTTGGCCCCCTCCCCCACCCCTCTGCAGCCGCAAGAACCCTGCCCTCCTTGCTGGCAACACCCTTGCGCTTCGCCCCAGGCCTTTGCCCTGCTGCCCTCTGCCTGGGACGCTCTCCAAGATCCTCTGCTGGACCATAGCACGTCCCACCTCCCCCCCACCTCCTCCCCAGGCTATTCTAGATGCTGCTCCTCTGGGAGGAGCTGCTCCGCGTCCCACCTCCCCCCACTCCCGCGTCCTCACTTGCCACCGAGCACTACCACCGTGCTGTGACACGGAGGGCCCAGACCAAGCCGGAGCCCCCAGGGACACAAGCGTATGTTGAACGGGGCGTAGATCCTATCCCCCACCCCTTCCCCCAAGCTGTACTGGGTTTTGTAGCCACCCCGTTTCTCTTCCTTGGAGTTTCAGGGTGCCTCTGTGCACGGGACTTTCATAGCACTTATCTCATGCTGCCCCCTAATGGTGCTCAGGTTCACTGCCCTGTAGACGGGCTCAGGACTCCTTGGCTAAGAGCTGTGAGCTGTCTGAGGGCAGGAACCACGTGGGATTTATTTTCCACGACTCCAGGAAAACTTGACAGGTCCAAAAACACAAGAGAGGCTGGGCAAATATTGGATCAAATGAACTAATTACTCTGAAATTTGAGAGTTGCATTAACTCTGGAACTGGGAAATGCTGCCACCAACCCATCAGGTAGCCCTCACCATACCTGGGCCAATAATAATAACAATACATAATAGTAATAGTAACTAATACTTACTGTGCACTGTGCATACACCAATCCCGGTTCTAACCGCTTGCCTGTATTATCTAAAACTCACCACAGCTTAGGGAGGTAGGAGCTGTTATTATCTTCACTTCAACAGATGAGGAATCTAGAGGCCCAGAAACACTGAGTAACTTGCATGAGGCTGTGTTGGCTCTAGAATCTATGCTATTAATCAGTCACTGCACTGCCTCTCTGTCCCAATACCAATAACAGCAAGGACAGTAAATATAACAGTCTCAGTAGCACTAATATATTTCCCTTATTATTTGTTTTGTTATAATTTTACTGAATTATTGCCTGTATTTACCATGATAATATATTTTCTACATATACCTTTATTATAGCGTTTACTGTGTGCTGGGCACAGGTCTAGGCACTTCAATACATTAACTAAGCTAATCCTCCAACCACCTTGTGATGTTAGGCGCTAGTAATTATCCCCATTTTACAGATGAGGAAACCGAGTTACAGAGAGGGAAGGTGACTTGAGCAGGGCCACCCAGTTAGTAAGCGATGCCACTGGGGTTCCAAGCCCTGCAGCTCCAGAGTCTGCACCCTCAAATATGTGGAAGATGTGGGCCTTTGCCAGTGAATCGGGGTCAGCACCTCTGATCTGAAGCTGTGCCCACCCACAGAGGACATGAAGACAAAGCATCGGCATCTGAGCGGGCTTGCTGGACTGGCAAAGTCAGGCCCGGGAGGGAGGAAGCCCTACTGGGGGCCTGTGTGACCTTGAAAAAGTTGCTTGATCTCTCTGTTCATTTGCTTTCCCCTTGGTGTAACCGGGCAAAATGATGGGTTTTTGCAGGATCTGTGATATGCTTTGGGGCGTTCATTGGCAAGGAGCTTAACTTCTTTGCCTGGAAAGGTCAAGGGGAACTCTGGTATCCTTCACCTCCCTAGGGGATGGATGCCTTGTTAGTGCTTCTGCCCCACCCCAGGTCCCACATTCCTGCCTGCACAGAGTCCTTTGTCCTCAAGGAAGGGCCTGTGTTGCAGGCCTGAGGGAGGAGGGCACTTCTCCGGGGCCATTTCCCCCAGGTGGGACAGGCTGATTCTTCGGCCTTGAGAGAGAGTAGGACCTGGTGTCTCCTGACCACCCCTGCTCTTCCTGCTTACTGGGCCTGGACAGGATGCATGAATGAGCTGTCCTTTCAATGTTGTTATGTCTTTTCTGGTCCAGGTGTGGAAAAGGGAAGCTGGAAGATGGGGATGGAATCAACCTGAATGACATCGAGAAGGTCCTCCCGGCCTGGCAGGTAGGTGCAGGGGCAGAGTCTCCACACACCCCTCCCCGTGCCCTCGGCCTGCTCAGGGCCTAAACTCTCCCACTGGCCCCTCGTTCCTGCAGGGAGGAGCTGGATGTACTGCAGTGGTAGGTGGGCCGGGGTGGGTACCTGCCTTGGTGCAGAGGGTCCCCCTGTGATGTGTGTGTGGCACCTGTGCTCAGCTGTGCCACAGGTGCTGGTGGCAGACCTGACGTGGATGAAATGGCCCATGAACTGGCAACTCAGCAGACTGGGAAGCTTTTGTCCCGTGACCTGAAACGTCTGAGGTGAGGCGACCTGCAGCGTGTTCCGCTGGGACTGGCAGGGCTGTCATGGTTTCACATGTGGTCAGGGCTATTTTTAGGCCTTTGAAAAGCGGAGTTGTCCTGCCAGCCTCCAGGTGTCTGGTGTGCTTGATGGTCTTGTCATTGATTGGACTCCTTTCCCTGAATCGGGCCGGGCTCCAGGACAAGAGGATTTACTCAGCAAAGAGACAGCAAATCGAGGTCCCTAGATGCTTCTGGTGCTGGGCTTTGGGCAGAAGCCGTAGGAGTGTAGCTGCTTCCGGGAATGAGGCTAGGCCTCCTGCAGAGGAGGGGAGCCGCAGACCCTCCTCCGTGACCGATCCTGCCCCACATGACCTGCCACGCACTGCACTCACCACATCACGCTTTCCTCTCTCTTCCCAGTCTGTCTGGCTGTGTCAGCTGCATCCATTCTTCTCTTCCAGCTCCCTGCAGGACTTACCCCCTTTTTTGGTTGAGTGTTTATGCCTTGGGCCTATTAATGAGAGGCAGTAGACTGAACAGTCAAGGCGTCAGCAATCTGGTTGGGATGTGACTTGGGCTGGTTTTCCCTTGTGTTTCTTCCACTTGGAGTCTGTTGAGCTTCTTGCATCTGTAGGTTTATAGAGTAGGTTTATATCAAATTTGGAAAAATTTCAGCCATTATCTTCCTCACCTCCCCCAGAACCCACCCTCTGGGGGATTCCAATTATATGCACACTGTGCTTCTTCATATTTTCCCATGGTTCACCAAAGCTCTGCTTTTTTTTTTTTAGTCTTTTTTTCTGTGTTTCCTTTTGGATAGTTTCTATTGCTATGTCTTCAAGTTCACTAAGCTTTTCTTGCAGTGTCTAATCTACTGTTAATCCTGCCCTGTATATTTTTCATTTCAGATATTATATTGTTCATCTCTAGAAGTTCAGTTATGGATTTTTTTTTTTGGTATTTATCTTCCATTTCTCTCCTCTTCATGCTCATGCTTTCTCCTATCTTCTTGAGCACATGGAATACTTTATAGTAGCTGTTTTAACGTCCTTCTCTACTAATGCTGTCATCCATGTCATTTCACAGTCTGTTTCTGTTAACTGATTTTTCTCTTGGGTATGGGTTGTGTTTTTCCTTGCATGCTTGGTAATTTTATATTGGATGCAAGATATTAGGAATTTTAGGGTGTTGGATATTATTATTATTAATTAAAATATTTTGAACTTTATTCCAGAACACAGTTAAGTTACTTCAAGAGTTTGATCCTTTCTAGGCTTGCTTTTTAAGCTTTGTTAGGTGGGAAGCCTTTAGAGCAAAATTTGCTCCACTACTGGGTCAATAGCCTTCTGAAGTTGCCACTCGGTGCTTTATGTCCTAGGAGGTATATTTCCACCACGTCAGCTGGGAATACAAACTATTTCCAGCCGTGTGTGATCTCAGGGGATTACGCCATCAATTTGTTGCAGGTAGCTTTCCACCAGCCCTGGAAGTTTCCTCACATACATGCACAAATTGGTGCTCAGCCAAAGACTCAAGGGCCTGCAATTTCTGGATTTCTCTCTGTGTGCAGCTTTTTCCTCTCTGGTACTCTGCCTTCCAAATTCTAGTGGCCTTGGACTCCCTGAATTTTGAACTCTGTCCCCTTAACTCATTGAGACCACCAGGCTCTGTTTGGACTCCTCCCTGCCTTGCAGACTGGAAACTCACCAGGCACCAGGCTGGGGCACATGTAGGGCTCACCTCATTATAAGGGAAAGTGTGTGACTTTATGGTGGAGAAACCTGTCAGGCTCCAACCTGACCAGGTGATCAGGGTTAACATCATTAGTGTGGGGTGAGTGGACACCGTGTGCCCCTGATGTGCTGCACGGAGGAAGCCCAGCATCATTTCTGGGGTTTTCCTGCCAAGAAAGCACAGCCTGCATCTGGTCATGAGGAACCAAATGGAAAGGGCATCTTGTAAAACTGCTTGGACATGAAAGACTGAGGAATCTCCCAGATTGAAGGGGATTGAAGAGGCAGGCAACTAAATGCAATATGTATTCCTTTTTGAGATCCTGGACCATAAAGAAATAGAGACCTTGTTGGACAGTGGGAGAATGTGAGTTGGGGTCTATGGCAGTAGTGTTTCTTGGCTAGAAGTGTCCTGATTTAGGGGCTATATGATGGTTAGGTAGGCGAGTGTCCTTGTTGTTGAGAAACACACGCTAGAATATTTGCGGGATACGTGGCCTCATGTCTGCAGCGTGTCCTCAAATGGTTTAGAAAAAGATGAATGATAATGAGTTTGTAGATCCACAGAGGGAGAGAGGAGCCGGAGTGAGGGGGATGGGGGTCGGGGGGAGGGGCTCTTTGCACTGTTCTTGCAACTTTCCTATGCTTGAGAGAAAAATAATCAATAGGGTCTAGGCCATGATGTGTAGGTCAAAGGCACAGAGTATCAGCCAATGAAATACCCTCTGGCCTGGATCTGTACTAAATTCTCACAGCTAGTATAAAGCTAGCCCTGCTGCAAAAGTCAAAAGGTAAAGTACTCAGAAATCGCCACTTTATCACTCCATTCCTAAGTGCCTACAGCATTCATTATTGATAGAAAAAGTACATTTGAGAGACACTGACCTAGGTGAGGAGCCCCCTGCCCTAGGAGAGGTGTTGACCCCTCAGTGGCCTCTGAGCCAGAAACCTGGGGCATCCTGGCCGGAAAAGTTACAGGTGTGACCACATCTCCTGTTGGGTGACTGCCTCCCAGCTCCTTGGGGAGCACAACAGAGGGCGTTTCACTCCCGCTAGAAGGGAGAGGGAGCCAGGCCCTTACCTGGGGGAGGCAGCGGAGTGCAGGGGTTAAGGGCTTGGTGTCTGGACACCATGGCATCCTGGCCGTGCCACTGACTAGCCAAGGGGTCAGGCTAGTTACTTACCTTGCTCTGCCTGCTTCCTCCTGTGTAAAATAGGATAATAACAGTATCTACGTCTTAGGATTGTCTGGAAGATAGAGCACATGAATTCACGTGAAGCACTGAAAACACTGCCTGGCACATAGGAGGTGCTCCCTCTGCTGGTGGACAGGCTCTGGGGCTCCCCACTTTCTTAGGAGGTGGGAGAGGGAGCTATTTCCTATACCCCATCTCCACCTTGTGCATTTGTCCTGAGTGGCAACCCAAGGAGTGCAGAAAGATTGCATCAGAGGTCACGAGAGTCAAAGGATAGGCGTCTGCCACAGACGTGCCAGTGACCTCCCTTCTGTGGGCCTTGGTTTACTCATCAGTAAAATGACACAGTTGAACTAGATTAGAGGTTTGCAAACTGTAAAGCTCTGGGATTTTCCAGAGGCGTCTCAGGGACGCTTCTGGAGTAGGGAGTGGGGTGGCTGAAGAAGCAGGCTCGAGGGGACCCCCACGCAGGCTCTCCCAGAACAGCTCAGCCTGTGTCTCTAAACCAGTCTTCTACAAATGGTTTCATTCGAAGATATGGTTCCACTACTGAACAGATTTTGAAAACCATCCGACCAAGGTCCTGCTCAGGTTTCATATTCTAGGGTTTTCTCTCTCTCAGGAACAATCCATCAGCAAACATTCTTGGTCTCTAGGCACTGCGTGAGACATCAGCTCTTAGAGGTGACGTGAGTGGAAGCCTACTGCCCCTGGTCTCCATTCCCAGTCAGGATCTACACAGCAGACGGGCTTTGATACTCACACACACCAACACTTTGAACCAGCTTTGCCCTCAGAAAACTACCAACAGACAAGTCCCTGAGCAGATCTACAGCTTTCCGGGTCTTACCCTAGATCCACTGTATTAGCTATCTATTGCTATGTAATAAGTTGCTCAAAATTTAGCAGCCTAAAACAATAAATATTTGTTATCACGCACAGTTTTTGAGGGTCGGGAATCTGGGAGCATCTTAGCCAGGTGGTTCTGGCTCAGGGTTTCTCACAAAGCTGTGATCAAGGTGTCATTTGGGGCTGCAGTCATCTGAAGGCTGGACTGGGGCTGGAGGACTCACTACCATGGTGGCTCCCTCCCATGGCAGAGGGCAGGGAACTCGGTTCTACCCTGGCTGCTGGCAGAAGGCTTCATTCACACGAGCCTCTCCATAAGCCACTTGAGTGTCACATCATGGCAGCTGGCTTCCTCCAAAAGGAGGGAGGAAGGAAGAGAGACAGATAGACAGACATAGACATATCATGGGTGAGAGAGTGGAGGGCATCCAACACAGAAGTCCTAATCTTTTCTAACCTAATCTTGGAAGTGACATACTCTCACCATGCCACAAGCTATATACGTTGATTGCACAGACCAACCCTGGTACAATGTAGAAGGAACTATACAAAGGTGTGAACATCAGGAGGCGAGGTCAGTGGGGGCCATCCTGGAGGCGGTGACCTCACCCACTGATTGTACCCAGGAATCTGTATTTGTTAAAGCATCACAGAATATCTGCAGTTTTATCAAGATTATCCACAAGAGTTGAAAAGTTGTAGTTGATCATGCTCAGGGCTTGACGTCTCTTTGGGGTGTTTGCATTTCATATGGTACCATTAGGACAAGGCCAACAGGCCTCCTGATCCCAAAACATATATCTCTGGTGGTAGAATTTGAGGTCTAGTGAGAGAGCACGTCAGGGTGATTGTTTTCTGAATTTTCCTAGTGTTCTCCTAGACAAGGTTGGCTGGTTCCATTGTTTGGCCTTGGGGCCTCAGGGTCAGCTAGCCTAGCTATTGGCATTTGGGGTGGGACAGATCTTAATTGTGTGGACCTGTCCAATACGTACAGGTATTTAGTGTTCCCAGTTTCAACCACTGAATGCCAGTCACTGGGGAGAGGGCAGTCACGGTGACCACCAAAAACACCTCCCATTTCCAGATACATCTGGGAGACAGCATGCACCCAGCTGAAGACTGCTGAATGGGAGGGAAGCCCCACCCATAGTCTGGGGACCCCAGCCCATCCACAGCAGTCAAGGGCCTGAGCAGAGATGAGTGGGCTTCCTAGAGACTGTCTTAGACAGAAGTCAGGCTTTGAGGAGAAGAAAGAAACCTAGAGCCTCCCGTCCCCTCCTGGGGGCAGGAAGGAACAAAAATAGGAGGACGCAGGGAGAAGGTTGGCCTGAAGCTCATTGCCCACCTGCCCTCCACTTCTTTCACCCAGAAGAAGAGAGGCGGATATTTGTCTTAACGTTCAGTCCATCCTTCTGCCTGAGTTTCTACCATCATTTCCCAGCAGAACTTTGACAGGAACCTGGTTATGCTCTTGTTGGTGTGATAACCGGGGCGTATGTCTTTTTTTTTTAAAAAAACAAGACAGAATTTTTCAATCATCCACTGTGTTCAGATACTATAGGCCATGGCATGATATTAAACAAACCCCCAAATCTCAGAGGCCTCACACGCAGGATATTATTTGTCACTTACTGAGATTTCTGCTGAGGGTCTAGCTACCCTCCAGGGCAGCTCCTTTCCAAAGCAGGGGCTCAAAGGTCCAGTTGGACTCCATGCTGTGGCCCTACCATCTCAACCCACGGTACCCAGGTGGCCCTGGCAGGGACAAAGAGAGAGCTGGAGGGTCATGATCTGGGTCTCAAATGCTTTGACCCAGAAGTATCATTTGTACTTAGCCCGTTGGACGAGACTAGTCCCATGACCCCATCCAGGGGCAGAGGGGCTGGCGGAGAAGGAGGCGGTCGGGTCAGCAACGGCGCTTCTGCCCCAAGTTCCTCTTTCCTTCGCTTGTTCGCCTAACTCTTCTTCATGGACAGGGGCTTTGCACCAGCCTTCTAGAGGGAGAGAGAGAACTGCATGAGACACAGCTGCCAGGAGCGGCACAGTCTAGAAGAGAAATGAGACCTGTGCTCTGCTGACAGTACTGCAGAGTTGCAGCTGTCAACGCCTGAGCGAACGCTGGTGCCTTGCCCAGGCCAGTGTCCCCGTAGAGGGAAATCTGGTCGCCTCCCTGCATGCTCCATCTGCCTCTCCAGGGCCGTGCAGTGTCTGCAGCCTGGGGCTTGAAAGAATGGCTGAGTCAGGAGCCGAGGGCCCCAGTGGCCCCCCAACTTAATGCCTGTTGTAGATCTCTGGGAGCTCTAGCTTGTCTCTCACTGGGATTCACCCATGGGGCACATGTCACAGTGAGTGGTCCTCGGTGGGAGTGCCTCAGTCAGAGGTCAGCTGCTGATGCCTGGGTGCCTGTCCACGCCCCCCTCCAGCCAAAGCCAAGGACTCGATCCCTGGTGGTCCCACCTGGTTGTGTTTGCACAGTGGGCAATGAATCCAGGAACCCCACTGCTGGGACTCAGGCCCCTGGAGCCACCCAAGAACCTGAGGAAGCGGGGCAGACAGTAGGTACCCACATCCGCCAGGCACAGTTCTCCACCCATGAGAGGCGTTTAGTTGGCTAGTAAAGGCTGATGCTGGTGATGTGGACTGTCCCCAAGGTCTGCCTCCCTGTAGTGATAGTTGAGGGGGGAGAGAGAGTGAGCTGGGCTGCGTGACAGCCAGCAGCCAGATGTCAGCATCCCCAAACTCAGCAGCCTCAGGGGAGCTCTGATTGGAAAAGGCAGCTGGAGTCCCTGAACGTGGTAACATGGATTCAGGAGGACATCCATCATGGTTTCAGGCGGTGAAGCCACAGGGCAGGGCAGAAGCTGACACCTATACAACTGGGCTTAGAATGGAGTCCTGGGGGTCCCGCCTGCATTTTTGGCACCTCTGTTGTGAACCGTGGAAGGGGGTTGGCCAGCCTGCCGTATTGGCTGTGATGTGGACATTCCAGCCCCCTTCGTTTGTAATCCCGCTCCCAGGGTGGCCCCAGGGTCAGGTATGGCAGGTGCAGAGGGACGGATGGCTGCGCCGTGATCTGCTCCCACTAGAGGGCACCAGCGCACCGCTCTGGAGACTCCGCAGTCACATTTGCAACGGGAGGTCCCTTGTCCCTAGCAGCCGAAGGTGTCCTTGCCTTGCGGGTGCTCAACGTGCAGACACGGTGCTTAACCTTGTCCCCAAAATGGCGCAGGCCCTCCAGGCTCAGGCCTTCTCCCCAGAACACGGGAGAAGAGGAGGCAGTGAAGGAGGCAACCGCACAAGTGAAGGAAGTACCTGTTTGGTCCAGGTGTCCCCTGCCATGCACAGGCCTGACATTCCTCCAGGGACCCCTCCCCCCACCTCCAATCCTCAGACCCCTGGGAACACGTGGCAGCTCCCGGGAGGGCACACCCATTAAGCCTCTATCTGCTGCACAGACAAGGAGGGTGCTCGCCCACAGAGTGAGGCGTGCTGGTGGCCTTCCCCACACCAGACGGTTTCACCTGGGCCTGCAGGGGAGAGAGCCGCTGGCGTGGGGCTTGGAGAATTACAGAGTGCTGGCTTCGGCCCTTGGAAGGACGGGGGCTGGCAGGTGGTGCTGAGGGGATTGATGGAGCCCCATAAACTTGACTGAGTTCAATGCAAGGCAAGGGAACCGAATCTGAATGGGTTCTGGTCTCCCCTGGCGCTCCCCTCTCCTCCCCCCTGGTCCAAGGCCTCCAGCCTAGACACCACCCTAGGCTCCTTCCCCCTGAGGTGTGGTGACTTGAACAGTTTCTCCTCAGGGCCCTGCAGAAATACTGCCTCTTTATTCCACACAAGGCCCTGGATGCTTCTGCGTTTTAAACAAAACCCCAGTTGAAAGACATGGTTGTTGAGTTATCTCGTGTCTTGCCTAAGGCTTTCTGAAAGGACACATTTTGATCATTTTTCTTTGAATTCTCTGTCAGAAACGTTTCACCTGCCTTCTTTTGTCTGACAATGGGAACTGCATAGCCCAACTTATTTTGCTTTCCTGTTAGGAAATTTTGAAACTAAATTCTGTGTCTGTCTGCAGTTAATTATGAGCTCACCCTGACCTGGTCAGGTCCGTTGCTCTAACCCTCTGGTGACTGACCTAGTTTAGTGCAGTGCATAATGTGTAGGCCCACTGATGTGAGGTCGGCATGGCTCACACACTGAACAAAGAACATGACTGAGTCGAGTGGGATTTCTGGCCTCCTGGATGTGCCCAAGTACTCTCTTCACATGGGACCCAGAGTGAGGACAGGAGACCAGCTAAAGGAGGGGGACAGTGAGGCTTGGGGTTCAGCACCCCATTTACCCGCTTGGCCCCGAATAAAGACAGGGTGAGAAACACCCCACCCCACCCGCCAGGAATCTGAGGGACATATGAGCTTTCAGAATGAAAATCACTGAGTGCTCGGAGGAATAAAAATGGTGGCAGATGCGGGAGCAGCCTTGTTCCTCCAGCAGGTGGCGCTGTTGCAGTGTGGACTCGGGGTTGGTGGGAAGGGGCTGCCCCACACTGGATTGAAGCGGCTGGAAGCCCAGTTCCCAGCCCTCCAGATGGGAAGGAGTGACTTTCTCATTCCCTAGAGCTATACCAGCTCTGTGGCCAAGTCTTCTGGAAACTTCCAGGATATGCTAACTCACAGGCATGAGGATTATTAAAATATCCTGAGATGCCAAGGAGCAAAATCATGTAAAATCATGTAAAAACTAAGTCCCCCCTCACAACCCCAGGCCTGCCCTCTTCCCCAAATCCTGCTTCATGTCCCATCTTGGTCCCATGAGAGGTCCGGTCTGACTTCATTAACTGAGTCCACCAGGATTGACTGGGCATCTTTCTGTGGACCAGGCATTGTCTTAGTCATAATGGACTGAGTTTAAACGCAGGGGCCGCTGCCTTTTCAGTGAACCAGGACATGCAATTCTCCTAATGTCCCTGTAATGAGCATCTAGCAATGAATGACTGCAACGCAGTGCAAACACTGGCTAAGTGCCTTCCAGGCTCCAGGAACTGTGACGGTGCTTTCTTTTTCTTATCTTACTTATCCTCACATCGTCCCTGTGGAGGGTGTGCTGTTACTGATCTCCTTTTACAGACGATGCTATCTCTGGTCAGATGTCACCTTCTCAGTAAAGCCTTTTGAACACCCCATTCCGTACTCCCCATTCCCGCCCACCCCCACTTAATTTTTCTCCATAGTGATCATCACACACATGCTTTATTTTATTGTATTTTTTTGATTTTTTATTTATTTATTTTGGGCTGTGTTGGGTCCTCGTTTCTGTGCATGGACTTTCTCTAGTTGTGGCAAGTGGGGGCCACTCTTCATCGCGGTGCGCGGGCCTCTCACTGTCGCGGCCTCTCTTGTTGTGGAGCACAGGCTCCAGACGCGCAGGCTCAGTAGTTGTGGCTCACGGGCCTAGTTGCTCCATGGCATGTGGGATCTTCCCAGACCAGGGCTCGAACCCGTGTCCCCTGCATTGGCAGGCAGACTCTCAGCCACTGCGCCACCAGAGAAGCCCCACATGCTTTATTTTTGTGGTCTGCCTTCTCCACTGGAATGTTACGTTCCATGCGGGCTCATATAGGTGCTCATTAAATATTAGGTGAATGACTAAATGAGCCCTGACTTGCTCCTATCCCAGAGGGACTCACCCCCAGCACCCCACAGTCCTTCACAGTGGCTCACGTAAATCGCGTACCGTCTGAGCTACGTGTCTGCACGTATCATCTCTGATTTCTCGTAACTGCCCTGTAGAGTGTAGGTACTACAATTATCGTCATCTTGCAGACAAAAAAACCGAGATCAAATACCTGCCCCAAATCACATGGCTTACAAATGGGGGAGTGGGATTGGAATTCAGGCAGCCTGGCGCTCCTTTGTAAGGAGCGACGAGGAGGAAGAGGTGATGGAAAAGCATTTTCTAATTCTAGGTGACTGTAGTCACGTACAGCAAGTTAGGGGTGAATGTCATTTCCTTAATAAGCAAGAACAAGAAAATGGACATCTTTCTTTTTTTTTTTTTTTTTTTTCTCTACTGCTGTAGGCACTAAAAATGGAAAGAGAGGAGGAGGGGGTGGGGTGAGGGAGAGAGGAGCCCCTACTGACACCTTTGACAGAGGAAGAGATGTTTTTCCTTTTTTTTAATCGGAAAGGTTTCCAGGGGCCTCCCCCCAACCCCTGCCGACTCCAGATCCTGCCCCGGCTCTGAGGAGGAATGCTCACCTAGGAGAGCCTCTCTGCTCTCTGGCCACCCTCCCACCCACCCAGTGCTTCCTCCCTCAGGGTAAAAATAGGTGCCCGTACAATAAAGGAGGAGACCAGGACTTCTTCGATCCATGGTTTCCTCTCTGAGACCACCAGGTAGAAAGGCCCATTGGCCATGGGCAGTGTGTGCTGTGAGGCCAGCCTAGTTTTATTTTTGTTGTTTGGGAGTATTTTTACAAGAAATTATTATTTGGGGCATGAAGAGTTTTGTTGGGAACAGCTAGGAAAGTTCCTGGGAAGCAGGCGACTGGCTGAGTCTGGACCAGGTTCTCACAGTCTCGGGCTGCGGGCAGTATGCAGGGAGGGGGGACTGGAGGTGACAAGTGCTTTCTGGCTCTAGGGCGTCCCGGAAACATCTGCCTCCCTTATAGGACAGCCTCAATTATCCGTAGCACAGTTAGGGTCTTAGACAGGGGTGGGCAAACTGTGGTCTGCAGACCAAGTCCAGCCCTCCAGCCTGTTTCTGCAAATAAAGTTTTATTGGCACATGGCCACACCCATTCATTTGTTCACTGGCTGTGGTTGTGTTTGTGTTATGAAGCAGAGTTGAGTAGCTGCAATGTGGACCCTACCACTGTCGAAGCCTAAATATATCCGATCTGGCCCTTTACAGGAAAAGATTGATAAACACTGATCCAGAGTATAAACAGAAGAAAAGCCCTGAGAGTTAAAACAGGTGACAAATAAGTTCATTCACTTGTCATCTGAGAGGCCTTCGGTTCTACATGCAAAACATCTTGGAGTTCATCCAAAATGATTCTCTTCCAGCTCCCACTGCTTCAACTGTAACATGGGATCATATACGGATTTGACTTTCATTGCAAGGCTTTGCTGAGGGTCACAATATAAACCAGGTCGTATAATGACCAAAAAACACTCTACAGGTGTGAAGTGGCCTTACTAAGTAGCTCAGTTACACCTGGAAGCAAGCACAGAACTGGGGAGCTTGACAGACAAGATGGGAACCATCCACACATCCCTCCTGTGATTTGGGGGTGGCAGCTGCGGGTGGAGGGATAGAGATTAGGTTGTGTTTCCCCAGCTCCTACGAAGACAGAGATCTCAAAGAAGACTGTGTGCCCCGTAGCCCTCGTGTGTCCTTACCTCTCCCTTGTCCAATCTCCCTGCTCTTTCACGGCCCTGTCAAATTTCACCTGCTTGGTGAAATTGTCCTAGATGAATCAGACCACCATCCCACCGTCCCAGTCCTGAGGGCTTTCGTGGGCATTTGGAGGACTTCATTGTAGGCCAGTTTTGAGGTTCTCCTGTTGTTTCACAGAGAGAAAAGCAAAGGTATGGCGGGCCGCAGAACTAAGCAAGCAGTTGTTCAGAAGAAATGGAGGCCACGGAGAATGGGGGAGTCCCGGAGTCCTGAAGGGACGTGTCCAACAGCAGAGAGGGCAGTTGGTGCAGGTGCTCGAGGCCTTGGAACCTGACCAAACAGGGACTCAACCGAACGTTCTTGAGCAGAGAAATGTATGATGGAAGGAGGATTTAGGAAGCCAAGGGCCAAATCCTAAGGCCTGACCAATCCTTATGCTCTCTTCCTGGGACCTCTAAGGAATTCCTAGGATTGTACACATCTTCCCACAGTAGCCGAGGAAGGACGTTTCGTTGCTTCGTTAGGGACAGGCCGGGGTCCCTTAAAAAGAGGACCTTCCCCCAGTAGAGACGTCATCTGGTCCATGCCCTGCTTTGGGCCAGACCATACCCAGAATCCTTTGCTGAGGGACAGGGGGCTTGATCAGTCGGATGGGGGAGGGTGGGGGAGTAGCAGACCCAAGCAAGGCCAGACTGAAGATGGCCTCCCTCGTGACCTCTGCTGGGCCCAGGACATCTCACAGACAGCAAGAGCTGCTCTACCCACCCACCCCCAACCCCGGAATGACTTGGGCTTGGGAGGGGGAGGCCAGCAGAGGTACCAGAAGCCCAGGCCGAGAGCAGGCCCTAAGCTGGCCCGCAGGACCCTGGCTACCATCGCTCAGAGGCAGGGCCACCCTCATGCACGCACACACCCCAGTGACCCAGTGGTCCTTCCAGGAGGGGCCCCAAAGCCCAGGGTGAGCGGGGTTACCCCACCTGCAGCCCCACCGTCTGTTCCTAGCACAGTTTCCAGGACTGGTGTAACACCCCAGCTGTCTCGGGAATGTCCTGGTGACTTGGGTGACTAGGGTGCAACCTTCAACAAGGTTGCACCCTGGTCCAGCACCTTCCTGCTCCGTCCTTGGGCGGTGGAAGGAGCAGCTGAGGCGGGGGAGGAGGAAGGTGTCGCTGAGGGTGTGAAGCATCCATTATTCCTTTATTAGCCAGGGTGCCATTTCTGGTCTCGTTCTCCTTCCTGGCGGAGAAGCCCGGTTATTTTCGTTTACCCCAGCTCCTCTCGCTGGGAGCAGCCGCCGGCAGGGCAGAGGGGGCGGGGCGGACAGGGCTACGTGCTCTCCTGCAGGCGTTTGTGAATGGGCCCCGGCTCCCAGGCTGCCCCGACGGCAGGCGCCCCCCCCAGGACGCGCTGACTCTTGCTGGCCGGCCGGCGTCTTTTCTAGCACTGCAGTGGCCAGGCAGGAGGAAGCTTTCTTCTGGCCCAAGAACAATACCAGGGTCAGCCCGGGGACCTCCCTCCTACACCCTCTTCCTTCCATTGTGAGCCGCTGCACAGTCCCAGGCCGCTTGGCTCTGCAAGCCAGGGGGGAGGGGGAACGGGCCCAGGAGGGATTAGTAATGTGTGTGACACCTCCAGCTGTCTGTCTCCACTTCCCAGGCTGGCCAGGATTCTGGAGGCAGCAGATGGACAGATAGACCAAGCATGTGTGAGTGACCATTGGGTCCCTGAGCTTGCAAGGGGCTGCCGACAGGGTGAGGCCACTGACTGGATGGCACCATGCCCTGTCCCCTGCCCCCATGGAATCAGCATGTCAGGGCTGGAAAAGGCCTGCCCAGACCTTCTGCCCATCAACCCATTACACAGACAAATAGACCCAGAAAGGTAAAGGTTTTACCAGACTTCCTATTGCCCTGCTTAAAACTCCTTCGATGATTCCCGAGGCCTATGGGAAAAAAAATCACAGACTTTCCTTTAACCCCAGTGCCTGCCGGCCTCTCAGGCTTCTCTCCTGTGACTTCCCGCCTTGTGCTCTAGCCTTATGACTAGTTAACGGGTCCTGATGCAGCAGCACCAGTCCCCTGCCTTAAATGTCCTTCCGGCTCCGTTCGCCTACCTGCCACTTACCTGTTCTTCAAAGACTACTTGAAGGTCACCTTCTCTATGCAGCCCTCTCTAACAGCCCACTTCCGTTTTTGCTTTTTCTGGGCTCCTCGAGCACTTAATATATCCCTAGAGAAGGGCTGCCCTCCATATCACTGGGATGCCCATGTGTCTCTCCCACACTTACATGCCTCTCCCCACACAACACACTCCAAATCCTGGGGTCTGAAAACCCTTAGGTCCTCAGGGTGTGGTCCTCAGCCCAGCAGCATCAGTATCACCCTGATACTTGATAGAAATGCAGATTCTTAGCACTCCTCTTCACTCCGATTGAACCAGCAACTCCGGGGTTAGGGCCCAGCGACCTGTTTTAAGAAGTCCTCCAGGTGATTCTGATGCCTGCTCAAGTTTGAGAGCCAGGCCTGAGGACCTACTTGCAGGCAGTTGGCTCTTAATACATTCTTTTTTTTTCTCTTTTTCTAAAATTGAGATATATTTGACCTATAGCATTGTGTAAGTTTAAGGTATACAACATATTGACTTGATCCATTTATATTGCAATATGCTGGCCACTGTAGTGTTAGCTAACACCTCTACTGTGTCACAGAATTGGCATTTCTTTTTTTTTTTTTTTTTTTTTTGCGGTACGCGGGCCTCTCACTGTTGTGGCCTCTCCCGTTGCAGAGTACAGGCTCCGGACGCGCAGGCTCAGCGGCCATGGCTCACGGGCCCAGCCGCTCCGCGGCACGTGGGATCTTCCCGGACCGGGGCACGAACCCGTGTCCCCTGCATCTGCAGGCGGACTCTCAACCACTGTGCCACCAGAGAAGCCCTATTTTTTTTTTTTTTTGACATTTCTTTAGTGTTGGGAACAAGTAAGATACAGCCTCAGCAATTTTAATGTTTATACCAGTTGTGTTGTCTATCTTAATAGTTTCTTGATAATTTCTCTGGTAATTGACATCACCTATCCCCTTCTACTTGCTGACAAAATTTTGGTTGTTTATTTGTTCTTTACCATTATTTTGCTCAAATGGTGGACAAAGAATCTTGCCCTCTTTGACAACCAAGGATGGAGATTTGCAGAGGGTTGAGTGATTTAGGAACGACCCAGTCCCCCAGACTCTGGCACCTGATCCTGACACTAGCCGTGCCAACAGCCCTGGGTGAGCCCCTGGGGATTAGGGTTCCTGGTTTGGGGGGGGAGTGTCATTACCTCACCGTCAAAGGTAGAAACCTCAGCAGAGCCCCCAGTGATGCTGCGCCTTTGCAGGTGATCAGAGCCACTGCCTGGGGTGAAGATGTGGGGGAAGCGTTTATTTAGAGATGGAGGGGAAGCTCTGGGCTAGTTACGCTGTTCCTTCTCTTTGGATGACATTGCTGTGTGTGTAGCGGATTTGTCACCCACTGTGTGTTGGGCAGTGGCTGATGGTGAAGGGAGTTTGTCCCTGGGCTCAGAGCCTGTAGGCAGCCGGCAATGACCCTGAGGCATAGTTAGTGGCGAGAGGAAGCTGACCTGGGGATAAAACAACAAACAGTAACTTCTGTCTACAAAGGGAATAATCAAAAGTTGATGTTAAATAGGCTATAAATAATAACAGTAACGTAGTTGCAGGCTCAGCACAGACTGTGGAAAAGCTAAACATTGAGATCTGTCCAGAAAACAATTCTGGCCTTTCCCTCTGAGCTTCAGTGTTCTGACTTTGGGAGCAGGGGGCTGATGAGAACAGAGCCCTGGCCCAGGGACAGGTGATCATGTCCTACCTCTGAGCCTCACGGTCCCACTTCCGTGAAATAGGAGAGGAGGCTCTGCCATTCTTCTGGACCCAACCCTGTAACCCCCTGACCCACTCTTGGGGTGCTTCTAGAGGAAAGACCTTGTTTGATGATTAAAGCATTACATGTGTTCTTGTGTTCCCCAAAGACCCTCACTTTTCCTCTTGGCATGCACCCTACCCCCTGGAGGGCTCAGGAGGAAGTCCCGCTTCCCCCGTCCCGTGGCGGGGCCATAGGTAGCTTCCTCCACATCCCCAGGCTCCTCTCCCTCCCAGAGTTTATAAACCTTGAGTTTTTTCATTACTGATGGAGAAGTTAATTTAGCATTTTGCTTCTCACGGCTTGGAGTGTGTTTGGGTCCCAGAGGACTGTCAGCCTGGCGGGGATCCAGGGAGAGGTCGGTGGAGCCCCATGCTCCTCTAGGACAGGTACAGGAGGCTGAGGGCCCAGGGCTGTCAGCCCACGTGTTCTATGCTGAGTGGCTTCTTTGGCGTGGACGTAGCCTCCACCCGACGGGAGGTGCTACAGTGTTGGGGGGGTGTAAGCCAGAGCCTCCAAGGGCCTCGGCTGGCTCACCCTCTGCCTCCGTGGCTCGGCATCCTCCTCTCCAGACTGAGTGTGTCACAGCCAGTGGTCTCAATAGCCGTTCCCACCTCGTACATCCTGTGGCTTGGATGTAACAGCTCACTTAAACCTGTTGGTATAAGGTGATGCCACTGGTACAGGTGGGATTCATAAAAGGGAGGCTGAAGAGACTTCACGCCTTCCTGGGGAGTTGGGCCCCCCAAGAATTAGATTCATCTACCCAGTGGTTCCAAAAGTAGTATATGTCTGTAGTTCACACAAAATAAATAATTAAATCACGCTTTTTCAAAAATACTGAAAATTAAATAATATTAAATAATAGTTTAAAAATACTAAATAATACTAAAAGTACTAAAAACTAAATAATTCTGAAAGACCTATAGTAGCAGAAAATAGCCAAGTCCATGCCTCATTCTTCTGTAATTACCAGTTCCATTTCTCAAAGCAACCACTTTTCTTATTTTTTTCCACTGTTCTTCTGGTGTGCCACCATATTTCTAATTACATATAAAATATCTAATATTTCTATTACCTGGTGTACTATTCTTATACTGCTCTTCTTTTTTTTTTTTTTTTTTTTTTGCGGTACACGGGCCTCTCACTGTTGTGGCCTCTCCCGTTGCGGAGCACAGGCTCCGGATGCGCAGGCTCAGTGGCCATGGCTCACGGGCCCAGCTGCTCCGCGGCATGTGGGATCTTCCCGGACCGGGGCACGAACCCGCGTCCCCTGCATCAGCAGGCAGACTCTCAACCACTGCGCCACCAGGGAAGCCCCTCTTCTTAACTATATTGAATTTAGACATCATCTGCTGACTTCCTATTATGGTAGATGTGAGTTTTGCTCTCTTATACCCCTATCTTCTCAGTCTAGTTATATCAAATTTTACTTAAATTTTTAGTCAGATTATTACTTCATTATTGAATCTTATTTTACTTTCCTTTTTCTTTTGAAAAACATTCATAATAACAGAAAAGTTGCAAAAACAAAATACAAAGATTTCTGTATACCTTTCACCGGATTCCCCAAATGCTAACATTTTCCCATGCTTGCTTTATCAGTCTCTGCATAATTTTCTTTCCTTCTTTCTTTCTTTTTTTTTTTTTTTGTGGTTTGAAGAATAAATTGTGGCCATGTGCCACTTTATTCCTAAAAATACCTCAGTGTGTTTTCCTAAAAACAGGGTCATTCTCTTATATAACTACAATTTCATGATCAAAACCAAGAAATTGGGCTTCCCTGGTGGCGCAGTGGTTCAGAGTCCGCCTGCCGATGCAGGGGACACGGGTCCCCTGGTCCGGGAAGATCCCACATGCCGTGGAGCGGCTGGACCCGTGAGCCATGGCCACTGAGCCTGCGTGTCCGGAGCCTGTACTCCGCAACGGGAGAGGCCACACAGTGAGAGGCCCGCGTACCGCAAAAAAAAAAAACAAAACAGGAAATTAATATTGATGGAATACTATTATATAATCTTCAGACCTTATTTTGCCAGTTGTCCCACTAATATTCTTTATAGCTAAAGAAATTGTTTTGGGTATTTATTTTTCTGGTTTAGAACTCAATACAAGATCACAGTTTGCTTTTAACTGTAATGTCTCCTGAGCCTCCTTGATTTTCCTTTGTCTTTTATGACCTTGACATTGTTTGAAGAGTACAGGCCAATTATTTTGTAGAATGTCCATCAGTTTGTGTTTGTCTGATGTTTGCTCATGATTCAGTCATGCACTGTGACCTCAGTGCCTCATACCAGGAGGCATAAGATGTTGCCTTGGTGATGTAACACTGAGCACCTGTTCACATGGTAGCTCCTAGGCCTCACCACCACAAAGTTACTATGTTGCCCTTTGCAGTTAATAAGTATCTTGCAGAGAGATATTTGAGACCATGCAATTGTACGATTTCTGATAATATTTTGACCCCACCGGTTTTAGCATTTATTGACGATCCTTGCCAGAAATATCATCAGGATGGTTGGCAAATGGTAACTTTTCTAATTTCATCTGCATATTTTAGTGGACTTTCTAGTGTAAGGAAGGTCTTTCCTTTCTTCTCTATTTATTTATATGTCTTGTCTTATAGATTTTTATGTTACTCTAGGGATTATAATCCACTACTATTATTACTTATGTTGATGCTCTAATTGTCTCAGATTTGGCAAGTGGGAGCCCCTTCAGAATCACACCTGGGTATTTCTGAAATGTCCTGATTATTCTTTGAGTACTTCCTTACTGCGGGCACAAGAAGTTGCTCCAGGCTTATTATGGACTTTCTCTGCCCAACTCTGGAATCCATCATTATCCTCGGAGCCTGGTACTTTTTAGTGGACGTTTTTTAGAAACCCACATCCAAGTGCTAGGGTATGCTCATTGCTACTGAATCCCCTTGTCTTTTTTTTTTTTTTAATAATTAATTTATTTTTATTATTTATTTATTTATTTTTGGCTGTGTTGGGTCTTCATTGCTGCGTGTGGGCTTTCTCTAGTTGCAGCGAGCGGGGGCTACTCTTCATTGCAGTGTGTGGGCTTCTCATTGCGGTGGCTTCTCTTGTTGCGGAGCACAGGCTCTAGGTACGCGGGCTTCAGTACTTGTGGCATGCGGGCCCAGTAGTTGTGGCTCATGGGCTGTAGAGTGCAGGCTCAGTAGTTATGGTGCATGGGCTTAGTTGCTCTGCAGTATGTGGGATCTTCCCGGACCAGGGCTCAAACCCGTGTTCCCTGCATTGGCAGGTGGATTCTTAACCACTAAACCACCAGAGAAGTCCCTGAATCCCCTTGTCTTTTGACCCTTTTCTCTCTCCCAGTTTCTGAGTGCCTGTGTCCCCAGGTCAGAATTTCTCTAATTCAGCTTCTCCAGAAAATAAGATCTTTTACCTGCAGGCAGGGATTGATAGATAGTTGCATGGCTGTGTGGGGTGCAGAAGGAGACTTGGGGGTCCTATATGCAGTCTTTCATGCAGTTCTGCTGTTTTCTCCCAGCACCTGAACCCCACCCTTTGTGATCCCTGATACCTCCAAGCCTTGAGCTCCTTGGAGGTCTGTAGGCTCCATCGGTGCATTTCTTATCAATATTCCTCTCTGCTGGGTTGTCTACTACTCCTGCATTCGATTTCTGTCCTCCCAAAGTGTGTTGAAATCTCTTTGGTTCTCTGTGCTTTTGTGGGCTTATAACTTTTTTTATTGAGAGAGGAGGAGTTAAAATAAGTGCATGTGTCAATCCACCATGTCGAGTCAGAAGTCTAATTTGGTTGGATTTAAATCATCAGGGAAAGAGGGAGAGCATTGTAGGAGACACTGAGCTTAACGTGCTTATCAGGAGCAGTTGAGGGAGCAGACATTCGTATCTGGGAGCAGAGGGATGAAGTGGTCTGTCCTCTGAGTCCAGGCCCTGGACATATTGTTACTGGGGTTAGAATATAAAGGGGGCAGCAGGATATTCCTGAATGCCAATAAATAGGTTCTTTTCTTTCCTATTGTTCAAAGAACTCCAGGAGGGGGGACACACACACACACACACACACACACACATATTAGCTGTCTGAGGAGCCTGGGAAAATCTGCTTGGATTCAGAGCTTATAGAGACGCTCACTCCCACACAAGAGCCAAGAGCCACCAGGGCAAATGCAGTCCAGGACCCAAGGATAAGCTCTGTTGCCCAGCTCGTTAGGATCCCAGCCTCACCCTACCTAGCTTTGCCGTTGACCCCTTCTTGTGGGGAAGACTTTTTCCCAGCAAGCATCCAGGGTCCTGGGAGGAGGGTTCTTGCCCAGTGCCACACCTGGGACAGGGCTGGGCACGCGGTCAGAGCTCAATAAGTCACAAAACCATAGAATGGTTGCTAAGATGCCAGAGCAGATGTGGGAGCCAGCTGTGTGCAAAGGACAGGGCAGTGTGGCCTCTCACAGTCACCCTGAAAGCCTACTGGTCATTGCTGGCCTCTCTCCTGTGGAGCTGCCTGGGCCTCTCCTCTTTGGCTAAGAAACGGGACCCCACCCACCCCTAATGGTACACTGGCTCTAGAAGGCCTCACATAAAGTACACGCTGTCCCTGCCTTTTGCCAATTTGCATTTCAACAATCCATGTATTCTGCAGTTCCTGAAAACCATTTGTGTAGAACTTTTGGCAGCTTTAAGCTTCTTACCTGGGAGTTCCTGCTCATTTCTGGAAATGTTGAAATAAGCAAGGATGCCCTTAAGGGCAGGCAGGGCAGGTTTTCTGGCATCACGCATTGCACCCAGTTGATAAAGGGCAGTGCCCCAAAGAGCCAGCCGGGGCTGGCAGAAGGCTCATCCGTGTGCAGCTCTGTCAGCTGCTCCTAATCTGAGGAGCGCAGAGCCCTGAAGGGCAGGCACTCTGGGTACATCCTCTTACCTGGAAATGTTCCATTTCCAGCCGATCACTGGCAGTGATTTGTCCTATTGACACGTTGTCACCTCAGGCTGCAATGTGCAGGATAAAACTGGGCCTGGAGGGGCAGAAAGGGTGAGATAAGGGCAAGGTCAGGAGGCGGGGACCCCGAGATTGGGCACCTAGACCAGCTGGAGAGAACCCAGGTCCTCTGGCTACCTCACCCTAGTGCTGGCAGGAGGAACAGCCAGTGGTGGGCTGTGGGGCAAGAGCTGAAATCTCTCCCTGAACATCTGTCGTGGAGACCACGTGGTCGGCACTCTAAACCGTGAGGAAAGCATTCTAAACACATTGTGCTCAACGAGGAAACTAAGCCCCACCGTGGGGCTGGGCCACACCCAGGGGCACACAGATCTGGGGCTCAGGATCCGTAGGTCACAGCTCTTTCCATACACACTGCAGTTTCATTTCTGATGAATTCTAACCATGGGTCCTTGCATAAGGCTCACAGGACATCTGTTTAATAATTTATTCTAGAATTTCACTAGGGATTGGCATCAATAGGTGTCTTTGAAAAGCCTTCATCACTGAAGTGTCTGCACATAAAACGTTCTGTAGAAAGGAAATTAGAAAAAAGAAGAAAGGAAAGGAAATCACAATCAGAGCTGCCTCTCCACCCTCGCCCCACCCCCCAAGCACGAACCAGTAAGGCAAGGCTGTGTGAGCTGCCGATGGCAGCCTTGACCCCAAGCCAGGCGCTCCCTGTGGCCCCCTCCTCAGCTCTGCCGGGTCTGAGGCGCAGAGAGACGGAGGGCCACTTAGAAAAATGCAGTGAATGTCGGGGGCCTTGGTCAACACCGTGGAGAAGGGTTTTCTGTTGTGTCCTCTGGACGCCCCACGTCGGCAGCCGCATTGCGTCCTCTTGCTGGTCTCTGTTGTATGCTATCGGGCAGGCCTGTGAGGCCCTTTTTAGCCCTGAAAGATGGCTTTTCAGAAAGTGTACATGGACCAGCCCTGCCTCTAGCCAGCACAGCCACTCTGAAAATTAGAGAGCGGTGTTTCTTCCTCTACACATGCGAAAGCCTCTGCCTGAAATTATCAAAAATGCCTCAAATCAGGCTTCCCTGGTGGCGCAGTGGTTGAGAGTCCGCCTGCCGATGCAGGGGTTGCGGGTTCGTGCCCCGGTCCGGGAAGATCCCACATCCCGCGGAGCGGCTGGACCCGTGAGCCATGGCCGCTGAGCCTGCGCATCCGGAGCCTGTGCTCCGCAATGGGAGAGGCCACAACAGTGAGAGGCCCACGTACTGCAAAAAAAAAAAAAAAAAAAAAAAATGCCTCAAATCGATGAGACCGAGAGGATCATCTCCCGGAGGTGTGCGGAGCTCAAGTAAGCAGCAGCTGTTCCTCGTTTTAAGCAAATTTCATACCCAGAAGCTTGAGTTGAATACCCAAGCCATTCATTCATTCCATAGAAAGCCAGACTTTGAGTTTAGAACATTTCCAGCTAAAGGGAACCTCCCTTGGAGAGAAATATCTTAGTGGAGAAGGTGAAGTGGCCCTTTCTATTTCCTCAGGAGGAAGGAGTCATGGCCATGGAGTGTTCTAGAATGTTATAGTGTTAGTCCTGAAAGGAGCCTTCTGGTCATCTAGCCCAGCTCCTTTCTTCTTTTTTTTTTCTTTTCTTTTCTTTTCTTTTTTTTTTTTTTTTTTTGTGGTACGCGGGCCTCTCACTGTTGTGGCCTCTCCCGTTGCGGAGCACAGGCTCCGGACGCGCAGGCTCAGTGGCCATGGCTCACGGGCCCAGCTGCTCCGCGGCATGTGGGATCTTCCCGGACCGGGGCACGAACCCGCAACCCCTGCATCGGCAGGCGGACTCTCAACCACTGTGCCACCAGGGAAGCCCCCTTTCATTTTGCCGCTGGGAAAATTGAGGCCCAGACAGACGTCCCTGCCTGAGCACAGGGCTGTTCTCCTCCCCAGTAAAGAGGAGATGAGCTGAATTCTAGAAGCTGTTGTGAGTCAAGGGTCCCCATACCTGGGAGAGAGAGTCCCGCAGACCAGGAAGGACTGGCTGCAGAGGTGAGTTTGCAGAGAAGGAAAGCTGCTGCCAGGTCCCCCAGATTCTTCTGAGCCCTGAGCAGGACCCTAGGGGAACACCTTGTTCACCTGCTCTGGCCAGAGGTCAGCCACTCAGCACGAAGATTCTGCTCATGGAAATGTTAGTAAGATTTGATCATGTCAATAGTATGTGATTCCTTTTAAGGAATTCATTGCAAAGACCCTCAGCAAAGTTGGCCATAAGAAGCAGACATTCTGACAGCAGAATCTTCATAGTCCTGGCCCGTTCACCCCACCCGGCCCAGCCAGGGCACAGTGACTGGTCAGGGACTGCTCACACGAGGGGCGGTTGTCCCTCTCCCACGTGTCCCGATACGCGCGCGCACACGCACACACACACACACACACACACACACACTATTCTCAACATGCTAAAAATGTTGGGAACAATTCTTTCCAGTACTTGACCTTTAGGGCAGCTCAGTGGCCTCTGGGTCATTATTTTGCTTCAAAGTGCACCCGTCAGGTCAAAACAGAAACATTTGCTTGGCAAGAAAAAAGAAGATGTTCCTTTATGTGGCCCTTCCTGGCGGCAAGAAAAGGGACATTGTTCCAGCAGGCTGGTGTGTGGTGTGGTCAAGGAAATGCATCACACCCCCTCAGCGAGGTCTTTTCAGGACACCCCAAAGGGCGGCAACACCGGGGGCTGGCTGCGTGGCTTATGCTAGCCAGTCAGGTTGGGCAGGATGTCCATGCACTGGAGGAGGAAACCTGACCGGTGGAAGATAGAGGGTCAGGCGAACCGATCCAGTGGACAGGGGGCCAGGGAGGAACCTTGCTGGGTCACTGGGGAAACTGGGCAGGGGCACCTCTCTGTGTTGCAAGAAGAGATGACTCAAAGATGTCGGGGCAGAGAATCAAAAGTTAGTCACTAAGCAGAACATCGTCTTCCTTCAGTCCTAGCATTGGTGGTGTGAAACTGCAGCTCCCTCTTTGGAAAGCTGAAAAAACCTTATTTCCAGGTCTCTGAAATGAGGGGCTGCAGCCCCCCTCTCAGTCCTTGCTGCATGTTAGAATCAGTTGGGGAACCCTTAAAATATACCCATGCCTGGACCCACCACAGACAAATCAGAATCTCTGGGTGGTGGGTCCTGGGCATCCGTCATTTTTACAGCTCCCTGGGTAAATCTAACATGCCACCAGCTTGAGGGTCTGTGCCCTTAGGTATTGAGGATTGATCCCATTTCCCCATCGTGTAAGGTGTTTGCATCATAGAAAAGCAAGGGGTGAGCCAGGACTGGATCCAAACTTATAAAACCTTTGTCTTCTTGATATTAATCACTCAGGCTTACATAATACTCATTCATTTTCTATCTGTCCTATGAGGATGTAGGAATCCTCCAGAGCAGGGACTGTGTCTTATTTGCAGTTGTATTTCTCACAGACGATGCTCTATCCCCAACTCCCACCCCCATCCTTCACCAAAACCAGTCCTTTTAGTCTTAAATGATTGTAGACTCTCCTCTTCCATCCCTCTGCCACGTCCCTAATTCCTATATTGGCCACTGTCGTGTCTTGACAATTGTGATAGCCTCCCTAAATCCATCCCCTTCATTACCTCAGCATGATCTAAAGTACACAGATCTAGCTATTTTGCTACGTGCTTAAGCCTTTCCCTGCCTTCCCATCACATGTAGGATCAAGCTCCCTCTGTGCCAGGCCTCCCCAATCCAGCTCTCCTTTCAGCCTCGGATCCCACATTGTCCCCACCATGCACTCTAGGTAACAGCCGTGCTGGACTCATTCTGGGGTCCTGAATGTGGACGGACCAGCCCCCGTCTTCACCTGGCGGACCTGTCATGAGCCCATGCCTGGCATGGGGATTGGCAGTGGTAAGTAGGCCATGAACAGGTGGTGAACCTCTCACTGCAGCCCTGGCGCCCACCACACCATGCACGGGACATCCTCCAGGAGTCAACATGGGGTTCTGCCCCGTCCCCTCCAAGCTGGATGACCTTGACCAAGTACCCTGACTTCTCTGTTTCCTCACGTCCAGACGGGGGATAACATCTACGCCCTGCCACTACCATCTCGGAAGGCTGTCGTGGGAATGAAGCACAATGGTCACTGAGGAGGGACTTTGAAAACCGTGAGGCCCCAGTCAGATCTAAGGGCTTCCATGAGAGCCTCAGGAAATAGGTGTTGCATATGGCAGCTCCCTGGGGCCCGCTGTGCACGTGCTCCTTGTGAGCAGGGCAGCGTGGAGATGGCGACACCAGCCTGTTCCCTCGGTGTTTTCATAAAGGGAATCGGGTGAAGGAAATGTCTCGGAATAGACAATCTTCCTAAACTCCCCCAAAATAACTTCAGTGGAAACAATTGTGGTAACGTCCACTCCGCACTTATTGTTTCAGTCCACTGCAGTGGGAACAATCTCCCGGCCTCTTCAACTCAACTGGGAATCAGCTGGACTTCCAGGGGCCTGGAAACAAAGGATTGTGCCCAAGGGCCTCTCTGGGTCTTCGTGGCCCACTGAAGCTGAGGACAATCCCAGGGTCTGTGTACAGGGTTGCTCTTCCTCTCAGCTTCCCTTGGGGAGTCTTGTTTGCTAGAGACTCATGTTTTCCCATAGGTAACTTTTGGGGGGGCATTACCTAAAGAGTTTATGATAACAATGCTAGAGGCTCTAGCTTTCCCCACAGTTAGATAGCCCAGTGTCCCGGACTTGAGACCTCAGAATGCTCAGTGGCTCTTGCTCACCCCCCACCAATCATCTGCCTCCTCTGAAAGGTCTTTCTCAAGCTCCGTCCTTTCCCCGGTCACAGGTGCTGCTCTCCCCAGCTCCCTGTCTGGTCTTCCTGCCTCTCTACGTGCTTCTCTTACTGGTCTGTCTCTTCAAAGACGTTGTCTGAGCCCCTCTGCCCAGCCCCCTCTCCTCTCACCTCCCTCCCCAACTCCAGAGGCAACATGTGGCTCTCCACTGGCCCATGAGACAAAATCTGAAGCCCTCTGCAGGGCATCCAGAGTCTCTGGAATCTTCCCTCACAACCTCGTCCATGCTAGTCATCCACCACCTTCCTGGAAAATTGTTGCCCCCAATTTTCCAGGACAGCCTTATTTTCTTGGCATTTTATCCTTTAAAAACCCTCAGCCTGTTAATTATGTAACTAAATGTGATTTAATTTTCTACTTTTATTAAAAAGAAAACAAGAACGTTCTGACCCCTTCTCCTTACTTCTGGCTCACCACGCGTACAGACCAGCTTCCTCCTCACCTCTGTGTGCTGGGTCCTGCCTACCATCCCTCTGCCTCTAATTCCCCCGTCCTGCGGCATCTCTTGTTTCTCCCTTCCTCTAAAGTGTTCCCTGGTTACTGTGGGGGGGCAGTCTAGAGCTGGTTCTTTCTCGGAACAGGGTTCCCTGCAGCAGCTTCTTGAACTTCACATGCAAACAGCGTGCGGCTCTGGTTCACGTGCAGGTTCTGATTCAGTAGGACTGGGGTGAGGCTCGAGTTCCTGCGTTCCTAACCAGCTTCCAGCTGACGATGCTGCTGTTCTTCCATGGACCACACTTGGAGCAGCAGGACCTTATAACCATGGCTCCCGAATTTTGCTGCACAGTGGCCTCACTGGAGGGTTTTAAAAGATACCCGTGGGCTTCCCTGGTGGCGCAGTGGTTGAGAGTCTGCCTGCTGATGCAGGGTACATGGGTTCGTGCCCCGGTCTGGGAGGATCCCACATGCGGCGGATCGGCTGGGCCCGTGAGCCATGGCCACTGAGCCTGCATGTCCGGAGCCTGTGCTCTGCAACGGGAGAGGCCACAGCAGTGAGAGACCCATGTACCGCAAAAAAAAAAAAAAGATACCCGTGCCAGTCTTCTACCCTCAGATATTCTGATTTTATTGGCATGGGGTACATCCCAGGCACTGGGATTTTTTTAAATCTCTCCAGGTGATTGTGTGTACTGAAGTGTGGGAACCACTGCCTTATGACATGGCGTGAATATGGCTAAGCCTATTGTAAGTTTCATCTGTGCTTACCTTGTCTCCCTTCACAGACTATAGACCTTCTAAGGCAGGACTCAGTGACCTCTTTTTTTTTTTTTCTTTTTGAGGGTTGATTGATTGACTGATGATTGAATATTAGGCCATTAGGGGTTTCTTTTTTTTGGATGATTAACCAGTGTTCATAGAGCACATATTGCCAGCAGGGAATCATGCTAGATGTCAAGAGGGAAACAAAAATGAGAAGGTCGTGGATCTTGCAAAGCATGGTGAAATCTACACAACACCAGCCTTGGCGGAGGGTGATTGCCTGGGTGGTGTGATTTCAAGGGTTCTGGACATGTCTCCTTCCCCACCCCCCACCCCCAATTCCCATCCCCGAGGGTGAAAAACAAGCTTTACCTCCCTGGCTCGCTTATTCTAAAAACACTACCACTAATTTTTTTTGTTTCCCTTTTGGTCTAAGGCAGTGGTTGTCAACCTGACCATCCTTTAGAATTACCTAGAGAGCTTTAAAATCCCCACTGCCTGGGCTGTGCCCTGACCACGTGCATCAGAACTTCTGGAGTGACACGTGGGCATCAGGAGTTTTACATCTCCCCGGGGCTGTCAATGATACTCCAGGGCTGAGAGCCACCGACCCAGGGCTTTTATTGATTGAAATGTAGATACAACCCATTTATCCTCATCTGGGGGACTGAGTTTGTCAGAGCCTTCCCCGAAAGCAGGTTCTGATAGCAGTAGGGGAGAGACTGTGAGGATGGGCACCCATCAAACACAAGAAATCACCACTGCGTCATGAGAAGGGCCCAGAGAGGGAAGACACACTGCTGTAAAATGCACTTGGCATCCCAACATTTCTCTAGAGCAAGGTTGCCAAGTCATGGCCCGTGGGCCAAATCCAGCCCCCCCCACCCATTTTTATCAATAAAGTTTTATTGGAACACTGCCACGCTTCTATGGCTGCTTCTACAGTACATGGCAGAGCTGAGTAGTTGTGACAGAGACCATATGGCCTGCAGAGCCTAAAATAGTTACAACCTGGCTCCTCACAGAAAAAGTTTGCCAACCCCTGCTCTGGAGAGTTGACCCTGCATGTCCTCACCTTGCTGCAGTTTACACATTAACACAAATGCTGGGAATTTAAAAAACCACTTCTTAGACTCTTTGTAATTTTGTAGTTGCTTATAAAGCAGGGCAGAGTGTCCTGCTTTATAGATGTGATGTGTTGAGAATAAGTCCTAGTTGGGCTAACATATGGCTCTGTGCTCTCAGCCTTGGGGTGATGGGCCTTGGGTGGCCAGTGCTACAGGCTGCCACCCTCTGGCCCCAAGCAGCCTTCTTGGGTTACCCCAGTGGGACATACAGATGTCACTGTGCTCCCGATGGGCTGTGAGGTGAGAGGGCTGGGAAGCCCCACGTCGAAACTTGATAGATTTAAGAGGTTGGACAGACTGCGCTGGGAATGGACTGCTTTCCTGCCCGAGGAGAATGCAGTCAGGGGAGGGACTGCAGGAGGGCAGAAGCTCTGGAGATGGAGAGGGGCGGGGGATGAGCCCTCTGCTTGACCTGAGCCCACGCTTCAAACTCCTGTGTCCAGGCTCTCGCGTTCCCCTCCTTTCCTTCTTCAGCCACCACTGTGCCCTTGAAAGTAGGTCAAATCACTGTCTGCTACAGAGGCACGAGGGACAGAGATACCAACTAGGTCATCAGAGCTGCTGGTGCCTGGTGAGCCGGCCGAAACCAATGGCTGCCCAATTTAAGACAACCCATAAAGACTCTTTTATGTGGCAGGGCGTCCTTAATGGCCCACATCCACCCAGCAAAAGGTCAGCCCTGCTTTCTGGGAATGGAACAAGTAATTGAATTTCTGAAATAGTCCATTTCCTGTAGTCAGAGAGAGGTATAACCTATGTCCTTAAAGGATTCACTTAAAAAATTAATAAGTTGCAGGCAATTATTTCTTTTACCAAAGATATTTGCCATAGGACTTATAATCTCCTAGTATAGTTAAAACACAATTCTATACAGAAAGTTTATTGCATGCCAGCAGGTTTTTAGGAACTCATTTCTATCTACTGATTTCCCATCTTTCCTAATTGGAAACTTCCGTAAGACCATGTTCCTTAGACTTTATAATTTTTGACAACACACTTGTCAGGGAGGTCCATTATTTTCGCACGATACTGATCATTAATATTTAGCTTGGCAGGATTGCTCTTAGTGACTTAATTTAGAAAGAGAGAGAGGGAAGAAGCAAGGTACCCCCAGCAGAGCCCACTGACAGCAACCCTGTGAATTTATATCTCTGACGCTGCAATGGTCTGCAGAGTGAATCCAGGGAGAACCATGAGTAGGCCAGTCCCTTCCATGGCTTGTTGAAAACCGTGCTCATGATTCTTTCATATACTTTCTCATTCCCTCAGCCAATGCGTGTTGGGTACCTGCTCTGTGATGTCGCTCTGCACAGTCCACTGTGGTGGCACCTGGGGGTCTACTGTATGAGACTGCAACCCCCAACTTCTGGATCAGCCCGACAACCATCGGCTGTGGTTGGCGCCAGGTCTCAGATCTGCAGCTCTTACGGGCATCGTGTTATGGTTCCATCCCAAGCCTCTGAGTTAATGTCCCAGCTCTACCACACACTCGCTGTATTGCATTAGGTCTGCTGTTAAATCTGTTGAATCTATTCCATCCTCCTTTTCTTCTCCTGTAGAGAATGGATAATAATAGCACCTCCCTCTCAGGGTTGTGGTGAGGTTTAAATTAGTTAATACATGTGAATCTCTGAACTCTGCCTGCCTCCGTAAGTGATAGATGGCTGTTATTATCGTTATCACAGCTCGCGATCCTCGCAGATACAATTTAGTTCCTTCTATGGTAAGAAGACTTTTTGAATACCTTCCAGGAAAGTGGAATTGCTCACTCAGTGGAAGGGCGCATATTTCTCAGGCAGGACTGGAGGGGAAGGAAAGGCTTCGCGGGCTAGCTTCCCCCCATTGTTGGGCCAGCTCATCCGCATGGGACTCAGCCCAAGGATGATGCCCTCACCTTGCCTTGCCATCTCCTTCTTTGTCTTCTTGCCACCCTGAGCTGACCTAGGAGGTAGCCGGTAGAACCTGTTGCAAACAGCCAAGGAGTGTGAAGGCAGGCTTTCCCTCAAGTCCAAGCTATCTCCCACATGTGTTCTCCCCTTCCCCTCCTCCCCAACCATCGATGTCGTCGGACATGTGGAAGATTCTTGCTGTGCATCTGCAACACATAAGATGCTACTTTGGAGGTGAAACTAAAGGCTCTGACAAGGAAGGTAGGACCCTGAGGCCTCCCACGGAGTCTCCTGGCGTTTACCTGGGCTGAGGTCACAGCTGTCTTTCAGAATTCCCCTTCACCCCCAGTGCTTTCACCCCAGGCAAAGAGCACAAATCCAGGGCAGAAAGCAGTGAGCACACCCAGGAGTGGCCATTGAGTGGCATTCCCTGTCACTGCCTGGCTCCCACTCATGGTTTGGGCCAGCCTACCTCAAAAGTGCAGGAGAAGCTTTGTCTTGAGTCCTTCAGGAGACCAGGCCTACCTCCTTGGACCCTGCCACCCGGTCACCCCCCTGTCCCGGCAGAGTAGAACTCCTGGTCTCAGCTCCCTGGTCTCTGTTATTCGTGTGACCCCTCCAGACCACATTCCTCCCCTGGTAGTACTGACCCCTCTCAACCTGTCTGGCCTCAGCTCTGAGGACCTAGGGTACACTTGAACCCTTCTCTCTGTGGGCTGGTCTGGGCATGCGCACTTTCCCCTTGGGTCCAGCAAACTTGTATTCCAGGACTGGCCAGATGTGTTCCTATACGTCATCTCGTTTGATTTCCAGCGCCTCGTTTAATGCTCATGACGGAAGTAGGTTGAAGTTCTCCCTTTTCGAGCAGAGGAGGCTGAGGCTCGGCGAGGGGACGTGAGCAGCCCTCCTGCCTGGCTGGACCTGCCTCTGGCCTTGCACACAGAGATGGCTTGGCAGCAGTGAGACACTTGTCACAAACTAGGGTGCCTGTGGAGTTGATTGGTGGACCCCAAACATCCACAGTGCTCTTGTTCTAGTGCAGGCCAGGAAACGGCCACCGTGGTCCTCGGAGAGCTTGCAGTGGAACTGAAGACTGGGGGATCCAGATCCTCATACCTTTTCCATTCAGCTGAAGGACAGTTGCAATCACTGAGCACTGGGCCTCATGGTTACAGGTCGAGGGCCCATGAGGCAATGGAGCATCGTGGCTTCTTGCAACACAGGAGATTTTGCCTGGTTGATGGCTACAGTCTGTAGGCCCCAGGCCCCTTGGGTCTCCCATGCATGCTGTTGGTCCCCAGTGGGTAGAATGGGGATGGCCCACTTCTGGTCCATCCAGGGTTGTCAGCCATCTTAACTTTTCATCCAACAGGCAGTTATGGAGGACTGTGGTATCTAAGGCACAGTGGGACCTATGGAAGGGAAGCAAACATGGTCCGTGAGCCCCTGGAAGTTTACAGCATGGTAGAGGAGGCAAGCCTGCGAGCAGCTACCTAGTCTATTTAGACACCAGGCTGGCGTGCTAAGAAGAGTTTTTCTGACGTGCTCTGTGACCACATGAGTTAATTCACATGGGAATTTGTGTCAGTGTTGTAGGGCAGGGGCGTTTATGCCAACAGCAGAGGCTGGACAGGATTTCAGGGCTGAACAAAAGTGGGGAAGATGTTCCAGGCAGAAGGAAAAGCCGGGATGAGGAAAGTGTGTTTGGGGGTGGGGTGGCAGACACATGGGGGGCAGCTGGGAGAGGATGGCCCTAGAGCAACCCCCAGGGCAGGAACCCGGGTCCCCTGGCCCCCTGGCCCCCAGCCCAGTGCTGCTTCTGCTGTGTTTCCATAAATAGACGTGTAAAGCAGTTCTTGAGCCAGTGGGGAGGGGCAGGGTGGTAATTAAAACTTTTCCTCCACGTAGGGCCCTGAGCTCTGACATGGGGGAGCGGGCAGTAAGAGCCTGAAGAATCACTTCCTCCACATAAGAGACTGGAAAGGCTGTGGTGCAGCCATGAATACTGATCACCCAGCCTCCAGCCCCAGATCTGACCCCTTGGGCCCAGCTGTGCACACTGACCTTCCTGGTCAAGCTGGGGTGAGCACAGAGCCCGAGCTGGGTGGCCGTGCAGGGCAACCCGAAGGTCAACATCGTGGGAAACTGCACCATCCTAAAAAAAAAGAAAAAGAAAAGAAAGAAATTAAGAAAGGTGCAAAACTCACCCCTGAAAAGCTTGGGGATAAAGGGGGCAGCAAGTGCACCGGCTTTCCTGGCTTCTTCTGTTCCGGCAGCTGGGTGATCCAGCAGACAGGGGCTGCCATTCTGAAACCTCCTGTCGCAGGAAGCAGCCTAGCACAAGCTGAGCAGGGGAGGCCCGGCCGGTGGCAAAGGACTCACTCCCATATGTTCTGGCAGCTTCAGCGTTAGGACGTGAGGGCTGTATGGTTATCGGTCAATAAGTGGGCACTAAACTAATTGTATTGCATTTGTGTCAGCGGCCCAAGGAGGGTAGGATGGTGGCCCAGGATGGGGAGGGTCAGTGAGCAAATGAACCAAAAATCCCATGTTCTCTTTGAAAACAAAACCGAACAAAAACTGGTTATGGCTTGAATAAATACCATTAGCAAGAAGGGAAAGGGTTTGGATTACATGAGGACCTGACTTTCATACCAGGACGGCAATGGTCGCTGCTGAGGTCCATGGCTTAGGCCAACACAGGTGAGCCAGAGGTTTTCCCACCGGTCTTTGCAAAATGAGGAAAATGGTGAGTTCACATTTTGCTCAAATGAAAGGGATCACTTATAAACAAAATCACTCCTGAACTAAAATAAAATTCAAAAATTCAAGAAAAAAAAAGATTACTCCTGAAAACCCCTTAAAATGCCCATGAAGTTCAGAATACTTGGTTTTGGAGTAGGTAACGTTGCTGTGCAACGTTACCTACGTGTAAATGTATATATGTGCACTCTATTGTAAAGAGTACAAACCCCGTATAGTAGTTAAATTTTCTTTCTAAGCACATGTCGGTGAATTTGAGTGAGGTAGACGGAGCACCTGATTGAGACTCCGTGTACAGGGCGTCCTACAGGAGAGCGCAGTGACTTTTTCATGGAGCTGAAGTTAATCCACATAAAGGCCCAGCTTTTATTTTAAAGTTTTGTCCTTTGTGAAATGATGGTGGCAGTGGGTGAGATGTCATTAAGCAGAGTGAAAAGTAGCAACTGTCCATTCTGATATTTAAACTTTACTAGTTTATGATATTCAAAATGTTGGTTTCAGCCTTGAATCTCTCTCGATCTGTCAACCTGGTCATTCTAGTTTGGCTCAAATGTCACTCTCTCAGGCCATTTCTGATCCTCTAATGGAAAGCATTACCCTCTTCATTTCTTTTCCCGGCACACTTGTCTCTTTCTTTTTAGTTGCATCCTGTTGACTGTCACGTACCCCTTGTAGAGTGGAAGCCCATATCTGTGGCTTAGTCACCGTGGTAGATCAGCTCCTGGCACATGGGAAGCCTCAGTGAGGATGAGCCGGGTAAATGAATGAAAGCATGGTTGGTTCCTCCAGGGAGAGACCACGTTTTGCCCTCCTGTCTCTCCAGCGCTGATACCGTGCCTGCCCCTGTGGGTTCTCCCTGCTTGTCTCTATCGTGACTCAGCCTCTGTGATACCCTGTGAGCTGTCCGGTGCCCGGAAGCCCCAGCCAGACTGCCCTGACTTGGTGTTCCACTCACCATTTCTCTCGAGTTGGGAGCAGCTCACTTTCAGAGGATGCAGCCCCTGCCTTTGGTCTTCAGGGTACGGGGGTGATGTCCTGCCTGGAGTAGGTTCCCAAGAAGGCCTGCCGCTCTGGGAGACAGGCCCTACCCTTGCCCTTCAGAACCTCCGGAAGCTCCTTCTCTTCTTGCCCCCACCCCACCCCGCTGGGCGCCTGTGATGAGATGAAAGAGGGATAAGCAGTGTCCAGATGGGGCCAGGAGCGGGCAGGAGGTGAATAACCACATGGAGGAGGCTGAGGTGGCAGCAAGCCGCACTTTTGTCCCCTGAGAGTGTCCTGGACACAGCTGGGGGGCTCAGGAAGTGGTTGGTTGGTAGACACAGGGTGACCTCATTCTAGGACAGCGTGACTGGGGCTTTGGGCTATGGCTTCCATCTTGAGGGACGTGGATGGAAAGTTAGAAAGTCTCAGGGACAGCAGGGGCTCCAGGTGCAGATGGGGGGCCCTTGGGCCTGGAATTTCACAGACTGTGCCCCCAAAAGGAAGAGGGCCATGGGGGTGTGTGCAGAGGATGGGGGAAAGGATGGGCAGTGGGGAAACCTCCTGTGCTGCCTGTCCTCATCCGTCACATAATCTCATTGAATCCTCCTGAAGGTCCTCTGAAATTGGTATAATTCTTTATTATTGCCATTTTATGGAAGAAGAAAATAGAAGCATAAGTAGGGTAGCTATCTATCCAGGCTCCCACAGTAGGAGGCAGTGATGGTATTTAAAACCAAACCAATTGACTCCGATCCCTGCTGGGCAGCCCCAAATCTGCATTGCTTAAAGCACCTGAGGTTGGCTCTGCAAACACTGGGACAGGGGCCCTGCTGCTCTTAGGTGCTCCTTTGTCAAGGCCTCTTTCCCTGTCCCCCCATGTCCCTGGACCAGCCAGCTTTGGCCCACCAGTGCAGGGGCAGGAGAATGATGTACCCGTTCACTCACACAAGGCCTTGGAGGCATCCCCTGCACAGTGGGACTCGGCTTGGGATCTCAGCCTCTCTGGTAGAGGTGTTTGGGACAGGGGTCCCTGCCCAGGGCCCACAGAGGCCCTTACACTTACCGTTACCTGACTACTGCCAGTTTGTATACTGAACCACACCAGAGTATGTTCAGGAGAGGCAAGAGCAAAGCCATTAAAACATGCCTTCTAGCAACTTCTGCTGGGGCCCTTGCCTTTCTGGTTCTGCTTCTGTTAACTTCAGAGCCTTCCGGTAACTCGGAGGGCAGCCTCAGGCATCCCTTCCTCGACGGGTTCCTTGCACCCTGGGTGTCCGCGTGACTTCCCTGGAGTAGTAAAATCGCTTGTGTATCTGTTCTTCCAGCAGCCTGTGGACTTCTTTGGGACACAGGTGGAGTCTGGTTTTTCTATGTCTGTGACACGCAGTGTGGACACAGAACGCAGTGGGCATCTTCTAAGTGTTTTAGAGTCATCACTCCTTTTCCAGAATCCATTGTTGCTTCTGTTCCCAAGATGGTCTCTGAACCTCCCCAAGTACATAACACTATTCACAAATTGTACCTCACGAAGACTGTCCCTCCCTCTTAGAGACCAGAGCACGAATATTACTTTGTCTTCTCTTGAGTTTGTTTTATGGGCTTTTCCAGGATCTGGGTCTTATCTCTGTCATGGATACACCATTCAGTTAGAGGCTAGAATTCAGGCCACGTGTGTCCAGTCATGCCCAGGCAACTTTCCCGGAGGCTGCCCAGCAGACCCTGTGTCTTTCCTGTGGCCACTTGTACCTCTTGCCTTTCTAGATCATCTTCCTGCCTCTGGTCTGTAGCAGCAGGAAGCTGTTACCTTTTTCAGGTCTACAGCCTTCCCAGGACCCCGAGCAAAAGCCGCTCATCAAGGAAGTGGGGAGCATCTGTCTGCCCCCATTCCATTCTCATGTGGCTGTCCCTGTGTCATCGTGAGCCCAGGGGGCCTGCCTCCAGGACTCCTTCTGGACTCTTGGTCCTGGGCTTGTCACCTGGATGAGGCCCTGAGCCACTTGGTCTCATATGGTGCTCGACACAGAGAGAGTTATAGTCACCCTCCAATAGCCCTCCCTACACACACATACACACACACACACACACACACGCCCATCACAGGACTACACACACACACACACACACACACGCCCATCACAGGACTACACTGGTTGCAAATGGGAAACTTTTTTTTTTTTATACAGCAGGTTCTCATTAGTTATCCATTTTATACACATCAGTGCATACATGTCAATCCCAATCGCCCAGTTCATCACAGCACCACCCCCACCCCCCACCGCTTTCCCCCCTTGGTGTCCATACGTTTATTCTCTACATCTGTGTCTCTATTTCTGCCCTGCAAACCGGTTCATCTGTACCATTTTCTAGGTTCCACGTATATGCATTAATATACGATATTTGTTTCTCTCTCTCTGACTTACTTTACTCTGTATGACGGTCTCTAGATCCATCCACGTCTCTACAAATGACCCAATTTCGTTCCTTTTTATGGCTGAGTAATATTCCATTGTATATATGTACCACATCTTCTTTATCCATTCGTCTGTCGATCGGCATTTAGGTTGCTTCCATGACCTGGCTATTGTAAATAGTGCTGCAGTGAACACTGGGGCGCATGTGTCTTTCTGAATTACGGTTTTCTCTGGGTATATGCCCAGTAGTGGGATTGCTGGGTCATATGGTAGTTCTATTTGTAGTTTTTTAAGGAACCTCCATACTGTTCTCCATAGTGGCTGTATCAATTTACATTCCCACCAACAGTGCAGGAGGGTTCCCTTTTCTCCACACCCTCTCCAGCATTTCTTGTTTGGAGATTTTTTGATGCTGTCCATTCTAACTGGTGGGAGGTGATACCTCACTGTAGTTTTGATTTGCATTTCTCTAACAATTAGTGATGTTGAGCATCTTTTCATGTGCTTCTTGGCTCTCTGTATGTCTTCTTTGGAGAAATGTCTATTTAGGTCTTCTGCCCCATTTTGGATTGGTTGTTTGTTTTTTTAATATTGAGCTGCATGAGCTGTTTATATATTTTGGAGATTAATCCTTTGTCCGATGATTGTTTGCAAATATTTTCTCCCATTCTGAGGGTTGTCTTTTCGTCTTGTTTATGGTTACCTTTGCTGTGCAAAAGCTTTTAAGTTTCATTAGGTCCCATTTGTTTATTTTTTTATTTCCATTACTCTAGGAGGTGGATCAAAAAATATCTTGCTGTGATTTATGTCAAAGAGTGTTCTTTCTATGTTTTCCTCTAAGAGTTTTATAGTGCCCGGTCTTACATTTAGGTCTCTAATCCATTTTGAGTTTATTTTTGTGTATGGTGTTAGGGAGTGTTCTGATTTCATTCTTTTACATGGAGCTGTCCAGTTTTCCCAGCACCACTTATTGAAGAGACTGTCTTTTCTCCATTGTATATCCTTGCCTCCTTTGTCATAGATTAGTTGACCATAGGTGCGTGGGTTTATCTCTGGGCTTTCTATCTTGTTCCATTGATCTATATTTCTGTTTTTGTGCCAGTACCATATTGTCTTGATTACTATAGCTTTGTAGTATAGTCTGAAGTCAGGGAGTCTGATTCCTCCAGCTCCATTTTTTTCCCTCAAGACTGCTTTGGCTATTAGGGGTCTTTTGTGTCTCCATACAAATTTTAAGATTTTTTGTTCTAGTTCTGTAAAAAATGCCATTGGTAATTTGATAGGGATTGCATTGAATCTGTAGATTGCTTTGGGTAGTATAGTCATTTTCACAATGTTGATTCTTCCAATCCAAGAACATGGTATACCTCTCCATCTGTTTGTGTCATCTGACAGTGGTTGAAAAAGCAGCACTTTAGTAATTGTTTCCTTTACATTTTACACAATGTAACATAAAAACAATTTTCTAACATTTTTCTATTGGTTTGTAGTCCTGTCCTTTGTACCAATGTTCTGGTTTGTTTTTTTCTGTTTACTCAGAAATTATCAAGTCAGTGTCATCAGTATTTGACATTGCTCAGCGGATCGTTTCCTGACATGGCTACCAGTGGGAGGGGGCAGGGACAGTCGTGTTTGCTTTCCAGCATTTCACGGATATACTAAGAACAGCCATGACAATACCTAAAGCTGTATCATGCTGAATTATTTAGGACTCTTCGGGTTGCAAGTGACAGAACCCCAACTCAAAATATATTTAAAGATGAAAAGGGTAACTGATTGGCTCATGAAATCAAAGGAAGACAAGCAGTCATGACACAGGAGGCAGGAAAAGCAAATGTTTTCATCCACATTTTCCACAAGAATGAGGAGAGGGCTGGGTGAGATAACTGCCCAGTGGTATCCAAGTTTGGCAACAGAGCTGGGGCCCAGGTTGCCTAAAGGCTGTGTGGGTTTATTAGTCAAGATTCTTGGCTGTTACAGTGAGAAACCCAACTTGAAGGAAAAAGGAGGGATGGGCTTTATTAGCTTAGTGCACCCAAGGAAGGCCATATGCCAGCGACCTGGCCTCTGTAACCACACTACAGTGCAGGCACAGACCCCTGCGTGCTGGATGAATGCTGTGGGCTCGCACCCCAAAGGCTGCCACAGGCAAGATATTCATGTGCAGTAGACCCCACTAAACCCTGGCCAGAGAGCCTCAGTTAGGCTCCGTTTCTGGAAGAATGTCCAGTTCTTGTGGAGCCAGCATCCAGCCTTTCAGAGTGGGTGGCGGCTAGGTTCACAGTCCAGGGTGTGAGTAGGGGGCAGGGGTGGAGGCAGTGGGTGATGTTGGGGGCTCAGAGGCAGCCTCTGCATCTCTGCCCCGTCTACCTTTATGTTTGTTTTTATATTGGGACTCCAGCTGAGGTATTGTTCTTAAAAGGGTCTCTGCTGATTAAAAAAAATAAATTAAAAGAAAAGGTAGAAAATCACGGATTTAAACGTGGTTTAGCCTCCCGCCTCCCACCTTTCTTTCTGAAACAGGTCAGCTTCTCTGAATAGCTGTGCAGCCTTGAGATTCCAGGAATTTTAGAAACATTACCTGTTTGTTTCAGCTTGGACGTGACCCACACATCCTGCCCATGCGGAGCTTGGTAGGATAACTTCTTAGAAGCTATGAAAAAACATGACCCTAGCAAGAGGAAGGCTCCACGGTTGAGACAAACTCATTGTCAGAGGAGCTGTACTTGGTATTTTTATGGCCCCTTAAGTTGCCAAGTGCTGTGTTTCCTTCATACGGTCAGCCCTCGGGATGTCTCCCTGTGTCGAGCCGGAGACAGGGACCTGGGGAGTCCCAGCTGGCTTGGCCTGAGTCTGTCGTGCCTCTGTGGGGCTCCAGCTCCCTGGGCTCGCCCAGTGGGCACGGCAGAACCAATATCCAGTTCTTCTGAGTCACGGTTCATGGGGCCCTCCACTCTGGACCATCTGGAATTTTCTGGAGAGAAAGAGGCCATTAGTTTCCATGTGTTTCAAAGCATCCTTGGGAGTGACAGGTAGGGCCAATGCGCAAGCTTGAGAAGAAGAGGAGAGGGGCTGTGGTTTCCAAGAGGCCAGGTGGAGAGTCGGTATCCAGGAGAGATGAGGGCAGATGGGCGGGTCGCTGGAGAGGGTGGAGCTGGGGCCACGGGGCTTACCTGTCAGGAGACTGGTGTGTGTGGGAAAAGGCAGCTAATGTGTAGAAAAGACCCAAGTGCCAGGTGTCCTGGCAGTGGAGTCTTGTGATCCTGTGTTTATTTCTGGCTGGAGTCACCTTGAGCACAGCTTTCCAGGCCCCGCTTGGAGCCTCCCGCTGCCGGCTCACCTGGGCCGGGATCCGCAGCCTTCCCTTCCAGCGCCAGCCTTTCCCAGCCGCGTCACCTCCTACTGAAGGCCCGTCCAGGTCTACCACGGTCTGGGGGTCTTCACACAACAGGAGGAAGGCTCTCTTGTATTTGTGTAACGCACTCTCCCTTTGCAAGGAGCTGGTGTGTGAGAGAGAGAAGAGACGTGTGAGATAGTTAGGCCTGGATGATTTCTATCAGACCCAGGTCCAAGGCCAGTGGTCACAGATCACGGGAATATCAGGAGAATCCCTCTTGAAAGGAAAGTGGGCATGGGGTTCCATGAAGCTGCCGGCCGTGGGACTGAGCTCTGTGGGGCACTTCTAAACCTCGTCCCGCAAGATTGAAGGGGAACCAGGCAGAGCAGTAGCCAGGGGCCCTGACCCCACCAGCCTGGGCAGAGTAAGCTTGGTGTCATGAGCACCACCCCCTAGAGAGAGGGGAGTGGAGGCCTGACGAAGGGGCCGTGGCCAGGGTCATCACAGAGGTCACAGTGAGCACACACGGGCATGCACTCTGCAGGGCAGACATGGGACGGCATCTGAACCAGCGCCCAGGGACACCAGCTCTCCATCCTCACGCCTGGTGGGCGGCACCATGGACAGAAAGGGGACCTCCAACGGTGGCTCCAGCTCAGGTCGGAGCTTGCGCTGAGCCACTTCCTCACTTGCTGGGACCCAGAGTGCATGGCCCGGCACCATGGGGTCAGAGGTGGGGCAGGAGATGCCCTCTCATGCCCCCAGTGGTTCCACCTCCACATCTCTGCCCCGGTACTGCAGGCTGAGTGACATCACAGTTGGGAGCGTGAGCCTTGGAGGCGGCAGGTACAGGCTGCTGCCAACTGGTTGGGTGGCCCTGAGGAACTTCCTGGACCTTACTGAGCCTCTCCTTCCTCCTTGGTAAAAACAGGCTGCCAACACGGTGAAATTACCTGGTGAGCATGTAACTTTCACGAATGCAACTCCATTTTGGCAAAGGAAATCCAGTTAGAAAAATGACCCTTTTTTAAAGCACAGATGATTTTGCCTACTCTTCCACCTGTATTCGTCTCCTGGCCCGGGAAGGGGGTGGGGTGGGGGGATGGGGGGCAGGGTGCTGCCATAACAAAGTGCCAACACGCTGTTGGCTTAGAACAAGAGCGATTTATTACCTCCTAGTTTTGGGTGCTGGAGCCACCATCAACTAGGTGGCTTAAAGCAACAGAAATTTAGTCTCACAGTTCTGAAGGCTAGAAGTCAGAAGTCAAGGTGTCAGCAGGGCCACGCTCCCTCGGGAGGCTCTAGGGGATAATCCTTTCTTGCCTCTCCGAGCTTCTGGTGGCTGCCAGCAATCCTCACTGTTCCTTGGCTTGAAGCTGCACCCCTCCAAACATGGCTTCCATGTTCACATAGCCTTCTTCCCTCTGTCTCTGTCCAAATGTCCTTCCTCTTACAAGGACACCAGTCACTGGATTTAGGACCACCCTAATTCTGTATGACCTCGTCTTAACTCCGTCATATCTGCAAAGACCCTGTTTCCAAATAAGGTCGCCTTCACCTGTACCCAGGGTTAAGACTCCAGCTGATCTTTTGGGGACACGCAATTCTACCCACTGTAGGGGTGAAGACACCGCACGGGACAATGTGGTCAGGAGCCCCCGCCCTGGCCCTCGGAGCACCCAGTGCCTCTGTTCCCTCCTGCAGGGCCAGCGTGTCTCCACACAATCCACCTATGACCCTGGCCTGTGTTGTCCCGCAGGTGGACGTTGTAACATACCTTCTTCTTCTCCCTTGTGCTCCTGTCATGAGCACTCAGCTCAGGTACCATCCTGGTGAAGGCCTCCCTGACCCTTCTCCAAGCAAAGGTCCTCAGGGCTGCCAGAGGCATCTATACAACCTGTACCGTGATGCACGGCATGCATCAGCTTGCTTATGTGTGTTCCCCTGAGCTCCTAGGGCTGGGACTGGGTCTCTTCATTTTGGTGTTCCCATCTGATGCACCTGGCACATGGTAGGCCTGGAGAGCTGCTTGGGTGAAGAAGAACCAAGGAGGGACAGATGGGTGGATGGATGGCAAGTAACGGACGGCTCTCCCCTGACCATCGCCACAGCTGCTGCTCTCATCCCTTTGTCCTGCCTTGTTCTGCTCGATAGCATTTTTCATCATTGATCATATTATCTATTTGTTTGTCATCTCTCTCCTTTCACTAGAATGTGTGCTCTGTAAAAACAAGCATTTTGCCTATTGCTCTTTCACTACTGTGTCTGCAGTGTCTAAAACGACAGTATTTATAGGATGGGTGGATGGATGGATGGGTAGATGGGGGAAGGGTGGATGGCTGGGCGGGTGGGGAAGTGTGGAGGGATGGGGGGAGGGGAGCCTGTGGCTCAGTGGACATGCATCACTCTTATCACAGAGGCAGCCGGTCTCAGCGCCACCCGGCACACATGCTGCCTCGCTCAGCGCGCTTACATCGCCTTCCCTCCCATATCCTCACCCCCAGACCCAAGATATGTTTGTTTGTAGCTGTCATCTCAGAGTAAGGCCCCCTGCACTGCCGGTCTGCGGTCAGCAGCTCTGCTGCAGCTGCCTTTAATCCCCCAGAAATACCTGCCATCCCAGGTGGTGAGGTATTGGCTTCAGCCTGCCCTGGAATGAGCAGATTTTACGTGATGTGTTTCAGCAACCAGAGCAGTAACACGCTGCCCATAGTGCTGCATCTTAGACCAGTGCTGACCTCTGGGACAGGAGAGAGACTGAGAGAGGGAGAGAGAGTGTGTGTGTGTGTGTGTGTGTGTGTGTGTGTGTGTGTGTCACGTGTCCTCTGCCCAGGCTGCACGCAGAAGGAGTATTATCTTCCCTCCCTCCCTGGAGAGGCTTGTTTTATATAATCTACTTGTCTCCCAGGCCCACTTAGTTATTGAAAGTGGTCAGAGGTTAGACAGAGGGGAACTGCAACCAGGTCTCAGAGCTAAAGGGAGACGGGTTCCCATGCAGAGAGGTGGAGGAAGAGCAGGCAGGGCCTGGGTGGTCCAGGGTGATGCTACAGAGGCTTACCTGGCTCCGGCTGAGGAAACACACAGACCAGCTAGAAAACCAGAAGCTGGTGGGGCTCTTGTTTATTTGGGGGGAGGGGGGATGCTCATACCTGGACTGACGTCCAGATGGGGCTCTTTCAAAACATAGAATAGAAGAACTTATTGAGTAAAGAAATAGAGCAAAGACTACTGTATACTCTTTTTTTTTTTTTTAGTTCTGTGACATTTTATTTAGTATACGTAACATGAGATCCACCCTCTTAAAAATATTTGTTTTGTTTTTTTATACTGTATACTCTTAAATGATCATTCTGACAAGCCTGATAAATTTCCCATTCTCCACTTAAGAGGTACATCCTATCTAAAAAGCAGGGATGGGCCTCCCTGGTGGCGCAGTGGTTGAGAGTCCGCCTGCCGATGCAGGGGACACGGGTTCGTGCCCCGGTCCGGGAAGATCCCACATGCCGAGGAGCGGCTGGGCCCGTGAGCCATGGCCGCTGAGCCTGCGCGTCCAGAGCCTGTGCTCCGCTACGGGAGAGGCCACAACAGTGAGAGGCCCGCGTACTGCAAAAAAAATAAAAATTAAAAAAAATAAAATAAGAAACAGGGAGGGGTCTCTGGTCTAAAGCCAGAACCCCATCTTCCCTGGCCGGGCCTGGAAATACCAACTCATGTGCCTCTCCAGACGCCTTATTAGTCACTCTCGTCGTTGGATGCACCTTGCCTACACATGCCACCCTCTCCAGCCCTTTCATAGGAACCATGTTTTAGGGCAGCTGCTTTCTGTAGAGTAATTGAGTAAGAGGGAGACACAGTTTTCACCATGGCTGGATTTTTTATTTTTCAAAACACTTGCTATTGCCTCTACCTGGAATATTTTTCCCACCTTTTAAAAATTGAGATATAATTTACATGCCATAAAATTCACCCTTTAAAATATGTGTGTAAATGGTTTTTAGTATCTTTATGAGATTATGCAACAATTGCCGCTGTCCAATTCCAGAATATTTTCATTATCCCCAGAAGAAACCTGGAGCCCATTGGCAGTCACTCCCCATTCTTTCTCTCCCCAGGCACTGGCAACCTCTCATCTACTTTCCGTCTCTGCAGATTTGCCATTTCTGGACATTTCATAAAAATGAAACCGAACCATATGCGGTCTTTGATAGATTCACCCATGCTGTAGCATGTATCAGAACTTCCTCTCTTTTTATAGCCATGTAATACTCCATTGTATGGAGCTACCACATATTTATCCAAACATCAGTTATTGGACATTTGGGTTGTTTCCATTCTTGGCTATTATGAATACTACTGCTATGAACATTCATGTACAAGCCTCATCTCCCGCCAATGGCTTTAAAGAACTTTTGCCAGCCTAGGTCAGCAGCTAATCTGATGACAGATCGTGGCTAAGCACAGACTTTCTCCTTCTGTCTTCCTCTTTTGGCCTCATATTTGCCTCCCTTGATACCCAAATGCCCTTGCTTTGGGGGAAGTGTGGGCAGCATCTTGAGTTGTGTGTGTCACATGGTACCACCACCAGCTTGAGTTTGAAGAACTAAGTGGCTAATTGAAGAGGGTCCTCCAGTAAAGCTTGTATAAATACAGTGTACCCCATTTTATACAAGACCATATGAAAGTTCTACATAAGTGCCCCAGGGAAGGTGGCATTCATTCATGTATTCACCATGGTGCCAGTAGGCTGGGGCCGCAGGTGATCTTGTGGGTGGGACCAGTCCTCTAGAGCACCGGCCTGGGTTATTCCTGGGGAGGGAAGACCTTTGAGGTGCAAGGCTTTGTTCTGTCACCTTTGTCACTTTGTTCAGCTGATTTCTGGCCTCCCACTGGGGTCTGCCAGCCTCAGGCCAAAGAGAACACAGGCAGAACTCCTCCATCCTTCCCCAGCACACCACCTGGTCACCAGGCTCTCTGCTAAATCCCTCCACCTTCCCTAACCTGAGCTTCCTACACACCCTCCTCCCGTGCAAACCAACTCCACTGGACTCTCTCTGCCAAGACTGGGGGCCCCATGAGGAGACGGACCAGAGCAGCCTTGCTTGTCCTGGCTCACTCGGCCCTGAGCAAAGTGTCAGGATGATGGGAGAAATGCTGCTGCTGCCGATGATGATGATGATGATGATGATGATGATGATGACGCCAACGATGGCGGTGACAACACCAGAGATACTTGCTGAGGTGTGCTGCATACCAGGCACTGTTCTACGTTCTTTACATGTTTATCAACACATTTAATCCTCACAGGGACCCCAGGAGGCTATTATTATCTCCATTTTATGGGTGTGGAAACTGAGGCACATAGAGGTTAGGTCACCTGTTCAAAGTCACATAGCCATCAAGAGGAAGAGCCAGGAGCTGACAGTTCACAGTGTGGCTCCAGATCCCAGGCTTTTAACTACGATGATATTTTATATATGTACATACATATGTAGTAATTTGGAGGCGATAGATGGATGGACACAGTGGTCAGAGCAGTGGCTTCATTAGAAGCCCTGAGGGGTCCCGCGTGCCCCTGGGCCACACTGAGTCCTGGCAGAGAGCTAGGACTCCATGCCGAGGCTGGGTCACCAGGGCAGCTCCCGTCTGCTGCAGCCGTGTGGCCGGGAGGGGGGTGGGCAGGCCAGGATGCAGGTCAGAGCCCAGGACTCTGGGGCCCAGACAGGGGAGGCTGGCACCTTCTGAGCTCGTGGAAGGCCAAGTGTCCCGACAGCTCCCTCGGCCCGGCCTCAGAGCTCAGCTCCCGATCCAGGCTCAGCTTCCTTCCATTGTCTCCACGGGGCACGCCCAGTGTGTTCCTGTGGTGACCTGAGGCCAGAGGGAGGGAAGGGGCCAGCCCGGAGCTGGGTGAGGGTGGGAGAGGGGAAATGAGAGGGGAAGACTTGCTGTTTTTCCTTGTTTGTGTTTTGTATTAAAGAAAGCAAATAATACCCTTTGAGAGAACCATTAAACAAAGCACATCCTAAGGCAGCAGAGGCCCATTGTGCCTGCCTGAGCCAGAATCCATTCATGCCTTCTTGGTCCAATTGTTGGAACCAAGAGACAGGGTGTGAGGGAGGGACTGACAGTATAAATAATATAAATTAAATTAAATTAAATTTGAAATGTGCCCTTCCCTCCCTGGACTCAATAGGAGTCTCGGCCAAGCTCCTGAAAGGCCAAGGTCCCTGTGTCCTTCTGAGCCTGTTGTCCTCCCCATGCCCAACCCAGGAAGCACCTCAAGACTGGCCGGGCTGCCCATGTCCAGGGCTGCTTAGCCCCATGGTTGGGGGCTAAGCCCTGAGAAGGCAGCCCAGCAGGATGCTCCGCTAGGAGCCCAGATCCAGAGGGCTGCGTGTGCCCTTGCCGTGGAGGGGGCCTGGGCTTCTGTCTCCCTGTCTGTAAAGTGCATGGGGGGCGGGTACTAAATGGGCTCTCACTGTGCCCTCTCCAGCACACTGGGCCCTGTCACACCCTCTGACCCTGTGCACACCCAGGGCCTTGTGGGCGGCATGGGGGCCATGCTCAGGCTGTGGACTCTGCATCAGGACCCATACCCAGATGTCCCAGGCCCAAGCCAGGCCTCCAGGCCTAAGACCCTCAACCCCTCCCACCCCACCCCAGCCTGCCCATAACGGAATGGCAGTGCTTTCCCATGTCCTACCAGAACACACTTCTCTGGGGGGAGGGAAATGGTAAGAAGAGAGCTGGCCATCAGCCCAACTTCTGCGAATAATTCTGCCTGTGGCCCGGCATTTGCAAGATCAGCCCTGCATTATGAATAGAGGGTCTCTCTCCGACCTTGATATAAATATATACAGAGTTGTTATCATGATGCCAATATGCAAAAGACCATCTTTAGGATTTTCCCCAGTTAAAAGTTTAAAAAAGCATTTAGCTATTTGCATGTTTCCTCTAAATATACCCCAGAAGTATAAGTAACAAAGATCTTGGGTAAAAATTGCATGAGGCAGCCTGGACTAGTATGAGGAGACCTGGGTTCTGGCACATTCCCTCTGCATGAGGCTCAGGATTTGCAAGGAGGCTGCATCTCCTTGGTCCTCTCAACAGCTCATAGAAGATATTAACATTCCCATTGTGTTAGGAAGCTTGATGTTAGAGGGCTAACTTGTCCTCCATCAGCCAGTGATTCCAGGATCTCATTCTCTGCTGGACCTTGAACTGGCTCATCCACCTCTCTGGACCTGAGTGTTCTCATCTGTAATTTGAGTGACTGGATGTGACAAATTCTAGGGACCGCTTTGTGTCCCCACTGTTCTTTGATTCTGTAATTCCAGCGTTATCACCTGGTGGGAAACTCATTAACTCTGGTGTTCTCCATTGTTCAGCCTGGATTTGGTGGTCAGAGTCTAGCCTTTCCAAACCCTCGATTTCGTTTTGTCATAGGTGTTGTAGTTAGTTCAGACCCAGAAGTTCTTTGCTCTCTTCCAGAAGATTTACTGACAGTCCTCTCTTCCTCCCCCAAACACACAGGGCTACCACCCGATGCCCCACGAGGTGGAGATTGCTCACACGAAGAAGCTGTTCCGGAGGAGAAGAAATGACCGAAGGTAGGAGACTCTCCGTCGCCAGCTTTGGGTTTTCTCCGCCTCTGCCGGCCCTTCTGGAGCTACAGTCCTGTCCTGTGTTTGGCTTTTCCTGGTCATCAGCCGATGCAGCGAGAGGCGACGTAGGCTCAGTGGGCTGGTGACCAGGGGCGGCGGCGGCTGCCCGCCTCTTGGTTGGCCCTGGGATTGAATCTGTTCAGGAGTCCAGGGCAGGTTTGGCAGTTCAGGAAGAGAAAAGCTCTTTCCACTGACCATGCAGCAACAGTAGCGGTCCTCGGGGGACCAAGACCTGCCGACGTGTGTTTTGAGACACAGCCTCCAGGAGGCTCTGGAGCTCACAGTTCCAGGACTGTCTTTCCTCTGCCCTGTCCTGGGAGCCGTCCCTGGCCCGTGCTGTGTTCTGCTGGGACAGCGACACACAGATCAGCAACTGCACGTGCTGCTTCTCTCGAATGCCTGGGGAATTGGGGCTCACTTAAACTAAAGCAGAAACCAGGATCTCCCCTGGCATCCAGCAGAGGGCTGGGTGACAGCAAGGGGCCAGAAAAAGTGCCTGGGATAGCCCTGGATAGGAACAAACAACTGAGGTTGGGCGTCTGGGAGGCTGAGCCTTTGTTTCCTTAAAGGTTGTCTGGCAGGGAAAGGTCTTCAAGGTGTATTCCAGATGGAAGAGTCCAGGTGCAGAACAGTGTTTTAGTATGTGGCCATTTGTGCAAAAGCAGGGTTAGAGTATCTGTTTGTTTGTTTGTTTGTTAGAATGTGCATAAATGATTTCTGGATGGAAATGAGAGAGGGAGCGGAGAGGAAGAGAAAGAGGGAAGCGAGGAAGGAAGGGAGGGAGGGAGGGAGGGACGGAGGAAGGAAGGCTTCTGCTTGAAGAATTAAAATGAGGTTCTCCTCCACAGGGAATTTCTTCTTAGTTAAAGGTGATGGCTTGTGCTTTTACCTTTAATGAACAGAGCATATTCTCGGAGAGCCAGAAAAAAGCCCAGTCAACACGCTTCCTCAGAATACTGGAAACGCGTCTTCTTGTGCAGCTTCCTGGAGACCAGGGCTGCCCAGGGTCCCCGATCCCTCCATCCACACGCAGGCCCTGAACGAGGCGTGTTGGGTGGTGGCCACAGCTCAGGGTGGATGGAGGACCAGGCCCCCGGAATGTCATCAGCTGGTGGATTTAGTGGAACCAAAACAGCCCCAGAGGACAGTGGGTGTACAGCCATCTGGGAGGAAGGCAGTCCGGGCTTAGAAACCACCAGGCACTTTGTGTAGTGGTGTCAAAAGGGGAAACTGGGCTTCCCTGGTGGCGCAGTGGTTGAGAGTCTGCCTGCGGATGCAGGGGACACGGGTTCGTGCCCCAGTCCGGGAAGATCCCACATGCCGCGGAGCGGCTGGGCCCGTGAGCCATGGCCACTGAGCCCGCGCGTCCGGAGCCTGTGCTGCGCAGAGGGAGAAGCCACAGCAGTGAGAGGCCCGCGTACCGCAAAAAAAAAAAAGGGGGGGGGGGGAAACTGAGCAGGGAGAGTTGGACCAAGCCTATTCCTGGCCTGCCCAGAGTGTAGCCATTGCCCTGTGTGCGCTGCCTTCTTGTTGTGCAGCGTCACAGAGGCTAATTCCTGATTGCTGGGTTCCCCGCAGAGAGAAGTAGGGAGCACCCCCTAAAGGAGGCACGGGGGTCACGGGGGACTGGGAAGGTGTCCGGAGGCTCGCTGTCGCTCCTCCCCTGCCCTGTGGTCCCCAGAGTGTGTGTGGAGGTGTGGGGAGTCCCCGAGCTTCCGTAGGAGAAGTCACCCTGTGGGCCCAGACAAGGGCAGGCTGCTCTCAGCGTCCAGATCAGCCGCGCCTCCGCTTGTGGGCCAGGTCACCTCACTCACCAGGAGCCCCTGGACAGTGCAGGTCTCCGGAAAGCAGCGGGGTGACCCAGGAATGTAGGAAAAGGAGCGTGACATGCAGGCACCGGGAAGCCGGCCTTCCGCTGAGCCCCGCTCGTGTTAACAAATGCCCAGTTAGGTCAGCACACCTCGCAAAGGATGTGGACCCGGGACTGGGTCCAAAGCAAGGCAATAATGATGATTAAAGGGATGGAAAGTATGTCCTGTGAGGAGAGGCTGACGGGCCAGGGCCAGGGAAGAGGAGGCTGCGGGAAGGGACGTTCATGCCAGTAAACTCCTGAAAGATTTATACAGAGCGCCGAGGCGCGGCCGCCCACCTTCCCCGGGACCCGAACTGCAGGAAATCAGCTGAAATGAAAGGAGAGAGTGTTCCTCTGGACCAAAGACAGACTCAGGCAACAAACATCTTGACCATCAGGGGCTCGGACTCTGCCATTCAGCGTGGCAGACACACGTTGAGCCTGTGCTGTGTGCCGGTCGGGGCCCCACCTTTACTCACAATCTGGAATACGGTGCAGGCCAACACTCAGCCGTCACAGAGTCCCCAGGCAATGGGGACTTTCAGGAGAAGAGCAGGCAGCCGGACACTTTAAGGACCTCTTTGTCAGAAAGCAGGCAGCCAGCACCAGCGGCCTCCCGAGCCCTCCTTGGTGGAGCGTGTGATTCTGGCATTTGAGGAATGGCTACAGAATATTATCCAGTCAACCCTAACCTTCCAGCTGATGATAGATAGTCACGGCCTTGCTGAGCCCCAAACCTTTATATTTGACCTTGATAGTTAACACTTTTGTACAGCAGGTTAAGCTTCCTAGTAGTAGTGAGGCTTGCGTTCCCTGGTGGCAGAGGGGGAGGTGACCAGAATCAGATGTGGTGGCCAAGGGCGCAGCCAGCATCTATCTGTGTCATGCCTCTGATCTCTCCCTCTCTGCTACCAGGGAGAAAAGGTGCTGTTTCCCCTTTTAACAGATGGAATCGCTGAGGCCAGGGACACTAGCCAACGTTGTTCAGCTAAGTAGCAGAGCTGAACTTGCCCCTGCTGACTGCAGCTCTCAGCCTTTTCGACTCCACAGCCTCAGGTGGACCTTTGACCTAGAAAAAGCCAAGAGCAGGGAGCTGGTGGCTGCATAATTAGGAGGGTGGCTGCAGTGTCACGTGAAGCAAGGTGGCCGGCTCCATCCCCCTGGTGTCTCTGAGGCTCTCCCGGAAGGCCTGCAGGGGTCTGTGGCCTTCCGTCTGACTGCAGAGGACCTGGTGTCTGATAGCTGCAAGCTCTCTGCAGCTCGGCAGGTTGCTGAACCTGGGGGTCTGTGCTACCCCACGGCCTGCAGCAGGAATTTCTAAACTGGGCTCTAGAGCCCTAGTCTTGACGGAAGGCTAGATTATATCGTAGTTCCCGGTGGCCTCTTGAGGTCTTGAGTGTGCCCTTACTGCTTTTATTCTCTGATGTCTGAGGCATATGCCGTGGAATTAGATGCCGGATGTGAATGCCACCTTTCCTACTCATTAACTCCATGATTTTGGCAAATTACTCTCTACCTTGAAAACTTTATTTCCTCTTCTGTAAAATGGGTTCATTAATTGGGAGGCTTAACCAAGCTCATCCTTGTAAGGCACCGGGAAATGGCCTTAGCACCAACTAAGATCACAGGGGGATCCGAGGTGCTCAGAAAACACTGTAAGGTGACAGTGGAGTGCAGATGTCTGCGGTGGCAGGGTGCAGGGGCGGGGCTATTGTCCCAAATCCCCATGAGTGCCGGGTTTGCTTGAGCCCAGGGAACTTTCCTTGCATCACCTCCAGGGGCAGGGTACCCAGGGTCAATTGTTCCTTCTCAGGGATCAACTTTTACAGCTTTGCTCCCACTGTCGGGGCTGGCAGGGAAGGAGGGCCCCTCTAGGGCAGCCATCTGCACACTCTGCTCCCACATTCTGTGTGCTGCTTCGAGGGCCTCTGTGTCTAAAATTGAGTTGTGGGCGTCTTTTCCTCATTTTGCAAAAAACATGTTAAGCTCGTGAACAGTTCAAAAGTTTTCTCCCTGGGCTTCCCTGGTGGCACAGTGGTTGAGAATCTGCCTGCTAATGCAGGGGACACAGGTTCGAGCCCTGGTCTGGGAGGATCCCACATGCCGCGGAGCAACTGGGCCCGTGAGCCACAACTACTGAGCCTGCGCGTCTGGAGCCTGTGCTCCTCAACAAGAGAGGCCGCGATAGTGAGAGGCCCGCGCACCGCGTTGAAGAGTGGCCCCCAATTGCCACAGCTAGAGAAAGCCCTCGCACAGAAACGAAGACCCAACACAGCAAAAATAAATTAATTAATTAATAAAACTCCTACCCCCAACATCTTTTAAAAAAAAAGTTTTCTCCTTTTTTTTTTTTTTTTTCCGTACGCGGGCCTCTCACTGTTGTGGCCTCTCCCGTTGCGGAGCACAGGCTCCGGATGCGCAGGCTCAGCGGCCATGGCTCACGGGCCCAGCCGCTCCGCGGCATATGGGATCCTCCCAGACCGGGGCACGAACCCGTATCCCCTGCATCGGCAGGCGGACTCTCAACCACTGCGCCACCAGGGAGGCCCCAAGTTTTCTCCTTTAAAATGGTCTCAAAACATGGACAACTGGTAACCACTTGTTTATTTTGCAAACCTAATCGAGGATGTTTGCTGATTTCAGACAAAATTATGCATTTCGTGATACGAACGTACTAAATGAGTATTTCATGCATTCCTGGAAGAGCAACATGCCTCCGGTTGCACTGTCCCCACCCAAGCCAAGAGACCTGCCGACTGGAAGGGGGTCCGCTGAGGTTCGTCTTCTGCCCTGACCCCCTTACCCTCAGGATGCAGGGCAGAGGGGCAAACTGCAGGGCAGAGTCCTGGCCATGCCGTGACCCACTGCCTGTGTTGACCTTGAGTGAGGTCTCACATCTGGGGGGATGCAGGGATTTTCTCTCCTCCCTCCACCCCTGCTCCATTTGAAGAGATGGACATCTGAGGCCACGAATGAAGGTCATGGTCTGTGCTCCCTGGGAAGCAGAGTCTGGGATGGAGATTATTGAGCAGGACACTTACTAAGGAGCACCCTTGGGGTCACGGGGAGGGAGGGGAACAGGACTGGGCAGAGGGAGGGGGTGCGCTGCAGCGCAGTCTGGGTGGGGAGTTCTGATTCTGCGGGAAGTTCTCAAGTTGGGGTGACTCTTTAGAGTTGTCCCAAGATGGAGAGAAGGGGCAGGTCTTTGTATCCCTGTGTCTGCTCTAGTCATCAGATGGGGAGTGCCTTGACCTTGAGCCGGCAGCTCTCCGCCCCAGACAACTTCTGAGGGCTGCATGCCACAGCGCATCCAGCAGGCAGGGGTGCGTGTGTCATTTCTGAGCAGGGCTCTGGGTGGCACATCATGGCGAACACCACAGCGAAGCACTCTTTAACTCTCCAACTAGGATTGATGGGGCAGTGCTCTGTGCTACATTCCATGCTGCAGAGAAACCAGAGAAGTGCCAGGCGTGGTCCCTCGTCTCAAGGGCCTGAGGTAGAGCTTGCGCAACTGGCCTCAGAAGCCACCGGGACGTGGTGCACGACTAGGCAGCATCCATGTGTTCCCGCGAGGAGGTTCTAAGAAAGGAACAAGTGACAGTGGTTACAGAATGCTTCCTGAGGAGGTGGGCACTGAGTTAGCCATGAGTCACGAGGGGGATATGGAAGGGAGATGGGAGGACATTAGGGTGAGACTGTGAAAGCCTCAGTGAAACAGATGTGGGACCCAGGGATTCCCACCGCCCCGGATGTCGCTCCGACAAAACTCCCTAGAAACAGAGCCGGATGGGTGGAGCTCACTGCTGCCGCTACCCGCAACTGAACTAAAGAGAAGGGAAAAGCTGGAGCTCCTGGCTCCTGACGGGGCCCAGCCCAGACGTTAGAAGTCCCAGTAGACCCCGCAGGCTCCAGAGCTGGCCTCCTAACGGTGAGAGTGGGGCAGCTAATGGAAGCATTAGGGGTCCATCGCACGATGCCTGTGCGGCTGGGGAGACAACATAGCCATTCTCCAAATTAATTTGTTTCATTAAGTGAGGTCTCAGAACGGTTAATTTACTCCATGTGCAAACAGATTTGAAAAGAACGAAAGAATGGCACAGTCATCGCCAGCTAGTATCAGATGGCTCTGCTGGGCGAGAGGCAGGAGAGCAAGCTGTCCCCACATCTGAGTGCCACCCCCTCCCTGGGTCCCCAGATGGTGCAGTCGGGCCACAGCCTGGACGCTGCAGGGTGAGCAGAGCCCCCAGCAGCTCTTGCTGCCTCTGTCCTATGATCGACCATGACAGTGGCTTGCTGTCCTCTAACCGTAGAACCAATTTACAATCTCATTTCTCCATCTCCTCCTCTGCCACCGTGTGCCCAAACCCTCCCTGGGTGCCAGGCTCTTTCCCTGGGGACAACGTTAGAGTCAGCCATCAGATTTGATTTTGCAAGCTTTCTGTGACATCATCTAGGTCACTGATAAAAATGAACAGGGCATCTGGAATTAATGGTGATGGGTATGCAATTTTGGGAAGATACTAAATAACCCTGGATTTTGTGATTTAAAAGGGTAGATTTTGTGGTAAGTGAATTATATCTCAAATTTTTTTAAAGTTTTTTTTTAATGGATAAGGCAGACCCCAGGATGGAGTGATGGGGCAAGCCTCTGTAAACACTCCTTAATCTTGGTGTTTGCAGGGTTCCCCAAGTGTATCAGGAGAGTAACCCTTTCAAGGACATAGATTTGGTCTGGCCCTGACTTGGTCTGTGTGACTGTGTGCTAGCTATTAGTGGTTACATCTTTTCTTCCAGATCATTGGCTTGGCAGTCTCCTTAGGAGAGATGATATCTATATTTTTCTGATTTTAAAAAATTGGAACTGTATACACATAGCTGCAGTCTCTAGCACTTTGTTCCTCAGAAGTGGTCAGGGGCTATTTATGACCTCACGTGCAAAGCTATCTTTTTCTGGACCGTGTTGTTCCATCCCTTGGGCAAGAAGATGAGCCCTCAGAGTGCCTGTCTCTCTCCCGGGATTTCCTCCGAGGCCCTCGGCAACGTACTGAGGATGCTGTAGTGGGGTCTACCTTTCCGGGTCCAGCACGTGTTCTCTGACAGAAGGCAGACCTTTCTCTCAGCGGCCCTCTTAACTTTACATCATCCTCCCCATCTGCAGACTCATGGTTGCCTCTTCCTTCTCACTCTAAATACAAAAGCTTAATTTTAGAATTGTCGTGAATGCCCGCTGAGCGCACCCCTCGACACACTCTGACAGCTCTACCCCACCCTTTGATGGCCATCACTGGCTACAGGAGACCCCTCATTCCCTTCTAGAATTCACCTTACCCTCCTCCTCTTCACGCTGCGCTCATGAGCAGGGACCCTGGGGGATGCCAGTGCCACGTTAAAATCTTGTCTCTAAGTCACAGTTGCTTTCTGGGACTTGCCATGCCCTTTAGCGCCTCACACCACTCCTGCAGTCATGGACTCCTTCAGCGACGAAGATGACTAAGCCCCAGACCTTGCCCACCAGGAAATGATCAGAAATTCATCTAGTTCAGAATCCAGATCCATCCATCCATCGGCTCATTCACAGGAGTCGTTAAGGTAGCCCTCTGGGAAGTACAGTCAATCCTCATTACTCGTGGATTCTATATTTGCAAATTTGCCTCTCGTTAAAATGATTTGTTTTGTGTGATTTAGTCAATACAGTGCTTTCACAGTCATTCATGGACACTCCCAGAGCGGTGAAACACTCGAGTCACCTGACACACACGTTCCCAGCTGAGGTTGAACCAGGAGACCTCTGCCTTCTTGCTCCAGCTCTCATATTGTAAAGTAGTGTCTTTCCGTGATCTATTTAGTGCCGTGTTTTTTGCGTTGATGTGCTTTTCATGGGTGAATTTGCAGTTTAAAATGGCCCCTAAGCATAGCACTGAAGTGCTGTCTATGTTCCAAAGTACAGGGAGGCTGTGAAGTGCCTTATGGAGAAAATACATGCGTTAGATGAGCTTCGTTCTGGCCAGAGGGATAGTGCTGTTGGCGGTGAGCTCAATGTTAATGAATCAACAATATATATTAAATAAGGTGTCCTTAAACCAAAACACAGATAAAGCGGGGTTACCTTTGATCAACTGGAGAAAATGTGACTGGAGGCTCGCAGGAACCTAACCCTGTCTTTCTTCTGGGAGCAGTGGTCCAGGGTGCAGTGTGGTTACACAGTTATATAGAGCATGACTACTGTGAATAATGAAATTGGACTGTGCTTACCCTTTAAAACAGGGGGAGAGGTGCTGAAGATAAAGGACTATGTTGTGAGTGATGGGGTTTTAGGCCGAGTAGTTTATCTTGTCCGAGTGGTGGTAGCAGAGATGGGGAGATAGAAGGAGGGAGCGGGAGACCCTTCCTCCACGGTTGTCGCCTGGCTTGGGTCGCACTGAGGGGACCGCTGCTTCATTCGCCCTATCCTGGGATGACACCGTCCCCAAGCCCTCCAGACGGCTCAGCCCTGAAGTGACCATTATTGTCATCCTGTCATCAGGAGCCCAGGGAACAGTGAGACAGATTATACTCCCATTGCCTGCGGTTTGTCTTTATATCGCAGCAAGGAAATTGCCCTCATTAAGTCCCTGCTAAAGATAGATAAGAAAATGGGACAGGCAAACCCCTACCTGGCAGGCAGCCCTGTCAGATTCTAAGCAAAATGAGTCAGATAGGAATTATTTTTAGGTTCCTTCTCCTCCTCCCCCACACCCACCCCCAAGCTCTCTTGGAAGGAAGAACAGCTCATTTCTTTTTTTTTTTTTTTTTTTTTTTGCGGTACGCGGGCCTCTCACTGTCATGGCCTCTCCTGTTGCGGAGCACAGGCTCCGGACGTGCAGCCTCCGCGGCATGTGGGATCTTCCCGGACCGGGGCACGAACCCGCGTCCCCTGCATTGGCAGGCGGACTCTCAACCACTGCGCCACCAGGAAAGCCCGCAGCTCATTTCTTGAAGCCAGATGTCCAGGTCTGTGTTTGATTGACATGAAGGGCCTTGGTATGCCTAGAGAAGACCCTGGCCTTTGTACGAGCCGTGACGGCCAGATCATCCTTTGGACAATGCCCACCTCACCTGGCACTCATGGGCAGAACAGGCTGCCGAGAGCGCTCTGAAGGCTGGCCGACGACTCACCCTTTCCTGCCCCTCTTTCCTGGCACGTGCTCCATGCTCAGAACCTGCTCTCAGCATCACGCTTCATGGGAAAGTAAACCAGTCCCTGGGGTCCCTCTCCCGGGGAAGGACCAACAAGTCCACGGGCCCAGGGCCCACATCTGTGCATGGCCGTCTTGTGCCTTTTGGCAGAGCTCCTGGTGCTGGGCCAGCCTGCCCTCCCAGTCTGTGCCCACTGCTGGGAAGCTGAGAGCTGCTCCTTCTTGCTTGCTCTCTGCTCCTCTTTTCAGCTACTGGGGTTCATCCAGACCCCTTAAGCCCTAGACAGCAAAGGAGGGAGACCTGGGGGCAAGGAAGCTGACAGAAGAGGAAGCAAGGGTGCATACCTAGTGGCTTGGAGCAGCAGGAGGGGTGCTAACTAGGAAAGTGGCCGCAGAGAGATAAATGCCATCTCCACCGGGTCTGTGCCTGGGACAGGAAGTAGAATGGACGCCAGGAACCAGCCACCTGAGTTGGTTTAATTACACCTCCTCAGATGTCTTAGTCTCTCTTTCTGAAATGCTGGACATTTGGACATTTGGGTTGGCTCACAAATGTTATTCCCAACCCTCTCTCCCCTGCTAGAGCATATGGACACAAGCAACTCCGAGGGCCCCAAGTGACCGGGCCTCTGGTGCCAAGTCTGCACAGCCTTTGCCGGGGGCCACCTGCATGGTGGGTACCGGGGCCTAGGCCAGGCTCACTTGGGTTCTGGACCAGTTCATCCCTCACCAGCCAGGGGAACTTGAGGCGATCTTGAGGCGATAAGGACCCTTGCCAAGCTCATTCTTCTTTTTGTCCCCAAGGACACTGACATGCCCCCTGCAGTGATGCCAGTAGGTGAGGGGTGATGGCAGGTACACGAGAGGGCCCAGCCCCAAGCCCAGCTCTAAGTACAGAAGCATGGGTCCCCTCCTTCCTGACGTTTGCTCCTGGGACCCCTCCATCTTGGGCCGTGTGCAGGGAAAGAAAGAAGATGGGGCCAGCAGTTATGGAGTCTGGGTTTCCATCCTTGTGTGGCCCAAGGCAATTCCCTTACACTTTTGGAGCTAATACTTTCAAATGTATTGGGGTGAGTGTGGGGTTAAAGTTGACAGAGAACCCTCCCCAGGAATATTCCATTCTTTAGCCGTGGGCTGGAAAGACAGACAGAGACACTCCAGAGGTCAGTTGGAGCTTTCAGTGCAAATAACTAGCTCCCTTGTACCTTCATCCCAGCCCATTCACCCTCTCCAGAAAGTTCCAGAAAGCTGGGCCGTGTCTGCGGCTCCTGTGTACATCTTTTGGGACCAATCTGGTCTAGGTCTGTACCGTGGCCTGGGTACTCAACCATGCCTGGCTGAGCCTCCGTACTCCCAGCATTCTGGCTACCCACATGGGACCACCTCACCCGTAGGGTGGGCTGTGCGTACTGCTGGCTCTAGGCCCTTTTTGATAGGCCCATGGGCAAGCCTGGCTCACCGCGAGTCCTGCCCGGAAATGACTCGGCGATTTAACAAGCACTTCTAGAATGCTCACCGTGTTCGGGACACACTGAGCCCTTTGCAAATATCAGCTTGTACAGTCTTCCCAACAACCTAGGAAGGAGATGCTGTTTTTATTTCCATTTTACAGATGAGGAAAGTAGTTTCCACAGAGAAGGGGGGTAACACCCCCAAAGTCGCCGAGCTGGGAAGTAGCTGAGCCAGACTGCAGACTCAAGCCGCCTGGCTCAGAGCCTGGGCCCCTAACCGGTTCTCTGCTGGAAAACTCTGTCCACTCTTTGGCATGCTCGGCCCCCCTCTTCTGGGTCCCTCGCCAATTCCTACCTACACCCCCAAGTAAACCCCTGATTCACTATGCTAGGGGCGATACAGGCAGCATGGGGGCCCCCATTTTCAAAAGGACTGAGGAAGGGGCTAGTGCTGCATTCAAAGGAATGAACAAATGGTGAGATTTCAGACACGACCCACCCTCTGCCCTCTGCGCCCCTGCACCAGGTTAGTCACACCCGTAAGATCCCTTCCGTGGTCCGGATGATTCATGTGTGGACATATTTAGGAAGTTCCTATAATAGCGCAGAGATTTCCCAGGTTGTCGGGGCCCCACTTGGTGAGAGGCCGGAGGAAGGCTGCTGTGAGTTGCAGAACGGTGGGCAGCTCTCGGGAGGGCAGTCTGGAGTGGGAGAGCTTCCTCCAGCTGCCATCCCCCAAGTCCCAGGAGGACCGCCCAGGCCACAAGGGTGCCTTTCACTCCCCAAGGCTCCTCAGCAGGGATGGGAGCACAGCTTTTAAAAATACCAAGGAGCCTTCCTGCCTGGGTCAGCATTTACCCTTAGCTCCGAGAGTTATTTCTGAGTCTTCCCAGTAATTTAATTTTAGCCATTTATTCCAATGTGTGTGTGTTTGGGGAAAGCCAGGGTGGCCTCTATTATGGTTTGGAGTATTTTGGGGAGGCCCTGGTTTCCAGAAGGGATGCAGGGACTCAATTAGGCAAGACATCAGCGAACAGAATTAAAATAACTCAAGGAGACAGGCCTGCAGGTCCCAGGAGGTGATGCCTCTGCTTAGCCCCCCGGAGGAAATGAAGACCAAGGGGTCCCCTGCGGGCCCAGTGGGCACCTCTGAAGTGGCAGCTTGTGTTGCTGTCTCCAGCTCTCCCAGCACCTGCAGGCATCTCAGGGCCTTTCAAAATGCAGAATGGATGGAGCTGCGGGCTCTTTCCAAGTTGGCCTGGACAGACAGCCCGAGCACCAGGAACAGATAAGCCCACATCAGTGGCAAGTTCTGGAGCTCTAGCTGGTAGGTAGACAGGCAAACTCATCAGCGATTTATGGGGGGCTTAAAACTTAATAGGCACTAGCCCATTAACATTGCAAGGTTTGGGAGGGATTATTCGGGAGGAATTACTAAACAGAGGTCACATAGACCTTCGAACCCCCCTACCGGCACCAGCCATACCTGACCACCCCCACCCCCTGCCCTCCCCTCCCGCCAGGACAGGCCTGCCTCACCCCCGACCTACCCGCTGCCTCTCTCCTGCCTCCTCCTAATTCACTGTCCTTGCTCACTGCACTTCCCGACCCCAGTCTGCTCTCGGTTCCCTGAACAGGCCAACCTCACCTGTCTGCACCTGACTGGCCTGGCCCCTCCTCCTGGGCCCTTCCTCACCCGATTCTTTTTTTTTTTTTTTTTTTTTTTTTGCAGTACGCGGGCCTCTCACTGTTGTGGCCTCTCCCATTGTGGAGCACAGGCTCCGGACGCGCAGGCTCAGCGGCCGTGGCTCACGGGCCCAGCCGCTCCGCGGCATGTGGGATCTTCCCGGACCGGGGCACGAACCCGCGTCCCCTGCATCGGCAGGCGGACTCTCAACCACTGCGCCACCAGGGAAGCCCCTCTCGCATTGCGCTCCCCTGTCACTATCCAAGCTCTTTTTCATTCTCCCTTGATCCTCTTCCCTGACCTCGCCCATGGTTGCTGGGATGCATCAGGCCCGGCACGGACTGGAAGAGCTCTCCCTGCCTGGCTCACCTGGAGCAGGTGCAGCAGCTGAGGGATTCGAGGATGGGGCAGGGGATGGGGTGGGAGAGTGCAGGACACTCACTGGTGCGTGGGACGGCGAGCCCTCCGGGTGATCGTGGTCCCCAGCCAGCGTTCCCGCAGCTAACCCCTCCCTCCGGAATATGCAGCCCTTCGGTTGCCTTCAGACTCCTCTCTTCAGCTTAAGGGGAGGATTCTGTGGACAAAGGATCCAATTTCAGGCTTTCCGTTTGTGGGGATTGACACTGAACTTGGGAACGATGTGTCAGACCCCAAGATGAGAAATGTTTTTAGGAAGAAAAATATACTCTGTGGGGCTGTGTGCACGTTTGGCCCAGCGTCCCGAGTGGCCACAGCAGACTGGCTCGGTGTGTCAGAGAACAGATGGTCACCCTGAGCAGGAAACCTGGTGCCTCTGAACCGTGAGCCACAGCCGTGGCTCAGACAGGCTGGGCAGGGACCAGGGCGGGGCTGGCGGAGGACAGGTTTCTGACTTTGCCCTGATGATCGGAAGGTTGGCACACTCCCGGTCAGGAATGGGGTTGGGAAGCTGACCTCTAGGACCTCTCTAGGCGGGGCCTGCAAGGGCCAGCGCCCTCCCAAGGAGCCATCCAACTTCTGTCTTGGGCATCCTTTCCTGGCCGAAGCTCTAGGTCTGTATTTTCACTGTGGTGCTCACTCCGCCCACAACTGGGGGAAACCGTCTATGCCTCCTCATCCACCCCACCCCCACTACTCTCAAGCTGCTCCTCATGTACCCGCATTTACCACTCTTGCATCCCATCTTGTGAACTGAGGTGTCAGGAGTCAATCCGGCCTTAATGGGTAACCCAGGGCAGGTCACTTTGCATTTTCACCAGAGCCTTCAGTGATGACCCAGAGTTAAGAGAGTGACCTCGTACTAAGAGCTTGGGGCACAGTGAAAAGCCAGGAGGTGTAGGGAGTAGGTAGGGAGGGTACATGGGTTGTATTTTTTGAGGGTGGGATGTTTACCTCCTAGGAGCCTAGAACTATCCCACTTTAAGCAAACATCCTTTTTGCCTCTGTGTTCATTTACTGGAAGTCACATAGCATGAACTGTAGAGCCCAGGCTCCAGCCAAATGTATAGGTGGCCCCTTGGGTGTGCTGACTTGTCTAGACTTGGTTTGGGTCTCATGTGGAGCCTCCAAGGCATGACTTCATCTCTCTGAGGCATGTTTCTCATCTACAAAGTGGGGCATCTGCCTTCTAAGACTGTTTTGCTTTTGAAATGCAGTGATGCTCTGAACACAGGTAAAATATCAAGGGCTCTCAAACATGAGGACTTACTGCCTGTCTGTGTGTGTGGAATACACACATCTGTGTTTATAGCTGTGTGTGTGTGACTATTTTAGGGACTCTGCCAGTTATCACTTCCAGTGATAGTTTGCTGGAAATGGAGCTTGGCCTGCACGCTTGTATTAGTTATCTATTGCTGTGTAACAAATTACTCCAAAACTTAGAGCTTCAAACAGCAGATACTTTTTACCTCACATAGTTTCCAAGGGTCATGAACCCAGGAGCAGTTTAACTGGGTGCTTCTGGCTCACGGTCTGTCTTGAGATTGCAGGTCAAGCCTGTTGGCAGGGATTGTGATCATCTGAAGACTTGATTCAGATGGGACTGGAAGATCCACTTCCAAGCTCACTGACGTGGTTGTTGGCAGGCCTTAGTTCCTCACTGGCGGTTGGCCGGAGGCTTCATTTCCTTGCAATGTGGGCCTCTCTGTAGGGTGCTCCTGATAGAATGAGTGGAGAGAGGGAGAAAGAGGCTGTCATGTCTTTTGTAACCTAATCTCAGAAGTGACATACCATTCCTTCTGCTCTTCTATTGGTCCCATAGACTAACCCTTGTATGGTGTCAGAAGGGACTACACAGGGTGTGAATGCCACCGGGTGGGGACCATTGGGGGCCATCTTTATCTGATGCTAGTTTCTTCCTGTGGCATTGCTTTTTTTTTCCCCCTCCCATTTTAAATGATCTAGTAAAATGCAACAATATGTTTGAATGGATTGAGGTTTTTGCTGTTTTCCCTTTTCTGGTTCAACTTCATATCTTTCCAAAAATGCCTTCCTTATGCTGTCCTCCCCTCTACATTCATATCTTACCTCCCTGTGACTCCTCTCTACAGTGGAGCATGAATTAGTACCTCTCTCCCTGGGGAAGGTTTTAGACCAGAAGATGCTCTTTTCTGAGCTTTGGGACCTACCTGTCCTCCAGGGGTCCAGCAGGTAGTTCCAGGCAAAGGTAACTTTCCAAGATACACACAGTCACACACACACTCTCTCTCTCTCTCTCTCTTACTCACACATACTTATTTTCCCTTAAACTCTATAATCTCAATGATTATAAAAGATTGGGCTTTAATTGGAAGCATATTGAAATACTTGAATCTCTCAGACACTGACAGGGAAGGCTTCCTTGGGTAGGAGAGAAGAGAACACCGATATTAGCAATACAAATAAAGGTGTCTTACACAGCATTTCTCATAGCATCCCTGCAGCAGGCCCGGGGAGCAGATAGGACAAATGTCCCCGTTATAAGAGTAATGTAGGTGAGACTCAGGCCATGTGATTTGCTCAAGACCTTGCAAAACTGAAGCTGGTCCCGGACCTCAGACTATTCAGACTCTTTGCCATGGGGTTGTGGAATATCGGCCCTAAGTAGGGGGACATGCGCTTCTTTTCCACCCATTCCAGAATAATTGGTGATCTGGGGCTGTCTGCCTGTCTGGGTGCGGGTTGTCCGGCCTGGGAGAGCAGCCCAGGTGTTGTAGGGGATAGTGGAGAGAGCAGTGACGTCCCTCGGAGCTGAAAATGTCGTGGCGGGAGTGATGACCAGTAGTGAGGGAGTACACAGCGGTGATGGCGGAAGAGGACCAACCCTCTTTCATCTCTTCCTTCCAATCCGCCCACAGGCTTTTCCCCCTCCGCTGTGAAGGCATCACTAGAAACACTTCAAGAGGCTCTGGCTCCAGATGGAGTCATTGGAATGGAGTGATAATATGCCCCTTTCGTGGGCAGTTGTGCTGGCCAACACAGGACCCAGCGTGGCTATTTAAGCTGAAGTGAAGTAAAGCTAGAATTCAGTTCTTCAGTTGCACTGGCCACATTTCAAGGGCTTGACAGCACCGTGTAGCTTCGATGACAGTGACGGTTAGCTACAACATGATGGTTACCACACTGGACAGTGCAGACAGAGAACATCTCTGTCCTCACAGAAAGTTCTGGAATGTAGCCCTGCCCTACAGAAACTCCCGGGCCCCAGAGAGCCAGGCATGGGGCAGGGTGGGGGGAGGAGGGGGGAAGCAGACTGGAGGGGAAGAGTCTGAGGGTCTGGCCAGGGGGAAGAAGGCCTGAGAGCAGAAGGAAGAAGCTGAGAAGGAGAAGTGTTCCTTGAGCAGCGTATCCGCCACCCCTCCGTCGGGCTCAGGAAGTGTTTGCACCTCCTTCAGCTGGGTCTGGGAATGAGGGCCAGTGCCCGCCCTGCTGGGGACATCACGGAGAGGTGAGAGTGGAGCCCTCATTGTGGACGATCCAGGGCACACCCTTGGGCACAGGGAGTGACACCAGGAGAAAGGAGAGCGCAGGGTTCCCCCCCACACACACCATTGGTTCCTTTATCAACAGTCCCCGCCCTCTACAGGTGACTCCATTAACCCTCTCATTCCCAGAGAACTCCACGCACAAACCACGCCTTCAGCAGCGTCTTCCCAGGCTCTCTCAGGGCACCTGGTAAGGGCTTGATTTGCTTTGGGAAGCGAGGGTTGTATAGATTTCAAACCAAATCTTATATGGAAATTAAATATATAAACCAATCAAAGCAGACCTTTTTAGTTTTGATCAGGTTGGGTCTAGAAATCCACCTGTCCTCACCACCACTGTCCCTTTGTCCCTTTGAGGCATGGTTTGTGTGTCCCCACTAGTGTAAAGTAATTACTGAAGCTGCTCCGTATGGGGTGTGCACTGTGCTTCCAGCCTGTCTGGGTCAGGGGAGCTGCAGACTTCTCTCATAAAGGACCAGAGAAAAGAGCATTTAGGCCCCAAGGGCCGTGTGGTCTCTGTCACATCTACCCCACCCTGATTCCACATTGTAGGGTAAAAGTAGCCACTGACCACATGCAAACGAGCGAGAGGGGCTGTGTTTCAACAAAACTTTATTCACAAAAACAAGTGGAGGCTGGATTCAGCTCATAGGCCATAGTTTGCAAATCCCTGATCTAGATTATCACAAGAACACCAAAAGGAAGGAAATGTCTGTCTGCACCTTACACTGAGGAGACCGAGGTGCAGCCATGCGGAGTCACCTCCCTGCCTCCGCTCTCACGGGCCTCTTGGGGCAGATTCAGGCTGCACGACCGGAGTGGACATCCCCTGTCCCTGCATTCTGCCTGGGAGGGAGTGCCTACCCAGGGTCGCTCCGGGACGGACGTAACAGGAAAGCCAGAGGAGAGGCCCTGTGGGGTACCAGGCTGTTCTACCCCATCCCCCCAGCATGCTCTGGTTCTTGAAGGAAGTACTGCATTTCTCAGAGAAGCAGGGCTTAGGGCTGGTGTGCTGCTGGCCGGGTGCTTGAGCTCCGGTCTGCTAAGCCTCATACGCCCTGTTGGACAAAAGTCCCTGGGGATGCATTTTGGTGTGGAGGCTGCAGAAGGCCTTGCTGAAGGCTGCTGTGGGAGACCTCGGGATTCGGGTGCCTGGGAGTAGCCATTGATGCCTAAGGAGTAGCAACAGAACCTGGAAGGCTGTAGGAAGGAGAGTGTGCCCTGCCACCCTGAAGCTTTTTTTTTTTTTTTGCAGTACACGGGCCTCTCACTGTTGTGGCCTCTCCTGCTGCGGAGCACAGGCTCCGGACGCGCAGGCTCAGTGGCCATGGTTCACGGGCCCAGCCGCTCCACGGCATGTGGGATCTTCCCGGACCGGGGCACGAACCCGTGTCCCCTGCATCGGCAGGCGGACTCTCAACCACTGCGCCACCAGGGAAGCCCTCCCCCCGAGCCCGAAGCTTTTAAGGCAGAACTTGAGAAGTCAGAAGGGGAAAAGGGCCAGCAGGACAGCGCACAGACAGGACAGGTCTTGCCTCAGCGACGGGGCTGGCCAGCCCAGACCCTGCCCTGCATGAGGCTCCGCCATGCCCTCCACAGGGCAGCCACCACCTGGAGCTGACACTACAGCCCAGAGCATCTTCAGCTCTTGGTGAGCTGTGTCTGAGCAGCCCCTCTGGACACAAGGCTTCCCATTCACCCTCTCGTGACTGCCCAGATCACAGCTTCACCTGCAGACAACACAGCCCAGCCAGCAGAGCTCGGTTCCCGACGTGCCCTGCACCCCACACCAGCCGTGCAGCAGAGGGGCAGGGCTGCCCAGCACCCAGCCAGGATCCTCGTTGGGTATAGACAAGAGGAGGCACTCGGGCTTCCCTGGTGGCGCAGTGGTTGAGAGTCCAGCTGCCGATGCAGGGGACACGGGTTCGTGCCCCGGTCCGGGAAGATCCCACATGCCGCGGAGTCGCTGGGCCCGTGAGCCATGGCCGCTGAGACCGCGCGTCCGGAGCCTGTGCTCCGCAACGGGAGAGGCTGCAGCGGTGAGAGGCCCGCGTAACGCAAAAAAAAAAAAGAGGAGGCACTCACTAATGTGAGTGACCATCTGGAGGCTTTATTCACCTTTGTGCCTGCAGTAGAGGCATGGTGTACTCTCCGTAGATATTTAATCTACTTATTAATCTTAATCATGTTAATAGTCATAGTATGAATGAACGGCATTTTGAGAGGCACTGGGCCCTTGTTGCCTAAACTTCCATTAGTATCTGCCTCCTTTGGGTTTAAAAATTCACATTCCCTGTGGTCCCTTCCAAAGTGTAGCTACCTTGGGAGAGGTGGTATCCTGAAGCTCTGGGACCCCTTCCTGGGACTGGCTTTGTCAAGTTTGTGGGTTACAGACAGGGGAGCGGGGGGGGGCGGCAAAGAGGGACAGCGTGGGGTCGGGGGAGGCGGGAGTGGACTTGAAAGCCCAGCTGTGTTGCCTGATGATTGTGCCTCAGCCCTGCTACCCTCTAGGGGTGTGGCAGCCTCCCATTTCCATTCAATCCCTCAGACCGCACCCCGAGCCTGAGAGGTTAAAGCAGGACTAGCTGGGCTCTGGGCCACCGCTGCTGTCCTGGGGGAGCCCGCCAAGTGCCAGGTCAGGGGAGGGGCTCTCTGGGGACTGACAGCCGTGCCCAAGCCCCAGGGAGCATCCTGCAGTTGGGAGGAGTACCAGGGACACAGATGGCCAGGCAGGGGCCCTGGGCAGCCAGCTCCGCCCAGAGTGTTCGGACCGTGACGTCCGGGGCTGCTCTGGCCTGTCCCACCGCAGAGCAGCCAGGAGTGTTGAGAAGGAAGAAAGTCCTCTGTCTGCCCAAGGTTTTTCGTTTTTGTAAGAGCAGCACTGTGAAAGAAGACAGCCTGCACCCACCTCCTTCAAGGCCATGCCTGTGGGGACCCTCCCAGCCCTGCTCGGCCTCCAGCCGGCCCTCCAGCCCACCTCAGGGTGCTCGCCCTAAGCCACACCCCAGCCCACCCCGGAAATCCCCATCCCTTCTCCAGGGCTCTCGGGACTGGGTCTCAGAGTGAAGCTTTTCCGTGGCAAAAGTCCACCTTCCCATCCTAAGAGTCCTCCGGGGGTCTTAATTCTGGTGGACGTGATAGAAATTTGGGGTCTGATAAAGTAGGTATTCGCAGGTGGAGCTGGCCATCTCCCCCTGAGGCAGGCTCAATGCTTGGCAAGGCCATGAGGGAGGTTGGGTTCTTCAAACTCTGCTGAGCCTGTTCTGTGAGCTATGGCTCAAATCCAAGATGGGAACGTCCAGTGGGAGAAGGCGCCAGGCTGAAGCCTCACCCCCTCCCTCTGGGGCCAGGAATGGGGAGACCTTCAAGACTGCCCCTCTGGCAGTGACTGCCCACGAAAAATAGGTCAGGGCCGCCCCCCTCAAACATTGCTGTGGTCAGAGAGATGATGTCAGATTAGCTACATTAAAATTGTTCGAATCCCAGGATTCACTGGGATTTGTTTGCATCCTGTTTATCATGGGGCAGCATTCTGGGGGAGAGAGGGACATTTTCCTTTAGAGGCCGAAGCACTTTGTAAGTGTCGGCCTCATCTGCCTCGTGGTCCCTAGGGTGGCAGAAGCAAGGCCTGTCACCAGCCCCTGTACAAGCTAGTAAGTGAGGCTGGACAAGGGGGCTTTGGTCAGGAAGGAAGGGTCTCTTGAGTGCTTCTCGCAGGCCCAAGTCTGTGCTGGACATTCCAGGAGCTTATAGTCTAGTTGGAGAGAAAAGGTATACTGAACACTTCCACTTAATAACATTGTTGTATGTGTGTGTGTGTGCGTGTGTGTTATACATTTGGTATGTGTATACACATATGTCCACATGTGTGTATATGCATGTGTGTGGTTTGCATGTGTAATAGTACAGTACCAGGCCATAGACCCTGGGACTTCAGAAAAAAGAAAGATTTCTGGGGTTTAGAGTAACAAAGAAGCCTTCCTAGAGGAGGTGGAACAAGGTCTGTGTCTTCAGTGGGCCAGACAGAGGGCGGGGGGAAGCAGAGGCAAAGGTCCCGAGGCGGGGCCTGCCCGGTGTGGTGTCAGGGACAGTGCACCGGCTGGCCTGACTGCAGAGGACACTGCTGAGGGGCCGAGGAGAGAGGTATGTCAGGGAGGGCCCTCTGTGGAGGGCATAGAAAGCCAGCCAAGAGTTTAGACCCAGTGCACCCAGCTACAGACACATCTCTCGATGCATTGTATGCAGACGTCCAGGCTAGGAGAAGGCATCACAGGAGGGGCCGCAGGTACCAAGACACATGGTGGGAAGGCGTGTGGCTTGTGGAGGTTGGCAAAAGAAGGGAAGTTCATGTCGGAGGGAAGGAGATGAGCTTGGAAGCTGGAGTGGGGTTGAGATGTGAGGGGAGTGTCCCTGAACAGAACCTGTATCTCCAAGGCAGCCTCGGACTTTTGTTTTGCGTGCCAGAGCCCAATTCTCATCCTTTTAGGCTGGAGTCTGTAGAACGCTTGCTGGTGGTGCAGTTCCCCCCATCAAAAGAGGTCGTGATCAAAATTTAAGACGTCCTCCTCCCCAGGGGCCCTTAGAGCCGGGGACAAGATGTAAGTGCTCCCTTTGCACCTGCTGTCCTCCCCGGGAGCTCTGGCCCTTGAACAGGGCAGAGACAGGAAACCCCCATGCGTACTCGCAGAGGGGAGGACGAATGGCCTCTTGGCGAGGGCTGGGCTGGCCCTTATCCCGCGTGTCAGGGGAAGTGGAGGAATCGGAAACGGCACGCCAGGGTGGTCTGATGGCTGGGATGGCCTCGTTCCTGGGAATGGTTGCCACAGAGCCTTTTCCCCAGCTTCTCCATAGCAGCACTGTTCTTTCCTGGAGCGTTATTGAAAACCCGCAATTACCAAGCCGCCCCTGGGTGGGAGTGTTCAGACCTCCTTCTTTTTTCCAATATACACTGAGTCAAGACCCAGTCATTGCAGAAAGTGGATTCCTCTCCCACATTCCTTCCCGCATGGGCAGCGAGCTGGGTGATGATGTATTTCATGTCTGGGATTAGGAAGGTGAAAGGGGTAGGGTGGATGCCTGTGCCTCTCCAGGCTCTGAAGCTGGTCATCCTCCTGCCCCTGGCATGCTCAGGGCTACTCAGCAGATCCCATAACGTCCCCGGAGTTTGGGGCCCCATCTGCCTCCATCTACACCCAACGGAAGTCAGAGCTGCGGACGGAAGCTTGGGAGAGGACTTTGGGCTGGAATACGTGATGCGCGGCTTCGTGGAAAGCTCCACCCAGGCTGTACTTTGGGGTGGCTCAGAGTTTTGCACTTTCTTGTTCTTCCAGTGATTTTTCTTTTTGGCATATTTATTTCCTGGCCTCTTGCCTTTACTTGTGTGAGTCGTGTTTGAGGGTTTTGGGAGAGAAGGAAAAACATACAGAATGGGTGGCTCCAGATTTGAAATTTTCTCCATGGAAGAGAGAATAAAAGCAGCTGTCATGCACTAGGAACTTTCAGAGCTGTACCATCTTGGCCAGTTGAACCCCCGGGCTCTAGAAGGTCTTCCTGGGGAAGGTAACATTGGTCCTGCCTCCGTGGGGAAGAGTACAGAAGCTTCCTGTCGGGGCAGGCCAGCCTCTGCGCTCAGCTTCCTTATCCCTGAGGGAGCAGTCAGCCCTCTGCCATCCTGACCAGTTGGCTGGTCACCTGCAGCTCCACCCTCCTGACATCCGTGGACTCCCTAGAACTGTACCTGCTCAGCTGGCTGCTCCCTGCTGACCCCCTGCTTTGCCCGTGCACGCCTACCTCCTGCTCACAGCCCGGTCTCCGTGACCCACCACGTGGCTCCATATCGCCCAGCAGCCCTTTGCCATGTGCAGAGAAGCGGGTGATGGGCGCTGAGGCTTTTGCGTGGTGAAACGTACCTTTATCACCTTCTCCTAAGAAGGGGTTGTTTGCTTGCATGGTTTGCCGGAAACAGGTTTGGGTCAGCCTCCATACCTGGTCCTCTATCGACCCACAAGACCCACAGAGATCATCTTATCCAGGCTGCTCATTTTGCAGCAAGAGGGGGGCTCCCCAAGGAGCCAAACTGTAAGCTAGGTCTCCAGCTTCCACCCTGATACTTCTTCTAGCAATCGGCAAGCCCCTGCCCTGCCTGTTACCAAGAACCAGGGAGGTCTAGAAGTTCAGAACTGGAGGAAACCCCAGAATAACTCATAAGCTACTGCACATGGAATTCTAGGGACTGTTTTGCCCCTTACCCCGAGTGGTGGTGATTGCTAGAAAGCAGAATTAAACCACCTTGGGGGCTTCCCTGGTGGCGCAGTGGTTGAGAGTCCACCTGCCGATGCAGGGGACATGGGTTCGTGCCCCGATCCGGGAAGATCCCACATGCCGCGGAGCGGCTGGGCCCATGAGCCATGGCCGCTGAGCCTGTGCTTCCGGAGCCTGTGCTCCGCGATGGGAGAGGCCACGGCGGTGAGAGGCCCGCGTACCTCAAAAAAAACCAAAACAACAACAACAACAAAAAAAAAAAACCACCTTGGTACAGACAATTTTAAAAGTAAATTAATAAAAATTGTTTTTTAAAAATCCATCCCTAAAAATAAAAAGCAGAGTGAAATAAGTGACCTTAAATAATATTAATTGAAAAAAGCAAAGTGGAAAAAGTGCATGTAGTATGCTACTTTTCTCCCTAAAAGGGAGAAAATGTGTATTCATATTTACTTATGCTAAAGATAATGAATGGATGGATAAACCATAAAACCAATAAAGTGGTTATTTATGGCACAAAAGGGCAGTTGGTGGGGTGGGGGACTAGAGGGCAGACATCACTAAACACCTTGTTTTGCAGACTTAACTTTGGAACCCATGTAAATATTTTACATAATTATATATTTAAAAAAGAAATTTAAAAAGAAGAAAAAACTAAAGGAAAAACTATTTTACATAATTAGAAATAAAAATGTAATTGAAATAAAAGCGGACCTTTTGCTGAGCCTGAGAGAGCAGGCGTGCTGCCTGAGCTGGAGTTCCAAGCAGCTCCTTAGGTCACTGTCTCCCCGAGCTTCAGGCTCCTACATCCTTCAGCCTTCTCAGTGTCCCTCAGCGGGTGCTTCAGAACTTATCAGTCTCAGCATATCCAAGACTGAGCTTCCGTCCACCTCAAATCTGCCCTCTCTCCCCGTCTTCCCTGGCTCAGGTGACTTGGCTCCATCCTTGCCGGTGCTGAGGCCAGATACCTTAGGGACATCTTTGACTTATCCCCTCCTCTCCCCCGACATCCAGACTGAAATTCCTGCCAGTCCCACCTTCAAAACAGGTCCAGAATCCACCCACTTCTTACCACCTCTACTCCTGCCCCTCTGGTCCAGGGCCCCATTGGCTCTCACCTGCATTATTCCTATAACCTCCATGGTCCCCCTGACTCTGCCTTTTTAAATGTGATTTCTTTCTTTAGACTCCTCCACGAATCCCCAACATTTCTCAGAGAGTAAGGACCAAAGTCCTTTCAATGGTCTACAAGGCCCCAGGTTATCTGGTTCCCATCACCTCTGACCTCATCATCTGCCATCCCCCCTCACGCTCTGCACTCCAGCTACGCTGGTCTTCTTAGGGGCCTTGAGCACACCAGTAAGCTCCTACCACAGGGCCTTTGCACTTTACCTAGATTGCTCTGCTCTCAGATATTTACATGACTCCTTTCTCAAGTCTTTGCTCAGTGGCACCAGCTCAGTGAGATCTGTCCTAACGATTCTATCTAAAAGTACAAACCCTCATAGGTGAGAGAGAGTGAGAAGTACAAACTTCCAGTTATAAAAGAAATGTCACAGGGATGTAGTGTACAGCATAGGGCATGTAGTCAATAATATTGGAATAACTTTGTATGGTGACAGATAGCAACTACTTATCGTGGTGATCCTTTCATAATGTATAAAAATATCAAGTCACTCTGTTGTACACCTAAACTAACATAATGTTGTAAGTCAATTATACTTCTATTTTTTTATTATTATTATTATTATTTTTGTGGTACGCGGGCCTCTCACTGTTGTGGCCTCTCCCGCCGCGGAGCACAGGCTCTGGACGCGCAGGCTCAGCGGCCATGGCTCACGGGCCCAGCCGCTCCGCGGCACGTGGGATCTTCCCGGACCGGGGCACGAACCCGTGTCCCCTGCATCGGCAGGCGGACTCTCAACCACTGTGCCACCAGGGAAGCCCCTATGCTTCAATTTTTAAAAAACATTTTTAATTAATAAAAGTGCAAACTCCCCCATGGGTGTCCCCACACACACCAGCACTGTCAGTCCCCCTTGCTGGCTTCATATTCTCCATAGAACTTAATGTCCTCCGCCATTCTGTACTATGCATTTATTCTGTTTATTATCTGTATCTCCCCACTAGAGAGGGAAGGTCCACAAGAGCAGGACTTTTTGTCAGTTACTCCCAACCGTATCCCCAGTGTCTAGAGCAGTGCCTGCATATAATGGAACTCTGTAGACGTTTGCTGAGAAAATGAGTGGATGGCCAAGGAGGTAGCCCTACCCAGGTTACTTACTGTATCCTCTCGGGTCCTTTCAGCAACTCTGTTACGTTCCTGCTGGCTCTGTGGAGTTGCCTCCCCACCACAGGTCTCCCTGCCACAGCCCAGAAATTAGGCCATTAAACCACCCAAAGGAGAGTCTGAATCCCGCCTGGGCCCTGGCCTGTCTCATAGCTTTGCCGGCACCAGTCCTCAAACACACCACTTCCCCTCCTGACCAGGTTTCTCCCCTAAAGGAATGGGCTCACTGGGCTGTGCTGAGAGACCCTGTCCGTCTGCCACCCTCACTTCCCCCTCACCTGCCCTCAGGGCCGTGCTCTGCCCAGGAAGGGAACAGAGAGCCAGTGAAGGGCTGCTGGGACCAAGGCCCCCGAGGGAGTCCTCCAAAACGCCTTCCTCATCCCCCATGTCAGAAACCACATCCCACTACCCCACAGTAAAAACCTAAACACCCATGTCTAACAGTAGAGCCTGACACCTCCTGGAGTGAGCCTGGCAGCCCCTGCCTGCCCGCCAGGAATGAGCCGTGGACAGAGGCTGCAAACGCGCTGATACTTACCATCAACTCCGGGCAAGATTCCAGGGACAGACAGCACTCACCATGGGCCAGGTGACCAGGGCAGCTCCCCAAAGGGGATGGGCTTGAGTGCCTAGACCCAAGAGAAGATATTTTGAGGCAAAGACGGGTGAAGGGGCAGTTCCAGCAGGGAGATGGAATGGACACCCTTGAGGGGAGGGGGACAGGCAGGTGAGAGCCCCATGCTCAGACCTCCAGCAGATTTTCAAGTCTCTCCCAGGAGAATCCAAACCCTTCTGAACACCCCACACTGAAGCTGCAAACGTGAGGTCATGTGGAAGATGCCAGGCTTGCAAGGAGCCTGGGCACGCCAGAGGAAGTGTTTCCTGGGCTCACACATGGAGTGAGAGGACTGTACCCGGAGTCCTGACTTGTCACTGCTGCTAGTCCTGAGTGAAGCTACGACAGTGGCCGTGGGAGCTCCTTACCGAGCCCTTGCTCTGTGTCAGGCACAGGCCAACTGCAGCTCATTTAACCCTCAGAACCATAGGCAATACCCCTTTCATTATCATTCCCCCATTTTGCAATTGGGAAACTGAGGTACGGGCCAATAAGAACCTTGCCCAAGGCACACAGCAAGGAGGTGACGGGGCCTGGACTTGAACCCAGGCCTGGTTGGCCCCAGAGGCGGGCTCTTACCCCCATGCCAGGGGTCTGTTTTCACCTTGGGAAGCTCGCAGTGTGAGACCCTGCCTGTGGGTGTGGATGGAGCCCCGGCTTAACGCAGAAGAGAGGGGCACGCCCAAGACCCACCCCCTTGACCAGTTCATCACTCAGCAGCCTGGAGAGACACTTTGGTGGTTTTGAGCATTACTCACTTTGAAATGATTTTTATTCTTAGTCAAATATTTAATTTTTTTACCCATAATGGACAGTTGGTTAAAGGCAGGAAGCATTAAAGAACACTGATATTAAAAGGCTGGTTCCTGGGGCTTCCCTGGTGGCGCAGTGGTTGAGAGTCCGCCTGCCGATGCGGGGGACACGGGTTCGTGCCCCGATCCCGGAAGATCCCACATGCCGCGGAGCGGCTGGGCCCGCGAGCCATGGCCGCGGAGCCTGTGTGTCCGGAGCCTGTGCTCCGCAACGGGAGAGGCCACAGCAGCGAGAGGCCCGCGTACAGCAAAAAAAAAAACAAAACAAAAAAAAAAAGGCTGGTTCCTGAGGAACATGCAAGTGGTAATAGCTCTGCACGTTTGCCTCGGGTGCTCCACCCGGGTCCGGGAGCCCCAAGCATCTGGTCGGAGTCCTGGAGACCCCAAGCCTGGCCGGCGTCCCACTCCGTTCATGGGAGTCAAGACCCTCCCTGCTCACGACCTGCTATTTGGGCAGAAGTGATTGCAAGCACTTCCTGAAAATTCTCACGTCTCATCATTTAGAAACAAAGCAAGAAAATTACAAAAACAAACCAAGTTGATTTTTATTAAACAAACATACAATTTAAGAATTCCAAACAGTGGGCCACAAAATCAGTTTTTGCTTTTTGTTTCTTTTTCTGCCTTATATAGTCAAGCGTTAGCCTCCATGTGAGCATGTATGTGGTGCCAAAGACACAATGAAATGGTAATATATCATTTTGAAATTTCTTTGTGGAAAATTATGCTTTTGCCTTCATAACTCATTTATAATAAATGGAAAAGGCATCACTTGGTAAGTGGGGGAAAGTTAAATATTGCCTTTAATCATAGATATTATTAAAGGTCATATTAGATGTGAACCTTTATTATTTACTCCCAATAACATATTAATCTAAAAACTATGTTTTATATAAAATAATTTCTGTATCATATACCATCGAAAATAATAAAAAAATTTTTAATTCCTAAGTGTGTTTGCAAGATGATATATTACTGTGAGGGGAGTTCTCACGTCTAAAAAAATGGAGCAAGGCTGCGGCCAGCCCACTAAACTGCCTCAGTCTCCACAGGTGTAAAAATAAGTATAAAAGTATGTACTTTTCCTCACCCATTGAGGGAATAGGTCTCCTGGTGGGTGCTGTAGAGGCCCACCCTGGGGAACAGAGTCTTGCTTTGAGAAGCTCCAGGTATTACCCATAAGGGCAAATCTACTTGCTTATGATGGTACACGGGGTCCACCCAGGCCTGTGTCCCTGGGGATGTAGGAGTTTGGCTACTGCCTTCAGATGGTGCCCACATGCTTGGGCTCCATTAAGGAACTTTCTATAGGTCTCAAGGACACAAATGCACAGTGAGCTCTGTATGCATCTCTGGTGAGGCCACCCCTACCTACGGTGAGGGGTCTGCAGTTTTACCTGCTGCTAGGTGAAACAGGACCCTCTGTGGTCGATTTTATTGTATTTTTATTTGCTTTGCCTGGTACATAAGAAATTGACTTAAGAAAAGTTGCCCCAAAGCCTTCGTTGAGTCTGAGTTTCTTCTAGAATGCCCACTCGATTTCTTCCCTTCTAACCAGATCCTACTCATTTTTAAAAACTTCTGATTTCAACAAAAATCTCAGACTCACAGAAAAGTTGCAGGAATAATACAAAGAATCTCCATATATTCTTCCCCCGGATTCCTCAAATATTAACATTTTACTGCATTTGCTTTATCTTTCTCCCTCTAACCTACATTTCTGACCTGAGTGAGAGTGAGTTGCCAAAAGGATGCCTTTTTACTGATAAATTGCTCACAGTGTGTTTCTTTATAAAGACATTTTTCTTTCATTACCACAGTACAGTGATCAAAATTGGGAAACTAACATCAACACAATACCGTTATCTACTCCATGGTCCTTACTCATCTTTCTCCAGTGATCCTAGAGCAGGGGTTACATTCAATTGTCATATCTCTTTAGTGCCTTTTAATCTGAGGACAGTTCACAAATCTTTGTATTTCATGACATTGACTTTTTTTAAGAACAACTAGTTGTTTTTGTGTCATGGTCCCTCATTCCAGTTTCTCTGATATTTCCTCTCAATCAGATTCTCAGTGCATCATATCAGGACACTCATGCTATCCCCTTACCCCGGGACTGGTGATGCTGACTTTGATTACTTGGTTATGGCCGTGTCTGCCAAGTTTCTCCACTGTGAAATTATGAGTTTTCCCTTTGTAATTAAGAAATAGCTTGTGGGGAGATCCTTTGAGACAATGCCAATATTCTGTTTTCCTCCAACTTTCACCCACTAGCCTCCACTGATGATTCTTGCTTAAGAATTATTATTATGGTGGTTGCCAGATGATTTTCTTTTCTTTTCTTTTTTATAAATTTATTTATTTATGGCTGCATTGGGTCTTCATTGCTGTGCACAGACTTTCTCTAGTTGTGGAGAGCGGGGCTACTCTTCGTTGCGGTGCGTGGGCTTCTCACTGCAGTGGCTTCTCTTGTTGCGGAGCACGGGCTCTAGGCGCACGGGCCTCAGTAGTTGTGGCTCACGGGCTCTAGAGTGCAGGCTCAGTAGTTGTGGTGCACGGGTTTAGTTGCTCCGCGGCATGTGGGATCTTCCCGGACCAGGGCTCGAACCCGTGTCCCTTGCATTCATTGGCAGGAGGACTCTTAACCACTGCACCACCAGGGAAGTCCCTGCCAGATGATTTTCTAATTCCATCATTCCTTCTACGTTTATTAGTTGTCTTTCTACTGTCAGGGAAAGTCTCTGGTTGATTTTAAACTCACTACTCTAAACTTCAGGACCCTGCATTTGGGAGCTAGGGAGAGAAAGTCCTCGTCACCTGTCTGAATATCCGTGAATATATTTATACACTGAATCCTGGCTGATGGGTGTTTAATGAGAAGGCTATCAGCACAGTACTTGCTCTTGGGAAGATTCTAGCCCAAGAACCCATCTGCTGGACAGCCGTGTCCCAAGAAGGCTGAGCGGGTTTTGGGGAGGGTGGTGTTGGGGTCCGTGAGGTGTATTAACCTGTTGAGTGGCTCCCCCTCCGCCGTGATGTCTCACCACGGACTCGTCAGTTCCACCAGCCCCGGCTGAAAAATAATGCCCGAGGGAGGCCCTACTCCAGCTAACTCCATTTCACATCTCCTTCCTGAGCTGGAAAAAATGGTCCTTCAGGGACAGAGCAAACCTGTCAGTAATGAAGTTGTGAGGGAGAAGCTGTCCCAGGAGGGTGGCTGGGTTGTGATGGCTGATGGGCTGAGGGGGGCCAGTAGCCGGCAGCGTTCCCCTGGAGAGCCTGGAAACTCAGCGGTGCTTCACTACCTGCAAAGCCGAACCAGTTCAGGACTGCCCTGGGATCCTCTGCTTCCCGCAATGGAGCAATCATTTCTTCACCTGGCTTCCCAGGGCTGCCCAAGGCAGAGGGGTGAGTGGGCAAGGTTTAACACCAAGCCCTGGGGTCATCCCTTTGAGCCTGCCCCTCACCTATTTTCCAGTTGTAGGTCCATTTGATTAATAAAACAACTGAGGGGCAGAAAGGTTAGACAGCTTGTCCAAAACCACCCAGCTAGACAGGGGCAAAAACCAGGGTGTGAACCCAGGTGTGTCCGATTTCCAAGTTATCGCTGCATCCTGCTGCGTCCCCAGGTGGGGACTCCTGCTAAACCCAGTAGGGTTCTGTGGAGGAGGTACTGATTGCAGAACGGGCAGGTTAGGGATAGGAGGTCTCCGTGTTTGGATACCTCCAGTGACGGGGAGCTCACCACATTTCCAGACAGCCCCCTCCAATGTGGGGTAGCTGTCCTGAGGAAGTTGCTCCATTAGGTGAGCTCAGGTTGTGTCTCAGGCCTTCCTTCCCCCAGAGTTCTAAAGGACTCAGCAGTTGGTGACACCTGGTATTTAAACAACTCTTAGGGGACTTTCTCCCTATCCCTCTTCCTCTTTGTCCTATCTTTGAAAGCCAGTTTGAGGGCTACTAGACTACATGGAGATGGTGAGATTAAGACAGATGGTGAAAAGGGCTAGTTCGAGTGGGCCTCTGAAGCCACTCAGCCAGTGGAGTAAGTGTGATAATGTGGGCCAGCTGAGGCCCGCTGGCCAGCTGTGGTGGACACAATGGCCAGGCTTTAGGCTGGGAATCAAGGAAGTCATTGGAGGTAGCCCCTAAGCCTGTGGGAGCTCCTTGGGTAGTATTTCCCTTGGAATGATGGTGGTGAGTATCTGGTGATGAGAACTTACATGATGGGAAATTATGTCCAAAATGCAGCCTCTAGAGGCCAGAATTAGAGCAGAAGCAGAGCTGGACATCTGGGGTTTCTTCTTTGATTTCTAACACTTGAAAAAGCCTGTTTCCCCACAGCCTCAGTTCTCCCACCTGTACTATGGGAGTGCTAATGCTCAGCACTTCCTCCGAATATCTGATGGATTCATACTATATTGCTTGGAAAACCCACAATATAATATTATTAGAAATAACACGTACATCAACTCTTCTAAAACTCACAGGAACCCTATGAGATGAGTCCTCTATTTGTCCCCATTTTACAGATGAAAAAGCTAAGGCCCAGAGAGGTTAAGGAACTTGCCCAGTGTTGCACAGCTGGGAGTTCAGAGCCTGGATTTGAACTCTGGGGGTCTGACTCCAAAGTCCATACTTTGAACTATGGCAGTATGTTGCCATAATATTGGTAAATACTCTGGGAGTTTGTGTTGGGCACTTTCTGTATTCCAGGCAGTGAGGGGCTATGCAAGATGGCCACACGAGGGGCAAGTTCACACCCATAGCCAGGCTTCCTCGGTTCTTTAGGAAGAGTGGGTGGGAGCACACAGGCTCCAGAAAGGTGGCATGGCCAGATTTTGCTTCCTGGTGTTGATTGACATGACTTGGTCAGTTTAGCCACAATTTCAATTTAGCTGGAAAATCGAGCATCCCAGCTGAGACTTACCTGCATTCGTGTCTACTGTCCACCAGACTCTGAGTGTGTGCCCAGGGAGGGCATATAGCTCGGGGGATACCTGGACTCACCAGTAGGCTGCACTGAGGGTCCATGGGCCAGACTTGGAGACTGCAGGGCTTGGCTGGGCTAGGCGGAAGGGCGAGGGCCTTTCCCTGGAAACAGTCCGCTAGGGCAGCCGCGTGCTCTTCCCATGACATCACGCTGCCTCAGAACGTATGAGGCCAAGGATTCTTGGAATGCCTGATTCACCCTGGAACAAAAATAATACCTCGTATTTATAATGTGCCTTTGTTCCCCAAAGGCTCTCCCAGGCTTGATTGTATTGTAACTTCAGACGTGCCTTGTGATCTAGGCAGGAATGCAGAGAAGGTGGGACCCCACCTAAGGAAATGCCTCGAGTGAGGATTTGGTGTTCCCATTCTGCAGGTGGGAATACTGAGACATGGAGAGGTGGGTGGTTTGCCAGAGCTTCCCAGCAGATTGGTGCTGGGAGCCCTGGATTTCCAGTGGGTTTGAGAGGAGGGCCTCAGAAATGCCCCAGCAGTTGAGTAAGACTCAGAGCCGCATCTAATACCCCAGAGAAAGCTATTTCCTCATGGCCTTCTGTGCTGCCCTAAGATGGAGGTGGGTGCAGGAGCCTACAGCTCTTCCCACCCCCTGCCCACCCCAAGTGCAAGGGTAAAGCCAGCGGGCCACCTGAAAACTCAAACTACCCCCAGCCCTGCCCCACAGGCCCCAGCCGCAGGAACTAGCAGACTGGTGGGGAAAGGATTGTTCCCAGCACAGATGGAAACCCAAGGGCCACATGTGGCTTTTGCGGTTTTCCCCAGACGCAGTGGAGCCAAGGCTGGAAGGCCGGATTTCCAAACCTCAACCCAGAACGCCTGTCCAGAGCCCTCCCAGGCTATCCCCTCTCCCGGGCCTCAGCTTCCCCGTTTCCAGTGGCCTCCGGCTCAGCCTTTGGCCTTTGCGTCTGCATATCTAGCCGAGCTTCCGCACCACGTGCTGCCAGAGCCACGACCCCTCCCCCACTGGCCTTGGCCAAGGCCTGGGGTCCTCTGGATTGGGGTTTCAGTGGCTCAGCAGTGGCGTGCAGGCTGCCCCGGGCCCTCAGGACCGTGGAACAGGCCGCAGACCCTTGAGACGAGAGCATGGTGGTTGAGAGCACTCATTCTCAGGCCAAACTACCTAAGTTCAAACCACGTTCTGCTTCTTGCAAGCTGTGTGGCCTTAGGCAAGTACTTACCTTTCTGTGCCTCACTGACCTCTGTAAAACAGAGTGCAGTGGTCCCTCCCTCTTAGAGTAAATGAAAGCTCTGCCTGGACCCGTGGTTAGTGCTTCATACACGTTACCGTGTTTTCATTACTGTTATTCTGCATCTTTGTGATTTCAGCTACAGTCCCATTCCTCGGGGCAGCCCTCTTGGCAGGGCTGGCTTCTCGGGTGTGCAGTCTGTGCTCTTGTGCTGAGACCCATGCTCAGAATGGCTGCTCTTGGTTTGATGCTCTGCTGTGGCTATCTTGACAGTTTTTGACAAGAGGCCCACATTTTTATTTTGCACAGGGCCCTGCAAATTATATGGCCAGTCCTGCCTCTAGGATCAGGCTAGGACAGACCCCTGTGCTACTCCGTGCTTCCCTTCCTTCATGACTCTTGTTCCTGGTTGTAACCAGATACCTGTTTCTGTAATTACTGGATTAGTGTCTGTCTCTCCAAATGGACCCTAAGCTCTATAAGGACACAGCCCTGTGTTGGAGTCATCGCTGTGTCCCCAAGATCTGGCTCATTGCGGGGCTCACTTCAGGCATGAATGAATGCCCAGCCCCACCACAGACTCCGAGGGAGAGTTAGAGAAGGTTCTCACACATCTGAGGGAAGTAGATGCTTTTAAGTGTTCACAAGAGGAACGCCCAAGGCCGTAGGTGGCAGAGACTAGGGAAGCCAGACTATAATTTCGTGAGGAGTCCAGAGATAGAGGGGGCACCCTGGGGGCTGGGGAAGGCTCCTGGGCGGATCTGGGCCTCAAAGCCTGGGTGGGATTAGGAGAGGTATTGAGAGACTCCTTAGGGAGAGCTGAACAGCTTTTGTCACCCCCTCCCCCCAACTCCCAGCTTCTCTCAGAGTGTTCCAGGAGCCATGTGGCCTTGGGCAAGCCCATTGATACCTCTGCTGAACCTCCAGACAGAGGTTCATTAATTAAACATGTTTAATTAATGAAGCAGTAAATGAACCAGCCTTTCCCCTCCTCATTCCTTTGTTCATTCATTCTGTAGTTGGTGTGAGTAATCTTTTCTCTGCCTCAGGGTGAAGAGTCAGACCCTCTCATTTCCATCCCACAGCATCCCTTTCGCCAGGTAAACATCTGGTCTCTAAAGCTTTCAGTCCACTCAGTGGAAGACTGAACTTCTTACGTGAACTCTTGCCTCGGCTGGCAGAGGTCTCAGTCCTGAATCATTTCCTACCCAACTCTGAGCGAAAGGAGAGTCCCACAGACCGCTGGAGTGGGAGCCTCTAAAGCTTGGCTGACCATCCAAGGCAGCAGGCGTGTTCCTGAGCACGTGATGCTCCGCGCACGTTGTCAGGGGAACCTGGTGCGGGAGTGCGCCTGGCACTCAAAGCCGGCTGGGACGGTGCTGGTGTTCCTGCCATGATGTGGATGATGGCAATTACAGGCGGGGCATTTATCTAAGTGGCTAGTAATGCCCCAGTTCTCCAGACCTAAGACCTCCTAAGACCTCAGAAGAGTCATTGTTAAATCCAATCATGTAGCGTTTCAGGCAGTGCCTTAGAGCAGAAACACAGATCCAAGTTCCAGTACAGGCTTTGCCACTAACTAGCTGGGCAACCTGAGGGGAACGAAGCAACCTCTCTGAACCTTGGCTTTCTCATATGTAAGACCAAGCTTTCTCATGCTGTCTCTCGTGTATCTTCACAGCCACCCCGGAGCTGGGGGCCGACACAGCTAGGGAAAGAGACACAGAGGGGTGAAATCCCCCCAAGCCAGGCTCTGAGCTGGCTGTAGTCTCACAGACCAGACAAGGAGTGTCCTACAGAACAGACTCAGTGGGTTTCCAGCACCTAGTTCAGCCCCGAGTGTATCGTAGGTGCTCAGTTAACACAGGCCACTCTGATCCTTGTCTCTTTGGTAAGCCAATGTCATGCTTCCCTTGGTTGGCCCCCTGAAGAGGGAAATAAGTCTCCGCTATGCTTTTCTTTGCTAAGCTTCCCATTCTGCAAACTGGAGCAGCCTTGTGTGGCGGGTGACCCTTGTTTTCGTGCCCCACATGCCGAGCTAAGCTAAACAGCCCCGGAGCCGTGTGCCTGAGCCCCTACATTTCAACTCGTGCTTTGTCACGGCAGCGGCGGGGGCAGGGGAGGTGGGACCTGTGCGGGGCATGTGTAGGTGGACAGGAATGGAGGCGCCTAAGCTAGTAATAAGCAGTCATCACTTTCTGAAGGCAAGAAATATGAGCCCATGCATAGTTCTCAAACCACTCGCCCTAGGAATTTTGCTTTCAGAAATTTTTAAGCAGACCTACAAATTATGTGGTGAAGTGTCCGACATTGAGAGAACCATAATAAGTTGGTGGCCCTCAGAATATCTAGTTGGGAGTGATTATGAAATAAAAAATGAACAGAGAGACGTTTGTCTGCATTTGGACTGCTGTTAAAATCATTTTTAAAAACAAAATCTGAAGTTATTCTCCCTACACCCACCTCCCAAAATGCAGCTGTGGTCTTTGGAGAACATTTTTTTTTTTCTTAATAAAAGAGAACAGTCTTAGAGTGGAACAAGACATCTGATTTCAGAACCCAAAGAAGAAAGAATAAACTAAATGAGTGATGGAAAAAGCATACTGACAATTTCCATTCTCAAAAAAAAAAAGCATTATTTTCCTAACAGCAGGTGTTGCCAGTAGCACAAATGGAATATTAATCTTATCTCCTAAGCCATTCCTCCCCCTGCCCTGCCCCCACCAGAGGAAACTTCCCCCGAGAAATTAGAACATAATAAGCAGACAGGGAGGTGGAGTTTTGCCCTTTTTGGCTCGCGGAGCTGCGTGTTTAGTATGTCTCCGAAACCTGGACCCACATATCTGGGGATCTGAGACCAAATGTGGCTTCCTTACCCACCACTGGGAGCAACAGTGCCTCATCCCCAGATCAGCCAAACCTAAACCCACAGGTTTCGTGGTGAGCAGCCAGCTGGCCCCTGAAGGAAGGTATCGACGAAACCCAGGGCCAGCAAACACAGAAGAGAGGAGCTGGTTTTGGCCAGCTCAGCCAGCAACCGCTGACAAATATTTGTGAATGGCCAGAGCAGGGGAGCCTGGGTCTCCATTGTTGGAGCCCAAGACCCAGCCCCAAGTCTGTTCCAGGAGTTAAGGCCCTCTCAGCCCTTTTCCAGGCCAAGGACATGGGCCTCATGTGGTCATCACCACAGCAGGTCTCAGCGGTAACTCAGCCCTTCTCTCCTGAGGGGGCTGGATCTGAGGGCAAGTGGGAGACAGGAGGTGGATGCTTGGGAGCCGTGACTGGCTGACAGGCTGGGTACACTCCTGGGAGCTTCTGCAAGGCCCTCTGGTGTGGGACTTCTCCTCACTGAGCCTCAGTTGGCTTATCTGTAAAATGGGAAGAAAGATTCTCGACTGGCCTGCACACAGAGACCAGTCCCAATGATCACTAGCCCTGAAAATTAAGCAGGAAGGAAGAAAAGGGGCTCCATGCCCCCATGCTCCTCCTCCAAGGGCATCTGGCTCTTCCCTGCCCTCCTAGGGGCCACGCAGCCAATCTCATTTGCTCTCCAGCCCCATATCAGCCCTCCTTCCTTTGAATCATGAGTCTTGTCTACCCAGTTAAAAGGGCACCCTTGAGAGTGGACTCCCAAGCTTCTCCTCCCCCCGCCGTGGACGTCACTCCACGTGTGAACAGGAACTGCCACCCAGGCAGAGTGAGTCTGAAAACAACCACTAATGCTCAGCAACCTCGGGCATTCTTCTTGGTCATTGCTGTGTTGACAGGGCTGGCCGGCTCCAAGGTCTTTTGAACGAGGAGGACATGGAGTTCCAGGCCCCTGAAAATTTCCAGAAAAGAATAGCAGAAGCTCTACAAGGCCTAGCTGATTTCTTTCTGAGACCTTGACCAGCCATATAGAAATTACCTTCTTCCTCCTCCACGTGAAGAGAAGTGGATTTTAGGGGGGGGGGGGGGCGGGCGGAGCTGGGGGAGATGCTGGGCAAAGACAGGGGAATTCCTGATATGGCAAATGGGAAGCCAGTCTCAAGACAGATGCTGGGAAGGGCTTGGTCAACCATTCTTTGGGGGCATTCCTTGGGCCATAGCTGCAGGCACCACAAAAATTCTAAATAAGGATGACAGAAGTTGGAGGAAGCAAGCATTATCTGCCAGGGGATTTCCAAGGTTCTTCTCCGGGCTTAAAAATTACACTCAAAGAACAAAGAGAATGGAAGGAAAAAGGGCCAGTTCATTTAAAGTAATTAAAAAATTAAAATAGGGAGAATTTACAAAACGTCACGGCACGTGGTGCCACAGGGAGTTGGTGGGCCGTGAAATTTCTTCCGTGCTCTCCCAGTGCTTCTCAGGATGAGGGATCCAGGCTCCTGAGCTGACCTGTGTCTCGGGCACCTGGCACATCTGAAGGCCAGTTGGTGATCCTAGGTGGAATCCAACTCAGTGAGTCACCTTGCTGACGGGGCCCAGCTCGTCCCCGTTCCCCGGGTGCCCTGCCCTGCTCTGAATGCAAGCGGACCTTCTTCCAGAACTTAGCGTTAGGCCCGTGACGACCCCTGCGTTTAGAATGAGACCATTAGGGGGTGAAACTGAGTGCCAGTGACGGTGGTGGCAGTGCTGGGATCGGGTGGAGGGGCTGCCTCTTTGGACTCTGCTGTATTGCCTCTTAAATTATTAAAATAAATACAACTAAAAACCCTGGACATTGAAGTATACAAACAAACATAAGAGAACTCTGAAAGGCAGCGAGAAGAAGTCAGACTGGGTGGGGACCTTGGCACCTGAGGGATGACACAGCAGTGACTTGCTTGAGTTTTCTTCTCAGCCTCATAAATCCCGGACTTGGAGTGAAAGAAGCCGGCAACCCAGAAACACCCACAGGCGCAGGCAGACCAAAATGGCCACAACAAAAGCCTTCCCTCTGCAGCCAAAGAACCAGGCAAGGGGCAGACTCTTAAGACAGAAAACTCTTAGACAATAACTGCTCTAATTCAGGCAAACGCCCTAGAGAAAACTGGCTCCACCCCACACATGCCAGTAAGGGCCAAACGAGGGGTTGAGATTCCACCTTTGCCAGGCTGTGACGAGGCACCCAAACCTTGCCAGGCTGGTGTCAGTGAAGCTGGGTGGGGAGTTGAGACTCACCCCTGGAGGGCACTGAGCACCCCTCCCTCTGTGTCAGTGGAGGCCATGTGGGGAGCAGCAGTGCAACACCCTGCCCCTCCTAGCCAAGGAGGTGTCTGTGTGTGGAACCAGAACCCCCCACTGTGCCCAGCATTAAAGAGGACCCCCTTTGCTCTGTCAGAGAAGACGCAGTGGGGAACCTGACTTCTCCCCCGACCCCGCAGTAATGAGGCAGCACAGCCCTTTCTACTACTGGACCAAGGTAAGAGGAAGCCAGCCAAACAGAAGGTTTGATTAAGTCCAGAGTCTCATAACATAATACCCAAGATGTCCAGCTTTCAACTGAAAATCTTCTGTCACACCAAAACCTTGAAAGATCTCAACTGAATGAAAAAAGACAATACATGTCAATGCCAAAATAACAGAGATATTAGAATTATCTGACAAAGATTTTAAAGTAATCAGGATAAAAATGCTTCAAGGAGCAATTTGGAACACACATGACACAAATGAAAAACTACGTCTCAGCATATAACAAAGAATCAAGTGAAAACTTGAGTTAAATAAAAAACTCAATGGATGGACTCAACAGCAGAATGGAGGGGACAAAGGGAAGGCCAGTGTCCTGGAAGATCGAACAATATAAATGATGTAGTCTGAGCAACAGCGAGAAAACAGACTGAAAAGAAGGCACTGAGCTTCACAGACCTGAGGGAACATAACTGAAAATCTAACAGACATGTCATCCGGGAGGTAGAGGAAAAAAAGGGTGTGACTGACAAATGACCCAAAGAAATAATGATTGAACACTTCTCATGCATTGCTGGTGGGAATGTAAAATGGTACAGCCTCTCTGGAAAACAGTTTGACAGTTTCTTTAAAAATTAAATACGCAACTACCCTACGACCCAGCAATGGTGCTCGCAGGCATTTATTCCAGAGAAATGAAAACTATGTCCACACAAAAACCTGTAAACAAATGTTCCCAGCAGCTGTCTGCCCAAGAGCCAGTAATTGGAAACAACCCAGATGTCCTTCAGTGGGTAAGTGACTAAACTCACTGTTACATCCACACCATGGAATACTACTCAGCAGTGAAAAAGGAACAACTGTGGATACATGCAGCCACCTGGATGGATTGCCAGGGAATTATGCTGAGTGAGAAAAGCCAATCCCACTGGGCTAAATACTGTATGTATACAACATTCTTGAGGTGACAAAATTGTAGACATGGAGACTGGATTAGTTGCTGCCGGAGGCTAAGGAGGAGGTAGTGGGAGGAAAGTAAATGTGGCTATCAAAGGGCAACATGGAAGATCCTGGTGGTGATGGAAATGTTCTGTGTCTTGATTGTATCAGTGTCAAAATCTTGGTTGTGATCTTGAACTATAGTTTTGCAAGATGTTACCATGGAAGGAAACTGGGTAAAGGATACAAAAGATCTCTCTGTATTCTTTCTTACAACTGCATTTGAATCTATAATTATCCCACAATAGACAGTTGAGAAAAATAAATTTATGTTCCTTTAGAAAACACAAAAAGGAAAAGAAAACTCCTCATCCCATGCCCTAGAGGTATGGACTGTTAGCATTTTGATGTGTATCCTTCCAGTTTTTTTATGCATATGAATACTTGCTTTAAAACACAGCACCATGCTGCATGTGTTACAACACATGCTACAGAGTGAATTCTTCACCATGTTCTTAATTTCTCCACAGTCCGTTTTTCACTGCTGTTCTAAACACTGCTGAGATGAATATCCTTATTCCTACATCCCTGTGCTTTGATTATTTCCTTTGGATAAGTTGTCACACGTGGATACATTGCAAGGTCCAGTGGTTTACATGTTTTAGAGGCTTTTGTAACCAACTGTCAAATTTCCCTCCAGAAACATACTAATTTCTACTTCTAATATACAGTGGGTTGTAAGTTACTGTCTGTGTGGAAAGAAAAAGAAGCTTATACACCTGTCTCTCACTTAAGACTTTAATTCCCCCTGAAAACCCTGCCACTTAGGGAAAGCTTTTCTTTTAATTTTTTATTTTTATACAATGCTTAAAGGTTACTTTCCATTTACAGTTATTACAAAATATCAGATATATTCCCAGTGTTGTACAACACATCCTTGAGCCTATTTTACGCCCAGTAGTTTGTGCCTCCCACTCCCCCACCCCTATATTGCCCCTCTGCCCTCCCCACTGGTAACCTCTAGTTTGTTTTCTGTATCTGTGAGTCTGCTTCTTTTTATTCACTAGTTTGTTGTAGTTTTTAGATTCCACATATAAGCAATATCATACTGTATTTATCTTTCTCTGACTTATTTCACTTAGCATAATGCCCTCCAAGTCCATCCATGTTGTTGCAAATGGCAAGATTTCATTCTTTTTTATGGCTGAGTAGTATTCCATTTTTTTTTTTGTGTGTGTGTGTGTGTGTGTGTACCACAATTTCTTTATCCATTCATCTGTTGATAGACACTTAAGTTGCTTCCATATCTTGGCAATTGTAAATAATGCTGCTATGAACACTGAGGTGCATGTATCTTTTCAAATCAGTGTCTTTGGTTTTTTTGGATATTTACTCAGGAGTGAAATTGCTGGGTCATGTGGTAGTTCTATTTTTTTGTTTTTTTGAGAAACCTCCGTACCATTTTCCACAGAGGCTGCCCCAATTTACATTCCCACCAACAGTGTACAAGGGTTCCCTTTTCTCCACATCAACACCAACATTTGATATCGGTAGAAGGGAAAGCTTTTCAATGAAAAATTTTTCATTAATTTTAATGGGAAAATGATCCATATAACCCCAACCCAAGACACCCCCAAATTTTCACAGTTACAGAATTATTGCCCCTCGGTCCAGATGGCAGAATAGAAGGATGCGGAATCTGTTGCTCCTCACAAGTTCATCAAAAACACATTTACAGATGAAATAATTCCCATAGAGCTCCTGCTGAACAGTAGTGGTAGACTTCGGACACCTAAAAGAATGAAAGAAAGAAGAAAAAAGAAAAAAACGAAGAGAATCAAAAAAGAGACCAGCAACCCTGGCAAGAAGCTGAAGGTGAGGAGAAGTCCCCACATTAAGAAAGACTCCCTCATGAAGGGGAAATGAGCTGGGACAGAAAAGGAACTTCAGGAGATCAAAGGAGAACACTGCAGATGGTCTATGGAAGGCAAGACAAAGTAAGAACCGCACACATGATCTAGACGGCAGCTGTGTGCATTCCAGCCTGAATCGTGAGTCACCTGTTGTGAAGGGGAGCTAGGTGCTAGAAAGAGGGGTTTGGAGTGCAGAGCCAGGGAGAGGACAGCCCTTGGCTGTGAAAAAACAGCCTGAAGGGACAGGAGCAAGGGGCACCACAACCGGGAAAGTCTGTGGAAAAAGCCTGAGACACCATAGCAAGGCATCATAGTAGCGTGGCATGCAAGGGGCGGAGCTGCCATTATAAACCCCTTCCCCATCCGCTTCTTCTGCCTCTGTGGGCATTGGGAGGGACTCCCACCAGAGCAGGTCCACCCGCCCCTCATGCCAGGGTCATCTTTGCCTGCACCGCCCACCCCAAAACCTCCTTGGGAATCAGCTCTGGGCACCCCTGCCTGGGACAAGAGTCCACCGAGGGGACTCTTGGCAGGGTCAGAGGGCTAAAGCGTGGGGTTGGAAGAACAGACCTGGGGAGAGAAACGCAGTTGGCCACGCAGGTACAATAGAAGGGACAGGACTGAGGGGACGCGTGGCCAGGAATGCCCCTAGAGGAAGAGGGGTCTGCCTGGAAAGCAAGGCACCATTGTTGAGAGATGCACTGGGGGCGGGGGCAACAACGTTCCCATACACCAGCTCCTGCCACTGCAGGTACTGGGAGTACCCAAGTGGGCTCCAAGCAGCTGCTGCTTTCGCTCCCACTCACCTGGGCAAAGATCAGATGCCTGAGGGCAGCACACAGGCAGAGGTGGGGTTAAAACCAAAACTGAGCCTGAAGGGTGGTGCAACTAAGGAAGAGAGACAGAAATTTTTCTATGCAGCAGCACAAGCTGTGAATTAAATCCCCAAGATCGGCTGGGTAATCCCTGCATTTGTGGAATATCTGAATAGACAATGAGTGTTTCAACATCTGAGACCAGTCTAGCCTTTGCAGCACTCGACTTTGTGGACAAATACACATGGGAATCAGGCCAAATCAGAGTCTGAGCTGGCCTCACAGTGTCCACAGCAGGTCCAGAGACCTACCTAGTGGGGTCGGGCCTGGGCCTCCAGGGTGGGAACATAGAGTCCAGGACACTGGAACACCAGAGAATTCCTGGGCCCAGGCAATATTAATCAGCACCTGCATTCCTGAAGGTATCCATATCAACACCAAGACCCAGCCCCACACAACTGCCTGCAGGCTTCAGTGCTAAACACCTCACACCAAACAACCAGCAAGACAGGAACCCAGCCCCACCCACAGTAGACAGGCTGCCTAAAGTCATACTAAGCTCACAGACAGCCCAAAACACACCACCTGACACAGCCCTGCCCATCAGAGGGAAAAGACTCAACTCCACCCAACAGAGTGCAGGCACCAGGCCCTCCCACCAGGAAACCTGCACAAGCCCCTGGACCAACCTCACTCAGCAGGGGGCAGTCAACAGAAAGAAGAGGAACCACGACTCTGCAACCTGCAGGAAGAAGTCCATAAATACAGTAGTTCAGACAAAATGAAATGACAGATAAATATGCTGCAGACAAAGGAGCAAGGTAAAATCCCACAAGACCAAATAAATGGAGAGGAAATCGGCAAGCTATCTGAAAAAGAATTCAGAGTAATGATAATAAAGATGATCCAAGATCTAGGAAATAGAATGGAGAAAATACAAAAAACGATTAACAAGTACCTAGAAGACCTAAAGAACAAACACTCCATGATGAACAACACAATAACTGAAATGAAAAATACACAAGAAGGAATCAATGGCAGAATAACTGAGGCAGAAGAACGAATAAGTGAGCTGGAAGATAGAATGGTAGAAATAACTGCCGACAAACAGAATAAAGAAAAAAGAATGAAAAGGATTGAGGACAGTCTCAGAGACCTCTCAAACACACCAACATTCGAATTATAGGGGTCCCAGAAGAAGAAGAGAAAGGGAAGGGGCCTGAGAAAATAGTTGAAGAGATTATAGTCAAAACTTCCCTAACATGGGAAAAGAAACAGTCAATCAAGCCCAGGAAGCACAAAGAGTTCCATACAGGATAAACTGAAGGAGAAACATGCCAAGACACATATTAATCAAGCTTACAAAGATTAAATACAAAGAAAAAATATTAAAAGCAGCAAGGGAAAAGCAACAGATAACCTACAAGGGAATCCCCATAAGGTTACCAGCTGATTTTTCAGAGAAACTTTGCAGACCAGAAAGGAATGGCAGGACATATTTAAAGTGATGAAAGGGAAGAACCTACAACCAAGATTACTCTATCCAGCAAGGATCTCATTCAGACTCAAGAGAGAAATCAAAAGCTTTGAGGACAAGCAAAAGCTAAGAGAATTCAGCACCACCAAACCACCATTACAACAAATGCTAAAGGAACTTCTCTAGGTGGGAAACACAAGAAAAGAAAAAGACCTACAAAAACAAACCCAAAACAATTAAGAAAATGGTAATAGGAACATACATATCTATAATTACCTTAAATGTAAATGGATTAAATGTTCCAACAAAAAGACACAGACTAGCTGAATGGATACAAAAACAAGACCTGTACATATGCTGTCTACAAGAGACCCACTTCAAACCTAGGGACATATACAGACTGAAAGTGAGGGGATGGAAAAAGATATTCCATGCAAATGAGAATCAGAAGAAAGCTGGAGTAGCAATACTCATATCAGACAAGATAGACTTTAAAATAAAGAATGTTACAAGAGACAAGGAAGGACACTACATAATGATCAAAGGATCAATCCAAGAAGAAGATATGCAATTGTAAATATCTATGCACCCAACATAGGAGCACCCCAATACAAAAGGCAAATGCTAACAGCCATAAAAGGGGAAATCAACAGTAACACAATATTAGTGGGGGACTTTAACACCCCACTTAAACTAATGGACAGATCATCCAAACAGAAAATAAATAAGGAAACACAAGCTTTAAATGACACAATAGGCGAGATAGATTTAATTGATATTTATAGGACATTCCACCCGAAAGTGGCAGAATACACTTTCTTCTCAAGTGCTCACAGAACATTCGCCGGGATAGATCACATCTTGGGTCACAAATCAATTTAAGAAAGTTGAAATCATATCAGGCATCTTTTCTGACCACAACACTATGATATTAGAAATCAATTACAGGGAAAAAACTGTAAAAAAATACAAACACATGGAGGCTAAACAATACGCTACTAAATAACCAAGAGATCACTGAAGAAATTAAAGAGGAAATCAAAAAATACCTAGAAACAAATGACAATGAAAACACGATGACCCAAAACCTATGGGACACAGCAAAAGCAGGGAAGTTTATAGCAATACAATCCTACCTCAAGAAACAAGAAAAATCTCAAATAAACAACCTAACCTTACACCTAAAGCAACTAGAGAAAGAAGAACAAACAAAACCCAAAGTTAGTAGAAAGAAAGAAATCATGAAGATCAGAGCAGAAATAAATGAAGTAGAAATGAAGAAAGCAATGGCAAAGATCAATAACACTAAAAACTGGTTCTTTAAGAAGATAAACAAAACTGATAAACCTTTAGCCAGACTCATCAATAAAAAAAGGGAGAGGACTCAAATCACTAAAATTAGAAATGAAACAGGAGAAGTTACAACTGACACCATAGGAATACAAAGGATCATAAGAGAGTACTACAAGGAACTATATGCCGATAAAATGGACAACCTGGATGAAATGGACAAATTCTTAGAAAAGCACAACGTTCCAAGACTGAACCAAGAAGAAATAGAAAATATGAATAGACTAATCACAAGCACTGAAATTGACATTGTGATTTAAAATCTTCCAAGAAACAAAAGTCCAGGACCAGATGGCTTCACAGGTGAATTCTATCAAACATTTAGAGAAGAGCTAACACCAATCCTTCTCAAACTCTTCCCAAAAATTGCAGAGGGTGGAACACTCCCAAACTCATTCTACAAGCCTACCATCACCCTGATAGCAAAACCAGACAAAGATATCACAAAAAAAGAAAATTACAGGCCAGTATCACTGATGAACATAGATGTAAAAATCCTCAACAAAATACTAGCAAACAGAATCCAACAATACGTTAAAAGGATCATATAACATGATCAAGTGGGATTTATTCCAGGGCTGCAGGGATTCTTCAATATATGCAAATCAATCAATGTGATAACACCATATTAATAAACTAAAGAATAAAAACCATTTGGTCATCTCAATAGATGCAGGAAAAGCTTCTGACAAAATTCAACACCCATTTATGATAAAAACTCTCCAGAAAGTGGGCATAGAGGGAACCTACCTCAACATAATAAAGACCGTATATGACAAACCCACAGCAAATATTATTCTCAATGGTGAAAAACTGAAAGCATTTCCTCTAAGATCAGGAACAAGACAAGGGTGTCCACTCTCACCACTACTATTCAACGTAGTTTTGGAGTCCTAGCCACGACAATCAGAGAAGAAAAAGAAATAAAAGGAATATAAATTGGAAAAGAAGAAGTAAAACTGTCACTGTTTGCAAATGACATGATACTATACAGGGAAAATTCTAAAGATGTCACCAGAAAACTACTAGAGCTAATCAATGAATTTGGTAAAGTTGCAGGATATAAAATTAATACTCAGAAATCTCTTTCATTCTTATATACTAACAACTAAAGGGCAGAAAGAGAAATTAAGGAAACAATCCCATTCACCATTGCAACAAAAAGAATAAAATACCTAGGAATAAACCTACCTAAGGAGTCAAAAGACCTGTACTCAGAAAACTATAAAACACTGATGAGGGGACTTCCCTAGTGGCACAGTGGTTAGGAGTCCACCTGCCAACGCAGGGGACATGGGTTTGAGCCCTGGTCTGGGAGGATCCCACATGCTGGGGAGCAACTAAGCCCGTGCATCACAACTACTGAGCCTGCGCTCTTGAGCCCGTGAGCCACAACTACTGAAGGCCGTGCACAGAGAGCCCGTGCTCCACAACAAGAGAAGCCACCGCAGTGCGAAGCCCGTGCACCACAGCAAAGAGTAGCCCCTGCTCGCCGCAAGTAAAAAAGAAAGCCTGTGCACAGCAACAAAGACCCAACGCAGCCAAAAATAAATTAATTAATTAAAAAAAAATAAAAACACTGATGAAAGAAATCAAAGATGACATAAATAGATGGAGCGATATACCATATACTTGGATTGGAAGAATCAATATTGTGAAAATGACTATAGTACCCAAAGCAATCTACAGATTCAATGAAATCCATTTCAAATTACCAATGGCATTTTTCACAGAACTAGAATAAAAAATTTTACAATTTGTATGGAAACACAAAAGACCCCGGATAGCCAAAGCAATCTTGAGAAAGAAAAACAGAGCTGGAGGAATCTGGCTCCCTGACTTCCGACTATACTACAAAGCTACAGTAATCAAGACAGTATGGTACTGGCACAAAAACAGAAATATAGATCAATGGAACAAGATAGAAAGCCCAGAGATAAACCCATGCACATATGGTCACCTAATCTATGACAAAGGGGGCAAGAATATACAATGGAGAAAAGACAGCCTCTTCAATAAGTAGTGCTGGGAAAATTGGACAGCTCCATGTAAAAGAATGAAATTAGAACACTCCCTAACACCATACACAAAAATAAACTCAAAATGGATTAAAGACCTAAATGTAAGACCAGACACTATAAAACTCTTAGAGGAAAACATAGTCAGAACACTCACTGACATAAACCACAGCAACATCTTTTATGACTCACCTCCTAGAGTAATGAAAATTAAAACAAAAATAAACAAATGGGACCTAATGAAACTTAAAAGCTTTTGCACAGCAAAGGAGACTTTAAAGAAGATGAAAAGACAACCCTCAGAATGGGAGAAAATATTTGCAAATGAAGGAACTGACAAAGGATTAATCTCCAAAATATACAAGCAGATCATACAGCTCAGTATCAAAAAAGCAAACAACCCAATCCAGAAATGGGCGGAAGACTTAAAAAGACATTTCTCCAAAGAAGACATACAGATGGCCAACAAACACATGAAAAGATGCTCAACATCACAAATTATTAGAGAAATGCAAATCAAAACTACAATGAGGTATCACCTCACACTGGTCAGAATGGCTGTCATCTAAAAACCTACAAACAGTAAATGCTGGAGAGGTTGTGGAGAAAAGGGAACCCTCATACACTGTTGGTGGGAATATAAATTGATACAGCCACTATGGAAAACACTATGGAGGTTCCTTGAAAAACTAAAAATAGAGCTACCATACGATCCCACTACTGGAAATAGAGAAAACCATAATTCAAAAAAACACATGCACCCCAATGTTCATAGCAGCACTATTTACGATAGCCAAGACATGGAAGCAACCTAAATGTCCATCAACCAAGGAATGGATAAAGAAGATGTGGTACATATATACAATGGAATATTACTCAGCCATAAAAAGGAATGAAATTGGGTCATTTGTAGAGACGTGGATGGACTTAGAGAGTGTCATACAGAGTGAAGTAAGTCAGAAAGAGAAAAGCAAATATCGTATAATAACGTGTATATGTGGAATCTAGGAAAATGATATAGATGATCTTAGTTGCAAAGCAGAAATAGAGACACAGACTTAGAGGACAAATGTATGACTACCAGGGGGGAAAGGGGTTGGGTGGGAGGAACTGGGAGACTAGGATTGACACATATACATTATTGATACTATGTATAAAATGGACAACTGATGGGAACATGCTGTATAGCACAGGGAACTCACGTAGTGCACTGTGGTAACCTAAATGGGAGGGAAGTCCAAAAGGGAGGGGATAGCTGTATGTGTATCACTGATTCCTTTTGTTGTGTGGTGGAGGCTAACACAACATTGTAAGGCAACCATACTCCAATAAAAATTAATTTAAAAAAATTTATCAAGTGAACAGTGAAATTGAGTTTATATAAGTAATAATAATTTTAGAGCAAATAAATACAATTTTGTTCATGAAATGCAGTGCAGCAAAGTTCTGTTGTACCTGCCAAAGAGATGGATTACAGACTGGGACGGGGGCCTCATTCCCTAGACTGTAACGTCTTCTCTCCACAAACTTTCTTCACTGGCTTTACAACTTTGAGAGGCTCATGGTTATTCTGTTCTCCAAATGCACTTCAAATAAGGTTATGGCATGGAAAACACCATGAGGGTGAAGCAGAGTTGGAACACAGGAGTGCTTTAGTGATGGAAGCAGCCCTTGAGCTGCTGGACTGAAGGGTCCTCAGAATACCCCCACTCCCCTGCTCTCCTTTAGTCTTCAAATCAACACATTTGGGGTTTGTCCCGTGATGTACACCTCAAATTTGTTCCATATGATAATCTCTGCTTTGAAATTGTCAAAAAACTCGATAAGCCTGTCTGCCTAAAACCACCATGTTAAATATCACTTCTGTATTGCTCAGCTCGGGCTGCCATAACAAAATACCACAGACGGGGTGGGTAAACAACAGAAATTTATTTTCTCACAGTTCTGGAGGCTGGAAGTCCAAGGTCAAGGTGTCAGGTTTGGTTTCTTCTGAGGCCACTCTTCTTGGCTTGTAGGTGGCTGCCTTCTGGCTGTGTCCTCACGTGGGATTTCTTCTCTGTACCTGCATCCCTGGTGTCTCTGTGCATTCAAATTTCTTCTTATTATAAGGATACCAGTCATGGGAATTCCCTGCCGGTCCAGTGGTTTAGGACTCAGCGCTTTCACTGCCAGGGCCCAGGTTCCATCCCTGGTTCCCGCAAGACATGCGGCACGGCCAAAAATAATAATAATAATAAGGATACCCGTCAAATTAGATTAAGGCCCACCCTAACAGCCTCATGTTAACTTAATCACCTCTTTAAAGGTCCTATCTCCAAATGCAGTCACATGCTGAGGTCCTAGGGGTTGAGGCTTCAACATGAATTTGAGAGAAACACGATTCAGCCTATAACAATTTCTTATAGCATATTTTGTTAGTGGGTTTGGGGGCAGAAATGTCAGTGTACCCAAAGAAAGGTTGTGTAACAAATGGTATAACTTTTCATGAGTCATGATGGTTAAAAAGTCATTGACAGGGGCTTCCCTGGTGGCGCAGTGGTTGGGAGTCCACCTGCCGATGCAGGGGACGCAGGTTCGTGTCCCGGTCTGGGAAGATCCCACATGCCGCGGAGCAGCTGGGCCCGTGAGCCATGGCCGCTGAGCCTGGGTGTCCGGAGCCTGTGCTCCGCAACGGGAGAGGCCACAACAGTGAAAGGCCCGCGTACCGAAAAAAAAAAAAAAAAAAAGTCACTAACAGGATAGTTGTTATCAGATACAGTTCTGTGTATATATCTTTACTGGAACATGCATAGAATATGTTCACAAAATGGTAATGGCTGCTTCAAGAAAACATACTGGGTGTCTGGGGACAGTCAGGAGGATTCACTGTATACTCTTATCATTTTAATTTTGTTCCCTACACATGTACTAACGCATATTCTAACAAGGGAATAAAATACTTATTTTAGGGCCTCCCTGGTGGCGCAGTGGTTGAGAGTCCGCCTGCCGATGCAGGGGATACGGGTTCGTGCCCCGGTCTGGGAGGATCCCATATGCCGCGGAGCGGCTGGGCCCGTGAGCCATGGCCGTTGAGCCTGCGCGTCCGGAGCCTGTGCTCCGCAACGGGAGAGGCCACAACAGTGAGAGGCCCGCATACCGCAAAAAAAAAAAAAAAAAAAAAAAAAAACAAAACTTATTTTAAGTCAAGGGTTGACTTAAATCCTATATAATCACCGGGACCTGTCTGTCATATTCTCTGCTAGTATCCCCAAGCCACATCACAGAGACTGGTGCATAGGAGGCCTTCAGTAAGGGTATTGAAAAAATGAATAAATGAATTCCTTCTAATGTTTGGACACAGGGACCCTGGCCAGCGGCCCCAGTGACCCTCTTTGTCTTTCCGCTTTGGTTTGCAGGCGACAGCAGAGACCCCCAGGAGGGAACAAGCCTCAACAGCACGGTGACCACCCACCGGGCACTGCCAAACACAACAGGGACCACCAGAAATCCTACCAGGGGAGCTCAGTGCCCCACCCCTCAGGGAGGTCCACCCATCACGGCTACAGCCAGAACCGGCGCTGGCACCACAGCAACATGAAGCATCCACCAGGCGACAAGGGGGAGGCAGGCGCCCACCGCAATGCCAAAGAGACCGTGACCATGGAGAGCCCCAAACTCGAGGACGCCCTGGGGGATGCCGGGCACAGCGGCCTCGAGCCCCCCTGCAGCCCTGATGCCCTGGCCCCGGTGGCTTCCGAGAGGCTGCCCCTGCTGCAGCCAGGCGGTCCGGAGGCTGAGACAAAGCGTAAAGACAGTATTATTTCCGAACGCAGCGGGGAGCGGCCCAAAATTACCCTGCTCCAGTCTTCCAAAGACAGGCTGCGGCGAAGGCTGAAAGAAAAGGTACCGGTAATTGAATTTTCCTTGTTCTCTTGCACCAGGGAGGACAGTGAGAGGTAGGCATCTTGGTAGGTGGGCTCGGGCTTGCGGACCTGGGGAGCCTCGTGGAGGGAGGCTCATGTGGCCCCAGCACACCTGGTCAACACTGCCGAGGGACCCCCGGCCACCAGACGGCAGGCCCATGGCCAGCTCTGCATGTGAACCCCCTCCAGCACATTCCACCCTCCAAGAGCCCCGGGTGAACACTCGGTACCAGCCCCCAGCCTGAGAAGGGAGGGGAGGCAGAGGCATGTGCCTCCAGGTGATGGGAGGTGGGCAGAGAACGCCTGGTTCTTCCCTCCAGCATTATCTGGTGGCAGATACGGCCCTGTTAGTGCTAAAGGGCATCTAAGGAAAACACAGAGCCTGTAACATAAGAATGCTTCTCCCGAAGGCGAGTACCAGGCTGCGCTCCCTGCCAGGGGAGAGCAAAGGTGAGCTGGGCAGAGTGCAGCAGACTGGCCTCAGCCTTGCCACTCCCCGCCTTCACCAACCAGCAGTAGGGAGGGGTCTAAGGGACAAAATTTAAGGAGGCACTCACTCTCAGCATCACGCAGATGCCCATCCTGCACTGGCACAGCCCTGAGAAGGAGGACCTCCTTAAATTTTGCTCCGCAGGAGCCTCACATTCCTCACCCTACTCCTGGCCCTGGTCTCTAGAGCCTAGTTCACAAATTCAGGAAGAGATGCCCCAGGCCTCCAGAGAAGGGCTGGAGCTCTGTCCCTGGCAGCGTTAAGCCCACTCTGTGCACCCTAGCTCCCCATCCTCAGCCAAGGGTTCAGGTAAGGTCACCTTGGAAAGGAGCTGTTCCCAAGAAAGGCCAACTTGCCCCCAGCTTTCCTCCACGGAGTCCTCCTTTTGGGGCTTCTGCAGAGCTCGACGTTCCGGGCTTCTCCCTGGCATCTCTCTATGGCCTTCTCTCCTCCACCTTTCACCTCCGAGGCCAGGTCCACACTCAGGCAGGACAACGCAGGTCAGACCTTTTCCCTGATCAGTTCTCGAAGGTGACATGCTGCTGCTGGCATCCTTACAGCCCCTGGCCCCCACCCACTGCTCCCTGTGGGGCAGGCGGCTGTGAGGTCCTGGAGGAAAGCCTCACTCATTCCCTTACGTCCCAAAGATAAGAGCCTGGAAGAGCTTCCCAAGTGATGACCAGTGTGTGGTCTTTGCCTGAAGAGCTTCTGGAACAGATTGCTGCAGTCCAGCCAGGGAGAGAGGATTGTTAATTCTCTCCAGCTCCACTGAATGTAACCACAGTGCCACAGAGAGGAAACAACATGGGCTTTAGAGTCCAGCAAACCAGCTCAGTCTTCACTCTGCCTTTGAGTGGCTAGGTGGCCTTGGGCAAGTCACTTAACCTCTCTGGGCACACCCCCCCCCCCAGTTTACCCATCTGTAAAATGGGTATAATACTATCCACCTTGCAGACAGACTGCAGAGCAAATGCCATAAGTTGTGTGAAGACCCTCGAGGGGTTATTCTATACATACTGACCACTATTCCTGCCCTGGGGCCCACAGGGTTGGGGTGGGGAAGGAGGGGGGAAATAGAACAGGTAAGGTAGATCCATAGCGCCCGTATTTCAGCTTCAAGAACTGCCCTCAGGTGAGGCCTCCTGGACTCCTGGACCGGGAGGAATGGGCTTAAGCAATAGCAGGGCTAAGGGAAAGCTATAGACCATCTCACCTAACCTCCTCATGTTACCAGGGAGGAAAATGAGGCCCAGAGAGTGAAACCACTTCCCAGAGCCATCCAGCTAGAGACAGAGAGCAGATTCTAGGACCTGGGTCTGAGCCTCCCTGCCGTGGATTCTTCTCTTGATGCCGGAAGGGCAAACATGGGGCTTCCCTTTATGTCCCTGAGCCTGCCCTTTAACCCTGGTCTCACATCCCAGCAGTTAAGTCAGTCATTTTCCTGGCCACCAATCTATACTTCTGAGACATCAAATGCCATTTTCTTCTTCCCCCAGCGCAGGTCTGGTCCCAGTTGTAGTGAAACCACTTAAGGGTGTAGGGTTTTTTATCTGAAGTTTCCCTCCTCGAAGTGCCAGGTGTTTTTGTGGCACATTGAGGGATTCCTTGGTGTGCAGTGCTTGTTGTGAAAAGCCAGCACAGTCTCCATAGGACACAATGCCAAGGCCGTGTCACAGGGATCCCCACACCCAGAGGACATGATGGTCCTCGGGCTGAAGGAGCCGAGGTCTGGAGGACGAGGTGGCCACTCCATGGGCGCCTTGAACCAACAGAGCAGGCATTTTGGACGCTACCTCCTTCCTCACCTCGTCTTCCCACCCTCGTTTTATCTTGGCCCAATTTCTTATCTGTTATTTTATTTCATCTTTTATAAGCCCCATTAAATCATTTGTAGATTGAGATATTTAATGTGTATGAGGCAGAGCCAGTGTGTATGAGAATCCTGGGTAAGAGCTGTAGCTCACAAGAAGGATCCACCCAGGGTGTCACAGGGGCCAAGAAAAGGGTCAGCAGAGAGCCTGGGGCCCCAGGGTCCATGGTGAAGGTCGGCATTCCCGGAGGGATCAGACCTCAGGTTCTAGAAGGTGGGGCGGGTCCTTTCTGAGGGTGGCAGCCCCCACCTCCACTGGCCACCCCTCCACAGAAAGCTGGGCTCCGCTCAGGCGCGACTCGGTTTGTCTCCCGCACCCCCAGGATGAAGTGGCCGTGGAGACCACCAACCCTCAGCAGAACAAGATGGACAAGTTGATTGAGATCCTGAACAGCATGAGGAACAACAGCAGCGACGTGGATGCCAAGCTCACCACCTTCATGGAGGAGGCCCAGAACTCGACCAACTCTGAGGAGATGCTGGGGGAGATCGTCCGCACCATCTACCAGAAGGCCGTGTCCGACCGCAGCTTTGCTTTCACGGCCGCCAAGCTGTGCGACAAGATGGCGCTCTTCATGGTGGAGGGGACCAAGTTCCGGAGCCTGCTTCTCAACATGCTTCAGGTAACGGACGCCGACAGCTGCACCTCCCACCCCTCCCGCCAGTGGGTTATTACTAGAGAGAAGGCTGCAGATTCTGACCACAGTTGAACTTGTCCCAAGTTGCACCCTTGCCCGATTAATTACAGAAAATAAAAAGGCACTCACGGGGCAAGGGATGAGTGACGGGATTTGCGTGTGTTTGTGTGAGGGCCCCATGGTTACGATGGACCAATATAATGTCATAGGCGCTTCATGTTTACCCAGCCTTTCCCTCTCTCTAGTTCCCTGATAGGAGGGCTGGCTCTTGTCTTCACAGGCTCTGTGCCTTGACCTCTCCGCGTCCCAGCAGACATACACGTGCTGTGGCCTCCTCTCTTCTTCCTCTTCCTCCTCGCCGGGACCGCCCTCCAGACCCTGCAGGTGGTGCCCTGGTTGTAGCTGGTGCCGAGATGGGTCTGAGCAAAAGGCATAAGGGCCTCGAGGAGGCAAGCTTTGACCTGTCTGCCAATGCGCCTGGGCCTCTTGAAAACACTTTTAGGGCCAAGGGGAAGCGTGGAGATCAAAGACCGTCTTGTTCCTTGGTGCTATCCCACGAAATCCCTCCACCCCAGAGAACGTAGTCCTGCCCCTCTTTATTCCTTCCTCCGTGGGTGCCGGCGTCCAGTGATGGTTTTACTGGGGTGTGTAATGGGCATGGGCATGGGTGCTTAGGCTGAGCCCAGCACTGTTTGATCTCATAGGTGGAGAGCTGAAGGCCTATACGTGCTCTTTCATCAGGCGTGGTAGCAAGTGAACTGGTCCCAGAACTGGTGGCATCAGGGAGAGGTAGCAGGTGGCACAGCGTGGTGGCCATGCCAGGCCCAGGGACTATTCCTTGGAGACTTGGCTGTGGAAAATCATCTGTAATCATGCTTTGTACCTTAGGCTAGTTGAGATATGAAATGAGTTTCAGTCCAGGTAGGGTAAAACAATAGCTTAGAAGTTCTGAAAGTAGGATTACAGAGCTGGAAGAAACCACCTGCAGGTCTGTCTTAACGAGGGTGACCATATAATAGGTCATCCAAACCATGACACTTTTTTTTTTTTTTTTTTTTTTTTTTTTGCGGTACGCGGGCCTCTCACTGTTGTGGCCTCTCCCGTTGCGGAGCACAGGCTCCGGACGCGCAGGCTCAGCGGCCATGGCTCACGGGCCCAGCCGCTCCGCAGCATGTGGGATCCTCCCGGACCAGGGCATGAACCCGTGTCCCCTGCATCGGCAGGCGGACTCTCAACCACTGCGCCACCAGGGAGGCCCCCATGACACTTTTGAGACTGGGGGCTCTAGTCATAGTCAGGCCGAGACCCCAGGTGTTAACCAGGATATATGGTCACCCTGGTCTTAGCCACCTGGTTTGCAGTCTTCCCTCTCTTCCCTGAGAACAGGGTGGGAGGAGCCCCCTCCGAAGGCTGCCCATGGGCTCCATCCCCGCCGTCCTCTCCTCTTCCCAGGGAGACTGCTCACTGCAACCCGAGCCTCGCTGGCCAGCCTGGGCTGCTTCTGTCCAGCTCCAGGCACCGATCGGGTTCCCATTCCTGGATCGCCCACGCTCCCCGGTGATGAATTCCCTCATTACCTGAGGGATTTGCACATCGGGCATGTTCCTCACTCGCCGGAATGTCCTGGGAGAGTGTGGAGGGTGACAGTGGGAAGCAGCCTGTCTGCCACGTACAGCCAGGCACGGGGGAGTCAGGGACAGATTGGCCTGTGGCCTCGGCTTTTATCAAGAGAAGGGCCAGGATAGGGCAAGACTTCTAGACAATAGTTGCCAGCTCCAAATAACCTAGCCAGAGCCAGTGGTAGACAGACACACAGGGCGTGAGACGAGATGCACCCAGGAAGGAAGGGCCGCTGGCAGCAGGGGCCACCCAGGATCCTGCCCCGGTCAGGCTTCTCTTCCAATGACCCGTGGTTAGAGCGGCCTTGCCCACAGTGTCCAGCAGAGCATCAGTCCTGGGAAATGCTCAGCCACAAACGGAGCTTCGTGGCCCCTACACCCGCCTCTCCGTCAGCCACAGAGTGGACTGGCTTAGGCCAGCAGGAAGGGAACCTGTTTGGCTACGTCCAACTCAGTGAAATCCCCTTTGCATTCCCCAGCTAATGACTTCTTGTGGAATTAGTGTGCTGAGAGACACAGTTTGGCAAACACTAGCGCAGGGAAAGAGCACCAAACCGAAAGTCAGGAAACAGGGCTTCTCGGCCTGATTCAGCCATCGTCACCCGGAGCTTGGCCTCTGCAGCTCCTGCTGGGAAGGTGATTGGCTGCTCCACACTGGTCAGTGAACCTTATGATTTTGCGCTGCTAAATATGAGTCGGGAGCCTCAGGGAGGGCGTGAATGGCCCCACGTGAGCTGTTTCCTTTCTCTGTCTCTCCTGGCCCTGTTAGTGACATGAAACAGTCCTGGGTCCCTCTCATCCTCAGAAACTTGCTTACCCCATATTGGGGCTCGGTGATAGGTCTGTCATGTGTGACAGGCTTTGGGGGCCAGCCCAAGAGACCCAGTCCTGCTAGTGTCACTTGTCTCTGGGACAGAGGGGGACTCTCACTCCCAATCTGCCATTTGCCTGGAGGGAGCATTTGTGGGTCAGATATTTAGAAATCAAAATGTCCCCTAGACCCTACCACCCGCTTCATCTCCTGCAACCCCAGCTTAAGTGTAAGAGGGAGAGGGCTGGAGCTGGACACTCAGGCCTCCTGGGTCACTGTTCAAAGCCCTTTGGCTCCCGTGGAAGGTGGGCTGAATGTGCTGGCGTGAGGCTGCCCCTAAGCTCCTAGCAGACCCCAGGTTACAAGGCCTGGAGGAAGCCAGCACCGCGTGTCCGTCAGGACCCCCTCTGCAGCTGAGGAGGTGGCGGGTTGGAGTTGGCTTTCTAGGCAGCATCATACATGGCCACTCACCACCCCAGACCCACAAGGCTCAAGAAAAGAGAGCAGTGGGCATAGCTCATTAAACCCCACTTTCCTTGTGACCCACAGGGGTGTCATTTTTCACCTGCTTTCATCTTCTGGCCAACCTGATTTGTATCCCTTCCCCGGCCAGCAGTCCTGGGCCTGGCCCCCAGCGCCTTCCCCCTGCTTTCTCCCGCTGAGGTTCGCGCTCAGCTGCATGCACTCAAGGCCCACTGCCTCTGGATCCCCAGCCAGCCCCTGGTTCAGTTCGGTGGCCTCTGAGATGCCCCTCACGTGGCCAGGTTTCGCCTCTGCCTCCACGTACAAGTTCTGAGACCCGACTTAGTGATTCTGGCTGCAAAGCGGACAGGGTGTGAAGTGCCCTATGAGCACAGCTCCCAGCAGCTGTCCTTGGATGTTGCCCTCCTTGGCCGACCGCTTTCGCTTTCACTGCCTGGGCTTCGGCAGTGGGAGCTGGCAGCTCGGCAGGAGAGGGGCAGGCTCTGATGTAGTGGACACTCTTTGGCACAGTGTGGCGCTGCCTGCCAAGCTGGGATGCCGCCCCCATGGAGAGGCAAGTGGGCCCAGGGGGAAGTCAAAAGACCTTTCACCCTTCGCAGCCAGACTCAGCGTTGTCATCTCAAGAAGTCCAAAAGCACCACCCTCATGAGCATGGACGACACCAGAGACCTTGGGGTCCCAGGGGACCCCTGTCACCAATCCACAGCTCAAAACTCATCTTCAGTGTTTACATCTAAACTGAGTCTTTTTGCCTTAGATGTGGTCATTTTCTTAGTAATGTTCTTGTAAGTAAAATGCTACTTATTAAACAGATATTTCTCGGATGTCTGTTATGCGCCAAGCCTGCAGTCTTCATTAGATCCGTGCTTCTCAAACTTGAATGTGTGCTTGAATCACATGGGATTTTATTTAAATAGAGGTTCTGATTCAAGAGGTCTGGGTAGAACCTGAGATGCTACATTTCTAACAAGCTCCCAGGCGATGCCCATGCTGCCGGCCCAGGGACCACACTTTGAGTACTAAGACATCGGATGGCTGATGGTTTGTAGGTGGTGGGTCAAGTTCATAGACAGGCCAACTGAGGCACAGTCTTTTATTGATGTGATGTCAGAAGGGGGGATCCAGCCTGGGAATACTGAGTTCCAGTCACCAGGTTTTCTTTAGGGCATTGGCTCTCAGCCTAGCTGTCTGTTAGAATCTCATGGGGAGATGCTTTTATTGGGTTGGCCAGAAAGTTCGTTCGGTTAGGGAATATGTTGTTCAATAAAGTTCTTGGTGAAAATGAAAAATGTGTCTCTTATTTTTATTTAAGGCTGAACGAACTTTTTGGCCAACCCAATAAAACATACCAGCGCAGGGGCTCCCCCCTAGACCAACTGAATTAGGTTCTCCAGGGATGGGCCTGGGCATCCATTTTTAAAGACCTTTCTGGCCGATTCTGTGGTGCCGCAGATTGAACACCACTGTTAGAAACTTACTCCAGAGATGCCCTGACTGTGCCACCCTTGTCACTTAGGAACCACTGTCACTTATGAACAGCCCTGCCTGTCACCCTGTGAATCAGCCAAGAAATGTGTCCCAGGTACTGGACTCTGCTGAGTGACGTGAAGGATTCAGAGCCTGAGCTGGTGGGAGAACACCAAAGCAGGAGACGTCAGCCCCCGAGACAATCCTGTCACCTTGCCCGGCCCCGGTTTCCCCTCTGTGCCGTGAGAAGCTGGGCTGGACCATCTCAGGGGACCTTTCTCACATACCTCGCTGTCCTGAGATTCCTCCTGGGAAGGCTCCACACTAACCGTGTCAGCCAGGTGGAGGCTGCCTCTCCTCTCCCGCCCGCCCCATTTCTCTCTGCTCTCAGCTCCGTTCCCCAGGTCCTTTTCCTTTTTCTTGGTCTCAGGCATTTGTCGAAGCACCTATCACATGTTTCAGGAAAAGGGCCTCACTCTCAATCCACGTTGCCAGGCAAGGCCACCAGTAAAGCTGAGGAGGTGATTCGTTTCCCGCCCGACCTGCCTCACCCCACCTCTTTCCACCCGGCTCCCAGCTGCATGATTGCAGGGTCCCGCACCCACGCGGCTATGAGCACTAATGGGTCCTGACTTCCAGGAGAATGTGGGCTGCCCGTGGCCCCTGGGTTACAGAGGTCACCAAAACTCTGCCTTGATCCTCACCAAGGAATTGTGGTACGACGAGGGGAAGCGGGCTCTGGTTTCACAGCGAGGTGAAGAATGAGCGTGCCTCTTTTTATGGGACCTTTGGAATGACAGGAATTGGAGGCCTGAGCCCCCTCCACCCAGCACTGCCCCGTCACCACCCTGGGCCTTCCACTCGCGGCTCAGGGAATGCTCCTTTGCTGAAATATGCTTGGGTAGTATAAGTTCAAGCCCTCCTCGGTTGAAATGTGTGTGCCCTGTTTAGCCAAGAGGTGTCTGCATCTGAGCTATGCAGAGCAAAGTATTATTAGAGCAGGCATCAGTGTGTCTGTAACTGAACCCAGCTCTCCCTAGCAACCGTTGTCAACAACACATCTAACAGAAGGAGGCAATACCTTTTTTTGAAGAAAAAAAAAACAGAAAAAAACCCTCACCTCACCAAGTCGTAAACACAGCAAGGCTGTTGTGAAAAGACAACGCAATTCAGAATCTGGCATGTGACCAGGTTTCAAAATAAATTGCTGTCTGCCAGCACCTTCTAGAAGACAACCTGACCTGGAACTAGAAAATGGATAAACTCTCCAGAGTTTTTAGCTGGGTCACCCATTAAGCATCATCTTTGGGGCTTTTGATACATAGGAACTCAATTGCTTGGTGAACGGGCTCCGTGGGGCCTCTGGGAGGTCTCTGGGAGTGATTTTAACTGTGGGTTTTAGCCCCAGAAGGGGCACTCAAGATCTCCTGGTCTGGCTGCCCCACCAGTGAATCAAAATACAAGCTGCATCTTCAGGGCTTATGTGACCCATCACCCCACTTTTACCCTGTTTCTGCCATCTCTGTCCCCGTCTTTTTTCCACATTTGCTGGCTTGGGCAAAGGGACTGGGCTGTTTCTCTAACTCAGCTCATAAAAGGGAACCTTGGTCTTCCCTGGTGGCACAGTGGTTAAGAATCCGCCTGCTAATGCAGGGGACAGGGGTTAGAGCCCTGGTCCGGGAAGATCCCACATGCCACGGAGCAACTAAGCCCATGCGCCACAACTACTGAGTCTGCGCTCTAGAGCCCGCGTGCCACAACTACTGAGCCCACGTGCCACAACTACTGAAGCCCGCGCACCTAGAGCCTGTGCCCCGCAACAAGAGAAGCCACCGCAATGAGAAACCCACGCACCACAACGAAGAGTAGCCCCCGCTCACCGCAACTAGAGAAAGCCCGTGGAGCAACGAAGACCCAACACAGCCAAAAATAAAATAAATAAAAATAAATTTATTTTAAAAAAAAAAGGAACCTCGTTCTTCCTGGTTATCTCAAGGTTCAGGAAAATCAAATGTTGTTCCTCTTTACCCAAAATTTGGAGTTCCTAACCCCAGTCTTTTACTGAGGGAGGGAGGAGAGGAACAAACATTGATTCTTGGTGTTCAAACCAGCTCTGAGTTGTAAGTTCCTTGAGGGCAGGAATCCTGGCTGCATGATCATCAGTCCCCAGCTCCTAGCATCATGACATGTACACAGTAGGTGCTCAGCAAGCGCCTGAGGAAGGGAGGGATGGAGCCCTCTGTCTTAGGTACCAGAGCTCCCTGATGTGAGATGGGCTTCTCAACTCTTCTGAGCACTTTCACACGTGTGAACGTGGAGATTCTCTCTCCGAGCTGGGCTCCAGGGAAGGATCCATCCCCCACGTTTACAGGTGAGGACGGTGGCTCAGCAAGGCTACAAGTCATGGGGGTGGTCCGTCCAGCACCCCAAGCTCTTGGCTCCCTTGCCACCCCCCAAATAGAATATACCGGTCAGAAAGTTGGGAAAATCAGGAATCCGTCTCATGAAGCTGTCAGTGGGGATATCAAAATCCGTCCTCCTATAAGACTCCCATTGGCTTTCCAATGGTCTGAGTCTCTGGGCTTTCCAGGCCAATAGAGAGCTGAGGGTGTCTGAGGAAACACCTCCACGACTCCATCTGCTTTACGCAGATGAACCACACAGCTGTTCTTCCTGAGGCTGGCTCTCCCCTCGCACCCTCTCCCTTGGCCCAGAGCTCTGCCTTCACCCCTGCACGCCCACCACTGAGCCGATGTGCACTCCAGGCATGTAAACTAATTTTACTGTTGGCCCAAGCCAGGCATACCCAGGGATAGAAGCACATTGTTCTGTGCATTCCAGAGCCTGAGCAAAGCCCTGGGCTGTACCCACCCCGAGCTCCCCTCCACTGGTTGCTAGAAATCAAGAAGGAGAAAGCGGAGGACTGGCAGGCAATGCAAGCAACTCTCCCGTGGGCAGATTATGGAAGGTGATTTTGAAGGCCCACAAAAGGTCCCTCTTTCTAAAAAATGTTGCTCCAGTGGCACCCTGTGAGTTGTCGGTGCCCTGCAACGGCCGGGCAGAGCTGGCACACACGTTCCCCGACAGTGGGCGCCAGCAGGCTTGCCTCCATGTCCTGTCAAAGGAGCTTGACCTGCGTAAGAGTCTGTGGCAGGTAGAGCTACTCCGTCGGGGACAGCGATGCCCGGCTGGTACCCATGCCCTTAGCCCACCGGACCCAAACCAGAGGCGAGGCCTGTGCCTCCTGCCAGACGTGTTGCCCACACTTGCTTTGGAATGAGTGAATTTTACCTTGTTTCTTCTAATCCTGATGTCTTCCCCTCAACAAACACTTATTGAGCACCTGCTGTGTACCACACACCGTGGCACAGCCCATGCGTGTGTCACCTCTGTCAATTCTCCCTCCCCTCTCGTCGTCCCCCAGTTTGTGCCGGTGGGGCACTGGCCCAAGCCTAAGAGGTTTATTCAAGAACTCAGCTGGAATGCCTCAAGTCAGGTTTTTCTGCCTTAGTGGGGGCACCGTGGCTTCCGAAAGTGCTAAATCTGAGGCCCCTTCTAGAACTTTGGAATGCCCCGTGAGACAGAAGCAGACTGTGACTCGAAAAGAAAAAATATATATATATATTGATTTTTTAATCTGAAAATAAGCAGAAGAAGGAAAATGTCAGTCCCAGAAGGAGCCCAGGACAGCGGCCTGCCAGTCAAGGTTTTCTTGTCTGAGGCTGTGTCCCCAGGTGTTTTGGGGGGCAAAGACTGTGTCCGAGAGATCTTTGTGTCCCCCACCCAGCCTGCCCATGGCAGGTATTCAGCAAGCATCAGATGGCTGCTTCCGGGTGCTTCCGCCCATGGGGACAAAGGCGCATTGGTGGGCAGGTGCTGGGACAGCAGAGGGACGCACAGTGTCCTGCTCCCTCCCATCTCTGGGCCGAGGAACTTACCCTGGTCAGGAATTATTTCACCATCACCCGTGTCCCTTGCCAGGCCGTGTCCTCTTCCCTGCACACCCTCACCTCCCACCCCGTCTTCATTTTCCCTGCTAAATCCACTGATAGGACTTGGCCGGGCGCTCCCCTGTCTGAGGCTGCCATGCCGAGGCAGGCCCTGAAGATAAGTGGGTTATCGGAGAAGGCAGCTCGGGTGTCCCGGGCCCCAGAGGGTCACCCCTGGCTGGCTGGCAGCTCACCCCCAGCACCTCCTCCTCCCCTCTCCCCAGAGCCAGGCCAGCAGGAGACAACAGTTCCTTTCCCTCAGCTCAGCGAGTGGCCGGTCCCCAGCCACCGCCGGGAATCTGAGCTATGCTAAGCCGCTCCAGATCGCCACATCGCTGCCCTGCCCGGGCACGGCCGGCCCAGACAGGGCGCCTCTACCTGCTGCGGCTGCCGCTGGAAAGCTGGCACCGCCCAGGCCGATGGAAACAAATCTCCCTGCGGGTTATGTAACTGCTCACCGCCCTGTCCCTGGCTCCCTAGGGAGGCTCCCAGCCACCACAGAGGGAGAGTGGTGGCCCCTGGGCAGGGAGGGGACACAGAGGGTCATTCTTTCAAAGAGATGCACATAGTCTTGAGTGATTGCCCAAGGTCCTTCTCTGGATCCAAGGTCCGCAGCGCCCCAAGGAGACTGGTGTTCCCTGTAAATGCTCGCTGAGCACGGAGGCCAGCTCAAGACACTAGCCCAGCAGAGTGAGAAAGGCTCATCAGGAGAGCTGGACTCGCAGGAGAGGTTAAGGCGAGAGGGCAGTGCAGTTTCATTGTTGGCTTGTTTGGTTTGGTTTTTTTATTTGGCTTTTTGTTGATGTTGTTGTAAGATACATACAACATAAAATTTACCTGCTTAACCATTTTTAAGTGCATAACTCAGTGGCACCAAGTGCAACCACAGCATGGCACCAGCACTCCCACCGTCCACCCCCAGGCCCCTCTCATCCTCCCAGACAGAAGTCCTGCAGCCACCAAACGACAGCTCCCCAGCCCCGCTATGTCTCCTCTCTCCCTTCCTTTTCCGTGAGTTCTCGCGCGCCATGCTCTGTGCATACCGCATGTAAGTGGAATCATACAGTTGTCCTTTTGTGTCTGGCTTATTTCATTTATCATCATGGTTTCTAGGTTCATTCATGTGGTAGCACGTCAGAATTTCCTTCCTTTTCATGGCTGGATAACGTTCCATTGTGTGGAGAGACCATATTTTGTGTATCCGTTCATCCATCATGGATGGACACGTGGGTTGTTTCACCTTTGGGCTATTGTGAATGATGCCACCATGAACACACCCCATACAAGTATCTGTTTTAGAGCCTGCTTTCAATTGTTTTGGGTGTCTACCTAGAAATAGAATTGCTGGATTATATGAAAACTCTGCATATAACTTCTTAGGAACTGCCCAACTGTTTTCCAGAAGGTTGTTTTTTGATGGGGAAATGTAATGAAACAAGACCCAGGTGTGGGACAGTGAGGATGCTGCCTTACCTGGAATCCAGGGTCAGGGTGGAAGTGGAGAGTTGGAAGTCTGTAAGATGGAACAAAAGGATTTGGACTTTATGAAGTAGAACCAAGGAGCCATTGTTGGTTCTTGAGCTGTGGTGTCCTAAGATTAATTGAAAATCATAGAACAGTATAGACCTGAATGATCTATAGATTATCCATCGAACCCATTCATATTGTAGATGAGAGATTAGAGGCTCAGGAAGGTTAACAAAGCCCTGCTTTAGGAAGACGTGGGTGCTGCGTTATAAGCTGTCATGCTTGGAAATCTGTTACATAGAGGACCAGGGGTTTTAGGTGACCACAGTTGTCTCTTTTACAAACAGAGCCTGCCCCTCAAAGATCCAAGCTGCGGTGGCAGGCCTCATTCCCCACCTCCTCCCAGGACCTGCTCCTGGCCCTAGGTATGCGGAACAGTAGCACTTGGCCCACGATCCAGAGGCTGGAAGCTGGGGGTGCTACCACGGGGACAGTGGGTGGACGTGGCAGATGTACTCCTCCACCTCTGCTCCCCTCCCTTCTGCAGGGGCCACAACGGTCTCCAGAAGCTGCAAGAGTAAGTCCGTGGGCATCTTTGAACTGAGGCTTCCCAGCCGAGGGCACACAGCCTAGGTTTCAAAGCCGGCACTGAGCACATGACCTGCTGGCTACCTAGGGGGAGAATGAATGGGAATCACACCGTGTGCCCTCCCACCGCTGCCTCGATGCCCCCTCCACACTGCTGTGGGCACCTCTCCCCCTTCTTTCTTTGCCCATACCTATGTGCCTTGGCTGTGCTCTGGATGCCTGGCATGAATCACAGTGATTTTATGAGAAATCAGTGAGTGTAGGGGTGAGGCAAAGGGAGTTGGGGGATGGAAACTTTAAACAGCCAGCAAGAATGCCACACTTGTCTTTTTTTTTTTTTTTTTTTTAATTTTTGGCTGCATCGGGTGTTCGTTGCCGCGTGCGAGCTTTCTCTAGTTGCGGCGAGCGGGGGCTCATCGGTTGCGTTGCGCGGGCTTCTCATTGCTGTGGCTTCTCTTGTTGCAGAGCATGGGCTCTAGGCACGCGGGCTTCAGTAGTTGTGGCACACGGGCTCTAGGGCACAGGCTCAGTAGTTGTGGCGCATGGGCTTAGTTGCTCCGCGGCATGTGGGATCTTCCTGGACCAGGGCTCGAACCCGTGTCCCCTGCACTGGCAGGCGGATTCTTAACCACTGCGCCACCAGGGAAGTCCCCAGCCACACTTGTCTTGCACTCACTGCTTTCAGGGTGTCTGGGTTCCGTCTCCTCTAGATAAAGAAGAGATCGATTTAAGCGGACAGAAGTCTTCCCAGCTCCCCCTCCAGATGACCACTAAGAGGTCACCAGGCATCCCAGGTTGCAGAGTGTGATGCAAGGGTGCAGGTGGGAGTTCATCTGTGCCTCAGTTACTCCTCAGCCGACTGGCATCGTGTGAACAATCCAAACCCAGTTATGCCCAGTTCCTAGTTTCTTCTCACTCTAGACCTTTCATGTCTGGGGGCATGTCTGTCCAGGAGACGTTGTGACCCTCGACCAGGAAGCAGGGGCTGGACTGTGTGGCCCCTTGAGGTCACCTTCCAGCCCAGGACCTCTTGCTGCAGCCTGAGAATCATCAGCACAGGGAATCTGCCCTTGGAACCCAAAGTTCAGAATCAGGGCTCCCTGCGCACCCACAGACCCTCCATCCCCTACTGCTTCATGCCTGGCATGCTGAGTCTCCAGGGAACAATGCCAGCCCCTTCCGGCCCCCCCCCCTCAACCGCAGTTCAAGTCAGCAGTGCCAGGGAGAGGGTGGGAGGCCCCTTCAGGGGAGCAGGTTGTGACCTGCAGGCAATCGGCTTCACTTGACCCTTTGGTGACCTTCCAGAGCCCAGTTCACAGAGGGAGAAAAGCTTCAGGCCACTTAGAAACGTGGAGACAGGTATGCCCAGCCCAGAGCTGCCCGCCCCTCCACCCGGGATAGCCCCTCAGCCCTCCCCCTTGAGGAAGCCCCTCACCCCCCAAATCATCCCACTCTTGACATTGCCTGTCTAGGACCAAGCATATTCCAGAGACGTTGTACCACTATGTATGTGCACGCCCAGACTACTCGCACCCAGAAGACTAAGCAGAGAGGGCTCGAGGGCCACCACGCTATCCTGTAGCGCCCCCGCCTTCCAGCTCCGCCACTGAGATAGGGGCGATATACCAAAGGAGGGAGGAGCTTAGGTGGTATTCGGGGATGGCTGGGCTCCAGCTAAAGCTTAGGAATATCTATCTATAATTGGAGTAAGTGCATTCTTGAGCAGCTGCATGTCAATCGGGGCTCCACATACTGGACTCACACCTGCCATTGACCCCGTTAGATGACAGTCATTGCATTACTCTGAGTGTTGAAAAAAGTCTGATTAGAATCGCGGGGTTGGACACAGAGTCACCTGGAATTCAGCCTGCAGGCCCCAGAGATTTGCTCTTCATGACGTCCTGCCGTGTTGCATAAGAAATCATTGACAAAGCACAGAGTCCAATATCTACCTCCTAACCCTGGTTCTGGCACTTCAGCTGGCGACTTTGGGCAGACCTCGCAGTCTGGCTGTCCTCCGCTTACTCTTCCATTAAATGGGGGTAATAATACCTGTCCCCGACACCTGCTTACTCTACAGACATAACAATTGTTAAAATCCACTGAAATACATATCATTTGGTCTGTGTCCTCTTAAGGCCCCTCCTCCAAGAGGAATTTCTGAATTTCATATAAACATATTTTTCCTTTTACCTTTGATGAATCCCATTCATTCAAGGTTCCTAGGAGAGGCCCCGCACAGATCTTCTTCCACAAGCCCAGGGGCCCCCGAGTCATGCTAGGGTTTGGGGTTTAGATGCAGCACTATGGCTAACCCTGGGATCTGGCCACAAGGAAAGCTCTCATAGGGGCCCTGGAACTGGTGTTGAGGCCCTCTGGGTGCCCTGTGCTCAGCACTGTTACATCCCAGTAAAGCAGGGGCCACTGGCCTCTACCAGATACTTAGAGGCCTACTGGAGGGGCAAGGCCAGCTAAACCAGAGAGCGGTTTAGGCAAGTCGGAGGAGGGGGCAAGCCCTTTAAGAACTGGCATCTGGGGAAGGCTTCCAGGAGGAGGCAGCATGAAAGAAGAGGCAGGCTTTGGGTGGACAGAGGAAAACAGGAGGAAGGAGCCAATTTAGCAAAGGCTTGTGGGTGGGAGCAGCCGGGGGGCGGGGGGGCACAATTGTGCAGACAGCGTGGTGGGATGAGATAGGTGTACACGCCAGCCTGGCCGAGGGTGTCCAGGCAGCAGCAGGGGGCTCTGCTAGTGTCAGCAAGCCCTGGTGTAAAGCTGCCCGGCCAGGCCATGACCCCGGGTCACAGTCACCACTGTGGCCCAATCATTTGCTGGCACTTGCTTCTCACCATTGCAGGCCAAGATTGTTTTAATCCAGAACTAAAACTTCTACCTTAAGATTAGGGAGCTCCCTGCCAGCACTGGGCCTCGGTCAGTCTTGGGCAGGAGGCAGGGAGGGCCACTGCCTCTGGGGCCCAGTCCAACCTGCTGGCAGGCTCCAGACACCAGGGTTTCACTGAGACAGGTAGTACGGGGCCTGGCATTCAAGGCCGAGAGACCCTCCCTTTCCTGACCAGTTCAGCGCTTCGTGGGAGAGGGCAGGTCCCAGGTGCCCACCTCGAGTGACCCACTCAGCCCCTCTTTATGGATCAGCTGCCCCCAAGAGCCCTGTGGAGATGGGTGCCCTCCACACACTTATCCACACACAGCCTGCAGTGCGGGTGCTGTCATAGGGCCCCTTCCTCCAGCAGAAGCCGTACAGCCTGCAGGGAACCAGAAGCAGGGCTACATGGGATGCCTGGGGCTGGGCAGATTCACAAAGCAACCTCCGCTGCTCAAGCCCCATCCCTCCTCCCCCAGCACATTTTTTCTGGCCTGCCTCAAGGGGTACGGCAGGAGACAGGAAGTCTGAAGCCAGCATCTTGCCTGGCTCTGGGCCTCAGTGTCCTCATGTGGTCCAGGGGCGTGGTTAGTCTCCCCACCGGGCAGCAAGGCTCATGGCTCCTCCTGTCCTGCTCCCACAGTCCCTCGGGCGCCTTGGGCTTATGAAGGTTGTGTGCATATGGGTCAAGGATGGGGAGAGCCTGGGAAACATTTGAGGGCTGGCATGGGGCAGGAAGAGAAGATGAGGCACTGCTCAGAAGTAGGGGACTCGAGGGGGCATTACAGGAGGCGCCTGGGCTGCAGCATTCCAGGCTGCTGCTCCAGCCCTGCCTTTCCCTAGCCGAGTGACCGCAGGCCAGTCCTTCCACCCTTCTGGTGGCTTCCTTGCCCATAAAATAAGGGGGTGGGTAGAAGAAGTGATTTCATAGGTCCCTTCAGCTCTTTGTTATTCTAAAGCAGACATGCGGGGCATACAGACAGTGCCTGTTAATTGCCCACTGCTGTTGGTGGGTTGACCAGTGAAGAGCAGACGCTCCCTGCCTGGAGGGGTCTGCAGTCCTGGCCACTCCTGCCCCCCGTCCTGGTTGGGTGTCTGGAGTCAGTGGCCGCCTGGCGGGCAGAGCAGCCTGCAGGGGGCGCCAGTGTGCAAGGCTGGCCTCACCTGCCTGCAGGCCCCTCCCAGTCCAACCCAGCATCTTGGCCTCCTGTGCTTTGTCCCACAGAGAAGATGTAAGCCATCTGATGGTGACTCTTCCACAGAGCCACCCTCCAGTGTTGCAGTTTCCAGCCCCTGTGGGCCCCCATCCCTGAGACCAGAAACCTCTGTCTTGGAGTCCTTTCCAGACCCCCAGGACAGGCCAGCATAGTGTCTGAAGGCTCCTGTCAGGTGTCTGGCTGAGAGCTCTGTTTCAGGCGGGCAGTCACTTTGCAGGCACTTAGTGTGCACCGGCTGTGTGCAGACACTGTGCACCGTGAGTACCCATTAGACGTTTGCAAGGTGGGCATTATTAGTCCCATTCTAGATGCACACCTGAAGTCATACAGCCAGTCAGGAACACAAGCGGAACTGGACCCCAGTCCCCTGGTGCCCTGTGCCCTCCTCAGAACCTGCTGCTGCCTGAGTGCCTCTGTTGGCCAGAAGGGTATTTGTATTGGGGGTGGGGTAGGGCCAGGTAGAAGGTAGAAGGCAGGTGGTGGGGAAACAAGATAAGAAGATGCCTTTTAGATGACTTGATCAGAGCCTCCGCCCCTGCAGAGAGAACAGTGGCTGGGTAATCTCCCCATTGTCATCTTATGGCTGAAAGCATCTGGAGACAGTTTCCAGGCCAGAGCTCCGTGGGTACTTGGGGTCTGCTGCTCCCCGCCCGTCACAGTGGGGCCAGGGGGCAGGGGTGTCCCTCTCCCCCAGGCTGTCCCAGCCGGCCCTGGCTTCTCCTCTGTGGCCATCCCACCCACTGGTTCCCAGCCCATCACCCTCATAATTCACGAGAAAAAGCAAAGAGAACTCAATTCGGTTTGATTTGCTCCACTTGGCGGCCCCACGGGCTGGAGGCCCAAGCTCTGGGTTACAATGGCTCCTGGTGAGTGGGTGCCGCTGGTGCCCTGTAGGGCACGTGGGCATCTGTGAGCACCCCTCTGTTCGCAGCCCCGCAGTCCGGGGCAGCTTGAATCTCCTATGACAGGTACCGGCCACGGGAGCCCCAGTTAGCGGATTGTGTCTCACATGAGGCTTCGCACCTCCATCACCTCTCTAGACCAGAGGAAGGGGTGGTGACACTTTTAACTGGTCCCTTCCTCACTGCTCACCAAGCCCAAGAGATCAGGACATCAGGCTTGCAAAGTAAAAAGGAAGAAGAGAGAGAGAGCGCGCACGCCTACATGCTGTCTTGTTTCTAAAGCTCTAAATTATTAAGTGAGGACCCTGGGGTGTAAGCCGGGGCAGACGGGTTGCTCAATCCTGAAGGAGCCCTTCTAAGGTTTCCCCGGCACCCAGCCCAGAGTGTCACCCCGGAGAAGGAGCCACGCTGTGAAAAGGCTTCTTTGACGCTGCTGCCGTGCCTGCTCTTTTTTTTTTTTTTTTGAACTCCCCCGCCCCGACCCGTACAACTTGATTTATGATGACCCCTATGCATTTCAGCAGCTGCGGCTTCATTTCAGAATCGGGTTAAGTAGCCCAGGGTTCAAAACGGAAAAGGTCAGAAGGGGGGCTGCAGGAAGGCGAGCCACACTTAATACAGCGCGTTCCCACGCGTGCCTCTGCAGCCTGGGGTTCACGTGCATCCTCTCCCTGCAAACGTGGTGCCGCCATACACACACCGTGGCGCCTCCGCCTGATAAAAGGGAAGTTCAAAAACCTGGTAGGTTGGCACGCTGCACCAGCTGCCCCATGCTTCCTCTCCCTCCAGCCCCGACAGAAGAGGCAGCCCTCTTGAGAGCTGGTCGGAATGAGAGCTGTACAGGGGCAAGCAACTGTAGAGCCCCCTCTGTGTACCTAGGGGGCAGAGTGCTGAGGTGGGGCTTGAGGGACTGGAGTGCAGGTAGGCTCGAGCCCCTTCCATCCCTTCCCTCTGTCCCCGGTCCCCCCCCCTCTGTCATCCCACCCTTTCTGGCTAGCACAGCTTTCAGGTGCTCAGACCAGACAATCGACGTCTGTGGAGACCCCCATCCCTGCCTTCAAGGAGCCTCTGGCTTTGCGAGCCCCCTGCTTGTTGTCAGGCTCCCAACTGACCCCAAAGGGCTTGCTTGCAACAGTTTGTTCTCTGGACTTTGTGTTTTCCCCGTCTGCTGTACCCTCCCAGCGCCTCCTGGCTCCGGCCCCAGCGCCAGCCCCTGTCTGTCCCTGCAAACACAAGTCAGCTGTGTGTGCAGACAAAGCCATGCGTCGCAGTGGGGGCCGGGCCTGCAGAAGGGACATTTCCAGGGAACTCTGGGGGCGGCGGCTGGGAGGGCAGAGGCGACTGTCTGATAGCAGGGACTCGGCGTCACCGTCTAGGGGACTTGGCCGGGCCCCAGGGGCCAGTGGCTATGGGTGGTGACTGGGAGAGACAGCCAGGCTGGAAGAAATCTGCTGTGTGAGAAGTGTAGGAAACGGGCTGGAGAGGAGAGATAACACGCTATGCACGCTATGTGTGTCTGTGCGCGTCTGCGTCTGCCGGCGAGGGTGGCTGGAGCCAGGCGGTCTGAGGCCATATCTAGGGAGATTTTTGTCCTGGGTTGTGAAAGTGACCTATGGAGCCAGCAGCAGGGTTCAGGGCCTGGGAGAGAAGACATGTGGCCCTGCCCTCCCCCCCGCCCTTGTCTTATGTTCCTGTCAATGTTCCTCCGTGTTCCTCTTGCCAAAGAGCAGGAAGGGGGGAAGGGGGTGGCAGGAGGGAGCATTCCTCAGGCAGTGCAAATGGTTAAGGCCTGGGTTCCAGTCTCGATTGTATCAGTAATTTGACGTATGAACTTGGACACATCCCCTAATATTTCTGGCTCTCAGTCTTGTTGGCTGTAAAATGGGGATTATTTATATCTGCCTTGCACATTGCTCACGGTGGTCAGAAATCTCTTATGAAATAAGGACGTGAAAATAGTTTGTGAACTGTAAAGTGCCACATAAACGAGAGCAGTTGTGATGATTAGACTGGTTTGTGAATGCCAGGGATGCTGAAGAAAGGCCGGGACTAGAGGAGCCTGGCGGGGAGCAGCAGGGAGGAGGGGGGTTACGGGGGAGTTTGGGGACAGTGGTGGGTCACAGCCCCGCCAAGAATGGGCCCTGCGGGAGCTGGACCCGGGGCAGGAAAGGAGGCGGCAGAGGCTGTCTGCGGGGGTGGGGCTTGGTCACAGGTTTGCCAAGTAGAAGGTGGCCTGGGTTGGGCACCCACTTCTCCCAGGACACAGGAAAGCTGTGTGAAGCCCTTACCCATCAGGGGCTCCGGGCACTTGCCTGGCCTGGAGGCTAAAGTCACAGAGGAGCAAGGGGGAGCTCTGCTTTCCTTTCCTAACCTCCGCTGCCCAAGACAGCCAGGTCACTCTGTCCCCTGACCCCCTCCCCATCCTGACCTGGAAATCAGCCGTCTCTGGTGTGGAAAGTGCAAGAAGGAGCTGGCAGGGCTGACGGGGCTGCTGGGCTGAGAGAAGCTGAGCTATTTAAAGCTCGCAGCAAGCACCCGGGGGGCATGAGCACCACCCACCCCCAAGGCCCTCTCGGCATTCAGCTTTTCAGTTCCTTGGCTGGATCCCAGGCCCTCAGGGCACCCAGAGGGCCACAGGTCAGATGCCAGGGGCTCTGGGAAGCTGCAGGCAGCAGCTCCTGGGGCTGGCATGGGAGGGCGGCTCCCCCTCACCTCAGGCCTGGGTTCCCTCCTGGGGCCTCCAGACTGAGTTGGCGGGGCCACACAGACTCCTTGGCTCCCGGCTGGGGATGCGTGGGGAGCTTAGAGAAGGAATGCCCGGCGCCTGTGGCCCAGGGCAGCTGCCGTACGTACCCCTCCTCCATTGGCCACCACGCTGCCCAATCTGGGGAACCATAGCCAGCTGGGGCAGGATTGGGAAGTGGGGAGCTTTGCTGGGTACACGCTCCTCCCCTGCCCGGGCCCGCCTTCCCAGCACACCCCAGATTACAGAGGGTTTTCTCCTTTTTCCCCAGCTGACGTTCACCTGTCCCGTGTCCTAACCCATTAGTGTGTCACACACTCACTGTGCTGCTCTCCTTTCCCGGGTCTGAAAGGCCACTCCGTGCCTCGGCCCGGAAGAGGGAGTGGAAGGAGGCCTGTTAGCTACGAGTACCACCTGGGAGAGCCTTCACTGAGCGGTTCCTGGGTGCCAGGCCTCAACGCAAAGCTGGTCTGCACCACAGGCTGTAGCAGCGTGCTTTACGTGTGGCGTGATTTGAACAGCTGCCAACTGCCTTGTCCGGGAAGGACTGGCCATTATTCTGAGACTGCATCCTTCCTACTACCTTGGCATTAAATTGTCCTCTCTTTCATGAAATGATGGATGAAACCTTTTTTAAAAACATCCTTAACAAAATAAAACACTGGCAACCCTCAAATTTCACAGGTCCAAGAAATCCTGGAGCCCAGGCCCAGGGCCCTGGGTGGTATCCAAAACAGCACAGTTCACCTGGGTACCCGGCTGTCCTCAGGCCTGGGGAGCCCTGGCCTACAAGGCCCCTTGGGTGGGAGAAATTGATGAGTGAGTGGGGTGCAGCGTGGAGAGCAGGGCCAGGGCACTCCCGAGCCTGGGACTGCGGGTCTCAGCCCAGCACTAACTGGTGGCTTCACAGCTTGGGTCTCCAGCCCAGCCCAGCCTTCCCGGCTCTGTTCTCTTGGCTGGAGATGCTTCCTCCCACTCGATGGGAATTCAGTGTCCCAGCTGCCTGCCCGCCACAGGCTGCCTGCAGCCGAGCGCAGCACGTTGACCCCTGCCCTCTTGAACGTTGACCTCAGTCGCCAGGGCAGCACACACTCCCAGCTGCCTGACCCCCACTTGCTCCCATGTGCCGGCTTGCACGCCCTCTCTCTTATGCACCCTCTGTGTGTCTTACATAGCTCCATGTGCGGACTGATCGGTGGCCTCTTCCACACCAGAGAGTCATTCATTTATTAGCTGAGCATCTGCTACATGCCAGGCAGCGTGCCAGTGGAAAAATGGGAGAGACCCTCTGCCGCCACTGGGTTCCTCATAATCTGACGGGCGACGCACACAGATAAACGAGGAACTGCCGACCAGTGTGCTGAGCGCTGTACTAGAGGCCTGAGCAGACTGCCTGAGCGGCTGGGGAAGGAGGAATGCACGGGCGGGGGGTACTGGAAGCTGGCGCTCAGAGGAAGGGACGCTCAGTGGCTGGGTGGGAGCTTCCAGATGGACAAGTGTGTGTAGAGGGACATTTTCTAGGCAAACAGATGAGCGTGCGTAAAGTAAAAAGCGGGAGAGAATCGTGTGCAAGGAGAACGGAGGTGGCGTTACTGGAGGGAAGTGCGCACTGGGGGTGAGGGGGCTTGGAAGATAAGAAGCCAGAAAGAGGGGCTCGGCATGTTTCCCTCAGGAGCCTGCAGGGACCTCCTTTGTTTAACATGCATCAGCCCAGAGAGCACAGGGTGCTTGGGCAGAGCAAGCGTGCATGTGTGTGTGTGTGTGTGTGTGTGTGTGTACAAACTCCCACATACATGCTCTGGGAAAGCCGCACTATCGTCCTCACTCTCAGAAGTGCACGCCTCCAATATCTCCCATCCTTCCTGATCACCAAACCCCAAAGAGACCAGCCCTCGGCCCTCAGCCATTCGCTGTACTTGTGAGCATCAGGTTTTCCACACTGGGTCGCTTTGCCTTCAGTTCCTGGCTTCTGGCAAAACCAGACCTTGGGGTGGATTTCTTTTCTCTTCTCTTTCCTTCACTTCTTCCTTCTTCGCTGCCTCCTTCCTCCCTTCTTTCCTCCCTCCCTCTCTTTCTTTTATGATTAAACTTCACAGAAATGCAGAAAGAGCTCATAGATTATTGCTATTTCTCATTCTTGTAGGGCTCCAAACCTGAACTCAGCTATGGCTGCTTTAAGTAACTACAAAATTCGGAAAATAATTTGCAAAAAGCAGAAGCTGACTTGGGATGCCCTTTCATGAAGTGGTCTAGGTGGTCTTGATGCACCCTGAAGCCCCTCCACTGCTGCCCGCACTCCGGGGTGGGGGGGCTCCTGGCACCTCCAGGCGGGGAGGTGGGAGGATTTCCCCCCGTGCACACATCCACCACCTGCAGAAACCCGTCCCCCTGCAGACAGTTCACGTTCCTCTGAAATGGACAAGGAGCCTGGCCCAATCATCAGGTCATCAAGGAGAGTAAAAGGCTTTCAAAAGCGAGCATTCCCAAAAACCAAACTCAGGGGGAGGAACTGGGGGGGGGGGTTCTGAAGAGACTGCCTGGGACTCAGAACCAGGCTGTGGTTCATTGGCTTTGCCATGAACTAGCTGTGATCTCGGTGTCCGCATCAGGGGCAGCTGCCCTTTACCAAGTTTCTACCATGTACCTTGGCCACACCTGGGAGCTCTGGACATGCCAGGGCCCAGGCCGCACCCCTGACCAATTGAATCACCATCTCTGGGGGGTGGGGCCCGAGCACCAGCATTGTTCAGCTTTCCCCAGGTGAGTCCACCTTGCCATCAAGCTTGAGAACCATAGCCCCAGACATCGCACTTAGAAGTTATGGGTTAAGATCATTCTCACAGCAACCCTGCCAGGTTTTATGAATGAAGAAGCTGAGGCTCAGAGAGTTTGAATAGCTTATTCATGGTCTTTGAGGTTCTCCCTTGTTCTAAAGCCTGTTCCTCCTTTGCAGGACTGGATATACCTGTGCAAACACCACACAGCATGGGGGGGTGGGGGGAGGAAATGAGGGGGTGAGTGAGCAAGTTGATGGAGGCTGGAGAGAAGGGGCGTTTCTGGTGTTTGGGAGGGGCTGCAGGCCTAAGGTCTCTCTCCAGCCCCCCTCACGGGGCAGAATTGAACCCCGATACTGGGGACTGGAGGGCCATCTGGCTCTGCTTGAACCTAATACTTGAGCAGATACTTACAGGGCCTCCCGGGCCCAGCAGTGAGCATCGTAAGAGCCTAGCTAGACTCAGGAGCTATGTTCCTGCCTCAGTTCAAATCCCAGCTCCAGAGCTCACGGGCCAGGCGACTTTGGACAAGGGACCTGATCGTTTTCTCTCTGGTTCCTCATCTGCATGATGGGGATGATGGTAGAGTCGTTATGAGAATTAAATGAGACACTGCATGTAAGGATTTAAAGCAGTGCCTGGCACATAGTAAACACTCAATAAATCCCAGATGTGCTAAGGATTACCGCTGTCATTATGCAGTTTTCCAGTGCTGAGCAGAAACTAGAGGGACGTGGGCCTGAATCAGTGCAAGTTGCCATCCTAAGTCAGTGTTTCTCCTTTGACCTTACCTACTCTTAGCTAGAAGATCAGAATTCCTGGGGCAGAGAGTCCAAGCCTGGAACGCTGAAGGGAGAGGAAGGACCCAGCCCAGCTGTCTTCCCTCCTCGGCCTCACCCCAAACCAGCCCAAGGGGCCTTTCCTCCTCTCTCCACCATGATCATTGCCACCTCCACCCCACAACCGCTGACTCTATAAAAGCCTTCTTCTGGGGGCAGGGGGTGGACTGGATGACCTGGAGTCCCTTTCCTTCCCACACTGCAGTAAATCTCCCTTCTCGTACCCTGTCAGTCTGTGTCCTGCTGGGGACCACAGCCCGTCCATATGGTTCAGCCAGCAGCCTGGGAGGGGCCCTGGAGATGGGACTTTGTTTGGGGGGCCTCCAGACCATTGAGGCAGAGGCGGGGCTGGGGTCAGGGAACAGCAGGGCTTTTCACTGGCTCTCTGGCAGCAGCTGTGAGGGGTGCCAGCAAGAGACAGATGCTTGAGATCTGCCCCCATCCCCGTCCTTACTGTTTGTGAGGGGTGGGCAGAGGAGGGGGGCCCAGCTGGCAAGGACTGTGGCCGCATCGGTTCACATCTTAAGTATCAAAAGGAAGGAAGGAAAGGAGAGAAGGGGCCCATATCTCTCAGAAAAGCAAAACTGTGGGGCTTTTCCCAGGTCATTATCTATCTACAGGGTGGTTTTATACTTGGGGCTATGCAGCCTACCTCCAGCCCTTAGATGCCTCCACTCAAGGGGCCTTAAACACAGCTGCCCCCAAACCAGGTGTGGCAACAAGAGATCACAATAAGCCCCTCGGTTCTCCTCTCCTCTCCTGGTTGAGTCCTCTCCCTCCTGGGAAGGAAGAAGGAGCGGGGGGGGGGGTGTGTCTGTGTGTGCACGCATGTATGCATGCACATGCGTGTGTGTGTGTGAGTGTTCACACACGTGTGCGTTCATGCTTGTACGTGTGTCTGTGTTGCCACATTACGCATTCCATCTCCCAGGCAGCATGCGTCTGGCTGCACGCTGTCTGGCTGTCTGCTTTTCTCCCAAAGAACGGTTTGCAGTTTAGATGAAGGACTCCCGCTATAAATGGTATTTCCTCTGTCCCCACCCCCGCTCCCTCCACCGTCTCCCACTCCCCACACACTGCCCTGGAGGGGCTTGGCAAAGCAGAAAGGTTGGGGAAGCTGAGGGCTGGGAGGCCCGCTTGCATGCTTTGGGATATTTGTCTTGATCACCTCTCCTGAAGGGGAGAATCTCAGCAGGAGGTGAGGGGAGAGCCAGACGCTCCTGCGCATGACATGCTGCTCTGGGAAAGCAGCTTCTTGGACCTTGAGCCAGGAGCTCCCCCTTTGCAAAATCTCCAAGTGATAACACCCACAGGGGACAACTGGATGCCTGACCCTCTGACCTTTAGGTTGAGGAGGAGAAACCTGAGTTGTTGTTGTTTTTTTAATATAAATGTATTTGTTTATTTATTTATGGCTGTGCTGGGTCTTCGTTGCTGCACGCGGGCTTTCTCTAGTTGTGGTGAGCCAGGGCTGCTCTTCGTTGTGGTGTGCGGGCTTCTCATTGCAGTGGCTTCTCTTGTTGCAGAGCATGGGCTTTAGGCGCGCGAGCTCAGTAGTTGTGGAGCACGGGCTTAGTTGCTCTGCGGCAGGTGGGATCTTCCCGGACCAGGGCTCGAACCCATGTCCCCTACATTGGCAGGTGGATTCTTAATCACTGCACCACCAGGGAAGTCCCAAACCTGAGTTTTTAACTTTAGTCTCTTTCCAAGAGGAAGGTCAGAAAGGTTTGGAACCTGCTCAGTTACCAGGGCACCCTGACATTGAGGACAGAGCCTCACTCTGAGGACCTCACGTATAAACCACGTTTCTGCCCCCTGAGGAGGGACAGGCACCAAGGCTTCAGCCAGGACTCAGGATGCTGAGTTCTAGGTCCTGCTCTGCCCCGTACTCTTAAGAAGAGTGAGTGAGCTGTCACTGCTCCCTGGCCTCAGTGTCCTTGCCTGTAAGTCAACGTCAGTGCCAGTAGTAAGTCCTGGGACCGCGTTCCCCCCATTTTCCTGAGCATCTCAGGACCACGCCTGGAGCACTTTTGCCCTGTCTGCCTTCACACCTACCCTCCCATGACAACGTTGCCAGGAAGAATTCATGGAGCTGAAGGAGGTCAGGGGGAGCAATAGGAACAGCCAGAAAGTACAACGATAGCCTTTGTAGATAAGATTCCTGAGTCTGGGAGAGGCCGAGATGTGACTGCAGTAGGGAGAGAATATAGACCTCATCACCATCACCATAAATCCCGGAACAGAGAGACTCAGGGGTCGCCCTTGGACAGGTCACTTTAGGAAAATTAAAAGGAAACACTTGTTCTGTTGCACAGGATGGGGATGAACTCATCATTTCCCAGGAGGTGCAGGCCCCAAATGGACACGGCTGCTAGGAAGGCTGAGATAAATGCAAGCATGATGACTTCAGGATAGGCCATGAAGGAGCCTAGATAGTGATGCCAAAGGAGCCCCCTGCCCACCCTCTCACAGTAGGCCCCTCAGCCCGGGAGACCCTGGGCAGACTCAGGAGGACATGCGCTGTGCTGAGCATGGCAGAGGTGGCAGAGAGTGGGTGTGTGCAAGCGGGGGTGGGTGGGGTGCTTCTGGGCTGCAGACCCTCGTCCTCCCGCAGCAGAGTCACGTGGACCTCCCCTCCATGACTTCTGCAGCCCCCTCCTTAGCAGGGAGTACTGAACCAGTGAGAAGCCCCAGATCATTTTCTTTGGGTTTGGAGATATATTCACTGGTTTTTATTTTCTTATAATGTGATAGGTGATAGCGTGGAGTAGGAAGTCCAGCAGGCCTGGGTTCAAATCCCAACTCTCCTTTACTAGTTGTCTGATCTTGGATGAATTACTGAATCTCTTTAAGCCTCAATTTCCTTGCTGGTAAAGTGGGGATGATAACAGTACTCCATAGGGTCCCTGGGGGATTAAATGAGGCAATATATGTAAAGGGCTTAGTTCAGTACTGACCCTCAGTGCCTGCTCATAACACTGGCAGTGATTCACCTGGATTTTGCTTGGGGTGATGCCGAAAACTCGGCCTCTGTGCACTGGTGCCAAGTTGAATCTCAGAGTTGTGGGTGAGGTAGAAAAGAACAGCTTTATTGCTTTGCCAGGCAAAGGGGGACCCAGCAGGCTAGTGCCCTCAAAACTGTGTGTCTCAAGCTGGGGGGATTTGGGGAGGAGTTTTGTAGCAATGGTTCAAGGGCAGGGATGCTGATAAGGATGGGGTGTGTGCAGGGCTGGCATTCCTTTAATCTAGGCTCCTGATCAGGTGGTCTCCTATGAGCTTTTCTGGTTCTTGAGGTTATCAAAACTGTGACCTTCTCTCTGGAATGAAGGATGCTTCATCAGGTCATCAATGTCTCCCATTTGTTGGGGGTTTTAGTTCTATAGAAGAGCTCAAAGACATTGTTATGTGTATCCCTTGAGGAGGAACCAGAACCCTGCCCCAAGGCAGCACTATTGTTTCTTGACTGTTCCTCCCTTGTCTCTGCATCCCCTCCCTTCCCTTATTAGCAACTGTTTGAACCTGCCCTTTGGAACTCAGGGAAGGTCATGGAGGCTGGAGTCTGTTCCCTACAAACAAGAAATGGGGGACACAGGAGGGCTTCCATGCCCAGAAGTCCCACAGGGTCCTGCTTGGTTTCAGGGGTAATAGTGAAAAGAATTTGTGTTTCCATTCAATTTATCTCATGTGCACTAATACCACGGGTCTAGCCCCATGTGAAGGACTGTGGAGATACAATCAAATATAAATCAGGCACGTACCCTGTTCATGGATTGAAAGACTCAGTATTGTTAAAATGTCAGTTCTTCCCAAATTGATCTATAGATTCAACACAGTCCCAGTCAAAATCCCATCAGGCTTTTTAGTAGAAACTGACAAGCTGATTCCAAAATGTACCTGGAATCACAAAGAACCTGAAATATCCAAAGAGGTCTTGAGAAAGACAAACAATATAGATCAAGGACTGATTTTTGCTGTCAAGAAGCTTAAAGCTCTGTTGGGAAGACTAGACATTATAGTGAGAGACCCAGTAGACTGTAGGGCAGTGTTTGAGTGTAGATGCTAGAGCCTGACCCCTGGGCTTCCGATGTCAGCTTTGCCACTACAAGCTCATGACCTTGGGCAGGATACTTTTATCCTCCCTGTGACCTAGATTTCTCTTCTGTTAAATGTGGATAATGACAGTGCCACTGCCATGGGGCTGTTGTAAGGTTAAACGCAATCTACTGATAAGGTACCTTCCACCAACAGAACACCAAGATCTGTCTTGTTGCTTGGGTTGAGTTAGAACTCCTAATCTGGTAGGGAAAATAAGACACATATACACATGGCTGTATCTGGTGAGAGCCCTGGGACTGGGACACTCAGTTATGCTCCAGGGGATTCAGAGGGCAAGAAAGTCTTCAGCTGGGTTGGCAGCAGGCCATGCAATGACAAAGCAGAACTGGGTGTAGTTCATGGTTCTGTGAAACTCCTTCAGTGCCCAGGGCTGTCTTCTAGATGTCTGGGAGGGGACAGAAATGGAATGAAGGCAGTTCCTGCCCCAAGGGTCTCATGGTCCTGTGGAAGAGGTGAGCCTTGAAGGATGAGCCACCTTTCCCAAGGATGAAAGGCTGAAGCTAAGGCCCTGAGGCCTGGGAGTCCAGCCCCTCCCTTTCCAAGACCCAGACTGGGGAAGTAGCTTGCCCAGGGTCACTTGGCCAGAAGTTAAATATAGAGGAAGTTTCAAGCCGACGGGGACAGTGAACAAAGATCTCATGGCAAGGGGGAACTGCAAAGGTGTTGCTCATGGCCTTAGGAGTAGAAGGTTGCTTCTGGAACCCTGAGTTCACGGGGGTTGTTGTGGAGAAGGGACAACCCACAGGCTTGAGTCACCAAGGGGCAGGCTGCCAAGTCCCACAGGACGCCCCGCAGAGCCCTTTGGCCTGGGCCCAGCTCAGCCACCCCCTGCCCACCCCCCTCCCCACCCACCCCCATACACGCACCCCACCAGGCCTGGAGACGTTTCCTGAAAGACGGAGAAAGCGCCGGGAGCTGGAGGGGCGGCCTCAGCCGCCAGGGGCCGGGGCCAGCTCTCTCCGGAGAGGCAGACATGCAGGGGAGGACGTGACCGGCAGCTCTCTTTCTCCAAGGCCAGGGATTTCAGAGGAATGCAGCCAACTCTGGCTCTGAAGTTCTCACTCCAGACCCCGCCCGGCGGGAGCCCAGGGCGCCTCCAGTCGCCACCCTGGAAGTCAGAGAGGCACGTCACAGGCCCCGTCTGTGTGGGGGAACACGTCCTCCTGGTGGCTCTGTGGGCCAGCCCACCTCCTGGTGTCCCCAGTGTCCCTTCTCCTGCCACAGGGCCTGAGCCTTCCCGATCTCTGTTCCCCTGTGTCCCCACACCTGTCTACCTGCACACACCATCTGCCCAGGAGAGCCTTGGCTACTGGAACAGGCCTCCCAGGAATGTCACGTCTCTGAGGTCACGAGCAGACGTGGGGAGGAAGGGGAGCACTGTGCAAACCCTTTACAATGGCTCAAGCCAAGAGAGCGGGTGACACCCAGCTGTCTTTAGGTAACTCTGCAGCTTTCTGCCTCGCCAGCCGATCAGACTGTGAGAGCCACGCCTCTGGACCAATAAGGAAGCTGAGGCCAGAGAGGGGTGAGGAGGTGCCGAAGGCCATATACCGAGAGGCAGACCTGGGTCTAGGATCTAGGTCTGAGGCCAGTGCTCTTTCGAGCTATTTTTGCGGTTTTGTTTCATTTCCTTCTGTAGGAGAAAGACAAGTTCTGGACAAACTGTCAGGGCCACAGTCAGGGCCACCGGAGACCCAGAGAAAAGAGGAGAGTGGCCAGGTCCCAGAGTCAGGCTCCCTACCCACGCCACCCCTATGCTGGGTGGAAACTGCCCCCTCCCAGCCCCGCCCTGAGGGTCTCTCTTCTGTAAAGCAAACAGTTGCAGACAGGAATGTGCTGTGGCTCACCCAGATCGCCCGAGGACAAGCACTTTAATCCCAGCGTCTTCCCATCCTCCCCGAAGCCTGTCACTGAATTCACTGTAGCTTTTATTGTTGGGGCTTTGTTTTCCTTGAGCTGCTCTGTTGAGTGTCTTCCCCGGGTCCAGTTGACCCTGTTTGTATTCCATCCATTTTTCCAGATTTCCTGGAATCCTCTGTCCTTGGAGCCTGATCTATGCCCTCCCTGGGTACTTGGCTTTTGCTACCTGGTGTTCTTAGCTTCATTTCGTGGGTCTGCTCCTGTCCCTCTAACAAAAGTTTAGGCAACTTCATTCGTAAAACATTTGATGAATATGTATTAAGGGCCTACTGTGTACCAGGCACTGGGCTGGGCCCTGGGTTCTGGTGGGATTCAGCGGTGAACAAAACAGTCTATACAGCTTGCTCTCATGGAGTCATATTCTAGTGAGGAGGGAGATGAAGACCATCCAGACAATAGAGCAGTCAGTAAGTAAATTAGGATAAGACTGTGGAAGAAGATGAAGACAGGCGTGTTGGGGCACAGTTTTAAATAGGGCGATTAGGAAAGAGCTCACCGAGGTGACCTTCTGATAGACCTGAAGGAGTGACCCATGTGGTACCAGAGGAACATCCTAGACAAAGAGAAACAGCAGTGCAAAGGCCCTGAAGCCAGAGTGTACCTACCCCATGGAGGCCAGGGGTCAGGGGTGGGGCCGGGGGCGGGGAGCTGGCGGGGTGGGTGGGGGGAGGGATTGTGGGAGGACATCAGGTCAGAGCCATGGCAGGGCCCACCTTGTGCAGGATCTGCAGGCTGTCCTGAGGACGTCGCATCTACCCTGAGCGGTATGGGACACCTCAGAAGGTTTTGCGCAGGAAGTACAAGATCTGGCTTAGATTTTAATGGGACCACTCAGGCTGCCAGGTTGAAAGTAGTCTGAAAGGGTGAGGTAGACCCAGGGAGGCCAGCTTGGAGGCTTTAGGAAGAGGCTTTAGGAAGAGACAGGGCAGAATCTGGAGCACATTTGAAAGAAGAGCTAACAGGATTCACTGAAGGATTGAATGTGGGTGCAAGAGAGAATGTTGGCATCGAGGATGATCCAAGGTTTGGGGCCTGGGCAGCTGGAAGAGGGGGTGGCCACCCACTGAGATGGGAACAATCACGTGGGAGCAGTGTGTGGCAGGCAGGACCAGGAGTTCACTGTTAGGCACAGCGTGTTTGAAATGCATAATAGAAAGTGGTCGTGCGGAGTGGGTGGTGGGAGTCCTAGGTACAGTGGTCTGGACAGCAATAAGCCTCTGAGAGCCATTCAGTGGCATTTGAAACCATGAGACTGGATGAAATCTTAAGATAATGAAGATAAATGGTTTAAAAGGCCACTTGCTTTAGAGCTTGTGTTTTTAATTATCCAGAGTCATGAATGGGTGGCCGATGACTAATGGGCTGGCTACCCCCAGAGCATGGCAGGCTGGGCCCCTGCACCTCTCCCCAGGATCCTCTCCCAGGCTAGCAGGGCACCAGGACGCAATTAATTATGCTTGTAAATGAGGAGGCTTCTGCGACGGAGAAACAGGGAGGGGCAGGCTGCAGCCCCGTCACCTCTGAACCTCTTGACATTTCATGGGAAAACGGTGTCATTTTAGCATTTCGTTCCTTGGTGAGGCTTAAATTTCAGCTTCCGGAAAACTGACAGAGAGCCTGGGATGGGCGCCTAGGGCTATCTTTGCTCCCTGCGGCTTTATATAACTCAGACCTTTTCCCCACAGCCATCCACAAGTCCGGCTTCTGTAGGTGGTGCCAATAAGATTAAGTATTTAGCGCCCACTATATTTTGTGCGGGGTATTTCTGACAAAATGTTTCCTGCCTCCATGGTGATCTCTCAGTAAACAGAATACCTTGGAGGAGGGTGGCATGCTGTGTGGCACGGGGGCTGCTTACCTACCCCCTCCCTCCCCTTTTTCTTGTTAATCATTAGCCTGGCTGAAGTTCCTCTTCAATGATCTAGTTTTCCCTAAAAATCACTCCCAAATACTTCTTTGAGGTCACCATGTAAATGCTCAAGCAGGAATTATGGAGAAGCTCAAACTCTCAGCCTGGGGACTTCCCTGGAGGTCCAGTGGTTAAGACTCCGTGCTTCCAATGCAAGGGGCACACGTTTGATCCCTGGTCGGGGAACTAAGATCCCACATGCAGCACGGCGCAGCCAAAACATAAAGACAGAAAGCAAAACACAAACAAAAAAAGTCAGCCTGCCACCATTTTACTGGATTTGAGTACCATTAGCTCCAGTCATTTTCCCAGGAAAATGGGGAAGGGTTTTTAGGAAGAGCCTGATGTCAGGACAGCCAATGCCCAGCTTGCAGGGACTGTGAGGGCTCAGCCCAGCCTTACAGATAAGAAGCCTCAGAGGGTCTCCCAGCCACGCATGCCTGCACAGGACTGGCAGTGGGACACCAGAAATGGAGCACACTTGAGTTGGGGGTCCCCCTCTGCTCCTGTTACCTTCTCTCCTGCTCTGTGGAAGATTTCATCACCATCACCATCTGTACCACCTCTGGATCCTTTGGGCCTACTGACTAGAGGCCAAAGGATGACTTTCAGCCCCCACAGAAGTGCCACAGGGGTGCCCGCTCTAACCCCCAGCTCAGCTTCTGCTCCCCACTCCTTCCTCAGAGAGATACACGGACAATACTGCTCTCATTTGTTTTTTTTAAATATGCTGCTTTTTTAAAAAATAAATTTACTTATTTATTTATTTAGTTTTGGCTGCGTTGGGTTTTTGTTGCTGTGCACGGGTTTTCTCTAGTTGCGGCGAGCAGGGGCTACTCTTGGTTGCAGTGTGAGGGCTTCTCATTGTGGTGGCTTCTGTTGTTGCGGAGCATGGGCTCTAGGCGTGCGGGCTTCAGTAGTTGTGGCTCGCGGGCTCTAGAGCGCAGGCTCAGTAGTTGTGGCGCACGGGCTTAGTTGCTCCACGGCATGTGGGATCTTCCCGGACCAGGGCTCGAACCCGTGTCCCCTGCATTGGCAGGCGGATTCTTAACCACTGCGCCACCAGGGAAGTCCCTGCTCTTATTTTTTGCTGCTCCCTCAACAGATTCATTCCTCCCAGCCAGGCACAAAGCTGAAGGCAAGAGTGAGCTTGTAAACAGTCTAGAGTCATGTCGGGCAGGGAATCAGCCAGCATCCTAGCACAGACTGCTGGAAAGGCGGAACAAGCAGGAAGAGCCAGAGCTAAGGCATCGGCTGAACTCCCACCCAGCAAATGCAGGCTCCCCCAAAAGGCCTCCGCAAGTGGGGGAAGAGCCTTAGACCAGGAGGGGTGAGCTTTGGCTGGTGGTTCCAGAGATGGGGACTCTGGCATGGCCAGGGGGCTGACTTTTCAGTAGTCAACTGCTTGGGGTAGTGGGTAGAGAGAAAACTTGGAAGCAAAGGGAAGTTTGGGGACATTCTTCCCAGAATAGCTTTAAAAATAGGACAGCTTTACAAACCACCTAGGATGATTGAAAGCAGGTGGGATTGAAGCAGATGCCCTCTGGAGATGCCTGTCAGACCCAGAGTTTGTCAGAACTCTGTAGGTTTTCCTGATTGTTCAGTAGATCTCAGAACGCAGCTTAAGACATCCCTTCCCCCAGGCCCCCTGAGTACACAGCGTGAGAGTCAGTATCTGCCAGAAAACAGGCCCGCAAACACCTGTGGAGGGAGGGATGGAGGGAGGGAGAGAGGGAGGGGAGAAGGGAGGGAGGGAGGGAGGGATGGTTGTAGACTCTAAATTCACCAGCTAGAGTCCTATGTGGCGATCCATGACAGAGACCACAGAAATCACAAGTGGTTAGTTTTGCCTTCACTTCCTGTGTTGGCTTTACCTGATGTTACTTTCACGTTAGGAAGAAGCCATGTTTTGGAAGCAATTGGCATTACTCCAGGCCAGGTATTTTGATCCTCAGGCTGTAAGGTTGCCTTCTCCTTGAAGGATGACATATCCAACCAGGACTCAGGTGCTGGAGGGAGGCCCATCTGCTGCCCTAAGTTCCTGGGTAATCGCCATTCCCTGCCAGCATCCCTGTGGGCCTTTGCTTCTTCCCCAACGTCATTTCTCCAAGGTCTTCAAATCCCTTGGGTTATAATGACTTGCAGTTGGTGAGAAATGGGCTGTCTCACGAGCCACCACAGACGCGAGCCTGTATATCACCTTTTCATTCGGCCAGGATTGTTGTAAGGACTCCCCAGATTAAAAGAAGCTTGTAGTGAAGTCTTCCATTTAATGAAGATGTTTGTTGGGAGGAAAAAAAATCACTTCTTAGTTTTATTTATTTATTTAAGTTTCTTAAAATGGCTTATAAAGAGGTGCTTGTATTCTCCGAACTCTTTCGAATATGTGGGTTGTATTTTCCCCAGGAGCTTACTAACCTGGGGGGTATGACCAGATCGCCTTCCTCTGGATCCCCAGAATGGGGTTGCGCACTTGAGTATGCATCCCTTCTTTTTTTTTTTTTTTTTTTTTTGCGGTACATGGGCCTCTCACTGTTGTGGCCTCTCCCGTTGCGGAGCACAGACTCCGGGTGCGCAGGCTCAGCGGCCATGGTTCACGGGCCCAGCCACTCCGCGGCACGTGGGATCTTCCCGGCCACTCCGCAGCACGTGGGATCTTCCCGGCCACTCCGCGGCACGTGGGATCTTCCCGGACCGGGGCACGAACCCGCGTCCCCTGCATTGGCAGGCGGACTCCCAACCACTGCGCCACCAGGGAAGCCCCACCCCTTCTTTTTTGTCACTTGCTTGATGACTCAGAATTCTGTGTGCGGAAGAACTTCAGACCCTCTCTCTTTGTGTAAGAGTTTAATGCTTATGGAAAATGGAATTATTTTCCCCCCAAAAGGAAGGAACCTTAACCATCCCTGCCTTGGGAAAGCCGACTTCTTTGCCATCCACAGAACTAAGCCTGGCACCACCTTTCACGTGCTGGTGCTGGAGTGGCAGGCTTAGGGCAGAGGAGGGAAACACCTACTGAGGGACCACTTTTGAAAATGGCAAACATTGCCACACTCAGCCTTTTTTTAGCCTTTGGATCAGTGAGGGTTTATGCACAGGAAGAGGGGACTTGCTGGAGGTGGTTAGAACAGAAAGCAGCTTTTCAACGTGAACGACCATATCTGACCTTGCAGTGATGCCCATGCATCCTGCCCTGCACACTTGGACATGTGTACCCCGCAGCCACCCCGAGGCTGACTGGGGAGCAGGACCTAGAATTAGAACAGGCTAACCTCTCTTACATACTCGTGGCTTCTGGAATATTCGTAAGTGCTCTCGAGATACTTGTGCAATGGGAATTCTGAGTTAGAGACCTACAGCTTCCTTAGGGCCATCCTTTACACCGCCCAAGCTTTTCTCTGACAGCTGGAGTCAGATGTGCCCAGCACAGAGTAAAAAGGGCCATGTCAGCAGCCTGCACTGACAGCCTTCCTGGCCTGGGTCCCCGATGTCCTTGTCAAAGACCCCCATAGACTCCAGGGCCTCCTGTGATCAGTCACCCTACAGCTGATTTCCCATGGTGCTACCTCTAATTTTCTAAACTATCCCTAATTTTCTTCCCTTCAGATCCCACCTGTCTTAAGTCTGGTTTTTCTCATAGAAGGGCAAGTTTCTGATCAGTTGAAGTGTGCCAGTGTGATTTGTAGTCGATGTTTTACCCTGTGGTTTGACTGGGGGGTTGCTGGAGAAACAAAGTCTTATCCTAAAGGTGCAGTGTGGATGGGGCGCCCTCAGGCACCATGCATGCTGGTTGCAGGGGAAATGCTGTAAGGCACAGAGGGGCCTTTGGGCTCACTCCACAGAGGCCCACACTTCTAGGTCTGCAGCCGTCCTCTACCCCATGGGACAGGATTCAGGCATCTGGATCTCACAGGTCACAGTATCTATGACAGGTAGTAGGGCATGTTGTATGAACCCATTCTTCAGATGGGGCTCAGCAAGGCCAGGTGATTGCCCAAGCTCACACAGTGCTCTCTGCACTCTCCTTGGATGTTTGCTAAGGAAGCAGAGCCTTCTGTGGCGGGCAGAGCCGGTGACCTGTGAAGGGACATGACATCAGGCCCTCTCCACTCCTCTCACCCAGTCAGAACATCACATGTCACCTGGGTAACCCTTCCTCTGCCTGCAGCAGATCCAGCACCACCAAGGGCCGGCGCGGCAGGGAGGAGGTGCCAGACACGACTGGTACCTCCGGCTTCCTGCCCTTTCTTTCTGCAGACCTGTGAGCACGCTGGCGTTATTTTTATCTGGGGACACAGGCGTGGGAAGTATTTGTCAGTGTCATCTGGTAAACGCAGTTGAATTATCTGTTGTCCAAGGCACCCCCAAATAAGTAGTGTTAAGTGTGCCAAGCTGTTCACATTTAAAAATACAGTCAGACTGATGAAAGATAATTTGCTCACAGAGCTAACATCACAACCCAAGCACAGAGCTGTCAGTGCCAGAGCCCAAACTTTATTTTTACCCTCTTGGGGTTTTGAATCCCCCATGCTTTTCTTTAAACCATCATTCTGTATCTATAATCCACAAGAGGGGAAATGGCCACAGTGTGCGGACTGGGTGCAGGGGCAGGTTTTACACGCCACTGCGTTGTCTGCTGAGTTAACTCGAGCTCCATTCTGAGCCCAGTGAAGTAGCTGCTTGGCGCGCAGGTGTGTGTCCTATGCAGCCCCTAGAAGGTTTCTAAAGACAGTTGCAAGGTGCCCCCTCATAGGCCTTACCTTACACTAGATGGAGCCCCTCACTGCTTTGTTTCCCAGTGTTATTCAAGGACCTCTGCATCTTGCTGGGTCCTAATAAGTCGCCCCAGTGCGGGCAGGAGTGTGCAAGGGATCACTCCAGGCAGTGGCTCTCAGCTGGGGGTGATTTTGCCCCCAGCAGACGTTTGGAAATGTTGAACTATTTTTGGTTTCTACAGCTATGAGCGAGGGTGGGGACTGCGACTGGCCTCAAGTGGGTAGAGACCTACAATGCACAAGACACCCCCTGCCAAAAAGAATAATCCAGTCCAAAATGTCCAGTGTGCTGAGATTAGGCAAGCCCACTCTAGCAGATGGCGCCTCCTCCACCATCCAGCGTGTGGCTTGACAGGAGGTGCCTGGTCAGCAAGACCACAGGTGGGGAAAGTGACCAGTGGTGGCCAGCAGCTCTTGATCACGTGAATCAATTCAGGAAGGGTCTATTGAGCCAACTACCTTGCGCAAGGTCAGGACCAAGCTGGACTTTAAGGGGCTGGTGGACCGTTGCTGGTCCATCCATGAGGACCAACCACCCAGTCTTGTAGAGCTCTCTCAGCTCACCAGGTGACTGCATGTCCATTGCCTTATTCAATCTTCACCACCACTCATGGGCCTGATGGACAAGTATACTTGGCTTCATTTTGCGGATGACCCAACTGAGGCCCAATGAGGTGAATAACTTGCCCAAAGTCACATAGCCCCAAAATGGCAAGTCTTGGTCTTCCCGCTAGATGCTTTCTTAGTAAGGATGACATACCCTTTCTGATCTCAGAGGTCCCTCTTCTTTCTTGGGTCATGTTGGATCCCATATGGATGAGGAATCATTCCTTCCTTGCATCCACCTTAATATGAATGGAGACATGACTAAGGGCAGGATGAGCTTCCCATCTTAGCATCTACCATCTTCCCTAAGAAACTTCCCTTTCTAGGGTGGCCAAGGGGTGGGAATTCAGACAGATCACACCTGCCGTGGAGGTCCTTGGGCCCTACCTGGGGAAGGCCAAGGAAGCAAGGAGGAGCCCGTCATCCATTGAGTCTCTCCCTGGCCAGGCAGTTTTCATTCTTGCTGTGTCTAGCCCTGTTACCCTTTCCCGCATGGAGAATGTGAGACTGTGGGAGGTCTTGGGGTTTGCCGAGGTCTGAGGGCTGGGCAGGAGTCTGATGATCCAGGCCTGTCTGGCTTAGAGGCCATGGTGCATACTCTTGACACACCAGTGGTTTTCAAACATTTTTAGCAGCAGAGTTATTTTTTCCAAACTCGATTTCGGGCATATCCTCCACCATGTGAAACAGATCCAGCAGAGGGGCTCTGCCTGGAACCAAGGCGTTCGGAGCCTGCCCACCCGACCCCCGTCACCCACCCCCAGTGTTGGCCCGAGGCTCCTTGGAACAACACGAGGCCCCATCTGGTCTGCGGCCTGGAGCTCACGGCTCATCGAGAGAGCCTGAGCGCTTCCTTTGGGGCCACCCGAACCCCTGCAGCGCTGAGCACAGAGCAGACATCAAGTCCAGATGGGTAGGACCAAAGGGAATGGCATGTTGCAACAGCGGGGACTGTTCAGACAGAGCCTGATGCAAACAGCTTCCATCCAACGCTTCCATCCACATCTTTGCAAAAGATACCAGGCATGATGATCACCTCCACATCCATATCCCCATACGGTCTCCAGAGGTAGGGCAGGAGCCAGGATCCCCATTTCACAGATGCAAATTTTGGCCTTCCCTGAGCCCACTGCACCTCAAGGCCTTCTCCTCTGCCCCGTCTCTCGCTGCGTGCCCCACCTATAGCTGTTGCTTAACTGTCGTCTGGTAAACATTTTGGGATACAGATTGATAAAAGATGTGTGCCCCCCCCCAACCATTACAGCTTCCCTGAGGGATAATGCCCCATAAATGTTAATGTGACTTCCGAAGACTTCATCTGTGGCAAAGTTCAAAGTCGCGGGTGGATTTGGGCTTCAGGCTGAGTCATTCTGGAATCCCCATTAAAGGCCAAATCTTTTCGTGTGCAATTCAAGGGGTTTTCTCAAATTCTATAAATAGTTTAATAATGCCTGTGTGATCATCTATTTTTATCGCTAGCCTTCCAGACAGTTTCAGAAGTAATGTGGCTGCTCACTGAAAGCAGGATTTCACAAGTCTTCAGTTTCCAGTTGCTTCCAGAGCGTGGCCTGTGGGCCTGGCACTGAACAGTGGGATCCTGGACAGCGTTTCTGCCTGGACGAGGTGGCCTGACTCTCCTGGTGGAACCTGGTCTGGGCAGAAACTCTGGGAGCAGACTCTAGGAATCTCCAGAAAGCTGGATAAGCTGGGCTCTGGCCCCAGCTCCCACTTTCCTCCCACAGAAAACCCTGGACAAAACATTTGTCCCCTGTGTGCCTTGTTTCTCAAATTGCAGGCTGTGGGCATTGCCCCTGTTCTATTTAGGGGACTCACGGCTTTTTCCCTGGGTTTTCACATCTGTTTCATCACTCCATCACCCCACTGACCCTGTGCAGGTCAAATAGTCTCTTTCCATTTTACAGATGAGGACACTGAGGCAGATTTTTCACAGACCGGCCTGATAGTCACACGATGCCGTGCCCAAACTAGACTCGTTGCCCTTTATTTTACAGTTCCTCAAGCTGAGGCCATGGTGAGCATGCCCCCAGCCCACTCCCCACCCTCTCCACACAGAGCTCTGCATAACGGATGAGACCTACCTGGGCCGTGGCCAGACCCTGGTGGATACCTGCCTCCAAGCCCATGGCCACTCTCTGGGCAGGACAGCAGCCAGGCAGGGAGGAATCCCAGTTCTGCAGAGTCAACAGCTGGGCCCTGTCATCCGGGGGGACCTGCAGGGAAGTGCAGGGCAGAGGCAGGCAGCTGTCCTATGTACAAGTGGGTCTTTTCAAACAGGATGCCTTTGGGTGAGAAAGAACAGCAGAAGCAGAACTAGAGACCTGGGTTCCAGCCCTACCAGCCTCGGAAGGATGATCAGATCCCAGGATCTCTTCCTCCAGCGTAAGATGCTGTGTAGGGCAGAGGTGGCAGTGTTTGTGGGAAGTGCTTGGGAAAGAAAATTGTTATGTAAATGTATGGTGGTGTTATTACAACAACATCAGGCCTCAATAGACGAGGCCAGGGGAGGCCAGGGCGCCAGCACTGCAGAGTCTGCTGAGTGTCTGGTTACCGAGGGCTGCCCTAGGTCTGTGGACTTAAGCGCTCTGACTCACCCGTACCTGGGAAGTGGTACCTGGAAGTGTCTTCCTGAGTGAACCCTGTGACACCCTACTTGCAGGCATTCCTGCTCATCCACCTGTAGTCCTGTCAGGCAGTCTGGCCCTCTCTTCCTGCTCAGAGTTTTCCTTCCAGCCTCTTTTGAGGGCATTTCAAGGCCACAGCCACAGCAGGTGCTGGCTCCCCCTTGCCTGAGAATGAGGCTTCGTGCCTGCATAAGTGCGAGACAGAACTCCCACTGAATCAGCCCAGCTTCTCAGCTTCTTTTCACTGCACCCCAGCGCCACTACCCCGCGCCTCCTACGGATCAGCAGAGCTGAGCCTACCTGACCTGATTTTGCCAACCCAGATTTTGCTCACACCCTGGGAAGCTTGAAAAATGTCTCCAGAATATTCTAGATTAAACTGGAAGTGGCTGATGGCAGTTCCCAGCCACAGTGTATTCCCTTCACCTGGAGCCAAGTGCCAGGGAGAACGCATTCTCAGCCTCGGTGTCTGTCAGTCACAGAGAAAGTCTCCAGTGCTTTGTTTATTAATAATAATAAAGGGCCAGCATTTGGGGCATGACGTTCATGTATGTTTACTAGAACAGATTCAGGATTATCCCAATAATGTTACTCTCTCTTTATTCTTTTGGGTGGGACTCAAAGGGCAGCAGTCACAACCAGCACATGGGGAATTTGACATGATGCTCAGGAGAGTTTCAGGCACTGGTGACGGCCATGCTCATGGTTCCAGGCCAGGGTCTATGTTTGCAGTAGGCAGCTGTTGTCTCTCTCTGTCTGTGGTCTGGGGATCTGTCACAGGGCCCCACCTTGCCCAGCCACAGAGTTGGCCACGTGACTTGGGTCTGGCAAATCAGGGAACCCCGTCTCCACATCCACAGTGATTGGTCTGAGGGATGGTCATCTGACGAGCAGGGCCAATCAGAATCCTTCCCTGAGATTTGCGGGTTGGACACAGGCAAGAGGGGTCATGATAGAGACTGGAAGCTACTGACAGCCATCTTTGCCATTGCAAAGGGAGACCCAGGCAGGAGACAAAGTGGTCAACATGCACGAAGCTAAGACAGGCAGAAGCAAGAGCAGGGAGGACCAGCTCTGTCATTGTTTGAGCCCTGTGGACCAGCTGTGTTCTTGGGGACCACCCCCTTCCACCCCTGCCACATAAACCAGTTCAGGCCCTGTGTGCTTTAACTAGTTGGAGAGGGTTTCTGTCCAGCCAAGAATGCCATCTAACAGTGTCTGGGGGCAGAACAGAAGGAAGCACTGGAGTGATAAGGGCTTTGGCATCATATGGTTGGGTGTCTGGGCCGTGGCCTGTGGAGGTCAAGGCTACTCAGGGAAAGGTCCAGCCTGGAGTGGGAAGGGTAAGGACATGCCCAAAGGCAGGGCCCAGTGGACATCAGAACCCAAAGTAAGCAACCAGGTTCATGTCCCAGGGCGGAAGCTGTAGTCTCATCCTCACGCCGGCCTCTGGGGTGCCTTCTTTCTGCAGACAAGATGCAGGCCTGCTGCAAACTATTGCCCAAGCCAAAGTGACCTGCAGGTCAGAGTCCCACTGTTCCAGAGTAGAGGTACAGCTGAATCCCCAGGGCCAGGCCTCAGGGCCCAGCAGGACTGAGCCAAGACTGGCAGCTGTGGCCACACAGATGTGGCCGTGATGGCCAGCTGTGAGTGCAGCCTGGCCATACACCCCCTGGCTGGGGCCGCACACACAGCCTGCCAGAAGGAGAGGGTGGCCAGGTCTGGGGCCGGCTTCGGTAGACAGAATGACTCAGGACACAATAACCAGGAGGTCTCTCTGCCACTTGTTAAACACCTACTGTGTGTGCCAGATCCATTGCACACATCACTCTTTGAAGCCAAGGAGGTCTGTCTGACCCAGTCAGAGTGATGCCAAGACTTGGGCAATCCTTCCACCATGCTGCCCCAAGTGCGTGTGTGAAAGGCAGGGTGTGGGCTGCTACCCAGGGAGGACCATCCAAGATACAGGTGCCGGCCAGCTAGCCCATTCTCCCCTCTCCTCCTCTCCTGTTGCCAGGTTCTGCTGGAAGGATGCCTACCCAGCCTCAGCCCACCCTCCTTTCTGACTCGGCCTCATTTCATCCCCTCTTCCCTCACAGAGGAGGGGCCAACTGTCATTCTGATCAGTTCTTTTTAGTCCTAAGTCACAGAAACTAACTTGAGGTAGCTTCACATCCCTGAATCCTTCTTTCATAAGGGTACAGAGGTGTCTCATGGAGCCCAAAGGTCCCAGGAAAGGACAGGAAATGGCACATTCAGGGTTCTCTCTCAGGCCAGGGGAGATGGATCTGCCATAGTGTCTGCAGTTTCCCCTCCAGACCAGCCATCAGCCTGGGAACGCCCCTGCCTCTGCCCCTGTGACCAGGTGCCAAGAAAGGACCGTATCACCTTCTGTGAGGTGGAAGCTCCTGCCCTGGGGTCCCCCCAAATGATAATGACTGAGCAGGACAGGAACTTCCCAGGAACTACCCAGGGCCTATTTCTACCCACGGGGGGGCGGGCAAGCAGGCCCTGGGCTGAGAGAGGAGAACAGAGGAGGGAGGGGGAAGTGAGGAGGGGAGCGTGCAGGTGCGCCTCGATGGCTGCAGCAAGCAGCACTAAGGGGCAGGTGACTGAAGGGAGGCCCAAGGCGGGGGAGCAGCCAGGTGAAAACCACAGATGACCCTGTCGCAAAGGGCGACTCTACAGAATGGCATGGGCTTACTTGACGCAACCTTGAAAGGGGGAAAAAGTCCCAAATAAGCAAAGAAACCTCACCCTGTGACAAAAATGTTACCCACAAAAGTGAAACAAATGCTACGAGATGGACTGGACCAGGACTGGCACAGAGCAGTTAGGAAGAATACATCTGGGGAGTGAAATAACAGCCACAAATGAAAGAAAAGGTGGATCCTGGCAAACATACTGGCTCTGTCCTCTCAAGTCTTAAATTAAGAAAAGAATGGGGCTTCCCTGGTGGCGCAGTGGTTGAGAGTCTGCCTGCCAATGCAGGGGACACGGGTTCGTGCCCCGGTCGGGGAAGATCCCACATGCCGCGGAGCGGCTGGGCCCGTGAGCCATGGCCGCTGAGCCTGCGCGTCCGGAGCCTGTGCTCCGCAACGGGAGAGGCCACAACAGTGAGAGGCCCGCGTACCGCAAAAAAAAAAAAAAAGAAAGAAAAGAATGGTAGGAGGGTTCCCTTTTCTCCATGCCCTCCCCAGCATTTATTGTTTCTAGATTTTTTGATGATGGCTATTTTGACTGGTGTGAGGTGATACCTCATTGTAGTTTTGATTTGCATTTCTCTAATGATTAGTGATGTTGAGCATCTTTGCACTGTTGGTGGGAATATACGTTGATACAGCCACTATGGAGAACAGTATGAAGATTCCTTAAAAAACTAAAAATAGAACTACCATACAACCCAGCAATCCCACTACTGGGTATATATTTGGAGAAAACCATAATTCAGAAAGTTACATGGACCACAATGTTCACTGCAGCTCTATTTACAATAGCCAGGACGTGGAAACAACCTAAGTGTCCATCGACAGACGAATGGATAAAGAAGACGTGGCACATATATACAATGGGATATTACTCAGCCGTAAAAAGAAATGAAACTGAGTTATATGTAGCGAGGTGGATGGACCTAGAGTCTGTCATACAGAGTGAAGTAAGTCAGAAAGAGGAAAACAAATACCATATGCTAACACATATATATGGAATCTGAAGAAATGGTACTGATGAACCTAGTGGCAGGGCAGGAATAAAGATGCAGATGTTAAGAACAGACTTGAGGACACGGGGGAAGGGGGGGCTGGGACGTAGGGAGACAGTAACGTTGACATACAGGCACCACCAAACGTAAAATGGACGGCTGGTGGGAGGCAGCCGCACAGCACGGGGAGATCAGCTCGCTGCTTTGTGACCACCTAGAGGGGTGGGATAGGGAGGGTGGGAGGGAGACACAAGAGGGAGGGGATATGGGGATACGTGTGTGCATAGAGCTGATTCACTTTGTTGTACGGCAGAAACTAATACAACATTGTAAAGCAATTATACTCCGATAAAGATGTATTTTTTAAAAAAAGAACTCAGGAAAGAAAAAAAAAAGAAAAGAAAAGAATGGGGGCAGCCTGTTCCCTCTGAACAGGTTGGCCTCTTAAAGAAGAGCTGTCTGATCACGTAGCATGGAATCTTTACCCACACGTTCACCAAATGCCTGCTATGAGCCAGGTACCATTCTAGGGGACGTGGCAATGGATAAGACAACAAGACTCCAGACCTAGTGAAACTTTCTTTCTAGTGAAGGGTCAGATCATCAACAAATACAGGACCTGATACAGATGGTAAGGGCTAGGAGGAAAATAGAGCAGGGCCAGACGATGAGCCCTGGGGGCTACTGTCTTAGAGAGACAGTTAGGGGAGGCCCCCCTGAGGAGGCAACATGGGAGCAAAAGCCTGAAGGAAGGGAAAGTTTGCGCCGAATAAAAAACAGAGTACCTTCTATTTGAAAACAACTTTCCTCTTGCCAGTATAAAGAATTCTGGCAAATAGTCTTTTTAAGCCCTCCAACCAATGGCCTGGGGGACTGGGATCAACTCATTGCTGGTGGGCTGTCACCAGCTCCCCAAGACCCACCCCTCTCACGTTTCATCGTGACTTCTCAAGGAAAAAGAAACTTCCTGCCAGCAGTAAATAAAAGGGCACTTTCTCCTCCGCACTGGGGACATCGCAGCAGCATCTACCTCTCTGCACAGAAACAAACCAGAGTCACCAGGGATGTAGAATGTGGATGGGCAAATTTCCCTTGGTCATTTGTTTTAGGAGAAGGAAATGATGGTGAGTTTGCATGGATTGGTGGGGCTGCCATCTACTTCAGGAAGCTTCAGAATACACTAAGATCCTTGTGTTGCCCTAATGTCTCCCGTCTCTCAGGGCACCATCTCCCTGCTGCAGCCGCTGGCCGCCCGGTGGGGGGGTTCCCCCTTTGCCTGTATGCAGCTGTTTTTGGCTTGACCACAGGACTCTATCATGCCAGAGTTCATGTGGTTATCCAGAGCAGGGAAGAATTTCCCAGAATGCCTTGAGAAACCTGAGACACTGAATGGCTTTCAGGGCTTATTGATGTGGCCGGTGCAGGAAATAGCAGTACGTCAATAAATAGTTTTAGGCAGGAAACGAGGCTTAAATGGTAGCCTTAAAGTTTGGGGAAAGGCACTAGGGGTTGCTGGGAGGGAGCCTGCCAGTCAGATGAGAACCTGGAGCCAAATACCAGTCTTTGAAATGGCTGCCACCAATCTGAGGCCCCTTGCTGGTTCTGGATGCAAAAGGCTGAGGTTGAAGGCAGTGCTGGAGACCCAGGGGATGGCTGGTTTCAGCTGGCAAAAAAGAGCTCCTTGTTCCAGGGGAGAAGTTGGCAACCTACAACGTATGCGCCCAGAAGAGACACATAGGCTGGCTTTTGGTGGCCTCTGGGCTGGGCAAGTTCACAACCCACTTCCCCACCCTTGTAGTGAGAATCACCACTAGCTGGCAGGTCACTCCAAGAGTTTCGATGTCCTAATCAAAAAAATCAAGGAAAAGGGTCACGATCTGCCAGTTTCTTTTTAAGTAACTGTTTTTCTGACTATAAAACTAAACTTTCTCAGAAAAGTGGGGAAATTCAGAAAATAATAAAATGTAAAAAATAAAGGTCATCCATAATTCCACTATTGAGAAACAACTACTGTTAACACTTTGGATATTTCTCATCTTTTTCCTTATATAAAAAATTTGTTTTTATTCATGGGCGAGATTATATAATATTTGCAAGTTTGCGTTTTCTTTTTTTTTTTAATTTATTTATTTATTTATTTATTTATTTTTGGCTGCATTGGGTCTTCGTTGCTGCGCTCGGGCTTTCTCTAGTTGCAGTGAGCGGGGGCTACTCTTCATTGTGGTACGCAGGCTTCTCATTGTGGTGGCTTCTCTTGTTGCGGAGCACGGGCTCTAGGTGCACGGGCTTCAGTAGTTGTGGCACGCGGGTTCGGTAGTTGTGGCTCATGGGCTCTAGAGCACAGGCTCAGTAGTTGTGGAGCACAGGCTTAGTTGCTCCGTGGCATGTGGGATCTTCCCGGACCAGGGCACAAACCCATGTCCCCTGCATTGGCAGGCAGATTCTTAACCACTGCGCCATCAGGGAAGTCCCTGCTTTTGTTTTTTCACTTGGCATTACACAGCCATTTTCCCAAGCTGTTATAAACTTCTCATAAACGTAATTTTAATGGGTCCATGAATCATCATTTACTTAATCATTCCCCTATTGTTGGATGCTTAAGTTGTTGAATTTTTGTGTGTATTAAGCTTATTTTTCCTGTTATTTTAAATTATTTCCTTATGATAATTATCCAGAAGTGCAATTACTGGATCAAACAATAAGAACACTTGAAAGGCTTTTTTTTTTTTTTTTTTAGCTGCATTGGGTCTTCTTTGCTGCGCACGGGCTTTCTCTAGTTGTGGCGAGCAGGGGCTACTCTTTGTTGCAGTGTGCAGGCTTCTCATTGCGGTGGCTTCTCTTGTTGCGGAGCACAGGCTCTAGGCTCACTGGCTTCAGTAGTTGTGACACATGGACCCAGTAGTTGTGGCTCGCGGGCTCTAGAACACAGGCTCAGTAGTTGTGGCACACGGGCTTAGTTGCTCCGCAGCATGTGGGATCTTCCCGGACCAGGGCTCCAACCCGTGTCCCCTGCATTGGCAGGCGGATTCTTAACCACTGTGCCACCAGGGAAGTCCCCAAAGGCTTATTTTAAGATTTTTTTCAGGAAAGTGATACGAGTTTACATGGCCCATATTATGAGAGTGCCTGTCTCACTTCATCTTTACCAGCAGTGACAATTACTGGTTTTTAAGCTTTGCTAATATAGAAGGTGGGAAAAAATGATATTTTCATTCATTTGATAGCTACTGAGATTTAATTTCTTTTTATATATTTGTCAGCAATTTATGTTTTCACATATGAATTATCTTTTAATGCCCTTTCCCGTTTTGTCCATGATTTAGGGATTTAGTACTTTTAATATCAATTTGAACAAGCTACTTAAATATTAAGACCATTACCTTTTGTCACATTTATTGCAGATATTTTTCCTGGTGTATCCATTGCCTTCTAAGTGTGTTTATAATATTTTGATTTTTGATGCATTCCTCTTGTTTTAATTTATAAGGCCCTTCTCCATCCAGAAATTTGATAAATACTTTAATTTTCTTCAAGTTCTTATGGTTTGTCCTTTTTTTCTTTAACATTTACCTCTATTTCATCTGGAATTCATTTTAGGGGCCAGTGTGAAAGGAGACTCTAAATTATCCACTCCACCCCACACCCACCCCGACGTAGACAGCTGTTTCTGCATCATTGCTTGAGTGAATAATGCTTCCTTTGCTACTGATTTGTGGTTCTCTAGGGGCCATGTGATAAACCCTTATGGATGCCAAATTTGTTTCTAGGCTATCTGATCTAGCTATTCATTCTTATGTCAGTTCCACACCCTTTTAATTATTAAAGCTTTAGGGTAGGTGAAAGTAATATAACTCTTTCCAATTTTGTTCTATTTTGTTTTTAGCTATTTCCCTATTATTCTTTCAAATTACTCTTAGGATGTTTTTTTTCAAGTCTCCATTTCCCCTTTCTCTCCAAAACATTCCCGTTGGAATATGGAGTACAAATTGGTGTTAAACTTGTGAATTATTTCAAGGAAAATTACCATCTTTTCAGTGCTGTCTACCCATTAAGGAATATTATGTGTTTCTTCACTTGTTTAAGACTTTCTCTTAAATTTCTCTGTTCAGTTTTGCAATTTTCTTCATAGAAATCGCACATTTCTTAATAATGTCATTTAAGAACTTTTATTGCTTACTAAATGAGTTTTTGTGCATTAAAATGTCTCACTGACAAAAAAAAGAATAAAAAAAGTCTCACTGGTTAATTCTGTCATAAAAAAGCTGTTGATTTTTGTATATTAAGTTTACATCTAAATACTATTAATTAGTTACTAAACTCTCTTGTTAATTCTGATCTTTATTAGAGAGTTCTCTTGGGTTTTTCACATATATAATCTTATCAAAGCATTTTACCTCTTTCCTTCCAAAGGTCATGGATGTTGCTGCTGTTTTTTAATCAGGCCTATTGATATTATGTGTATAGATGTACTGATACTATATCAGCCTTGCCTTTCTGGAATAAAATCTACTTGGTTATAATGTATCTATTTGTTAGTATTTCATTTAGGACTTTTATGTCTACTCACATTAGAAAGATTAGCCCATAGACTTCCTTATTTGTAATTTACTATCATTATGAGATTTTGGTAATAAGGAATGGGAAAAGCTTATTTTTTCTGTGTTCTGGACCAGTTTACATAGCACAGCAGATATCTAATTTTTTGAAAATGTGAATCAACTTACCTACAAGAGTCATAAGTTTAGAGACCTCCTTATAATATGTAATTCAGAACTTTTCATTTTATGATTTTCTGTCTTTTCTGGCTTTTAATTTATTTTTTCAGTGAAGTTCGGTGATATTTATTTTCTAAAAAAGCACCTATTTCATCATTTTTTCCAAAATCATCATCATAGAGTGGTAAATAGTTCTTATTGTGCTTTTTAAGCTACTCCATATCTGTTTACATATATTGTTCATATTTCTTTTTTCTTTTTTTCTTTTTTTTTAGTCATTGCAGTTTTTTATTGAAGTATAAAAAATTGATTTACAATGTTGTGTTAGTTTCAGGTGTACAACAAAGTGATTCAGTTATACATATATATATTTTTTCAGATTCTTGTCCCCTATGGGTTATTATAAAATACTGAGTATAGTCCCCTGTGTTACACAGTAGGTCCTGTTGGTTATCTATTTTGTATATAGTAGTGTGTTTATGTTAATCCCAAACTCCTAATTTATCCCACCCTTCCTTTCCTTTTTGGTAACCATACGTTTCTTATGTCTGTGGGTCTATTTCTATTTTGTATATAAGTTCATTTGTATCAAAATTTTTTTTTTTTTTAGATTCCACATATAAGCAATATCATATGATATTTGTCTTTCTCTGTCTGGCTTACTTCACTTCATATGATAATCTCTAGGTCCATCCATGTTGCTGCAATTGGCATTATTTCATTTTCTTATGGCTGAGTAATATTCCATTGTATAAATACACCACGTCTTCTTTATCCATTCATCTGTCGATGGACATTTAGGTTGCTTCCATATCTTGGCTATTGTAAATAGTGCTGCAATGAACATTGGGGTGCATATATCTAGTTTTCTCCAAATATATGCCAAGGAGTGGGATTGCTGGATCATATGGTAGCTCTATTTTTAGTTTTTTAAGGAAACTCCATACTGTTCTCCACAGTGGATGTGCCAGTTTACATTCCCACCAACAGTGTAGAAGGGTTCCTTTTTCTCCACACCCTCTCCAGCATTTATTATTTGTAGACTTTTTGATGATGGCCATTCTGATTGGTGTGAGGTGATACCTCATTGTAGTTTTAATTTGCATTTCTCTAATAATTAGCAATGTTGAGCATCATATTTCTAATTTATTTCTGTTTCTGCTTTCTTGTTTTTACATATACTTTCCTTTCTTTATTTTCTAATTAATTAATTTCTGTATTTTGTCCTTTCATATATTTCCTTAGTTATTGGTGGTTTTCTAAGTCTTTTGAGTTGAATATACAAATTAACACTGTTCAATAGAAGTATAACATGGCCCACATATGTACTTTTAAATTTAATATTGTATTGTACTATACCCAATATATTCAGAATTTCAACATATAATCAGTATTTCTAAAATATTAGACATTTTACATTCTTTTTTCCATACTATGTCTTTAAAAACTAGTGTCTATTTTACACAGACAGCACATCTCAGTTTTTTAGAGGCACGTTTCAAGCACTCAGTAGTCAGTTTAGGGGATATATTTGCTTCCTTTTTATTTTTTAATTTTTTAAATAAATTTATTTATTTTTGGCTGCGTTGTGTCTTCGTTGCTGTGCGGGCTTTCTCTAGTTGTGGTGAGCAGGGGCTACTGTTCGTTGCAGTGTGCGGGCTTCTCCTTGCCGTGGCTTCTCTTGCTGGGGAGCATGGGCTCTAGGCACACAGGCTTCAGTAGTTGTGGTGTGTGGGCTCAGTAGTTGTGGCTCGCGGGCTCTAGAGCACAGGCTCAGTAGTTGTGGTGCACGGGCTTAGTTGCTCCACGGCATGTGGGATCTTCCCAGACCAAGGCTCGAACCCCTGTCCCCTGCATTGGCAGGCGGATTCTTAACCACTCTTCCACCAGGGAAGTCCCCTTGCTTCCTTTTTAAATAGCCAAAATAGTTAAGACTATAAATTTACCTTTCATTATAGCTTTGACCACATCACACAAGTTTTTACAGCTCTTTGTTTCCTAAATCTATTATTGTATATTTGATTACATCTTCATTCCATCTTTCTTTAGGAGAATGCCTTTTAAACAAGTAATTGGCTATTTTTTAAATTGTTCTTAATTCTTAGTCCAAGTATGTAACCTATACAGTTTCTGTATTCTGACATATGTCGTAGAATCACAGCTTATAATGAGGTTTGTTTCAATTTTGCCTTATTCATTACACTATTTAAGTCATCTAAGTAATATATTTTTTGTTCATTTAATCAGCAAAAGAATACTAGTGATTCATTTTCCAATACTATTTTTCTATCTTTTTTTTATGTTTTAATAGCTTTTGTTTTATGTAGTTTGAGGCTGTGCTATACCGTATATATGTTATTTATTATGGATTGTATTTTTATCTATATAAATAATTTTTATTTTACTTAATGAATGTTATCTTGAGAACTACTTTGATTTTACTTGTGTTTTACTTTTATTTTATATCTATTAATGGCTACTAGTGTTTTAATATTTTTAAAAGCACACTTTAATGTCTATTTCTCTATTTATCAAACTTAAGAAAGAAGCAATAACCTGCGAATCTTTATGGTCTAAATTATGAAATTTTGTGTGCTTACAAGTCTTCTCTCCTTCTCCCACCAGTATTCATCAGTCTTAAGTAATTTAACCTTGGATTATTAGGTTACTACTACTATGAAATTCTTATTCAGATTACATTTATTTATTAAATATCTTCTCTCTCGAGGATTATTTCTGGAGTTTGACTCAGTCTCATAACCAAAATTATAATTACTTATTTTGATTTAACTTCATAAATCTACCTGGTTTCAAGTTTTCACTTCTGGCCCTTCTATACCATGATTTTCTCAGAGTTGAGTAGTAAATTTTTTTTGGCTGGAGCATGCATTCAAGAAAGTTTTTGAGTTTTAAGTTATTTTTAATGGTGCTTTAGGAAAGCATAAATTTATCATCTCAACCATTTTCTAAGTGTACAGTTTAGTCATGTTAGTTATAGTCACATTGTTATGTAATCAATCTCCAAAACTTTTTCATCTTAGAAAACCAAAATTCTAATCCATTAAACAACTACTTATTGCCCTGTCTCCTCAGCCTCTGGCAACCATCATTCTACTTTCTGTTTCTATGAATCTGACTACTCTGGATACCTATATAAGTGGAATCATACAGTATGATGATGATTCTCTTGGTCCCTTTGTTCTGTGTATTCTGGTGTCCTTTTTGCAACTGGTTTATTTCACCTAGCATAATGTCCTTAGGGTTCACCCATGTTGCAGCATGTATCAGAATGTTCTAAGATTTAATAATATTCCATTGTATGCATATACTACATTTTGTTCATCCATTCCTCCGTCAGTGGACACTTGAGTAGATTTCACCTCTTGGCTCTTATGAATAGTGCTCCTTTGAACATGGGTGTGCAAATATCTCTTCAAGACCCTGCTTTCAGTTCTTTTGTATATATCCCCAGAAGTGGAACTATTGGATCATATTGGTAATTTTATTTTTAAGTTTTTGAGGAATCACTATACTATTTTCCATAGCAGCTGCACCATTTAATTCTTTTAAAGATAAGCATGTGGGTGGGATTTTTTAAAAATCTGCTTGTGTAAAATGTCTTTGTCTTGCTTTCACTCATAGCTAGGTGTGTTCTTGTCACCTCAAACATATGAAGATGTTGCCTCAGTGTCTCTGAATTTTAACATCAATTATAGAAGTATAAGGCCAACCATATTTTTGTTCCTTTGTAAGAAACCTAGGGGTTTTTTTTCCTTCAAAGCTGTTTTTAGAATTTTTCCTTTTCCTTGAAATTAAAAAAAAAGAAAATTCTCCTGCTAAGTATAAATAGTGGGGCTCTGGAACACTGTGAACCCTTTTTGCCTGAAGAGTCAGCTCTTTTTTTTGTCGTTCTGTTTTGTTTGTTTTCAACTTTAAGTTTCTCTCTCGGGTTCCTTTGTTCTGTGTATTCTGATGTCCTTTTGAAAACCTCTGTAATTCATGTCCACTCTCTGTCTTCTCTCTCCTTTTTCTTCTTTCTTTTTTTAAGCTATGGCTTTGTCTTCAGCTCTCTAGGTGTTTTCCAAGTCTGTCTCATGTATCACTTTCTCTGCAGTATCCATTCTATCCTTTATTGCTTCCAATTCACATTTCACTTTGCTGTGGATTTCTGACTTCCTTTGGTTCTCTCCTATCCCCATTTCCAGTCTCATACTGCATCTCAACCTAAGGTTTTTTTAACTAATCACATGTCACAGAGTCTATGTTGTTGTTCTTAACAGACAGACGAGCCCACGCGTTTGTAGTTGGGTTTTTTGTTTTATTTATCTTTGCTTTATTGTGGTTGACATTTTCAGAGTTATGCGTTTCCATCAGATCTTCAAGATAATGCTCCCCTACTCTGCAGTGCAGGATTTTTCCACAGATGCCATGGCTCTCTGCTCCTCCCTGACCCTTGAATGAGAAAGGCTGGCTTTGGTTTTGGTGTTAGCTGTGCAGATCATCCTTACGAGTTGCTCAGTGTCCGCTGAGGGAATAGGAGAGTCTCCCCTCAGACCTGAAGCTGGTGGCTTCATGTGCCCATCCCAAATTCAATATCCCATATTTAGCAGGCCTTCAGTCTCCTAGTGAGTTCTACTAGCCCAAACAGAATCCTCTCTCAACCCCACTGATTATCAGGAGGAAACTGAGTCAAGCTGTAGTTCTTTGATCAGATGTAATCATTTTTTAAAAAATACTCCAGTCCCTGGTTTGCATTGCCCTGAGACTTTTCCTTCCCAGAGGGCTTTGCCTGAGAACACTGTACCTCTGAGGACTCAGGGGACCACCTCAACTCCTTCTGCCCTGAATCTGCAATGACTAGAATAAGAGCAGTACTGATGGGAGCTGCCGTAGTGCACAGGCACGGGGGCTTGTTAACAGTTACAGGCTCTTTGCCTACGAGCCAGCGGCAGACAGAGGGAGGGCTTCAGCTTGATCTCCCTCCCCATCTCACCCCTGTCTTATGGGTGGTAGTGGGGCCAAGCAGCTTTGGACACCCAGAACTTCTCAACGACAGCATTTTAGTCAATGGTAAGGCGTCTGCAGTGAACTGTAATCTTCCTTCTCCGTGTTGTTGTGGGGCTTATGTCCGCTCTCATGGGTATTTTTATGAGAGACAGAGAAAGGGCGTCTCAGGCAGGGGCACCATTTTAACACCCGTGCTGGCACTTTATAAAGGTCTAGAGTTGTTCTCAACCATGGTTGTACATTGGAATCACCTGGGGAGCTTTCAAAATTTACCAATGTCTTGGCCTCACCCTGGCCAATGACACAAGCCTCTCTGGGTGGAGTCCAAGCATCGGTAGCTTCAGAGTTCCTCCAGGTGACTCCAGTGAGCAACCAGGTCTGAGAACGTTTAGCTCAGAGCAGAGAGCCATGGAAGGGCTTAGGTTCTCATTCAAGTTCTTGTACTGGTGACCCTGGTCAAGTCTTTTCGGCTCTTGTACCTCAGTTCCCCCATTCTAAAATGGGAATGGTAATGCCTGCCCCTGCTCTGACCACATTAAAGATATAGTGGGATAAACAGAAGTTAATGAGGATAGAACTACCCAAAGTTTCATGACTTCAAGGCCCGCAGCACCCTCTGCAGGGTCTGGGCCAGCAGGAAAAGTAATTCATCCTCCTCCCGGGGCCACTGGGCCACCCCACGGTGGCCACCCCTTCTCACAATGATGGAAGCAGCACAGGAGAGTAAGCATAAATACTTATGGCATCTTAAGGACCAGGATCAGAACTGGCACCCTGTCAGTTCTGCCTCATTCTACTGGCCAAAGCAAGTCACAAGGTCAAACCCAAAGACCAGGGGAAAGGCGGAGGAAATTTCTGAACATAACCTAATCTACCACAGATTCTTATCTTTCAATCTCCAGAAAGTTCAGGTTTTTATTTCATTCTGTCTGGACCTTTGCAGTGGCCTCCTTTCTGGTCTCCACACCTATGCCATAGTAACCTTCAAAAGAGCACAGGTATGATGAAGGCATTTCAATGACCCCCCAGAACCTTCCCTACCAACCATCACATGGAACCTGACTCCTTAGCTGGTTTCAGTTAGCCACACTCTAGCCCCAACCTCCTTTCCCAGCCCTGCCCCCATTTTCCTCTCTACCCACCTACAATGGGGACAGGTTGGCTAAGACCTCCCTGGTTCCCAAACTTCCATGCTACCTTCCTGGTGCCTCACCTGTGGTCATTGCTCCACCTGAAATTCCCCCAGGTTCTCAGGTCAGAATCCTAGCTCTTCCAAGGTGCCAATTTCCAGTTGAAAGGAATAACTCCTACCTCTGAGTTCTCCAAAGTCCCTTTACCTGGAACCCTCCAATGGCTTTTAGTTCATTCATAACTGAATGAACTAAAATGAATGAACATGTCTTATCTTACCTCCTAGAGCAGTGCCTGGCACACAGTGGGGCAATGGTATTTTTAAGGAGGATGAATGAATGAGTGAACGAATGCCTCTAGTTTTCCTTCTATGCTCTGGACCACTTGCTGGCAGGGGTTGTAGCTGTGTCTCTAGCCCAGTGCTGGGGCCAAGATGGGCCTCAGATGCCCATTGCTGGGTGTGTGGTTACCCTCACTGCTGTGGGGGCATGATTTGGAGGTTAGCAAAGGAGATAGTTTAGCCCCAGGGAGTTGAATGGAGGAGGTGATGACTGGGAAAGGTGTCGTCTCCCCCTTTATCTCATTCCCTCCACCTCAGTATCTGGGTCAGTGAGACAAGGCTGTAGCGCCCCCCCAATCTGGAGACACTGAAGAAGAGGTGCTATGGCTAAAGGTCAAGGTGGTCTTTCTGCCCACAAGTGAGTCTTCAGCATTCATGCTCCAGCCACGGGTCACCCATCGCCCTTCTCAGGGAAATCATGGGGTTTACCAGTTGCCCAGGCCTAGCCCTTAGCCAGTAGGCACCGCGGCAGACCAGGGTGGTGCCCGGGCCCCTCCCAGCTCCTGTGCAGCTGACGTGGTCTCTTGTGCCTCCGCAGAAGGACTTCACAGTGCGGGAGGAGCTGCAGCAGCAGGACGTGGAGCGCTGGCTGGGCTTCATCACCTTCCTGTGCGAGGTCTTCGGCACCATGCGCAGCAGCACGGGCGAGCCCTTCCGCGTGCTCGTCTGCCCCATCTACACCTGCCTCAGGGAGGTAAGTCTCCGCCGGCCCTGCCCGAGAGCGTGGGCGCTGCCCTGCTAACGACGCGCTTCTCCATCTCTGATGCGCCAGGAAAGCTACAAGGCTTGTACCACTTAAAGTGATCAATCATTTGGTTAAGGGAAACGGAACTCCCCGGTGCTTTTGTTTACTCTACGCAGGTTTTTATTTATTGAGTTTACGTAAAAGGAAATAATCCCCCAAAGGAAAGTATTATGAACTCAGACTGCAGTCATTCATACTCTAGAACACTGCCTACAGGAGGGAGATCTACAGAAAATATTGAGTGAATAGATCTTTGGACTGGATTGGTTTACCATTGAATTATTTATCTTAAAAAAATTTGCTTCGGGCTTCCCTGGTGGCGCAGTGGCTGAGAGTCCGCCTGCCGATGCAGGGGACACGGGTTCGTGCCCCGGTCCGGGAAGATCCCACATGCCGCGAAGCAGCTGGGCCCGTGAGCCATGGCTGCTGAGCGAGCGCGTCCGGAGCCTGTGCTCCGCAACGGGAGAGGCCACAACAGGGAGAGGCGTGTGTAATGCAATATATATATATATATATATATATATATATATATATATATATATATATATATATATTTGCTTCTAAATTTCCTCTGATAAAGAAATAAATAAGGATAATAAAGAAACTTTTAAGAAGCAAGAAGTCAGTGGGGTGATTGCCCTACCAGGTATCATAGCCCACTTTGGAGGGTCACCCTTGGCAGCTCTCAAGGGGTAGAATTGAAGGGCAAATATGGAAGCTATTGGTGTGTCCAGTGAGAGGCTGGCGGCTCAAAACACAGTCATGAGAGTGAGGAGGGGCAGGGCCAGTTGCATTCCAGTTATATCTTTGAGTTAGAACCAACAGGACTTGCTGACATGAGATACAGAGAAGGGAAGAAGTGACATAGGGTCCTCATCTACCACCCTGTTGGCACCATTTCCTGGGATGGGGAAGCTGGAAGAGAAACAAGTAGAGTGTGGATGAAAACCGAGAGTTTGGGTGGCCTGTTGGCCATCCCTGGGGACACAGGCTTCAGCGTTGTGTGAAGTGTCGACCTGTACCTGGTGCTGGGGACTGGATGGGGTCACCCAGGGGTGGAGGAGGGTGGTGAGATGGAGGAGGGGAAGTGGACAAGGAGTGGCCGGGAGGCTGGAAACAAGCCAGGAGGGCACAATCATCACAGCCCTTGTCCAGCTGGGCCAGCCCACACCTCACAGGTGTTAGTCCCCTCCCACCCTCAGCAGCTGGTCCCAAGATGCTGATCCCAAAAGGAACAGCCTCTGGGGAATCAGTGGGACCAGGACAGAGAAGAGGCCCAGGTTTGGCAACAAGGAGGGGCCCCACGGTGTCAGTGGAGTGAGAACAGAAGCTATGTTTGCCTCGTTGGGGAGCCGGTGGAGGTGAGGGCATGAGTGTGGACACCTTTTTGGAGAAGTGCTTCTGTGAAAGGCCGCAGGGAAAGAGAACTTGTCAGCTAAAGGGGAGGTATGCGGTCAAGAGACACTTTTGTGTTTCTGAAAGAAAGATAATAGAGCAGTTTAAGAGAAAGGAGGAGGTATCTGTAAATGTTTTTGAAGCATCCATTTATAGGAAAATAGCACATTCATTCCAGACTGCGTGGATCTGCATGAAAGCAGAGCACGCAGGCCTCTCCTGGGTGCCTTGTGGCCCTGTAAACCTCTACCACTTCACGTAGCCAGAGATGTTTCTTGACGAATGTACTTGAATTCAGACTGGTTTCTCAGATTCAGACAATGACCTCTTCCAACTTGAATTCACTCTCAAAGTGTCCTCAGCTCAGACTGAAGTACCAAGATAGGCCATGGCTATGCTTTTTGCATCCCTGTGGGATGCTTTGAAGGTAGCCCTCTTGGAGGCAGGGGGCTGGCCCGGATGGCCTCTTGGAGTCCTCTCATCCTTGCCTGAGCTGCCCTGCACCCCTGACCACCCACCTCAAGGCAGGGAGCAGCACTGTTCTAGGGCAGTGACCTGGATTGCCCCAACATGTTCCCTCTGCGTGATCTGGGCACCTCCTGGTGTTGCCGTCACCTGCTCCCCCAAGCAGGAAGCAGGGCTACAGCCGAGCCCTGGCTCTGGCTGCTGGGACACTTCTGACAACACCTGAGGTAGCGCGAACCTTCTGGTGTGAGATCTGGCAAGTGCCAGGAGGTCTGCACAGACCAGAACTAAGGAGCCTCCCCTGACGCACGCTTGTTTGTTGCATTAAACTCACACGGACCCCTCCAGGCCCACGGTAAACTTGAAGGGTAAATAAATGATCAATGGATTTCACCATTTTGTAAAAGAGGAAACCACCACCCCGCGTTCCAAACTATCTGCCTGAGGCCACACGGGGAGACCCCTGAATTCCTAGAGTCAGCTGCTGCCCCCTGTACCTTATGACACATACACGCATACCCAGGCCTGACCCACGTCCCAAAGCGGGTTGAGCCAGCTCTAGGACGTTTCTAGAAGCCAAAATCACTGCCGCTGCCTTTCTCTATGCTAGACAAGTTTAGGCTCTTCCCCCGGGGCCATGCAGATGGCTGACCCCAAATGTACAGGGCCCACCCTGCCCTGAGGTCATCCCAGCTCCCTGAACCATCCCCAGGCCAGCATCTCTGGCTGCCCACTAGACACATCCCAAATCAAGCCTCGAGCCTTCCAACAGGATGTGCCAGCGGTGCCCCAAACGCTCCTGCTCACTCCCTGTCCTCACGTGGCCCAGACCCAGCCTTCCTGCCCCCCTGTGGCCAGACAGCAGCCCCAGGACTCCCCAACTGCCCTTTCTCAGTGTCTTGGGACACCCACTCCATCCTCTGCTTCGGCACCACCCCCTAAGGCTTACCTGCTCCCCTTTCCTTGATGCCCCCGAGTCAAACACAAACCCATGGGCCATCTTGGTGCGAAGAGTCTCGTTTGGAACAAACCTACGGGAAAGATACAAAATCCTCAGCCTCGGGGTCTTCATGCTCACGGAGGCCACCTTCACTGGATGAGGGGCTTACCCAGATTGAGCGTATGCTTAGCCCCTGAGCCCCTTCAGGCTGGAGGACAGCCAGCCCTCTGAGAGATGCCCTGCCCTAGAGCGAGGCCCCTGGGCATTTCCTTCCACACTCTGACCTAGTTGAATTAACCCTCTCTCAGTCGCTCAAGCTTGAAATCCTGGACTCCATCCTTGGAGTCTCTCTCTTCCTGGCCCTAAAACACCTCCTTCCAGGCCCAGCTCGAGCCACCTCTTCTGGAACCTCCCCTGTCCCCACCCCCAGCCGAGTGTACGAGGAGCTCCATCCTGAGCGAGGCAGTGACTCCATCCTTATAGCTCCAATCCTTTTTACATCACCTTAGAGGATTTTTTAGTATTGATAACAGTACAGTGGAAGGCGTTGTCCAAAGCACTTAACGCATTCTCTTGTCTTTTAACTCGGGCAACACCCTGAAGATTATCATCCCCATTTTCCAGAGAACAGAGACATCAGGCAGCTTGCTCACGGCCACACAGTTAGCGGGCAGCAGAGTCAATCTCGGAATCCAGACGTGACTGCCCGAGTCCCTGCTCCTAAACACCCTGCTTCACTGCCTTACAAGCAGAGCGGGAGCTGCTCTTATTCTATTCTCGTCCATACCCAGCGCCTACTCTGTGATGGAAGCCAAATAGATCTTTGTGGGATTGATCCTGTTTTTGCCATAAATAGCATGTGCCAATCAGAGATCCCTCTTCGAGGGATAGAGAAGAATAATTTTCAACAAGCTCTTTAATTGTTTAAGAGCAAATAGTTTCTGCCAATATGGTTTTCCAAGTGAGTGAGGAGTATTACTGGTGATCAGAAGCTGCATGAGTCTCCTTGCCCTACTGTTTACAGCTCATATTTGCCTCATGAGCTCTTTTTCATTTTTTTTAATGTTTTCAAATGTTTGTTGTGGTAAGAACACTTAACATGAGATCTACTCTCATAACAGCTTTTTAAGTATACAGTACAGTATCGTTATCTGTAGGCACAACGTAGTACAGCAGATCTCTAGAATGTATTCATCTGGCATAACTGAAATTTTATACCTGGTGATTAGCAACCCCCCACTTCCTCCTCCCCCCAGCCTTGGGCAACTCCTATCCTATTCTTCGTTTCTATGAATTTGACTATTTTAGATCCCTCGTATAAATGGAAACATGCAGCATTTGTCCTTCTGTGACTGCTTATTTCACTTGGCATAATGTCTTCCAGATTCAACCATGTTGTCCCATATTGTGAATCTCCTTCTTTTTTAAGGCTGAATAGTATTCCATTGTGTAGAGATCACATTTTAAAATCTTTTCATCTCTCAATGGACATTTAGATTATTTCCACGTCTTGGCTGCTGTGAATAGTGTTGTAATGAACATGGGAGTGCTAATATCTCTTCCAGACCTTGATCTCAGTACTTTTAGAGAAAGACCCAGGAGTGGGATTGCTGGATGGTATACTGTAGAAGTTCTAGTTTTAATTTTTTGAGGAACCTTCCTACTGTTTTCCATTGAAGCTGTACCATTTTGTATTCCCATCAACAATGTACAAGAGTTCTAATTTCTCAACACTTTTTAATCTTTTGTAGTTATGTATATATATATATGTATGTATGTATATAAAACAGCCTTCCTAACAGGTGTGGGGTGGTTTTGATTTGCATTTCCTTGATGATTAGTGACCTTGAGCATCTTTTCATATGCCTGTTGGCCATTTCTATGTCTTCTTTGGAAAAATGTTTATTCAAATCCTTAGCCCATTTTTAAAAATCTGGTTATTAGTTTCTTTTGCTTTGGGGTTGTAAGCGTTCCTTAAATTTTTTTGAAAATTAACCCCTTATCAGATATACGGTTTACAAATATTTCTCCCTTTCTGTAGGATGCCTTTTCACTCTATTGTTAACTTTGCTGTACAGAAGCCTTGTAGTTTGATGTAGTCCCACTTGTCTGTTTTTGCTTTTGTGCTTTTGGTGTCACATCCATGAAATCACTGCCAAGACCAATGTCATGAGACTTTTCCCTTATGTTTTCTTCAAGGAGTTATAGCTTCAGGAGTTATGTTTACAAGTCTTTAATCCATTTTTTAGTTTTTGCGTAAGGTATTAGCTAAGAGTCCAGTTTCATTCTTTGGCATGTGAATATCCAGTTTTCCTAACACCATTTGTTGAAGAGACCATGCTTTCCCCATTGTGCTTTCCTGGCACCTTTGTTTCTATCCACTCCCTCTCAGTTGACCATACATGCATGGATTTATTTCTGGGCTCTCAATTCTGTACCATTAGTCTGTATGTTTGTTTTAATTACTGTAGCTTTGTAATATATTTTCTTTTTTTATATAAATTTATTTATTTTATTTATTTTTGGCTGCATTGGGTCTTCATTGCTGCATGCAGGCTTTCTCTAGTTGCAACAAGCAGGGGCTACTCTTTGTTGTGGTGTGGTGGCTTCTCTTGTTGCGGAGCACAGGCTCTAGGCATGTGGGCTTCAGTAATTGTGGCTCACGGGCTCTAGAGTGCAGGCTCAGTAGTTATGGCACACAGGCTTAGTTGCTCTGTGGCATGTGGGATCTTCCCTGATCACGGATTGAACCCGTGTCCCCTGCATTGGCAGGCAGATTCTTAACTACTGCGCCACTAGGGAAGTCCCTGTAATATATTTTCAAATCAGGCTGTATGATGGCCCCTGATTTGTTGTTTTTCAAATTGTTTCAAGATTGCTTTGGCTATTTGGAGTCTTTCATGGTTCCATATGAGTCTTAGATTTTTTTTTTCTATTTCTGTGAGAAATAACACTGGAATTTTGATTAGAGATTGCATTGAATCTGTAGGTCACTTTGAGTAGTATTGACATTTTAAATATTTTAGTCTTCTAATCCAAGATTGGGAACAAGACAAAGAATGCCCAGTCTCATCACTCTTATTCAACATAGTACTGGAAGTCACAGCCAGAGCAATTAGGCAAGAAAAACAAATAAAAGGATATCCAAATCAGGAAGGAAGAAGTGAAATTGTCTGTTTGCAGATGACAGGATCTTGTATATAGAAAACTCTAAAGACTCCACACACAAAAAAACTGTTAGGACTAAAAAATGAATTCAGTAAATTTGCAGGATAAAAATCAACATACAAAAGAATCAATTGCATTTCTATATGCTAATAACAAACTATCCAAAAAAAGGAAATTAGGAAAATGATCTCATTTACAATAGCATCAGAAAGAATGAAATACTTAGGCATAAACTTACCTAAGCAAGTGAAAGACTTGTATGTTGAAAACTACAAAATACTGGTGCAAGAAATTAAAGACACAAACAAATGCTAAGACGTCCCTCAAGCTGTTTTTAATAGCATTCTAAGGACCCCTTCATCCTGCTAAGGTCCTCAGCCAAACTGTGACTGCAAGGGTTCCACACACAGGAGGGCTGTAATCAGTGTCTGTGGCCTGAGCTAAGGGTTTTATCATCTCCCGTCTCACCTGGAACTGAGCTGGCAGGTTTGGGGTCTGGCTCACCCAGTGCCATCCCTCATCCCCTTTTTCCTGACCCTACAAGGCTCTCTGCCACCTCTGTAACCCAGTGGTGATGTTGCTAGACTCCTCCAGGTTATCAGTGAATGGTTCTCTCTGGGCGTTTCTATCCACTCCCTCTCACCCTTCCTCCCTCCCCCAAACATCCCACCTTTCCTCTCTGCATTCCCATCCTCCTGCCCTCTTCTGAGTCCGGCAGCCATAGCCAGAGGTCAGAGTGGAGGAAGGGAGGAAGGGAGGGGGTGCCTCTGTCAGGAATCTCTCCTCCCTCAGCACCCCTCTGTGACCCCCACCAACCTCTCCCTCTTGTTGGCTCCCTTGCTCTCCTTCCCCCAGGCACCAGAAACCCCATCTGCCCCTCCCTGCCCTTCCTCTGAGGGGTGTCTCTGAGCCACAATCCCCCCAGGGATGCAACTGGCCGGGCTCCTGGAGGAGGCTGGCAGGCCTGCAGGCTGTGGAGGAGAACACAGAGGGCAACGAGTCAGGCTTCTCCGGAAATGAAATTGCTCCATGCAACAATGAGAGAGCCACTTTTTAAACTTTTTGCGTGAGCGTGCATTCAATTGCTCACATTGTTTTGGCTCCAGGGAGAAATCTGACCTCGGAAAGGCTGAGATGAAGTGGGTGTGGGTGGAGATCCTCCACTCTTTCACAGGGCTGAGAGTCAAGCAGAACATTCCTCAGAGGTAACTTCCAGTGGGACCATTCCTCCCTTCCCGAGAGCAGGAGATGGGGCTGTGTCTAGCCACCCAGCTGGGGCCAAGGCAGGGCCCCCTGGGGCTGGAAGAGACCAAGGTCGGCTGTGCCCAGGGTGGTGATGGACCCTAATGGGAAACAGAGACTCAAAATTATCCTCCATGCAGCCCAGGACTCTCAGTTGCATCCCTGGCAGGGGTGGGGAGTGCCTGCCCCCTCTAATCTTTGGGAAGCTTTTACAAAATAATAAATTCTCAGACCAATTAAATCAAACTTTCTGGGGATGGGTTTTGAGGAGGCACGGGAGTGGGGGTGAGATTTAAGCTTCCCATATAACTCCAATGTGCAGCCAAGGTGAAGAAACACGAGTAGCCGCATCCTAGGTGCATTTCGTGAGACTGATGGACAAAGGGCACGTGGAAAGGTACCACCGGAAGAGCCAGAGAGACCAGAGTTTGAATCCCAGCTCTGCCACTTACTAGCTGTGGGGCTTTAACCTAATTCTTCATCTTTCTGAACCTGAATATTTTCTCTTTGTGTGGGAATAATGGGAATAATTCATTCTGCGGGTTTGTTTTAAGGCTTAAAATAAGTGAGATGTTCACATGAAGCAAGTAGTGTGTGACAGCCCCTCGGTGAGCTGACATGTGAATTGCTATCGAAAGCAAACCGTATTCCAGGCATTACTCAAGAGAAGTATCACATCACAGGAGCCCCAGAAAGGAAGATCCATTCTCCTAACTGGGCACCAAGGGCCCCCACGATCGCAGCCCCTTTTCCTGGAGAACCTCTCCTGAGTCCTACAGCTGCAGCCATCCTGTTCCTGTTGTGTCTCCACAGAAGGTCCCTAACTTTCCTCCTGCCTTGAGCGTGATCTTCCTCCTCCTTCTGCCTGACTCTAGCCCACCTTCAAGACCAGGTTCACTTCCCACCGCGTCCCCACCCCGCCCCAATTTACTCTTCCTGCAGCATTCTGCAGACCTCGCATCTACACCGGCCTGCCAACACCCGCTCTCTGGACATGGACTTTACCAGTGGTTGGATGAATGCCTGGTGACTTCTTCTTGATTGCTTTAAAATCATTTCCACCTTCCATTGGTACCTGAGGATAGGCTGCATCTCATCTATCATGTAACCCTGACTGCATTTTGTTCAGGACTCTGTGTCCATTCAGTAAGCAGTGATTTGGTTTGAGGCAAAGCTAGTTTTTTTACTGAACTGCAAAGTTTCCTGATTGTACTAGAAGGAAGGAGTACAAGTTGTGATCCTCTCCGAAAAGGCTTACAATCCACTTGGCTACCACATCCCCAGAAATCAAGCAGCTGTGAACATTTATGATGGGTTGTACAAATATAGAGGTGGAGGGAGTTTAGGAGTGTGGGCAGCTGCTGGGGGCAAAGAGGAAGGGGGACTACAGCTTAAGGGGAAGTGGGCTTCAGACAGGTATTGGCAGGGAAGGAGGAAGGCCCCCAGGAAGAAAACTCTGAGCAGAGGGCTGGTAGCCAGAATGAAGCACGGCCCATCTGTGTGGTGTGGTAAAGAGACGGCCTGATGGGTGGGTCATGGGCTGGCACTGGCTCCCAGCAGAGGCATTCTGGTGGACACAAGGTGATACTGAGAACCTCTCTCTGAGAGTGTTTTAAGCTGGAGAGCAACACCATGGAAAGCATAAAGGAGCGTTTGTTTATTCATTCAACAAACACTGAGAAAAATGCTATTTCTTTACTGAGTTGAAAAGTCTCCCAGACACTTTTCCTGCTAGAAATGTGCTGAGACAAAGTCAAATAAATCTGGGGCACTCCCTGGCCAGAGAGGCCCACAGATAACTCAGTGCATGGGGGAAAGTACAGTGCTCAAAATAAGGTAAGAGTGGGAAGCGGGAATGTGGGTGCCCAGAAGGCAGCTGAGACAAGATCTGCCTGGCAAGGGCATCTTAGCCGAGAACCCTCTGACTAGAACCTTCAATCAAGCAGGCTAAGAAGCAGGAAGGGAAGGGCTGGAACGAAGCTTGAAAATTCAGGAGAACCTTCCTACATGAACGGTTTATTTCAGCCCTAGTCTTAGGCACAGACCCCGTTTGGAATGTTCCTCTGAGATTGCAGCCTTCCCAGGGCAGGTACACAGCCCCTGGGAGCTGGTTTAGCCGCAGAGTTCCTGCAGGTCCAGCAGCTGCTGCTATGAATACCCAGCTTAAGCAACCATTCCTGTAACCTCTGCAGAAATAACTCCCCACAGTTTTTTGTCCCCTCCAGAGCTGCCGTCCCCCTCTTCCACTCGGCAGCCAAGTCACTCTGTGGTGTGATGCCGCTGACCTACTCAGACACCCCCCCAAAACACACACACACACACACACACACACACACACACACGAGCACCCTGATGTGTCCCCACCTGAGGCGAGGCCTCCTCAAGATAAAATTCAGGTCTCACCCCACCCCCACTCCCCCGACCCTCCCCCAGCCCCCCCCCTTTAACTGTCCTACTTCCTTAGCCAGACTCTGCAAACTGAAATGTGAAATTTGAAGCCAGTGTTCTCCTTAGCAACCATGGTAACACAGGATCTGATAGAGAGCCTGGAGTTATAAAAATACCAGCTTCCACCAGACACTGGTTTCCAAAGGGAAACCAGTCTCCACGCCAGAACCGTTTTTAAACAGTCTTAAAACTCAAGAGATTTCCAAACGCATCTCAACATGGCTCAGGAGGACATCTCTTCAATTCCGTTTTGGAAGGTGGTTCAGTTGCAAGCTTTCAGTATTTTCTCTAAAATTTAGAGACGCAGAAAAGATGTGGCTCTCTGAGAATTCGGTAGCCGCGTCAGGGATATATAGGTGGGAACGGCTGTTCTTAAACAGCAAATATGCGACATTTTTTTTTAAGTTAGGTTGAATTGCTGCCACTCCTTCCAAGTTCCCTCCCAGCGAGTCCTCAGCGCCATCAATCCTCCTAATTATAGAGGGGGACTGATTTGATCGATCTCCCCTTCGTAGAAGACAGCTTTAATTAACATAACCATTTTCTAGCAGGAATTTACGTTTAAGCCCTCGAGTGGAGAGGTAAGAGGTAGAGCCGTCTACACTTCTCTGCTCAGGGCCAGAAAGAAACGTCCGGCATCGCTGTCCTCCAGTCCCTCCCCTCCCCCACGGAGGCCCCCTGCGGCACGGCCTCTCGCCTTCTCCCGGCGCTGCCTGCAGGGGGCGCCTGGCCTTGCGGGTTGGGGGTGGGGTGCTCTTCCTGGAGGCACGGGGCCTCCCCCGGCCCAGCCCCCAGCCCCGCCTCCGCCGCCCTGGGCGGACCGGCTCTCCCCACCTCCCTACCCCGCTCCGCGATCTCCTGCTTCCTCTTATCTCCTGGGGCCATGCCTTGTAATTCTGAAAAATATTCTAACTCAGTAATTAATGTCTGAACTTCAAGAGGCCCCTGCTTTCTGCAGAGTCGCGCAGAAGGCGGTCAGGGACGGGGAGGGGCCGGGGTGTGGATTCTTTTTCTAAGCTGGCGAGTGGAAGGTGGAGGATGCATTGTTTCTTGCTAGAGTTTGTGTACAAGATACACACATGTATACGTGTACACATACGCATGCGTCTGTCCATAGATTTTTTTAAAATCCTTTGGGTTTGGAAAAGAAGGATCCTTCCCCTCGCTCCGTCCCAGTGGCGTTTTCCCAGTGGGCTGATGTCAGAGGCTGCTCAGCCAGCTGGGGAGCATGTGGGGAGACAAGCCGGGACACTTTGTGAGTGTTTAGGTCCGGGCGGGGGAGTGGGGATTGGCTGGGAGGGAGAGGGAGTGACCTATATATTTAGAGGATAAGAAATCAGGAGCTGTGGGATTAAAAAAACGGCCATCAGTAACTTAAGATAACACAGAAGTCAAAAACAAAAGTTTGCCTATTTCCCACCCACAAGGAGGTTGTAAGCAGCCCCAGTGAATCCTGGCTCAGCGTCCCCCAACAAACGCCTCCCTGTGGTTTGCCCATCCCCCATCCCAGCCCTGCCAGCCCTTCCTGCCCCAGCTCGGGTCCCCTCCACCCAGCAGTTTGGGTGCCAAGGGATGAGCGCGGGCTGCTAGGGCCTGGGCACGAGCATGCTGTGCATGGCCCCTGCCCTCACAGAGCTGCTGTCTACTGGGGAGAAGTGGAAACACAAAGTGCCCTGTACTGGGAGCTGGTGCATAAATCACACACAAGTCTCTCCAGGACCCACACTTACCTTTCTTTAACCTGCTCCAGCTCTCCGGGTCAAAGAATTTAAAGCCAGCAGCTGATGATACCCCACTCGCTGCTGCCCCACCTTCAGAGTAGACGACGTTTAGGCAGCACTTGTTGGTGTGGAAACCAGCAAGTTAGGAACCGCCTTTTCTCCTCTTTTCTGTCCACCTCAAGTCCTAGCCAGCGCCCAATTCCTTATCGGTGGCTCCATTGTCAGTGCTGCCAGCAACGATCGGTAGGTAACCGGAGGCCTGGACCAGCCAGGATCAGCCTTTCTTGTAGCCAGAAGAGAACGGTGTGTGGGGAGAGGTGGACTTCGGAGCTAGACAGACCCAGGCAGCTTACCCACTCTGGCCCTCAGTTCCTTGTCGGGATGAGGATTAAGCGTAATTTAGTAGAGTTGCTAATTACAAGTTGACTTCCTCCCTTGTTTGTATGTAGCAGGACACACAAAACAAAGACATATAAAACAAAGACACAGAGTAAAGGGATCAGCCAGCAGCATGTTCATATCGTATAAAATGAAGAGCTTCTTAATGAGAAAAAATGTGAAGGAACACAGTAGATGAAGTTTCAGGGCCTTTGTCCTTGCCGTTCCTTCTGGGAGAATGCCCTTCCAGGTATCCTTCCAGACCTCTTCTGGGTGTCAGTTCCTCAGAGGGACCCTCCCGTACGATAATCCTCACAGCCTGCTTTCTTTTTCTCCATAGCCCTGACTAGTATCTGACCCCACCTTAAGAGTTTTCTTTGTTAATCTGCTTGTTTTCTGGCTCCCCAACTAGCATGGAAACTCTCTAAAGGCAGGGGCTGGTCTACTCTGTTCATAGCTATATCTCCAGTGCCTGGAACAGTGCCTGCCATATAGGAGGTGCTCAATAAATCCTGTTGAATAAATTAATCAAATAGAATGTCTAGACCGAACAAAACAGGAGACAACAGTCACCCTTCTGGAGTGAATCGAGGAAGATTGCTCAGGGGAGATAAATCCAGACTCCTTGAAGAGGCAAGGTGAGCAAGCAGCGTGGGGCTGGCTGATCGTGGTCCCTAGAGATGAGCTCAGAATGAGGGAGGGAAGAGGAACACTCCCCCCCCGAAATCCAACTCAAAGGAGTGTGCGCAGCACGTGAGCAGAAACTGCTGCCAGTCAATGAAGCTGCCCGTATTCTCTCCCCACATCTCGCTCTAGTTAAGTGGTCTTTTCTCGACTTCTGTCTGTGTTCATGTGAGATTTAATTAGCCTGTCCGAAGTCAGAATCCTATGAGCCACCATCGTGAGAAGTCAGGGTGGGCTTCTGACCCTGCTTCATAGATCGAGAGCCTTGGGGAAGGGATTGTGGAGGGGCCACTGAGTGAGCACCTGCTGGGTTCCATGCCGGCTTCAGCTGGGCCTGGAGCTGCAATCAAGGATCAGAGCCTTCCTCTCCTGCCTCTCCCCTGAGGAGGAGTAAGGAGGATGCACAGGGCACAGGAGGGTGCTGTGAGGGTCGGAAGAAGGTGAGGCCTCGACACAAGAGGTGGGGGAGTGGAGCGGGTGAGAGAGGACACCCACAGTCACAAACGCTGAGGAGAACGAAACCTCTTAGCCCTTGACAATCCCAGCACAATCCCAGCGATGGAGGAACACATCCAGTACAATATAATGGCAGCCACTATGTCACTGTACCTTTTCTAGTAGCTGCGTTTTTTAACAGGCACCAGTGAAATTAATTTCAATATCTTTTATGTTATCTAACATAGCCAAAGTATTATTTCAACGTATAATCAATATTAAAAAGCATCAGTGAGATTTTTTTCTATTATTCTTTTTTGTACTAACTGAAATCCAACGTGTATTTTACACTTAAAGCATCTCTCAATTCGGACTCGGCGCATTTCAAGTGCTCAAGGCCACAGGTGGCTGGTGGCTCCTGTACTGAACCATGTAGGTCTGGAGGCTAGCTTCTGGAGTCCTCGGGCTTTTGGAACAGTCTGGATCCCAAAAGTATCTGGATCCCCGAAGTCTCAAAAGTATTTCCACAGCTTCTCTCTCTGAGCACCCAGAAGCAAAGGAAGGCGGTGTGAGCTGAGACTTCACACTCACAGTCAACATGCTAATACCGCTCAGTTGGCCAGAGGTCCCTGATCGGGTCTGCAGAAGGCAATCCTTGTGACCCCAGAATGAAAACAAGATGGAGAGAGTGAACGGGGGAGGCGGAAAAGGTAAACACAGAAAGGGGAAAAAGAGGTCGTGGGTGGCCAGGATGGCAGGCTGCGTGACAGAGCTAAGAACAGAGTCCACAGACCAAGGAGGGGCAGCCCGGGCAGGGCAGGCAGCTGCCGGCTCCAGCTCACAATGGCTAAACAGAAAGCGCGGCCCAAGCCGTGGAAGACACAATTAGCTCATTCTTCCATTGCCCTTTTGGTTACATTGTCGTTCTCGGGACAGCCATTTCTGTAATTAAGACCTTGTCCCTTACTCAGAGGTACTGCAACATAAAAGTATTTGCTGAATCTGGTTTCCCAGGGTTAAAAGCCAGACTTAGGAAATGCAAACACACATTCACTAATTACCCTTTAATTAAGGCTGAAGCCCTGCTTAAAACAATTAGCTCCGGGAATTGAACAGTAGGTAGGACTCCACTTTCTGCTAATTGTCCTCCCCGGGTCGCCAGGATATGGCGAGTTTCGAGGGAGGGGGGGACAGGAGGGAACGAAGTCGTCTGCTGCTTTTGGTCTGGACTGGACCGAGCTCGGCTTGCTCTGGACACGTTAGTCAGAGGAGAGCTGGAGGTGTGGGGAAGGGCGAGGAGGATGTGGTTTGGGCAAGGGGAGGCGAGAGGCTGCCCCGGGCTTGGACGCGGGCCGTGGGAAGTCTCAGGAGCTGCTGCTGGCCACACTGAGGTGCCTTGCCTGGCTGGAGCTGAGGGCGTGGGCCAAGGATTAGCTGACTGGAAAGCAATTAGATGAGGTGGGGCTGGCTGGGAAAATACCTGGAATCCCAGGGCCAGGGTTGAGACTTGCTGGGGCACTGCCCAAGGCGGGAGCCTCGTGGGCTCTGGGGAGCGGAGGTGCCCCCCGGTGAGGGTGACTGCCACTGGCCCACCGGCCCGAGCCTTTCTCGCCTCTTGCCCGTGAGGAGAAGTGGATTCTAGAGTGAGGGGAGTCCGGAAAAGAGGCCCTTTTCGGATTACATTTCCTCTCTCCGAATGTCTCCTCCGCCTCCGTTTGCCCGCCCCCCTCCCTCCACCCCTCCGCAGACTCCCAGGACTTTCCTAAGGCGGGCCTCATGCAATCAGACTACCTCCCCCTTTTCTAGGTAAGAGGGATGTGTATGTAGGGTGTTACCCTTCCAGGGACTTTTAACGTTTTGAAAGGAGAGGTTGGAAGAAAAAAAATGTGTGCCCCAAAGGGAAAAAAAGATGCTCATGGGCTTCCCTGGTGGCGCAGTGGTTGAGAGTCCGCCTGCCGATGCAGGGGACACGGGTTCGTGCCCCGGTCCTGGAAGATCCCACATGCCGCAGAGCGGCTGGGCCCGTGAGCCATGGCCGCTGAGCCTGCGTGTCCGGAGCCTGTGCTCCGTAACGGGAGAGGCCACAACAGTGAGAGGCCCGCATACCGAAAAAAAAAAAAAAAAAAAAAAAAAAAAGGTGCTCAGAGTTTTGGGGGGAGTCAGGAAGATGACTAACACCTCCAGGGGTCTCCCCAGAAAATACCCACAGGCATTAAAGCTTGCAGAGAATCCCTGGAGCCTGTCCTCCGGGGGGCTTGCAGTCAAGAGCCCCTGCTCCAGAAGTGGAATTGGGATTTTCATCCAGGCAAATGGTCAGAGAGGCCTTCCAGACCACCCTCAAAGCAACAGTGTAAAGGATTCTCAGGGCTGACCCAGCACAGATAAGGACTTCCACGGATTCCAAAAGCCCCTGACAGCTTACTTTTTTCCCCCCAGAAGAGATCCTAGCTCATCCCTGAGCTCTCCTCTCTTCTCCCCAGATCAGAGGTCAAAAGACTTCTCGAAAGGGCCAGATAGTAAATATTTTAGCTTTGCAGCCCAAGAGGCAAAATCGAGTTTAACCACATCCCTGCGATGTGTACTGCGCTGAACAGCAGTGTGAATCTGTGAGAACGGTTTCTGTAGAAACTACTCAGCTCTGCCTTCGTAATGGGAAAGCAGCCGTAGGTGATATGTAAATGACTGAGAGTGACCGTGTTCCAACAAAACCCTATGTACGGACACTGAAATTTGAATCTTATATCATTTTTATGTGTCACTGAATATTATTCTTCTTTTGATTTTTTTCCTAGCTATTTAAAAATGTCAAAACTATTCTCAGCCCATGAGCCTGTAAAAGGCAGGCTGTGGACTAGATTTGGCCGGTGGGCTGTAGTTTAACGGACCCCTGATCTAGGTCTGTGGTTCTCAGCTGGGAAATTGCCTTCCAGGTAATGTCGATGCACATTAAAATTTAAGAATCACTGTCAGAAAGGAGAATTTGCCCTTTCTCAGGCAATGCTGATGCTGAGGTTAGGAGGACCACACACTGAGTAGCAAACACTGAGCTAGTCTGAACTTCACCCCCACTTTACAGATGACAAAACAGGCCCAGAGGTGACACAGCTCTATCATATGAACCCAGGGAGAGGCTTCTCTGTCCCAGGATGCAGAGCTGGGTGGTTTTCTATCTCTGGCCGCCTTCAGAGATCTACCCTCCCAGCAGCTCACGATGCCCGAGGCTCGAGCTGAGACACAGGAAATGTGTATGTGTCCCCTGGAGTCCCAAAGTGGCAGGGCTCCAGTGAGTCACTTCCCGTGAATGGCGATAGTACGCACTGAGACATCCTCATGCTGTCAGTCAGCTCCCTCCCTACCCTGCGCTTTAGAGAAACTCCCTGCCAGCTTTGGGGATCGACAGAGCAGCCCAAGAGGGAAGCTAAAAGCCCCCTCTGTGAGAAAGGAACTGGAAAGGACAAGGGCCTGGACGTCAGATTTACATGATGTCAAATCCCACGCTTTTTATACTAGCTGGAACCTGAGGCAAGTTACTTAATCTCTTTGAACCTCAGTTTTTCCATCAGTAAAATGGGGAAACAGCCTCTACCTCTGCAAGGTTGTCTTAAGGATTGATCATAATGTCTGTCAAGTGTCTGGCACACAGTACAGAACTTTTATGGTTTATTTTTTCTTTTTCTTTTTCTTTTTTGCCACGCTGCGTGGCATGTGGGATCTTAGTTCCCCGACCAGGAATCAAACCCGCGCCTCCTGCAGTGGGAGCGTGGAGTCTTAACCACTGGACGTCCAGGGAAGTCCTAGGGTCTCTTTATCGGCCACCCTGGCATTGTGCCTTAACCACAGAGCTACCCAGCCACAGCCTAGACAGCCACAGAAGAAGGCAACACCTGAGACCATGGCTGTGTTGATGTCACTGGCTTGCGCTTCTGTGACATTTCCACTGGTGATGTAGGGGTATGGCTCATGTCCGAGGTTTGTACCTAGGGCCCTTGGGTGGCCTTCAGGGTCTGGGAACCCACTGAAATTGTACGTTGACATCTGTGAACCTGTGGAGATGTGCATTTTTCTGGAAGAGGTGCCAGAGTTTCCATCAGATCCTCAAAGGGCTCCATGTTCCCCCCGAAAATTACAGGATGCATATTTATAAACACAGTGCAGAAGAGAGCACCAGACTTTTGAGACAGATTCCTGGATTTGGAAATCAGCTCCCTGACACTGACCTATGCATCAGAGGTCATCTAATTCAGATCTGAACTTCCATTTCCTCAGCCCTAAAAACTGGGACTAGCATACCTGCCCTGCCAAGTCCAGAATCAGATGATACCCTATGAAGGAAAACCCAGAGTGGGCAGTCAAGAATGGGTAGGGCTCTCACAGGGGCCCAGGTGAGCAAGGTGAGTCCCAGGGGGGCATCCTGCAGGGCCAGTGTGTTTGCTTCGAATTTAAATACTGGGGGTTTTAAAGTGGGCAAAATTAAACTCTGGTGATAAGGAGGATCATGGTGACCCTCGGGAAGGGTCAGTGAAATGACGGGGCGGGCGCAAGAGGACTGTGGGGTGTGATCCAGGTTTGTAACTCTTGGTCAGGGCATCAGAACATGTTTGCCCTTTGTTATTTGTGCAAATCCACCTCACTGCACATTTTTGTATGTGTGATACTTAAACAAAAAGTCTTCTCAAAAAACGTTCAACTGAGAAAACTAGAAATCCAATACAAAATCACCCCCTGGGGGCTTTTTCTATATAATTTTGCAGTTAAGTTAGCACATAGCTTGAAGAAAGAGTAATTTATATATAAACACAAATAATAGAGTAAGATTTTAAAATAATCCAAAAGCCAGGTTTAAGCATCTTTCTTCTTCACCCAAACTGCTATCTAAGTCTGCTTACATAACTTCTGCTTTCTTTAATTATCTCACGGGGCCCACAGGCTGTCTCGGCCCTCTTCACAACCATGGTGGACCTGGCCTATTTTGGGTGGCCCGTCTGCCAGGGCGGTGGCTTTGCTCAGCACACTCCTTGATTCCAGAGTGCGCCTGTCCTATCCCATCTCTCCTTCTTTCCTGCAATGGATTTCTCTTCTCTCTCCCACCTCACAGGCTCCCCTCTCTCTCGTGTTTTCTTCTTATCAACCCACTAAATCCATCTGAGGGGAGAAGACCTTCCATTGCCCCCATATTCCCCTCCAGAAGCCACCCCATTTCTCTGCTCCCTTAGAGCCAGAATTTTCCAAAGAATTGTCTCCCTACATGGTGTCTCTGGGTTACTTCTGCTCCATCCAGCCAACAGCGTGGTCCCCGTTCGAGACTGCCATATCACCAAATCCAGAAGCCTACTCAGGCCTCCACACCACCATTATAGCAAGGAAGCAGCACAGATGATTTGTAAACCAGTGACAGTGACTGTGCTCCAACAAAATTTTATTTATGGACACTGAAATCTGAATTTCATGTAATGTGTCGCAAAATATTGTTCTTCTGATTTTTTTTTGTCAACCATTTAAAAATGTAGGGACTTCCCTGGTGGTCCAGGGGTTAGGACTCCGTGCTTCCACTGCAGAGGGCATGGGTTCGATCCCTGGTCAGGGAACTAAGATGCCGCAAGCTGCGCGGCGCAGCCAAAAAAAAAAAAAGGAAAAATAAAAATGTAAAGAACATTCTTAGCTCGCTGGCCTGTACCAAAGCAGGCTGAGCGTGGGATTTGGCTGGTGGACTAGAGGTTATCCGCCCTTAATCTAGATGTATGATTCTGAACTAGGGGCAGTTTGCCCCCCGATGCCAAGGGGCATTTGGTAGTGTCTGGAGACATTTTTGGTGGTCACAACTGGGAAAGTGCTACTGGCCTCTGGTGGGGGGAAGCCCAGGTTCTGCTCAGCATCCTGCCATGCCCAGGAGGCCCCAGAGCAAAGAATTGTCTGGCTCAAATGTCAGTCATGCTGTGGCTGAGAAATCCTGGTCTAAATGATCTCATCTGGCCCCAGGACTTTAAATACCATCTGCACCCAGTGCTCTCAAATGTATCTCCAGCCAGGACCACTCCTCTGACCTCTAGACCCAATGGCCAAGTCCATTCCTCCCTCCAACTAGCTTCAATCTTGGTAAATGAAACCACTGGCCACCCTTTTAGCTCAGGCCAAAAACGTGGGAGTTACCCTTGATTCCTCCCTTTTCCCCACCACCTCTCTTCTGTCATGCCACCATCACCTTGGACGTGGGCTTCAAATAGCTCCAAGCTGGTCTTCCCTCTACCTCTTTGCCCCACTTTTCTTCATCCCAGATGAAACGCCTGTTGCAAGGCAGGTGTGCCGCCACCAGGGACTCAACAGAGGTGTTTCCAAGCCAATACCCCTCTCGAGTTGGGTGTGCTGGGCTGCCCAGGCCTCGGGTGAGACTCTGGGCTCAGCTCCACCTGGAGAATGTCTCACCTGGGTCCTTGCACAGGCGGCAGGTACTCTCACAAATAAATAAGATTGATTTTTTTTTATGTCCCCCTGAAACTAGTTTCCTTTCTCATCATACTTCATATAACGTACATAGATAGATAATATGTTTGTGCATGAGTGTGTAGATACACACACACTTGGAGGCTGGCTCCAAGTACATGTATCACCCCGAGTTTAGTGTAGGAGCCTTCGCCGAGGTTCTATGTTCACCTTTAAGTCCTTCTCCAAAACTTCATTTGACGGCCCCATAACCAGAAGCACGGAGAAGTTGATGTCCTTTGGGATTTACCAAAGGACAGGCAACTGTAGCCTGTGGTGGGCCATGAGCAAGACCCCAGGCGGAGGTCTCAAAGCTTGTGTTGTGTGGGTCACAGGCAAATTCCCAGGGCAGCAGCAGCCCTCAGACTTGAACTGCACAAACTCTAGATCTGTATCTCCAGGCCTGAGTGCATCCACCTGACACCTCCCCCTGGCCCACCCACGGATCCCTCAAACTCTGAGTGTCCTGATACGACCCATCTCCTGCCCCCCAAACCTGCCCCTCCCCCCCAGGGATAGTACCACCATCTTCCTGGCTGTGGTGGCTGAAGACTCCGACTCCAGGCCATCCCTGACCAGCCCTCACCCCATCAGTCCCCAGGGTCTGTGGGTAGCAGCTCTCGTAGAGTTCTTGGCTCTGGCTACCACTTTTCTCCCTCTCCATTGTCTAGGCCAAGGTCACCTTTCACTTGAATTACCCCACCAGCCTTCTAACCAGGCTTGGCCCGCTCTCTCTCTCTGTGGACTGCACGGGTCACTGCCTGGAATGTTCTTCCCTCCTTCCCGCTCCTGATCCCACTCTTTCTCTAGCTCCACCTTAAAGTGTCAGTTTAAAGCTCTCTCCCCCAGGAAGCCTTTGCCGAGCCTCGTCTCCCCGCACAGATGAGCATGGTCCTTCCTGCCACCCACCACCGCAGCACCCTTAGTTCTGTGCAAAACGAGCCCGCTTACTACTGAGAGCTGCCACCGATAGAGCCTCGCTTACTGTGTGCCAGATACTGCTCTAAATACGTCTCATAGATTATCTCATGTAATGCTCCCCCCACTTTCCAGATGAGGAAACTGAGACACAGAGAAGTTACCTGTGCAACATAATTAGCAGGTGATCGAGTCAGGATTAGAACCCAGGCAGTCTCACTATACAGCCCCGGCTCCCATCACTGAGCTGCTTGTGTAAACTCTGTCTTTTGTACTAAACTAATAGGTCTATGAGGACAGGATTCATGCCTCCTTATTGAATGAATGAATGAATGAATGAATGAAAAAGTTCTTCTACTCTTTCAGACTCCTTGGAGGAGGGTGCAGGACCAGCCATGCTCCAGGCCTGTCTGTCACTGGTGGGGCTGCATCCAGGGAACACAGAGGCTCTTCTGAGTGGCTTTGCCCCAACCAGCACACACTTTCCTTCAAATCCAATCCACAGGTTTTCTGAGAGGGCCAGCTGGGCACAAGGTCCTGCGTGAGGAAAAACTAGTCTAGGTAAACTCTAGGCTATCGACCTAGAACTGGGTAGAACCAAGTAACTGCTCCCGGGCTGTGAGTAATGAGGCTTCTCCCTACAGGGGATCAGGAGAGGAGGTCAGGGAAGGCTTCTCGGAGGGGGGGGGTCTTGCGGTCCATCTTGCAGGATCCAGTAAATGGAGCCAAGGTGAGAGAAGGCAGGCCTGGCTGAGTCAATGAGGAGCAAAAGCCGGAGGCAGATAAGGACAAGACATGTTCATAGATGGATTTGGCTGGACGGGAGGCCTGTGAAGGGGAGAGAGGGGGATGGAGGGCCCCTGGGGTGGAAGTGGGCCAGCGAGCGCCTGAGTGCCAGGCTAAGCACTTTATCCCCTGCAGCCCAGTCAGTTGGACCTGGTAAGGATGCACTGGTGATACAGAATACTGACGCACATGCTAATTCACCCAAAGAGATTGTCTCAATTTAGAAAGAATCACCCCATTATGAAAATGTATACTCTTGCTAAGGGTAAGGCTCTAAAGCCAAACAAACTTCCAGGTCCCCATTAAACACTCTTATCTCCAACCTTAGACTTGGCAGCGAGCACCTCTGCTGTCCCCAGGCAGCCCAGGCCCTTTTCTCAGCCCAGGCCTGTTTGCCCCTCCGTTTGGGTGGCTGCTGCTCTGAGCACAGATGCTAATTATGCCTTGAGCACGGCCCTATTCTTTCTCTGCTTAATCGTCCCAGGCCCAGCCGTCCCTGCCCAGCTGGTCTTTGGTAACCTCCTCGCACCCAAACCCACCACAGAACCAGCTAAGCTCCTTCACCCAAGGGGCAGGCCTCCCGGCCAGCTTCTGCCATGTGTCTTCAAACTCCACCCACCTCCCCCACCCCGGGAAGACTGGCACCTCTGCCTGGGAACCAGGCTGCTGCAGGCATTTATTCTTCATACGGCTAAAGAGGACATGATCTAAGCAAAGGCTTCTTCAGCATTCCGTGCTTGGGGGCAGAGTAAGAGGCCGGTGTGCCCCCCCCCCCAGCTCCTCAAGGCCCCCTTGCTGGTTACTTGCACCCTCCCCACTCCCAGCCCCTGCAGAGTCTGGAATTGGTAGGAGGGACCCCTGGTTAGCTTGGCATACCAAGAAGAACCTTCTGAGAAGCTTCTTCCCAGGCTCAAGACAAGGTGGATTGTCACAGCCTTTCAGATGACCCTGTGCCCATCAGTGAGCAAGGCCGGGCTCCGGGGCTGCAGCGGCCTAGCGCTCTGTGCACAGGGAGGCCTTTCCTTGGAAGCCAGTGGGTCACCCTCTGTGGCAGTGCCCCTCTCCTGTCCATACCTACTTTCCCATCTCTTCTTCTTTCTGATTAAATTTCTTTGCCCTCATGAAAGGAAACATCTTGCACCCCCAGGATGCATCCTGTCTCCCCGAGGGGCCCACCGTGCTCTGATGTGTTTAAACCCGGGAGAGGGAGGGAGGAAAGGCGATGGGTGTGAAGGGGAGGCCTCGCTCAGGGACTCGGGTGGCTAGACAGCGGCTCGGCCCCCCGGGAAAGCTCACCCAGGGGAGGAAGGGCTGTTTCGCAAGCGAGGCTGGGCAGGAGCTCTGAGCTGGCCCATCGGCCCTGGCACGCGGCTGGGCCTGTTAGGAAATCCAGGAGCCGCTCTGTCTGCTTTCCAGCAGGCGCCACTTCTCTTTCCACTGCTTTGCTCAATTCACGGCCCGGCTCCAGGGCCAGGCTGGCGGGTGGGCGGGCAGGCTGGGCACCCTCTGCCACAGGCCTGCTGCCCGGAAGTGCCCACTCCTGCCTCGGCCTGTGTTAAGGGTCCCCGGGCCTGGGCTGCAGAACGGCGCTGATCAGGCCGGCCGGCTATCGTGGCCATCTCGGGTGGGAGGGCAGGGTGACTCTCGGGGAAGGATTCCAGACTGTTTCCTTCTCTGCTGAGCTCCAACGCCCTTATCTCCTTTCCTGCCAGGCGGGACTCTTCACGAGTCACACAAAAGAAAACCCCACCCAAGACACACAACCCCGCACAGGCTTGAAGGAGGAGGGCTTGCGTCTGGTTCCGCTCAGGCTACCCGTTTATCAGTCAAGGGAGCAGTAAGTGTACGTTGAGCTCATATCATATATTTGGTCCAGAAGGGGTGGAGGTGAAGAGACGAGGCCATCCAAAACATGGAGCCACCTTGGAGGCTGTCTGAAAGCTCTTGGCCCTGTCAATCAACTGAGATGTTTCTTGGAGGAAAAACAACCCAGGGGAAGGGGGGCAGGCAGAGGACAATTACACAGTTCAGGGGCAATTGGGATAGAGATGGGGGGTCGTTATGGGACTCAGTAGAGCAAGGGGTGGGAGATGTGAGCATGCACTGCACAGCCCCTCGCTCTAGCGTCTTGCCGGCATGAGTATTACTCCCCATTCACAGAATATGGGGATACAGGAATAATAACTAGAATATGGGAATATAGAAAACTGAAGCCCCAGGATGTCAGCTGATTCTGCAGTTTACAAGGCTTGTCGCTGTGAGAACTGAAAGTAGAGCCCAGGCCGTGCAGCTCCTAACTCTGTCCCAGGCTTGCTGTTGAGCCTCAGAAGGGCAGTCTACCCCTAGCACATTCAGACTTGCTGCTGGGCTGCGCTTCCTGGAGGCAGGGGGCTGGCCTAGTTGACCCCTCAAGTTCTCATTCCAAGCTAGCGGGCTGCCGCAGCTTCTACAGGCAAGTTGCTATGGGAACTATAACTTTGAATTTCCTGGCTCTGGGGCTGTGAAAATCACAACCTGAACCTTCCATTGATGTGGGTTTCTCGATTAATTTCCTGTTTGATTGTTTACTTTAGCGAGCGGAAAATGCCTTTGCAGGCAGCTAGTTCCCTCCACCAAGACGCTTATCACACCCTCCCCCCAAAGCCAGCAAGGTCAAGTCCAGGCCTCAGGGGGGCGGAGGTTGGGGGGGCTGCAGAGAGCCAAGGGAAGAGGCCAGGGGCCAGGGGAGGCCCCACTAAGAGCAGATGGCAGCCCGGCCGCCCTGCCCTTCCCTGCCCTCTCCTTGTGCCGCCCCGGGGATCCCAGCCTGGTGGGCACCGGGAGAGACTTGTGAGTTCAGAGACTGGCCCCGTGAGGGGTGTCTGCCCACTGTCCCAGGCCTCAGGCCTGGGCCCCAGCCAGCCCAAACCCCTCCCCTTGTCTCAGGGAGCCATTTGATGCTGAGTCAGACGCAAAACGCAGTCATTCCTTCAGAGGGGCGTCCAGAGGGTACTGTCAAGGGAGTGACGGTCCCAGGTGCCACCCAGTGCCGCCAGGCCAGGCACTCCTGGCCAGGCTCCACCAGAGGAAGCTTGGAGAACAACTGCTTTCCCATCTGCCTCTCCTTCAACGGCTCTCCCCAGGGCCCCGCCAGCAGCCTGTTAACATAATTCCGTCCTGTTCCGGCTCCCATCCTTGGAGAGAGGTTCTCGCTGGCAAGCCCAAGTGAGGCCAGGTGAGGCCCTGCGGCAGGTATCCTGATCTGCAGCGATAACCGCCTCTCGCTGGGAGCAGGGCCGCTTTGCCGCCTTCGGAGCCCTTCTCCTCACCCCACCTGCCGAGCCGCTCAGAGATGGGCAGGAGCACTTAGACACCAGGAGGGGAGGTGGAACAGGCCAGAGGTGTACTGACTGGTCGGGTGGTGATGGGAGACGGGGGGCTCCCAGCCCCTCAGTGCCCCTTCCCTTGTCTAGGCGACTATGATAAGGTACCCTCCTAATCAGGGCACTTTTGAAAGCGAAAGGAATATTACTAATTATTTGGGATGAACACAAGAACCATCGCAGGCAAACTGGGGTGTGGGGTCACCCCACCTTTTGCCGACCTCTCGTCATTAGTCTTATGTATGTGGGACTTACTCATGGGGCAGTGGTCATGTCCTTTGACTTTGGAGGCAGACTAGACCTGGGTTCCAAAGGCGGTTTTCCATTACCCGTGCACTCCTGGGGAGTTCATTTCACTCTCCATGCCTCAGTTTCTACAGTTATACAATGAGAATAATTACAATGGTATTTAACTCAGATAAACTGGTAAAAGGATAAAGTGGATTTTAAAACATGCACGAAGTTCAGAGCTTGGCATCTGGAGTCAGCACTCCAAAAAATGTAAGCCAGGTACTGACTGAGGACCCGGAAGGTTTGACTCAGCCCTCAGGAGACCCCTCCTGAAAGGTAAAACCTCAGGGCTACCTCGGGCATTTTGTGTTCACCCTTTAAGAGAGATCCATGGACATCAGGGCAGTGAATACAGAAGAGGACAGACAAGGCTTCTAGAAGGAAAGGCAAGGGCCTTAAAGGAGAAGCTGGAAGGTGTTGAGAGCAGTCACGACCAACGTCCTTGATGTTTCAAACACCGACGCAGGGTCCCGGGAACTCATGTCTGCAGGGACTACGTGAACAGAACTCGCCTCCTGTCCAGGCTACCGGCCAGGACTTGGCCCCCAAGAGGAGGCATTGGAGCCATGGCCCCGTCCTCTGGCTCTGGTGTCTGCAGAAGGATTCAGTGTCTGCTCTGAGCCCCAGATTACGTTTCCACCCCCTGGGGCCAGCTGTGGGATGAAGCATTCCCCCATGTGACATTTACTGTGGCCACTTTGTACGGGCGGTTTGCAAGCTCTGCAGGAAGGAGGCTAATTATTCCCTCCAGGGCGCCCGGTCCACAGTTAGGGTGCCTGCCCGCCTGCCCGTCTTAGTTAGGAGGGCAGACAGCCAGACCACAGGGCACAAGCTTGGACTGAAGTCCAGTTCAGAACCATGAATTTCCTTGACATCTGACCGTAGCTGCCACACCGGGGCTTCTTATTAGGCTAGTGGAAAAGTGACAGTTGGGGCAAATTCCCCTATCCTGGGGATGTCTGAAATGCAGGCAGTCACAGAGTGACGGTAGTAAGTAATGAATGTAAAACAACACTAATCTCCTAGTTGCCCAGACAGGCCGGGCAGCGTGAGCATTACACGGGCACCTGTCACACACTAGTGCTTCTTGTCCGTTTCAGGGGAACGATAGCCTTTGTCTCATTTAAGGCTAATCCAGGCATCTGTCCTCTCCTCTCTCCCGCACGCTACGTGCTCATCTCTGCCCCTGCTCAAGTCTCTGCCGCTGTACCGACCATTCCCCTGGACCCTGGGCCAGTCTCTTTTTCCTAGCACCCTACCCTTCTCTTCCGTAGGCAAGTTCCCTGCCCCGCCCCCCAAAAAAGAGAGACGGAGGAGGAAAGGAGAGTGAGAGACAGAGAAGAAAGAACAGAAACCCCCAAAGAAAAAGCAGTGGTCAGCTCTTTCTCTCTCCCCATCCTGACCTTGCTCTGTCTTTCCAGCCCCACATTACCCAGGCTTCCACCCACCCCTCCCTGCATGAAGTCATCATGGCAGAGGTCGCCTGTGCTCTCCTAATCACCAAATCCAGGGGGCCCTGGTCATTGTTTGTCTCACTTGACCTCTCTGAGCTTTTGACACTGTTGACCTTGTCGACAAGAAGTGACCTTGACTTCTTAGCACTCCCTTGGCTTCCATGACGTCATGTTTTCCTGCTCTGCCGACTTGCCTGACCACCCTCTTCCTCCTTTGGGGGTTCCTCCTCCTCTGCCGCCCTTACGATGTTGCTGTTTCCGGGTTTGGAGCTCTTACCATCTTCTCTGATTCCATGTCATTCCCCAGGTCGTGTCACACCTGTGGCCTTGACTCACACCTGGGCACTGATAGTCACAGGTGGCCAGTCTCCCACCAGTCTTCTTCCCTGATGACCCGCAAGGACGGTGGGCTCGGTATTTCTAACACTGAACTCATTCCTTTCTTCCAGAACCCACTCTTCCTGCCTTCCTGATATCGCTGGTGGCACCACAGTTTATGCCGCGGACCAGCCCCGAACCCGGGGCTTATCCGTCTGCTGCATTGTCCTTTTCCTCACCTTTACTTCTGCCTCCTAAGCTATCTCCTCCCGTTGTCCCTGCCCTCACTTGAGCCGCCATAATTTCTCACTGGTCTCCTTGCCTCCAATTCTCCCACCAGCCCACCAGCTCCAGTCTACTCTCCACACTGCAAATAGTATGATCCTACTCACCAGTTGAAATTCTTTTCAGTGGCTCTGCAGTCCTTTAGGATAAAATCCAAACCCAGTAGCATGGCATCTAGAGCCCTTTAGGATGTGGTCCCAGCCTTCTTTATCATCGTATGCTCTCTCTCCCCCAGCACCGTATATTTCAGCCTCTTGAAATACTTGTTATTCACCAGTGCACTCCATTAGTTCACCTTTTTTGTTTTGTTTTGTTTTTGTGCATATGCCATGTGCTGCCACTTGTGGCACATGCCTGGCGTGTTCTTCACCACCACCGTTCCGTCCCAGGCTCCAACCCCATATACCTAGCGCAATCTCTCTGTTTTCCCTACTAGACTCTAAGTTACAAGTTTTATTCTCCTTGTTATCCAGGTACTTACACAGCGTTTAGTACATAGTAGGTGCTCCATAAATGTTGTCGAAGGACGGCTGGCTGGCTGAATGGATGGCTGGATGGTGAGCGGGTGAGAGGATAGATGGGTAGATGGGAAGATGGGTGAAAGGATGAGTGGGTGGATGGAAGGCTGGATACATGATGTGTGGGTGGATAAAGGAATGGAGGGCTAAATGGATGCATTGGTGGATGGATGCATGCATGCATGCATGCATAGATGGATAGATGGTGGCCAATGCAGAAAAAGAATAGGTAAAATCAATTCAGTTTTGTGAAGGCCCGGATTGATTATCATCACCAATCAACAAAATTAAGAATTATGAGCTCCAACCAGCAAAGTAAGAATTAGCTAATGTGGGAGAAATTAAAGTAATTCCCCAAGAAAGAGGATGCTGACCCAGGGCTTCTAAGCACTTTCTAGTTCTTCCCAGACTTACTGTCTGTCTGGCTTGTGTAAGTAAGTCACGGAACTACTGAGCCGCGGTTTCTCTGTCTATTAAGCAGAGATAATAATGCCTGTGTCCTTTCCCTGTCTCCACAAGAGTGTCACGGGGATAAATGGGATGGTACATTACAAAGTGGGTCGAGATCTTCAGGAAAGATACATGTTTATGAAGATATACATTTAATAACAATAATAACACCTTGCATTTGCATCAAGCTTTGCACTTTTCAGAACTCTTTCACATGCATTATCTCCACTGACAAAACAACTCTAGGCAAGTATTATCCCCATTCTCAAATGAGGAAACTGAAGTGCAGAGTGACTAAGTGACATGCCCGGAGTTACTCTTTTTTTTTTTTTTTTTTTTTTTTTTTTTTGCGGTATGCAGGCCTCTGACTGTTGTGGCCTCTCCCATTGCGGAGCACAGGCTCCAGACGCACAGGCTCAGCGGCCATGGCTCACGGGCCCAGCCGCTCCGCGGCATGTGGGATCTTCCCAGACCGGGTTCGGGTGTCCCCTGCATTGGCAGGCGGATTCCCAACCACTGTGCCACCAGGGAAGCCCCGGAGTTACTCTTAGTGAATAGAAGCCAAACCTTCTGCACGTTTTTTTTGGTTTGTTTTTTGTTTTTAATTTATTTATTTTATTTATTTATTTTTGGCTGCGTTGGGTCTTCATTGCTGCGCGTGTGGGCTTTCTCTAGTTGCGGAGAGCAGGGGCTCCTCTTCGTTGAGGTGCACGCGGGCTTCAGTAGATGTGCTCGTGGGCTCTAGAGCGCAGGCTCAGTAGTTGTGGCGCACGGGCTTAGTTGCTCCGCAGCATGTGGGATCTTCCCGGACCAGGGCTCGAACCCGTGTCCCCTAAATTGGCAGGCAGATTCTTAACCACTGCGCCACCAGGCAAGCCCCCCTTCTGCACGTTTTTGATGACAGCCTCTTGTGGCTAGATTTTCTACTTCCCTGCCTCCCTGAAGAGACCCAGATATAATTGACCCTCTTCTTGAAGACTCAAGGTCATTATCAGGAGCTGTCCTCTAGACTCAGCTGTAGATGCCGGTCCAGGTCCACCAGAGGCACAGGGTGGAGATGCCCTGACTCAAACCTGAGGGCCCTCCTGAGATGCAGGTGGCCCTGTGCAGCTCCTCGCCCCGGCCACCACTCTAGACCACGTGCCACACCTCGAGGCCATCTCCTCTGGCACTGCCTCCTTCTCCCTCCCGTCAAGGCTTGTGCCCATCACTGTGGCTTCCTCAGCCTCTGGAGACCTGCACCTCCCACTCTTTTTTTTTTTTTTTTTTTTGCGGTCCGCGGGCCTCTCACTGTTGTGGCCTCTCCCGTTGCGGAGCACAGGCTCCGGACGCGCAGGCTCAGTGGCCATGGCTCACGGGCCCAGCCGCTCCGCGGCATGTGGGATCCTCCCGGACCGGGGCACGAACCCGCATCCCCTGCATCGGCAGGCAGACTCTCAACCACTGCGCCACCAGGGAAGCCCGCACCTCCCACTCTTGCTTCTTCTTTTTCTCTCTCCTCTTCCCACGACTTCTTCCATGCTTGCAGGGTATCCTGCCACTGCCCTTCTGTAGGCCCAGCCAGCCAATCAGAGCTCTGGGTTTGTTCCCCAGCAAACCAGCCAATCACATGCACTCTGAAATCTCCTCATTTTTGCTCCTTTGTTGCTGCTCCTAGCCTACCCCTGACTACCTGCAAAAGAGGGGCTCCTGCAGGTGGGGGGACTGGCTGAGCTTTTACTGGGGCTGCATTAGGCTGTCTGGGTTTGTTCTACCAGGGTTGGAACCAAGCTGTTGGTGAGCTGAGGTGGTTGGGGGAGCTTGTGGGGGGGTGGTGGCTAGAAGAAATTGTGATCTCCAGCGCTCGCTCCCCTCCTGCACAGGAAGACGGCCCAGGGTCCCTCCATCAGCACCCTCTTTCCCTCCCCACAGGGTGGCATCCCAAGCAACCAGCCTGGCTGCACTGTGGGCACTCCTTGGGCGGCATGGCCCCTGCCCTGGCTTCCTTTCCCCGGGGACTCCGAGGTGCTCCCACCAGGCTGCCTTTCTCCCTTTGCTGTCCAGCCGCCCACAGCCTGACTCGAAGCACCTTGGCCTCTCCCCGAGGGAGGATATGAAGGGTGTGCCCACAACAAGTCTCCGGCAGAGACAATAGGACAGGAATGCATTAGCTTCCGAACAAACACTGTGTGGGCTCGCACAATTGCCTTGGATTCTCGTCCAAGAAACACATTTCGCTGTTCCAGGGTGCCTGCCCCGGCCCGCCCACACTCCTTTCTGTGCCAGAGACTTTGATGAGTGGGCTGCTCCTCCCCCCACCCCGGGGGCCTTCAGCCCCCAGGTCGGCATCCCTGTCTCCTCCATCCCTACAGCTTTTCTTCCAACGAGCCATAGCAGAGAAGAGGGACAGTCCTGTCCAGGCAGAGAATGGCCTGCCCACCAAGGAGTACCTGCTCCCTGCCACTGCTTTTAAACCATTTTTAAATCGTGGTTTTAAAAAAAGCAAGCATAAAATTGACCATTTTAGCCATTTTAAAGTGGACAGTTCAGTGGCATTAAGTACATTCACATTGTTGTGCGACCATCACCACCATCCGTCTCCAGACCTTTTTCATCTTGTAAAACTGAAACTCTGTCCCCATTACACACTAACTCCCTTGTCCCTCTTCCTCAGCCCCTGACAACCACCATTCTACTTTCTGTCTCTATGAATCTGTTCCAGGTCCCTCATATAAGTGGAATCCTACAATACTTGTCCTTTTGTGCCTGGCTTATTTCACTCAGCATAAGGTCTTCAAGGTCCGTCCATGTCGCAGCATGTGACTGATAGGATTTCCTTCCTTTTTAAGGCTGAATAACATTCCGTTATATGGATGGACCACATTTAGTTTATCCATTCATCCATCAGTGGACACGTGGGTTGCTCCCACCCCTTGCCTATTGTGAATCATGCTGTTGGGAACACGGGTGGACAAGAATCTGTTCAAGTTGCCACCACTTTCTGAGATTTGCTTGGAGTTAAATGAAGCGTTGTCTCCAGAAGACCCCAAATAGAACACGCATAAACAACAGAGTTGGCCCCCTCAGTGTACCAGCAGGGATTCATTTATCCAGAAACTAGCTGTCTTTTAGGAAAGCAAGCCATGAAGAAATGGAACACAAAACAGGTTAAGTTTTGGCCAAGACAGAAAAGGGTGGAAAGGTCTTGCCCTTGGACACTGCCTACAAAGAGCAAGTCAAGGATGGATTCCTGAGAAGCCGTTGATCACTCAGAGGCACTGGAGCCTCTCAGAGTGACACTGACAGGGGTCCTGGGGAGGGAGCCCCGTAGCGTATATCAAGTGCTACCCCGGGGTAAGGCCAGCCGGCCTCTCTTTCCACCACACAGAGCAGCAGGGTGGGACTTCCCAGCTGTGACGATGGGGGCTGAGGGGACGTCCTCTCTGCAGCCCTTCAGCTCTAAGGCTCCAAGGGTCCGCCCTCCAAAGCTGGCAACAGACAGGCCGAGATAGCGTTTGGGGGAGGGTAGGACGTGGTCTGCAGCACCCATTCCCCTCCCGAGCTCTGCATCTCAGCAACTGCAAAGGAAAAGTCCAGTGAAAGCCTCCCAGTCCTCCCCCACTTCCTTGAGAAAACCCAGCAGGCCATTTGCGAGAGGGCCTATCACTCCATGTGATTCTTGGCTTAACACAGACTTTCCCAAACAACCAGTGAAAGATAAGGTGGGAGGAGAGGCTCTGGGGTGAGAGCCTGCCCACAGCCTTGCTTGAGAGTCCCCACCCTGAGTCTGTCCCCCCAGAGCCCAGAGGCCCCCAGGGAGGGAGTAGGCCTGCGGGGGTTTGGGTGTGCAGAAGGGAGGAGGTAGTCCAGTCACTAAGATGCGGGAAAGGAAGGAGGAACGGGAAGCCCTGGACCGACTCTGCAGTTCTGAACCGTCACCGGGGAGCAGACGGAGGGCAGGCGGGCCTCGGGCCATAGAAGGAAAGAGACACCTGCTCATCCGGGCCAAGTGCTGCAGAAGCATGAGGCTCCACGACGCTGTCCACGCAGTGCGGGCAGACGTCGGAGGGCCACTTGGAGGGAGAAACAGTCACACTTCAGAGCATCTAGTACTTGTCCGGCCCCGGCTGTTCATAGTATTTCCCATCATGTTACCTCCCATGTCCCGAAGCCCCAGGACCCCTAAGAAGCTGGTCTCAGAACGGAACATGATCCCAGGTTCATCTCAATTTCCCGTGACGGTCATTACTAGCACCTACTATGTGTCAGCCAACATGCTAGGTGCACCCAGAGCAGGACCCCTTTCTTCCTTCCCATAAGCTCCCAGTTCTGCCTGCTCCCCTCGTCCCCAGATGGCTGCCACCACCCACTCTGTCTCTGGGAGTTCCCTTCCCACCAGATACCCCACTTTCCCCCTTTCTTGTGATTTCTACCAGCAATTTTTATTTTAAGGTTTCTCTTCCTGCTAAGCACTATGGGAAACCTATGCAGGAACGAAGTTACCCTCAGAAAGAAGTCCCAGCAAACCTCACAGAGTTCTCTTAATATTTGTCCTCATGTTCCGTGCAGAGTCAGTGGGGCTACGCCCACCTTCCCCCAGAGACAGTCAGGGCCCTCCAAGTCCTGGAACCAGCCCCTCCCAGAGCAGGCTGGGTTGGATGCTGGAACCAACCCGTGGTCCAGTACCCATGACTCGGTACGCCTGCTGCAAGGTGAGTCACCTCCCCCCAGCTTTTTCCAGAACCTGCTTCCAGGGTTTGCTAGATGAGAGAGGTCCTTCCTAGTGTGACCCCCAGAATCCCCCCAGACACTGACTCAGTGGAAGCTTCCCTTGGCTCCCCTTGAGGGTCTGCAGCCCTGCGGGGCAAGAAAACTCCAGAAGCAGACACCGGCATGGGGAGGAGGGTGGACAGCTGTGTGCTGCAGAGTATTCCTCTGCGCAAATGTATCATCATAATTTAACCAGTCCCCTTGCTGGTAGCCATTCAAGCTATTTGCAAAAGTGCAGCAAAAACCTTATATTCATGTCATGGTGCGTATGTGGGCAGCGGGGGGCACGTGTGGAGTAAATTCCTGGACGTAGTATCGCTGCTCCGAGGGTTTGTACGCTTGTAGTGTTGACAGTGTTGCCACATTGCCACTTAGGGAGTCATACCAACGCCTCTTTCCACAAACACTGTACGTTCGCAGACACACTGATGATAATTTTGTGCCGTGTCTGCTCTGACAGGAGAAGTCTGTGGGGTGGCGGTATCCAAGTCCCGCTCACTGTCGCCGTTCCAAGCGCGTGCACTGGGGTGAGTTGCCCAGGGGCTGCGGCTCAAGCTTAGTCCCTCCTCACTCACAGACTTTCCCAGATGGGTGGGTTTTCTCCTTGCTACTCAAGGCATATTTGTTAGCAAATACTTCCAAGTGCTTACTATGTGCCAGGCACTGTGCCAGGTTTCGGGAAGAGAATGGACCAAACAGGCCTTGCCCTCCTGGAGCTTGCCTTCCCCTGGGGGAGATAGCAGACAAACAAATAGATCGTATGTCAGGGGTGAGAGATGCTGCGGAGAGAAGTAAGCCAGGAGGTGAACTGCGGGATCACTTACACACAGGCCGATCAGGGAATCCCTGGTGGATGAGGTGATGTCGGGGCAGAGCCCTGAGTAAACTGAGGAAGGAAGGTCTGCAGACAGGTGGTGGCTGAGAATTCCTGGGTGACAAGAGCACAAAGGCCCAGAGTCAGAAGTGTGTCAGTGGGCAGAGCATGCCCGCCAATGGCCGTCAACGCCTGTCACTGCATGGCCGACGCTGTTACCTTCCCCGGCTTGTCCCTTGCTCTCCACCAGCTCATCTTTTGAGCAGCCTGAGACCTACTTCTGCTCCTTCATCCCCAAATGCTTTCTTTTTCGGTGTGTCTACTGTGGGACCAGTTAATGCCCAGCCCTGCAGAGATACAAAGAGGAAGGAGGTCTGGTCCCTGAGAGCATCTCTGGTCAGAGCAGCCCACACTGATCTGGCCCCTGGACTCATTTGACATTTAATACATGCATCTTCAGCACCCCCTCTGATGTGACCGCTTGTGGCTTCTGCTGGGGGAGACCCTGGGCTGGGTGGATGGCTGCAATATGACAGGAGAAGGGGGAAGTTAAGGAGGGTGTGTGGAATTTGGATTTCCAGTCTACAGTGAGAACAGTCCCTGGGGTTGTGTGTGATTTCACCCTGCTTGAACACGTCATGCCCAGATCACAAACCTTGACTCTAGTTCTCGGTTAGTGGACAAGGAAGCTGACCCTAAAAATGCCTTCCTCTTGTGCTCTCTCCTTACCCTCCACCCTTCCTTTAAAACAAAAAACAAAAACAATGCATAAATCACATTGACCCACATTTATCGAATCCCTACTGTTGCCAGGAGCTGTGCTAGGTGTTAAAGGGCAGCGGAGATGAACGTCACACTGCCCTGCCTTCAAGAGGCCACAGTTCACACTGGAAGATGTCTTGCCACTTGTGTGGAATGCTGAGCAGTGGGAAAGGCAGGGGGTGCTCGGGAGTGAGAAGCAGGGGCGGGCACCATGGGCTGGAGTGATCCAGAAGTCTCCAAGGAAAGCTGGAAAATGACCTGGGAAAAAATGGGGGCAAAGGCAGAAAATAACAAATATTGGTGATGCTGTGGAAAAGTCAGAACCCTAGACACTACTGGAGGGAATAAAAAATGGCACAGCCACTGTAGAAAACAATTTATCGGGTCCTCAAACAGCTAAACGTGGAGTTACCACATGACCCAGCAATTCCACTCTTAGGTGCGTACCCAAGAGAGATGAAAACCCATGTCCACACAAAAACTCGTACACAAGTGTTCATAGCTGCCTTGTTCACGACAGCCAAAAAGTGGAGACAGCCCAAATGTCTATCAACTGATGAGTGGATAAACAAAACGTGGTGTATACATACAGTGGAATATCTTCCAACCCCAAAAAGGAATGAAGAACTGACACAGGCTACAACATGGATGAACTTTAAAAACGTTATAAGTGGAAGAAGCCATTCACAAAAAAAATCACATATTATATGATTCCATTGTATAAAATGTCCAGAATAGGTAAATCTATAGAGATTAAGGGGTTAGGGGTTGTCAGGGGCGGGGATGGCGTGGGAAACGGGACTGACCACTAATGGGTACAGGTTTCTTTCGGGAGCCATGAAAATATTCTAGAGTTAGTAGTGATGTGATGGTCGCACAACGTTGTGAATCTAAAGTCACTGAGTTGTAGGCTTAAAAAGGGTGAACTTGAGCTTCCCTGGTGGCGCAGTGGTTGAGAGGCCGCCCACCGATGCAGGGGACACGGGTTCGTGCCCCAGTCTGGGAAGATCCCACATGCTGCGGAGCAGCTAGGCCCGTGAGCCATGGCCGCTGAGCCTGAGCGTCCGCGTCCGGAGCCTGTGTTCCGCAACGGGAGAGGCCACAACAGTGAGAGGCCCGCATACCGCAAAAAAATAAATAAATAAAAGAAAGAAAAAATGGTGAACTTGATGTTACGTGAGTTATGTCTCAATTTAGAGAGAGAGGGAGAGAGATTGAAAGAATGAAGTGCAGCACATAGAGGAAAGCCTGGACGGGGGGTGGCCGGTCCCCGTGCTGACCCTCCTGGCCGTGGCCTTGGTCAGGAAGCAATTCCAGCCTCTGGAACGGTCTGTATGGCTTTGCAGGCTCACATTGCTGGGCCCGTGGAGAAGACTGCTGTGATTTCTGCAAGTCCTCCTATAGCCAGGGCCCAGGAGCACCTGAGACCATGGCTGAGCCCCTCTCACTAATCAGGAAATCTACGCGAGTTTCAGTTTTGCTGACCAGCTGCTCATAGCTGATGATCCCAGCATGCCCGCCGCTGCCTTCATACCCACCTGCGGCCTTGCTCTGCTGTGGCCTCTAGTCAAGCCCTCTGACCTGGCTGGGATGCCCACGCTCCGTGACTACGGCGGTCCTCTAGCTGCTTAGATCCCGTCAGAGAAATCACTGCTTCCTGGGGCAGTGCTCCTGCTGCCCTCCGGCCTTTGGGGGCTGCCTCTCTGGCCCGCCCCTTGGAGATGCTTGTCCTGGGCTGCAGGCGGCTGAGAGCAGCGCACCCCCCTAAGCGGAATTCTCTGCCGCTCTCTTCCAGCTCTTGCAATCTCAGGATGTGAAGGAAGATGCCGTCCTGTGCTGCTCAATGGAGGTAAGCAGCGTGGCTTAGACACCTCCCACCTCAGACCCTGTGCGTCCCTCTCGCCTTAACAGTTATGGGGGCTCAAGGACCACTGGAGGCATCCACGGGTCCAGGGCAAGGGCGTGTCGAGCGGGGCTGGTGGCGGACGGCTTCCTGAGTGGATGTGGACTTCTGCTGGAGGAGAGGGAACTGCCGGCTCTCTGGCGGGAAGGATGGAGTGCTAGCATCGTCCACTCTCCCTCTGCCCCCAAGACCACCTCCTCCTCGGCCAGGTGCACCACACAAATGACTTAGGAGATTCTAGATGATGCCCTGCACCCCACATATCTCCTTTGGCTTCAGTGGTGTGGGGTTTGGGAGGAGGTGCTGAGGCTTGAACCCCCAGGTTGGCACTGTCCACTTCCAAGCAGCCCCCATGGGAGGTCCCACTCCTATTCCCAAGGTGTGACCACTGCTCTCCGGGATCTTCCTTCAGACACTTGGCTTTGGCCCAGTTACAGGGACAAAGCTGTGCCTTCAGAAAACAGTCCAAGGGGAATTCCCTGGCAGTCCAGTGGTTAGGACTCCATGCTTCCTCTGCTGAGGGCACAGGTTTGATCCCTGGTCGAGGAACTAAGATCCTGCAAGCCGCACGGCGTGGCCAAAAAAAAAAAGAAAGAAAGAAAGGAAACAGCCCAGGGACATTCAGAGTGGAGCGTGGTGAGAAGAGGGGATTCCAGGGCCCACACTCAGGGCACGCCGGGGCTCCAGGCAGGGGAGATAGGAGGGGAGGAGAAAGCATGGTCCCTGCCTCCAGACAGCTTGTGGTCTGGCTAGAGATAGAGACCTCTGTCACATGCACAGAGTGGATGGAACAGTGTAGAGAATGAATATGGGTACAGAGCATGCATCCCTGAGGAGTTAGGGGAGAGGTCAGAGTGGGCCAGAAAGGTCAGGGAAGGTTTCATGAAGAAGGCAGAGCCTTGAAAACATGAGTGGGCTGAGGCTGGAGGTGGGGCAGAGATGGGGACTTAGATTATAGAGAGAGGAGCTGCATGGGCTGCCGGCCGAGGGTGCGCTGATCCAGAGGATCGGGGCTCCTTCTTCCTAAAGGGGCTTTTCGAGATGACCAGGGGCCTCTCTTGGGGGCAGGCCCTCTGGCTGGCCTCCTGCCCCAGTTCATATTTCTCTCCTCCCCTTCGCGTCACAAGTGTGGGCAGGGGTCAGTTCTGGGGGTGTGTAGGTGCAACTGGGGGCAGGAGAGAAGGAAAGAGAGAAACAGGAGACCTCATCCCCGCTCTCGGGTTCCACACGGACACATGCAGGTAATAATGACCAAGTTCGTTTCCAGAGAGACATCCCAGCAAGTGAAAATTGACACGGTGCCACCTGATCACTCTTGAAGGAAGCAGGTCACACAGCCATTGAGGGTGTGGGCGATAGTCAAAGAAGGCTTCCTGTAGGGGGGGAGGCAAGTGGATGAAGGGAGAAGCAGCGTGTTCCCGGTGAGGCCTCCTGGCAGCCCTGGGCAGCAGGCAATATTCTGACCCCTCTTATTCCTCCGGCAGATCGGGTATTCAATGGGGGCTCTCGCACTGGCTGTGTCCACCCTCCACACTCTCCATCCTCCTGCCCTGTGGCAGAGGCCTGGGCCTGCACCTTCCTGGGATAATCCAGCTATTTCCTGTTCCTGCCCCCAGCACCCCTAACCAAGGTGGGTCAGGAGCCCTTTCAGGGCCCAGCTCACGTCCTAACCCCACTTCTCTGCCCGCAGCTGCAGAGCACAGGCCGACTGCTGGAGGAGCAGCTGCCCGAGATGATGGCGGAGCTCCTGGCCAGCGCCCGCGACAAGATGCTGTGCCCCTCGGAGTCGATGCTGACCCGGTCCCTGCTGCTGGAGGTCATCGAGCTCCACGCCAACAGCTGGAACCCTCTGACGCCCCCCATCACGCAGTACTACAACAGAACCATCCAGAAACTGACAGCCTGACAGCCAGGGGGCCTGGCGGGTGGCCCGAGGGCAGCTGGGGACCTGGTGCACAGAGCCAGATGGACAGGCGGGAGGACAGGGGTGGCCCTGCCGGCAGAAAGAAATGGGGAGGAAGGCAAGCAGAGCCGGCGGCCAGTATGGAGCCAGACGGGGAAGGGACCAAAGCCCTAGGAGGAGCGCCCCCCTACCCGAGCCCCCCAGCCCGAGCATGCGGCAGCTCACACCAGTAAGGGAAGCATGTTTCTTCCTCACGGTGGCCCGGCCCTCCCCCTCCTCACTTCCACTCCTCCCCACCCCCTCCCGTGCAACATGTCCCCGGCAGGGCTGTGTGCAAGGGGTTCATCTCTGCGACTCCTCAGAGGCCTTGGCAGCCTGCACGCAGGGTACAGCTTGGGTCAGAAAGGACCTCAGAAGGCTGAAAAAGTGGGTCGGAGACGGGCTTGCATTGTTCCTGCATGCTGTCAGCCGCAGTCGCCAACTGGCAGCAGGCGACGTGTAGCAGATGTCCGGGAGGACAAAGGCAGGCACGGTCCCCACCAGCCGCCCGTAATTGACGGCCTTTGTCCTTACGGCCGAGCAGGGGGACAGAGGCGGCTCCTCTAACCTTCATGCTCCACCCTCCCCACTTCCAGCCTCCCCCCTTCAGCCCCCAAGCTGCAGGCCCAGGGGGCCGGGGGCGGGCCTGGGGCCTGGAGGGGAGATGGAGTTTTTCCTTCTACTTGCACTCTTTTGTTTCATTGTGTTTTGTTTTTTCAAAAGTCAGCTGCTTTGAAGTCTCCTCTCTCAACGCAAAGGGCCCCGCAATGTGACCACACAGCAGCACCGCGAGGACCCCCTGATGAGAGGGAGATCAAACCCGGCCCCCGCTGGAAGGATTCTAGCCACAGACAGCTTGCCAGTAGCCAATTAGGGTAACTGGAAACTTCTGCCCCGGCAGGGGAACCCGCTGGAACCCTGTGCCCCTCAGGCCCCGGCTTCCAGTACCTCCGTTCTCTCTTTTTCTGGCTTCCTCCCTCAAAGGGCTGATACTGTCTCTGCTGGGCAAGCATTAAACCCGTCCTGCCCTGGGGCCTTATAGTGAACCGGGCTCAGAACGAGGCTGGCGAATTAAAACCAAAACGCCCGGTGATGCTTCCCCGCTCCACACACAGGTCTTGTCCCAGGCTCTCACTGGAGGGAGAATGGGGGGGGGGGCCCGCAGGGCTCCCCAGGGCTAGCTAAATGGGCTGTGTCGGTGCCCTAGCCCATAGCCACGGTCTGTGCCCCGGGAGGGCTGTGGCACTGCAGCCCCAGGGCTGTCGGGAAAGGGTGAATTCATTGAGTCGTGGGGACCATCAGGGGACCCAGCAAGCCACCAGCTTTCCAGGCTGGGAACGAGGCTGGGGGTTCTTGGAGGGGCCGAGTCCTGGGAGCAGCTCCTTCTCTGATGGCTAGAAAGGAGGATGCGTGTTGGGCCCTGGGAGGCTGGCTTCGGGTTGTCACTGGTGTCCGCACAGCCCATCTCCTGGTCTGGAGCCCACGCTTTGATGAGCCCCTGCAAAGCAACCTCAGAGCCCAGCAGCTTCCTCACTTGCTCCTTGGTTGAGGCCAGTCCTTCTCTGGGTCACCTTGGAGGCCCACTGGTTGCCTGGTCCGGTCAGGCTGGAGGAAATTCCCTTTGTTGAGTCTCGGAGAGCAGGCAGGCGGGGTGGGGAGCAGCTTCCTCCGTACTTCCTGGCTTTCCCCACCAGCTGCCACCTGCCTGCTGTCCCCAGAAAGAGCCTGTGGGGGACAAGGCATGGGGGCACAGTTTACCTGGAGTGGGTCGGTCACCTCTGCCAAGGAGCCCACGCTGCCCCTGGCCTCTGCCTTCGCCCTCCCGGCCCCTTCCTCTCAAGCTTCTCCTCACTGCCTTTCCTCCTCAGCCTACACCTTTGGCTCAGCCTGGGACCCAGGGACCCCAGAGGCCCCACAAGAGGCCTTGAGGGAAGAGCCGGGCTGATATTAGGATGCTTAGAGAGGGCACCAGGGAAATCATGGTCCCGAGGAGTCGGCAGCCCAGGCCAGGCAAGCAGCCACGCCCGGGCAGCCCTCAGAGAGCCGCACCTGGGCTGAAATGGGCCCTGCTTCCCTCCAGTGGGGGGTTGTGTGTGTGTGTGCGTGTGTGTGTGTGCACGCACGCGTGGGCATGCATGAGCACATCTACTGAGAATGAAGCAGGGCCCTGGAAGGAGAGAGAGGCCTGCGAGTGAGGTCGAAAGTCGAGGAGGCAGGGGAGTGGGTCTCCCACCCCTACCTTGGGCTCAGAGAGCGAGCTTTATGAAGGGGCCCCAGATAACACGGACTCAGGGGGCTGACGTCCCCTGGAAAGCCAAGCAAGTAGCGTCTCGGGCACTGTGAACCTAATGCCCTTCCTCCTAACAGCCTTCCTTGGTGGTCTTGCCTCATGGCCAGCCCCTCCTTGACTGTTAGGACCAGAGGGGGAAGAAGCGAGGTATAAATATGTAAACATATATAAATATATTTTTAATTACGTGTCGTGTCACCGTGGCTCCAGACATATGGTTTGCCTAGTATATTCCATTGCTTGAAGGCGCTTCCTGGCCGATCCGAATAACAATTTAAGCTGTTTTTCTAAATGTGGGTTGCTGCTACTTTTTCAGACATGTAAGGAAAACATCAAAAAAATTTTTTTTCTTAAGGAAATAACAGTAAAGCCTAAAATCTGAGACACTGAGGCAGCTTCCCACGGGAGACTACTCAGACAGGAACTGGGGGGCAGAGGCGGGCGCCCCCAGACCTCCGCCCCCTCCCCAGGCCAGATCCCCCCTGCTGAGTGAGGGAGGCCCTATCCAAGTTGACCTCTGAATGTATTTGATGGGAGGCTAAACTGGATATTGCGTTTCTAATGCTTGCGTGGCTTTCCCTCCTCGCCTGTGGCTTCCTTGGCACAGAGGAGGCAAAGTCCAGCCATCTGATGTGGGTCCTGTCTCCGTCTCTCCCCCGACAGTCAAGACGAGGTAGTCATTGTTTTCCCCTCAGGCAGCCGGCCTGTTCCTGCTCCCATGGCCTTGTGGCTTTGCCTAAGCTCCGGGACCGCAGCCCCAAGAAGGCCCCCAGCCTCCCCCGAACAAGGCGGGACCCCACCATCCTCCACGAGAGTGTGCACCCCCAAACCCACTTTCGTCTGCTCGTCCTTCCTTAACCAGTCTGTACACCTTTAAAGTTTGGGGATCGTCCTGTCCATCCATGTAAATGTAAATGTTGGCCGAGTCGGTATTTATTCTAATTTTTATTTTATTTTATTTTCTCTGAGGGATGGGGAGGGGGGTGTGGGAAACGTACCACTGATCACGCCCTGGGCAGCTGCAGGGGCGGGGGCCCAGACAGCCAGGCCGCCACAAGAGCAGCCCCACGGGGCTGCCCAGACGCCAAGCCCCAGTCTCTTATCTGGCATCAGAAGCCGGCCAGTGTTCCTCGTCCAACAGACTGTCCGGCCTGCCCATGGAGTCCTGTCCCTCAGCTGCCGGCACTCTGTTGGGAAACCTCAGGCTGAGCCTTTGAGGATGCAGATCAGAGAAATGTCAACTTTCCTCTGCTCGGGACACTTGCACAGAAGGGCTGCCCGCTTCGCCTGAGCCAGCTGGGAGCCTGGTGACGGGTCCTACCTCCCCGGAGCAGGGGCCTGGGGCTTCCCGCCAAAGCTGCAGCAGAACCCTGCTCATGCGACCACCTTCCCTCCCTCGGTATGTCCTGCTTTCCAGCTGAACCCAAACTACAAGTGGGTTTAAAAAATAAACCACACCAAAAACAAAAATGCCCTGCATCTGTGTTCTTTGTGTGTTTGGCAAAGGAAATATCTCCCAAAGGCTTTTGTGCCTCAACAGGTGCTGGCAGAGGCCTCAGAGGAGCCCCTACCCAGGTGATGAACTAGTGAGAAGATTCCCCACAGTTGGGCCACTGTGGGGAGGGGGCGCCAGGGGGCTGGGGAGGGTTGGGGAGGAGTGGTCCAGGATACCATGGGTGAAGGAGACATATACCCCCTTCCTCCCAAGCTCGGGAACTGTGGCCTATCCAAGGTGGGAGGATTAAGCCAGTCCTGCACGAAATCACTTTTCCGCTAAAGATCTGGTTTGCTGTGTGCTTAACCACTCCACTCCTCAAACCTACCCCTCCCGTGAAAAAGTCACTGTGACATCTGGCAATGACCCGTTTTAAAAAGACTGAGACTTGGGCCTAGCCTAACAGCCTCTAAAAGTCAGCAGCAAGTGGCTGTTCTGTCCCTGTGAGTCAAATCAGTCTTTCATCAAAGGGTCCCAAATCCCATCCATGGCAAGACACTGGGGACACTGCCTCCTGGTAACAGGTCCCCCTTGGGGATTCTTTCTGGCTGGAACTTGCCAGGCTTTCAGTTCCTCAGAGTGGCACCCAGAACATCCACACCCTTCGTACTACCCTGGTCTGGCTAAGGTGGTGGCCAGGCCAGCCCAGGAGCCTGGTGAGGGTCTGCAGAGACTGGTCCCTGCCCATTACTGAGTCACATGACAATGTGAGGTGCTAGCCGGGAGTACACAGGTTGGTAGAGGGAGATAACTTTTTTTTTTTTTAATTTTTGGTCTCGTGCCGCGTGGCATGCAGAATCCTAATTCCCTGACCAGGAATTGAACCCGTGCCCCTGCAGTGGAAGCGCGGAGTCTTAACCACTGGACCACCGGGGAAGTCCCAAGGGAGATAACTTTTTAATTAAGCGATTGACCTTTGTCAGCCCGAAGTTTTTTACAAAAATACAGAGGGGTAGGAGCAGAAAGTGAGGTCAAAATGAAAGGTGTTAGAAGGTGGGGAAGAGGGTAGGGAAGGAAAAATCTTACCATACACTGTTCACCAAAAAGAAGAGATTTTTCTGGGTGATTTAGTTCTGGTTTCAGAAAGTTCTAAATTACTGAAAATTATGAAACAAATACTCCAAATAATAAATGTTTCAATTCTGCATTTCACCGCCATCTCTGCTGATATGTGTTCTCTGTCGTGCTGAGGGTGGGTTACCTTTGTACTGGGGTCTATAGGAGAGAGGGACCGGAAGACTGTTTTGGATGAATAAACTAGAACACGCACACACACGACTTGTAAGGTAGTACCAAGGCAAAGATAGCAGAAGAAGCAAGGACTGAGATGGTAGAAGAGGAAGAAGTGGTTATACTTTAATATTAAATGTCTCTCATCCCCACGGTTCTTTTCAGGGCCCTCCATACACTGTCTCAGGTGGTTCAGTGATATAGGCAGATGAAAATTTTTGATTCCCATTTTACAGATGAGAAAACAAAGGCCCAGAGAGGTGACATGACTGACCCAGAGCCCAAGGCCAATCAGTGGAAGAGTCAGGGGCCAGAGTGAGAGCCAGGTGCCCCTTCCCCAGCCCAGAAAGCAACTGTGTCCTCAGCAGCCTCTGCTCTGACTGCTGTGAGCACCACCCCAGGAAGCCAGCCAGTCCCACCAGCCAGACAGAAGGAGCAGCCAGCTGCCCACTGAGACCGCCATGGGCAGGCTACATGGTCTTCCTTCCCTATCCGTGGAAAGGAGGAGCATGGTGAAATACCCCAAATCAAAGGATTGCAGAGGGGTGGGGAGGAAAAGGAGTCACATTGCAAAGTTTGGTGCTATTCTATAAAAAGATTCATTGTGACATCTTACAAGCTGTCTGGTTGGATTCCCTCCAGGCCAGGGGTCCTCAAGGTGGGTGGGAGGTGAGGGAGACCCTCCTGGGGGGCATATCCAGGGGTGGGGTCAACATCCAAATTGCCTGGGAAATTTTTTAAACTACATGTTAAGAAAGGACACACAGGGCTTCCCTGGTGGCGCAGTGGTTGAGAGTCCGCCTGCCGATGCAGGGGACATGGGTTCGTGCCCTGGTCCGGGAAGATCCCACATGCCACGGAGCGGCTGGGCCCGTGAGCCATGGCCGCTGAGCCTGCGCGTCTGGAGCCACAACAGTGAGAGGCCCGCGTACCGCAAAAAAAAAAAAAAAAAAAAAAAAAGAAAGGACACACAGGGCTTCCCTGGTGGCGCAGTGGTTGAGAGTCTGCCTGCTAATGCAGGGGACACGGGTTCGAGCCCTAGTCTGGGAGGATCCCACATGCCGCGGAGCAACTAGGCCCGTTAGCCACAACTACTGAACCTGCGCGTCTGGAGCCTGTGCTCCGCAACAAGAGAGGCCGCGATAGTGAGAGGCCCACACACCGCGATGAGGAGTGGCCCCCCACTTGCCACAACTAGAGAAAGCCCTCGCACAGAAATGAAGACCCAACACAGCAAAAATAAATTAATTAATAAACTCCTACACCCAACATCTTCTTAAAAAAAAAAAAAAAGAAAAGAAAGGACACACATATAAACCAACGTTTTCAGAATTCTGGCATAAGGGAGCCGCTCTTCTTACTGGTGGGCACACACAGTTGAGGCCGCCACCCACCACTCCAGGAGCACAGCATGTGAAGAGCACAGAGATCAGTCCCAGGAATGCAGAATTAACACACAGAAACAGTGGGCAACGTTGTTGCCTTCCTCACCCCAATTTGAGGTATTGGGACTTCTCATCCAAGCTGAGACCAGGCTGGCCAGCACATTGGCAGTGGGGGAAAGGGCTCCAGGATGGTCCTGGCGTGTGGACAGAGTATATACCATGGACTCAGGGCCATGTTATGACTCTCACGGGCCCTGGGCCCTTATATGCCTCCATAGGCCCTTCCTCCTTAAAATAATATAAAAATTGTATTTTATGACTATATTGGTATAAAGACAAATATATGAATATTCCTTATTAAAACATTTTCTTTCAACCTAAAAATCCATTTCTTAATTCTGATTTTGAAAGAGCTGAGAACATCTTCCAGGTCCCTAAAGTTGTCTTATGTCCTAGGTACTGTGCCTGATGCATACATCAACCCTGTGTGGATGTCTTATCTGAGCCAGAAATCTCACCTTCCCCTGCTGCTCACCTGGTCTCAGCATGAGCCCGGGCAGAGGAGGGTGGGCGGGGGTGGCCACAAGGCAGCTCATGCTGCCGCCTTCCAAGGAAGGAGTTGGCGTGCTCTAGAAGCAGATGCGGTAGCTGCTTCTGCCCCAGACTGGCCGCCAGCCAGCCAGCCCGGAGTGTGAGGCAAGCAGCTGGGTTTGACAGGCCAAGAAGACTCTGGCCCAGAGAGCCTGACCCACCACACAGCCCTGGCTCCTTTCCGCAGCCCTTTCACACACATTAGCTGGTCTCACCAGTGCCCTGTGAAGGAAGTAAATACAATTCTTACACCCATTTTACATCTGGGAAAACATGTTTAGAAAATCAGACCCTTTGCCTGAACGGTGCTGTGTAGTTTTCAAATATATGATCTTGTTTGATCTCACAAATAGCCCTGGCAGGTGACAGATATTTTTTACTCCATTCTAAAGATAGAAGAAACAGGCTCAGGGAAGCAGGGGCAGACCCATGTCATGTGACCCCCAGGCACAAGGGCCAGGCCTTGAGAGGGACCTGGTGGACATGTATGGGGACTAGGCTGAGGACCCAGGTTCCTGGCCTCCAGCACCCATGGCCACCTTGGGGCCTGAGTCCCCTCACCCCGCTGTGTCCCCCAACTCTAATTGGCCCACGGGCTCCCAAGGACAAGCAGGGGCTCAGGTCAGGGTTCTTGGATGCCCTGGTGACCAGCAGAACATCAGTGACATGGCCCTCAAAGGTACACAGATGGATGGGAGAGAGGCTCACGGCCTGACGTGTGATCAGTGCTTTTCCCGTTTAACCAGGGGCAGGAGCAGACTCTGCTGTGGGCTCAACTCAGAGGAGAAGGAGAAGCGCCGGGGCTGAGGCTGGGACGGGAACTCCTGAGGCACACGCCAGGGAAGGGAAGGGCCCTTGGAGTCTGTGTCCATCAACTGTGCCATGCAACTCTGGGCAGCTAATTGTGTAACCAACAAGCTTGAAATCTCAAGACTTACAACATGAATGTTCACTGCTCTTTTTAAGGGTCTGCAGATGGGCTGGGGTTTGGATCACATTGGCTGGATGGCAGGGGACCCAAGTCCAGTCTCCAGCCTATGGACAATGATTGGAGTTACGGGCGTGCATCTCCTCTAAGAAGTTCTCCATGACAGCTCCCCCAGTCGGGGTTACAGGTGCCCCCTCTGGGGTCCCGCAGCTCCCACGGATGCCTCTACCATGGCCCAGCTCGCTGTGTGTGACCATTGGCCTGCAGGTGGCCGACGCCCACTGACTGTGAGCTTGACCTCGACCGCTCTGCATCTGCAGCACCGAGCCCAGGGCCTGGCCCAAGCAGGCGCCGAAAACGCATGTGGGTGCTAAACAGGTGAACCATGACAGCGAGGTCCGGGTAATAAGTGACAGAGGGGCGTGGGGAGGGAAGAGCTGAGGTGCACCTTGAGCCAGGTTCTGGAGGGGGGGCACCCAGAGCCGCGGAGGGGTGGGGACCCCACATGGGACAGGGACTTCCAGTGGGGAGGGCTGGGGGGTCCTAGGGCCCTGCAGTCTAACAGTCCAGAGAGCCTGCAGGTGGGGGGACTGCTGTGCTGCAAGGGTGGGGGAAGCCAGAGGCACAGCGAGCACAGACCGGGCCTTTGTGCAAAAGAGAAGGTGCCCTTCCTCCCTCGGGGGTGCCCAGCCCTGCCCAGGACCTTGGGAGCTGTCCGGACCCCTCATCTGGGCCCCTCGGGTAGGACACAAGCTGTGCACTGCATGTGAGATTCTCTGGGGCTGCGTGGGGTGTAGGCACAGGGTGGTGTGTGTGTCTGGTGTGTGTGTGTGTGCTTCTGATGTGTGTGAATTTGCACTGCAGTTTCTAAATCTCCTCGGCTGGTTGGCCTCTGAACAATGAGGGGTGTGAGGGTCCTGCTTCCCAGAACCAGAGACGCGGGGTGGCTTTCAGAGGAGGTCACGGTGGCTTTCACCCTGTTCCCTGGGACCGGGGCTGACACGGATCCCGCAAGATGCCGAGAACAGGCTGTTGGTCCCCGGTGGGCAGGCCACAAGCCTGCCTTCCTTCTCTCGGCTTATTCCTTAGTTGGTGAGGTGAAAGGTGTGGACAGAGAGAAAGGAGGAAAATGTTCCCAAGGGGGTCATAGGGCCTGGTCACCAAGACTGGGGTCAGAGGGAGAGACCCAGGAGGACCCCTGACTGTGGTCACAGGAGGTGCTGCCCGTGGAGGAGGCCTGATTCGTCTGAGGAAGGGGCGTCCCACCCAGCAGGACGACGAGGGCTCCGATGGGACCTCCCAGGGAAACTCCAGCTTCCTCCCCAGAACGCTCTGTGGTCCCTGTAAATTGGCCTCAACCACCCAGACAGTGGGCTTCCTTTCAGGAGCGGCAATCCTGTCAGACCCTGGTAGGGAAACATCTCTCAAAACGGGATCATGGAGAAGATGTAGAACTTGTGTCTTCATCTGTCCCAGTGAAGCTGAGGACTGGGCTGCAGGGGGACAGGCGGCTTCCGCTTTCAGATTTCTGATCCTCACCTTGTGCTGGAGCCAGGCTCACGCAGTCCTGGAAGGCCCCTGTGGCTCTAGGGGCTTGTTTGAGCAGGTGTCGTTAACTGACATTTGCTGGGGAGAAAATGCCCCTCGAAAAAACTACGCTAAAAGCAGCATAGGATCTAGAGGGGACGGCTTACTCTTCTCTCCCTGGTCCAGCTGCACCAGGAATATTGGATTCTCCTTTGGACTTTAGTTTTATGTGGCACACGGCCAAGCATGGAGAGCAGGCCAAGAGGGGGCTGGCGCTCGACGACCGAGGGGAAGCTGCTGGAGCCGAGAACATTGTGCCCGAGAACGCTCTGGGTGTACACATCTGACCTCAAAAGCCAGACATGCCACCGTGGGAAAGAAAAAACAAACAGGGTGGGGCGGACTGGACGTTGAGAGTGGACTGTGGACACCCAGATCCAAGGACACTGTGGGGACCAGCAGACGGTGTGGCAGGGGATAGCTGAGGGGAACACAAGGGCCTGAGCGCCAGCCTCCCACTGGACATGTTCCAGCAGAAGCTGGGGTCCACTGAGGACCCCGTGGTGTCAGAGGATTCTCTCCTTTCTGGGGCAGGGTGTGGATAAGGAAAAAACCCACAGATCCCTTCCATCCTGAGGTTCTGAAAACGGACAAGGGCCTCTCGGGTTGCCTCCCAGGACCTGCTCTTGCTCTCAGTCCCTGGAAATTACTTAATACTTCCTCACTCCTACCCTCCTCCCTGCAAATACGCCAGGCTGTCAGGGTGTGGAGGGGAATTTAAAGCCCACCCTCCCATTTTACAGGTGAGGACACGGAGGCCCTTACAGAAAAGGGACTTGCCAAGGTCACGGTGGTGCCAACATTCATGGGTGCGTGTTGAACCAGGCACCCAGCTGAGAACTTCCCGGCTTCTCATTACAACTCCTGAGGGTCCTGTCTCCATTTTACCCAGACTGAGAGAGGGTCATTTGCCCCAGGTCCCACCACTAGCAAGAGGAGGGGCCGCATTCTAACAGGGTCCCCTCTGCTTCCAAAGCCCTTGCAGGTGACTCTGAACCTCAAACCTCGGTGTCCAACACACAGCGATAAAATCAGGTAAGTCCACTAAGAAATGCAGATGGTCCCTCTCTGTGATGTCTGCCGGGATTAGTCTAGTGAGGCTGGCAAGTCATTCAGTGTCTCTGAGCCTTAGCTTCCTGTACTGAAAGTGGGGATACTGAGATTTACCTTCTGTCTTGTTGGAAGATTTGGATACAAGTGCCTGTCCTCTGAGTCCTTTGCAAATGACAACTCTTTCCTCTTGACCCCCAGGCTCTCCTGCCTCACTGGCGTGTGGCTCTTCTGCTGGGTAAAGGGTGTGCACAAAAGCATGTCCACTCTGAGTGGGGCATGGCTGCTGAAGTTGGGACTTCAGGTGTTGGCCTTGCCACCTCCATAGAGGCACTGATGGGTGAGCTGACCTGTCACCTACACGTGATTCTCCCCCAAGCATCCATCAGCTGACCTTGAGGGCCCTGGGAGACACACGAGAGAGGCCATACTCCTACACCCCCGCCCACACTCAGGACCAGCAGGTATTCAGGCCGATGTGACAACCCACTGTGTGCCAGGTCCATGCTGGGATGAGGACATGGCGGGGAATCAAGCAGTCAGTGGAGGCTGCTGGCAGAGGAGGCGGGCATGTAAGGAAGGGACAGTGAGGTACAGTGGGTGACCACACAGAGCTGCACCTTCTGGTGATGGAGTCGTCCGTCCCTGGGGACGGGGAGCCCAGCAAGGTGGTGGCCTGGGACAAGTCTCCTGGTGTGATCTGATGGGGGGCCAACCCAGCACATGAAGTTGGCCTCAGGGTGGGTTCACGGTGCATAACCAAGTGCCGTGTGTGTCAGGTGGATGACAGTTAAAGCTGGGCACGGTCAGGGACAGCCATGCTGTAGGAGGGATGGACCAGCCAGGCCCTGTGGGAGGGGTTGGGTGGGTGGGTAAGAGAAGCCCCTTGCAAAGCCCCCGATGTGCCAGAGACTTAGAAGCTGGATCTGGAGGAGTGAATGTAGGAGGGGGGCCGGGTCCCTGCAGGAGAAAATGGGAGTCATTGGAGGCTCCTTATCAGAGAAGAAATGAAATTAGTGGAGATTAATCTTCCTTCTGTACGCAGAATGGATTAAAGGGGGAGAGAAACAGTGAAAACAGCAAGAAAAACCAGTTAATTAAGCAGGCAGGAGGCACCCCGATGAGGAAGAGGGACTGAACCAGAATTCTCCGGTTCTGATTGTCACACAGGGCCAGCTCTCTCCATCCCAGGCGCCTGGCATTTTCCAGAACAGAGATGTTGTTACACATACATTTATTGCCTGTTGCCATAACTTGCCTCTTTAAACAGAAAACATTTCATAAATTTTTTTTGGTCAAAATCTTTCTACAGGGGATGGGCTTCCCTGGTGGCGCAGTGGTTGAGAGTCCGCCTGCCAATGCAGGGGACAAGGGTTCGTGCCCCGGTCCGGGAAGATCCCACATGCCGCGGAGCGGCTGGGCCCGTGAGCCACAACTACTGAGCCTGTGCGTCTGGAGCCTTGCTCTGCAACAAGAGAGGCCGCGATAGTGAGAGGCCCGCACACCGCGATGAAGAGTGGCCCCCGCTCGCCACAACTATAGAAAGCCCTCGCGCAGAAACGAAGACCCAACACAGGCAAAAATAAATAAATAAATTAATTAAAAAAAAAAAAATCTTTCTACAGGGGATCATACACATCCCTGAGTCCTCTCACAGAAGGCCCCATGGGTCTCAGCCTTTCCTGATGACTCAGGCTCATTCTGACACCACTAATTAGTAGACTGGACTGTAATACTGGGTTACCCTCAGGGATTACCAAAGTGTATCCAGTCTGCTTTGCTTTGTTAATGACTGCATCTGCCTTTTACAGCTTCTCCGCCTTCTCTCTCATCATACAGCTCTTCTCACTCCTATCAGTAATACCTGTTGTGGCCTGAGAAACTAGACCACCAAACTTATCAGAAGTGTTTGTGAATAAGAGCAGATAGGCTCTGAGTGAGGGCCCGAGGGACATTTTTATGAGCAAAGAGCAGGAGCTTTACTGCGTGAACGGATGTTTCAAACAACCATTTCACCCGCTCAGAAACCATTTTTGCCGACTTTCTGTCCCCCAGTGACTTCCAAATGTAGTGGATCGACCAGATACGTAAGGTTTTGCCAACATAACCTTAACGTTGTATGAGCCCACGTGATCCTCTTGGCAGCCTTGAAGCTGATGGGGTGGGTCTCACCCTCATGCTCCAGGGAGGAAACCTGAGCCTAAGGGCTGGGGTGGGCCAAGGTCAGACAGCGAGTCAAGATGAATCTCATGACCGGCCTGGTCACCTTGCCTCAAGTCCACCAGACCTCCCTCCATAAGAGCTGTGGGGAAAGTGAAGCAGATGCCCCTGGACTGGTGGGAAGAGCACCGCACTGGGAGTCAGCAGGTCCAAAGTCTAGTCCTGGTTCCAGACTCACCACCTGGGTGCCCGTGGAGCCATTGCTTCTTTGGGCATCAATTTCTCCATCTGAAAAATAAGGATGAGTATATTCGTTTGTAAAGAATCCTCTCTGTAATTCTTGAGTTGTCTTTGCTCATTAGCAGGAGAAGGAGGGAGGGAGGGAGGGAAGGAGGACAGGAAGGAGAGAGAGAGAGAGGAGAGATATTAACAGTTGCTCTGCCTGATTCCCCACCTGGGCCCCCCAGGTCCCCTCAGTCTCCTGATTTGACTCCATTATGATGTACCCCTTCCCCGATCAAGTTTATACCTATGACGCATCCAGGAAAGCCATTAAATTTCAGATTAGTCAACTAAGAGTCGACAGGCAACTAAGAGTGAGAGGCCTGATGATAATGGCAACCTACAGATGCAAAACTCCTTCCAGGAGCAAAGGGTCTGGCCACCCAGGGTTATCATCCCATTCACAGGAGGGGCTACGACCCAGGGAGGGGTTCGGCTAAGAGTAAAATCAACACTTTTGGACTGTAAAATCAACGATTCTCTAGCTACTTTTGTCTTTGGCACTTTCTTTTTTTTTTTTTTTTTTGCGGTGCGTGGGCCTCTCACCGTGGCGGCCTCTCCCGTTGCAGAGCGCAGGCTCCAGACGCACAGGCCCAGTGGCCATGGCTCACGGGCCCAGCCGCTCCGCGGCTTGTGGGATCTTCCCGGACCAAGGCACGAACCCGTGTCCCCTTCATTGGCAGGTGGACTCCCAACCACTGCGCCACCAGGGAAGCCCTGGCACCTTCTTTCTGCCTGTGTCCTGAGCCAGTTCCTCTGGCTTCAATCCTCTGCTTTCTCTCTCTGGCACTCAAGGCCCCCAGGCTGCCCAGGAAGGTCACTCTGAAGGGAAGCAGAAGGTGGGTCCTGCCACTTGCAACTCAGTTGAGGGCACTCCCACTTGAGCGGGACCAGGAGGAAAGGCAAAGTAGTGACTGGCTGAAGGCACGAGGCGGTGTGTCCCCTGACCCCACCCACCAGCTGGACAGGTGGCCCAGCATCAGGGCCCCTGCACGTGGCCCCTTTCCAGCCCAGACCGGTGCTGGCAGCAGCCCCTGGTCTGCTCTGCTCACTGGAGCCCCATGCAGTTTGCAGAGCCCTGGCCCCTCTTTTCCTGCACTGACTCCACAGGTCTGGGGCCTGAGCTTGGCGGCTTTCCTGGGCTGCTGCCTTATCGATTATTTAGGCTCCCTTTTTGCTGCGGATGTCAATTTAGCGGGTTCCCGGGATGGCTGTGTTTTAACCTCTCACCCTGGTCTAGACTCCGTCGGCTCCCGCTGTCCCTCGGCCAGGAGGAGATGGAGGGCCCCGGGTCTCTCGGGCAGGCTCCGGAGCCAGCGGATTTCCAGGAACAGACGCTGGGATCTCTGCAGCCCCACCAACATGCCTCCCTCCAAACCAGCCCAGTGAATTATTAAAGATGCAATTTCCTTTCATCTTTCCAGTAAAATCGCTCCCTGTGCCGTGATCCGCTGCCTTCCTGTCACTGGCTGGGCAGGGCCCTTGGCAGGACCCTCATTCACCCCTCATTGACCCCACTCCCTCCCCATCCTAGAGGGCTGAAGGGGGCTAACCCCTTCCTAAAAGGGTCCAGGGAGCTCAGGAATCTTGGGAAACTGGGTGGGGTGGAGGGGGCTTGGAATCATAGAGTACTAGAGCTTGCCGTTTCACAGCTGAAGGAAACAGAGCCCAGAGAGGGATAGAGGCCAGCCCCGGGCAGCACAGCAAGCCATTGGCAGAGCTGGGGCTGGAGCCCAGGCTCCGGTCTCCCAGCTGAGGGTTTCCCCTTTTCCAGCCCTCTCCCTTGGGATGACCCCCTACACCTCCCAGGGCAGGGAGATGGGTCAAGCTTCTTGCTGGATCGATTAGGTCTCCGAGCATGAGTTGTAACAGTCTCTGCTTGTTATTTACCGTCCAGTGCGTCCTCACCCCTCCTGCAGCGCGCTAGCTGAACTAAAACCGTAATTATTACTGCCCTCGTCAGTGTTCACTGTTTCAGGTTTTGCTGTTTACCCCTGGTGACCATAGCAAGGTGCTGGCGAGCCGGCAGCTCCTTGTCGTTCCTGGCCAAAGCCCTCCGCTGCTGTAGGGTCAGGTGCCGGATGCTCCTTCTCACGGCTGGGCTCCAAATCCGGCTCCTCCCCAGCCCTCCCGAGTCCCCCAGAGACATCCAAATGCACCTACCTCCTCTTTTGCTTCATCCAAGCTCTGCTCTGAAAAGGGTGCCTGGGAAGTGTTTTCGGGTCTTTAGCTTGGGTCTTGGTGTCCATTAAGACACCACACTGTGTGCCCAGCCCTGAGCCAGCTGCTCTGGAGGCTCCAGATGACTGTGGCCTCTTGGTCCACAGGTCAAGTTCCCGCAGCCCAGGCAGAGGGAACCCAGAGGGGCCCTTGAGGTTGCCAACCTCCTCTCCAGCTTGGCCTGAGCCCCACCAGGCCAGGCTGCAGTGCGGGAGTCAGCCCAGGGCTTTCCTCCACGAGGGACAGAAAACCTCTTCAGACAAAAGGGGCTTCCGAGGACACGTAGAAAAACCTGCCAGAGACAGAAACCCTCCCTGACCCCCTTCTTCTGACAGGAAGGGGTTCCACGGCCTTTGTTAAGATCTTGCTCAGACCCTGATTTGGGCCCAGGTGCGGGCCATGCCCTTGGCCCCCAGCTGGCTCCAGCCAAGGCCCACGTTCCCCTCACCAGATTCACCATCCTGGGGTCCCTGGCCCCTCTCCCAAACCCTCCTTGCTTCCCTCCAGCTCTGAGAAAGAGGACTCTGAGACCTTCCTGGGCTCAGATCTGTACCCGGAACGGGGCCTTCACCCACCTGGGGGAGCACCCGCTGTCTGGGCTCAGATCTGTACCTGGAACGGGGCCTTCACCCACGTGGGGGAGCACCCGCTGTCTGGGCTCAACACTCCCCTTGTCCTTGGTGTCAGAAACATCTGCACATCCCACCGACCTCCCCTGGGCACTTCCATGCACCGAGCACCACGGTGGGCCCCTTCATGTCTGCCTTTCACTCAATTTAACGAATGTGACCCTCACACCCACCTGTATGCTTTAACCAGCTACTTCCCTTCCCTCCCCCAACCCCATGGCAACCATTAATCTGCTTTCTATTCTGGACATTTCCTATAAATGGAGTCATACAATACGTGGGCTTTTGTGTCTGGCTTCTTAGTGTTAAGTTTTTGAGGTTCATCCACATGGAAGCGTGTATTAGAACATCATGACTTTTTATGGCTGAATATTCCATTGTATGCATCTACCACAATTTGTTATCCATTCAACAGGTGATGATCAGTCCCATTTTGCAGATGAGGAAACTGAGGCCCAGAGAAGGTAAGTAGTGAGGGTTCCCTTCATCCTCCTATTTGCTGCTCACAGGAAGGGGCCCACCTGTGCTTCCCCCCTACCTAGGGCAGGGCTAGGCTCTGGAAGTAAGCCTGATTGCCAGCAGTGAGGAGGCGGCTGCGTGAGGGGCAGTGTGGTGTAGTGGTTAGGAGGCCACACTCTGAAGCCACACTCCCTGGGTCCAAATCCTGGCTCCACCCCTCCCCAGCCATGTGGTGTGACTTCGTGTAAGTCATTTAGCTTCCCTGTGCCTTTGTTTTCTCATCTGTAAAAGGGGGATGATGACAATATTAGTAGTAGCTACTTCAGAGGGTGTTGTAAACATTAAATGAACTACCTTTACGTACAATTCTAGACAATGAAAACCAATCTATAACTGACAGAAAGCTGATCGGTGGTTTCCTGGGGATGCCAGGAAAGGTCAGGAGGGAAGATTACAAAGGGTTCTGAGGAAAGTTCTGGAGTCGTGGATTCAGTTATTATCTTAACTGTAGTGATGGCTTCAAGTTGGCCCTCCGCATCCTCAGGTTCCACATCTGAGGATTCGATCAACCTCGGATCAAAAATATTCACAGGGCTTCCCTGGTGGCGCAGTGGTTGAGAGTCCGCCTGCCTATGCAGGGGACACGGGTTTGTGCCCCGGTCCGGGAGGATCCCACATGCCACGGAGCGGCTGGGCCCGTGAGCCATGGCCGCTGAGCCTGCGCGTCCGGAGCCTGTGCTCCGCAACGGGAGAGGCCACAACAGTGAGAGGCCTGCGTACCGGGCAAAAAAATAATAATAATTCAGAAAAAAAATTCCAGGAAGTTCCAAAAAGCAAAACTTGAATTTGCCACACACCGGCAACTATTTACATAGCATTTACATTGTATTTACAACTATTTACATAACATTTATAATATATTAGGTATTATAAGTAATCCAGAGATGATTTGAAGTATATGGGAGGCTGAGTGTAGGTTATATATAAATACTACACCATTTTGTATAAGGGACTTGAGCATCTTCGGATTTTGGTATCTGCAAGGGTCCTGGAACAAATTTCCCATGGATGCCAAGGGCCAAGTGTATATACCTGTGTCAAAATTGATCAGATTGTACACTTTAAATATGTGCAGTGTTTTGTATGTCAACTACACCTCAGTAAAGGTACCTCTAGAAATATCACATGAGTTAATGTGTGTCAGTCACTCAGCACAGTACCAGGCACGGTGAGAACCCGTGAACGGCAAGTGCTGGTGTTGGTTGGTCTCTCACAGCCCTGCCACCAACATCCCCCTACCAGGGCCCCCCTTTCTCTTCATCATTAACATTTCCAGGTTCCCAAAAGCCCACACAGGCTCTAGGCAGCCAACCCTGTGTCTGGCTAACCATGTGTGTACATGTTATCAAACTTGAAATTCTTCCAGAGCATTTGCTAAGTAGCCACTGTCCCACCCTTCTTACCCACCCTACCTCACCCCACCCTCCAGTCCCCACCATCACACAGTGGCCCACGTCTAGTAACTCAGAGGCCCTGATCCAGCTCACTTCTCATCAGTCAGTGCCGCCGGGTGTCAAATTTTTTTTTATTAATTTATTTCTTTCTTTGTTTTCATTTTTGGCTGCTTTGGGTTTTCGTTGCTGCATGCGGGCTTTCTCTAGTTGCAGAGTGCAGGGGTTACTCTTCTTTGCGGTTTGCGAGCTTCTCATTGCGGTGGCTTCTCATTGCAGTGGCTTGCACGGGCTCTCGGCGCTCAGGCTTCAGTAGTTGTGGCACGCGGGCTCAGTAGCTGTGGCTCGCGGTCTCTAGAGCGCAGGTTCAGTAGTTGTGGCGCACGGGCTTAGTTGCTCCGCGGCATGTGGGATCTTCCCGGACCAGGGCTCTTACCCCTGTCCCCTGCATTGGCAGGCGGATTCTTAACCACTGAGTCACCAGGGAAGTCCCAAATATTTTTTGACCCCATGACCCAGCCATGCTGTTGGGGTAACGTTGGCATGTTGGGACCCTCCCAGAGCCCAGGTGTCCAGCAATGCCACTGTCCCCCCAGGCCAGCCACAGAGGGAACACTCAGAGCACAGAGAACATCAGAGACTCCCCCAACCAGGCCTTCCAGGGACCATGAATCTTCCTCTCTCCTGCCACCTTCCCCCACTCCACGCCTGCCAGGTGGGGAGACATCGTGAGGGGGTGGGGCGCTGGTTTGAGGGTTGGAGGACATGCACTGAGTCATGTCACATCCGGACAAAGGTGATAATTTGGTTTTCTTGGCTTTTCTTAAACATTTCCTCTTCGTTAACTGCTCTAAGCTCTGAGCAAGAGATTTTTACTGAACTGGGGGGCAAGGAAGGTCTAGACCTTGACTCGATTTCAGAGGCTGGGCCAGAGCTGGAGTTGGGGAAGGGAAGGCAGGACCCTGTTCTGGGGACCTGGGGTCCTCCTGGTCCACGGTCTTCCCATGGGCACCTGTCCAGCTTGGGTAGGATGCTGCCCCGTTGTCAAGGAAATAGCCACTGCTGTCTTCAAGGGGCTGAGTGAGCATGGCACAGAGCAAGTCGGTTTTGAAGAATGGAAGAAAGGAAGGGAGGTAGAACACAGGCATTCGCAGGCCCAGTGAGAGGCTCCCGGTGGGCGTGGGGCAGCAGAGAGCCCAGGGCTTACAGAGTGTGGAGTCTTTTTCTTTTTTTTTTTTTTTTTTTTTTTTTTGTGGTACGCGGGCCTCTCACTGTTGTGGCCTCTCTCGTCACGGAGCACAGGCTCCGGACACGCAGGCTCAGCGGCCGTGGCTCACGGGCCCAGCCGCTCCACGGCATGTGGGATCTTCCCGGACCGGGGCACGAACCCGTGTCCCCTGCATCGGCAGGCGGACTCTCAACCACTGCGCCACCAGGGAAGCCCACAGAGCGTGGAGTCTTCTTGCACGTGGAAGAGGCTGCTGGCCCTCACAGCCTGCCCTCTCCTCCCTCACAAGGCCACCTGCCCACCCTTCCTCCCCGCTCCAGGCAGGGCCACCTGTGTGTGGCCTTCCCCTACCCCCCATCCCCCTCTGTGGCTCTCACACCCCTAAATCAGCTCTCATGTTTGGTCATCTTGACCCTTCCTCAGCACCGTGGGGAGGGCAGAGGCTCGCCCCCTCCTCAGGACCCCCGGATCAACACACAGCCAAGAACCCACACGGTCCACGGGGCCAGCAAGGTCCGAGGAGGAAGGACCACAGCAGCCCTCACAGCTCCAGTTCTGCAGCCCCCGTCGCCTGAGCCTCGCTGGCCCTTCTGACCCAGGCCCCCCTCCTTCGCCTTCCCAGCCTCTCAGGCGCAACTGGCTGACAAAGCATGGTGGGCAGACGGGTCTGACAGGTCCTCCTGAACTGCCTGCCCAGGGCACCTTGAGCCAGCCTCACCCCTCGCCACAAGTTCTCCATGAAAACCAGGAGGCTGACCGGAGCCAAGGTTTCACCGTGGGGTCTGGGACATGGGGCAGGCAGGGCACAAGGAGAGCTGGGCCCGGCCTGCTCCATCCCAGCACATTTGGTTTTACTGTCTTACACGTGGTGTGATGGAAGCATGAAACATTCCTGCTGCTTTCGAAATGCGTGAAAACCACTGGCCCGGGACAGTTTTTAAACCCTGTAGAAATCTCTACTCTAAGAGATAATGTTCCCGTAGGTGCACATGCTGAGGACCAAGCAAGAAGGCCCTCCAGACCCCAGGCTGGGGGAGAGCCAGGCCCCAGAATGCAGCCTGGGACTCCTTCCCGTCCTGTCTCCATCAGAGACTCGGGGTCCCTCCTCTTCCTCCTCCTATGGGCTTCAAAGTGGTGAGCTGGGGCCCGGGCATCCCCACCCCAGCCTCACAGGGCTGCGCAGCCTGAGAAGCAGGAGCTACACAAATATGCCGCTCAGCCGGCAGGACGGCTTTCCTGTCAGGAGAGACCTCCATTATTCAGAGGCTTTTGGCAAGTGATACCCACCCCCCTTGGGGGGTTTTGAGGAAACAAGCTGGAGCGCTCTGGGCACTGCCCCATCCACCCAACTTTGGCTGGGGCAAAGGGTCCCCTTCACACCCTGGCCACCTCTCCAGACAACCCCCAGACATCTGGGGGCTTCAGGAAGCCCCTCCCTGGCAAGAGCAGACAATGTTGGTGGACAGACAAGGAACCAATCCCCATACCCAGGCTCTTTTAACCCCCTTCTGGGGGTCCCAGACCTCTCTGAGAATCTGAGGAATACCATGGATCTTTTTGCTAGCAAAACAATCACACACTTGCAGATTTCTACTCTAATTTAGAAGCCTTTCAAGTCCATCCCTCAGTTCCATGTGGGTCCTCAGACCCTGGGGAAGGGCACCACAGCCCCCTGACATCAAGGAGGAAGTGGTTTTAGATGGCAGGGGACTCAGCTAGATCTCAACACATAAAAGGTGCTGGATAACTCTGAGATGGAGGAATGCATTCCCTCCCCAGCTGTGATGTGAGTGACAAGGATGGGGGACTGGTAGCCAGGGACCTGGATCTGGCCTCCACCATAAACAACTCTGGGACCTGAGGCTTGGTTTATTCATCCCAGGTTGGTCATCTCCCCTCCACTCTGTGCCAAGCATGGGCACATGGTAAGGAATAAGACAGACATGTAAACATGTCCCCAACCTTGCATGGCTTAGAGTCTGTGGAGCACAAGAAAATTAACAAGTAAACACAGAAATAAATATATACTTTATGAGATGGGCAGGGACTCTGACTAACCCTCAGCTTCCTCATCTGTAAAATGGAGATAACTCCAGTTATTTGCTGGTGTTTCTAAAGGAAGAAGTGAGACAACCTATGCTAAGCACTGAAACCTGAGCCCGGCACCACAGGGCTCAGTCTGTAGAAGGTGCAGCTTGTGGGTGGAGCTGGTCAGCAGAGAGAAGCAGGCCCGCTCCCCACGGTGGCAGAGGCTCTGCAGAAGCCAGACCACCACCTTCCTAACCAGCCAGCCTCAAGGAAGCCTCCAGGCCATGAATGACATCAGGCAGCAGTCAAGCCCCACAGGAAGGGCAAGCAGGTGCATAGGGCAGGGGGGAGATTCCATGCAGAGTCAGGCCAGCCCCTTGAAAGGTCAAGGTGAAGCAGTGGACTAGAATTGTATCTTTGCAGGGATGGATTCTATGGCCCGTGCAGATTTCTACTTCCAGCTACTGTGAACTAGTTTATCTCACACCAACTTTCCCACCAAAACAACTGGAAAAAAAATGGATAAAATATATTTTAAAATTTTGTTTGAAGGCATCGAAGGGGTCTAGAGGCCATGATGTTGGAGAAGAGAGAAATCCAGAGAGAGGATCTCAACATTTGGCCTTATTTTTCCCCTAAGCAGTAGCTGTGAAATTGAGAATATGAACAGAAAGTGGAGACTGAGTTTTTGCAGTCTCATGGGATTAGGGGAAAAGGGGGCCAGGGGAGTTCAAGCATCTCCAAAGAAGGGGCGGGCTTTATTTTTTTAAAAGGCTTTCATTTGAGACCTTTGAAGAGCACATTAGAAACAGATCAGCCTTCACAAGGATTAAAATCCAACTTCAAATAAACTTAATTCCAGATTGGATTAAGGTGAGTTGCCTCTACTCTAACTCCCTTCCTGAAGCAAGAGTATATGCTCTCTTGATCTGTCAGAGCCTCAGATTATCTCTACAATTTTTCCATACACAGTGTCTTATATACACACAGTCAATAAAGTTTACCAGGCATACCAAGAGAAACGACCACATGAGTGAAACCAAGATCAAAAAAACAAAAAGAGATAATAGCAACAGACACATAGGAGATCCAGATACTGGCATTTAAACTAACAGACTTTAAAATAATTGTGATTAATAAATTCAAAAAGTAGACAAGATAAAGAATTTAAGCAGAGAACTGGAAACTTTTAAAGTTATCAAATGGAAATGGAATTCTAGAAATGAAAAATACAATGATCATAATTAACAATGCAATGAATGGACTTAATAGCAGATTCAATGTAGCTAATAGAGAGTTTGTGAACTGGAAAACAGGCAGTGTAAAATACTGAGCATTGAAGCACAGTGAGAAAACGTGATAGAAGTAAAATCAGGGCATAAGAAGAAAGTCACTTTTTTGAAAAATCCTTAAATTTTTCCCCCTTAAAGCACAGTATATACATTGTTTGCATGTACAACATACTATAGTAAAGTGTTAGTGCATGTGTGTGATAATGGACAGTATGTTATAAAGAGAACATATGTAAAATTTACTTACATCATTTAACTGCATAAAAGATAAGCTGGAAGTCTCATGCATTAAATATGAATTTGATAGACTCCATGGTATATCAGACTGGAGGAGAGAATGGGCTTTGGAGCCTGCTACCTGAATCCTGCCTCTGTCTCCTACTATGTGTAGACCTTGGCCCAAATCACATAACCTATCTGAAGTTGTTTCATCATCTATAAAAATGGTATGGTTTGCTGTGAGGATTAAAGGAGATAGTGTATGTGCGTGGTACCCAGTGAGCACCTCGTGATAGGACAGGTGGCTTTGTTTAGGTCATCAGATGCTGACTTCCCCTGGATCTCTCTCCAGCACAGAAGCTGTTCCTCCATGGAAGTGTCTTGATTTTAGGTCCCCCGCCCCACTGCAAAAAAACAAAAAAAAACCTTTCAGCTCCCCACCCCGCCCTAGAGAAGCATCCGATATATTCATTTACACCTAGTAAGTCATTACTGAAATGTTCCGGAAGGAAAAGTGCAGGGAGGGGGCAACCCCTAACTCTAACAGGAATAACTCTCAGATGGTGGGACCTTCGGGCACAGGCAGGCCCTTTAGGAGAGGAGCTTTGAGTAAGGGATTCTTCCTCGTGTTCCTTGACTCACAGCCCACAGGTGACCTCCCCAGCTCCCACCTGTGGCTCTCAACCCACTGGCCACTCTGAGCAGTCACCAGTCTTCTTTCAACTCTGTAAGCTGCCAATCTCTTTTTCCACCTTCAGGCCTTTTTACACGCTGTTCCGTGTGCCTGGGATGTGCTTATCCACGCTCTTCTCACATCCTACTCCTGCTCACCCTCCAGGTCTCAGCTCAAATATCACATCTCAAAGGAGCCTGCCCTGATGGTCCTGTCTTAATCATGTCTCCCTTCATGATACTTACTACACTAACAAGTCACTTTATTTTTCTATTTTCTTATTTCTTGTCTATAAATGGCCTCTACTACTTGAAACAGCCCCTATGGAGCCCTGAGTACTACCATCACTGTTAGTTTGAAACTAGAAGTGTCAACCCTCATTCATTCATTCACAAAATGCTTATTAAGCACTTACTCTGTGCCGGGCACGGGGAAGGCACTGGGAATACAGGAGGGACAAAATAGACAAAGTCCGTACCCTCGTGGATCTGGGAAGAGACAGACACAAACAAACAGAAGACCTGTCGGAGGTGCTGGAAGCAGTGGAGGAAAGTACAACTGCAAAAAGGATGTAGAAAGGGAAGCGGAGATGCAATTTTGCATGCGGGAGACCCCAAGACCTCTCCGATAAAGTGACTTTTTTTTTTTTTTTTTTTTTTTTTTTTTTTGGCGGTATGCGGGCCTCTCACTGCTATGGCCTCTCCCGTTGCGGAGCACAGGCTCCGGACACGCAGGCTCAGCGGCCATGGCTCACGGGCCCAGCCGCTCCGCGGCATGTGGGATCTTCCTGGACCGGGGCACGAACCCGTGTCCCCTGCATCGGCAGGCGGACTCTCAACCACTGCGCCACCAGGGAAGCCCGATAAAGTGACATTTAAGCAAAATCTGGAAAGAAAGGATGGTGCTGGCCATGAGGATATGGGGGATGAGGCTTCCAGAGCTTCAGAAAGGGGTTGTTATGCTTGGCAAAGTAGGAGATTGTATTGGTGTTTATTTGGCTTCCAAAGCGAATTGTCTCTTGTGATTTAATAATATAAATCAAAAGCCTTAAAATATGCGTACCCTGTGAACCATAAGTCCACTTAGGAATTTGGCCACAGGAAAAATAATGTATGCATATATTTATGTATAAGGATACTGACTAGGGAATTTTTAAAGTATGGAAATACTATAAATGTTCAGTGTTAGGGAAGTAGTTAGGTAAATTAAGGTCATCCATACAATGGAATACTGTGTAGCTATTAAAATACTTAGAAGAATATTTTAAAATGTAGAGAAATGTTCATAACCACTTGTTAAGTCATAATCTCTATCTAGTACCACTTTGTGAAGAAAAAAATATATATGTAGAAACCTTTGAAGGCATAAATACCAAAATGTTGAGAGTAGTTATTAATGAGTGATAAAGAATATGGTTAACTTCTACCTTTTCTTCTTTTTACTTTTCTATTGCCTTGAGCTTTCTGCATTGAGTGCTTTCCATATTAATTTAGCAATATGAAAATGTTATTACATCAACCTAACTGTCCCTAATACATACTCATTTATACACTGAATGGATGTGTGTTGAGTGCCCACTCTGTGCCAGACACAGTGATGGAACCTTCCTAGTGGTAACAAACACATAGGTAACAAATCAACTCCACCATTCACATACTGTGAAAAGTGCCAGGAAGACCCAGGTAGAGGGGTTGAAAGGTACCCAAAGGCTTCCTCTCAGAGGGTGGAGAGACAGAAACTACAGGGTGTTTTGAGGATGTTGTGGAGGCCAGAAGGAAGTTCTGCTTCTCCTTCCTCAGTAAAGTATGAGGCAAAGTCATCAACTGAGAGTGGGCAGGGGGTGGGAGGTCGGAGGGAAACGTGAAGTCTGGAGGGACAGCAAATTTCCCCAAAAGCACAAGACTTTCCAGGCAGTGGTGAATCCCCGACTTGGAGGTCTGTGATGTGCCCCATCAGCCCAGCTACAGGATTTTCTCTGCCAAAATTCAACTCTTGGGGAAATAGTTGGATTCAGCTAAGGGTGGGATTCTCCAAAGAGACACAAGAGAGGGAGAGAGAAGCTAAACATGGCAGCGTTAAAGCAAAAATGGTGAGGTTGAAGAATGACCGCCGCTCAGCGTCAATGGACAGAGTTAGAGACCTGGAGGGCAGGGAGAGGGAGGGGTGGTCAGAGAAAAAGAAGCCTGAGAGCACGTTCCCGAGGCGAGGCGGTGCAGCTCCTGGCCATGACATGGGTCAGGCTGTGCCCCGGCACTCACTGGGGAGGACGAGAGAAAAGCAGCCTCCAGTGGGAGGACTTCAGGAAAAGCAGAGTCCTCGGGGAGTAAGGGACATTCACGGAAGAGGTTGAGGCTACAGGCACGTCTGTGTCACAGATCTTGAGTTGCAGAGTCCAAGGAGGGGCAGGAAGCTGTGTCAGGTCAGGGATGTCGGGAAAGGGTGTGAGTCCGGGTGATAATGGACAGTCGTAGAAAGCTGGACCCCTTTCAGGATGGAGAAAAAGAGGGATGTGAGGGAATCGGATGGAATAACCCCAATTAGTGTCTCAAAAGTCCAATTCGAGTTCAAGGTCCAGAGCAGGGAGGGGACTCATAAGGGTTGGCTGCCAGTGGGGGTGAGGAACCTGAGTCATCACTGTTGGCTCTTTCGAGGCTCAACCTGCAAACACGTGCCCGGTGTTTGGATGAATACCCAGAAGCAAGGAGGGGAGTCACAGCCCTTAGGGTCACCCAGAGCGGCGAAGACCTGGAGTCTGCGGAGACCCGGGGAGGTTCACTCCAGAACAGGGAACCCAGGACTCTGGGCCCCCTACCTCCCAGGAGGGGGAGACGGGGCATGTAGGGCCTTCCCTCTCTCTCTGCAGGAGGCACTGCTGGCCCTGAGGAGGCTGAGCCTGGCAGTCCTGACTCATTGGCCCTAGACGATGTCCCCCCTTTCAAAGCATTCCATTGTGTTTTAATGCGGTGCCAGACTTGTTAACAGAGTAAATTTAGCTTTTATGGGCAGAAGCAGCCAGGCGTGGTCAGGGGGCCAGGGGTTCCACAGCAACCCTCAGCCTCTGAGGATGAGCCTGGGAAGATGCCTCCCGGCCCCTTCCTTACCTGCCACCTCCTTCCCTGGCCCCTTCTCATTCCCCCACTGAGAGCTGAGGGCAGAGAGAGGTGAGGGAGCGGGGACAGATGCAGAGGGCCCTTCCACGAGGTCCCAACAGCTGTGCAACTGCATGGGGACAACCCACAGCTCCTCCCCGGGCCTCATCTGTAAAATGGGTAGAATGTGCTGCCACCTAACGCAGGGTCTCCAGGCAGAACAGGAGAGAAACCCCAAGGGCCAAGTCCCCTGGCTTCTCAGCTGTGTGAGTCAGCTGAGGGGGGAACACCCCCTGCCAAGATGGGATTATGGATGAAAGAAAATGGGAAAGATGCTGGGAAAGCGTGCTAGAGCCCTTGGACCAGGGTGCACGTCATGCCCGCGTGAGAATCAGGCAGGAAAGTTTGGGCGGAAGCATCCTGAACCATTGTGATGTCTAAGGAAGGCTCGGCCACGCCGTCAGGAGTCCTGGAGGCAAAGTCAGCCGCTGCGAGTCGAAGGCCTCCCAGCGATGGGTCTGCCTCAGTGCCCACCCCAGACCCACCAGGCTGGGGGCGGCCCGCGGGCCATACGGCGGCGAGGTTCCCAGTGTGCAGCCCCTAAGGCCTGGGTCAGTTCTGCTCCTGTAGTTGGAGAACTAGAGTCAGAGGCCCAAATCAACCCCGACCACCCTCCTAACTCCTGCGGGGCCACCAGCAAACGGATCAGCCTCTCCATGCCTCCGTTTCCTCGGCAATAAACCCCCAGCCCAGGGGGAATGAGCGAGGAGTCCATTACAACTAATGAAGCAGCTAGTCGGGGCCTAGCACGTTAGCACTTGGGTACCCCCTCACCCCCTGAGACTGACACAGGGGTTCCTCAGCTAGGGAAAGAGACCAGTACCCCGGGGGCCACCCCTGCTAACAGGGGGCACACAGACCTCTCTCTCAGTCTCTCCCATTTCTTCTCCTCATCCCTTCCTATCCACCTCGCCGTTTCCCGTCAGAGCATCCCTGAGACCGGCAGCCACCGCCTCTGGGAAGCCCTCCTGGCTTTCAGCCACACAGCCCTCTCCATCCTCCTTGGAATCTCACTGCCTCTAAGAACCCCACCGCCCGGGAAGACACCTAAACGCTTTGAGCGTCTCATCCCTGCTCAGCACTGAGCTCCCGAGAGGCCTGTCTGGCCTTCTGCCCACCTCAGCACAGGCGGAGCACACGGAAGTCCCTGGACTCATGGGCAGCTCCCCAGAATGCCAAGCCAGCCCTTGGCATGGCCGCTGCCGTGGAGGCAGGGAGAGACGATTTATACGTCCTGATTCTATTAATTGAGCTCATCGCCTGTCTGCTCTACCTTCTGAGCCTGCGTCAGTGTTCCAGTCTGCTCCGTTTACGCACAGGAACACAGAGCAGGTGAGCAGAACTAGGCAGCTCTCCGAGGCCTGGGCACTTCGCCCGACCGGCAGCATCATCAGGCAGGGGGCATAGCCTCAGGGGCTCAACCTACCCACCCCACGGGCAAGAGAGCCGAGGGCGATGGGCCCCACCTCTCTAGAATGTCTGCTCCTACCCGAATGCAAGGGAGAGCCTGGGACCAGAGGAGCTGAGAACCCTCACCCCTGCCTTCCCCGGCCTGTGGGAATAGGGCCAGAGCCCTTGCAAGGGGCTCCTGGCGCAGGAGGGACCCAGGGGTGCCTTCCCTCCCCCTGTGAGGAGCAGCAGGCATGGGCTGCTGGGCCAGCCCTCAACACATAGGCCCCAGGACACTCTGGGGAGGAAGACAGGGACAGTACAGCTGTCCCCAGACTACAGATGAGAAAACTGAGGCCCGGAGAGGGGAAATGTTTTACCCAAAGTCACGAAGTCGCCAACAGATCTGCACCAAAAATTCGAAATCCAAGTGTCCTTCTGCTGCCCTGCTGGCGGCTGGCAGGTGCCCTTCACAAGACACAGGCCCCCGCTCCATTCCTACTATCTCTTATTTGTGACTTGTCTGCCCATGGCCTGTGTCCTCACCCGTAAAGTGCTGTTGGCGGCACCCGGGAGCGTGGTGAGGCTGGCATAGAGGAGGCACCTCTGGAGACAGACATTATTAGTCAGAGGTGCTTTGTCCTCCCCAAGGCCATCCAGCCCCAGCTGGATGCCTGACCTCGGGCTGCAGGGTGGGAGGTGAGCTGTCATTCTGGCAAGCCCGACACCAAATCCGGGGCTGGGGAACATGGCTGAGCACAGGGGACTTGTTTCAGCTCACAGAGCTTTGTTCAGGGACGCTGAGCAGACGTGGCACAAGATTTGCCATGTTCTGAGGAAAATCAGGTTCACACATCACCCGCTGGCCTGCTGCCCACTCAAGAAGGGCCTCTGCTTCGCTCTCTCGAGCACTGGGAAGGCCTGATCATAGGCCGGAGGGGAGGGCTCACTCTTCCCCCACCCTGGGTCCCCAAATCAGGGAGGCTAGCCACCCCCAGCCCCTGCCACAGTCACATACATCCCTATGGAAACAGAACTCTGTTTCTCAGGGTGGGCTGCACCTGGAAGAAAGTTAATGGAGTCATCCCTCGGCCTCTCCCTGGCTGTGTGACCTTGGGCAAGTCACTTCCCCTCTCTGGGTACCACAGGCCAAGTTCCTGCCCCTGTAAAGAGAAGCTGGGGCTTGGTTTGGGAGGCCTGGTGGGGGGTGGGAGGAGTTTCCTCCTCCTGTAAAAGGAGGCGGGGGTGCGAGTCGCTCTCTGCGGCCCTGAGGGTGCAGGCATCCAGAGCTGCCATCCAAGCCCTAAGGTCCGCCGGGCCCCAGAGGCAGAGTCACTGCAGCTGGGAAGACGCGAGGGGGAATGGGAGGAAAGCCAGGATCCTCCCCGGCTTGAGAACGGCCCGGCTCGCCCGCTCCCTCCCCTGCCTGGAGCTGGGCCTCCCGAGGGAGGGGCTCCGCCATCTGACCCACTGGCTCCCTAGGGCTGGCGCGGACGCGTCGCCGCGTCGGTTCCCAGGCAAGCCTGCGGGCCATCCATCTCCTCGGCCTCCGCTTCCGCGCTCCGTCCACCCATCGGCGGGGCGGGCGCACCCGCACCCCGCACCCCGCACCCACCCCGCCTCGGCGCCTTTCCGCCCCGGGTCCCAGACGCGCCGCCGCAGCCCGGAGCTTTGCCCGCACCCCGCCCGCCCCACACAAGTCCGCGCCCGCGGTGCCCTCGGGACGCTGGCCGCCGCTGCCGCTTTCCCAGACGACGGGGGTCCTGCCCACCCCACCCCAGCCCAGGCCGGGAAAGGTGAGCCTCAATCAGCCACAGTGGTTTCACTCCTGGACCCCCGTGGTTCTCAAAAAAAAAAAAAACCCAAACTGGTTCTTTCTGCCCAGCTCTGAATTGCTCCAGCAGCGTCAACAGAGGATTAATTAAGCCCAATTAAGGCTGGTTTCAGCGCAGCCCCTCCCACTCTCCCGTTCCACTGCCTGGTGTCCCCACTCTCTACCGTGCTATCAACCCCTGCTCCCAGATATCCAGAATCCTCTCAGTTTCCCTAGTGTCTGCCCAGTCACTGCCCGTTGAATGAATGGATGAATGAATGAATGAATGAGGACGTTTACAGCTGAACAGTTTGGGCACACTGCCTAGGCCCTCATACAAAGGTACTGCATTAAGCCTTAAGTCAAAGTAATCAAACACCAGGGAACTGGGTGGGCCAGGACTGGCAGGTGCCAGAGATATTGCGGGGCAGGGAGTGGGGAGCAATGGCCTTCTGGATGAGGGGGTATCACAGTGTAGAGGTACTTGTTTCAAGACCCAAAACCACCTTGTAGTTGAGTATCTGACTTGTGCTGCAGAAGTTCTGACTCTGCCTAGAATATAGCCAATGGAACAATGCAGGGCAGTACAGCTAGTCTCACAGGGGTCACTGTGAGCACAGGATCCATTTCACTATTTCGTATTATGTTATTTTCTTTTATCCCACCAGAACTCTGTAAGGTAGGCCTCATTATCCCCATTTACAGATGAAGAAACTGAGGCTCAGAAAATTTACTCTACCCAAGAGCACTCAGAATGTGGTTGAGTCGGGATTTGAACCCAGGTCCCATCTTACTCCGATGCCCTTCCTCTTTCCTCTGTACCTCCCTGCCCTTTGCCTCAAGTATAGTTCTTCTACCTGTGGTTCCTCCCTGTGATCCTGGAGGGCACTGTGAGGTGGCCATGTGTGGCTTCAGGGTCTGTGGTCATGCTCCAGATGAGCTCTGAAAGGCCCATGTTCTCTGACTAGACAGTGGAAGTTGTCTCCACCATGACCAGCCACAGGGCCTGGGATCCTCAGTCTGATGCATAGAAGATCCCTAGGTGGAAGTTAGGAGCCCTACATTCTCATCTCATCTTTGCTGCCAGCTAGCTCTGTGACCTTCCATCTCTGCTGTCTCTTGAAATAATGCCCACAGGTTTGTGGGTGCAGTCACACAAACACACACACACATAAATACACACACATGCAGGACTTTTCCTCTGGGCAAGTTGGGGTTGTCATTTCTTTAGCTGCACACACTGGGATCCACTATGTGGCAAAGAAGTGGTCTTTGGCACCAAAGTACCCCTCCCAGACCCAGAAGTCTCAGCCCTGTGTGCCTGCAGGTGGAGTGCACCCAGGGAAGGCCAAGGCCTGGGCCGGAGATTGTCACAGGTTCTGGAAAGTTCATGTCTCTCAAACCAGTCCTGAACAGCCAATCCTGAACCGGCAACCTTCACCTCCTTCCTTCCTTCGTGGACAATTTCCTGAGCATCAACTACACCCAAGGCTGCAGGAAGGCAGGCAGAGGAGCACAGTCAGGGCTCTGTGTCCCAGAGCTCATGGGGAGAGTTTGAGCCATATCAGAGGAGTTGGGGCGGGGTGAGGGGGCGGGTAGCCAGATCACCTCTTTAAAAAGGCTTGAAAGCCCAGCTTTGCAGGGCCTGGGAAGATCACTTAATTCCACTGGGCTACAGTTTCCTCATCTGCGACACTAATACTAATATAATATTTACTTCATTTTAGATTTAAATGGTTTCGAAAGGTGAAATGAAATCATGAACATAAAGTATTTTGCACCAGACTTGGTGCATAGTAAGGGGTCAATAAAAGTCGGTCATTAGTAGGTGATCACAGCTTATGAGCGGGCCTTTGCCCAGCCATGCCTCAGGGCCACCAGAGGCAGGGACAGGGCTGGAAGGCCCCTGGCAACCGTGGTGTGTGCTGAGTCAGGCCCGCCCTGTGGGGTATGCAGGGAAAGACACGGCCTGGGGATCCGGCCTGTCTGTCCACACTCCCTGAAGCACATGCTGATGTTCAGGTCCCCCAGCTGGACCCACAAGCTCAGACCCCAGAGCTCCCTGGGGCTCTCTCGGGGCTGCTTTCCCCTCAGGGGCACGCCTGGACCTCACCTCGCCAGCCTCTTAGAGTGAGAGGCAGACACACACAAACAGGGCCTGCGCCCTGCGGAGAGGTGGGCCCTCATTTTGGCAGGTGTGTGCGCGGCCTCATCCATGGCATGGGGCAGATGCCAGGATGGTCATGGTGGAGGGTAAGAACACATTTCCAGACGGCGCTGCCAGTCCTCACCATGTTCCAGCTTGTTGACACGGTGATGGCATAATTACAGTTTCAATCACAGATTAATAATAAGTCATTTTTGCAAACGAGGAGGCAGGTCTGCACTGGAAAGGGCCCCATAGGGCCCGTCGCCTCTGCTATCTGAGGCTGCTGGCCGCTGTTTGATGTTTTCTGCCGAGTTGAGACTTTTCTAAGGACGATCATAATAACAGCAACCACCCAGGTAATAATATCCCTGCCTGCCCATTGGCCTCTGGATGGAAGGAGATGATAATGGAATTTGCTTTGGAAGAGGCATCTGCCTGTGTGTGTGTATGCGTGTGCGTGTGCGTGTGTGTGTGTGAAGAGCTGGGGGTGAATGCTCATGGGTGCTGGTTTGTGTCTGTTGATGTGTCCGTGTGAGCATGTGTGTATATTTGGGAGTGTGTGTGTCCATGTGACATCAGCAGTGCCCAGAGGGACCAGTCCCCACACAGGTAGGCTGAGGCCCCTCTCGCCTCCCTTGTCCACCCACAGCAGGTCTGTGCTAGAGGACTGGGAGGGACAGAGGAGGCTCTGGACCCCCAAGGTGCCCCCCGGAGAGAGCTTTGGGTGTGGCAGGGCCCAGGCCAGCCTGACACCCCGCGGGGCTCCCAGGTAGGGCTGAGAAGCTGCTGGACGGCTCTGTTCCGAGAGGGGTTGGCCAGGAGCTAATAATGACAACGGTGACAATAACAACCACATATGTGTGTTCCGAGCTTTCTTCTCTTCTCTTCTGTTATCTTTTTTTCTTTTTTAAAAAAATTTCATTTATTTATTTATTTTTGGCTGTGCTGGGTCTTCTTTTCTGTGCATGGGCTTTCTCTAGTTGCGGTGAGCAGGGGCCACTCTTCATCATGGTGCGTGGGCCTCTCACTGTCGCGGCCTCTCTTGTTGCGGAGCGCAGGCTCAGTAGTTGTGGCTCACGGGCCTAGTTGCTCAGCGGCATGTGGGATCTTCCCAGACTGGGGCACGAACCCGTGTCCCCTGCATTGGCAGGCAGACTCTCAACCACTGTGCCACCAGGGAAGCCCTCTCTTCTGTTATCTTTGTGATCTCCTTTGATCCTCACGACCACCCTGAAGGGGAGGAGGACAAACCTCATGACTCCCACTGGCCCCAGTGGAAATGGGCTCAAGAAGGAGGAAGGCCTGCCCGGGTGACACAGTGGCAGGTGACAGGGCTGCAGACAGTTCTGTGTGCTGGGCTGGAATCCTGGCCCTCTGTGTGGGCCCCACACAGGCCTCCACCAGGCCCTCCACCCTCTCCAGGGCAGCTTGTGACCCGGGCCAAGGGGCAGGCAAGGTTCAGAAGCCCGATTCCCATTTGCCAAGTTCTCTTTGGAGGCAAAGGGATGCTGTGCCCCTGGGGATGACTCTGTAGACTGGGCTCCCGAGAGCTGAACAATTCTGGGCCGGCCTCGGGCCAGCCTCTGCGAGCCTGGCTCTGCACCTGGCTTAGTCTCAGACCAGCCCAGCTGTGCCCCATGAAGCTGGCCCCTCATAGGACAGCGACACGGTGAGCTCATTCATTCCCCACGGCCAGGCCGGGCCCAGGTGGTTTTAACAACCCTGCGGGTGTGGCCCCGCCCAGGTGGCTGCCCGCCTGGTGCCTTAGGCAAGAACACAGTGCCCCAGAGGAGGCAGGGGCCAAAATGGAGGCGCTCACACAGGCTTGGCTTCCTGCTGTCCAGCCCTGCCCACTCCCCAAGGGGCCCTTGGCTCTTCCTGGTGCCCCTAGTTCCCGTGTACCCCTGAAGGTCAGGCCTGGTGTCTGCTCCGCTAGCATATGTCGGACTGCCATGGAGTTCAAAGCACTTGGAGGCAACATTCAGTTATGCTCAAGTGGATGGAGGGCCCAGGGAGGCAGGTGGACACTTCCATTTCTCAGCTGGAGAGACAGGTGGGCCATCACTCAGAGGCAGGAAATGAGTCAGGCCAGGGCCCAGCCTGGGCAGCCTTACGGGGCTCTGTTCAGGGCCCTACCCTGGGGCTGGGGCAGGAGTGGGAACCCAAGCCCAAGCCCTGCCTGAAGGGCCCACCCCAGAGCCCCTGCCTGGGGAGGCCCGTGGGGCTGGCACATAACCAAGCCCCTTCTCTCCCAGGAGCAGACCTGGGGTTCCCCAGACCTCTGCCTCAAGGACTCCGAAACAAAGAGCTAGTGTGTTGCTAGCCTGGTACTCAGGGCTCCTCACACACTGACCCCCATCCACCCCTCTGACTACATGACGCTTCCAGAAATTCACCTTCTCGGGGCCTTTGCCTGATCAGCTCCTACCACCACCGTCGCCCCGTCCGTGGTCAATAGCATTCTTCCTCCTCCTCTCCTTCTGTGTGAAGCTTGGCCAACTTCCAGACCACTGCTCAAATCCCCGCTTCCTTCACATGTACCAGCACAGTGTCTGGCTCGGAGGGGCCTCAATGAGCATTTCCCAAATGAACCAATGAGTGAGTAGCCAGAGAACAAGAGCCTGGCCAGTCGGCCCTGGCGTTACCTGGTTGCTCTGTCCTCTGAACCCTTGAAGAGAAATGTAAAGTACCTGGAATATTACTCGGCCATAAAAAGAAACGAAACTGAGTTATTTGTAGTGAGGTAGATGGACATAGAGTCTGTCACACAGAGTGAAGTAAGTCAGAAAGAGAAAAACAAATACCGTATGCTAACACATATATATGGAACCAAAGGGGAAAAAAAAAAAAAAGGTCACGAAGAACCTAGGGGTAAGACAGGAATAAAGACGCAGACCTACTAGAGAATGGACTTGAGGATACAGGGAGGAGGAAGGGTAAGCTGTGACAAAGTGAGAGAGTGGTATGGACATACACTACCAAATGTAAAATAGATAGCTAGTGGGAAGCAGCCTCATAGCACAGGGAGATCAGCTGGTGCTTTGTGACCACCTAGAGGGGTGGGATAGGGAGGGTAGGAGGGAGGGAGATGCAAGAGGGAGGAGATATGGGAACATATGTATGTGTATAACTGATTCACTTTGTTATAAAGCAGAAACTAACACACCATTGTAAAGCAATTATCCTCCAATAAAGATGTTAAAAAAAAAAGTAAATAAATAAAAACAAATAATAAAGTATCTGGGCTTTTCTCTGAGTGGAGTTAAGCCCCAGAAGCCAGGCGGGGCTGAGTCTCCCTCTCCCTGCGTCATCGGGGGCCCCAGCAAACCCCTGCACACCCACGGGGCGCTCCAGATCCACATTCTGGTGAATGCGCCCAATAATGGGAGAAGCTGGGCAAGCCAATGGTGGAATATTTTAAAAATACGCAGTCTCTTCCCCTCTTCATCACAGGCACTACTCTCCAGCCACTAAGGGTATTAGATACGCTCTTCTGTACTTGACTTCTGTTTTCTGTTTTCCATTTTGTTTTTGCCTGTGTTCCCTGCCTGTAATAATAACAGTAGATAAGAATTACTGAGTGATTCCTCTGGGCCAGGCACTGTTCTAAGAGCATCGTGTATATTAACTCACTTAAGTCCTGTATAATCCAGTAGTTCTCAATCGGGGTCGATTTTGCCCCCAGGGGACATGTGGCAATGTCTGGAGACATTTTTGGTTGTCATGACTGGGGGTAGCAGATGCTACCGGGATCCAGTGCTTAGGGGGATAACAGTGCACACAGGACAGCCTCTCACAGCAAAGAATCATCCCGCCCCAAATATCAACAGTGTCGAGGCTGAGAAACCTTGCTCTAATCCTTAGAGTCTAAGATACTGTCTGTGATTATCATCTTATTTTCCCACTGAGAAAACTGAGGCCCGGAGAAGTTAAGTAAATTTCCCAAGGTCACTCAGCTAGTCAGCAGGTTGCTTTAACCCAAGCAGTCTGGGGCCACCATCTTGGCCTCACTTTGTGGCATCTCACGTCTGCCCTGTGGCCAGGATCCCCTTCCTTGTGGGCAGCCCTATCTGCTTACCCACTGACATCACCTCTCAGTCAGAGGGAGGAATGGTCCCATCAGGGCCCGGCTGAGGGACCCAGAGTGTTTAGCCACATTCCACGACCCCTGAGAACCTGGAACGTCCTGTGTCAAGCCTGCCCCAACCCCGCAGCCCACGCTGACCTCCCTTCTCTGAACTGGGTCACAGCCCCATGCATGATGCCTGGCCATCTTATGTGCAGGGATCTTATGGAGGGCAGAAAGGTGCTGGGGGCAGAGGCCACACCTCCTCCTGCATCCCCACGCCTCCAGGTGCAAGGCCCTGCGCCCACACTTGGGCCTTACTCAGCCCTCTGTGGTTTGACGTATGACATGAGGGTGTGGGTATGGAGGTTCCAGCACAGACGAGGATAGGGATGACTGGTGAACAGACATGAGGGCAGCCATCAGACCACCTCCAGGCGCCATGGGGCCTGGGCTGGAGAGGAAGCGGCGGTTGAAATGAGGAACCTGCCAGGGCTTTCCAGACAGCAGGCAGGCGGAAGAGGCCCTGTGCAGAGGGAAGGAGAGGCCAGGACTGACACCATCCGTCTCAGGATGCAGGCCCCTATTTGGCCAGGCCTCCAGCTACTCTCCCACTTGTGAGACAGTTGACCAGGGTGAGGGGTGCAGGCTGGAGCTGCACTCAGGAAGGAGCCAGCTGGTGTGGTGGGAGATCTCCCCATGTGCTAGCCCATTGCTTCTGGGGGGGATGGCAGGGAGGGAGGCACCCTTCCTTCTCCCCACCCAACCTGATGGGCAGGACATTACACAATCCAAGTGCTCCCAGCAGATCCTGCGGCCCATCCCCTTCCTGCTAGAGAAACATCGGAGGAGACTCAGGCCAAAACCAAGAACAGATCCTCAAGAGGATGTGAGAATGAGGAGAAGACCACAAGATGAAAGATGAAAACCCCTAGAGGAGGAAGCCCAGCCCAGGGGTGGGAGTAAGTCGCTTCCTGCAGGAACCCCTTACAGGCAACAAGGGCCTCCACTGGGCCCCTCACCCTGGCTGCTCCCAGACCTCCCAAGGATGCCCATTTCCTGGGAGCAGCACCCTTGGCCTCCTTGGAGTCTTGCTCTGGCCTCACAGCCACCCAGAGTGAGCAGGTCTGCTCCCCTTGTCAATGGTCAGGTCCTCCAGCTGCTCCCAGATACATCAGCTCTTCTCTTCCTGCAGTTCAACAGCTAAGGAAAAGGGGAGAGACAGGAAAAGCAATAATAAAAAGTACCTTATTGTACTTTAATATATTATCTCATTCATCCTCATAACATGCTCATTGCTATATCCCCAGCACCTCTCACAGTGCTGAGCACAATAAGCATTTGTTTGAAAATGAGTGGGCCATCCAAAGGTGAAATTAAGAAAACAGTGCCATTTACAATAGCATCAAGAAGAACGAAATACTTAGAAATAAATTTAACAAAAGAAGTACAACAACTTATACACTGAAAATTACAAAACTTTAAAAGAAATGAAAGAGGATCTAGATAATTGGAAAAACATCCCACGTTTATGGATCAGGAGACTTAACAATGTTAAGATGGCACTACCCCCCAAATTGATCTACAGATGCAATGCAATCCCAGCTGACGTCTTTGTAGAAACTGGAAAGCTGATTCTAAAATTCAGATAGAATTGCAAGAGACCCACAATAGCCAAGATAATCCTGAAAAAGAAGAACAAAGTAGGAGGACTCACTCTTCCTGATTTATAAACTTACTACAAAACAACTGTAATCAAGACAGTGTGGTACTGGCACAAAGATAAACATATAAATCAATGGAATAGAATTGAGAGTCCAGAAATAAACCCATACATCTATAGTCAGCTGATTTTTGACAAGGGTGCCAAGACCATCCAAGCGGGGGAAATAGTTTTCTCAACAGATAGTGCTGGGACAACTGGATTTCCACACACAAAAGAATAAAGTTGGACCCTTACCTCATACCATATATAAAAACTAAGTCGAAATGGATCAAAGACTTAATGTAAGAGTTAAAACTATGAAACTCTTAGGAGAAACATAGGGATAAGCCTTCATGACCTTGGATCTGGCAAAGAATTCTTACATATGACACCAAAAGCATGAGCAACAAAAGAAAAAATAGATACGTTGGACTTCAACAGAATAAAAAACTTTTGTGCCTCAAAGGACACCACCAAGAAAGTGAAAAGACAACTCACAGAATCAGAGAAAATATTTGCAAACCATATATCCGATAAGAGACTTGCAGCCAGAATATATAAAAACTCTTACAACTCAACAATAAAAGGACTAATAATCCAATTTAAAAATGGTCAAAGGAGATGAATAGACATTTCTCCAAGACACGCAAATGGCCAATAAGCACATAAGATATTTGACGTCATTAGTCATCAGAGGAATGTAGATCAAAACCACTTCATACCCACTCAAAAAATCCGATAATAGCAATTATTGGCAAGAATGTGGAGAAATCAGAACCCTCATACATTGCTGGTGGGAATGAAAAATGGTGCAGCCACTTTGGAAATTAATCTGGGAACTCTTCAAAATATTAAAGATAGAGTTACCATATGACCCAGCAATTCCACTAGTAAGTATATACAGGCATACCTTGTTTTATCACACTTTGCCTCACTGGGCTTCACAGATATTGTGTTTTCTACAAGTCAAAGTTTTGTGGCAACCCTACATTGAGCAAGTCTATCAGCGCTATTTTTCCAACTGCATTTGCTCGTTTTGTGTCTCTGTGTCACATTTTGGAAATTCTCAAAATATTTCAAACTTTTTCATTACTATTATATTTGTTATGGTGACCTGTGATCAGTGATCTTTGATGTTTACTACTGCAAAAAGATGACAACTCACTGAAGGCTCAGGTGATGGTTAGCAGTTTTTAGCAGTAAAGTGTTTCTTATTTAAGGTATGCACATTGTTTTTAGACATGATGCTATTAAACAAGTAATAGACTACAGCATAGCATAAACATAACTTTGTATGCACTGGGAAACAAAAAATTGTGTGATTCATTTTATTTCGATATTTACTTTAGTGCAATGCACTGGAACCGAACCCTCAATATCTCCAAGATAAGCCTATACCCAAGAGAAATGAAAACATATGGTCACACAGAAACTTGTACATGCATGTTTTATAGCAGCATTATTCATAAGAGGGAAAAGGTAGAAACAACCCAAGCGCCCATCAACAAGTGAATGGATAAACAAAATGTGGTATATCCAGACAGTGGAATACTTTTCAGCCAAAATTAGTGAAAGTTAATGGAAATTATGGACTTTGGTTGATGATGATGTGTCAACATTGGTTCATTGATTGTAGTAATTCGGTGTCACACTGTATCACATGGGACGTGTGGGATGGTAGGGGAGGCTGGGTTTGAGGGTAGGGGTATGTGGGAATTCTGTACTTTCAATTGTGCTGTGAACCTAAAATTGCTCTAAAAATAGTCTATTATTCTGAAAGTAAAAAAAAAGTGTTGCTACGTGCTACAACATGGATGAAACTTAAAAACATGATTTTAAGTGAAAGAAGCCAGTCACGAAAGACCATAGTACATAATTCCATGTATATGAAATATCCAGAACAAAGGAAATCTATAAAGACAGAAAATAGATTAGTGATTCCCTAGGGCTGGTTGGGGGGAGGGAGTTGGGGGAAGAAAGTGGGTGATAGCTAAAGCATACTGGATTTCTCTTTAGGACGAGGAAAATGTTCTAAAATTGACAGCGGTGGTTGAACATATCTTTGAATATTCTAAAAACCATTGACTGTACACTTTAAATGGGTGAATTGCGTGGTATATGAGCTATATTTCAAAATATAGTTATTTTAAAAAGCTGTTAAGAAAAAGACATTTTTTAGACAACTGAAACTAAATATAGACCGTGGATTAGAAAATTGGTCAATATTAAAGCTTTCTGACTTGGATAACTGAAAAAAAATTGATGGACAACTCTGTAAAGTAGGCACTATCATTATTCCCATTTTACAGATGCAGAAGCTGAGGCATGGAGACGTCAAGTTACTTGCCAAGGATCACACAGCAGTTTAAGAACCCATAGTCTTTACCCTCTCCTTGTTTCTCCTGGCACCCTGATCTTTTCCTTTATAGCACTTGTCACAATTTGTAATTTTATATTTTTTGTTCTACCAGACAATAAATTCCCCGAGGGCAGAGACAGGTCTCTTCTGTTCATCACTTCTCCATTTTTTTTTTTTTTTTGGTTGCCGTGCCATGCGGCTTGTGGGATCTTAGTTCCCTGACTAGGGATTGAACCCAGGCCCCCGGCAGTGGAAATGCAGAGTCCTAACCACTGGACCGCCAGGGAATTCCCTCCATCGGTTTAAACAAACATTTATGGAGCCTATTTACTATAAGTGAAGCCTGTTATGTGTAAGAGTCAGTGAAAATACTTAGTACAGGTATTGGCTCATTGTGGGTGTTTAATAGATATTTGTAGTTTGGATGGATGGAAGGATGGATGGATGGATGGATGGATGGATGGATGGATGGATAGATGGATGGATAGATGGGTGGGTGGATGGATGGGTGGTTGGATGGGTAGATGGGTGTGTGGATGGGTAAATGGGTAAATGAATAGTAGATGGGTGTGTGGATGGGTAAATGGGTAAATGAATGGATGGATGGATGGATGGTTGGTTGGATGGATGGGGATGGATGGGTGTCTAGATGGGTGGAGAGGTGGGTTCTGGACAAAGGCTGACTGGGCCTGCCCAGGACCACTAGTTCCTGGCCTTATGCTTCTCACATAGCTACCCTTTTCCTCCTACCCCGACCCTCTACCTCTGGCCCACTCTTCAGGCTCATCACATCCAGAGACCCCCACCAAGTGCACAGCCTCTCCTCTCTTCCTCCATCAAGGTTATCCAAACCTTCCCCATTTTTCAAGGCCTTGTCAGGCCCTGCCTCCTCCAGGAAGTTTTCCTAGCCTGCCCCTTTCCTACACTCCTTCTAATGCATAATATTTGATGGACATCCCCTCTCATCCCTGGTCATTCCCTGTAGATGTCCCTATCCTGAGATGCAGACCTGGAACTCAGGGAGGGTAGAGGCCTTGGCTCCCTCCTCCTCTGCTGTCCCAGGGGCTGGTCAGTGGCAGGCACTGGGTAAAGCCTCTGCATTGGCCACACAGGTAGGAGTCATGGCTTCTCCCTTGGTAGAGAGGGAGTTACTTGCCAAGGACTCCCTCTGGAGGGAGGGAGGAAGGCCCAGGCACTGGAGGGAGGAAGGCCCTCAGCAGCACCAGCTCCACAGGGACAGCCAGGCCCAACCCAGGTGGAGGCTGGTCCAGAGCCTGACCCCTGGACCAAGCTGGGGTTGGGCTGGCAGGGGGACATAGGCGAGCTGGCCACAGCAGGGGCCAGGCGTGGGCGCCTGCCTCCCCACCCAAGACTGAGCTGACCAGCCCCCAGGCAGGCTGGAGGCCTGTTTGCCTTGGCCCTGGGCCAGGGCCGCCCCGCCAATGAGTCATGCGTGAGGACTGCCTGGCTCCAGTTCAAGGGAAACGGGCTGGAGACAGGGCCTCCTCGGCCTGTGCAGGGCTAGGCTCTGGGGGCGGCTTCCCAGAAAGTGTCTGCTGAGGCTGCCTCAGGGCCACTGCTGGGCCTGACACACCCACTTCTCCCTCCCCCTCATCCCCCTCCTCCTCCAGAAAGACCACGGAGAGGCAGACCTTGAGTTCCCAGGAAAAGATCCTTGAGCGTCACCAAGGACCCCAGCAACCCACCCACACCCCAACAGAGCTGGCCCTTCCCTGGTGCTGTCAACCCACACTTTTAGAGCACCTACTGTGTGTATGGCAGGGACCTGCTGTCAGGGAGTTCATGGGAGTTCAGCGGGTGGGGCAGGGGGCAGGAGGGGAGAGGAGGCCCCAGAGGCTGTGGGTGCTCATACTGGAAGCACGAGTACTAGGGGAGACCTCTCAGTTATCTGCCCATATCCCAGGCTTCTGGGTGAGGACACTAACACTGGGGCCCAGAGAACAGGAGTGACTTACCCAAGCCACACAGGGAGTTAATTACAGCAAGATAAGAACCCAGGCCTCCTGACCATGGGTGCCCAGCCCCTGGCTGCTCTGAAGGGTGGCCCTGGCTTTAAAACTGCATGGCTCTCATGATTGGAGGGACACTGCCTAGGACATTTCTATTTCAAGGTTGGGCCCCCCTGGGGCTTTCCTAAGGGCTTCTGTAAACTTACAACTCTGCCCCTGCTGAGTGGCCTCTGCTTGCTTAGGATCCTAGTGACCACCCAGGTGGGGAGTGTTCCATGGCCATCATCAGTGTCAGGAGGGGCAGAGATTCCCAGCTCTCCTGTCCCAGTGGGATGGCTTTGCAGCCAACCATGTCCTATGCCCCTCCCGGCCTCTATCTATGGTCAGTCTTCGGAGCTGCAAACTACAGAAGATCATTCTAGCTGAGTTAAGCACAAAAGAAAAGTCCTGACAGGATCCTGGTAGGTCACAGAATCAACAGGGGGCCAGAGAACTCCTCCATAGCAGGGAGGGCTGGCAAAACCCCACCACAGAGCTGCCTCTTGAGATCCCACTGGCCACGCTCACCCCAGCCCCGGAGCTCCAGATGACTCTCCTCTCCCCACTGACATCTGCACTGGTCACCAAACGCTGGACTGTGCTGTTCGCCCCACGGATGCTGCTGTTCCCCAGAAATGGGGTGTGGCCACTGCCCACGCCTAGAATCATTCTCCTGCCTCCTGCTCCTCTGTTCCCTCATTCTGACTCCAACACCAGAGCAGGGGCATCTGATTGGCCAATCCCAGGTCACGTGCCTATACTTGGCCACTAGGGAAGCTGGGAAAGCAAGTGTCTTGCTCTTTAGACTCTCAAAGAATTTCCCAAGCCAGGTAGAGAGCCCAGGTGGCATACAGGCAAATCAATAACAGATGTCCTCTTGCTCGCTTACCCCCACCTCCCAGTCTTGGTTTATCCCACTCCCGCCCAGACTGTCAAAAGTGCACACACGGGCTTCCCTGGTGGCGCAGTGGTTGAGAGTCCGCCTGCTGATGCAGGGGACACGGGTTAGTGCCCCGGTCCAGGAAGATCCCACATGCCGCGGAGCGGCTGGGCCCGTGAGCCATGGCCGCTGAGCCTGCGCGTCCGGAGCCAGTGCTCCGCAACGGGGGAGGCCACAACAGTGAGAGGCTCGCGTACCTCAAAAAAAAAAAAAAAAACCTCAGATCTGGGTTTACAGAATGCCCTCTGCCGTAACCAGGAGTATCAATCAGCAGGGCAACAAGCATGGGTACAGGGAGAATGGCTAGGAGGCCTCTGAATTACTCAGGCCAGAGGCCCGGAGTGCCTAAGTTGAGGTAGTGTCAGGGAAAAGAAAACGATTTGATATTCAGAAACTTCCAGGGAATTCCCTGGCAGTCCAGTGTTTAGGAACCCGCGCTTTCACTGCCAAGGACATGGGTTCGATCCCCGGTAAGGGAACTAAGATCCCGCAAGCCGTGCAGTACAGCCAAAAACAAACAAACAAAAAACCCAACAGGGCTTCCCTGGTGGCGCAGTGGTTGAGAGTCCGCCTGCCGATGCAGGGGACATGGGTTTGTGCCCCGGTCCGGGAAGATCCCACATGCCGCGGAGCGGCTGGGCCCGTGAGCCATGGCCGCTGAGCCTGCGCGTCCGGAGCCTGTGCTCCGCAACGGGAGAGGCCACAGCAGTGAGAGGCCCGCGTACCGCAAAAAACAAACAAACAAACAAAAAACCCAACAAACAAACAAACAAAAAGAGCAGAAACTTCCAATCCAGGGCAAGAGAAAAACAGATGGGGAGGAGCAGAGGGAAAAGGGAATGAGGTGACGCTGCTTTCTGGCAGGTAGATCTTAGGGGGCTGAATTCTGCATTCAGGGTGCCTTTCTATGATGGGCTCGAGATAACAGAGCAAAGGCTAAGGCTGCCAGGGAGCCCTTCCCTTTCCTTCTGCCGTATAGTCCTCAGACATGCTTAGAAGGAGGACGAGGGGAAGAGGAAAGGAAGGAAGGGAGGGAGGGAGGAAAGAAAGAAGGAAAACATGGTACAAATAGTTTTCACAGATAATTGGCACCAAAATGAGGGACTAAACCAAGGAAGATGAACTCATGGGATCCAGGGAACAAGAGACTCAAACCAACAAAGGGGTGGAGGGATGCTTCGGGGTGACTGCTGTGCATCCATAAGGTCCATGAGGCAACCCGTCCAGAAGGATGGATACTTGAGGAGGAAAAACATTGAACTGACAAATTGTCTGATAGGTTTGACCTTAAGGAAAAGTCAAGAAGTGCTTGAAGTATATTGAGGAGTGCCTGAAGTGTATGGAAAGCAAACTACAATGAACTCTAAGGCAATGAAAAGAAGCTAGGCAAGTCTTAACTCCAGGAATACCAGAGTTGTGTAAGGAAAGAAATGCAATCATAGTACACTCCATGGCTCAGCAGTGAACAAGATTGGCATAGTTCCAATAGTGTAAGTATTGACTATTGAGGAGAAGGGAAGTAGTATGAAGATTCAAGACAGTGATCCCTAACTAGAAAGTTAATAGAAATTTAACCGATAATATTTAAAATTAAGGCATTAAGCAATATCAGAATATTATTTAGAAATATGGTGATATAATCACAGCTGTAATGTAAATTACCCCTGAACAGTAGCACTGAAGAAATTGAGAAGGGTTTAACATTTTTTCTTAACACACTTTTGTAACTTTTGAATATTTGATAATGAGTATATATTACTTTTACAACATTTTAAACCAATAAAATATGTTTAAATACTAAAGAAAAAAAGAGATATGGTGATAAATACCAAAAGAAACAGCTGGAAGAGTTGAAAAGGTTATTTCTGGGAAACTCAGGGGAAGAAAGAAAGGACAGGGGACTGCTGTATTTCATTGTAAGTCTTTCAATTACCTTTGACTTTTAAAATTTTGTGCATGAACTTGAAAAAAGTTTTTAATTCCTTAAAAATAAATGGCCACAAAGAATAACAAATCAAGAGAAAAAATAGGCAAAAGATATAAAGAAATTCACGAAAGAAATGCAAATGTCCCCCAAATACATGGAAAAAAATTACATCCACACACACCATTCCACTCCCTGATGATGAAAAAAAACGTCAGAAGTAGCTGTGCATTCATGGACCTGGAACATGATCTCATTAGATTATTAAGTGTCTGGAGGATGGTACAGTTTACGAAACAATATTACAGTGTCATTTTTATAACAATTTAACAACTTTTCTTCGAGCACCTACTACCATGGTAGGCACATAAGAATGTATTTTTTAAAAAGTCTGAAAGGGATGTGCTCAGATGTCAGCAGGTTCAATGTGATTGTGGAACTAAAGGTAATTTTTAAAGTTATTTTCCCTTTTTCTTAATTTAGTCTAATTTTTAGTGAACCTAGCTTGCTAAGTTTTGCTGAACAACAAAATAAATGAAATTTTATTTATCCATTTACCTATTTGGAGCACCCTAGAATATGAAATAAAACAATGAACATTGGTTTGGATAAGCACCCAATTACTAACCCACTCAGACACTGCAGAGAGTGTATCATGCCAATTTGTACACCTCAGGGCTCAATAGAGTCTGGCACATAGCAGGTCCTCAAACGAACAACTAGACAATCAAAATTAAGCAGGGGCTGGTGGGATATTGTAGGCAGGGGGCTTACTGTACATATGTGAGCCTCCAATATGTATGTGGAACACAAATAACTACATGCTAAAAGGATTAAAGGGAGGGATGTATATAAAACACTTAGCATAGCGCCTGGCGCTTTGTAAGTGCTCAAGAAATATTAGCTATGGGCTTCCCTGGTGGCGCAATGGTTGAGAGTCCGCCTGCCAATGCAGGGACATGGGTTCGTGCCCCGGTCCGGGAGGATCCCACATGCCGCGGAGCGGCTGGGCCCGTGAGCCATGGCCACTGAGCCTGCGCATCCGGAGCCTGTGCTCTGCAACGGGAGAGGCCACAGTAGTGAGAGGCCCGCGTACCACAAAAAAAAAAAAAAAAAAAAAAAAAAAAAAGAAATATTGGCTACTATTTGTAATAATAGTTTTAGTAGTTATCATTGTTCTGATAGTACCTAGGACTCCAGAAATTCCACCACTCATGCAGCTGCCCAGCCACAAGGCTCTTTGTCGGAGCCCTAAACAGTCATGAGGACAGGAACCCCTTTACCTCCTCCCACCACTCTCCCTCCTCCTCCTTCTCCTCCCCCCTGCTGCTGCCCACCACCCACCGGAGAAAGCCTGGGGGGCAGTGCACCCTGAGTGCTCCCCCAAGGCTGGCCACCGGGTCCCAGGGATCCCACAGCCAGAATGTCCGGCTCACTCTCTCCCTGCCCCACAGGACCAATGAAGACATGCCACACCTGTTGTGTGCGCTCCTTAGGTCCTGGAAGAGAGAGAGAAAGGGACAAACCGAGGGGAAACAGGACTGATTCGGGGGAAGGAATTGCATGCCATTGATCCTCTTTTTAGAAAACAGACTCTAACTGAAGTATAATACATACAGAAAAGTGCACAAATCTTAAGTGTACAGCTTAATGAATTTCCATGTAAAGAGCCAGTTGATTAAGAAACAGCATCAGGCTTCCCTGGTGGCACAGTGGTTAAGAGTCTGCCTGCCGATGCAGGGGACGCAGGTTTGTGCCCCGGTCCAGGAGGATCCTGCGTGCCGCGGAGCGTCTGGGCCCGTGAGCCATGGCCGCTGAGCCTGCGCCTCCGGAGCCTGTGCTCCGCAACGGGAGAGGCCACAACAGTGAGAGGCCCGCGTACCGCAAAACAAACAAACAAAAAGAAACAGCATTGTCAGCCCTCAGAAGTTCCTCTCATGCCCTTTCCTGACATCTAACACCGTAGACCCATTTTGCCTGACGTGGAACTTTATACAAATGGAATCATATTTGTGTGGGTTTTGTGTGTCTGGCTTCTTCAGTTCAGCACTACGCCTGTGACTTTCGCTCTCTCGTTGTGTGCAGTTGTAATTCTTTCCTTCCCATGCTGTATGACATCCACTGTATAAATAAATCACATTTTTAAAAAATCCATTCTACTTCTGATGGACATTTGAGTTGTTTCCAGTTTGTGGCTATTCGAACAGTGCTGCAATGAATATTCTAATATTCAAAAGGCTCAGGCGTTTTGGTGAATGTACATATGCATTTCTGATGTGAGTATGATTAGCTTCAGTAGATACTGACAAGCAGTCTTCCAAAATGGTTAAACTAATTGATACGCCCACCACCCTCACGAGAGAGTTCCAGTTGCTCCACACCTTTGTTCCTGTTCAGTATCAAGTGGTGTATCTTTTAAATGAATATTAGCATCCTTTAAGTTCAGCTCCAATACTAGACCAGCATGAAAATGAATGATCTACAGAAATGTCTGTGATGTATCATTAAGTGACAGAAGCAGGTTGCAGGCCAATATGCATAACTTGATTCCATTCATGAAAATTGTGTATGTGCGTAGGCAGAAGCAGAGACCAGTTTCAGAAGGGGATGAATCAAAGCCTCCTGTGATCATGAGCATTGCTGGGGAGTGGCACTGGAAGGCATCATTTTAAACGTTGAGATTGAGGATAATTTTACTTTTGTGTTTTTCAGTATTTTTGAAGTTTGGGGAAAAAGCTGCATAAATAAAATAAAATTCTCCATCCCCCATGCCCCATGCCCATGACACACCATTCCATTACCTAAGACTGGCAGCCTGACCCTGTCTTTCTTGTTATTCCCAGCATTCTCTCCTGCTCTGGAATTACCCTGGGCAGGGTCTCTGGGACAAGTCTCCTGGGCACTGTAATTTCTCAGGCTGCAGTGTGTCATTAGAAGATCTGGTGCTGGTGACATGAGGCCTGGACGCAGCAAAGATTCCAGACCCTGATGGGGCAGGACAGCCCAACCACAGGGCAAGTCTCCTGGCAGAGATACCCCTGGAGTCTTGAGCTGCCTCAACAGAACCTGGGCCTCAGGATGTATCTTAACCTCGAAGAAAGAGGCCAGAAAAATGGCTCTTTCGAAGCTGCAGCCTCCCATGGGGGCTCAGGACTCAGAACAAGAGCTGTGGAATTAGGCAGACCTGGGCTCCTGCTTTACTCCTCCCTGGGCCTCCATTTCCTCACCTGTAAAATGGGCTAATGACAACCCTTACCTTAGAGACAACACCAAGTGCCTTGCTGAGAGTGTCTGGCACAAACTTTGCCTTCAATAAATACAGGCTGCTGTTATTCTTATGATTACGGCGGCAGCTGTTACCATCACTCCAAGAGGCAAAGTTTTGCACATACCTTTTGGGGGAAAAATATAAGAATGCACTCTTTCTTTTCACAACTATTCTAAAACAAGTACAAACCTACTTTTCTTGGGGGAAAACTAAATTCATCTGAAACTTGAACGCATTTATTTCAGTTGGAAAGTTGAGTAGTCGTTCAACACTGATTCATCCAAGGAATATTTGTCAAGTGCCTACTATGTCCCAGGCACTGTCTTAGATACTGGGGATATGGCAGTGACCAGCGCTTCCCATCTACTAGGGGAGTCAGACAATAACCAAATCAATAAACAGGTTATAATAAAATGCTAAACATGTATAGAATACAGTACAAATAATGCTGACCAGTGCTATGGAGAAAAGTAAAGCAGGATAAGAGGAGCTGTGTGCTGGGAATGCTATCTGATGTGTTCAGCTGAGCCAGGGCTCTGCTCTGGAAATTTCTCTCTCCTTGGCTGAGTGAGGAAGCCCAGGAGGCACTGGTCTTGGCCGGGTCTCTACTGACACTGGCCTGGGCTGAAACGGTCTCTTGTGCCTGGGGAGTTGGGTGGGGTTTGAGGAGGAGGGTGAGAGGGGCTGCCAGTGGCTTTTAGGAGGTGAAGCTCCAGCAAGGGGGAATTTCCATGTAGCATTGGACCACATGGGGAGACTGTGTCCTTAGAGGGCAACCAGCAGTCCCTCCAGGGACACCAGTGGGGGAGGCCCCTCAGCTCGTGTCAACCACAGCAGGTAATTACTAAGCACCTACTATGAGCCCAGAGCTGGGCTTGGTGTGATGAAAGATGTGATGCAAGTAAGTATGCGAAAAAAGCAAAACAAAACAAACAAAAAAAGTAAGTAGGCGAGCTGGTGCCTGACCTCAAGGAGCTCCAGTCCTGCTGGAGATACAAGACCAATCTCCACAAAAAGAAGAAAGCAAGACAGATTGGGTCGAGTGTCTGGGTGGGTGGAACAGGTCATGGGTTCATCGGGATGGCAAATCACCCAATCTCAGTCCGTGGCACAATAAAGTTGTACATTCACACAGCCTGCTGCAGGCCCAGTGGCTTTCCAGGGCAGCGATTCAGGGATCCAGGCTGTTCTCATCTCATGCCTCCATCTTCCAGCTCCCTGCGGCAGAGGGAGAGAGGGAGAGCTGGATCACCTCTCACCAGTTCTTTACGAGGCCCCTCTACTTGCAGCCCATTGGCCAGAACTAGTCACATGGCCCCAAACAAACTTCAAGGGAGGCTGGGAAATGGGGGCCACATAGCTATGGATGAGATGTCTGAGAATGAAATGTCTCTGCCACAGCTGTTTATTGCTACCAGGACCCAGCAAGCTGGGTGAAGGAAAAGGAGTTTGAAAGGGGCATTGCACAGAGCAGGTGAGTGCCATCCTCTAGGGGGAAAAAAAAAAAAAAAAAAAAACAGAAAAAACCTGGGAGAGACTTCAGGAGAACTGCCAGGCGTGACCTTGCCTGGGTCCCGACGAACTCACCGATCTCTTCCATCCTCAGTTCCTTCTTCTAAAAGGTCCCATCTGGGATCTTTAAGAGGATGTGTGTGAAGGAGGGCTCGCTGCACTGTTGAGAACAAATGGAATATTGTTATCTACAAATTAGTCATATTTTCTTTCAGGTTCAATGCAGCCCTAAGAGACACATTCTGTTTCTACCTCCAGGGCCTCTGTGTCCTGCCTGTAAATCCAGGGCATAGATTCCATCTCATACTTTTCCACCAAAGCCCCCGCCTGGGCCTGGGACCACGCTGAAAGCAATACTGGGAGCAAAGACACATCCTCCAAGTGTCTTGTTGTCTCACTCAATAATTCACGTCAAGTTTGCATTCTACTGCATAACACACATGGGCTTGTCTTAAGATAAGACAATCATATTCTTTCTCCCCCGAAGCTCCTTAAAAAGGCAGCTCCAGGAAAGTGCCCCAGGTTTATTTATCAGCTTCTCCCGGCCTGGGGTACGTGTGTCTATGGGATGACCTCGGAGCTGGGGTCTGAGATCCTGCGGCTCTCAAATCCCAAGGAAGTCCCATGGTACAGGCTCCCTAGAAATATGGCCCCAGCTCTCCTCATCTCTGTGGCTCTAGTGGGCACTAAATAGACCCCAGAGTGAGCCCAGCCTGGCACCCAGGCCAGGCACCCTCGCCCACCCCTCACCCCCAGCCATGAATCGTTGCTGATTAGTCAAAGCACTTGCATTGGTCCGAACTCACCAAGGGCCTCCTGCAGCGGCCACTTCGTGTTCTCTAGATTAATTGCAGCTGGGGGAGGGGAGGGACTCCATTTTTAGAAAATCATTACTTTCAGAAAGAGCGGGGGGGCGCTTCTGGTTGGGGAAAACCGCTGAGCTGGCAACTCGGGCCTGCTGCTTCAGCGCCAGGCAACCTGGGGCTGTGCAGGCTGCTCCGCTTGGTGGCCACCGTCCGGGGCCCATGCCCCCTCCTCCCGAGGCCGGGCATCCCAGCCCTCCTGCCCTGGCTCCCACCGGCCTTCGCTTCCTGCTCTGGCCTGGACTTTGGCAGTTTGCTGGCGTTCCGGGCAGCAGGGAATCACCCCGATATTGACCACCGGCCCACTGCCTTCTCTTAGCCCCCTTGCCACACAGCCCCTGTCCGTGGCCCCAGGGGAAAAAGAAGGTTGGGGACCCCTAATCACCACCGCCTTGAATTGAGCATCTAGTAGATTAAATGGCATGAAATTGCCATTTTTGTAGGTCTAAACAGTCAGATAGTAGCAACCCCACGTGGTTCAGCCTAACCATGCTATGCCTGGCTCTTCAATGCATTTCCTCACTAATCCCCCTTTGGGCCCCATGAGGCAGGTGTAATGTGCATTTGATGCTTCAGAAATTGAAGTTCAGAGAGTTTAAGTGACTTACCCAAGTGAGCACTCCAACCTCAGTCTCTCTGACTCCAAAACCCAGCACGCTGAGTCACATCCCCTGAGTCACCCACCTGCCCCGGCACCCGGCTCTCCAGTGTCTAGAGCTGTGCTTCCACGTGGCTGCGTTGACAATATGCAGACGGACAGAAAGCTCCTGGGGAGGGTGAGCGTGCGGGCCTCACCGTCAGGAAGTCTGTTTGCTGTGGGCTTGGGTGCAATTCCATCCTTCCCTCCCCCAGGCTGTATCTGGGTGTCCTGGGCAAATCACTCACCTGTGGGAGGGTCTCCTCTTCCGGAGCTGGCCAAGGCCTGCCTGTGTGGTGCCGCAGCGTGGGCCTGTGGAGGGCATGCGCCGGGAAGACCCTTGGTGCACACAAATCTGTACAAACCTCGGGCGCTGTTTCTACTGTTCAGCAGTCAGATCAGCCTGGTCCTTTCAAACCAGAACTTGTTTTAGAAAGAACATATGCCCGACTCAGTCACCCTTGACCCAGGCCTGCCCATAGACATGAGATAGCACAGAGGTGATGAAATCTGACGCTATCACTTACCAGCTGGGGGACCTTGGGCAACTCTGTAACCTCAGTTTCTTCATCTGTAGAATGGGGCTCATGATAATGCATCTACTTTTAGGATAGTTGTAAGGGTCATATGGCACAATCCCAATGTAAAATGCTTGGAACACTGCTACCACATAGTCAGAATACAATCAGTGCTGGCCATTATTATTATTTTTTTTTTTAAAAGAAGATGTTGGGGATAGGAGTTTATTAATTAATTTATTTATTTTTGCTGTGTTGGGTCTTCGTTTCTGTGCATGGGCTTTCTCTAGTTGCGGCAAGTGGGGGCCACTCTTCATCGCGGTGCGCGGGTCTCTCACTATCACGGCCTTTCCTGTTGTGGAGCACAGGCTCCAGAAGCGCAGGCTCAGTAGTTGTGGCTCACGGGCCCAGCTACTCCGCGGCATGCGGGATCCTCCCAGACCAGGGCTCGAACCCGTGTCCCCTGCATTAGCAGGCAGACTCTCAACCACTGCGCCACCAGGGAAGTCCTGGCCATTATTATTATCACTGTTTTCATCCCAAGCACAATTCTGCCTCTCCCTCCCTCATCAGGACAAGCCCTGTCTGAACACTGTACTAGAAATTTTTAAGGTAGTGGATCCTAAGAAGGATCCCAGAGTGCCGAAAGCTTACTGTTCAGTAGGGAAGAGAGAATCCTAGACCACTGTTGTCTCTTTAGAGCAGAAATTTTTGAGAGGCTTCCTGGAGGAGGTGTGGTCTGAGTTGCATCCTGAAGGATGAGAAGAAGACAGCCAATTGAAGAAGGAGCTGGAAAGCGCTTGCTTGGAAACACATAAGCAAGGCGTGTTTGACGAATTGCAAGTTACCCTGCATGCTGGGGACCAAGATGGGTGTGTGTGTGTGGGGGGGTGTCTGTGTGGAGGGGGTGGGGGGTTAAGTCATGAGGTTGGTGGAGGCAGATGCTGAAAGGCCACCTGGAGTAGAGGAAGGAGGCTCTAGAAGGTCCCACACTAAATCGTACTAGTGGGGATAGAGCAAGGGAACATACGTGAGAACTGTTTGCATTTTTTACCTCTGGATGGAATGAGGCAGAGAGGACAGGATCTGGCTGTTTATTTCATGTCGGGGGACAGGGCATGGGAGACGGGAGAAGCCAGGTTTCTGGCTGGGGCGGCTGAGGCAGCGCAGGTGAGGAGAGATGAAGGCACCGGAGTGACGTTGCCACCCGGGGACAAGGTGTGGCCCAAGAAGAGAGGGGAGGACAGAACCAACCCTGTGACACACCCCAAAATTTGACTGGTGAGCTGAGAGAGGAAGGAGAGCCAGGTGACAGGAAAACCTCCCTCCAAGGGGGCATCTTCTCCTCCCCTCCACGAATCCAAACTCCTTGGCTGGAGGTCCTCGTTCCTCACTCAACGCATTCTGCCTGGGCTGCTGGTCACCCTCAGGCGTGGGCATCTTGTCCTCCAGCACCACGGAGGACACATGTCCCCTGCAGCAGTCCTAGCACATCAGAGGTGCCCAGGGGATGTCTGTGGTGATGGCAGCTTAGTGCCGTGTACTGCAAACACGGGGTTTCCCCTAAATGTCCCTTCTTTCCCTGACCCAGGGTCAGCCACCCCACGGGGGTCCACACGCCCACAGCCCAGTTCCAACCTTGTGGGGCTGAGAGTCACGTCCAGGTGACAGAGGAGGGCGTGAAGGTGCCGCTGCCACAGCCCCTGCCTCCTGGACCCGGAGGCCCTGCCCACGTAGCTCGCGGGGCAAGCAGCTCGGCGCCCACCTTCCCGCTGGTTTGAGGTGATGGGACTGGAGCCCCAACAGACTCCACCAAATAACATCTCTACAGGGTTTGGACCAAGGAGTAAGGCCAGAGTCAGCCCCTGAACACCACCACCCCCAGCACTTCCTCGCCGAGTGACCTTGGGCAAGTCTTTTAACCTCTCAAAGCCTCCAGTTTTGCAGGGGGTCCTAGGGAGGATTAAATAGTTCCCTTAAACGCTTAACATCATGCCTGGCAACTAGCTAAGCGTTCAATAAATGGTAGCTATTATTATTAAAGAGCTTCCTGGCATGCTGATGCAAGTTAGAGCAAACGAAAATGCCTTTGACAGCTCCCTAATGGAACACCTTCCACCCCACCCCTCCTCCACCACTACCACCTGGGAATTAATTACAGCCCTCCTTGGGTGTTTTCCAGACGTGGATTTTACACTTATTCTAGGTTGCAGAACTAGAATAAATGAGGCAGGTTTCAGTTCAACTGATAAAAAGCTGCCTCGAGTGGTAGTGAGCTCCCCGTCACCTCATGTGAACAAGCTGGCCCAGATGACCATTTGGCACTAAAGCTCTAAGTTAACATTCCTCGCTATACAATTGTATTATAATTCCCTCGCATTGAACAGTGGTGCCAGTAGGCTATAATGCTTTGTGTCATTTGGCAAAATGAAAAACTGGCAATCCTACCTTGGCCCTCCAAAAATTTTATGAAATTGTACCAGTTTGTGATATCTAAAATCTTCACTCCCACTTCAGAGTCCCCCTTCCTGGGTCTAAGATTTAAGACCCTCTGACACAGACATCTAAACAGCCCCATTTGGTGCCTGATTTGAAGCTATTTCTTGTGCGAGCAAAGTCTTGAATCTGAAACGTGGCTCAGGGATTTCCCTGGTGGCGCAGTGGTTAAGAATCCGCCTACCAGTGCAGAGGACAGGGGTTCGATTCCTGGTCCGGGAAGATCCCACATGTGCGGAGCAACTAAGCCTGTGCGCCACAACTACTGAGCCTAGAGTCCACGTGCTGCAACTACTGAAGCCTGTGCGCCCTAGAGCCCGTGCTCCACAAGAGAAGCCCCCGCTGCCAGCAACTAGGCAAAGCCCGTGCGCAGCAACGAAGACCCAACATAGCCGCAAATTAATTAATTAATTGAAAAAATGATAATAAAATAAAACATGGCTCAGATCAGTGAAAATCCCAGCAAGTGCCACTGGGGCTAAGCTGGGCCGGGCCAAGGGAACAGAGAACTGGAAAAGTGTTAAGCAGATGCAGAGTAGGGTCTGCCCAGACTCCTTGCAGCCTACTCCACCTCCCGGAGTGCCCAGTAAACTTAGCGGACCCAGATCCCTCCCTCCCACCATCAACACTCAGCCCCAGCCTCATCTCTACTCCAGGGCTTCAGCCCTCAGGGAATCTCTCCCGGAACCCAGTGTGGCAGTGACCTTCCTCTGGGAAAGGTGCAGTCATCTCAGGATTTAATGTAAAGCAAGGAGTCAGCAAGCAGGAACTGGATGGACCCCAAGTTCTTGGGACTTTACCTTCCCATCCTATCTCCCAGTGCAACCTCCTTCCCAATCATTCAAAATGATATTCCCTCTTTTCAACTTTTCAGGCTTTGAAAAATCAGCTGCCTTTGTAACTCAGGGCTCCCCGAGGCTGACCCATTACAAATTCAGGACAGCCACCAGCTGCACCCTAAGGTTCCTGCTTAACAAGAAAGGTGGTATCTGTGTAGGTACGGGTCTTTCTAGGATGCAAGGAAGAGCAAGCTGTTCTGGATCGTCTCTCCCTTTTGTGGCCCCACCAACCAAGCTTCCTCCCCAACCAAGCTCTGGGAGACCCCAACTGTCCCGGATTCTGATGGCTACATCCCGCTGCCCACCCACCCGAAGAAAAAGGAGCTGGAGGACAACATGGAATCAAGTACACATTTTAAAAATTGTTTAATGGAACATAAACTCCTTTAGAAAAACATTCAGCTAGGTGATAACACCCATAGAAAAAAACACCAATCTTGTGTTTATCTTTTTTAATTTGGCATTTGTTATTTGCATTTATATTAAAGCAAAGTGCATCTTTTCTTTATTTTTGTTTATACACATTGCACAATACATAAATAATGATGCTTATAAAACGTCTTTATATTTACAAGTAATAATATATTTATATATAACATAAAATACATTTTTTCTTTAATAAATCTCAGGGGTTTTTTTCAGGAGTCCTTTTTCTCTCAAAGCACTACAATGCTAAATTTCCAATGAGAATGCTTCTCTTGTTCATTTAAACCTTTGTAGTTAGAAAAATAGCTTATGTTAAAGTCTAAACATGCTCATTGAGCTAAGAGCAGTGTCAACGTATCATACGAGTGTATGAGTTGTAGAAGAAACGGAAGAGTTAGGTGTCAGCTCAGGATGGTGGTACCTTGGGTTAAGATGGACCGAATCCTTCTTGGTGGGGAGGGGGGCGGCTCCCCTCGCTGGTCTAACAGCAGAGCTCAACACACAGGCTGCAGAGGGGAGGAAAGTGCTGAGCTGGTTTTCTGAGTCCAGGAAAAACCTGATGTAACCAGGGCAGGGGAGAGGCGGAGGGGCCTGAGAGGGCACTGGGTGAGCAATACTGTGACGGGGCTGCCCCGGCAGCCCTCGGGAAGCCCATCTCAGAGGTATCCAGGAGCAGGTGGCCAAAAAGGAAAGACACGACAACGGCAGCAGGGTGGCCGGAGGGGAGTGAGACAGCATGGAAAAGCAGGTTCTGGTTCAGCCTCTGGCAGGGTGGCTTCTAAGAAGCCTGCGGACAGGCCAGTGTCCTAGAAGGGGAGAGGCGGGATGGGGGCTTCCCCCGTCTGGGGGACAGAGCCTTGCTGCTGGCCGCTGCTGGGACACCCGCTGCCCCACTGTGCAAGTCCAAGGAGCACGAGGGACACAGCTTGGGAGCGCAAACCTCTCAGCGGTCAACATCCGTAGGAAACACACAGAGCACACCGCTTCCCCCATCTGCGTACACACACACACACTCTCTCTCGTACACCCTGACGAGGGTAACGAGGACCCCGAAGTCGAGGCCCGCCCCGCCATTTACACTGCGTTCGGTGGTACTGATTTTTGCTTCCCCTTTTCATGCCTCGGTGTTCTTCTGCCAACCATACCACCCGCCCCCGCCAAAACCCCGACAATTCTTTTCATAAGCTATTTCTCAAAGAACAAAACAGAACATAAACAAGAACGAGGGGAAGGAGGGGAGAAAAAAGGAAAAAAAACAAAAAAAAACAAAAAACCGACCAAAGAGTTTGCATGAAAAGCAAGCACTCAGGAGGAAAATATTAGCAGCAAAGTAGTTTGGACTGGGCCCGCTCGGCTCCCGCTCTGTTCTCTCCCCACGTGGCTACCGGCTGTTGAAGATGACCTCCAGCCAGCATGGGCAGCTGCTGATGAACTGGCGGGTGTAGCACTGGCCCCAGCCCTTCACGAAGCTGATCTGCACGGTGAAGCCAGTCCACGGCTGCTGCATGAACTCGTGGTCGTTGGGCCGCTGCAGGCTGTACGCTTTCTCGTAGTCAAAAGCCTTGATGGAGAAACCGGGGAACACTTTGTGTACCAACAGCGTCCTGGAGTCCGGGTTGTCCAGTGTGGCTGACTTGATGAAGATGGGGTAACTGCTGCGGTTATACACCCACACGCCATCCACTTCCCGCGTGAGCTGGATGCCACAGCCGATTTTGCTCCGTACTTTCTGCACCAGCTGACTCTTGTTGTCCGAATTGAGCTGTCCGAGGCAAAAGCCATTCCCCTGAGGTAGATCATAAAAGATATCCAGGGAGGGCTCCTGGACACAGTAGAGCCTCCCCACTCTCGTCTTCTCCTCCCAGTATGCCACCACGCACCAGTGTGACCGATCCCCAGGCTCCAGAAGAAGTTGGGAATCTAGAAAACAAAATGGCGGACATGGTTGGTTGGTGGTGATGGAGACCGGCCTTTTCCTCTTCCTCCCAAAATCAAGATCACACACAGCCCCCCATGATCAGCTTGTCTCTCAGGGCAAGACAGAAGGAGCGAATGGGGTGCTGGATGCATTGCAGGCCGAACAGTCCTCCTACTGGGGCCTGGAAATCTTGACCCAGTGATGGAAGAGCCTTGCCTCTAAGCATGGGGCTTGCTGGGGAGCCTCTTCCCTCCATTCCCCACACCCTGTCAGAGACCCAGGATACCAGCACGTGTGCCCACCTGGCCAAAGGAAAGCCCCATCGCTGCAGAGCTCAGAAGCCAAGACCACTTAGTAACTTGGCTGGTCCTGGTTTTAGGACTAGAAAAGGCCTTACAGTTGCGGGTCTAGAATTACAGTTCTTTAAACTGGATGGAACCGTGAGGGCCAGCTGCTCCAGCCCCTTGTCATCCTCATGAGAAAACCTGGACTCAGAAAGCTTGTTGCTCAGGCCCCAGGGATGATGGAACCAGACCTAGACCCCAGGACCACCTGCTAAGCAGCCTTTGTGCTTGTGGTCTCCCAGTTCTCAGATCAGTGCCTTGGTCATAAGGAGGCACTATCCGGGGGGAATTTTTTTTTTTTTTTTTTTTTGCAGTATGTGGCCTCTCCCGTTGCGGAGCACAGGCTCCGGACGCGCAGGCTCAGCGGCCATGGCTCACGGGCCCAGCCGCTCCACAGCATGTGGAATCTTCCCAGACCGGGGCACGAACCCGTGTCTCCTGCATCGGCAGGCGGACTCTCAACCACTGCGCCACCAGGGAAGCCTTTTTTTTTTTTTTTTTTTAAAGAGGAGCCACTGCAGAGTTTATTCCCCGCCACAAATATTTATTTACTTATTTATTTATTTGGCTGTGCTGGGTCTTAGCTGCAGCATGTGGGATCTTCGTTGCCACGTGCAGGATCTTCGTTGCTGCATGTGAACTCTTAGTTGTGACACGTGGGATCTAGTTCCCTGACCAAGGATCGAGCCCTGGCCCCCTGCATTGGGAGTGTGGAGTCTTAGCCACTGGACCACCAGGGAAGTCCCATATCCAGGAAAAATTTGAATGGACGTGGTTTGGGGTAAAAGTATCTATCTTCCTAACAGAAAAATAACTCTCAGTTTGTCAGCGGCAGCTCTGTATACGTGAGTTTAGGTTAAAATGCCAAATCACAACCTGCAAGTTGGTGTCAGCCCAGACTACCTTAACTTCCTCCAGCCTAGACAGAAGATGATGTGTTTTAAGTGGGTACCGCCATGCTTGCAGGGTCCTGCCTGCCGCATTTTCCTGTTCCCCTTCCCCCGCTAGAAGCATCTAATGTCGCTGCCCTGCCCCCTCCCCTCCCTTGGAGGGTCCACCCCGGCTTTCCTGTACATGCTTCTTCCCACGGGCAGCAGGGGAGACTGGGGTGATTCTGGTAAGGTGACTCCCGAACAGGTGCTCAGAGATCTTTAAAAGGGGGGAGCATATGATAGGAAAGGGGGCCCTGGAGGCTGGCATTCTGACTCCTCCAACTCCTCCTTTAAGCTGGAGCCGGCGGGGCAGGACTCAGACTGGGAACCCTAAGTCTCCCCAGCCCAGCCGGGCTGCAGGAACACTGTGGTTTGTGCTGGCAGGGCGGAGACCGGAAGTCTTGTATTTGTTAACGAAAGTGGGGAGGCACAGGGGGAAGGCCTGGCAGGCAGCAGAGGCGGCCTCCTGCCCTCCCTGTAGGTCCCTGCTTCTCACTTACCGGGGTGGGGGGCTTAGGGCATGAAGTTGGGGGTGGTGTGTGATGTCTTTGGGTTTGATTGGCCTTTTTGATTTTGCAACCACTGGGTTTAGAGCCTGGATGATGATGGGTTACAGAGCACAGCAGCTGGGGGTAAAGGAGGGCTCGGGTCCCCATTGTCCTGCTGCCCTGGCAGGCTGGGTAACCAGTGCAGCTCAGCACACCAACTCCTTCCAACGTTAACAGGCATGTAAGGACCTGGGAACCAGTCAGCTGCATTAACTTTACATGGAGGTGTTCCGTGAATAAGTCTGTACAAAGGCGCTCGGTGACCCACTGAGGCAGCCACAAACACCCACCCTGAGCACCAGGTGCCTGGACACCCCCCACCTGGCCTTCTCAAATGCCTGCCCCACCAGCTACACAAGACGGGGAAGCTGAGGGCTCCTTCCTCCCCTCAACCACTACCCCACCGAAAATCAACACCAGAAACCTGGCCCATCACCCCTGACCCCGACATTCATCTCTAAAGCACAAGTGTGAAAGAGGCTGTGTGCATGGATATGTGCACATTTCGAGTGTGTGTTATGTGAATGTGTGTTTGCGTGCGCATACACAGGAACATATGGAAAAACAAGAGAGCGACAAGAGCTCCAAGCAGAAGGTGAGTCATCAGGCATTAACTTGTTTCTGCAAAGTATCCATCAACTGCTAATAAACTCGTGAGCGCTGGCAATCTTTTGAACCCTCTTGCCGAGGGAGTTCAGCTCTGAAGGCTATACCAAAGACCCATAACGTCCACGTAAATAAAAATGCTCTGACGTCCAAGTTTGCCGGGTTGGAGAAAGCCCTCTTCTGGAAGGCACAGGGCGCCCACCTGCCTGCTTGTTTGCGGGGGGAGAGCGTTTCCAAATGTAAGAAGTTCTCACTTATTATCCCAACTCAGGACAACAAACCGGCCTGGAAAGGAAGGCTCAGGAGTCGCTGGGAGGGAGGTTCAGGAGACCCTCAGCGGAGCCTCACAGTACTTTGTTTCATGGAGCCCGGCTCCCCTGAAACCTGGCACCCGCCAGAGTATGGGGGTTGGGGGAGTGGGGGGAGGGGGGGGGGAGGGGGGGAGGCGGGTGGGAGCCTGAAGATTGAGTTGCCCCTGTGCCAGGCCCACCGGCAGGGGGGTGGGGGTGGGCCTTGTCTGCCTGGCGGGATTCAGGGGGCAGAGGAAGCTGGGGTGGGGGGGCTGAGGTTGGCCAGTAGAGAGGAAGGGGAATGGGGCGGGGTGGGGGGCGTTCTGGCGGGTTTCTCTTTCATCTGTGTGGCCCGACAATGCACCCAGCAATTTGCTGCCAGACATCCCCTGGAGAAAGAAAAAGCCTTTTTCTGTTGAGGTTAATGGCTCGGCCCAGATAAACGGCAGCGTGTGGGTGTCCCTCGATGTAAGCAAGGTCCCTGAAAGCCCACTAGGTGCCCCAGTCTGGAGCAGCAGGGCCCCCACGTGTCCGTCCCCCCACCATGTCACCCTGCAGTCCCCTAGTGCCCTGATACCTCTTCTCCTTGATGCTCCTGAACTACACAGCTCTAAGCACAGAAACAGGCTGTCAGGCAAACCCATCTCTAGAGCGAAGGCCCCTTTTACACAGCACGCTTCTGGGGGCCCAGTACAATGCCCCAAATTGCCAGTTCAGACCCCACTCCTTAGCTCTGAAGTACCCGCCGTCTGGGCTCATTTCTAGGAAGCGCTCAGCATCATCTTCAGAGAAGCACAGTTCCTGGAATTGGGCCCACAGCCCACAAGCATCTCCCCACAAAGGTCGGGGCAGACGCTTAGCTCCTGGGGGCTTCCCAGGCCTCCAAGTGAGGAGCTGGGAGGACCCTGCACAGAATAAAAAAGGCCCCCTCGTTACAAGGACTGAGGAAGGGTCTTAGAGTATCCTGGTTGCCGATACTTAACCTCCGAAGGCAAAACTCGCAGTTCCCTGTTAATTTCCCTCAGCTTTTATAACCTTTTCCGGTATTTTCAACAACTTCTCCCTCCTCAGAAAACTGTATGGGGGGCCTGTTTTAAAACTGTATTTGTGCATTTTAAAGCATCCAAAAGAAAAGCTGTGTTGTCAAAAGCTACCTAATCAGATGCCTGCTCACAATTTTTTCTTTTTATTACAGTTTAGGGAATGTGTGGAGCAACCCCAGAAAAGTGCTGAATCAGCCTAAAATTCCTTTAAGGTTGTTTTCCCCCCTCCCCTTCCCAATTTCCCTTAAAGCATAAAATCTATACCGTTTAAAAGCAAAGCGGGAGGCCGTGTGGAGAAGGAGAAGGATTCTGCCTCGTGTTTGCACTTGCATTAGGGAAGACCACTTAACAAGGAGCTCCCTGCCTCGTACAAAGAGTTATTTAATTACCCTCGTCGTGAATGAACAGACCAGACCCTTCCAGAAGACCAGAGGCTCATGAATGAATCTCATGCCTGGGATCGCAATGGCACAGGGTGACCAGACCCTCAAGGCCACATCCTAGGTAAGAGAGGAACTTCCCCCTTTTAAAATTTTTGATTTGAAGGTGTGAGGAGATGAAGAAGAAAAAAACTGGAGGGAGGGAGGAAAGGCCAAGTTCAGTGCCTCGACAGTACCATATCCGGTCTCCAATTTAGGAAGTTGCCCATGAGGCCAGAGAGGCAGAACTGTTCCAAAACACCCAGTGGGATTCTGAGAACGCTTGAAGTGAGGCCATCTCACCCTAAGCTGTGTCCACACACAGAGGCGGTGCTGATGGGACAGGGGTGGGGCGTCGCCAAGTTTCTGACTTTTCAGGACAGGCACATACTTGGGAAACGAAGCAGCACAGAGAAAGCCACAGAAGCAGGCACCTGCTGAGTCCAATGTGCCCACTGCCAGGGCAACCAGGGGGCTGGAATAAAAGGCGGGCGGGCAGGGGGGCGGTGGGTGTCTCAACCCACTCTCATCTCGGCGAGGCACTTGGATTATAAAGGGATTATTTCTCTTATCCAACATTCTGGTTATCCCACGGTGGGATGGGTCTGCGAGCCCCCTCCCCAGTGGTCCAGCAGAGCACACAGCTGGGGATGGAACCTGGGCAGAAATGGCTGCCTCAGGCGGGCTGATGAGGGCAAACGAAGGGCACACACGCAGACCCAGAAGTCAACCCGGCAACCCTGGAACGCAAACGTGGCCACGCCTCGCCCTCTCAGGTCCAGGGTCCTCCCTCCTCGGGACTCCGGCGCCACCAAGGGTTGCCTCATCCTGTCCTTCCCCCTACATCAGTCGTCCCAAAGGTTAACAGCTTCATCGGCCTGGCTCCCCACCCCGGTCAGGAAACTGTTCAGAGAGCGACCAGCTCATTTCAGGGACAAGGACTGAGATAAAAGGGGACTTGGTGCCAACCCGTCCCATCCACTCTCATCCCAAACACAATTAACAAAGTCTCTCGCTGGTATCTAGTTTTCAGGAGAAAGCAAACACATAAAAACTTGCTGCGGTGTCTGGGCTCAATCTGGGTTCTGGGGTCGGCTCTCATCAGCTATGCTTACAACCTCACCCGGGACACAAAAGATGACGCCAGAGCTGCCCCCTCGGATTCTTGGGGCAGCAAAGACAGCTCTGGGGTTTAGAGCAAGCTACCATGGGGGTTGAAATTAACTCAAAACATTTCAGGTTAACTCTCAGTTACCCAGAAAATGCTCAGACCCAACCCATCACCACTACCCCCAAGCTCCTACACCAAATGGGTCAGAGAATGAAGGCAGGACAGAAAAGTTGGATACTTTTTCAGAGCTCTGCAATGAGGTTCTCCACTGAGGTGGCTGGACTGGGGGGTGGGCAGGGGGTGCCGCAAGCTCTCCTTCAAAGGCCAGGGTGCTTCTTCAGGTCCCTGAGTTCCAACCGCCACGAGCTGACCAGCTATGGAGTCAGACACTCCCCCTTCAATCTGCCTCCCATGTCACCTTGGTGGTGACTTGAGCTCATCTCTAAAATGGAGCTCCCAGTACTGGCCACACTGGCATTGTGACAATTTGATAAAAAGCAGCCAGAGGTCAGGGTCTGGCCAGCAGTCACAGCGGAGGGTCTCAGCTCTTAGGGGCATATTATCTCTTAGGTCTCCAGATGCTCGGAAAATGCTGACAACTCTTCGCCCCCCACCCCCACCCCCAGGTGGGAGAACAGTTCTGGGCTGATACCTTCACCTAACGAGCATTTACTATGCATAGTTCTGTTGAAAAGGGCTCACAGAGAAAGGGGACCCTGTGAGGCTGCACGGTATTACCATTCCTATGTTAAAGGAGGGACAATGAGACACACATCACCTGCTGAAAAGCAGAGCTGGGTTCAAGGCCAGAATATTGGCTGGTGTGAGCTGTGTGTGGGCGGCCACCTCAGGCCTCAAAAGCCACCAGTCCTCTCCAAACACTAGAGGGGAAAACAAGTGTCCTTCACAGCCCACTGCAGAAATGCTATGCCTACCGTGGCCCCCGAGTATGGGGTCCAGGTCCCTCGCACCAAGCAAGCCAGGAGTGAAACGGCTTCTTGACAGCAAGCTGCTGCTCTGTGGCCTTGGCCAAGCGGCTTTGCCCCCTCAGAGTCTCAGTCTGACCAGCCCACAACTGGGGCAAAGGCGGCTGGGGCAAAACAGTCCCATGGGCCCCCTTCTGGCTCTGATGGTCTCTGGCTACACCCTGGGTTTCAGTATTCAACAACACAGGTTCCATTTATTTTTACTCCCTTCTGGAGAGTAAGAAAATCATTTCGGGGAGCAGGGCACATTTTTGCATTTCATTTGCAACAATAAAACAAAACAAAATCAAAAGGGAAAGGAGATTTGAGTCAGATTTGGCCGTGTCCGTCTCTAAACCAACTTTTTTTTCATTGCAAAGAGTTACAAACTCGTGTTCTTTCTGTGTCGTCATTCATGGCCCCCAGGAAAAGGTGAGTGTCCAGGGAAGGGTCTCCTGTATCACCATCTTATTTCCAATGCCCACCCATGCTCGGGCGCCCTGAAGCTTCTCACCCATCATCACCCTCCTTCCTCTTGCAAACTCCCCTGGGCTGACATATTTGGCAGGTCCTGCTAGTCTAGAAGACTGATTCGTGACTGTGCCTTACAAACTGTGATGAGTAATCAGTTACTAGAGCTAAAATGCACTTCCCTACTCCCCCAACGGGCCACAGCCCCACCTCCTAAAGCCCCTCAAACGGCCCAAGTCGGAGGCCCCCAGCCCAGGGGTCCCTCCTAAGAGCAGTGTTTTGCCATCAGAGAATATAATTAAGGGTAGCGCCGGGGAAGGGGGGAAGCCACACAAATCAAAAGCTCCCATCTGTCTCGCCAGCCGGGCTGACGCGGCTTCCTGTGCCCCAGCCTTCAGCCATGCAAATTATAGCGTGTACCCGGCTGCCTGCCTTCTGAGGAGGCCAGCTCTGCCCAGCTCCGAGGCCTCAGAGGAAGGGTGGGGACTCCCAGCCCGGCCAACTCCATTCATAATATTTACAGTAAATGGGCCTCCCTGGCTGTTGGTTAGTGTGCATCCAGCCTCAACCTTTTCAAGTCTGAATTTCAAGTCTCGTCCACCCCAGGGTGCATCACCAAGTTCTCACCGTCGTCCCCCCCGCAACTTAACTCAGCAGCTCCCTTCAGAAAGAGGGGTCACACACTTGCACACAGAGCCCCCCAGACCTGCCTGCAGGGGCATTATCTGCTCACCTGCCTGCCCCCTGGGTAGGATCTGGCCACTCCTGGGAAGACACAGCAAGGAGAGGAACATCCCACAACAGAAGGGCGTGCGAGTCACATCTCTAACCCACCCACCCCCGACCCGGAGAGAGTCCACAAATCCCCCCCAAATTCCACGCGTGGATTCCCAACTGGCGGTGCGCCTCCCCTCGCAAACACAGATCCAACAAAGGAAACTACTCTTCAACCTCCAGGAAGTCCCTCGTTTTCTTCTTTTTACTGACCACTTGTAAGTACGTCGGCTACGCGTTAAAGAATCTTAATAAACACAGATGCACAATCAGCCAGCTTTCCGAAAGGACACAACCCCCAGAGGTGCAGGACAGTTTTTGCCCGGTTCTGCAGGTCTGGGGGCTCTGCGGGAGCAGCTTTTGCTGTGGGTCTCAATTGAATAAAGCCCCCGAGCTGCACGGACCCGCCAAGCTCCCTGCAAGGTATTCCAGCCCCAGACGCGGGCCCTGCCCCACCCCGTCCTTCACACAGTTCCAGCTCAACTCTCTCGTTTTTCTGGAGGGTAGAGAAACCTTCCCAAGAAGAGGAAAAATCCAGTGAGAAACAAAAGTCCTTTTCATCCCTCCCCTCCCCCAGCTCCCCTTGTTCCATAACAATTATGAAAACTGTTGGATGGGATGGCATTTTGAACATTTACTGCATTCCGGCCAATAAATTCCAGCGCTGGATCTGATGGAAAAGCCTTCCCTCTCCGGCCAGCTCCCTGGCTCCCCGCCCCCTGCTCACTCCCGGCCCTCATTCCTTCTTTCTTTACAACCCAGCACCAGGGCCTGGCCAGGGCCGCACTGTACTTACAGGGAAAAACAACAGTACGACAGAGTGGAGACAGTGTGCAGACTGGAAAAGTTAATCATTACTTCTGTCTGCCTCCATAATCTAATCTCCCTGGCTTTGACACAGTCACTGCTCAGCCATCCCAGCCCTTTCACCCCCAAAGCACCCAGGACCTCCTAGGTGTGAGCCCCCCCACATCACGGGCCCTCCCACCCCTTAGCCTCCAGTGAGGAGGCCAGGGGAATGAAAGTCCCCCTACCCTGGACCACCGTCACAAGGCCACCGCTGCTCAGTGCTGTGTGATCCACATTTCAGAGGACTCTGGGCCTCACATGAACGCGGGCTCCAATCTGGCCTGTATCCCTGCAGAGAGCCAGGCCACCCCTCCTCCGCTGTCCTCCTCCCCCCACCCCATGCCACTCTCCTCTCACTCCCCCTGCCCCAGGGCTCACCCGCAAGTCCACCCAGTTGCCCCATGTGATCTGTGATCGTCTATGCATACTCTCAAGTCCGGATGGCCCCGCCTCAAAAAACTCAACACAGAATTACCACATGACCCAACAATTCCACTTCTGGGTATATACCCAGGAGAACTGAAGCAGGGTCTTGAAGAGATGCCTGTTCACCCATGTTCACAGCAGCATTATTCACGATAGCCAAAAGGTAGAAGCAACCCAAGTGTCCACTGAAGGATGAACGGACATCTATACACATTTAAAAAGAAAGGCAAGGGCTTCCCTGGTGGCGCAGTGGTTGAGAATCTGCCTGCTAATGCAGGGGACACGGGTTCGAGCCCTGGTCTGGGAGGATCCCATATGCCGCGGAGCAACTAGGCCCGTGAGCCACAACTACTGAGCCTGCGCGTCTGGAGCCTGTGCTCCACAACAAGAGAGGTCGCGCACCGCGATGAAGAGTGGCCCCCGTTTGCCACAACTAGAGAAAGCCCTCGCACAGAAACGAAGACCCAACAAAGCAAAAATTAATTAATTAATAAACTCCTACCCCCAACATCTCAAAAATAAAAAAAACTATTAAAAAAAAAAAAAAAGGCAAGTCTGACACCGACTACAACATGGATGAATCTTGAAGGCCTTACACTGAGTGAAATAAACCAAATACAAAAGGACAAATACTGTATGAATCCACTCATATGACGTACCTGGAACAAATTCAGGCCAGGAGCTGGGAGGAGGGGGGACTGCGAAATTAGTGTCTAATGGGCACAGAGTTTCAGTTTCGAAAGGTGAAAAAGTTCTGGGGGTGGATACTGGTGATGTTTGCACAACCACGGGATGGACTTAATGCCACTGAACTGTACACTTAAGAAGGGCTAGAATGGTAAATGGTATGTATATTTTATCTCCTAATGCTCTCGTGTACACCCTGCATTCTTGAGTACAAGGGATTCCATGGGATGGGGCTAAAGGACCCCTGGAAATGTATGCAAATATTGGCAGGCACATGCATTTTTCTGGGGAAAGATCCTTCAACTTTCATTCATTCTTGGAAGAGTCTGCAAACCCAAAACCTTGAAGAACTACAGTCTTTTCCTTTGCCAGTGGAAGAGGCCATTAGCTACCCACCACCTCTGCAAAAGGGGTCTTATTCTCACACACCTTCAAATCCAAGAACCGAAGATCACAGATCACAGGATTTCATTCAGTACTGCAAGGGACTTGGAGACCAGGTCCAACTGATTATCTTGTAGATGAGAAAACTGAGGTCCAGGACACAAAAATGGCTCAGTGAAGGCCATGCTAGCAGTGAAGGCTGGCTAGCTGATGACTGTGCCCCCATCCTCAGCCCAGGAAATCAGGCCAGCCCCAGGGGACTGAAATTTGGAGGGTGGACGCTCTCCCTCCCATTGTAATTCTCTCCAAGCGCCCTCCTGGGGCATCCGACAAACACTTGAAATGGGGGTCGGCTTCTGAATCTTTGAAAGCCCCCCCAAATCCAGGCCTTTTCCCAGGAAACACCGCCCCCCCATCCACAGTGGGCCTTTAACTGTGATCCCACTGAGCTGGAGATGAGGCCCATCTGTTTTTAAGAACTGTATACTGTGCACCCAGATCACAGGAAGAACTCAACTCCTGCTTTTCCCTCTTGGTTACTGATTAATGAGGGGGAGGGGCCGTGCTGGCTACGAGGCTGCCCTGGGGTTGGCAAGGTCCCCAGGCACTTTCTGAGCTGAGCGGCTCTTCCTGGCCCTCTCTAGCCTCAGAAGCTCACTGGGGAAAGAGACCTGCCAACTTCAGCAGGTGACCGCAAGGTGGGAAAGGGCGACTGGAGATGGTAATTTAACCCTCCAGGTGGCAGATGCAGAAAGGTGAGTTTACTGACAGCACAGTCTTTTCTTGGCGTTGTCTTTTTTTTTTTTTTTTTTTGCGGTACACGGGCCTCTCACCGTTGTGGCCTCTCCCGTTGCGGAGCACAGGCTCCGGACGCGCAGGCTCAGCGGCCATGGCTCACGGGCCCAGCCGCTCTGCGGCATGTGGGATCCTCCCGGACCGGGGCACGAACCTGTGTCCCCTGCATCGGCAGGCGGACTCCCAACTACTGCGCCACCAGGGAAGCCCTTGGCGTTGTCTTTTTTTGTTCCTGTTGAACGTCCACCCCAAGTTGAAAAGGAAAAAGGCAACACAGAAATGAGCGAACACGAGAGACACCAACAGTCCCTGGCCTGGTGATCTGAGTGCTCGCGTCTGAGTGACAGAAACTCCCCATTTTGCAAGAGGAAAACTGGAGTTGAACTCAGTTCTTCCCTTACTGCCCTGGATCAAACCAAAGGCCAAAAGAGCTCTCCCGACTCCACAGAGGAGCAAGGATGATTAATTAAATTAGCGAGCTCCCTGAACGGAGCAGTGGCCTCGGGGGAACAACCAGGGGCAGGATTCGCAGTGAAAATGAAACCCCTTGGTAACTGGGTATTAGATTACCTCGCGTAAACCCACCCACAGGCGGGCCAGAGCTTCACACACTGGCTGGGACCTCAGAAATGAACCTGACCCTCAGATTTTAAATTAAAAAGCAAGTGTTGCATCCCCAGATGGTCCTCATGGGAATCAAGCCCACCGGAATTATAAAAAAGGTCCAAGCCCTGGGCTTTGAAAATGTCCCACCTCCGCTGTGGCTGTAAAGACATAAATGCTAACATTCCAGATGCCCACCCCACCCCCGCCCTGCCCTGCCCGTGGCTGGTCACCTCCACTCCGCTGGGCTCCCAGGTACCACCAGGGTCTGGATTATAACCCTACCTCCTGCTGTTGTAGCTCTTATCTCACAATCAACAAGTGGGGGGGCTGGGGGCGTGTGGCGGGAATAGAAACAGAACCGGAGGAGGCAGACCTCTGTTTATCCACAAGCTTTGCTTTATCTCAACTCTCAACAGACCACACAACCGAAGCAGAGAAGCTGTGCCGGCCCTGCGTGCTCAAACAATCTCCCCAGGGGCCCATCCCTGCACCTCCCCCGTGTCTTACAACACCTCACCCCATGGCTGAGAAGCTGCCCCGTGCCTGACTCCAGACAGAGCCAAATCCTGTTCAAGGACCCTCCATCTCACTGACCCCCTAGCACCTTCAGACAGACCATTACATCTGCAGAGTCCAAGAACTACATCCTCCGTGCCTGGCAAAGCGTGGCACGTAGTACGTGCTCAATAAATAATCGCTAAATGATTGGACCACAGGGACATGCTGGCTTCTCCCAAGGCAGCTGCACCACCACCGCCCCCCAGGCCCCAGCTTTACACCCGGCAGAGCGAAGCCCGTGAGAACCCACCTGGGAGCGGAGTATGCCTTCCAGGCAGGGGTCAGCCAGAAAGGCCTAGGCCTGGCCCCAGGCTCCCCGTGGAGGCGGGAAAAGAGCCCCTGTCCTCAGCTACTTCCCAGCCAGCTGCGGCTGATTCCGGGAGGTGTTTCCAAGCCAGGCGCCGGCCAGGCAACCTCTGTGGGCTCACCACCTGCCCACAGCATTCTGCCTTGGCGTCCTGCTCTGTTTGGACAAGCTACCCTCACCGAATGTTCAACAATGCTTTTACACACCCCAGGGCTCCTGTTGTGTTATGAAAACAAAACAAAGCCCACTAAGGAAAAAAGCTGGGGGTTGGGGGGAAATGGGGAGCAAGCCAGCCACACACAGACAGATCTCTTTCTTTCTGGTCTCCATCCTAAAGATGGCTCCTTGACAGCCCGGGTCGGGGCACTGTCCCATGTTATGAGAACAATGACATCGTCCAAGAGGGGACTTAGAAACCCAGAGATGAATAAATGAAAACTGTTTTCACATCCAGCACAATACCACCTTCTGCACATCACTGTGGGGCTGCACAAGCCCTCTTTCTAAAGGGGGAAGCTTCTGGGTGACTGAGGACTGAGTTACTCCCATCCCCCAGGGCAAAGCACAGCTGTACCAGGGGAGCTGTCTTCTGTCACCTCTTTACTGCTCACCAGAGTCCTAGCGATAGGCAGTCAGGAAGCTAAAGGAGAGACTCCTTGGGCAAAACGAAGCCCACTGCTAGTAAATAAAGGCAGCCCCAGCCTGCCAAATGCCAGGCACCTTGGTTAGGGGAAGGTCATGCTGGGGTGAACAGGCTAAGGGTATCAGTAAATTCCCACCCACCCCTCCCCCCCAAAATATGAGGGTTTTTTTTTTTTTTTTTTTTGCAAGTTAAAACTGAGCTAATGACAGTGGGTGGGGCTCAGTGTGGAAGACTGTGCAGCCAAACCAAAATTCACTTCCAGCCAAGAGCTGCTTGGCCTCACCATTTGGGGAAGGAAGCTGAAACACTCATGAAAGATTCTTTAGTATACTGGGAAATAAGGCTGCAGTTAACATTTCAACTGAATGTGACCCTTCTGGTAAAATATTTTTTTAAATAATAAAAATAACAAAGTTCTCAAACAGCCTCTTTCTTAAAGAAAATGGCCCAAAAGTTCTCATGGGAGTGGAAGGAAAAAAGGGGGAAAAAAAACAAAACAAAACCGGGCCGGCCTCCTCTCAGCCACTACCTTTCACGAACAACTTTTTTTCTGGAGTTCTTCTCATAAAAGGAATGATGCAATTTCCTGTCTTGTCCCAATACTTCCTGTTCACTTACAAGGTGAAAGTTATCACCCTGTTTTAAACAGCTGTCCTAAACTCCACAGAAAGTGCCTTTTTCCATCCAGTGCCCCATCCCTGTCACAAAATCTCCCCATTTTAGAATATAAAGGCTATTATCGCCTACACCTTTAATGAGTTGGTTTTAAGAAAAAGCCTCATTCTCTCTACGGTAGACACTGAATCTTCAGTCGCAGCATCCCAAGAGAGTGGGCTAGGGGCACACACCCCCGTGGGGAGAAGCGAAGGGGGCTGGGGGCATCATCCCCAACGAGCCACCGTGTTTAGGTAGAGTTGCCGCCACCAAGGGACTGTTCCTTTCTTGGTGTGTTAGCCACTAAATTGAGAACTGTGCCTCAGCAGTTAATAATATCTTCCCGCTGAAAATAGCCCGGAGAGGAAGCCTGTCTGTGACAGTAGGCACACAGCCAGACTGGGCTAGCCATTCAGTACTGAGCGAGAGAGATGGTAGGGCCAGTGGTGACCTCCCAGTGGCCACGCTGTACAGTATCCTTTCACAAGGCTCCTGCAAAGGGAGGGCTCCCGGGCGAGTCACCAGCCTCCTCTCTACTCTGCAGCCCTATAACCTCGGTGAAGCTGTCACATGAACTAGGGTCTTGGGCAGCAGGACCAGAGGAGGGGGCCCGGATCACTCAGCAGGGTGTCAGGAGGACTCCAGGCTTTGGGAGAGCGCCCCATACATGGCTGCTTACCAGTCCCTGGGCTGCCCAGAGGAAAATAGCACCTGGGGCAGAGAAGGAGCAAGGGCGCTCACTTCCCCTGCAGAAAGGTCAGCCTTGGAAAATGAGCCACAGGGAACTTTCCTGTCTCTCCTTTCTGCAACCAAGATGGAAAAGAAAAGGTTGACAAATCACGGGAGACAGGCCCGTGACTGTGGGCCCACCCCTGGAGACCTCAGAGGTGCTCTGGAAACAAGTGTCTATCTACAGATCTCAGGCACCTAACTGAAGTCTCCATTTTCATTCTCCAGAGCCAGTGTTTTTTACTGAATATCTAAATACCTGCATGCATTTAAAAGCTACCACAGGTCACTACTTTTTAAAACTGTGGCAAGATATGCGGAACACGACATTTACCATTAGTGACATTGAGAGCATCCGCAGAGCTGAGCAACCATCACCACTACCTAGTTCCAGAACATCTTCATCACCCTGAAAGGAAACCCTGTCCCATGGGTCACTTTTACCATGTCCTCCACTACAACAAAGCCAATGGGAGGACGAGGCAGGGTTAACACACCTTGTCAAGCTTCTACAATCGAGTGAAAGTCTTAGTTGAGAAGAGGCTCAGCAAGCAAGGTACTCGAATTCTTCCCTATAGGAGCACAGGCAGAATCACAGAAAACCTGCACAGCCACCAAGAGAAGCCACCAAAGGTACTCTCCACACACACACACACACACACACACACACACACACACACACACACTAGATACTCCCCCTCAGGAACACAGACCCTTTTACCCCTTACACCAGGGGCTCCCCAACTTGTCTGCACCCTGAAATCATCTGGGAAGCCTCAAAAAATACTGATGCTGGGATCCTGCCAACAGACTGTGATTTGGAAGCTCCCAGGGGTTCCGATGTGCAGACAAGTCTGGGGACCACCACCCTGCGCCTGTTTTTCTCCCACCAGGTTGACACCTGCTGTGAAGTGGCCTGGCGATCACAGCACTGTAGGAGCAGTATCACGGGACAGCAACAGCAGCAATAAAGAAGCAAAGTGAGGGCTTCCCTGGCGGCACAGTGGTTGAGAGTCCGCCTGCCGATGCAGGGGACACGGGTTCGTGCCCCGGTCCGGGAAGATCCCACATGCCGCGGAGCGGCATGTCCGGAGCCTGTGCTCCGCAACAGGAGAGGCCACAACAGTGAGAGGCCCTCGTACCGCAAAAAAAAGAAAAAAAAAAAAAAAAGAGAGAAGCAAAGGGAGACAAACTTGATCATGAATCCTTTGGCATTCCCTCCCTTTTCACTGCCCCCCCCCCCAGCTCTGGGCCACAGGTCCAGAAGTCCACGCAGCTACTGCTGGGCTCTGCTAAGAAAAAGCCTCCCTGGGGAGAGGGTGTTAGTGCCCCAAGACAGTGGCCAAGGGCTACACCGGACCCTGGCCCCTCCCCCTTCGCGGGCCAGCCTTGCTCTGCATCAGGGACGGGGTGCATGAGGCAGTGGCCCATCTAGTCTGGCCGGCAGAGCAGCCCCAATTTGCTCCAGAGACTTTAAATGCTGTCACCCTGCATTTAATCCCTGCCTGACTGCCCCATTCTTTCCAGGACAAAAGGGGTTTTAACAGTGAGCCCTTCTCTGGGGTTGAGTGCATGACCTCAAGCCTTGCAGAAGAGGCAAAGAGCTTGAGCTGCTGTCCTTGACTGGTCTTCACTGGGGAGTGGGTGTGCACCAGGTGAGCCGGCCGGGGATTGAGTCATCAGCCTGGCATTTAGGGACATATGGGTCCCTAGAGATTCAGACTGTCACTCCTCACAGTGGCCTGAAGGAAGGGGAGCGGATAGGTAAGGAGCTCGCTCATGGTTACATGTGCTGGTCCTTCTGACTCCCCCCCCAAGCCCATGCTCAAGGCCACTTGGATGAACTCAATCCACCCCCACCCCACCCCCCATGGCATTAGAGACTCCAGAGAAACCACTTATCTGCTTGTTCCCAGGCACAGGAAGGAGATATAAAAACACAGCAATAGGCACCCGAGGAGAGATTCCCTGTTTGCCATCACCATTCCCAACGAAACAACAAATGCAGCTGAATAACTTTCCTTAAGAACAGGATGGAGCACTCTTTCCTAAGCTACTTGGTTTGAGCCCAAGTTGACTGTGGACTGAGCCAGGACCACATTTTCAGATTATGTAGGTGTTTTTGAAGACTCTCCTCCGAGGCTCTCATAGACGCCAGCAGGGATCAAAGAAGAGGAAAGAACCTTTCCTGGAATGGATGCTGACCTAAGGACATTCCCATCACCCAGGAACTAGAAGCGAGACACGGATCTGAAGACCTTAGCAAAGGAGCTGGCCTCCCTTGGGTTGGTGGGACGGTGTCTCTCCAATAAGCATGATTTTATACAACCAAGAGATGGGTTCCTCAGCACCCTCCCCCAAACACATCGGTACTACACCTCCACTGCCTCCCACCTCCCTCCCTGAAATCCAGGGTGGCACCTCTTTTGAAGTTTAAATGACTACAAATGGGGGCTTCCCTGGTGGTGCAGTGGATAAGAATCTGCCTGCCAATGCAGGGGACACAGGTTCGATCCCTGGTCCGGGAAGATCCCACATGCCGCAAGGCAACTAAGCCTGTGCGCCACAACTACTGAGCCTGTGCTCTAGAGCCCGTGAGCCACAACTACTGAGCCCGCGTGCCACAACTACTGAAGCCTGCACGTCTAGAGCCTGTGCTCTGCAACAAGAGAAGCCACTGCAATGAGAAGCCCACACACCACAACGAAGAGTAGCCCCCCGCTCGCCACGAGAGAAAGCCTGCGCGCAGCAACAAAGATCCAACACAGCCAAAAATAAATAAATAAAAATTTTAAAAATGACTACATGATGTTGGCCTCTAATCCCTGCCCTAACCAGTGAGGCCCGTATGTCTGAGGCCCAACCAGCTTTAGACACCAATATACAAAGGAGGAGGCTGGGTGTGCAGCTGAATAACCTGGAGCTCACAAGTGAGGTGGTATTTCTTCAAACCCCTCCCACCCCACCCCACTCCCCCAAATCAGGACAGTAGACAAGCTAAATGAACGCTCCCCCCAGAAACTCCAGATGGAGGCTGCAAAGATGACAGCTTCGAACACATGCTTTTAATTACCAGTGACACAGTGAAAGCTCTGGGAGCAAATCCTTTCCACTTCCACCACCGAGCTGAACCTAGAAGCTTCCCATCTACGTAAGACCACTCCCAGGTGGGTATTCTTGAGCCAGGATACATGCCAGCAACAAGGGTTTGTCCTACACGCCTTTCCAAAAGCACCATACCCAGATCAAGATTCAGAACCAATCCAAACACTCCCCGGGCCCAGAGCACACATCCTCATGGAGAAACCGTCTCTGAGGTCCACCTATCCCGTGTTAGAGGGACCCAGGCCTATCCCAGCGCCTGTCCGCTCATGTGTCTGTGCACGTGTCTATCTGTAGGTCTGCAGCACGCATACACGCGTGTGTGTGTGTGCGCGCACACACACACACACACACACACACACACAACCAGGCACCGAGCAATCCATCTGTCTCCGAGAGCCGGCTGTCAGAAATGAAAGTACAATCTCCTGGAACCGAGTCACAGCCTTCTAAAAATGTGCCGTTTTCCCAGACTGAGGAAACTTGCAGGGGTGGGGTCTGTTTCACTGCGAGTCCCAGAGGCCTGGCCTGTCGTCTCCCCGGCCAGCCCCGGCCAGCCCCGCGCTGCAAGGCTGGAATTCCAACCCGCAGCCAGCGGGCCGGCTCCCAGCGCTCCTACCCGCCCACTCCCCTTCCTCGCAGGAAAGGGAAGGGCCAGCCTTGGAGTCACCCCGGCATCTCGGGAGGGGCGAGGGGCGTGCCTTCAAGCACACCCTCACCCCCACCCCCGAGGCACCACATTTTCACATTCGGCTGTTTTTTTCTTTCCCTTCTTCCCTTGCCAAGAGAATCAAGCCCTGGCTCCCGCTGCCGACCTTCCTCCCACCCTAAACTGAGCCCCATTCATTAAGCCCGATCTCGGCCAGGACAGGAAGGAAAACAGCACACAGGGCCCGTGAAAGAGACACTCAGAGAGGTGATTTCCAGGGGGGAGGCGGGGGCAGAGCCCTGTGGGCACCTTCCCCGCTCCCCGCCGTGATGCCCACTTGGCCTGGCGCTCCCCACAGCAGGCTCCCCGCTCCAGCCTCCTTCCCCTCCCCGGCCCAGCCCCCTTCAGCCACCACAGCCCCCCCCACCGGCCTCATCCTCCGCCAGGCAGACACACCCCGGCCTCGGCCACCTCCACCCCCCCACCAAGGAAAGATCAAGTTCTTGGAAAGGAGGTTTGGGCTTTCTCCATTTGCAAAACCCTCCGCCCTGGACTCGAGCCACTACCATCATCTTTTGGGGCGGGGGGGGGCATTCTCGCGGCAGAGGGAGGAGCCGTGGGTTTTCTCAGGGCCTATCGCCTCCCCTCCAGACACCCCCAAACCACTGGCACCAACCCAAGAAACAGTTTCTTCAACTTCCCCCCACGGCCCATTATTAATAAACTACTCCAACTCTGAACGGAAAGAAGAAACAGTTGAAACTTTGAAGCCTTGGGAATTAGTAAATCAAGAGCTAAAATTCAAAACAAATGCTCTTTCATGTGGAGCCCCCCGTCCCGTTTTTTTCTTCTTGCAGTTTTGTTGAACGACGCTATCCCTTCAGAGACAAGCACTCCTTCCTAGCAGCTTCTCATTCATCGAAATGGCTGCAGTTACTTTGGGGGTAGGGGAGGAGTTCATCATTGCTTTACCCCCCGTTTCTTTCTAGGACTAGAAAAACTCATGGAAGCCCACCCGTCTCACAGGGGCTGCACTGTCACACTTTTGGCTCCGGGGGCCGGGTAAGGAGGCTGGTGGCTCAGGCGGGTATCGTTACTTCCTCCAGCAGAGGAGACAGACAAGATGTTATCAATAAGACAAACCTTCCGAAAAGCCCCCTTTCAAAAGCTACCACTTCCCTTGCTTGTTTCATGTGGTTCAGAGGGGCTGGGACTCCTCCCTGCACATTCAGAATTTAAAAAATAAAACCCTCTAACAACATCCTGAGTGTGCTATTTTGCCCAGACCCTTTCCTCTCCTTGGCTTTCTTTCTTTCCGGAACTCTCTGAGCCTTAGAAAGCAGAAAAGACACAGCTCTCATGTCCCGGGATGTTCTTCCCTCCTCCTCCGCCACGGTCCACTCCCATCCTCACCCCAAGCCCCTGCCCTTTCTGGGCCCCTCTTTTTTCCTGCTCAGCTCTCATTAGGAGCTTTGAGTAAACAATATCCTCTGTCTCAGATAACAGCCAGAGTATATACTGCACTGAAATCAAAACAAACAAGGGTCTCCCTGAAGACATTCTCAGCAAGCTCAATTCCTGCAGAGGGAACTGGCTAGGACGAACCGAGCAGAGCCTAAAGCGACACCTGACCGGTTAAAAGTCACAAAAGAGGGTGCACCATGGTCCCCCCCAAAGACAGTTTTATAGCTTCCATCTGAGCTGCCATGATCCTACACCAATGTCCCAAGGGCAAATGCCCAGAACTCTGCTGGATTTTCTTCCTTTTTTTTTTTTTTTTTTTCCTGGATTACTTTCCCTCTTGTTTTAGCTAGTTCTTAAGAGAATCCAGTGATGGCATACTGGGGTGGGAAAAACAGGTGGAAAACAGGACATATTTAGAACAAAATGGAAATGTCTCCCACTTACATTGCTAATGAGTTTCTCCAAGTTTATCACTCTCTTCTCCTGTCTCTCAGGGACAATGATGTTTAGGCCCCCCAGTGCCCCTCACCCAATTCCATAACTCTCCAGCCTAGGGAGTCCAGGTCCCTGCTCACACCTGTGGGCCCTGAGGGACACCTTCCCTGCTGGGTAACAGTATTAGCACCTACTGTCTGCATTGTCCCCACCCTGGCCCTCCCATCCCCACCATGCACTGCAGACTCCTGCACGAAGCTGGACTGGGAAGCAGGACTTGCAAAGAAGCATCTACTACTCCAAACTCCCATCCTACACTTGGGATCTGTCTTCTACAAGTTCCCAAAAGGTGGATCCATTCCCTTCAAGGCACCCGATGCACCGAGAGTGAGAGCAAAAAAGGGCTTAAACCCGTGAACTAATAACATCAAAGTCACCCAGTGGAAGCCCCTCAAGTCGGGAGCTGCTTAACAATAACCACGAAACATGGCCCAACACCAGCCCGCCCGCCGGACCCCACCTTCCAGATCTACGGCCCAGAAGGACGAGCTGAAGGGCAACAGAGTCATCACGGATACATCCAGTTTCATGCACATAAAAGTGAGAATTAATTCCAGACCAGCTGGGGTGGCGGAAGGCCACCTCCAGTCCTCCAGTCTCCAGTCATTTCAGGAGGTCTTCGAATTGCCAAGAAAGTAAGGGAAAGCAGCTCACCTGAAAGCCCCCCAGGGGCCAGATAATTCGTTCCCCCTGTTTCAGCGGAGGAAGGCACAGCATCTGGACAGTCTGCTGTGGATATGAAAAGAAGAGAGAAATAAATAAATAAAAACACCAAGATTAATTTTTAAGCACATTCTAAACAGCATGAAAGAGAAACCACACATTCCAAACGGGTGACTCCCGGCCGCGATGCTGATTATTAATGGGCTGCTCAGGCTTCGCTACCCATCATAAGACAGACCACAGCACCTTGTCACCCATCTGGGCTCCGGGCGGCCAGTTAATCATTAGTCAAGACAGACTGGCTGGAATTTCTCTTTTATTGCAAGTCCCCCATTGAGGAAACCAGGTAGTTCCCAAGGTCAAAGGACGCCCGGTTCTTCTCTCAACCGAGGCTGCTATCTCCCCCCCATCTTTCCCATCTTTTCCCAAAAGCATGGCCTCTCTGCCTGGATCCAGTGGCCTCGCTGCCACTCTCATCTTCTTAAAGACAGACTTTCCAGTTCTTTAGGAAGAACTGGTGTTGGGCTGAAGGGACTTCTTCCTTTTTAACTGAGGTATAATAAGTATAAAAAAAAATACAAATCTCAAGTACAACTCAATGAAATGAATTTTACTCATGTACACACCTGTGTGAACAGCCCCTCACGCCACATCACCCTCACGCCACATCAGGACAACAGAGAACATTTTCAGCAAGGCTCCCTAATCCAAACTCCCCATCTCTGGAAACCCTCCCAGGCAACCCCAGACCTGCAAGCCTCCCTGCCTCAGTTTCCTGTAAAATCTTTCTGGCACCCAGTACTTGTAATTTCCTTCTGCTGTCTTTAATGATCTTTTACCTTCAGATCCTGTCTGCCTGAACTGGACTATAACCTTCTCCTCAACATCTTTGTCACCCTCAGGTGCTCAGCACAGTGACCTAAATGTTCACGAGGATAATGACAATTCCAGATGCGAAATAGACTTGACAACCTCCCTCCAAGCAATTAAAACAAAAAATAATGGCCACGAACCACAACGAATTAGCCCCATGAAACAAAAATACGAGACCCCATAAGCATATCATGCACCATTGCCAATGCCAAACTTACTGAAATCCATAGAGAAAGGCCGGCTCAGGAAAGGAGCGTCGCAGCACCGGGTCAGACGGTGCAAATTCCAGTCCCTCCACCCCAGGCCACTAGCAGGATGTCCCCGGGGGGGTGCGTTACCAGTTTCCCCCTGGAAACACTTGGCCGAGAGGGCAAATAGGAAGCCAAGTGAAAGAGTAGCCCAGGGGCAGGTAGCCACAGAGCTCTCTAGGGGCCCAGCGGCTGTCTCCAGTGCCTGGTAAAAGGGGGGAGGGGCTGGGCCACCCAACCCTGAGGTCCTCTCTCTAATCCCTCTCTTGCATTCTCTCTCAGGATGGAAGAACAACTTTTCAAGAATTCTTCTAAACAGGGAAGGAGGAAGCGGAGGAGTGGTAGCGGCGGGCAGGGGAGAGGGAAAAGACTGTGTGGGTAATTTCACTGTATCAGGGTAAAGTTTAATTCCTAACAGGAATATACAGTTTTACAGGATACACTTAATCAAATGGAAAACAATAGGGGCAGGCAGGAAATGGAGTTGCTGGTTAAAGAGTGTATAGCCTGCACTTTCTAAACTACTTCGATGGCCTTCACTATGCTGGAGATTGGCTTCTACCTACCCCGCAAAGGGAAGACACCCCCATGATGACTTATCCACGGCCACTCCCTCCCCCCACCGGCTTTGGCTGGCTGAATCCCAGGGACAAGGTGTGTTTCAAAGGAAGAGCCCACATCTCGGGGCAGAGCTGGGACCACATTCAGGGTTGTCAGCCTGTCTCAGGTCAAAGGTTAAGCCAGCTCCACACTGGCCACCACAAGCATTTCTATGAAATGGTGTTCTGCCCTTTGTGCAGCGCCTTCGATCTCAGAAGGGATTTACACACATTAATTAGGTCTCCTTACCACCCCTGTGAAGTAGCAAGGTCTACCTGTTTGACAGGTACCCAGGTAAACTGAGGCATCACTGAGTAGCCCAAGGGGCCACCCAGTGAGCTGGACCATACCCAAGGGTTCAGCCCTCTCCCTCCCAAGGTAGGCCACATCCTCACTCTCTTCCCTGAAGGTAGCTGGGCTGAGACAGTCTTCAGCACCCAGACTGGCCTCAAGCTCCTGACAAGTTAGTATAGGTCAAAGAGGCCACAGCTCCGTCTCTCACCCACAGAAAAGCTCTGCTGAGGTAGCTCTCCAAAGGCAGGGTTCTCAGCTACTGCCTTGTCTCCTGCTGCCCAGAGCCCAGGCCGGTACACTCAGAAACTCTAGGCTACTCCGGGCTCTTCTCCACCGCTAAACACTACCAAGCACCCAGTGAGTGCTGGGTTTTGTGGGAGCCTCAGTCCCCTCTCCCAGCAGTAGGAGAGCTTTCAAAGATGCATGCCTGGGAGCAGCCAAGGAATGAGCTGCTGCAAGGGGTACAAGGTGACAGAGCTGGGGACCCCACTTCTCTCATTCAGAGAATGGTTTCCAGACAGTCAGGACATTCTCGTCAACTTAGTTCTGAACTACCTAAGTACCTACGGTCTGGGACAGAGGCGCCTCCACCACCACCATTATACCCCAGCCCTGCCCCAGTCCACAACCCAGGTTACAGAAGCACTATCCAATGCACTGGCATCTTCACTGCATTTTAGGCAGGCACATCAGGTATGCAGAATGAATGAGTAAGCCACTAAATGAGTGAATGAATGAATCATCTAACCTAACTCCTTGATCACGTGGGTTTAAAACCAGGCCTGGAAAAGTTAAGAGTGGCCTGAGTTAAGAGGTAAATGCAGGACTAGGTCCCAGACTTCTCAACTAGGCTTTGGAGGCTCCATCTGCCAATGGTCACCTGGATCCCCAGCCCAAGCAAGTAGGTGTACCCAGCAACATCCCCTCCCCGCCAAGCCATTCTTCAAATCTTTCAGACCTTCAGATACAGAGGACACAGGAAGCAGAGCCTACAGAGCAATCCCTTCCAGCATCCCCACTCCATAAACTGAGATCTCATTCTAACAGCCTGCTCTTACTCCTGCTGTGATGGGGCTGGGGCTGGGGCTGGGGGTGTCCTGACTTCTGAGAGCCTCAAGTCACAGCCACCCTACTCCTACATCCAGCCACGTCTAACACTCCTTCCCAGAAGATCCTGCTGACTTCGAACCACAGAGTACCCAGGCCTACCTAGTCAGGCCATGCCAGAGGCTGCAGTGGAACAGCTTGAACCAGAGCAAAATGGAGCTCCCAACTTTCAGCCCGAGCATTCCTCCAAGGCTGCAGGGGGACCAGGCCCCAGCCTCTTCCCACCGCCTCTGCCCAATCTGGAGACTTCACAGGAGAGATTCCCTTAGTTGTGCAACTGGTTAGGATTTTAATAGCTATCCACTGTAAACCTTATGGCTGGTTCTCACCTAGTAACCCAAGACTAAAAATGCAACCTACAACTTAGAAACTTTAGAATGTAAGCAGCTGACCTAAGTTCCCCAGCCAAATACTCTCTCCCCCATGTGCAAGGCAAAGAGAAAAACCTGGGGCAGCATCCCATCTGTGTGTCTGACCTCAACATCTCTGGCTACAGCAGCCAGCAAAACCAGGCCCAGCCCTGGCTGCACTCCAGCGCGTCAGGAGATTCCCACCACAGGGGCTTCGCCAGTTAGCACCCTTACATCCTTACACAAAGGTGATGTTTTTCACTTTTTTGTTGTTTGTTTTGGGGTTTTCTGGTTTGGCGGGGGGAGAGGGGGGTTAGATTTTTGCTTTGGAGTGTTTTCTGGGGGTGTTTTTTTTTTTTTTTTGGTTTTGTTTTACAGAAACGTTTTGGGTGAGTAACCAAGCTGTGAGTTTCCGATTGGCAGGTTAATCACTTCCTATTGGCTGATCTGGAGAACTTTTCTCCCCCTTGGAAATGGCACATTCCTGTCTTTGTGGCTTCTCTGTTTGCACACATTTTGCTACCTAATGTCAACACTTGCTAATGAATAAATACATCACTCCACTCACTGAAAATGAGGTCCTGGCCTGAGAGGGTGACTGCTTGAATCCGGTGAACAGATCTGTCCAGGTATCTCTGCAGGAAACCCAAGAGAATGTGGTCTTTCTTTCCTATGATTTTAGGAAATTTCTCAGAACATTTCGCCCTAGTCTTCTTTACCCCCGGGGCCAAGGTAACTGGCCTCCCTCTTTCTCACTTTTAAGGAAAACCTCCGAATTTGAAGACTATGGAAGGGAAAACAAAAACAGGACAGAGATAGCCCCTTGGAGAACTAAGCTCATAAAAGAATTCTTGAGTACTGATGCCAAAAACCCAGTCAACTTACATTCTTGGAGAAAACAGAGCTTGGTCATTCCAGTTAACATTTGTTACAAATACAGAGCTGCTTATCTCCTCATTAATGACTATTTATCTGGTGTTTTGTAAATCGAAAGCAAAATATCACATGCTTTGCAGGCCACTTACTAGACAGGCACCAGGCAAGCAGCAACGCCTTCCCTCCTGGAGGGATCGTGTAGTTGGGGAGGGCTGGCTGGAGAGCATGGGCTTCTCTTACACCGTTCATTAAAGTATTTAATTCTGGACAACGCCCCAGCAAGACTTTTAATTAGTGGGGGAAAGGCCCAACAGCCAAAACTCATGAGGCGGAAGGACTTGTAGAATTCCAAGAGGGAAATGGGGCCCAACCCTTCACTTTTCCTTCTCCCAGAACCTTGGCAAAATAAAAACGTCAAAAGCGTTGCATTTGTCAGGCACCAGTGTAGACCAAAGTCACAATCCATACTTTCAAGCAAACGAACCTCCCGCTGTAAGAAGGGGCTCCAGGAAACAAGGGCCCATCGAAGTTGTCACCCTCGAGTCCCCGTTTTTCAGACCCTCCTCCCCTGGCACTGTCAAACCTCTGCACTGCCAGCCAGAAGTTGAATGCAGACAAGCGCAACTGAGGTGGTGCCAGCCTCAAGTGGGGCTTCTGCCCTGGCCCCGTGCCAGCCTGTGACAAAGCACCAGGCAGGCAGAGCTCTGCTAGAAACTTTTATAGCCCTCACCAGGAACTCCGAGAAAACCAGGAGGGGGCTGTGGACTTTACTTCTTAAATTTTCTAATCTCTTGCTCCAAACCAAGGTCCGTCTCTGCACTTTTTTAATCTGTCTTCCCTCCCCCATCGGGTTATCCATTCTTCCCACTGAGATACTTCTGGCACTCACAAAGTCTCCGACGTTGCCCATCAACCTGTCCTATTTGGCTCCCGAGATGCTTCGGCGTGGATCAAATTCCACGTGTTAAAAGCTGAGCCAACTTGGGTTATGGAGTGCAAATACATGAAAAAAGGAACAAAATGGAAATATCTAGGAAACAAACATCTCTGCAAAAAGATATACATGTATACATACACACACACACATATACACACACACACACACACACATTACGGCCAGCTCCAGTCACAACAAAAACAGAAAAAAATCCACCAAACTTCCAACATCGGCAACTATAACAACCTCAGGGCAAGTCCAGCGTCTCCCCACGCCGCTGCCTAGGCATACACATCCGCGTTCTAGAGACTCCATTTCTAACTTAAGATAGGAAGGATATTTTTAAAATCATCTACTCACCAGTTGGTTTGAGAAAATCCATCGGGTATCTGGAGTAAGGAGGAGGGGGAGACTCTGGAATTAAAAAAGAAAGAGAAAATAAAGGCCGAGCCATGAGAAAGAGATAGAAACTTATGATAACAGAGGCATTCTTTTAGCCCAACTGTTTGTCTTAGCTGTGGGGGTTGGAGGCAGGGCCGCGAGGCGGTGATTGCCTTGATATTTAGCTGTCAGATAAACAAAAGAGGCCGCCTGGCGCCAGCCTCGGCGCTCCGCTCCTCCACGTCTGCGGCCGCCGCCGCCGCCGCCGTCGCCGCGCTCGGCCGGCCGGGCTGGAAACCACCGGCTCGGCCGCGGCTCGGCCGCGGCCGCTCACTTCACAGGGCTGCAGGGCCACAAAGCCCCCTCCCCGTCCCAAAACTTCACATCCCACTCCCACCGCCCCACCCCACCCCCGCCCCGACCCGTCCCCCAGGGGTGCAATTCACCTCCGCCACCGCTGCTCCGCTCCGCACCCGCGCGGGGAACACGGGCTTCCCCTTTGCCAGCCCACCCGGGAGGTGCACCCCAAGAGCGCTGGTGAACTTGGATTTGTGGGCGCCCGAGGTGCACTCCGCCCCCGCACAAAGACGTAGAGAAAAGGGAATCAATGGAGGAGGCCGGGAGGATAAAGAGAAGGAGGCTGGGGTCTCAACTGAGAAGAAGCCCAGGCCCCAGGGGCATCCTCCTCACGGAGGCGCTGGGGGCAGACCATCCCACAGTCAGTAACTGTGCTTTCCTGTGCTGGAAGAAAGGAAAAAGCAGGGGGCACCCAACTTCTCCTGACTGCTTGTTCTCTTTCACCCTGGGGTGGCACAGTTTAGAGCAGATATCCAGCGCGGCCTTCCATCCTAACTCTTTGCCTCAAAACCCAAAGCTGCGCCGGCCAGGGCAGTCTCCCGGCCCCTTGTGCCCGACGTGACTCTCTTTATTTACTAAAGGAGAGCCTTACTCTCTAGCCTTTACAACTGCTTCTTCCAGCCTTCCTTGGCGGCCTTGGACCGAATCCAACTCGGCCACACACCTCAACGCCTTTCCCAGAGCGGGGGAGGCGTGACCCCCGCTTCTCTCTGCACCCCTTGGCTAATCCGGAAATGAGGACATCTAATCTTTAACCCCCTGCGTGTGGAGTGTGTGCTTGAGCAATGCCCAAAGCCTCCCCCGCGCCCCGGGGCAACAGAGAAGAAAAAAACTGGAAGGCAACCCCCAGGGAATACCTTTCCAGTTTCCCCTAGTCCCTTCTCGACCCTTGTCCCCCAAGTCTCTTCCCAGGAAGAGATGTACACTCCCCTCCGGCGAGGTAGCTACACAAACACACAGCCCCCAATGGAGCTTTTCTTGCACCACCTGAGCGCCAGAAGAAGGGGAGGGTGGGCGCAGAACAACTTCCTACCTAGTTCGCAGAGTCGGCTAAGGTGATGGGGGTTGCAGCACACCAGCTCGGGGTTGATCTTCCCGTAAGATTCACAGCAACACAGCCTCTTGACTTCCGAGGAATGCCTGAGATCCGGCCACCTGAACACTTTGCACAGCAGGAGGGGGAGCGAATAGGACGAGGGCGGCTGCGCGGGCTGCGAGCCGGAGGGCGCCCCCAGGCCCAGCCTGCAGTCCAGGCGGCCAGGCAGCAAGAGGCACGCGGTGCGCGTACCGCCGCGGGACTCCACGGCCTGGAGCAGCAGCTCCAGCTGCCGTTCCTTCAGTTTCTTGAGCACCGAGTGCGTGAGCGCCTTCAGATCCGCCTCGGCGCCCCCGGCCGCGCCGGAGCCCGCGGCTGGGGGGTGGGGATGGTGGTGACCTTTGGCACCTCGCACCGCCTTGCCCAGGCAGCAGCCAGCCCTGCCTGCGCCGCCGCCACCGGCCCCATGCGCCCGGCCGTCCGTCGCCCCTTCTCCCCGCAGGTCGCCTCCTCCTCCGCCTCCCCCCGCGCCCTCCTCCTCGTCCTCGCCGCCGGGCGCACGGCTCCTCCAGAGACGCCGGACGAGCGCAGATCGTTTGGTCCTGAACATGCGGGGCGAGGAGGCGAGGAGAAAAGTCGTTTGCCGGCTAAGGAGCGAACATGACCTCCGCACACCATGAAGAAGTCGGGTGCCGAGTTGGGGCAGCAGGCGCAGGCGACAGCAGCAGCAGCAGGGGCCCTGGCAGGAGCGGCGGCGGCCCGAGGGGCGCTCCGTGGCATGCGCCAGTCTCCCGGAGGCCGGGGCGCGCGCGGGGGCCCGGGGGCGCCCGCCGGGGCTCGGGGGCCTGCGCTCCGGCTGCCCCACCCCTCGCGGCCCGCGCCGTGCGCCGCTCTCGGGCCCCGGCGCACCCCGGAGGAACGCGGCCGCCGCTTCCCTGGGGGCGGCGAAGCCTACCCCGGTCGGCGCCTCCCCAAAAAGAGGCCCCCCCGCAGCGGCTCCCGAGTGTCGGGCTCGCCAGCCTCGGCTGCCTACATGGAAGATCCGCGAGGGCAAAAAACGAAAGGCGTTCGGCTGGGCTGCTGGAGGGAGGAAAAAGCCTCTTTCCCCCTTGCTAAGCAACTTAATTTGGGGGTGGGGAGAAGCTGGCAATTAAAAAAAAAAAAGCAGGCACGCGATTTATTTTTTTCCTCTATATCCTTAGTAACCGGATCGCCTTGAATTCCGTACACACGAAGACTCGGGGGAGGGGGCTGAGTGGACTTCACCCCGCATGAGATGTCTGGCGAAATAAGGAAGCTCTCTCAAAATCTAAGAACCAAACATGCAAAGCCCAAAATGAAAAACACCACCTCCTCGTACCCCGGAGGTCTGGGGGCGTCCGGCTGGACCTGGGGTTTAAAAAAAGAAAATGTTTACAAAGTAGAACTAGACGTTTGAGGGGTGGAAAAAACGTATCCACGAGTTACATCCCCCTTTTTTCCTTGCAGAGCCCCGCTGGTCTTCCTCTCCTTTTCTTCTGCCAACAACAAAAAAAAAATCGTATTTTTTTAATCCACAGAAAGCTTTGGCTAGGCTGCTTCAATCCTTCGCATCTGGGTGATTTAGGGTAGTCTCTGGTCTTTCCTCTTGCGCTCCCGGGGGCCCCAGTCCTCAGCGGGGACTTCCTCGGAGCTGGCGGGGGCGCAGGGGCAGAAGATGCTGCGGCGGCGGCTGCGCCCCGCGGGGCTGACAGCGCGGGGGAGGGCGGCGCGGCGGCCGCGGCGGGCCGCTGGCGGGTCGCGCGCTCTCGCCCTCCGCTCTCTAGTGCGGGGACCGCCGGCGCCCCCTCCCCTGGCCGCGGCCGGCCGCTGGGGCTCCCCGTATGGGCTGCTCGCCCCGACTCGGCTGCGGCGGCTGGAGGCCCCGGTGTCCCTCACGCCGCCTTCTCCTCCGAGACTCTCCTCGTCGCGGTCGGGAGCCTCCTTGTCCCCCGTCCGCCCTCTCCTGGCGCTCGGGTCCTTCTGCCGCCGCCGGGGGCTCGCCGCGCCGCACTCAGGGGCTCCTGGGCCGTGCGCTCGGCAGCTCGGCGCCGGCGGGCTGGCTCTGTCTTGGGCAGCTCTCTCCGGCGCGGCGAGCGGACCGAGCACGGCGCCCGGCTGGCTCGGCTGGCGCGGCTCGCGCGGCTCGAGGACTGGCTCCTCCGTGCGCCGAGCAGGCGAGCGAGTGTGCTCAGGGCTCGCAGCCTCCGGCAAGGCCTCCCGCCCCCGCCCCCTTCCCTCCCCCTTCCTCCCCCTTCCCTCCCCCGCCCCCAGCCGCCGCCGCCGCCGCCTCCTCCCCGCCCCCCCCCGCCCCCCCAGCCCTCTGCTCTGCTGGTTCCACTGCGCAGTGGCGCGCCCGGCTCCGGCCTCGTCACGTGGCCGTCTAGACACCCTGTCGCTTTAAAAAAAAAAAAAGCGATTGTGTTTCGCAAACAACAGATCGGGTTTCTAAAAGCTATTTCTCCACCCCGCCCCCCGCCACCGCCACCCCCTCCCGGGTCTGCAGGGGTTGGGGGGGACGAAAGGGGGGGACGAATAAAGGTGGGGAGCAGAGAAGCTCCCAGAGTCGACTGAGACCTGGCGGAATCAGAGGAGAAATGGGAAGACCCAAGAGCACCGAACAGGTTTCGCCGGCGAGTTATGGAGCGAAGCGAGCGGGTCGGTGGCGGATTTAGACCCGGACCGCGGAGCTTCTCAGTGGCTGTCCCGCGCGCGCTCGCCCTAACGATTCATTCATTCGTTTTGTTTTAAAGGCCCTGGCGACGGATCCCCTGGCCGCCGCGCGGGAGGGAAGGGGGAGGAGAGCGCTGTCTCCGTTTAAAAGACATTTACACCGGACTGGACCGAGGCCCTGGGAAGTGTGCGCTGGAGGGAACAGCCGGGCCGCCGAGGGCGGGGAGGCGGCGCGAATGTGACCTCAGCGGCGGCCGCGCGCTCCCTCCCGCCCTCTCCCGCTCCGGGCTCGGGTTTCTAGGACTGCCTGGAGAAGTGTGTCTTGTGCAAAGCTCTGGAATGCATTTGGCTGGCTGACGAGTTGCGAGGGGCAGCATCCTGGCGGGAGGTGGGGGGGGGGGGGCTCGCCCGCCCGCCGCGTGCAGGTTTCCTCCGGAGCCCGGAAGACCTCCGCCACCCCGCCTCCCAGCGCAGGAAGGTTACCTTCCGAGCAGACCTGCCTAGGGCATGCATATGCATGCAGGGCCTGTTTCTTCTCCCTCCTCGGCCCCGTAGCTTTCAAGGCGCCTAGAGTCAGAGAGTTTATCCCCTTACCCGAAGCTTTAGAGAAGCATAGACCCAGCAGGCCGACTATTGCATGGAAATGGGTAAAGCATTGGTGGGGCAAAGGACCAGATTACGTTTACTTCGAGAAAACTGTTGATAGTAGAAACGTAATGATTTAAACATATACGCATCATTATTGAGGAGGCCACTAGTTGGCATGGTGGTCTAACCTCGCATCTTATTCAGTGAAATAAGATTTTTTTAAAAAGCCATTTAGAATTGTGAGATCAGGACGACTATGAAACTCACTGGGGATTTTAACGAATCTTTAGAAAAGGTGAAAGAAACTATTTTCATTTTCCCAGCTAAGTTATGCTCCTTTAAAAGGAAAAGGCACAAAAATAATAATAAAATAATAATAATAAAGAAAAACAAAAAACAATAAAAGTAATAAAAGGAAAAAGCTCAGATGGATCTCAGCTTTATAGCTCAGCCCCTTCCCTTCCAGCAACTTAAAAGGTGTCCGTATGCCGTAGGTGCTTAATAAATATTTAGGAATCAACAGACTTGAATAGACTCATTTGGACCATTTCCCCCAAACCCACCAAGAGCACCTTTGGAGATATGAAAGTGAGAGAAAATCATGATCATCTCTAGGCAAGGGACCCTGAAGCTCACTGACCTAGAAGACCCAGAAATGCCAAGCAGTGCAGAAACGTGTAGGACAGGGCAGCAGCTGGCATTCTAAACCTTGTAAGCCACATAGGCTGCAATTGTATAAGATCATAATTTTGTTACAAATAAAAATATTGCTTATTGAAAAGGGCATTGAAATCTGTGTGTGTGAAATTTTCTGAACAAGCAAGCTGCAAAGACAGCAGGAGAGAAAGCCCAGGAGAAAATGGATTTGGGTGATCCCATCATCATAGGCAGGGAAAGACAAAACAGGCAGAAATGGGATTTTTGAGGTATCTGGGAAATGCATAATGCACTCATCTCAGAAAAGCTTAGAAAGAATACCTGATTCCTGGCTGGGGCTCTGCCACTCGCTGGTTAAGTAACACACTAGTGGTGATGTTAGACGAGCACTTGCAGGGTTTAAGAAGCTTTCTGGGCAAGTTTCCTGCCCTCTCCGGGGTCTCATTCCCTCTCTCTGCTCTGGGCCTAGCTAGAAGATGTTCACTTTCCTGTCGAGGCTAGGCCAGACTGCAAAGTGACAGGAAGGACTTAAATAAGCAGTGAAAACAAAGGCATAATTCTAATTAAGCTTCTTGGCTAAATGGAGAATCTGAAGACTGGGAAATCTGGCCAATGGTGCTAACACTATGGGATGAGAGGCCGGAGCACACACAGGGCAGGTAGATTTAGCGGGTGTTTCAGGAGTTGAATCTGACGTCACAACTTGTCTGGGTGGAACATGCATATTCTTGCAAAGATATGTTATCATATAGTGTAATTGTGGGTGCTTTTAATTCAGGCGTCACCCCTGTCTTGCCCTCTCTACATGGCTTTCCTCCTCCATTTTACTGCCCTAGGTAGACAATGGGTGGGTTGCTGGGCAAGTACCTACAGTGGTTGGTGCTGCTTTATAGCTCCCTGGCATCCCCTGAATCAGTTAACATCCCAAGCCTTCCTGAGAGCCAGTCCCACCCCATTCAGATTCTTATTCCTTTCCTTTCCAAGAAAGAAGCTGGACAGTAGAGGAACTCCTGGCTGGCTGGCGTGCCTAGAAAAGGAGTTCCTTTCCTTTCCACAGGCACAAATGAGACTGACAGGCACCCCATTTCAAACTATTCTGATCCTTGAAAAAAAGTTTAGGAGTTCACCAAACTATTGTGAATGAGTTTGATTCTAATCATTTGCTGGCAGGGAATATGGAATAAAATATCTCATTTGCAGTTGTTTATTTCCTGTTGTGGCTTCTATTTTCATCTTTTAGTCACTTTGGTGATAGTAATCAAACCCTAATCATGGTGCAGCCACAAGTCACAGAGACCAAAATAACTTGCAGCAGAGTTATGACAAACAAGGATGGAGTCAGCTAAAGACCTGGCTACTTAATCACTGGCCCCTGGCACCCGAAGGACTGCGGGGGCCGCCATTTGACTGACCGCTGGCTAAGCAGCTAGAGGAGAGGAAGCTGGAGGGAAGTTGCTCCAAGGCCCCCGGTCTTGAGCAGTCGGGGCCCCAGGGTGCATGAGGAAGGAGGGCAGCAGAGTGCACAGGAAGTGGAGGAGAAGCAGGTAAACCGTCCACAACTGCTGGGGGGAAATTGACATGAAAGAGGATGAGGAGGACCGGAAAAGAGAACCTGAAAACCTCTCAGGACTATAAGCAACTCTAAGCACATCTTAAATAAATAAATAAATAAATAATAAATACCTCCTGTCTAGGGAAGACAGGATTCTTCCTTTCAGTACTTTTCTCATTTCCAGTGGTTCTTAGATGAGAAGGGCAGAAAGAGCCCCCAAAGGACATGTGGGTGTGTTGATGATGGGGGTCAAGGGCCGAAGCGAGGCAAGGGTGAGGATTTTTCCTTGCAGAAGCCAAAGAAGAAACAATCGAAGAGGCAAAAAAAGTGTTGGAAAATATCGACATTTCTTGCACAACCGTCCCTTGAAAAATGTGTGAGTGAGCCCTCAACCATCCTGAACTGGCAACAATACAAATGGAAGTGATGGTTCATGAAAGGAAGACGGCATGAGTGAGGCTGATGTAACAATCAGCACTTCTTGGCTTATCTTAGAAGAAGGAGAACGTAGGTGAATGAAATGCATCTAATTCACCATCAAATAAAGATGCCATAAGCACTGACTCATCAAATATTCTTGTATTACAGACATGCTGTCAACTGATCTGTAACGTTTGCCAGGTGGCTCTCCAGGACACTCAACTGGGTACTGGGGGCTAGAGGGGGAGGGGCAGGATAAAATGAATGTTCTTATGAAGGAGACAAGAGAAACACCCAGAAAAAGTAAAGATCTAGGACAACAGAGACATTCAAATATATAGTCATATAGATACAGTTTCCTCCAGGGAGGGACACTGGATGGCTGAAGAAAATGGCTGGGAGGGAAACTTCACTGTACACAACTTTTTGTATCTTTTCAACTTTGCACCATGTGAATTTGTTACTTATTCAAAAATATGCAGCTTTAAGGGTTTTTTAAAATCCCTGCCTGCTTTTCTTATTTCCTGAAATTGGCTGTTCTGATGTCCTTGTAGAGAAGGATGAGTTGGCGAGGTCCCATGTGGAAGCAAGGCTGCGGACAGCTTCTCTCTCTGTGGGGCAGTTCCTACAGGAAGGCTGATGACAACAGAGGCCAATGTGTCATCCCAGACGGCAAGGGTGGAGGCCGCCTTTTCATGACCCTGGCAAGAGTCAGTAAGGAAACACGCCAGTCCTAATCAAAAGTCATTCTAGATATCAGTCAGGTGCAAGTCCTAACCCGGGGAGGACAGCCTCATACACACTGGCGTCTCGACCACAGAGGCACAGGAAGGAGCCTGCCCCATCTGAGAAAATGAGAGCTGCGATTTTTGGAACAGAAATGTGTTCACATGATTCTCAATCCATTTAGCCAGCATTGATTCAAGAGGTGGTGCCAGGTACCAGGCGCGACCTCTGAGACATATAAAGGTGTATTAAACAGCCTCTGCTCTCAAGAAATGCACAATCTAGGGGCTTCCCTGGTGGCGCAGTGGTTGTGAGTCCGCCTGCCAATGCAGGGGACACAGGTTTGTGCCCCGGTCCGGGAAGATCCCACATGCCGCGGAGCGGCTGGGCCCGTGAGCCATGGCCGCTGAGCCTGCGCGTCCAGAGCCTGTGCTCTGCAACGGGAGAGGCCACAGCGGTGAGAGGCCCGTGTACCGCAAAAAAAAATTAACTATTTAATGGTTTTTATCTAAAAGCTCCAAAAGACAATGTGCAAGTATTACATGTTAAGTTACACACCATTAACGTTGTTGTATACAACTGGTAATAAACAGATAAAGGAAAAAATGGATTAAAAAAAAAGAAGAAGAAATGCACAATCTAGGAGAGGGCTAGAAATATAAAAACATCCAGCCCTCAAGAACGGAGCAAGAACAGGACGAGCAAGAATGGAGGCCCCTGCTCAGGAGAACAGAAAGTCAAGGGATTTATTCTGTCTGGGAGGGGGGGTCTCAGAAAGTTTCCCAAAGGAAGAAATATCTGGAAGTAGACTGGCTGAGTTGACAACCAGGCTGAGGTGCTCATGAGGTGAGCGATCCTATTCAAAAGGAAAGCAGGACAGAAAGAAACAATTGGTAGTTTTCTGTCCACTTCGAGCTAAGTCTTCAAAACTCAAGCCACACTTGTCACTTTGAGACGATAACTTCATAAACACTCTTAAGCCTCAAGGGGTTTAGGGATGGAGGTGAGGCCCCTGCAGTGGATGCTCAGGGAGATCACCTCCCTCAGCGTGAAGTTTTCTTTGTAGAAAGAACTTGCAGGCACAACACGACATCATCTATAACCGCAGAGAACTTTCTTCTCGAATAACGGGAAAATCTCATGATCTCCACTCCTCAAATCAACAGTCAGGCCTCACTTGGGGCAAACTGCTTCATGTCAGGGGGCGATGCCAGTTTTAACACAAGGGAAGGGAAGAGCCTCCAGCGTGAAGCTGGCCTGTGATGGCTCAGCAATGGGGGGTGCTTAGGTAATGGCCTCAAATTCCAACAATGAAAAACTAGGATTCGCCGTTGCAGTATAGACAGAGAGACATACAGTTTGGCTGATTTCCAAGGGCACTAAAAACACTGATTTTAAAGACGGCAAAACAAGGAAATAAATGTTGAGCCTAATTCAGAGGCCCCCCGATGAGCCCTGCTGTTATTCCTCACTATCCATGCTGCAGACTGGGTCTTCATTTGAACTTCAAGACACAATCCGATGGACTTGAAGCTACCAAATTAGCCTTCGCTGTTTTCTGATTTTTCCCCCTATTTTTCCCCCCTATTTTTATCTTTCCCATTCCCCTGTCGAAAGTCTTTAAAGGATGACTTTGGTACTGAATTCTGCATAGTAAGTGCAAGTTAGCATCTTTGTGATGAGACATCCTGTTAATGGTGAATCAGAACTGGGCAGCCTGCAGAAGGGGTGATGTTTTGTCTGTAGTAGAGCAAAGAGTCATAGGTGACCACACACGCTGCTCCTGACACGTCCTGGGACCCGCCAGAGCAGCCCGGCCCCGTGAGTGATGGCCGAGGCATTTCCACTGTGAGGACCCGGGAGAGCAGACAGGACCCTCAGCCCAGTTTTCAGACCGAAAAGACTTCTCTGCCATTCCTGGCTGCAAGGCTTTAGGAAAGCTGTTTCCGTAGTCTGTCTGCCTTCCTCTGAATTAACAACGTCGTGTGTGTGCCAGACCCGGTGTGAGGCTCAAGGAACAAAGCCTTCACCACGGGGTTGCTGGGACGCGGCGCGGGGGCACACCGGACACACCGCCAGCACAAGTGTTATGTAAACTAACTGGTATACAGGTGCTAATCGTCATGATTATCATGGACTTGGAGGTAGGAGCCACCCAATAAACTAATTTTGCCTAACCTTCCGAGCCTAGGAGATGAATTTTTACAGAGATAAATGTCCAAGTGATAGGGTGATGAAGAAGGAAGCCACTCGTTCTAGTGTCTGGGACTTTGTGTGCGTTTTACTAGGACCAGTTGGGATGGTGTCAAAGACGCAAGTCCAGCATCAGAGTTTAAAAACAAGCTAATAAGCCTGGGAAATCTTTTTCTCGGATTGAGAGAGGGGTAAGTGTGGACACAATAAAAAGTTTCTCATTCTTTGCTAACATTACTGTGAGTCATGAATATTTTCCTATGTCCTAGAAATAACTTTCTGGTAATTATGACAAACAAGGAGGGAGTGGGACGGGGTCCACTTTTTTGGGGAAGGAGATACCCAGTACAGTCTCCATCCCACCTTTCTCCATAAACGTTCATTCTGAAGCCTTTCAAGGTCTGTGGAATACAATGTTACCTAGCATTGCTCACGTCCGGTAGACCCATAAGAGAAGACAAGGAAAACTGCGGTAAAACATGATGAGATCCAGAAGGGATTTTAGAGGTTACATGGCTCAGAGTCCTCTCCGGTCCAAACCCCAGAAGCTGTCATCCATGGTCAAGTTTGCATAATGTATGTTTTCTCAAATGCTAAATTATTGGGTATATTTAGTTTGCTTTTTCTATTTTATTGATTTTTGAATAGGTAATATATGCACAGTGGTACGTAACTCAAAGTGGACAAAAGGGCGTGAAGAGAAAAGTAAGGCTTCCTTTCACCCAGGCCCCCGGCCGCCCGCTTCTCTCTCAGGAGGCAGCCCCATCGCAGCCAAAGAGACAGAAAGTGAGTCATGTGAAGAGGCTCATCTCTGCTTTGAACTCCAGTCCCACGTAGCCACCTGCCTTTTTGACTCCTCCCTTTGGATGTCTCAAAGGCACCTTGAGCTGATTATGTCCCAAATAGGGCATCTTCCGCCCAGAATCTGCTTCTCCTCCAGACCTCGGCCCTCAGAAAACTCACCCGCCTCCGTCCAGTGGTGGGAATCGAAACAGAGGACCAGCCCAGACAGCAAACCCTTTCTTCTTCATCCCGCATCCAAACCAGCCTTAACATCCTGTCAGTTTTATCTTTGAGATGCCTCTCAGCCCATCCACTCTTCTCCAGGTCCCCCCACTGCAGCCAGCTGGACACAAGCCACCAGCATCTCCCCGGTGACTGATGCACACAGCGCTTTCCTCACTTCCGCTCTGGCCTCACTCGGACCCACCAACCCCCCTCTGCTGAGGTTGGTCTTGGTGCTGGCCTGATGGCAGCACCACGCAACAGTCTTCCTATAGCCCTTGGAACAAAGTCCCTTCCTTGACCTACAAGCCCTGAGTGGCCTGGCACCCCCTCCCTCCTCTTGCTGTCACCTCAGGATCTTCCCCCCACCCCAGGGCCTGGGCAAGTGCTGTCTCTCAGCCTGAGATGCCCCTCTCTCCTCTCCAGGCTCCTAAGCTTTGAGTTATGTCACCCCGCCCCTATCATTATGCACCCTCACAGCCTCAGGCATCTCCTTGTGCTAGCAATTACTACACTGGAAATCTTACCTTGAATTCCGATTCCTTGATTAATGTCTCCCCCCCATCTAGCCAAGTGTAAACTCCTTGAGGGCAGGAACCCCATATTACAGCATATCAAGCACTGTGACTGGCATAAAGCAAGCACTCAACCAATACTGGCTGAACAAGTGACTGAACAATAACGAAAGAATAAATCATTTCTTTTGAGATGATGTCCTTCTTAGTTCGAGGAATCAGTGTGCCCTACCTTTTATAAAATGGTGGTGATAATAGACAGTGTTTACTTAAACATTTACTTAGGAAAATTCAACGTTGACAATTGAACTCAGGGTCCCTCAACTCAAAACCGACAAATTACTGCTTAAAGCCCAAGGATAGAATCTCAGATCGAGAGACCCTGGAGGAATCTAAGTACCTTCCTGAGGAACAAGTTGCACCAAAGTTAAGGGGGCATAGTTAACACTCTCAGTTACTTCCGATTCTGTGCCCGTCCCTCCTGTCTGAAGATCATCACCTGCATTCTCTCAGCCAGAGCTCCATGAAGATGGAGAGAAGATTCCCTAAAATCACCCACCTGGTTAGCAACACTTTCAGATCCAGAACTTGCCTGTCGCTCCGTCAACATGTCTCGACACCCAGCAGTGTGCGGTGGTCCCAAATGTCTAAAAGGCAGCATAGCAAATGCACAGGTAAAAAAGAAACAGAGGGTTTCCCTGGTGGCGCAATGGTTGAGAGTCTGCCTGCCAATGCAGGGGACGCGGGTTCGTGCCCTGGTCCGGGAGGATCCCACCTGCCGCGGAGCGGCTGGGCCCGTGAGCCATGGCCGCTGAGCCTGCGCGTCCGGAGCCCGTGCTCTGCAACGGGAGGGGCCACAACAGTGAGAGGCCCGCGTACCAGAAAAAAAAAAAAAGCAGTCCAGTTCTCCCTGGCTGGCTGACCCTGGCTGTTGGCACAAAGTAGGTCCTATGTGAGTGAATGAACAAATGAATGAATTTTGGTCATTCTTCCGGGACTACCTTCTTCCCTACCTTCTTCTGGGACTCATGATCTGAACCCTACCGTCACAGGATCATGTTTCACAGTCCCCAGAGCCCTGTCACCAGCTGTACCATGGGCTGGGCGAGCAGGAACCATTCCTCGGCTCTCCTGCGTCCCAACTATGGGCCCAGCATCGCTCAACATTGTTGCTCCCATGGTGAGTTTGCTTTCTAGGGAGACACAGAGAAGAACTAAGTAAACAAATACATAAAAACACATGATTTCACACAGTTATAAGACCTTTGGAAAACATGAAGTAGAGTGAGGGACGAGGGTTGGTGTGGGCTGAGAATGGCTGTTTCAGGTCTGTGATCAGGGCAGTCCTGTCTGCGGAGGAGCAAAGATCAGGTAAGACCCTTTCAGGAAAGAGAGACAGCCAGGGCCTGGACCCTGAGACAGGTGAGCTGGCAAGTTAGAGGAATAGCTGGGAGGCCAGCATGGCTGGCATGGTGACAGCATGGGGAGAGGGATCGGAATTGCGGAAGGAGAACTACTGGGGGAGGGGGGCTAGATCATGCAGAGGCCCCCAGGTGTTCATGTTTGTTGAATGAATGTGCTGACAAACCCAAGATAGTGGAGACAATTATGGTATCAGGGGAAGCACAAAGCACCCCAGCACTGGAGCCAGAAATACTGTGTTCAAACATCAACTGTCACCATTAGCTGTGTCACCTAAGACCTTGATTTCCCTGTGGATAAATGGGGATAATAATACTTACCAACGCAGAGCTGTCTCGAGATTAAATGAGATGATGTAACATGCAATGGAATATTACTCAGCCATAAAAAAAGAATGAAATAATGCCATTTGCAGCAACATGGATGGACCTAGAGATGATCATTCTAAGTGAAGTAAGTCAGACAAAGACAAATACCATATGATATCACTTACATGTGGACTCTAAAAAATGATACAAATGAACGTATTTACAAAACAGAAACAGACTTGCAGACTTAGAGAACACACTTTTGTTACCAAAGGGGAGAGGTGCAGGGCGGGGTGGGGGGAGGAATAAATTAGGTGGTTTGATTAACATATGCACACTACTAAATATAAAATAGATAATCAACAAGGACCTACTGTATAGCACAGAGAACTCTACCCAATACTCTGTAATAACCTATAAGGGAAAAGAATCTGAAAAAGAATATATATATATGACTGAATCACTTTTCTGTACACCTGAAACTAACACAACATTGTAAATCAACTATACTCCAACGTAAAATAAAAAATAAGATGATGTATGTCAAAGAATATTGTAGAGATGAAGCTACAGAATCATGTAGCTTCACCATTTAGGCATTTCTGAACCTAGCATGGAATAATTTTGTGGTATCTAGGCCCTAAGGCCCACTTATACAGGTTGATTGACCAGTAAATGTTCTGTTTGTGGAATTACTGCTGAAGGCATTTGTATATAGTAAGTTTGTTATAAAGTCATAGCAATATATATATATATATATATATATATATATATATATATACACACACACACACACACACACACTCACAAATATATAGCTCGTGTCCATTCCTCTTTTTCTTCTTGATTAACAGGAGTATAGTAAGTACAATTTGTTGATGAAGATGCTGAGGAAACTCTCTGACACCAAAACCATCTGAAATTGACCATTTGCTTAAAATTGCACAAACTCACAAATTTTACTTTTAAGAAAACAAAAGAAAAACTGCCCAAAGAGGCCTAGGAAAGCAGATATAAGCTCACTCATAAACACCCCATGTTTAGAGTCTTAAACTATGAGCTGGGTTCTGGCCTTTCCGGAAGAGCCCCATGTTCCTTGCATGTGCTTTTGCATCTAACAGATCCTGAGCAAAGAGAGGGTGGTCACAGGCACCAGGTGGGGTTAGAGCTCCCCACCTCCCCTTATGGTCCTCCCTGGGATGAGGAAGGAGGCCTTCTCCTGGCACATCAGCCATCTGGGCAACAGCCCTTCCTCCGAGTGGCTCCCCAAGGGTTCCCTACCCAGGCCTCTGCCTCACTCATTCCCAGCCCAGCTGTCCCCTCTCCCAGATCCTGGGCTTCAGGGAACACCAGCTCTGCCTTCTGGGAGCCACCGTGGGCTCAGACCAGGGGAGAGGCTCCAACAATTACCTCTGTGCCCAGAACTGCTGATCTAAATAGACTTCTGCTGGTTCCCTGTCAAGCCAGAGACACTTAACAGGCACCTCCATCCCTCAGGATGCCAGAGGAGGGAGGCACACCCATTCCATTTCTCACCTATCCATCCCCCTCCACAGCCCACAAGTTACACTCGTCCTTAACCCCAGCCAGCTGTCTCCCAGCATCTCCCACTGGCTTGAGACAGACATAGAGGTAGAGGAGGAACAGAGTAAATCCCACCCAGCTAGGAAAATACAGGTCCCAGAAGGCTCTGAACAAATGTGAGTTCCCTTCCTCCTTCTCTCCAGGTGATGGACAGGGGCCCCCAGGGGGTATTTTCCTCTTCCAAGAGAATATGCTCCCTGTGTCCAGGGTATCACTATCCTCTCTGCCTCCACACAGCCTTCCAGCCCAACACTTAATCCCTCATGGAATATTCTTGACACTTTAAAGGATCTGGCCGGCATGAAAGCCAATGTGGCTGCATTCTTTAATTAATATTTATTGAGTGTCCCTATTAGGTACCTGGCAAGCACACTGTGTTGTGTGTGGCTAAAATATCTATTCCCTTTCCTCTCCAAGAAAGTACATTCCTGGACAACCTAGGAACGTTGACATGCCAAGTAAAGGAACAGCACACTCTAGCAACAGCCAGAGTGAGTGGGGAATTAGTGAGAGAACAGAGGCAGTACAGGACTCTGGAGACGGGAACTTGAGTCCCAAACTGGCTGTGTAAGTTCCAGCAGATAGCATCACTTTTCTGAACCTGTGTCTACACAAATGTGATTAACAATATCAACCTGCCTGCCTCCTGGGGCTGAGGATGTTGTAGAAACCAGGTGAGATCCCGTATGTGTCGCCCTTTGAAAAGTTTAATACGCCATACGAACGCCAGATGTTTCCTCCCAAATAAAATCTTTGGTGCCTTTTTTGGAAGGCACAAAAATTGAATGAGATTTAAAAGAATGGAACTCTGGGAGGTCAAAATCTGACAAATGCCATATGGCATGAGTTTAGATTCCGAGGCTCTGATCCAAACTGTAGACGAGCTCCTTTACCCTTTGATAAATGTTAAATACATTCATCTCCAGCTATATGTATGTATATGTGTATCACACACACACACGCACGCACACACAAACACTAGGAAGGAAGGAAATCCTTTGAGGGTCCCTTTTCAATAACTTGGGGTTGCATATCGGCAAATGGGGAAAACCCTACGCAGGCGTGATGTGAGTAAATTAGACCATGGTTACTACAAGACAGTGTTAAGTGTGTAAACTTTAGAATTATAATTTGGTGCATTCCTGGCATAAATTGGTGTGATCTTTCTGGAAAGTAGCAGACAATTTGATCAAGACAAAATGTTCCTCTGGGTAAACAAAATGTGGTATATACAATGGAATATTATTCAGCCTTGAAAAGGAAGTTCTGACACATGCTACAACATGGATGAACCTCGAAGACATGCTAAGTGAGATAAAATCGTCACAAAAGGACACATACTGTATGATTTCACTTACATGAGGTATCTAGAGTAGTCAGATTCATAGAGACTGAAAGTAAAATAGAGGTTACCAGGGGCTGGGGGAGGGGGGCATGTGGAGCTAGTGTTTAATGCATATGGAGTTTCAATTTTGCAAGATGAAAAAAGTTCTGGAGATGGATTGTGGTGATGGTTGCACAACAATGTGAATGTACTTAAGGCCACTGAACAGTACATTTAAAAATGGTTTAAATTGTAAATTTTATGTTATGTATGTTTTACCACAAGTTTTTTAAAATGTTTCCATTTCTGACCCAGTAATTCACCTAGGAATGTATTCAAAGGACATAATCAGGAAAGAGGGCAAAGATGTTTGTATCATCTTTGACTTAAGTCTTATTTTGGAAAAACTGGAAGCAATCCAAAGGTGAAATAATAGTAGAATGAGTACATAGATTATAAAATATCTGTGTTAGGAAACACCATGCCACCAGTAAAAAGCTTGCTTTTGAAGAATATATAATGACATGGCAAAACATTCATGAGAAACAGGATTCAAAACCATCTGCCCAGAGTGATCTCAATCTTGGAATATGTATACCAGTACATGCATAAGGAAGAAAGGTCATAAGGAAACAAACCATTGGTTATCTCTGGGCGGTAGGGATTAGAGATTATATATAGGGATATATTATATTTTTATGATTTTTATGTTCTTCTTCATGTTTCCTAGTGTTCTATGATGAGTATGTATTAATTTTATATCAGAAAAATGATAAATCATTATTAAAAAGACTGTAGAGCTTGCAGATGTGTCTCCAGATCCCCTATGGATCTGGGTACCCTCAGGAAGTGGGTGGCACAGGCAGTGTTCCAGGGGGTATGCTTCCAATAAGCTCTCCTGAGGATGAATCAGATCTGTAATGTACACTGTCTGCAAAATACCTAGGGCACAATGGAGACACCTGTGATAAATATTTGTGATTAGGTAACTGTAGTCCAAAATACTTTACAGTACTTTGGGGCGTCTGTAGCAGTTTTCTTGAAACTTTGGGGATATACATAGCAGTTGCCTAAAGATTATATGTCAGAAGTACGAAAGAAACATAAGGTCAGATGTGTATGTCATGTTTGAAGAGGATATGATTCACATGGGTTTAGCTGAAATGTCCAAATTACAATCTTCGTTATATGTTAAACAGAGGTATTAGAAGTTGCCCAACTGAAAGGACAAAATATAATTGAAGAAAAGCTCCCATGATCAGCTCAGTACTGTGTGACCACCTAGAGGGGCGGGATAGGGAGGGTGGGAGGGAGATGCAAGAGGGAGGGGATATGGGGATATATGTATACATATCGCTGATTCACTTTGTTATACAGCAGAAACTAACAAAAAATTGTAAAGCAATAATACTCCAATAAAGATGTTAAAAAAAAGAAAATCTTCCATTTTCAATGCAAACCAAGAAAATAAAATACTTAGGGAAATTATTCCAAAAATAATGCATGATCTAAATGAAGGCATTTTTCAAACACTAAGGAAGACTTGAAAGAATGAAAAGACGTACCCTGTTCTTGGATAGGAAAACTCAGTGTTACAAAAATGTCAATCCTCTTCAAATTAATGTCTAATTTAACTTGATTCCAATAGAAATGTCAATAGGGTTTAAGCAAGGGATGCACAGGGGAACTGGCCAAGGTGATAAACTAAGATTAAAATTCAAATGAAAAGCAAATGCTAGGTAAAATTTGAAAAAGAAGAGCAATAGGGACTAGGCCAAGCAAATATTAAAAAGACACTCTAGGGCTTCCCTGGTGGCGCAGTGGTTGAGAGTCCGCCTGCCGATGTAGGGGACACGGGTTCATGCCCCGGTCCGGGAAGATCCCACATGCTGCGGAGCGGAAAGATCCCACATGCCGTGGAGCGGCTGGGCCCATGGGCCATGGCCGCTGAGCCTGCGCATCCGGAGCCTGTGCTCCGCAACGGGAGAGGCCACAACAGTGAGAGGCCCACGTACCGCAAAAAAAAAAAGAAAGAAAGAAAAAGAAAAGACACTCTAAAGCTTTAGTTATTAAAATAGTTTTTTACTGATGCATGCATAAATAGAGAGATCCATGCAACAGAACGGAGAGGTCAGACATAGGTTTAAATACATTTTTTCCCAAAGAATCAACTTATGGCTTTGAAAATTTTGTATATCATATGTCTATTTTCTATTTTGTTAATTTCTGGGTTCTGGGTTCCATTAGCCTTTTTCCTTTGGGCTTAACATGTGCTTTTTTCCCCTAACTAATTGAAATAGATACTTAGATCATTGATTTTTTCAGCCTTCCTTCTTTTATAACATATGCATAAAGCTATACATTTCTTTCAGTATAATTTTAACTATAGCCCATAAGTTTTGATATATTTTAATTATCGTTCAGTTAAAAATATTTTCTACTTTCCATTTGACCCATAGGTTATTTTAGAAGTGTGTTGCCTAGTTTCCAAACATTTGGGGGATTTTCTAGCTCTCTTTTTGCATCTTAATTTCAGAGAACATACTCTGAATGATTTCAAATATAAATATGGAATTTAGTTAAATATAAAAATGGTTCTTCAAATCAGCTGAAAGAAAATGGATATCCAATAAATAACATTGGGACAACTCAATGGGGACTTGGAAAAAAAAATACCGGTTATTCATTTCATACAGTAAAGGAAATTCCAGATGGATCAAAAATTTCAACATAAAAACTAAAGCCATAATAATATTAGAAGAACACAAGAGGAAATTCTTTTAAAATTTCACAGTAGGGAAAGTTTTTCTAAATCCAACCTTAAAAGATTGATAAATTTAGCCAACATAGAAATACTCAAATCTTTGCTGGCCCAAACTACCATGAACTTGCTCTTACAGGTTAGGTGAGAGGGCATGTCCTGAGAGGAATGTGAGCAGAAGTTAAGCACTGGCAGGGTTTGGGACTCGGGAAGTTTCGTGGCCAATAACTGGGTCTTCGACCGTAGGATATATATAGACAGGGAGGAAGTGGGGGAAGTATTTCAGATCCTGAGAAATGAGGACAGACAAGCACCTCACCATGTTAGCAAAGCATTCGGATTACCACAGCTTTGTTTTCAACTTGCTAGGAGATCTGGAGCATGAGCTTCAGTCTTCAAGGAAGAGTCATCTCATTCAATGCAATACATTGTCCAGGACCCTAATCAGATGTGTGCGTCATAGGTGATAAAAGCTTTCCACACTGAGCACATTGGGGTTCCATCCAGATCTACATGCCACCACTCACCTAGCCCTGTGACTGTGAACACATCACTAAATCCCATCGGGTACCATTTCCTCAGCTGTCAAAAAGGGTGGCATGGGCTTCCCTGGTGGTGCAGTGGTTGACAGTCCGCCTGCCGATGCAGGGGACACGGGTTCGTGCCCCGGTCCGGGAAGATCCCACATGCCGCAGAGCGGCTGGGCCCGTGAGCCATGGACGCTGAGCCTGCGCATCTGGAGCCTGTGCTCTGCAATGGGAGAGGCCACAGCAGTGAGAGGCCTGCGTAACGCAAAAAAAAAAAAAAAAAAGAGTGGCATGAGAATTAGTGTTAGAAGCACAAACTCTGGAGCCAAACTACCTGGATTCAAATCTTGGCTCTGCCCCTTACTAGCAATGTGCCTCAGTATTCACATCTGTGAAATGGGGAGAATAATAATGGCACCTTCATCCTAGGATTGTTCTGAGAATTAAATAAATTAATACTTTTATTAGTATATGTAAAGCAGTTAGAAAAGTTCCTGACACATGGCTCTGTGTTACCTGTAAAATAACAATCATCAATGTTACTCATATTTAAATTGACTTGTATATGAAAAAGACCCCTTATCTAAGAAGTAGACGACTTCATTTGTAGTTAAAGATGAAATTTTAGATCCTGAAATAAGAGATGCTGGAAAGTCTCTTTCCTATCATTTCTCAGGAATTATAGACTCAGGGTTAGGAAGAACATTAGAAATGATCAATACGAGATCAGATCATCCAGCCTGTTTGAAGGCTTTCAGGGACTGTGAATTCCCTGCTTTCAAGGAAACCTGTTCTTCTGTTAGTGAAATTTCTAGTTAAAAGGTTGACCCCAAACTGAACTGGTTTGCCTGCTTATAACTTCCCCCCATCGATCCAACTCCTACCTTCAGCAGCCACGTAACAAATGTAACCTACTTCTACCAACCAGCCTCTTCTTGAAGATTTTTACTACGTCTTCCTTTACCTCCTCTCCTAGGAACTAAACATACCCTGTTCTGGCCCAGACCAGGATTTCCTCACCATCGTGGTCACCCTGCTCTGGGGGCCCTCAACTGGTCAACATTCCTGTTTAAAGTTGGTACCCCGATCACAGCATTTTGGGTCTGGAATGTCCTACTCATGAATGTTGAGTGAATGAATGAATGAATGAAGTTCTCCAATTAGCACCGTAATACACCAGAACTATCATCTCCCTTTTATTATCACAACCTCAGATTATATTAGCTTTTCCAAAAGGAGCTTCCAGAGCTCGTTGACTTGGGGGTGTAGGCATGCCTCCCAAGATCTTTTCCCTCCCTGGAGAGATAAGGCTGTAGGACCCACTGTCGGGAGCCTACCTGCTCTGGGAATCTGCTAAAGAAGAAGGCAACACCATGGGAAAGTTGAAATCCGAAAACCAGCACTCTAATCATGCAAAGAAAGAAGCTTGCCGGTGACCGACTCGGAAGGTCCTATCTCTCCTGTCGGAGTGAGGGTGACTGGGTTGTTCCTTAATGCTGCTCAACGATAATTTCTGGTTCCACTTACAAGCAAAAGACAGAAACGCACTTCCTGGCCTGCTAAAGTTAGGTGTAGGGGCTTCCCTGGTAGTGCAGTGGTTGGGAGTCCGCCTGCCAATGCAGGGGATACAGGTTCATGCCCCGGTCCGGGAGGATCCCACATGCCGCGGAGCGGCTGAGCCTGCACGTCTGGAGCCTGCACATCCGGAGCTGTTGCTCTGCAACGGGAGAGGCCACAACAGTGAGAGGCCCGCGTACCGCACACAAAAAAAATAATAATAAATAAATAAAATAAATAAATAAAGTTAGGTGTAGCCACATGACATGACGTGTTCCTTTCTCCTGCCTTTGGTGATCGTGCGCACACAGACGTGGAACCGCCCCCAGTGGGGACCTCGGGGTGCAGAGCCTGAGACCACGCACAATAGGCTTGGAACCCGAGTGAGAAGTAAGCCTTTGCTGCTTCACCAGTTGGGGTGGGGGCCGGGAGGGGGGATCAAGAGGGAGTCTACCTCTACCTGCCAAACCAACCTAATCCCAAGTATCTTGGGAAACAAAAAATGAAACCCCTTTAGATGGAGCCATGGAGGCCCAGAGGAGGAAGGTCCAGACCCTGCCATTCCCAGGTGTGAGGCTGGGTAAGTCACTTGGCCACCCCAGACCTCAGTTCTCTTATCACTAGAAGAGGAGGATTTCTCTAGATGATCTTCCACTAAGCCTCCTAAAGTCCTTCAGATCACATCGGAAGACAGTCTTAGTGTAAGATGTCAACACTGGGGGAGATTGGACAAAAGGTATACATACAAGATCTCTCCGTAGTATTTCTTACAACTGCAGATGAATCCACAACGCTCTAAAATAAAACGCAGGGAATTCCCTGGCGGACCACTCGTTAGGACTCCGTGCTTCCACTGCTGGGGGCCCGGGTTCCATCCCTGGTCAGGGAACTAAGATCTTGCGAGTGGTACCCTGTGGCCAAAAAAAAAAAAAAATCCAGAAAAGTGAAAAAAAAAAAGACAACCTTAAAGCTGAACCCAGTTCTCTTTTTTAAATTTTTATTTTATATTGGAGTATAGTTGATTAACAATCTAATGATGTTGTGTTCATTTCAGGTGTAAGGCAAAGTGATGCAGTTATACATATACATGTATCAATTCTTTTTCAAGTTCTTTTCCCATTTACGTTATTTCAGAATATTGAGCAGAGTTCCCTGTGCTATACAGTAAGTCCTTGTTGGTTATCTATTTTAAATATAGCCTGAACCCAGTTCTTAAAGCGCTAGTGAGTTTGATGTTTGCTGGTATAATTCTTCCAGGGAAACCCCTCCAAAGGCCTCCATGGGATTTCCTGGGCATAAGGCAGTTTGGCCATGTCCTCCATTCCTCCTCCTTCAGAAGACGCATTTAACTCCCAACAATGTAAACCAAGAGCTCCCATTCTCCTGCTTAACTTAGCCACAAAAATTAAATATTAAAAAACTACAGGGACTTCCCTGTGGCGCAGTGGTTAAGAATCCGCCTGCCAATGCAGGGGACACGGGTTCGAGTCCTTCCGGGTCCGGGAAGATCCCACATGCAGCTGAGCAAGTAAGCCCGAGCGCTACAACTACTGAGCCTGTGCTCTAGAGCCCGCCAGCCACAACCACTGAGCCCACGTGCCACAACTACTGAAGCCCGTGCGCCTAGAGCCCATGGTCTGCAACAAGAGAAGCCAATGCAATGAGGAGCCCATGCACAGAAACAAAGAGTAGCCCCGGCTCACCACAGCTAGAGAAAAGCACATGCGCAGCAGCGAAGACCCAATGCAGCCAAAAATCAATCAATCAATAAACTACAAAAATGTTATGTCACAATAGGTGTTCTTTTGCAATGTAAAACGTTCCAGGGAGGGAGACACAAGAGGGAGGAGATATGCGGATATATGTATATGTATATGTATATGTATAGCTGATTCACTTTGTTATAAAGCAGAAACTTAACACATCATTGTAAAGCAATTATACTCCAATAAAGATGTTAAAAAAAAAAAAAAGAACACAGAATCCCAAAACAAAACTTCCAGACAGTTGCATTTTTAAATGCTGGAACAAGTAAATTCTGGTTGTGTTATGCTTTTCACTTTTCTATGTTTTCTATATTTTATTTAATGAAAGAAATTGTGGACAAAAACTTTAAGGAAACAAAATTCATGGTCACAGCAGCAGCCTGTTTAGTCCAGATAGTTCATGGACATTACTGAGCTAGGAACCTTCAGGGAGTCCATCAGCCAGGTGACCTTGGGCAAGTCATTTTACCCCTATGGGGCTCAGCGACCTCTATGCTGGACTACCCGTCCGTTCTCTGAATGATCCTTTGAGGTCATTCTAGTTCAAGACAGAGTCCTGGGAAGACTCCATCCTTTCAGCTCTGGTCAGCTTCTCTCCCCTTTGTCACCCTGAGCCATAGCTACTGTCACCAGCATTTCTGCCACGCCCCTATTTTTCACGCACAAAATTCCAGGGATCTAAGCACACAGTGGCATCTGAGGATGCTGACAGATCACGACTAGTCTAACCTAATGACAGGGCAACAATTTTGGCTGATCTACACATGCAGTAGTCAAGACCCTCTTTAACAGTAGGTAAACTGAGGCACAGATGAATAAAAGTTTGATCAAAGTCACCCAGGTTGGTGTTGGTGCTGCCCCTCATTGCAGTGCCCTCCCCGAAGATGTGCTTGTACCCAGCCCTGTGCTCTGGTTAAAGAGTTCTTGCTGCTCCACAGAGCCGTCCAGCACGAAAGCCCTGGTTAGCAGGGACCCACACATCAGGGCTCTGGGAGGGCCTGCTGCATCTGCCCTTAGGCAAACAATTTGACTTTCTAGATTGTGCTTCCTGGAGGGAGGAGAGAGGGATGTTGGTTTCTCCCAGCATTAAAGTATAATGCTTAAAATCAACTTATTTTATGATTTATAAACTTTTTCTTGACATATAACCTATGTACGGAAAAGTGCACAGATCATAAACATACAGCTTGATGAATTTTCAAAAACTGAATACACCCATATAACCAGCTCTCGGGTCAAAAACAAGAACATCACTGGTACCTAGAATGTCCCCTCCGCATTCCCTCCCAGTCCCCTCCCCCAACAAGGGTAACTAACCATTTTCCTGACTCCTCACACCGGGATTATTTTTGCCTGCTTTTGAACTTTCTATAAAAGGGATCACCACATTTTTAAAAGCACTTTCTTTATAAGCAACTGAAACTTTAAGTTCACATGTAGAGGAATTTGGGGATGGCATTGTTTTTGATTTGGGCAACCTGCAAGCGGCTTTAAATTCACTCTATATGGACCATGAAGCAATTTAAAAACCAAAGTATTTTACTCTGCCTGATCAACTCATCAAATGAGTCTCAGCAGTCTCTCTCAGGGTCCCTGGAGCTCCTTTGCTAGTCCTTTCCCTTTCTTAGAATCACCTAAATCCTGTGATTCTAAGACCCAAGCCAGACTTGATCCTTTATTATTTTTATTTTTATTTTGGCTGCGTTGGGTCTTCGTTGCTGTGCGCAGGCTTTCTCTAGTTGTGGCGAGTGGGAGCTACTCTTCGTTGCGGCGTGCGGGCTTCTCAGTACGGTGGCTTCTCTTATTGCGGAGCACGGGCTCTAGGCGCGCAGGCTTCAGTAGTTGTGGCTCGTGGGTCTAGAGCGCAGGCTCAGTAGTTGTGGTGCACGGGCTTAGCTCCTCCGCAGCATGTGGGATCTTCCTGGACCAGGACTCGAACCTGTGTCCCCTGCATTAGCAGGCAGATTCTTAACTACTGTGCCACCAGGGAAGTCCCCAGACTAGCTTTAGACAAAAGAAAAAAAAACCTTTTCCTTTTATAATAGTTTTACATTATAGAGAAGTTGCAAAGACAGTGCAGACAGTTCCCATATATCTTGCACTCAATTTCCCCTATTGTTAATATCTTACATTACTATGGTACCATTTTGTCACAGCTCAGAAACTGCGTTTGTATATTACTGTCAACTCCATCTCATACTTTATTCTGATTCCACAGTTTTTCCCTAATGTCCTTTTTCCCTCCTAGGAACTATCCAGGATACCACATTACATTTAATCCTAGTCTCCCTAGGCTCTTCTGGACTGTGACAATTTCTCAGATTTTCCTTGTTTTTGATGTCCTTGACAGTTTTGAGGAGTACCAGTCAGGTATTTTGTAGAACCCCCCTCAGTTGGGTTTGTCTGATGTTTTTCTCATGGTTACGGGTTTTGGAGAGGAAGACTACAGAGGTGAAGTGCTGTTCTCACAAATCAGGAGTACACGCTATTGACATAACTTATCCCTGATGATGTTGACCTTGATCACCCGGCTGAGGTTGTGTTTGCCAGGTTTCTGCACTGCAAAGTAACTCTCTCCTACCTTTCCACACTGTAACCTTAGCAGCGAGTCACTAAGTGCACTAAGTCACTAAGTGCAGCTCACACTCAAGGGGAAGGGGATTAAGCTCCACTTCTTTGAGGGAAGAATATCTACATAAATTATTTGGAGTTATCTGTGTGGGAGATTTGACTCTTCTCTCTCATTTATTTATTTATACATTCAATCAATCAATCCATCATTTCTTGTATCAGTATGGATTCATTCACCGGTATTTATTTTACACTTGGGATTAAAATCCAGTATGATGTTATCTATTCTTTTGTTTGAATTGTTTCAGCCTTGGCCATCAGGGGCTCTTTCAGGTTGGGGCTCCTGCGTCCCTTTTGCATGCCTCATCCTTTTGATCTTTCAGTACTTTCCTGCTTTCTGGCACTACAGGATTCTCTAGACTTATTTTGAGTATTTCCTGCCCCAGCCTTAGAATCAGTCATATGTTCAAAGAGCAGATTGGCCAGTTTTGTTGTTGTTTTTGCGGTGCGCGGGCCTCTCACTGTTGTGGCCTCTCCCGTCGCGCAGCACAAGCTCCGGACGCGCAGGCTCAGCGGCCGTGGCTCACGGGTCCAGCCGCTCCTTAGCATGTGGGATCCTCCCGGACCGGGGCACGAACCCGTGTCCCCTGCATCGGCAGGCGGACTCTCAACCATGATTGGCCAGTTTTGACCCATCTTTTCTCCTCAAGATGCAAGCAGTCCTCATGGTGGGAAATAGCCCAGCCTTATTATGTGGCACAAACCAGCCATTTGCAAACAACTTTAAATCTAGTTTGATGTTTTGCGGGGTTTTCCCCTGATTGTGGTTTGTTGCTATGGTTCGAGTATGTGCTCAACCTGTATGCCTACCATCTCTTCTCCCAAATGGTTTTCAGTTTGCTTGAAGCCACTTTCCTCACTCACTTGACTGAGACTGTGATGTAGACCTGCCCCAAGTAAGTCAGGATGCAGAGCTAGGAGAATAAATTAGAGAGGTTCTCCTCCTGCAAGGCCTCCGAACTGCCAGCCTGGAAAACTGCTATGTAAAGATAGGAGCCAGCTAGACATACACACATGTACCACACACACACACAGACAGACACACACACACACACACACACAAGAAAAGGGAGAGGGCACCACAGGGAGGGCAAAAGAGGCCTTTGCTCAGAGAGCTGGTGTTCGAAGGGAAAAAACAGGGAGGCGCTTGGGCAATCCAGAACTGCAGGTCTGAGCTGGCCTGGGATTTTAGCACAGGAGTGAGTTCTTCAGAAAAGGACCAATGAAAACCTTTTAAAGTAAGTGTTCCCTTACCTTTTTTCAAGGTTGAGCACTAATCACCTTCTCTTTCATTCTTCTCACCATTCCATCATTTAAAATTAAACCCTTTGCTTTTCTCCCAATGCCGCATCTGGCCCATCACAAAAGTGATACTACGCATGTTTGCAGCTGGCGGGGGGCCGTGGAAGGCGTCCCTGACACTTGCTTGGCTTAGCACAGAATGAACATGGGCTCTCTCCCACTCTCACCACCACCTCCCACCTTCGCAGAGGGGAGGGGAAAAGGAGTCAGACAGGTTCCCAGAGCACATGACCATGTAGTAAAGCTTCATGGTACTAAAGCTTCACCCGAAATGTGACACATCAAGGTGACATCACCTGTCCACCTTCATTCTTCTCTCCATCTAGCAAAAGTCCCGCCTTTCAGGACCTTGGTGCCCCTCCCAGAATGCCCCTTTGGGGGGACTTTGTACAAATGTCTGAAGGCTCTGAAGCCATGTGGGAAATAGTTCTCAGGGGAGGTTTCCCCATAGAGGTAGGGTAGTATATAATTAATGGAACTGCATAGACCCTTGAAGGTTACCTTGACCTTGACTGAGTGATAAATGTAACTGGAGTTAGGAACAGAGCACACCATTCAGAAAGCAAACTTTCACCTTTTTTATTCTTAACCTCATCTCCACTTTGCCTCTCTATAGTATCAGAGCATTTTAAGAAAGGAAAACCCACCTGCTCTGTCTTTTAACGGTATAGACAGCTCCTCCAATCGCTCCAATCCGGGTGAGGGGCGTTGGCCTTACACACCGAGTCCACTTTCCTAACACTGGCCGGGAGGGGCAGCGAGGTGACCCAGTCACTCAGCCAGTTGGTGGCAGGGCTGTGACGGGAACCTAGGCCTCCAGACGCCTCTCGCGTCCAGGCGCTTCCCATAATGGAAGGCTTCGCTCCATTAAAAGTTATTTTCAGGATTCCACAAGCCCACCATCATCTCCCCCCACCCCGCCCCTTAACGGAAAATTTATGTAAACTAGTCAAAATACAGCAACAGTTTCTTAATAAGTATGTTTGGAGTTTCACTCTGGACTCAGGCGAGAGGATGAGGACTTAAAGGTTCCAGTGTTCTTCTCTATACGGCCAGACAATTTTTAAACACTTAAGGACGCATTCAGGTCCACACCCCTCAGGTTAAGCAGGGTGCTGGCTCCGCCTGACCCCGGCCCCACCATGCTCGCGGTTCCCACCCGCTGGACACAGGCCCATGGCCGGGTCCCCTCAGTAACAGCATCCTCCCCTCTCCCCACCTCCCCCAGCTCTCACAAGAGACCAGGCATCTGGGCAGGAGTTAAGGAACGGGTCAGTGGCACCGGGGTGCCGCCGTTGCCGTGGCTGGCAAGGAAGCCGGGTTAAAAGACGGCCCCCCAAAAAAAAGGATATAAAAATTAAAAAAGACGGGGCCCAGGGTAGGGGGAGAATATAAGGAGGGGGAATATCATTCACAGAGGGGTTCAGAGGAGGCGGAGCCACCGAGGCTGGGGTGAGAGGGGGATTCTCTTGTAGGACTGGGGGAGATGCTCGCTGCACCTCTAAAAGCTGCAGGGAACATCCCAAGGACTTCCATCCCCCTTCCGGGCTGTGAGGGTCCAAGGCCCGAGTCACCCGTGACTCAGCCGGGTGGTGGTGGTGGCGGAGGCGGCGGCTGCGGCGCGAGGCCTGGGGATCCGGGAGGACTAGCTCGGCAAGCGCCCGAGAGACTGAGTTGGGGGGCGGCTGAGGAGGGGGGCCGGCGGCTGGGAAGGGGGATGGGGGCGGCTGGGGAGGGGGAGGGGAGGCGGCTGGGGAAGGGGGAGGGGGGAGCGGGGCGGCGAGAACGCGCCCGCAGCGAAGGCGCCGGGCGGAGACCGGGGCCCGGCCGTGCGCCGTCAGCCCGGCGCCGCGCTCCGTGCGCCCGCGCCGCCTCCCGGGGCGCCGCGCGGGTGGCGCAGGTAGAAGCCGAGGCGGGGGCGGGGGCCACGCCAGGGCTCAGGTTGCAGCCGCCGGGCTCGGCCCGAAGCAGCGCGCTGCCAGCGGGCGGACGGGCAGGCCCGGGGGGAGCCGGAGAAGAGGCGGAGTCAGAGGCGGAGGCGGAGGCGGAGGCGCGGCGGCGCGGCGGCGCGGCGCGGGGCGGGGCCGGCGAGGGGCGGGGCCGGCGAGGGGCGGGGCCGGCGAGGGCTCGCGCGCCCCCACCCCCCACCCCCGCGGGTGGCCGAGCTCCCGCGGCTGCGCTCTGTGCGCCGCTGGGGGAAGTTGGGGCGCCCTCGCCAGGCGCCGAGGCGTGGTGGCCTGAGCGGGGCGCGGGAAGGCGCGCCCGCGGCTGGGATTCGGGCGGGCGGGGCGCGGGCCGTACAGCCGCGGTGGCGGCGGTGGACCTGTAAACCTTAATGACAGCAGTCTTGCCTGTCTGCGCCGCTGACTCACGCGGTGACCCAGACTGCAGTCACCCGGCGGCCTCCCTCCCGCCCTCTGGCCTCAGTTTCCCCGGACGCCGAACAAGGAGGCCACTGTGTCGTTATTCATTCCTCAGAGCGCATTCACTCCGGGAGCATCGCCGCCTCCCCAGGGAAGCGACAGAGGCGACGAGGTTTTAATTATCCCTGGTGGGGGCGGGGGCGGGGAAGGCCGAGCTGGGCTGGGTAATTGGACGCAGGGACTGTTCCCAGGTCGGCTTCAGCTCTTTATTTTAAACCTTCCTTTCCACTTCATCATATTGGAGTTTTACCTTCTCCCTTCTTCTCCACTCTGGTGGGGCTGCTTGAAAAGCAATGAAGTGACTCACTACCTCGGTCCTGGCGGTTTAGGCGTCTCACAAATGTTGCATGTTTAATTAATCTCCTCGCTACAAACTTCAGCGCCTACTAAGGGCCAGGCCCTGCGTGGTTAGCACCGAAGATACAGTTGAGCAGGAGACTGGCCAGTTCTTGAGCGCAGCCTGTCAGAGGAGCCGCCTTGAAGCAACCGGCTTACTTGTTAGATCCTTGTGTAGGAATAAAATGGATCAAATTACTGACGCAAGAAACAGTGGATGAATCTAAGCCAGACATAAAAGAGTACATAGTGTATGACCCCCTTGTAAAAAGGCTGGAAAAGACAAATCTAAGCCATAGACCGCCGTTGGTTGTCTGGGGCTGGGACAGAGGGAGGTGACTGGGATGGGGACAGGGCAACTCTGGGATGATGGAAATGTCCCATATCTTGATCAAAGCGGTTACATGGGTGTATATAGCTATCAAAGCTCACCAAACTCTGAAATGGGTGCATATTATTGTATGTAGATTATACCTCAATAAATTGAGGCCATTAGTCTCAGGAGTCTGGGAGCTTTGTCAAAGTCATATGGCTAATCAGCCTTTGGCATCATTCTTAACATTTGAAAATGCATTGAAAGAAATAACTTAAAACATTATACCCATAAAACTTTGGCTATGGGAAGGGATTGAGGAAGGAGCAATGTTATTTGTTGAGGGCTCCAAAAAGAAGCCTTTTCTTATGTTATTTACTGAAATTGTACAAGCCCTGAATATTAGTGTTACTGTTATTACCCCCATTTTACAATGAAGGAAACAAGCTCAAAGAGATAAAATGATTCGCCCAGGCTCACTAGACTTACCCTGGCAGACATCACTGAGAGGGACCATCTACATTTCTCAGTGGCCTTACCTGATTTTATCGCTGTGTGTGGGACACCGAGGTTTGAGGTTCAGGGTCACCTGCAAGGGCTTTGGAAGCAGAGGGGACCCTGTTAGAATGCGGCCCCTCCTCTTTCTAGTGGTGGGACCTGGGGCAAATGACCCTCTCTCAGTCTGGGTAAAATGGAGACAGGACCCTCAGGAGTTGTAATGAGAAGCCGGGAAGTTCTCAGCTGGGTGCGTGGTTCAACACGCACCCATGAATGTTGGCACCACCGTGACCTTGGCAAGTCCCTTTTCTATAAGGGCCTCCGTGTCCTCACCTGTAAAATGGGAGGGTGGGCTTTAAATTCCCCTCCACACCCTGACAGCCTGGAGTATTTGCAGGGAGGAGGGTAGGAGTGAGGAAGTATTAAGTAATTTCCAGGGATTGAGAGCAAGAGCAGTTCCTGGGAGGCATCCCGAGGGGCCCTGGTCCGTTTTCAGAACCTCAGGATGGAAGGGATCTGTGGGTTTTTTCCTTATCCACACCCTGCCCCAGAAAGGAGAGAATCCTCTGACATCACGGGGTCCTCAGCTTCTGCTGGAACAGTCCTGGGGTGGAAGCCTCAGTCCCTTATGAGGCCGCCTCCTCCACTATTGGGCATCTCTGGTTTCCAAAACGTTCTTCTTCCTTATGTGGACCCCCAGTCTGTCCTCCTGGGTCTCCTTCTGAGCCACAGTTTTGGTGACCAGGCCCCGGGATCCACTTGGGAACATCTTCCTCCTTTCTCTCTGTCCACACCTTTCCCCTCACCAACTAAGGAATAAGCCAAGGGAAGGAAGGCAGGCTTGTAGCCTGCCCACCGGGGACCAACAGCCTGTTCTCGGCATCTTGCGGGATCCGTGTCAGCCCCGGTCCCAGGGAACAGGGTGAAAGCCACCGCGACCTTCTCTGAAAGCCACCCCGCGTCTCTGGTTCTGGGAAGCAGGACCCTCACACCCCTCATTGTTCAGAGGCCAACCAGCCGAGGAGATTTAGAAACTGCAGTGCAAATTCACACACATCAGAAGCACACACACACACACCAGACACACACACCACCCTGTGCCTACACCCCACGCAGCCCCAGAGAATCTCACATGCAGTGCACAGCTTGTGTCCTACCCGAGGGGCCCAGATGAGGGGTCCGGACAGCTCCCAAGGTCCTGGGCAGGGCTGGGCACCCCCGAGGGAGGAAGGGCACCTTCTCTTTTGCACAAAGGCCCGGTCTGTGCTCGCTGTGCCTCTGGCTTCCCCCACCCTTGCAGCACAGCAGTCCCCCCACCTGCAGGCTCTCTGGACTGTTAGACCGCAGGGCCCTAGGACCCCCCAGCCCTCCCCACTGGAAGTCCCTGTCCCATGTGGGGTCCCCACCCCTCCGCGGCTCTGGGTGCCCCCCCTCCAGAACCTGGCTCAAGGTGCACCTCAGCTCTTCCCTCCCCAAGCCCCTCTGTCACTTATTACCCGGACCTCGCTGTCATGGTTCACCTGTTTAGCACCCACATGCGTTTTCGGCGCCTGCTTGGGCCAGGCCCTGGGCTCGGTGCTGCAGATGCAGAGCGGATGAGGTCAAGCTCACAGTCAGTGGGCGTCGGCCACCTGCAGGCCAATGGTCACACACAGCGAGCTGGGCCATGGTAGAGGCATCCGTGGGAGCTGCGGGACCCCAGAGGGGGCACCTGTAACCCCGACTGGGGGAGCTGTCATGGAGAACTTCTGAGAGGAGATGCACGCCCGTAACTCCAATCACTGTGACTCACTGCATGCTGAGCTCTGTCCCCTGTCACCATAAAGGGAGGCCTTGGCGTGGGCTGGAGACTGGGCTAGAGTCTTCAGCCTTGGGCAAGGGTATCCAACTCAGCCTCAGTGTCCTTGTCTGTGAAATGAGGGTGTCAACCTTGTCCTTGTGAGAGAACAGTTGAGGCGATGTGGTGAGGTGGGCACTGGAGCCACACAGGCTGCCTTCACATCCCAGCCTCATCACCATGAACTATGCTGTTCAACCTTGGGAAAGCTAGCTCCCCACTGACTCAGTGTTCTCATCTGAAACATGGGAGCCAGAACAGGAAGCCAGAACATGGTTGTTGGAAGGATTTAAAGCATTTCAGTTAGGCAAGGGTTTAGAACAGTGATTGACACATGGTGAGCCCTGTGTGTACAGAATACGTGTACTTGCTTAGCAGCCCCTGGTACATAGGAGCCAACCAATGTGCCTGTCCATGCTGGACAGGCCCTCAAAGAAGTCTCTTCATCCCGCCAGACCTTTATCTTTATCTTTTTTTTTTCTTTTTTTGCGGTACGCGGGCCTCTCACTGTTGTGGCCTCTCCCTTTGCGGAGCACAGGCTCCGGACGCGCAGGCTCAGCAGCCATGGCTCACGGGCCCAGCCGCTCCACGGCATGTGGGATCTTCCCAGACCGGGGCACGAACCCGTATCCCCTGCATCGGCAGGCGGACTCTCAACCACTGCGCCACCAGGGAAGCCCTATCTTTATCTTTACCTGTGTCTGAAGGGAGAGATGCACGGCTGGGTGAAGATGTGTTTGCTGTGCTTCTTTCTTGGAGACTCAGCCTGGGCCTTGGTTTTTGGAGGGTGTGGCGGTGGCAAGGAGGTTCCCTCGGTCACTAGGTGGATGGCCACCTGTGCTGGCCCTGTGCCCGTCTCCTCCCAGTTGGCACTGTCACTTGGAAGATGGCAGTGGCACTCACAGTGATCTGATTGCTTTCCGATCGCCTCCTTTTCCCAAACATGGGCCCACCTTGGCTCTGAGCAGATTTCCATGATCACTGCCATCTCCTCGTTCGTTTCCTCCTCCTCAAAATAAATGTATAAATATCAAACATTCTGGCTGTTCCTCAAACAATTGGAGCTACCTTACGACCCAGCAATTCTACTCCTCGGTATATGAGAAATGAAAACACATGTCCTCATCTGTAACATGGGAGTCATAACAGGAAGGACTTGTATGGAAACTCCTACACGTTTGTTTACAGCTCCTACAAGGAATGTTTACAGCAGCATTATTCATTACAGCCAAAGGGTGGAAACAACCCGAATGTCCATCAAAGGACCAGTGGATAAGTGATATATGGTATATCTATACAACGGAATATTATTTGGCCATAAAAAGGAGTAAAGTACTAATACATGCTAGAGCGTGGACGGGCCTTGAAAACATTATGCTAAATGAAAGAAGCCAGATGCAAAAAGTCACGTATTGTATGATTCCATTTATTTGAAATGTTCGGACTAAGGAAATCTATACAAACAAAGTAGGTTAGTGGCTATGTTGTTGAACCCAAGTGCGTGTGCCTGATGCACAGGGAGGCCAAACAAACGGAAACACCAGACTTTGGAGTGGAGAAAGGTTTATCGCAAGGGCCAAGCAAGGAGAGCATGGTGGCTCATGCTCAGAGGGCCCAAACTCCCTGATGGTTTTCGGGGAAGAGTTTTAATAGGCAAGATTTGGGGGGAGGGCTGCAGGGTGTGTGACCTTCCTCTGACTGGTTGGTGGTGAGGTAATGGGGCAGTGTTCCAGGAATCTCAGTCATCAGCCTTCTGGTTGCAACCAGTCTGGGGTCCACGTGCTTATGCTTAGCCTGAAGTTACCAACCTCCACCTGGGTGGGGGCCTCAGTTCCTGCAGAATATCTCAGAGATCTGTGTTAGATTGTTATGCGCATCCCTGCAGGAGGAACGGAGACCAGGCCCCATGCTGCACTATTGTTTCTTTCTGCATTCCCTCACTCCCTTAATTAGTAACTGTTTGAATCTGCCCTTTGGAACTCAGGGAAGGTCTCTGGCGGCTGAAACATTTTTCCTCCAAACGAGAAATGGGGGACACGGAAAGGCTTTTGTACACAGGAGGGCACGCCAGTGTCCTACTTGGTTTCAATGCCCCCCTTTTCTTTGATACTCGTCAATCTTGAGGGGAACGGGTGCTGGACAAAAAAAGGAATAACGTTTTGGGAAGAGAGGTTAATCATAGCCTTGGCAGAGGAACTTGGTTTTAAGGGGACTCAGTTTGGGTTGCTTAGGGCCAGGGTGGGCTAGGGTTCTGGGGTTGGGGGATTGGAGGGTGATAGCTAAAGGATATGGAGGGTCTTCCTGAGGTGATGAAAATGTTCTAAAACTGACAGTGGGGATGGTTGCACATATCTGTGAATAGTCTAAAACCCGTTCGATGGTACACTTTGAGTGAATTCTATGGTATGTCAGTTATACCTCAATAAAGCTGTTACATAAGTACTGGATAAATGCAACACTGTTCTTTCCACACAGGGGATTTATGGTACCGACAGAGCTCCCACACCACAGGTGGGGACAGTGTCACGTGCAGAGGCCCAGCACGGAGTCCCCGTGGTGTGCTCCGGGCACCTCTCCAAGCCCATGGCCCCCCTGCAGACCAAAGTGCCCCCTTCCCCTCTTCTGTGGCTGCGTGCACCCCACAGCTTCTGTGACCTTCCTGTTTCCTTTTCTCATCACCACAGCCTGGGAAGCCCCTCCTCACTCACTGCTCGGTGCCCAAAAAACATCACTCCTCCACTGCCAGCCTCACCCAGAACTTGTCACTCCCTGTTGGGGTTCCTGGGTGTTTTGCTCTTGGGGAGCGAGACTGTTTACTTGTCTCTTTCCCCAGCTGAGCAGAATTTCCATGAGACTATCCCACACCCATTCCTGGAAGAAACTAAGTGCTAAATAAATGCTGTTGAGTTGATCTGAACAACAAGAGACTTAAACTGAACGAATGAATGAAAGCCTTCCACCTGAAATGTTCAATCCTGAGCTCAGATTTTTTTTTTTTTTACTGACTCATTACTTGAATCCATTTTTGTTTTAACTCAAAAAGTACCCAATGAACCAGTTTGAGTTGGAACCCCATCTATGCATTTTCTGAATTCGTTCCAGTTGAACCAGAATACAATAAGAACATAATGTTTTCCAAGCTGAAGCTGAAAATTTCCCAACATGCAGAAAGGTCTACCTGTCCTTTTTTGGGGGTGCGGTGGAGGGACTCCGGTTCATCACTCCCTCTGCAGGTCAGAGCCCCTCCTAGCTCAAGGTTCTTCAAGTTTCTGTTAGGGGAAACACTGACTGAAACTGCCCACCCTGGCCAGGCAACATGGTAACCACTTGCATGAGTTCTCTTAAACAGGAGATCCTGTTTAAGGACCACAGAACTAACAAGCTACCGCCAACCGGAAGAATTCGAGAAAGGTCAAAAGGAGAGAGGAGGCGCCCATCCATATGTCCTTCCAACCTCCCAGAATCCTTGTCGCTGGAATCCATCTTGGCTGAGTGATGCGTGCGCCACCAGGAAGGACCCTGAGTCAGAACGATTGGCCAGAGACAACCTGGAAACTAACCCCATCACCATAAAACCGGAGACTGTGAGCCACACGGCAGAGCAGTCCTCTGGGTTCCGTTACCCTCCTGCCCTCCACCCAGGCGCCCCTCCCCAATAAAATCTCTTGCTTTGCCAGCACGTGTGTCTCCTCGGACAATTCATTTCCCAGTGTTAGGCAACAGCCCACTCTCGGGACCTGGAAGGGGTCCCCCTTCCTGCAACATTTCCATGAAACTTGGTGACAGGGGACAGAAAGGGAGAGGGTAAGGCCTCTGTCAAGGTCACACAGGCAGGGCTGGAGGCCGGATCTTCCCCGGCAGTTATTCACCTTCTGGGTAAGAAAAACATCTGCCCAACAAATTCCTTTAAGAGATCACCATAAAAAGGCTTATGGTATTAGTCCTCTCTGGGTTATTTGCAGACAGTCCTTGAGAAATAGCTGTTCGTAAAAAGAGCTCACTGTTTACAGGCCTAGTTTTTCTGGTGTTTGTTTTGTTTTAATCGCACCTTCTAAATTCTAAACTCTTGGCGGAAAAGCACCTGCCATTGTTTTTAATTCTTTGCAAGGAGCTTCAGATGTAGGACCCGGCCCCCCGGAGGTTCGGATTCAGGCGATCTAATGGGTCCGGAGGGGAGCTCTGCATTTTTAACAGGTCTCCTTGTGATTCTGGTGCTCACGGTAATTGGAGAACAATTGCTATGCAGCACGGAACACTTAGTAGGCAATCAGGCTTTGCTTATGAAAAGAAGGAAGAATACAGAAGGGAGGGTCTGATAGCTCACCCAAGTATTTCACCAGATAATCTTTTTCTGCTGGGTACAAAATAGGTGCTTAATAACTGTGGCACGAGTAATGAATGAATGCCTGTGGTAGTCCAGGCCGACCAGGCAGTGAGCAGCTTCTCTGTCCAACGGCTCTGGGCTCTGAGGGGACCCTGTAGAGCCCCTTAGGGTCACTGTGCTTTCCAGAAAGGGTAGCTGCTAGCCTCATGTAGCTATTTAAATTTAAATGAAAGATGAACTTCCACTGTTGCGCCAGCCACATTGGGAGAGCTCAGGAGCTCTAGAGGCCCCGGGGCCTGAGTGCTGATGGGTTGCTGATGTAGGTTTGAGGGGCAGGACCCCCATTCCTATTCTTGCTCCCAGGGGTGCTTCCGGGGAGCTTGCTGGAATCAGACTTTTGTGCAGTAAAATTTCTACTCCCAGCTCGGCTGGAGGAGAAACCTGATGCTCAGTGAGTGTTTATCCCTTTAAAATTTAGAACTATGTTCATTGTAAAAAGCTGTGTTCAATTTTTAATGGAAATCTTTCTTAAATCTGTCACATCCTCCCCTGAGCAGAATGAAATGCTTTCTTTTCTTGGTGACTGTGGTCCCCCATGTGAGTCTTGTTATTTCCTTGGGCCATGACTTCAGAGCAACTATGAAGGCGAGCCCCTCATCCTAGTCCAAACAATCCAGACAGCTGAGTTTGGATCACTTTTTTCTTCTAACAGTACTTTTCTCTCCTTTCACCTTTCACTCATCCACTGGTTTGGACACTAGCTCACGCAGGCAGTTAACGATTGTATGTAAAGGGTCAAAGGTTTTGACTAAGGTCTCACCAACTAGTAAAGAGCTAGCGTTTTGGAACATGGGTTTTTGACATCTGTTGGGCTGCTCAGAAGTCTTTTCTATTTAAATCTTGTTCCTATGGGGTATTTTAGATACTTGGATTTGACTAGTTGATGTTACCACTCATCACAAATACAGATACTGAAGAGATGTAGTAGCTCCTGCTTGCAAAGCTCATCGTAAACTACCCACAACTACCCTCTGAAAGTGGGGACCAGGCCTAAGACTGTCCTCAGCACCTTCTACTCATCCTTTTCTTCCTTCCTTTCTCTCTTCCCCAAACCGCGGGCCTTGAGAGTCTCCTTCCGTACAATGAGCCACCAAATGCTGACTTTGAGTTCCATCGGGGAGAGTTTTGGGCAAGAGTTGGCTCTACCTGAAAGGGGAACAGCTGACCCAAAGTCCCCTGGGAGTTGGGCCGGGACCGTCCCATCCTCCTGTCCCCAAGGAGCTCAGTCAGAGGCACATGCTCGGAATCAGCCTTCTCCAGACTACCTGCATTTTCAAATAAGAACTTGGAGAGAACGGTGTTTCTCAGTAGAGTCACTCTCAGAGGGTGGAATGTCATGTCAGGGGATAGATAATATTTGTAGGCTGAGTCCACGGCCCTCCAGCAGCCCCGCCAGACCTTCAGAGGTGGCAGCGCTAAAAGAGGGGACCTGGCGCTTCAGGCTCAGGCTGCCCCAGACAGAACCCAGACCCAGAGCCCTCCAGCCCTCTCCTTTGTCCTTCCCTTGGAAGACGAGAACCCATCATTGTTTCTTCCTAGAGTTTGGGGTGCGGGGGAAGAGTGTGAATTCACTCTCCACCCTACAGCCCCCCCCCCGGAGCCTATCAGGCACCCACTTTTGAGCGAAGGTCTAGGAAACGCAGGAAGCGGATAGAGGTCACATTCTTGCGGCCTGAGTTTGGGGTTAGTTAGGACTTTTCACATCCCAAGATGACTGTCCACACCCTTTGACCTGTAACCTGGTAAAAAGTTGGGGATTTTTGTCCCCAGGCCCCGGGGTGGGGTTTAACTCTGCTCTCCTGCCATCTTCCCGTTTGTTCGGACCATCCACCCACCCATCAGGCACACCTTACCCTCCCTGGAAAAGATCCACAGCATCAGACTCTGGATTTCCTCCGTTTATAAAAATCTGTTCCATTTTGACCGGCGAGCCTCGCTTCAACTCCTCGCCGTGGCCCTGAGTATTTGTCTGTCTCGGTTTCCCAGCACTCTTTTTCGCCCTTGACTTTCCTAACTGTCACCCAGAGGGGCCTGCAGAGCTGCCGTTGCCCCTTCAGCCCGAGAAGCCCACGGCCCTGGCCGGGGCCCCAGGGCACTGGGCTCCTCCCAGCCTCCACCCCACAGAGACGAGAATTTGCTCGAGCAGACGCTGAGGTGGGAGTGTGAGAGCTGAGGCAGGGATCTCGCCCCAGTATTGTTTCACACAAACAAGACTGTCCAACGGCTCTGGGCTCTGATCGAAAATATTGGTCTTTCTGCAATTCTTTTTTTCTTTCTTCAACCAAAATATGCTCTCTTCTGTTTTTCCCCTTCCACACCGGAAACTCTACTTATGATTTTTAAATGGTCCTAACTGGGGAGAGGAAGTTGATTGGCTGGGGAGAGAATTCCACACTCGTCCATATCCCACTGGGCTGAGAGTCAATAGAACGGCCCACGGGGCTCCAGGCGGCAGGAGACCGGACAAGCCACGAAGTATTTATTTTCTGTGGCTTTGCTCAGGCCTCTGCAGACAGAGTTTTTATTGAATCTGGCCCCAAAACTGCTGGGATTAGGCCTTGCTTGGCTACTCAGAGAGAAGTAAGTGTTCTCAGGAAAAAAGTTGCCCTCTCCTGCCCTCCCTTTCTTTTCCTTTTCCACTCTCCCCACGTGGTTTCTTTGTTTAAAAGTTTTCCAAAATTTGCTCGTACTGAGGAAGAGAGTCATGTTTTTCTGAAAGCCCAGCACGGCTCCTCTGGACCCGTGGTTGGCCTCAGTCTCAGGAGCTCCCTGCTGCCCAGCGCCAGGAGGAGGGCCTATCTTGCACTCACTGCGTCCCTAGGAAGGCCTGGCCTCACTGCGGCCTGCCTGGTTTGGAGGCCCGGCAAGGCAGGCAGCAGGGTCCTTCCCAGGCCTTCCCTTACAGCTCAGAGCTTGGAGCAGCCCCCAGGCCTCCAGGGAGCCTCAGTCATAGCGAATGCAGCCTCCCTTGAGGTGACAGTTAAGGGAGGTTGCTGAGGGTCCCACGCAGGTGGCAGGCCTTCCCAAGGTCCTGGGCCCTTGCCTGGCAAGGCCAAGATCAGAATCAGGCAGAGCTGAGTTCCCCAGCAGGGGTTCTGGGCATTTCTGTTAGAACCTAGAAAGTAGGCTACTGAGTGTTTCAGGGGGCTCATGATCTGACACCCCAAAACAGGCTCTCTGGCCTGGCCCAGATCTCAGTGTCCTGAGGAGGCCTCTCATGGCCCCTCTGGGGCCACTCAGGGGCTGTGAGAGGGGATGGATTCCATCTAGGAACCTCTGCCCTGCCCCAGGCCCTGGTGGAGCCACTGAGGTACTAGGGCAGGCGGCACCCCAGCCCCTGTCTGTGCTTCACGCCCATTCGCTCTTCGTTCACAAACTTGTCTGCATGTGATATGATCACTCTTTTTTAAAAAAATTAATTAATTATTTTTGGCTGCGTCAGATCTTCATTGTTGTGCGCGGGCTTTCTCTAGTTGCGGTGAGCGGGGGCTACTCTTCGTTGCGGTGTGCGGGCTTCTCATTGCGGTGGCTTCTCTTGTTGCGGAGCACGGGCTCTAGAATGCGGGGGCTTCAGTAAATGCGGTGCGCGGACTCAGTAGTTGTGGCTTGTGGGCTCTAGAGCGCAGGCTCAGAAGTTGTGACGCACGGGCTTAGTTGCTCCGCGGCATGTGGGATCTTCCCAGACCAGGGCTCAAACCCGTGTTCCCTGCATGGGCAGGCGGATTCTCAACCACTGCGCCACCAGGGAAGCCCAATATAATCGCTCTTAAGGCGCCACCTAGCAACCAGGTGGGTTAACTTCTGTGACTCATTCATTCATTTGTTTATTCACTCAACAAACAACTACAAACAAAATAGCTCTGGGAAGGTAGTGCTTTGGATCCCTAAAGGGGAGTGGCCTGGCTTCTGCTCTTTCAGGCGCTTGCACCCTGAGACACTCTGGGGAGAGCTGTAGACCACCACCCGAAGGCAGGCCTCTGACTGGGGGGCACAGGGAGCCTCCAGGCCCAGGTTGGCTCTCTGCCGGCCACAAGAGACAGGACAGCATCACTGGAGAAAGCACGGAGGCTGGATGAACACTGCAGCTGAAGAGCAGAGAGACTTTCCTGGCGTGTTGGGTGGACCAGCGAACATGAGACCTCTTTGGACACAGGCTGTGGCATCAAGCCAAGGATTTGTTACGTGGACAGAACCCAGCTGTGTTGGGTCTGGCAGTTTCTTCATCTGGCTCCTTGCTCCAAACTGGAAGGTCTATCTGTGTTGCTCGGGGAGAGGCCGGTTATGGCTGGCGTTGACTGTGGGGCTTTAATAACGAGTGTACCCCTGCTCCAGGGTAGGGGAGACAGCTCGGGGCCAGCCAGCCAGGTCCCTGGAGCCCCTTCCTCTTGCCCTGCCAGATTCCTCAGAGCCCAGTGGATTAGATCAGCGGTTTCTACTTCCCAAAGGCCCAGGCCTCGAATTCTTATCCAGCTCCAGCCTCCCTGGACTCAGGTGGAAGGGGAGCCAGCCTGCGAGGGCTGGGTGCTCAAAGGCCCCAGAGAGGGGCCGGTCAGGCAGGGGAGAAGCCCCCGTTCAGAGGTGGCTTGAGTCCCGGATCCTTGGTGCTGCTCTGCAGAGCCTTCACCCCCGTCCCCGCTTCCAGACCCCTGTTAATCCCTATAGTCACTATCCTAAAGACAAATCTAAAGGTGCAGGGCTTCCCTGGTGGCACAGTGGTTGAGAGTCTGCCTGCCGATGCAGGGGACGTGGGTTCGTGCCCCGGTCTGGGAGGATCCCACATGCCGCGGAGCGGCTGGGCCCATGAGCCATGACCGCTGAGCCTGCGCGTCCGGAGCCTGTGCTCTGCAATGGGAGAGGCCACAACAGTGAGAGGCCCGCGTACCGCAAAAAAATAAAAAAATAAAAAAATAAATAAAGGTGCAAACCTGGGTGCCTGCCCAGCAATGGGCAGGAGGGACAAAGGGGCAGGGAAGCTAGGCCTGCATACAGCCTGAGAGGTCCTGCCTGTCCTGGACCCTGGACCCTGGGTCCTTTCCTTCTCCCTCTGCCCCCGTGTCCCGACAGCTGCTCTTGCTCTAGTGTGGTGGAGCCTGTAGCTGGTGCCCCCAGTGACCGCTCATCCACCCTCTGCCCGCTTCGCTGCTCACCTGGTCTGTGCAAGGTCCCCCGACCCCCATCCCCACCTCTGTGAGTTCACGGAGGGCTGTACAGCAGAGTACCTCCGTGCGATACGAGGCCCTGCCTGGAGGCTTTAGGTTGATTTGTGTGTGTGCAAGAGGGGTCTCCAACGCCCAGCTGCTGGCTCCTGGGCTGCACACACACAGACAGATATGCCCCTCCCCTCAGTGAGCTCCTAGGAGGGATGCGGGGCTCAGTATTCCTTGACTGTGAAATGATTCATGTGGTGGTTTTAAATTCCCTGAGAACACACATCAGGAGCCTGGATTTTAGAACCGACTTGCCTACCTCGTGCTGTGTGACCTTGGGAAAGTCACCTAACCTCTCTGTAGAGTTCTCATTTCCTACTCCGGGAGGAGATTAGTCTGTCTCTGCAGGACCTGTTAAGAGCGAGGCCAGGAGGAGGTCACAGGTTACAGCAGAGTCAGGTCATTCCCAGATTCCTCCGGGGAGGGGAGGAGTGCTATGGCCGCCCCGCCCAGGGTGGGGTGGGATCCTGGTTCTGTCTGCAATCTCCAGATTCCAGCAGACAAGTCTCTCCTGACCTCCCAGAAGCTCTCCTCCAGGAAGGAGGGCAACCACGTCGACTTGGACCCTTCCCCTCTTTCTCTTGAGCCCCTAGCCGCCAAGCCTGCTGGCTTCCCAGCCCCCTCTCTGTGCTCCGATTTAATCCAAGGACAGATGTAGGCTGAGGAGCCTTCAGATGACCTTCTACTTTCCTGACACTGGAGAGGGGCACCGGGGTTGATTTGTGGGCCAGCCATGGTGGTGACACTGGCCCGCACAAAAGCCCATCCAGGGAGGTTTTCTAGACGTGCTGGGATTGCCTGGAGGCCTCCCGAGGAGCAAGGGAGGGAAGGGCCTGAGTGGATTTTGCTGGATCAGGACCCGGGGCTGGGGGTGGGACGGGGTGCCCTCCCTGGAGTAGACAACACCTGGGCTTCTGAGGGTTACAGGGAGAAGGAAATGCTGACCCGCGATACAGCCATTTCAGCCCCTCAAAGTCCTGCCTCTTCTTGGGGTTCCGTTGTTCCGGTTACTAAAATGTACGTGAGAGGGCTTCCCTGGTGGCGCAGTGGTTGAGAATCCGCCTGCCAGTGCAGGGACACGGGTTCGGGCCCTGGTCCGGGAAGATCCCACATGCCGCGGAGCGGCTGGACCCGTGCGCCACGGCTGCTGAGCCTGCGCTCTGGAGCCCGCGTGCCGCGACTGCTGAAGCCTGTGTGCCTACAGCCCGTGCTCCGCAGTGGGGCAGGCCGCCGCGGTGGGAAGCCTGCGCACTGCAATGAAAGAGTGGCCCCCGCTCGCCGCAGCTAGAGGGAGTCCGCGCGCAGCAACGAAGACCCGGAGCAGCCAAAAATAAATAAATAAATAACTTTATTTTAAAAGGCGGGGAGGCGGGTGGGCGGGCGGTGGGGGGCTTCCCTGGTGGCGCAGTGGTTGAGAGTCCGCCTGCCGATGCAGGCGACACCGGTTCGTGCCCCGGTCCGGGAAGATCCCACATGCCGCGGAGCGGCTGGGCCCGTGAGCCATGGCCGCTGAGCCTGCGCGTCCGGAGCCTGTGCTCCGCAACGGGAGAGGCCACAACAGTGAGAGGCCCGCGTACCGAAAAAAAAAAAAAAAAAATTGTACATGAGAGCTTCTGCTCACCCCAGCCGGTGGTTTTCAACCCTGGAGGGGTTGAATCACCTGGTGCCCAGGACTCATGGTACAGACTCTGATTTCATCCGTTGAGAACCTCTGCCTTTAGAGCCTTACTTGTCTCCAAGTGAAGGGTACCTTCTCCATCACACCTCCCCTCCCCCAGTACCTGAAGTTTCTTCCTCCCCCCCAGCTCCTGCCAGGAGGACAGCTTGCTCACCTGGGATGAGTGTTGACACAGCTGGTCTCTCCTGCAGGTGAGGACCTGGCCACCTCAACCAGGTAAGTGAAGTGGCATCTTCTGCTCAGGTGGGCGTAAAGGCTCCTCACACATCTGCCCCTCAGCCTCAAGTTCAAGTCAGACACGTCGGCAGAGTCATGCCCCCTCTGCTCCCCCATCTAGCACTGCCTGGACAGTACCCCGTCCCCCACTCTCCGGAGAAGCACCTGCCTGGTAGGAAGAAATGTGGGTGGCTATGGGCAGCGGCTGCTAGGCAGGGCCAGTTCTGCAGCCAGGCCGGCCTGGGGGGTCCACTTTTCTCCTGGACGGCCTCCAGCCTCGCCGTGACGTCATTCAGTGGCTACTTCTCAGGACCTCCCACTGAGGACCTGTCTGTCACCATCCCCTCCTCTGGCTCCTGCCTTGGCTTCCAGAATGCTCCCTCCCACAATTCTCTTGAGCTCCTCTGTCTCTCCTGCCACTTTCCCCAAAGGCAGGGTCCCCTGGGGCCTGTCCTCAGCCCTGTCCTGGCTCCAACTCTCCCAGGAGTGGCATAGCTTCAAATGCTGTGGGCACCCAGACTCCATCTCCAGCCTGGACCACTCTTCTGAGTTCCAGACCTCCTTAGCCAGCGGCTTCCTGGACCTCTCCCCTGGTGTCCCACAGACACATCCAACCCTTCCACACCCAAGCTGCCCCTCTAGTTTCCCTGTCTCAGAAAGCCTGGCTTTATCCAGCAAATTGCCTCCTCCTTGCCCTGGCCTCCTTCCTGCCCCACACCCCAACCAAGCCCCTACCTCATTTCACCCCATAGGTCTCCATCCGTCTACTTCTTTCCACCTCCCTCCACCAGCCTGGTCCAGGCCAGCATCATTTCTCACCCAGACCCTGCAATAATCTCATCATTGCATTTCCTGCTTCCCTTCTTGTCCCCCTTCAAACGTTTCTCCACATGGCAACCATTGGGAAGTCTGAAGCACAGGAGCCTGGATCTGCACTTCTCTGCCTAACACCTCCCCAAGGGCTCCCCAGTGCCCTTAGACAAAGTCCTCTTTAAGGAGGCTGACCCTTCCTTCATCCCAGCCCTCATCTGCCTTCACCTCCTCCTCCCAACTCCTTCCCCTGTACCGTTCCATTCACATTCCAGTCATTCCATCTCCTTAGAGTTGGGGAGTGATTGACACTTTGGAAACATCGCACTTGCTCTGGAATGCCCTTCCCCACTTTATCCAGTGAACTCCTATTCAGTCCTCAAAACCTCACTCGAGTGCCGCTTCCCCTGGAAAACCTTCCAGGGCCTCCCGTCTGCGTGCAAGAGTGACTTGGACTGTGATGGAGCACATCTGTTCTGGCTTTCAAGATGGCAACTCTTCCTGTTGCCCACGGGAAATTTGGAGCCCTGAGAGGGAACCACAGAGCGTTCAGATGAGGGGAGAGAGATCATCACACAGCCCTTGTGGTAGGCAGCCTGCACTGAGTGGGGCTTATCCGGGGGACTTGTCAGACTTTTGTGGGACACAGCAGGCAGAGCCTGCAGTGAGCTTTGCCCACATGTCTCAGGAGAGAAGTCGGTAAGGGGTCGTCTCAAGTAAAAAGCAGAGGCCCACCCACAAAGGAGCTTTCTGGGGTGACGTACATGTTCTGTATCTTGCTGAGGTTTGGGTTACGTGTTGTGTTCATTTGTCTAAACTCAGTGAGTGTACACTTATGATTTGTGCATGTTGCTCTCTCTATATATTTTATATCAAAAGAAAACACACTTTAAACAAATACTGAAATCTAGTGAACGATATGCACGCTGAAGTATTTAGGGGGAAGTGACTGATGCCTGCAATTTATTTCACAGTGTGTCCTGAAAATCACAAGGGATGGAGAGAGGCGTGACCGAGTGAGAACAGTAATGCGTTAGCGGTAGAGAGCAGGTGGCTGGTAAGCAGGTATTCCCTGTAAAATTCTTGCCACTTTGCAGTATGATTGATTGACATTTAAAAAACAGTTTCTAATAAAATGTTGACTCAAGAAAGCAGAGGTCCAGGGCTGGAGATGGTGCAGGGCAGGAAGAGCCACTCTGCCTTCTTCCAGAAGAGGCAGCCCAGGCTCCCAGGTGGAAATCATCCCAGCTCCTCCCTGAGGGTCCTGGAGATTCTTGGGGTTTATAGTTTGCATTTACACTAATGGCCTAAAGTGAATCTGCTTTATCCCAGAGTGTGAGCCCTGCCACTTTCAACAGATCCCTTGGTGGTCCCCACAAACTCCCGTGTAAAATACTGGGGAGGACTCTACCCGACAGTGCAGTCAAGGCCAGGGGAGTGATGCCCCACGCCATGCCCAGCACCCAGCAGAGGCTCTTTTTACTTATTTTATTTATTTATTTATGGCTGCAGCGCATGGGCTCAGTAGTTGCGGCGCACGGGCTTCAGTAGTTGTGGCTCGCAGGCTCAGTAGTTGTGGCTCGCGGGCTCTAGAGCGCAGGCTCAGTAGTTGTGATGCCCGGGTTTAGTTGCTCCACGGCATGTGGGATCTTCCCGGGCCAGAGACTGAACCCGTGTCCCCTGCATTGGCAGGCGGATTCCCAACCACTGCGTCACCAGGGAAGTCCCCAGAGGTTCTTTTAATGTGGCTTCTTTCTCCTCCAGAGGTGACGGTTACCCAGCAGGATTCTCCATGTCCTTGAGTGCCCCCCCTCTGCATGGTGAACTCCAGGGGGCAGGGGCCGTGGCTGATTTTTCTTTGCATCCCCAGAGCCTGGCACAGTGCCGGCATGTGGTGGGGCTCGGAACTGTTTGCTGGGTGAGGGAATGCTCCCAGTTGTTTCACGTCACCCACCGAAGTCGGCCGGCCTGGGTACTCTGACGGTACGTGAAGCTGAAGGTGATGCCAGCCCCCAGTAGCTGCCAGCGGCGATGCCCTAAAGTTGCTTCCTAGGTGGAGGGAGGGGCGTGTTCGAGCCCAGAGTCCCTCTGTCCTACGTCAGGATGGAGCGATCCAGTCCGGCACTGAGTGATTCGGAGCCTGCCCTCGCCTCTCTGGCGTGATTCCTGCGGCTCCCAACAAGCTCCTTCCGCCCCAGCGGCACAGCTCTAGTCCTGCCCTCTACCTGCGCGCCTTTGCTCGCCCGGTGCGCCCTGCCTGCAATGCCTTCTCCACCTCTCCCTCCTGTCGGAACAGCCTCCTCAGCCCTCTGCCTCCACAGGCCGGGGCGGTGATTGTTTCCTTTAACTTGTCCATCGCCCACTGGCCTTTCTGCTGGCCTAGCCCCAATCAAACAGCATTATTAATTAGTTATGCAGCATGACCAATGACTTCTTTCCAGGTGTCCTACTGATCTCCCAAGGTCTACCTGTATCCACACCCCTATCCCTCCCCTAGGGCTTAGCACCGTGCCCGAGAGGGAGAGAAGACACCCCGGCGAGCTGGTTGCCAGAGACTGAATCTTCAGGGCCGGGTTTCAGTCCCAGGCCCAGAACAGAAGCCATTTTTATGAATGAAGCACCTGAGATTGAAACGCGCCCACACGAAGACAGGGCGATGGTGCCCAGACAGAGAGGAGTGGACGGTAGGAGCCGAGGCTCCTGGTTCTCCTTTCTCCAGAGCCTCACCTCCATCCCCTCCTTGGCCTCAAAGGGGTCTCACATCAGCCCGCTCCGCCATCTCTTCCCGAGCTGCCTTCTGTAAAGTGATCTTTCTATATTTACTTAAACTTCTATTTAAAGAGGAATTCCTCATAATTACTCAGCCGCAGAGCGCTGACACTGTTTGGCTCTGTTTATTTAGTTTCTCCTAGTGATTGGCAAAATGTCCTCAGTGGCTTTAAAGAGCAGATATAGACGAATGACCCGCTGGTCATAAAATAAAGTATGATGTCCTTTTCTGTCCTCATGGGAGATGGCATGTGGAGGGGACGTGAGATGCCTCACCGCCTCATCCCATGAAAATGCTAAACCCAGTCATTTCTGAGGTTGGATCAATGAAGAAGAAGTTTTATAATTTTTGAAAGGCCCCCGTATCATCTGGACATGAATATGTATGGGTACGCAGTGTGTGCTCAGCGCACACGCTATAAACACTTCTCATGTACAGACACAGACATTCACACCCACACACAGCCTCACAAACAGCAAAGGGCAGACATGCCAACAAAGGGATGAAGCAGGGATTAATACATCTATTTTTTCCTCAAAAAAATTTAATTGATATTGGCTTTTAGCCCAGTAGTGGAACTAAAATAGTAAGTTGTTTATGTAGAAATGATTCCCAAGGCGCTTCCCTCTCCTCTCCCTCACCCCTTCCACCGCACTCCGCCACGCAATGACCTTCCTGCTACAGCAACCCAGAGGGAAGAGTGGGCTGGATGTCATGCATCAAACTTTGGCCAGGAGCTGGGGCTCAGAGATGGTTGGCAGCTGGGGGGATCTCGGGGTGAACATTGTGCCGTGTCCTCTCCAGTGAATCCCAGTGAGTTCAAAGCATGCAGGCAGCAGGGACAATTGTCATGCCCCCCAAAAGTGACCCGACCAACCTAACCCACCACAGCGCCACCCCTCGCTTCCCATGAGCCCTCCAGGACTGTCCCACCACAGGCCCTCCAAGACCAGCCTTCTTGGGGGACATCCTATCTCCTGCCTGGTATCTCCCCTCCAGCAGCCTTGAGCTGACCCCTCGGGATTGGGGCAGCCTTCAGAGGTCTCCTCTGCCCGCCTTTCCCTAAGTGCTTTGCAGAGAGCTTTGTGGGGCTGCCTTTCCCTCTGCAGTGAGACTTCCCCTTTGAGGGGGATGGGGCCTGTGCCTTGAGCCCCTGCAGTATCCCCATATCACCTGGCACACAGAGTGGGGACCGGCGTGGTGTCGGTGGGGACAGCACGTGCTTGTGGCCTTACAAGGCACAGCTCAGGAGCCCGAGAGATGTCTGCTGTCGACCAAGGGCCCTTCTTGGAAACGTCCTTTCTCCTGGGCCCAGACCAGGGTCAGTGGGCCTGTCTTTCTGGATCCGCTGCAGCTTCACCTCAAAAGCCAGCAAGCAGAACTGAAAGAGCCTGGCCAGACACAATGCCTGCCCAGTGTGGACTGCGCATCAGCCGAGTAATACGTGACACATCCTCCATTGCTCCTTTGTTCCAAAAATTGTTGACAAGGTGTCCCGAGCCCCAGGCTAGTCTATAGTTTGTGATGATCCAGCTTTCACTTCCTGCTTTTTCCATGGCCTTGCTTCCCAGGAAATCAAGAGGACCATTTCTTTCTTCTTCTTTTTTTTTTTTTTTTTTGTATCCTGCTGCGTGGCTTGTGGAATCTCAGTTCCCTGACCAGAGACTGAACCCAGGCCACAGCAGTGAAAGCCCGGAATCCTAACCACTAGGCCACCAAGGAACTCCCAAGAGCACCATTTCTATAAAAGAGATTAGACAAATAAAGGCAGCGTGAGAAGCCAGGACCTCCCCCATTCCTATAGCTAGCTGTCCTCAGACACAGCTGACAGGGCTCCGCATGTGGGCTCCGCCACCCCTGGGACACTCTGCCCAGCCCGCCAGCCACGCCAGCCAGCTCTGGGCCGTGCACAGCCCCTTTATCACCCGCTTTCCCTAAAGGTCAGCTAAAATGCAAATGTTAATAGAGAGAGCCCCCAAACTGTTTCCAGCGGTTAAACTCCAGCGTGAATTAGTATGATTTCAACAAGCATTGACTGAGCATCCACTGTCTTCCAGGAGCTCTGTTTATGCGTCAGTAAACAAAGCAAGTGGGTCACTGCTCTCATGGAGTTTACAGCCTAGCAGAGGGGTTCCCAGAGTTTAGGTGCATCAGAATCACCTGGGGGACTTGTTAAAACACAGAATGTTGGGTGCCAACACCGGAGTTCCTGGGGTGGACCCTGAGAATTTGCTTATCTAGAAAGTTCCCAGGCGATGCTGATGGTCCAAGAACCACACTCTGAAAACCACTGGTCTAGCAGATCCCCAGAGGAACAGGACCCAGGGCAGTGATTTTTTTTTTTTCATTTGTTGATTTTTTTTCCCATTTGTTGATTTTTGCCTTTTAAAAAAATTTTTGGCTGCGTCACGCGGCTTGCGGGATCTCAGTTCCCTGACCAGAGATTGAACCCGGGCCACGGCAGTGACCGCACTGAATCCTAACTACTAGGCCACCAGGGGAGCTCCCCAGGGCAGTGATTTTTAAGGCAAAAAGACTGGTGGTCCAGAAAAACAAAAGGGTGGCTGAGAAGCCAGCAGCACGTGGCCCGCAGGCTCTCGGCATGTCAGAGCCTTGAGATTTCATCTGAAAAGCCACTGGGCTCGATGAGCTACAAGATTCTTTCTGGGTCTTGTTTTCTGGAGGACGGGTGATCAGCAAGAGAGGGGGAAGTGGGCTTGTGAGCAAGGGTGGGGAGGTGGGGCATAAGATTCTGGAGCCCACTGGGGTTGGGCCGGTGTTGGAGAAGCGGAGACTTTGGGCCTTCCTCGGCCTCCCCAGCTTGTCTCGGCTTCAGCGGCCTCCTCCTGGGCATCCCCCGCCCCCAGCCCCCAGACGCTGCCGTGGTCTGGCTGGGGCCATGGAGACCTGGGAGCCGCCACTGCCCACGACACCTACAGTTTTAGAATCTGGAGAGCAGATGCCTCTCCTTGCTAAGCAACTCATGAAACAAACAGTTTGCTTCAGGGCTTTCTGTTTTGAAGCTGACTTTGTTGTCAGAGTGGAGTGATGTGTGCACAGATAAGCTTCTCAAAGTCATGACATCACAAGAGTAATAAAAAATGCCACTTTGCACTCTGTGTCTTTCACCTCTGAGATGTGTTCTTCAAAATAATCACAGGTCCATTCCCCTTCTGAGCAGCTCCAGGGGCTGGGGGGAAGCAGGGAAGGGGTGCCCGCCGACAGACAGTGGCTCTGCTGACAGCTCTCTGAGGGGCTGGGAGCCAACCACCTTACCTCCCAGACCCTCAGCTTCCCCATCTTAAAAATGGGTCGAGCTTAGGTGGTTTTTATGGTCCCTGCTCGTTCCCACGTATAAACTGGGCATTTAACCAAAGCTTTGTTCAATGGAGTTTTCACTGCAGTGGTGTTTGTTGTAAATGAATTCTACCTGGATACGTATAGGTAAATTTTTTTCTTTTGTTATGGTAAGGGCTCAGAGGTTGCTCCAGGTTTCGGGGGACCCTGAAGCTTCCATACTTTGTTAAGGCATCTCCCTAAGAAAAATAATACAGATTTACTAAACAAAATTAGGCAGGGGCCCCGGCTGTGAGGCGCCCTGAGGCTCAAGCTCCTTAGTTCCAGGGGATCTCCACTCCATGTGGTTCAAGGCCCACTGTTGTCCTGGGCGAATATCAGGGTCCAGAGTAGCGGAGACCCTTGAGATCATCATGCGCTTGAGTCTGCATGTTGCAAACCTGACTGTCTCCCGTGCCCATCCTGTCCTGGCCTGTGTTTTGGCCTTGACACTGCAGTTGCTGGGCAACTGTCTATCCTATAGGAATTCACACTCGCTCTTCCAGGCAGACGGACATTTAATTTCAGACCCAGAGTGCTCAGTGACGTGGGGTGTCAACAGTCTGCGGCCTCACAGAAATAACCTGAAGCACTCAGTCCAAAGTAGCTGGGGGAACTGATACCGCATTTGATCTTACTCCCCGAAAATAGCCTGGTCCAGTTGATGGGGCCACTGTGAGAGTGCCAACGCGGGAGGCTGTCTGTGCTCCCAGCTTCCTCCCTCCCGCCGGGTGTTTTCCTCTCTGTGGCCATCCCCAGGGACCCTCGCAGTGACTCAGGGCCCTGAACATGATGTAACACCTCTGGCCCCCGGGCAGGGTGATGGGGAACGTGTGACAGCCTTGGAATTCCAGATGGGACCCTTAGTGCCAGCTTGCCAGTTCTTGACCAATGTCAGGTGTGGCTGAGAGCTGGGCTCTCGAGCCTACTGGTGGGGCTGGGGAGGACATCCCGGGCCCTGGGCCAGAGCTCCCACTGAGGACAGGCCCAGATCTTGACCCCAAAGGACCGCACATCAGTCCATTCTCTCGAGTAGTGGTTCTCAAACTTGGGCCCACACTGGAATCACCTGGGGAGCTTTAAAAAATATGGATCTGGGCTTCCCTGGTGGCGCAGTGGATAAGAATCTGCCTGCCAATGCAGGGGACATGGGTTCGAGCCCTGGTCTGGGAAGATCCCACATGCCACGGAGCAACTGAGCCTGTGCACCACAACTACCGAGCCTGCACCTAGAGCCTGTGCTCCGCAACAAGAGAAGCCACGACAATGAGAAGCCCGCGCACCGCAATGAAGAGTAGCCCCTGCTTGCTGCAGCTAGAGGAAGCCTGCGCACAGCAACGAAGACACAACACAGCCAAAAATAAACAAAACAAAACAGTCAGATGCTCAAAACTCCATCCTTGGGCTCTGCTCTCTGTCGGCTACAGGAAGGAGATCTGGTGGCCTCAGCCCATCTCAGCTGTCTGCTGACAACTCCTCCGTTCATCCTCCAGCCCAGCCATCTCCCCTAAACTCCAGACTCAAATATCCAACAGCTTCTTTGACCTCTCCATGTGGACCTCCAACGACCTTATCAGACTCAACAGAACAGCATAAACCTCAACTCCTGAGCTCCCCCGAGACTGCTCCCTGAGAGGGTTCCCCAGCTTGGCCAATGGCAACCCTGTCCTTCTGTGACTCACTAACCCCTTGCTGTCATCATGAGTTCTCCTTTCTCAGATCTCACCTCCAATCTGTCAGAAAATCCCATGGACTCTGCTTTCAAAGTATAGTCAGAATCCAACCACTTCTCGTCCCCTCCATTACTGTGGTAATCTCATCTGAAAGTGTCCATTACGCACTGGTGTCCCTGTGTCCGCCTTGTCCCCCTGCAGTCTAATCTCAACACAGCCGATAGAGTAGCCTTTGAAAGTGCAAGCCTCTGCTCAAAACCCCAAACCCTCCAATGGCTTCCCACTTCACCAGAGTAAAACTCAAAGACCTGACAGTCATCTGTTACAGTGATTCTCAAAGCAGGGTCCCCAGACCAGCTGCATCCACACTTGTTAGAAATTCTCAGGCCTGCCCCCGACCTATTGAATCCAAGCCTCCAGGGGTGTGGGAGCAGCAATCTGTTTCACAAGCCCCACCAGCAGATTCGGATGCACACTCAAGTTTGAGAACTACTGGTCTAATAGCGACCTACTTCGTCTGGTCTTACCACCTCCCTCCCCGATCGGTTACTCCATTCCAGCCAAACAGGCCTCCTTGTGGACCCCCAAACAGTGCAGACACACCTCTGCCCCAGGGCCTGTGTCCTGGCTGCCTTCTCTGCTCCCCAACTTCCTTCAAGTCTCCGTTCAAAGTCACTTTCTCAGCTGGGCCTTCCCTTCCCCCCATATTTAAAACTCTATTTTTCATTATAGTATTGATTACCTCCTAATGTTTTGTATAATTTACTTATTTATGATGTTTCTTGTTTAAAGGCTAACCTCTCCCACTAGAATGTCAACTCTGCTTGGGCAGGGATTTGCCTTTTTGTTCACAGAGGCATCTTGAGTACCAATAACGGTGCCTAGCTCAGGGTGTGTTTGTTGAATGAATGAGTGAATGAAAGACAAGCCACATAACCCCAAAGAGCAAAAACTACCATTTACTGAGCACATATTTTGTTCTGATCTTTTTTCAAACATCAGCTTTAATTCTCTCCAAATCCCTGCAAGGTATGTAGCACAATCTTCATTTTATGGATCCAGAACTTGACTCAGAGGACTTCCCTGGTGGCGCAGTGGTTAAGAATCTGCCTGCCAATGCAGGGAACACGGGTTCGAGCCCTGGTCCGGGGAGAGCACACATGCCGCAGAGCAACTAAGCCTGTGCGCCACAACTACTGAGCCTGCGCCCTAGAACCCACAAGCCACAACTACTGAGCCCCCGTGCCACGACTACTGAAGCCCACGTGCCTAGAGCCCGTGCTACACAGCAAGAGAAGCCACCACAACGAGAGGCCCGTGCACCCCAACGAAGAGTAGCCCTTGCTCACCGCAACTAGGGAAAGCCCCCGCGCAGCAACGAAAGCCCACCGCAGCCAAAAATAAATAAATAAATAAATTTATTAAAAAACCCAAACAAAACAGGTTGACTTAAAAAAAAGAAAAAAAGAACTTGACTCAGAGAGGTTAAGCAGTTTGCCAAAAGTTGCCCAGCTAGAGGGGCTGGTGTTTGGTGTCTTTCTGATTTTGAAGCCTCTGCTCTTTCCCTGATACCAGGCAGCTTTCCCAAACACCCTCCCCCCGTGCCCCCCAAAGGCTGATGCAGCCCCCCAGCAGGAGATGACACAGCCTTGCAATGCTGCAGCATGGGTAAACCCACTCTGTCTGGGGAACATACAGTAAAAGATAACACAGGACCTGGCTGACTGGGACCCGTCCATCTGTGGCTCAGAGCGCGAAGAAGGGAATGCCTGGCTCCTCCAAGTCTGCTGGTGACAAGGAGGGGGCTGGGGAGCCAGTGGGCTGGTGTGGCAGCTTTCCCTGGGTTCTCATGCAGTCCTTTAGAGAATGTACCCCTTCACCCAGTCTCTAGGCAACCGCCTTCTGCAGTGGGCGGGAAATGATCCATTAATGATACGTTAGGAAACCCTTACTGAAAATAATTACACCCTCCTCTGAGCAACGTGTCAAAACACGTTGGAGGATAGTTAGTGCAGGCAGAGCCCGGAGGCCAGCCTCTTCCGTCCAGCCCCTTTCCTCCCCCTCGCTCTTCTCAACCTGGCATGTCTTCTGCCCACAGACCCTCTTTCTCTTCTTCTTGAGATTGGCAAAGTGGGGGGCACCCACAAAATCCACACCCCATCTCTTTCATAAACCACACTCTTTAGCTGTCACAAGGCTCAGAGGATGGACGTCATGCTTACAGAAGGTTTGGAATCAGGGCCACCCTGGGAACCCGGGATGGATGTCATTGTAGCTGCCGGCCCCCATCCTGACTCCTGCAGTGGGGTTTGTGGAATCATCAGGGGGCTTAGGGCTCTGGCAGACCCAGGTTTCCATCCCTGTGTGACCTTGAGCCAGGCATTTGACCTCTCTGTACCTCAATTTCCTCATACATAAAACGGCCATAACAACTTTGTAGGGTTGTGATAATTAAAAGACATTTAACTGATGGGCCTTCCTCTGTGTCCTGGAATGTGGCACACCGTAAGGGTTTCATATAGATGCTTGACACTCTTTAGGACAAATGCGACTTAATAGTGAAAGATAAAATACAAAGGACCACTTAGTAAGCAGTGAAGAACTTTGGAAGAGGAGAGAGATCGGGTGGGCTGAAATAATTAGGAAGAGCTGGGCTGGAAGGATGCAGAGGATTTGCAGAGTCAGAGGGACAGGCGGGGAGGCAGGGAGGCGGTTCTGACTGGAAGGAGAGATAAACACTTAGCAACATGCAAGCGTATCCCCTTCCCTTACTTGGCTTCTCCCTCATCAGAATTCAGGCTCCTTGTGGACTGGAGTCTGTCTGTCTGGTTCCCAGTCCTCCCACTGCCTGCCCAGAGCAGTAGATAGTTATTGAACGAAGAAAGGAAAAAGATGAGGTGTGCCAGGCAAGACCCATCACGCAGGATCCCAAAGGCCCAGGAGTTGACTCTGGAGGCAGTGGGAAATGGGACGCATTTTGGTTACAACGGGTATGTGTATAAAAAAGTGCTTCTCTGTACATTCCTTCTAGGGGAAAAGGCATGGTTCCAGCCTTGCAAGGCCATGACAAAATGGTGGGCTGGGGGAACCGTCAGGGGCAGGTAGGGCCAAGGGCAGATGCATCGGGGCGCCTTCCAGGTGAGTGGGGTTCACCTGGCAGAGAGGGCGGAACCGTTCTGGGAAGGGGAGCCCAGAGGCCGAGGACAAGTCCTGCTCAAGCAGTGGGTCTTGGCAAGAGGTTTAGGCAGGGTGGAGACGGCGGGCTTCAGGGAGCCTGGCTGGAGAGCTGGGAACCGCTCAAGGGCTTCATCCAGACGGCACTGGGGCGGTTCAGAAAGGTGCCACCTGGAGGCGGCCTGCCGAGGAGGGCGAGCGGCCTGCTTTCCCAGGGAGGACTACACCCCGGGACCTGTGGGAGTGTTGAGAAAAGCGGCTGTGCCACTGTCCTGCAGAAGGGGCCAGAAGGGGCTCCAAGGTACGGAAAGACTGAGGCGTTGCCCCATTCCTGCCAGTGACCCGCCACCTCACCCTGAATTCCCACCCTTTGCCACCAACAAAATCACCTGCAGCTGACTGCTTTTGCCGGCTCTCTCAAGATATCTTTTTACTTAAAAGTTTTCTTTATTAGTTTTTAGAATATCAAATTATATGTGTTTGCTGAAAAATCATTAAAAAGCACAAAAGTATTGAAATAAGAAATGAATGTCCACCCCATCCCCAGACACTTTCTTCTTTCAATCCCATTCCCTGGAACTAACAGTTCCTTCTCTTTCCTTCTCTCTCTCTCTCTCTCTCTCTCTCTCTCGTACTCATAGTGTTTTTATTCTGTATTATTGTTCAGCTTTGATTTGTTTTGTTTCCACAAATTTGGGCTGACCTTTTATATATTTCTCTATAATTTGCTTTTTCACTCAACAGCACAATATCATGGAAATACCTTGGAACGAATGTAATGCCTGAGGTGCAGAGTGTGAGGGTCTATACTTTCCTGGAACAACCTGTTAATTGATGGGCATTCAGGTTGTCTCTAATTTTTTGCTAATTCAGACAAAGCTGTATAAATATCTTTCCAAAACCATCCTTGTGAGCTTGTACCAGTGCTTTTGTGCAATATTTTTCCACACGTGGAATTGCTGTGTTGAAAGTGAGGTGTATTTAAGCATTGGATCACTGTTGCTAAATTAACTCCCCTCAAAGACGACCTGATTTACTTACAAATGGACAGTGCCTGCTAACTGTTCTCATATCCCTCCCAGCACTGCATGGTATTAATTTTTAAATTTTTTTTCCAAGCTGATAGAAGAAAACTGGACCATTTTATTTTCTTTGGGGAATTTCTTCTCCCCATCTTTTGCCCGTTGGGTTACCTTTTGCTTGTGTATAGATTCAGGACACAAATCCTTTATATTTTACGTCTGATGCAAATATAGATTTTCTCCTGATGTGTCATTTGTCTTTGAACTTTGTTAATGAGGTCTTTTCCCCCCTCTTTCGGTTTCTAAGTAGCCAAAGGATTCCTTTCTGTTTTCTGGGTGTCCCCGCATCCCCTAAATACTACACTTCAGAGTAAAATGATGGGGACTGAGACCTTGTTGGCACAAAAGCCTAGCCTGGAGGCGTTACCCTGGGAGACGTATTTTATCTGGCGGAAGCCTGGGATGGAGGCCTCTGGCTGCCCCTGGAACAGTCCCTCCTGCCCTCAGGAGCCTCCTCCAGGGCTGCAGACTCACTCCTCGGCCGGCCACTGGCCCAGGAGGGAAGGTGAGCAGGAGACAGTTGCCCCCCCGACCTCCAACCCCAGACGCCATCCTACTGGGAGAGGGGAGGGCAGGGAAGCATTGGCTCCAAAGCCCAGAGAGGGGAGATATGATCGTGGGCTCTTCCGGAAAGAGTGGGGCTCGGGCTCCAGTGGCCAGACCGACTGACCCTAGCACAAGTCCAGTGGAGACGCTGGCCTTATGGCTGGGGCCTCTGGAGGGCGCCTCAGGAAAATGCGTCAGCGGAGGTGGCCTCTGGAGCACACGGCTCCACGCACCCACGCTCCCACCACCCAGGCCACCGCGCTCAGTAGTAATGACCACAGCTGCCCTTTAGCTGTTAAACGTTGGGTTTTTTCCCTGTTATAAAAGTACTACACACTACATACAAAAATCACAACCATCCCGGAAGTGAACCGCGTGGAACGTGCCAGCCACTTGGGGGACCCCCTGCCACCCAGGCCTGGAGTCTGTCCAGAGCTGATCAGAGTTTCTCTTCCTTCTTGAGTCTCTTTCCCCAGCAGTTCTGAAAAAGCATCCATGTGATCCTGATCTTCAGCTGTTTTGGCAGAACGCTGCACACAACACTCGCTAACGGTCTAAAAGTCTCATGCTTTTCTGAGGTCGGGCTCCTTTCCCCTGATCTGACTGTTGTGGGTTTCCCCCCTCTCTTTTTAAAAACCTTTCTTATCATGAAACGGGCATAGATAAATGTGTATTTAAGACAAATGTACAGCTGAATAAAGGGTTATAAAGGAAATGTCCACCACCACACAGATCCTGGGAACGTTCCACACCCCAGGAGCCACCCGGCATCCCAGGGCCCCTCCCAGCCACAGCGTCCTCCTTGCCCCACCATCCTGACTTCACCTCATCACTTCCTTGCTTTCCTTTGTATTCGTCCCACCGTGGTTTGGCTTTGCCTCTTTGCGTCTCTCTTTATTTGCTCGGTCAGGCCTGCTGGGCAAGGTCAATGGCCGTGTGTTTTCAGGGAGGGTCGACCGGGCCGACCGGGCCAGCTCCAGACCCCCTTCCCGCATCCCCCTCCCCGCCTCCCCAGGCTCTGCCATTGCCCACACTTCGCCTGCGGAGAGGGCCGCCCTGGCCTCCAGGCTCGCCATCCACAGGTGGGGTTCCTTCTCCACCCCTCACCGCTGCACAAACTCGGGCAGGTTATTAAACGCTGTGAGCTTCAGTATCTTCTCTATAAAGCGAGGGATTGGGAGCACTGGATGTCTTAGTCCCCTGAAAGAGTTTGGCCCAGTTTCTGCCATTTATTGATAGTAAGCAGGACACAAGTGTTGGCTTTTACTCTCGGACCTCCCCGCCTCACTGCCACGGCTACTCCTATTCCCAGGGCTCGGTGTTGCTTTTTTTTTTTTGGCGATACGCGGGCCTCTCACTGTCGTGGCCTCTCCCGTTGAGGAGCACAGGCTCTGGACGCGCAGGCTCGGCGGCCATGGCTCACGGGCCCAGCCGCTCCGCAGCAAGTGGGAACTTCCCAGACTGGGGCACGAACCTGCATCGGCAGGCGGACTCTCAACCACTGCGCCACGAGGGAAGCCCTGGTATTGCTTTTCCCTTCTCTTTGCATGGGAATCTCTTTCTTCTCCATCACGGCCCAATTAAAATGCCTCAGCTTTTATGACACACACTGGCCAGTGACTTGCTCCTCCAGCATTTCTTTCTCACCCTGCATTCCTACATTCTAAAAGGCTAATATAAATCTCTGTCATTTATTGGGCAACTACTTCATGCAAACTCTTTCTGCATGTTATCTGTCATCCTTGAATCATCCAGGAAAAGTCAGTTATAGCTCTGTTTTATAGATGAACAAATTGAGGCTCACAGAGGTTAAGGGGTTTCGCCCAAGGTCACAGAGTTGCTAAGAGATGATGCGGGGGAACAAATCATCAAGGTGCGCACAAGTCACCTAGTACCACTGCCAGCCCTTGCGGTGCCTTTGGGCATTTTAGCAAAGGCGGCTTTTCTTTGGGGCGTACACAGCCCCCAAAGTGGTAAAAGTCATGGAGATGGGGTACGGGGGGGATATGGGTCCCACCCACCCCTGGCATACTTTGATAAGACACAGACAGGAGGGATCCATAGGAATGGCAGGTGCCCTATGCCCCAGAGCTGGTCTGGCCGCGCCTGGGGAAAAGGGGAGGGCCCTGTGGAATGCATGCTCAGAGGCCTCAGAATCTGCCCTGGAGGGCCCAGAACGTTCTATGAACCTTTTGTGTCTTCTGAGCTTTAGCATAGGCAAGACCCTCGGGGGGGGTGTCTTTTTTTTTTTTTTGATTAATTAATTAATTTATTTTGGCTGTGCCGTGTCTTAGTCGAGGCATGCGGGATCTTTGTTGTGGCGCGTGGACTCTTACTTGCGGCATGCGGGATCTAGTTCCCCAACCAGGGATGGAACCTGGGCCCCCTGTATTGGGAGCGTGGAGTCTTACCCACTGGACCACCAGGGAAGTCCCCCTGGGGGATCACCCTGGGGATCTTATTACTCAGTTTGTGGTAGCTGTGGCCACTTTAAAGGCAGCTGCATTTACCCTCTTGACCTCGAGGGACTGTGTAAAGAAGTGGCCAAGGGCTCCAGAGCCAGTCTGGATTCAAGTCCCAGCTCAGTCACGGTCTGCCTGTGCTACCTTGAGCAAGTTACTTCTCTATGCTTCAGTTTTCTTATCTGTAAAATTGTGATTAAAGATTGTACTTACCACCTCTATAGAACTGTGATTAAAGATGCTACCTACCTCATAGGGTTGTTATAAGGATTAAAGGAGTTTACACATGCTCAGCACTGTGTGGGTTTGTGTGTGTGGAGTGCTTACTACCCTTCAACCAATGACCAAGGATCCTGAGGGCTCTGGGAGGCCCCAGTGGGTCCTAGCTATTCCATAGGATATTGCGCCACTGGGCAACATCCATAAGTATACATCCCCCTGGGCCCCAAGGCTTCCCTAGGCCTGGACCTACCCCAAGGCAGGTGCACCCATTTGACCCAGGAGCATAGAGAGAGAAAAGAAGGAACGTGTAGGAAACTAATCCTGGTGTGTGCTGGACCATATGTGAGGTGCTTTGCAAACATTGATTTCATTTGTTTTTCACCACCCGGTGAGATAGGAGGTATCAACCCCCATCTTGTGAAAAAGAGGCTCAGAGAGGTTAAGGAACATGCCCAAGGTCACACAGCACTGGGATTTATTTCAGGCCTATCTGGCTCCAGAGTCTGGGCTTTCCTTCTGCAACTAACTTACTGCCCTAAGGTGGGCAGCCATCTGGTGTGGTTCTGAGGGAATGACTAAGGTGATACCCCTTATTATAAAAAAATTCCCATTTTACAGAAGTAGACATTTCAGAGCCTTAAGAGATGGGGATTCCACTGACTCTCTAGATCATTTCAGGGAATATTGTCATCTTAACAATATTAAGTCTATTAAGCTTCCCAATCCATGAATGTGGGATGCTTTCCATTTATTTCAATCTTTTAAAATTTCATTCAATGTTTTGTATTGATAATTTTCAGAAGATAAGACCTGCATTTCTTCTGTTAAATTTATTCCTAAGTATTTTATTTTTTTGTTTGCGATCGTAAATGGATTTTCCCCCCTTAATTCCATTTTGAATTGCTCATTGCTAGTGTATAGAAATAAGATGGTTTTTGCATATTGATGCTGTACCCTGCCAACTTGTTTACTAATTATAATAACAGTCAGCTCACTGCCCTTGGATGCCTGGCCTGCTCTGGGGTGACTTTGACCAGAGGATGGAAGAGGGGCTGGTAGGGGAAGATCTGGGGTGTATTTGGGGACTATGGGTCACCAGCTCAGAAAGTGCTGATGGGCCTTGCCCCTCCCAGACAGGGAGCAGTGGGGAACAAGAGATGGCGCCTCACTTGCTGATCTTGCACCCAGGGCCACGGGACGCACATGTACACGCACGCCAACTCTGCCCGCAGAGGACACTTGGACTCCAGGCCCATCCCTGGCCCAGGGGTATATCTCAGCCGACTCTCTTCCTCAGTCCACCTCTACCTTTCTCTCCAGTTATAGGGCCCACTGCTTCTTACCTTCTTACCCTCCCTCCCTGTCTCCTAGCTCTTCCTCAGGACTCCCCTGCAACAGGGCGCCCCCCTCCTGTCCTTTAGGGCCACCCCGGGCCCTCTAGCACCCATGGGCAGCATTATGTGCTCAACAAGTGTTCCTCTCTCTGGGTGTACAGACAGAGGCATGTGTATGCTTGGGAGGTGGAGGATGGGTGAGAGGGGTGGAGGGGCAAGAGGCCTGATAGCTGGCCAGGGGCGGGGGTGGAGGGGCTAGGGGAAGGCCTCTCTGGAGCTGGGACCCAGTTCCCCCACTTCCCCAGTGCCCGGGAGAGGCCCCATTCTTCTGGGACGACTCACATGCCCCGCCCTCGCACCTCTGTGCCGCCTGGGCTCCCAGGCCCTGATGAAGATGATGAGATGGAGGAGGTATTTACGGCGCGTCGTCCTGGAAGAGCCTTGTGGCTTCCCAGCAATGACGGCGCTGCTCACGGGAACAGCCTCGGGTGTGCCAGGCAGGTACCAACTCGCAGGAGGGAAAACTGAGGCCCGGGAGGGAGAGGGTTCACCTGAAGATGCCTCCCTGAGGGCCAGAGGGTTTCGGGAAATAGAAGCCGCCTCCCTCCCCTTTCGCCAGACCCATGGGAATTAGGGCAATTTGAACAAAAAAGCCTAGTTAGGGCCTGTCCATTCCTAGGGCGGATCTGGGTGCGAGCCCACCCTGGTCTCCACCCTCCCCTGCCTGCACCCCTGTCCCCATCGTCAGGCACGTGCTGGTAGCCACCCTCTGTGGAGCGCTCCCAGGGTGAAGCCGCTGCTACGTGCCAGACACTACTGGGGAAACCGAGGTAGAGGCTTTGCCCTCACCCGTGGGGAGTCTGAGAGGTGGGGTGAACCAGCAAGGCCAAGAGAGGGGACGGGGGCAAGCGGCTGTGCACAGGGCCCGTGGCAGCCGCTGAACAGAACCCTGAAGGGGCCTGGGCCTGGGGCTTTAAAGGAGGGGTGGGCCTTTTGCACCCCTAGACTCCTGGTGCCCTCTCAGAAGGCCTCGATGGGGCAAGAGGCCTTTGGCCAGTGCTGCTGCCTGCCGCCCCCTGCCAGTGGCCCTGTTCAGGGTGAGGGTGACAGACACAGACATTCCCCCTTTATTTCTAGGGCCACCGTCCACCCAGCTCTGGGTGGCTTTGCAGTTGGGGGATGGTAGTGCCTGGGAATCGTCTGTGTCTCCTTGGCAGTGTTCTGTTGGCCTCTCTCTGGGCCTCTGGGCATCCCGGACAGGCCCCGCCCCTCAAACCCTGCACACATCCGCAGCTGGGGCCCAGGTACCTGCTGGCTGGACTGGCTCTGGCAACGAGGTTTCCCCCTCCCTGCGGCCCTGACTTGGCTCTTCCTACCTGAGCTCAGCTTGCACAGCCAGGAGACAGGGCTCTGGGGGCTTCTGGGCTGGCCACCATCTCCTGGGCCTTGGAAAAATGGCGTTGTCTGCTGAGCCTCCACCGCCCTCTCTACGCGTCATCACTTCTAACCTCCACAGCAGCCTTTGGAGGTGCGCACTTTCATTAAACCCATGTCACGATGAGAGAGTGAGACCTCCTTACCCAAGGTCACAGAGGTCACAGACAGGTAAATGACAGAGCAGGAACTGCTCCCCCACCGCCATGCTCGCTGTGTTCCTGGGCTCCGCCAGCGCCCTCCCCACACTTCTCCGGGCCCTGCGGAGGGGTAGCTGACGGGCTGTGGTCTGGGGGTGAGCTTTCAGTCTGGGGTCTTCTGCAGAGGGAGCTGACATTCCTGTTGTGGCCTCACTGTCTGTTCCATCTCCTCCTCACTGCTCAGGTCACAGGGGTGGAGCACAGCTCAGGCCATGTGTGTAGGGGGGCGAGTGGGAGGGAGACCCTGTCTGCCCAGGATCTGATGCTCAGGGCGAGAGTTGGGGAAGCCAGCCCTGGGTTGGGGTCCTCGGGAAGGGGCCCCTGGCCCCTGGCATCAGGCGTGTACCTGCAAAGGGCCCAGCCTGGCCCAGAGGGGAGCAGGGGCCCCAGGGGCCAGCAGGGGAAGTGTGCTGGGAGTCCTGGGCAGACGCTGGGGGTGTCTGCCACCTAGCCCTGGCCGAGCCTGACAGGCTGGGTGACCTTGGACGAGCCTGCCCTCTCAGGGCCGCAGCCCACGGCTGTGAAGTGTGACCAGCCAGGGTCACCCCCACCTGCCCTCCTGGGTTGCCCCCTGGTCCCAGGACATAAGCCCATGTCTTGGCTGCAGGTGTGCATGTGTGTGTGAGTACGTGTGAGAGTGTGTAAGCATGTGTGATGGGTCTGGGTGTGAATGTGAGTGTGTGTGTGTGTGTGTGTGTGTGTGTGTGTGTGTTCAGAGCCTGTGAGCTCTGAAGTGAGTTAAGACGGCTTCCCGGCATCCTCCCCAAACCAAGCCGCCCCTTTGGCCTAGCCAACCTCCCCACTTGCTGTAAGTGCTGAGGGTAAAGAGCTGGTTCCCAGGCTGCACCCCAGAGTGACCAGCACGACCCGTGAGGGGGCCTGGCAGACAGGAGGCGGGCCAGAACCCAGCAGATTTCACCACCTAGGGAGCCCACCGGGCAGCTCGGGCACTGAATCCTCACCCCCAGCCCCTCCTCAGCCCCCTGAGCAGCTTGGGGGAGGGAGGAGTCCTGTGTAGGCCTAGGGCTGGGGTGCCTTGGGGAAGAGGAAGCAAGCCCCTTTCCCCCCAACCCCATGCCTCCTCTTTGTCCACGGCCGTAGATCATCCCAGCTCCAAATCCAGGGCTCTGGGGTGACCTGCTATGGTTTAGTGTGAAGTCTGATGACCCACAGTACCCCAGGATGACACCTCACCCTGGGCAGCTCTGTTCTCCAAACCCCCTAAATTCCTGAGGGCTCAGCTGGTCTGGGGTTATCCTTCCTGCTTCTGGGCAGGTGGCATCAGAAGCCCCAGTCCTGGCCTCTCTCCATTCCAGACCTGTGTTTCCAGTAGTTTCTACACATGTCGGCGGATGTGTCATCCCCACCAGAAACTCACAGCTCTGAAAGCAGTCTCTTAGTCTTTGCTCGCCCCATAAGCAGCCCGCTGCTCAGCTTCCTGGTCCAGTCACCTGAGGCCGAATCTCACCACCTCCCAGAGAAGGGGGAGCATGGCAGGCAAGGGGAGAACTGCTCTGGGGAGGGGGGGGCTCGGTCAAGCCCCTGGGGTCCCCTACGACCCTGGACGCAGGGCTACATCTTGGAGCCTCAGCTTCCCCCGTGAGCTGTGGCCTGTTTCAGGCAGTTGGGGGATGGATGATGTGATACGAGGTGCACGATGTCAAGGAGCTGGGGGTCCTGCACTGCCATCCACCCTCCATTTTCCATCTGCGCCCCTGTGGCCATCAGCGCGTGGGTCTAACTGCCTTCACAAGGATGCCTCCAACCCTTCGGCACTGCCTCCAAAAGGGCCCTTGGGTTGCCCTTGGGCAACCCTGAACTTTGCCAAGCCACGCCCGGCTCAGAACCCTTGAGGGCTGATGTCACCTACCCCGGTGTCCGGTGCTGCCCACACCAGCCATCCTTCCACCCTGACCCCGGCGTTTCCCTACAACACCCCACTCCCCCGGGGGACAGCCTTAGTCTTTCCCCAGCCCCCGTCTTGGTGCACGCAGTCCCTCTTGCCTTGCTATTCTCTCCCACCCTCTCACGGGGGTCTCCAGGCCCCTGGCTTCTCTGTCAGGTGGGAAGGTCTGGAGAGGTGAAGGGGGCTTGAAGCCCAGAAGGAGATGCAGCACGAACAGGGAGCCTCCTACCTGTCTGAGTCTCCAGGTCGGGTGAATGAGCTCCCAGAAACCAGAGCTCAGCTGCCCTGCCCCGGGGAGGGGCGGGACCCTGCAGGACACGACCCATGACCTCACCTCTCCTGGCTCCCGGCAGCAGCCCTGCCCACCTCTGGAGAATTCCATGACTCAGGTAAGAGGGGCGGGGCCCTGCCAAAGTCTCAGAGCCAAGGGAACGCCGCCCTGCCACCTGGCCACCTCTGCTGTGTCTATAGAGGTGCGTGGCCAGGACCAGAGGACACTGCCTTCCCCGCTTAGCCAAGGGACCAGCCTCACCGGGAGGCAATGAGGGGAAGTGATGGGGCCCAGAGGGGAGTTTGCGTGATCTGTGGGGGTGGGGAGTTGGAAGCTGGAAGCTCCTACCTGGCTCAGCCTGCAGGGTGGGGAACTTAGGGAGCAGCTTCTTGCAGGCAGGGCTAGCGGGCTGGGGGCCAGGCCTGGGCCTCAAGGGCTTCCTTTAGCATACAGGAGGTTACACTCAGGGCAGCCAGGTACGTCTGCATGGGTTGTGCACTGCTTAACTCTAGGAAGCACCCCCCACACAGACGTTGACGTTGATACGATGGCTGGCCAATGTGTGACGGCTCCATTCTCTCTCTCTCTCTCTCTCTCTCTCTCTCTCTCACACACACACACACACACACACACACATGCACACTTTGTTGAGTGATTTCACATCAATGTCCTGATGTGTGCGCATTTCTTTTTGCCCTGTTTAAAAATGGCTGCAGCAAAATAACGGTGATTGTGGCCTGGGGCTCCGGTAACTGGGGGAGGGGGTTTAAAATGGAAGAGCTGAATTGCCTTTCTTCTGAAACCGCTTTTCTAAGCCTGTTCCATGTTCCCCAAAGTCAGAATTACCATCCCCTAACTGAGACCCCAGGGACCAGGCCTGGGGCCTCCACCCTCCTTTCAGCCCGGGCGTCGGTGGAGTGGAGCCACTTTCCGTTCTCAGGACCTGCCTCTTGCTTTCGTGTTGGCCGGGCCCTTCCTCATGGTGTCTCCCATGCAGACTTTTTTTTTTTTTTTTTTTGCGGTACGCGGGCCTCTCACTGCTGTGGCCTCTCCCGTTGCGGAGCACAGGCCTCCGGACGCGCAGGCTCCGCGGCCATGGCTCACGGGCCCAGCCGCTCCGCGGCATGTGGGATCTTCCCGGACCGGGGCATGAACCTGCGTCCCCTGCATCGGCAGGCGGACTCTCAGCCACTGCGCCACCAGGGAAGCCCCGAGATAGGATCTTTAAAAGAGGTGCTTAAGGTAAAATGAGGTCATTAGTGTGGGCTCTCATCCAATAAGACTGGTGTCCTTAAAGGAAGAGATTAGGACATAGACACAGAGGCAAGACCGTGGGAGGACACAGCGAGAAGGCTGCCATCTCCAACCCAAGGGGAGAAGCCTCAGGAGAAATCAACCCAGCCGACACCTTGATCCTGTTCTTCTAGCTTCCAGAACTGGGAGAAATAAATGTCTGTGGTTTAAACCCCCCACTCTGGGATACTTATTAAGCAGCCCGAGCAGACTAAGACATCTGGGTTCCAAATCGAGACAGGAGAAGGGGCGTATGAGTGTTGGGGGGCAGGCAGTGGCTTCGGATCAGGCCGACTTCACACCCAGACCCTGCACGGGAGGCCTCCAGGGCTGCCCATAGCCCCCTCTGCTGGCTCTGAAGCGCCACCCTGCTCTCCCCAGTTCCTGAAGGCTCAGCTCCTTCGAAACACACGGTGAACGTGGAAGTGAACCTGGACATTCTTTAGAAAACACCCCCAGCCCACCCATCTCCCAAGATGCTGTGGCCGCAGTAGCTTCCAAAGGTGCCCAGACACGCGTGTGCAAGACCCACACACACACGTGCCCACATGCTTACACACAGGTCAATCTGTCATCTATTAAGATTCCAGTTTTACAAACTTGTTTTAAAATTGCCCAGAGGACATGGAAAATAGCCCTGCTTTGAAGATGTGTGCATTTTGGAACGGCCGTCCCAGCTGGCGTCTGGTTTCCTGGTCTCTGGACTGAGGGGCGCGACTGGGTCTGGGCCCCTGCTCTCCCGTCTGGACTGAGGGTGAGCTGGTCTAGGGGGTGTTTTCACCGCCTGGACACCCCCTGTTCTACCAGTGCCAGTGCCACCCTGCGTGGGCGGTTGTGCAGGCCTCAGGCTGGCAGGGTGCAGGGGTTACTGAGGCCCAGTCCTGGGAGGGCCGGGGGCCAGTGCAGCCAGGGGCTGGGTGAAACGTCCCCGCACAGGACTCTCCTTCCAAGGGTGTCCCTGCCCCACACACTCGGAGCCCTGCTGGTTGGCCGGCCTTGGCAGACAAACGCTTTCCCAGTAGACGGCAGGCCCTTCAGCCTTCTCCAGCCGCAGTCACCCAGCGTCCCTCACTCCACAGCCCCCTGCCTTCAACCCTTCCCCTGCGTGCTGTCCCTCCTCTGAGGCCAGTTCTCCCCACAATCCACGGGGCAGAAGAGGAGCCGGGAACGGACAGGGAGGCGGAGTCAGGAACAAGGGCTCTGCGCATTCCCTGTCCCTCAGTCTCCCCTCTGTAGAACGGGGACAACCTCAGGAGGTCTGCGCTGAGGGGGGAACGGGGGCTATGGTGGCCCAGAGGGGAGGTTGGCTCACCGAGGCTCGGAGGAAGCTGCCACCTGGCAGGGGCACGGCCCCCTGGAACACTGCCTGGGGTGGCAGGGCCGTGGTGGAGCTGTGGAAGCCCAGGAAGGGAGGGATACAAGTTGGTCTGGTCCAGGGTGACTTCCTGGAGGAGGCTGGATTCAAATGGGGCCAGTGGGGTGAGGCCTCCGCAGAGGCAGCCAGGACATATGCTCTGCCCTGGCCACGTTCAGAGCTGCTTCTGCTCCCTCCACCCCTATCCACGGTCCCCCCAAGGCCCACTGTGCCAGGCTCTGGGCAGAGCTTTCTGGGGCTTAGGTTCTCCTCCCTCCCCACCCCATCTCTTCAACACACACTTGGGGAAACTCCTCCTATGGGGCTGTCATCCAGGTGAATTCAGTTCCCAACCAACATGGCTGGCAGCCTGCCCGGGGCCACCCGTTGAGCTCCCATTCCACAGGCCTCTCACCCCTAGCGTTCCTGCAGCCCTACCCTCGGCAGGCTTGTCATCCTTGTTACAGACTGGGCAAACAGGCTGCACAGATGCCCACCAGGTAGCCAGGCCAGCTGCTCTGAAGCCAGGTGTTTTCAAGTGGAGCCGGGGGACCGCCCTGGTCTCTGCCCCAGAAATAGTGGCCCTGAGGTGGGGCTGTGTGTGTTGCAGTCAACTTCGCCTTTTGGAGCCCGTGGGCCCCAGGCTCCTGCCACGTCCCCTTGGTCCCAGGTGTGTTTAGTCACTGCTCCTGCCCCCAGATGCTCACTGGGGGCCTTACAGATGTCAGCAGGGCGACGGGGTGCTCCTACAAGTGCTGCCCGGAAGAGCTTCATAGTAAGGGGCCCCGACCGGGACTCCGTGGGCATGGGGGATGGGTGTCGTCTAGCCACTGGGCGGGGCTGCTGGCAAAGATAACTTTGAGCCTGGCCTTAAAGGGAGACAGGGAGACAGGAAGACAGGAGAGGAGGGGGGTCCAGGGAGAGGGTGTGGGCGGAGGCAGTGGGATTGAAGCTACAACATCTCCCTGCCCAGCCCTGGCCCCCAGGGGGTTAATAAAGTAAAGCCAGGGCTCCTTTGGGGCCACTGGCTCTGAATCCCCCCATGGCTTGGGGTGTGGGCAGTGCCGAGGTCTGCATGATGAGGTTGGGAGACTGGAGACCCCTCCCAGGCTGGGGCCTCCTCTACGTGAATCCTCAGAAGGTTCTTGAGTTCCCCAGCCTGGCCGGGTTGGGCCCCCTCAGGAGCCAGGCTGGGCTGGGCTGGAGGGGTTGTGCTGTGGCAAGGACAGATGTTTCCAGTTTGAGGGCTCGGTTGTCATAAATTGTTTGTTCCCCACCAAACCCTGTTTCCTATTAAGCCGACTCTGGGGGATGGAGGAACCGCCATTCGTCCGCGTAGCCTGTGTGCGGGAGCCCTGGTGAGGAAGTGGCTATGTGTTCATCCACCCAGCACACCTCCTGGGCTTCCACAATCCCTTGCCCTGGGAACTGTCCCCTGGCTCTCAGGCGGCCTCATCCAACTGTAGGATCCAAGAGCTGGGACACAGGAGACTTCTGGAGGGGGGTTCTCTGCCTTTCCCCTCTGCCCTTGATCATAGTCTACACTGTTGGGTAACTGTCCACCCTTGCCTTCCTCTTCCTTCTTCCTAAAAGAGCCTGATTTACATTCTGGTATTCTCTCCCCTTCATACAGCTGATCCATCCAGGTTCCAGATCCTGATTCGTTTGCCGTGATGGTGGAACTCTCTCCTTGCCAACGATGCTTTAGGAATGGATGTGGGAAGCAGTCCTGGGCATGGAAATGTGAGGGGACCTCTGGGAGAGGAACCCCACTCCCAAGCTGTGCCCTAGATGAGATCATGCCGTGATGCAACATCAGGAACTGCTGCAGCCCTCTGTGACTATGAGCTGAGCCAGTCAGAGGGGGTCAAAGCTACAGATGGGCAGAGTTTGGGTCCTTAAGATGGCATTGGGTGCTGCATTAGCCCTCTCTGGGACTTCCTATTATGTGAAATTATACTGGCTATTATTTTTTCCCCCTAAACTATAGTTTTTAGCATTTGTTCTGTTTCCTTGACTTAAAAAAAAATTAATTAATTTTTGGCCGAGTTGGGTCTTCGTTGCTTCATGCGGGCTTTCTCTAGTTGCCGCCAGCGGGGACTACTCTTCCTTGCGGTGCACAGGCTTCTCATTGTGGTGGCTTCTCTTGTTGCAGAGCACAGGCTCTAGGCGTGCGGGCTTCAGTAGTTGTGGCACGTGGGCTTCAGTAGTTGTGGCTCACGGGCTCTAGAGTGCAGGCTCAGCAGTTGTGGCGCACGGGCTTAGTTGCTCCGCAGCATGTGGGATATTTCCCAACCAGGGATCGAACCTGTGTCCCCTAGCACTGGCAGGTGGACTCTCAACCACTGTGCCACCAGGGAAGTCCCCTAGCTCTTATTTACTGAGTGCCTATCATGTTCTAGAAACTGTCCTAAATGCTGGCATATTCAACAAATATTCCTTGAGGTCCGGTACTGTTACGGGTGGGGTACAGACACACAGAAATCAGACATAAACCCCTGACTTAGAGAATTTACATTCTCCATGCTTTAAGTATTGTCTCACTTAAGACTCAAACAACAGTGTGAGGTAAAGTGACAGATGCCACAGTGTGGCTCATGTAGCACACTCCCACCCCTGTGGACTGGGCTTTCCTGACACAGGCTGGAGAGCAAAAATGCTTCACTTTCTAGGCTCCCCTGCAGCTGGGGTTCTGCATGCACCCAGCTTTCCCAAAGCTCTCCGGCTGAGACTTGGAAAGTGAGAGTGAACATCGGGTGGTGGCAGGTGCATGGGCATTTGGGCTTGGTTCCTCTTGGGCAGCTGTGGGCAGAGTTTAGTGGCTGGTCTCTTAGCTGTGTGGATGGGTGCTGAGTGCTGGGTGAGGCCGCAGCCAAGCTGCCTCTCAGTCCTGGGGAGCAACTGGCCATTTCTCCTGGCTGTGTAGCATGTAAGCTTAGTTCCCCAGCCCAGCCCAGAATTTGGTAGCTACCTAGTATCCAGAAATAAATCTTTTTCTGCCTAGATTAGCTCACGTAGACTACAGGATTGCTGCAAATAACATCACCTAAAATGTGCCATTGAGTTTGAGGAGGTGGTTGGGTGGTAGATGGTTAAGAATCCACCCATTGTGGCTGAAAATCCAGCATCCCCTGTTACGCAGTAGGAAAGTATTAGGCCAAGCTGCTTCCTCTCGTGCTTAGGAAGGAGGGCTACGGCCAGGCACGGAGCTTGGGGCAGGGACAGGGTGACTTTGGGCTTATTTTCTTTGAGGAGAGTGTGTGGTGCTCTTTGTGGGGAAACGAGACTGTATGCGGATGTTGGATAAGGGAAGGTAGAGACCGGCAGGTGGAACCCTCCTTTACTCCCTTTGCAGCTGCAATAGCAATGTTGAGCCTTCCAGCCCATGAATCTAATATGCTTCTACTTATTTAGGGCTTTAATTTCACTTTTTTTTTTTATTTTTTAGATTGATCTCTGGGAACTTAATGGATTTTTCAAATGCTACTGTAAATGGTACACTTAAAAATTTTCATTTTCTAATTGTTGCTGGCATATAGAAATACAAGTGATTTTTGTATATGACCTGGCATCCAGACCTTGCTCATTCTGCTAGTTTATTGGTAGATTCTTTTAGATTATCTGAAGTAATCATGTCATCTGCACAGGATGACAGTTTTTCTTTCCGTCTAATCCAATCTTACCTTTTTTCTTTTTTAAAAAAACACTAGGCTAAGACCTCAGGTACTATTTCCCCCCAACACACAGTGAAATTGAAAGAATTGTACAGTGGACACCTGTATACCCACCATCTAGATTCTACCATTCTAGATTTTACGAAGCTTACCAAACTAGTTTTATCACACATCTCTCCATCCTTCTATTCATCCATCAATCCATTCTTTTCCCCTTTTTGTGATGCACTTCAAAGTAGCTGCAGACATCAGTATACTTTCCCCTAGTACTTTGGCATGTATATCATTACCTAGTACCATTTTGAATAGAGGTGTTAATGGACATCATTTTCTTGCTCCCAATCTTAGGAGGAAAGTTTTTGATATTTTAAGTATGATATGTTTGCTGTAGGTTTTTTGTAGCTATCTTTATCAAATGGACATTTCCTTATTTTTCTAGTTTGCTTAAACACATCACCCAATGATTTTTTAATTTTATCAAAAAATTTTGGACACACCTATTATCATTTACTTTTTTTTTTTGCGGTACGCGGGCCTCTCACTGTTGTGGCCTCTCCCGTTGTGGAGCACAGCCTCTGGATGCACAGGCTCAGCGGCCGTGGCTCACGGGCCCAGCCACTCCGCGGCATGTGGGATCTTCCCGGACAGGGGCACGAACCGGTGTCCACTGCATCGGCAGGCGGACTCTCAACCACTGTGCCACCAGGGAAGCCCTCTTTCTTTATTCTGGTAATGTGAATGACTCATTGATTTTTGAATGATAAGTCCAATTTAATCTTTTATATATTGCTAGTTTCTATTTGCTAATGTTCTGTTTAGACCTTTCGCATCTACAATAACGAGAAAGACTGGCCTGCAATTTTAGTTTCTTATACTGTTTCTGTCCGATTTTTGACATCTAAGTTTATGCTGGTCTCATAAAATCAATTTGGAGGTTTTCTATTTTCTGGAAGGGTTTGTGTAAGATTGGCATTATTTCTTTCTTAGATGTTTGGTTGAATTCACTAGTGAAGCCATCTGGGCCTGTCGATTTCCTTGTGAGGAGATTTTAAATTATGTATTCAATTTAGGCAATAGATATAGGATGATTCCAACTTTCAAGACCTTCTGATGTCAGTTTTAGAAAGCTATTTTTTTAAAAACAGAAGTTTGTTCATTTAATCCAAAGCTTTATTGAGACATAATTGACATGCAAAACTGCATATATGTAAAGTGCACAATTTGATTAGTTATGACATATGTATACACTCCTGAAACATCACTCCATCTAGAGTTAGAATTTATTAGTATCTATAACATCCTCTTACATATTTTTAACGCCTGCCTCATCTGAACGAGTTCGCCCATTTTCACTTCTGATACCGGCTCTTCCTCTGTCCCGCTCCCACTCTCCCACCCGTTCTCCTTCCTTCTTGATCAGTCTTGTTACAGGGTTGCCAATCCTTTTAAAGAACCAACTTTTCACTTTCTTGATTCCCTTTATCGTATATTTGTGTTCTATATTTTGGCTTTTATTTACGGGTTTGTTTTTTTAAATTTAATTTCTAGGTGGTTGCTCAGATAATTGATTTTCAGCCTTTCTTCTAGTCGAACATATGCAGTTAAAGGTATAAATTTATAAGCACAGTTTCAGTTGCAACTCACAATTTTTCTTCTCCTTAAGTTTCAATATGTAGTATTTTCATTATTCAGTTTGAAATAATTCAAATTATCTTTATGATTTCTTCGACAGATGGGTTATTTAGAAATCTATTTAACTTCCAAATATATGAGGATTATTACATTATGTTTTTATAATTGATTTCCACCTTAACTGCATTGTGGGCAAAGAACATATTTCATTGGAATTAACTCTCTTAAAGTTTGTTGAGACTTGTTTTATAGCTCAGCATACAAATTTTGGCACATGTGCCATTTGTGTTTGAAAAGGAAGCTGTTGCATGTATCTCTTTGGCCAAGTTTTCTAACTGCATTGTTTAAATTTTCTATAACTTGATTTTTGTATGCTTGTTTTTACTATTACTGAAATAGATGTGTTAAAATCTCACTATGATTGCATATTTGCCAAAATTTCCTAGTTCTATCAACTTTTAATTTTGCAATTGTATCACTAAGTGCATAAAATTTAGAATTACTACCTCTTTCTGGTAATTGAATTGACTGTTTTTATTTCTAATAAAGTTTTTGCCTTAAAGTTTGCTGTAATATTAATATATCTACACCAGTTTCCTATAGTTGCTGTTTGCTGGGTGTATATTTCTCCATCCTTTTCTTTCAAAATTCGTATTTTTTAATTAAATTTTTTATAGATTTCATTTAAAAACATTTTTATTTTATTATTTATTTTTGACTGCATTGGGTCTTCATTGCTACATGCGGGCTTTCTCTAGTTGCAGCGAGCAGGGGCTACTCTTTGTTGTGGTGCGCGGGCTTCTCATTGTGGTGGCTTCTCTTGTTGTGGGGCACGGGCTCTAGGCGTGTGGGCTTCAGTAGTTGTGGCACGTGGGCTCAGTAGTTGTGGCTTGTGGGCTCTAGAGCGCAGGCTCAGTAGTTGGGCGCGCAGGCTGAGTTGCTCCGCAGCATGTGGGATCTCCCCGGACCAGGGCTCAAACCAGTGTCCCCTGCACTGGCAGGCAGACTCTTAAACACCGTGTCACCAGGGAAGTCCTCAAAATTCATATGTTTTAAAAGTGTCTCTTGTAAACAGCATATAGTTGTTTTTATTTTCATTTTTTACTGTTAAATTCTTTTCTTCTAAGTTTTATTGAGATGTAATTGACATACAGCACTGTACAAGTTTGAAGTGTACAGAATTATTTGACTTACATATATCATGAAATGATTACCACAGTAAGTTTAGTGATCACCCATCATCTCATATAGATACAAAATTAAAGAAATAGAAAAAAAAGTTTTTCCTTGTGATGAGAACTCTTAGGATGTATTCTTTTAACAATGTTCATATATAACTTACAGCAGTATTAAATTATATTTATCATGTTGTACATCACATCCCTAGATCTTATAACTACTATGGTAGTTCTTTTTAAATCAAGCCTGACAATCTTTGTCAACACTTGAGTGTTAGTTAGCCCATTTACATTTAATGTAATAATGGATTTATCATGTATATCTTACAACCTGCTTTCTATTTGTACCACCTGTTCTTTTTTTCTTCCCTCCTTTTGCAGCTCTTAAACCTGTTCATTGAATTATTCCATATTCCCTCATTGGCTTGAAAGTTATACACCTTTTAACTAATATTTATTACAATACACATCCTAGACTTATCAAAGTCTAACATTAAATTGGATTTTTAAAAACTCCCTTCTTGGATGATGCAAGGGGCTTAGAATACTTAAACCCTATTAAAGCCCTCCCCACCTATATACCTTTACTTGAACACATTTCAATATATATTTAAACTTCACAAGACATAATTATTTTTATGTAGTTAGTATTTATGTTGACCTGTACATTTCTCATTTTCATTGCTCTTCAATCTTTCCTGAAGCTCTATCCTTACATTTGGGATCATTTTCCTTCTGCCTTTAGAATACTTTTAATTTTCCTTTAGGGTATGTGTGCTGATGAATTCTTCCAGATGTTTGTGTAAAAATGTCTTTATTTCTTCTGCATCTTTGCAGGATATTTTCCCCAATTAGAAAATTCTACATTGGCAGTCATTTTCTTTCAGCACTTCAAAGGCTCTTCCTGCTGAGAAGTTAGCTGTCAGTTTAATTGTTGCTCCTTTGATGGTAATCCCTCTCCCACCCATGCCTCACCCTTCAGTAGCTTTACAATTTTTCCTTTTCTTTGGTTTTCAACAGTTTTACTGTGATGTGTCTAGGTGTGGATTGTGTTTTATTTATCCCATTTGTGATTTGTTGGGGCTTCTTGAATTTATGGTTTGATATCTTTTATGAGTTTTGGAAAAGTTCTCAGCCAATATTTATTTAACTATCCCACTCTTTTACGCTTTTGATATCCTCACTGTATCCTTCATGTCTCTTAACATTCTATTTGCTATCTTTTAAAAATTTATTTATTTTTGGCTGCAGTGGGTCTTTGTTGCTGCACGTGGGCTTTCTCTAGTTGCGGCGAGTGGTGGCTTCTCTTGTTGCGGACCACGGGCTCTAGGCGCGCAGGCTTCAGTAGTTGTGGCACGCGGGCTCAGTAATTGTGGCTCACAGACTCAGTAGTTGTGGGTCACGGGCTCTATAGTGCAGGCTCAGTAGTTGTGGTGCATGGGCTTAGTTGCTCTGCGGCATGTGGGATCTTCCCAGACCTGGGCTCGAACCCGTGTCCCCTGCATTGGCAGGTGGATTCTTAACCACTGCACCACCAGGGAAGCCCTATCTTTTTGATTCTGGTTTTGCTCTGACTTTTCACCTTACTCAAGTTATAGAATTGCAAGTTTTCTAATTGTGTTGTTTAAATTTTCTGTAATTTGATTTTCTATAACTTTGACTTTTCACCTCTTCTTGAGCCCATCCACTGAATTATTCTGAATTTTTGTTATATTTTTCAGTTCTAGAGTTCCCATTTGGTCCCTTTTATTGTTTCTAATTCTCTGCAATTCTTGGGCACACGCTTTTTTTTTTGTAACACAGAAAGCATAGGTGTTTCAAATTCTGTGAGACATCTGGAGATACTGTGGGTTTCTTTTTTTTTTTTCCCCCTCTGGTTTTAATTCATGTAATTTATATTATGTGGTCTTCTCATATATCTGGATATTTGATTGTAACAGAAATAATTTGAGACCTTGGGTTATGCTCCTGTCTTAAGTCAGCTTGGGCTGTTATAACAAAATACCATAGACTGGGTGGCTTAAACAAGAGACACTGATTTCTCAGTTCTGAAAAGTATGAAAAGGCTGGAAAGTCCAAGATAAAGGTGCTGATTACATTCCTGGTGAGGGATTTCCTCCTGGCTTATAAACAGTGGTCTCTTTGCTGTGTCTCCACATGTTGGAGAGAAAGATCTCTCTCATGTCTCTCCTTATAAGGGCACTAATCTCATCATGGGGCTCCACCATCATGACCTCCTCTAAACCTAATTACTTCCCAAAGGCTCTACCTACTCATACCATCACACTGGGGGTTAGGGCTCAATATGTGAAATTTGGAGGATACATTCAGTCCGTAACAGTTCATGTTTTCCAGAGAGAACATACATTTGCTAAGCACCGGGGGCACTAGTAATCTGGTTTCACCTCAATCCACATGCGGTGACTGAGGTGATTTAGAAGTTGGGTCACAGTATCTATGAAAGATAGTCTGCTGATAGTAATGGAGCATGAGGTAATCCAAACCAACCCTCCTTAGCTAAGGGGAACTTGGAAATCTGGCCGAAACATTATAAAATTTTGCTGCAGTCAGCCCAGAGCCAACAGAATGGTGAAGCATTACCTGGTTAGTCACATGAGACTGCTTTCCTTCTGGAGGGGAGCTTCTGCTACTTCCAGGAGCTGTGTCTGAATAACTGGCACTTTTGATAGCCTTGTGAAGTCAGGACGGTAGGGGTTGCCATACATGACCTGACCAAGTGGATGGGGAGCTCCTGATGAATCTCCCTGGCTTTGGGTGGGAGATCCCAAATGGACGTACCCTAATGAGATCAAATTTTATGCTCTGAATTCTTAAAAAATAAAAATGCATTATTTGCTGTGGCCTGTGCTATAATCCATTCCTCAGCTGTGTCATATTCATAGGAAGCATGGCTCTTTGTCAGAGACTAGAAGCTCCTTGACTCTTGGAAGCGACGTAGGACACTGGAATAGCCCTGAATTTGGTGTCCGTATGCCCAGGGATCAGCCCCTAATATCAAATGGCAGCTACTGAAACTGCAGGCATAGTGCTTAGGAGGAGATTAACAGACCAAAGGGTTGACCTTGCAAACTCAAGCTTATAAAGTATCAGAGAGTACCACAACTCTAATTTATGGCTCTGGAAAGCAGTGACTCAGTTATGCAGAGAGCCATCACGTCTAATGCAAAACCCTGGCTCCACAGAACCTACAGGACAGTATGTTGTCTAAAGAATGATATATTAAGAAATTTAGGGCCTAAAAGCACCCCCCACTAAACGTTCCTCTTGGGGGTACCCTGAACAAGCTGGAGGAAGCTGCTGAGTGTTCTGATTGACACTGGTCCTAGGTTCTTTCCTCTCTCCGTCTTCTTTTACAGTTCCTGCAGTTTCCTTCCGAAGGAGAGGACTGTGTGTGCAGTGTACTTTCTGTGCTTCGGGGACCTTCTTTTCTTTCCTTTCTCTGTCTTTGTCCTTGAGCTGCTCCACAGCCTTGTTTCCATCTGCACTGTTGAATGGTGGCCATCCTGTGATGCCAACCTTGCGAGGCTGTTGTTTACAGATCCTATGACACCAGCCTCAGTGGGTGATGTGGGAACCAGAGTTATGATTCTGAAGCTTTTTTGCACAGTGCCTTGAACTCTAGATAGGAAAGGTGCTACTGAACGGGGCACATTCTTTTAAAAATAAATATTATGACAGAACCCTTTGTTGAAGAGATGACACATTGCAGTAACAGCTCTGTATCTTGGGTAAAATCAGATGTTAATTTACAATCAAACACATGATGGTCTTGTATTGCCTCATTCTACACATTTTTACTTTGTGGAAAACCAAACAATTTTGAAGCAAATTAATGCAAGCATAATTCAAGCTTATCATTTAAATTTATTGTCATGTAATAAATCTTCCACAAAAATAAAGAGGAGACTCCTGGCGGATTTGCAGAGTGGAAGCAGTGATGCAGTGGTGTCTGGGAGTGTGTACTCACACACTTCCTCCGAGGCTGTAGCCCCAGCTCAGCTTTTAGGCCAGCGAGCACTTCTACTGTGTGCGTAATTAAAAGTGGCGGGGAGGGAGGGAGAGGACACTGCCAGAGAACGGGGCTTTGGGGGCACCTGGTGAGCCAGGTGGCCTGGGGAAGAGACTGCAGGACTCCCTCGATCAAGGCTTCCTTGGCAGTTTGCGCTCGACGACCGAGTTCTGGGGGACCATATCTCCTCCTGTCACAAGAACTGACAGTCCTGCAGCCCAGTGACTGCCCCATGGCACTTCCCAGTCCTCAGCCTCCTGGGTTAGTTCTGGGGTCCTACCAGGGGTTCAGCTGCTCCATGTGATCCTTTCAAAACTGTGTCTTGGTTTAAATGAAGGAAAGCGGATCAAAGTGCTTTGGAAACGAATTAAAGCTATATATCACGTTCCCATATAGGAAATAAAAATAATTGCTACCTGAAATGATTATCCAATCATTGCCCCTTTCTGACTGGAGGATTCCTCCTTCCACCTTCAAACTGCCTCTCCCCACGAGCCAGACTGAGCAGAAGCGCTTCACGTGACTCATCTGCGGGTCTGAGGCCCTGTCCCTGTGACCTTTAGTGAAGTACCAGAGTCCCCGGCCACTCGTGGAGACACGTCAGAGGCCTGAGGCTGAGGAAGCAGCGGGCAGGCCGCACGTGCCTCCTGGGTCCACCCGCCAGTGAGGGCCCTTCCTCAGTCAGTCAGCCGCAGGGAGCTTCGGTCTCAGCCCCTGTCCTGATGAAAATGAAACCGCCCGGCCGACCTCAGAGACTGCTGAGGGGATGGAGCAGCCAGGCTTTTCATGAGTGGAAACCACATGTCATGCTTTCAGCCTTTTCCAGAGCTCGTTGTGACAGAAGTTGTCTCTTCCCAGACCCTCAGAAGATGGTGATGAACCAAAATGACTCCAGCCTCCAGGCCGGGGACACAGGGACAGGGGAGAGAAGCTGCCTCCGATACAGATTAGGCAACGGCAGGCTGAAACGGGTGCTCGGTCGGTCTCATCTGGGATTACGTGCTTCCTATGCAGAAAAGCAAATACTTTTTGTGTCTTTGAGAGTGAAACTAGGCCGTGAAGGGGTGGCCACGGGCCTAGCGCGTGACTCGAAAGGCCTGTCCCCTCTGTCCCCAGTGCGCACTGCTCTGCTCAGGGCGACCCCAGCGGCTGTTTCCCTCAGAGAAGCTCAGGGAGACAACTGCGATCACACAGGCCCCAAAGAGTTTAAACAAAGTCAGAAGTGGAGAGAAAAACATGTGTTTACGCTCATGTGGAATACTGTATTAATCAAATTGGTCTCCTTTTTCTCCTATTAGTCTGGTTGAAGAAAAAAGATTGCTTTCAAAATGAAGCTTTTCTTTTCCCAATGATTAATACAGAGTAGATTAACTTAATTTGTGCTAGACTCCAATTTAATTCAGCTACAGCTCAGAGGCCAAATCCACAAAAAAGCTAATCTGGGCTTCATGAGAAGGAGCTACTTCTTTCTTTGAGGGAAAGATGCCAGGATCTAAAGGCTTATATCCAACCGCCTAGGCTTACATCATGGGCCTTCTGAAAGGCAACTGCATGCATACACGGCTTCATTTCCTTATTAATTCCTGTCTTGTCATCTTTTCAGGTTGATATTTCTCAATGTTGAAACACACACACACATGACCAAAACAAAAATCCTGAACATGCCGGGGTCGGGGTGGGGGGGCGGGAAAGAAAAGAAAAGAAAAGAAAAAGAAGTATGTACTGGTAAAGTGTTATATGCCTAAGGCATCAAGTTCCTGGAAAAGCTCTAGATTTTTGGTTTAGAAATAAAATCGCATGTGAACTAGCAGGTTTTTCCATTTATTAGTGTGTAACTCCCCTCCCCTTTTTTGCACTATAATCTAAACTGAGTGATCTACTGCCAACTGGCACCAACTCTCCAAACCCAAGTGTGCAAGGGAAACACGCCTGTGTGATCCTCTTTAATAGAAGATGCACCAGGGAATCTGTCTACCTCTGTTCCCCAGAAAGAAAATAACTAGAAGGGCTGCTTGGCTTGAGGGGGTCAGGGTGGGAGACGGCGTCCCGTCCTCAGTCGGAATCCATCGTGAACAGCTGGATGTCCTGCGGGTTCCAGTACAGGCCTACCGCTGAGTTGTACACCAGGGACCAGACATAGGGGATAAAAAACTCCTCAGGCTGCTCCTCTTCCACATATTTGAATTTCAGTTCTGGAAATTTCTGCAACGAAAAGAGGATGATGTAATCAATCTCACAGCCCCATTGGAAAGCAGCAGTAGCTTATACGCGGCATGTGTGCAGGGTGCAGGGAGCCCACCTTCCCTGACTGGTCGGAGGGCCTGTGAGCCCCGGGGCCGCAGATCCAGCTTCCAGATGACTCTGGAGGACACGTGGATCACCTGTAGGAAGGGGACAACCGCACCGGCCCTGGTCAGGGACGTCAGTGTGCTGAGGGGAGCAGGGACCTGGACGGGAGGAGGTGGGGTGAGAGACCTCGGGCAGGGAAACAGGCCCCGCCCAGGTACAGACAGTGTTTGACAAAGACTATCCACTGCACCACTGGGCTACTGATGGCTGGGCCTCCTTGAGACGCTTCCCTCTCAGGGCTGCGTCACCGTGGGGGTGAAGACCTCCCTTTACAGCTCCTCAGCCTTGACTGTGCGGGCAGGCAGCGCCCACGGTGGGCCTCGGCACAGCTCGAGCCCCCTCTTCCCCCCCCTGGCGGCGGGGGCGGCGGGGGCGGTTCCTGGCTCTACAAAGGCTTCCAGGCGACCGGGCCCCTCTCTGCGGTCCCAACGCGCAGGTTCGAGGCCCTGTAAGTAGCACTTCCACTGCAGCGTTTCGCCAGGATTCGGGCTCTTGATTTTCTGAGTTTACTCCTGACCTCTTTATTTCAGCCAGGGCAGAGGACGTGATTCCTCCTTCAGCAGCCTGAGGGGCTGCTGGAATCTACTAAAAGCCCCCCGGCCGCCTCCCAGGCGAAGGTGATTCTGACAGGAGTGGCTGCAGTTCGGTGACCTGTGTCCCCGGGTGGGGCGGGGAGAAGGGGGCAACAGTGTCCTAAGACGAGGGGTACGGCGGAAGGTCGCGGGAGAGGGCTGAAAGGGACAAGAGGGGGGGGGAAACACACACACAGAACGCGTGGCCCACGGGGGCAGAGATTTCTATACCCATTGTGTTTGTCGCTGTGTCTCCTTAAAGGGTGGCCAGACACTTAATAAACAACTTGATGAATGAATCAATGAAACAATCAGCCGTATAAGGACCAACGATGTCCCCGGCACAATGATAAATACTTTACGTATATTATCTTGCTCAATCCCTCTTACGTGAGTCATTCATTGATTATCATACTGGTTGGACGTCCGCTTCTCTGCACCAGGCCGTGTGTGCACCAGGGCCTGGGGATACACAGTCCCTGTCCTCACGGAAGGTGCCTTCTCGTGGAGCAGAGGGACAAACAGAAGCAGCAGCAGCAACAAAACAATGATAACAGAGTAGGAAGAAGGGAAGGACTAGGGGCTCGAGGCCTGAGGGAGGCGGGGAGGGGCAGCCAGATGAAGAGGGAACAGCACGGAGGGAAGGCATGAGGCGCTTGATGCTGGAGGGAGGAGGAGGGGGGAAGGGAGAGGAAGCCCTGGTGAGCAGGGCCCAGAGGGGAGGATGCCGCCACATGAAGAACCCTGGCCTCGACGTGAAGGCCCCGGAAGCCTTTGAAGGGTCTCAGAAGGGGGCTAGATGAGAGTGGCTCTGTGCAGGGACCACTCCGATCACAGAGTGGAGAACTGGAGGGCATCCGGCAGGGACAGGGCCTGGTCCAGGTGAAGGGCAAATGGGCCTGAACTAAAATGACACTAGTTGGGTGGATTTAAAAGATTTTAAACAGAAAAGGGGGTGGAGTTAGAGCTTTTTTTTTTTTTTTTTTTTTTTTTTTGCGGTACGGGGGCCTCTCACTGTTGTGGCCTCTCCCGTTGCGGAGCACAGGCTCCGGACACGCAGGCTCTGCGGCCATGGCTCACAGGCCCAGCCGCTCCGCGGCATGTGGGATCTTCCCGGACCGGGGCACGAACCCGCGTCCCCTGCATCAGCAGGCTGACTCTCAACCACTGCGCCACCAGGGAAGCCCCAGAGTTAGAGATTTTTAAGACAACATTTGCAATGATTAAGACTAAACATCTAAGTGCTGGATCCTCAGAGTTCCAGAATGATGCCAGAGGGGCGGCGTTAAGCAGGAAATGCTTTGTGGCAAGGTGAGTTTTGAGCTAAATCTTAAAGAAGTGTATAGGAATTCGTGCAAAGGAGGGTCCTCTGGTCATGGATGTTACTTCAGCATACCACAGACGGCACAGCCCCCATCTGTTATGGCTTTAACGAAAACCAATTCTATTCCACAGCCCCCAGGGCATCAGTAAATATAGAATATACACAAATGGGCTTTATAAGTGGCCCAGACTCCAGCACTACCTACCCCTATATCCTCCCTCCTACACTTTTTACCCCATACTTTGCAAAACTACTCAGGTTTAATGCAAACCCAAGCCTTTTCAGACCACCAGTGTTTCAAATCAGTTCTTTAGTATCATCAGTGTAAGGCTGAAAGTCTCCGTGTGCGCTGAGGGCCACACTGATTACAGTGCAGGGGACAAGTCCTCCCACTGCGCTCGTGGGGTCATTCTGGCTGACGACGTATGATCAGCTCAGGGATGTGACACCACTTCCTGCACGTACTGATCTGACTGGACTTCAGTGAGGTCCCCCAGCCTTCCATTCCCTTGCCATCCACCCACTAAGTCTCCTTGAACCTCTCCCACCCTGGGCCGAACCCCCCCGCCCCGTTCTCTGGGTGCACCATAGCCGCTCAGCAGCTGGGTGGTCTCTGGGGGCCTGGGGCTTCCTTGATGAGCCTCCTCACATGTTCTGTGCTGCTTCCGGCCTGGCACGGGGTTCTCAGGGGTGGGGACAGGGTTCCTGGAGGCGGCAATAGGCCTCTGTCCTGGAATCAGGTGTCTTATAGGTAGCAACACCATGATCTTCTTTCCCATGACAAATCTGCATTGGTAGCAGCAGGGTGTAGCACGCAGCTGCCACCAACCAAGCACCCCCTGAGCACCAGGTCGGTCTGCAGGCTCCCCACTTGTGTTGTGGTCAGTCACCACGGTGTCCTGCTGAGGCCCACGTGGCCAACCCCACCAATGGAAGGTGAAGCGGGGCCTGGAGCAGCTAAGCGGCTGGTTCTAGGTCACACAGCCTGTGGGCTGGAGTCAAGATGGAAGCCTGGGTCTGACTGGGTGGGACCCAGTTTGAAAAGAGATACCACAGTCATAGCCACCCTAGTGCTTTGTCCTAAAATGCAATTCTCCAAGGCTCCACGGGGCCCTTCGGGGTTAGTCCTGTGCCCTTCCACTGTATGGACAGAATGCAGCGCACACACTGCTGCTCCTGATAGAAATGACGGAGCCCACAATGATGCCAAGAATCAAGAAAGTATGGGGGAGGGGCTTCCCTGGTGGCGCCGTGGTTGAGAGTCCGCCTGCTGATGCAGGGGACGCGGGCTCGTGCGCCGGTCCGGGAAGATCCCATATGCCGCGGAGCGGCTGGGCCCGTGAGCCATGGCCGCTGAGCCTGCGCGTCCGGAGCCTGTGCTCTGCAACGGGAGAGGCCACAGCAGTGAGAGGCCTGCGTACCGCAAAAAAAAAAAGAAAGTATGGGGGACTGTGTGTGAAGAAGAAAAGAACTTTACCCCCTAATAATGAGGATGCAAGTCCTAGTTCTTGGAATGGCCTCAACTTTAGAAAACTTCTCACGCTGCCTTGGAGAGAAGTGAGGGGCTGGGGGAGCGGAGGTGGTGGTTTGAAAAGGCCAGAGCCCCCCACATTGCCCCTTTCAGCTGGAATAATAACCTCCTACATTTCTAAGTGGTAATGTCACCAACAAGGCGCGCTTGTTGCTCACAGTGATAAAAATGACTAAAAGATGTGAAACCTTTTCTCCATCGAGTGACATATTTAGGGGTGTTCCTACGAAGGCAGGCCTTAGGAAAGGGTGTGAGGCAACTTACCCGAGACTGCTTTCTGTACCTCCAGGGAGGGTGGGATGGGAAGTAAAACGAGCAAGCTGCTTTCCTAAGAATTCCCTCCAACTGAATTAAAGAAACTTAGGCAAAGCCTGCTCAGTGGGGTGGCCCTATGTTCATGTGCTGGCACTAAGTCTACCCGCCCTCATGGTTTTGGGGAAATTCTGATGACTTTCCAGTTAGGAAGAGTAATGAATCAAAGACTGCCTTTAGATCACACACAGGCAGATCTAGGAAAGGCCACCAGGAGAAGCACCTGGAACCCCCATGGTTACCCTTCCACCACCTGGTGAAAACGGAGCTGAAAATGCCTCGTTTTTAGTCTTGGCTCGAGTTTAAGTCAAAACAATAATCCATCTCACTCTGGAGTTAAGTGTCATAAACAAAATCTCAATGGAGGGTGATATCCAGAGTGGCAAGAATATCCATATATAATATAAAACAGTACATAAAAAATAGTATAAAAAAGTATACACTTTACCTGACAACAGCAATGTATTTCATTATGAAGTTTTTCAAGCTGATCAATGATTATTTCTATAGAAGTTCTCCGTAAAAACTTAATTAATTCTGAGATTATGGGTAACGTTTATAGCTACCATAACTGATTACGTACTACATAGCAGGAATGTTCAAACACTTGACATACAGTTACTCATTTAATCTTCGAAGTAACTAGAAAAAGTACCTGAAAAGCAGGCATATGATTTGAGTCCTAGGCCCCCCTTTCCTCATTCATTCATTCTTTCATTCAGCAAATACTTACTGAGGGCCTACTGTGTAGCAAGCACAGTACTAAAAACATAGCTGTGAATAAGATGTATACAATCTCAGCATTTAAGAGCTGAAAGAAAGTCCAATCCGTATTAGCCAGGTGACTTGGGACAAGTCTTGTACCCTCACTCAGACTCAGGCTCTTAAAAGGTAGAGTTTACTCTACTCTGAGATTTTGAATTTAACCATTCTATTTCACAGAAATGAGATGAGCCATGTAAAAGCGCCTAACACACTTTTGACGAAGCACTCAATAAATGTTGGCTATTATGACTGACATTGAAGTGATATGCAAATGTAAGGTATGCTCTTATTTTAGAACTTTCAGTGATCAAATCTAAAGACTAGAAATACCCCCTGGCCTGGTCCTAAGCCCGTGTCTCTTATTCTACCCAACTGGACACTTCTCACTTGGCAACCCTGTTTCCTGACTCTGTTATTAATAACAGAAACATAGGATTTCCCTGGTGGCACAGTGGTTAAGAATCCGCCTGCCAATGCAGGGGACACAGGTTTGAGCCCTGGTCCAGGAAGATCCCACATGCCGCGGAGCAACTAAGCCCAAGTGCCACAACTACTGAGCCTGTGCTCTAGATAGAGCCCGTGAGCCACAACTACTGAAGCCCACATGCCTAGGGCCCGTGCTCTGCAACAAGAGAAGCCACCACAATAAGAAGCCCGTGCACCGCAATGAAGAGTAGCCCCGGCTCGCCTCAACCAGAGAAAAGCCCGCACGCAGCAACGAAGACCCAACACAACCAAAAATCATAAATAAATAAAATAAAATAATAAAATAAATAAATTTATTTAAAAAAAGAAACATTGGGCTTCCCTGGTGGCGCAGTGGTTGAGAGTCCGCCTGTCGATGCAGGGGACACGGGTTCGTGCCCCGGTCCGGGAAGATCCCACATGCCGCGGAGCAGCTGGGCCCGTGAGCCATGGCTGCTGGGCCTGCGCGTCCGGAGTCTGTACTCCATGTGAAAACCCAGGAACAAGTGCTGACAAATAGCTTAAAAGTGACAGACTCATCTTCATTAACATTTTTAAAGAACACAGTTCTGTCACTGCGAGAAGCTAGGTTCTGAAGAACTGCCTTCTGTCTGTCTCAGAGTCCTCACTTGGTGAACGGTGAGTTAAGTGAACGAACGCGTGGCTTCACGTCTGCCCACAATCCTGTGACGTAGCTGTTTAACTCAACTGGAGCTGAGGACTGGCTCCGAGGGGGGCATGCGGCCATGTGATGAGAAGAGAAGGGTCACCTCTAAGCCGTATTTGACACCAGGCTCACCGTCCCCCTGGATGATTATGCGGCACGTTCAACAACCTCCGACAGGGGTGTGGCATCTAACCCCGAGGGGCCCTGGCTGAAGCGGCTGAGGTGACCAGGAGCGAGGACGCCAGGCCTTCTGCTAGCTCACAGGGCCCACCCCGCTCAGGGGAAGTGACACGCTGACAGTGCCCACGTGCCGGTGCCTTTCACTTCGCCCACGACCACCCGGTAGCAAAAGCGGCACCTCTCAGCTCATCGGCGTATCTCCTTCACGGCAATTGGGGTTTAGCTTGTGTGTGTGTTTGTTTACTCGGGTACTATGTTTCCCCACTAGAATACAGGCCCCAAGAGGGCAGGGACCTTGCGAGCATCTGGCATACTACTGACACTTAGGAAATGCTTGTTGAATGATGAGTTAAATGAAAAAGCGCGTGACTTCAAATCTGCACATAATCCTGTGACGTAGGTGTTATTAACTCTATTGAATGACTAAGAAAACCAAGGTTCAAAAGGATAAATAACAGGCCAAAGAGGACAGAGCTAGGACGTGGTAGAGCCAGAGGCCGAAGGAAACTACACCTCTCCGCCGGGGCCTCTCCAGAGGCAACAGGTACCCAGCCGCGGGTTTCTTGAAAATGTCTATATCCTACATGGACGGGAGGTTTCCATGTCTTACCAGTAATGATAATGTGCCTCAAACACTTCTTCCATGTCCCCTAGCCACCAAGTCGCTAACCCTTTGTGCCTGAGTGTCCTCACAGGGAAGGGATGGAACTGATCTCCGGCTCTGGAGTCCAGGTGACCCCAGGCTGGGGGGTCAGGAGGCCTTTGCTCTGTCTTGGCTCAGCTACTGGCAGGCTGAACAGTTTGGGGCAAGTCACAGCATTTCTCCAGGACGCAGGGATCTCATCTTGTGTAAAATGAAGGACCTTTAAGCTCCTTCTGATTCTATTGGGTGTGGTTTTACAAGATGACCCCAGTAAGGTCTACACACTGGCATTCTCTGCATGCCTCCCGGGCTCTGCTAGGCCCAGCTGGAGAAAGGGCTGAATGAGTTGGGTTCAGTGGGAACCCCCAAGTCAAGCACTTGCTGGTTTGCACTTAGCCAGGCTTCACCTGGGGCAGTCTCAGTGGAGAAGGTCAATATCTGAAGGTTCCTGAGCTGTCCTGTGGGTTGACAGCAGTTGGTTTTAAAGGCTGAGACTCCCAATTGCTTAAAATCAAGACAAACACGAGGCCATGGTTGAGCTGCTGTGGCCTGAGAGCTCGTGGCTAAGTGGGCTGAGGTCCCAGGCGTGGCCCCGTCTGTGCTAGAGAATGAAGGCCCGGCCCCTTCCATGGAGCGTGCACCACTGGACATGCGGGAACCCAAAGAGCAAGCACAAACAGAGCAGCACGAACATACTTCTATTACGAGCAAAACCCGAACACTGCAGACAGCACGCTTGCACGCCCCTCGAGCTCCAGTACCAGTTCCTCTCGCCTCAAGGCTACAAGTGAGCTGTGAGATATTATTTCTTTTTCTTTTTTTGCAACTTTCCTGTAACTATTTTTTAAATTCTTTATACAATTTTTTAACATCTTTATTGGAGTATAATTGCTTTACAATGGTGTGTTAGTTTCTGATATTATTTCTTGAGTTATTTGCTTGAAACTTTTCACCAGCACTCAAAAGGTTCATAAAGGGGGGTAAAACACAATTAGCAAGAAAAACAGAGCATGTTGTCTAGGACTGGCTACAACAAAGTGAACATAACAAAGCACAAGGTAAAAAGCTTCCTTTTTCCTGCAATGAGTTGTTTTTAAGATAGTGTACTGGGAACATTTTAAAAGGGTGAATAATACGCATAAATCGCAAAAGAGTTTGGAAAACACTGTTCAGTTGACCTGATGGAATGGGAATGCAGCCTCGGCGTAACTAGCTGTGTCCAAGCTGCACCAAATTTGACACCCCCCAAGTCTCCCTGTCTATCTAGCCAGAGAGAGAGCCCACATGGGCTGAGAGTGAAACAGACTTTCTTAAAAACATGTGCTCCTCGGGACTTCCCTGGCACTCCAGTGGTTAGGACCCAGTGCTTTCACTGCCGTGGCCTGGGTTCTATCCCTAGTCAGGGAACTAAGATCCCACAAGCCATGCGGCCAAAAAAAAGAAGGGCTTCTCTGGTGGCGCAGAGGTTGAGAGTCTGCCTGCCGATGCAGGGGACACGGGTTCGTGCCCTGGTCCAGGGGGATCCCATATGCCGCGGAGCAGCTGGGCCCGTGAGCCATGGCCGCTGAGCCTGCGCGTCCGGAGCCTGTGCTCCACAATGGGAGAGGCCACAAAGGTGAGAGGCCTGCGTACCGCAAAAAACAAAACAAAAAAACAAAACAAAACAAAAAAAGAAAAAGAAAGAAAGTGCTCCTTTAATCCTCTTAGAAGTCTGAGAGCTAAGGAAAAGAAAGGCAAACGGTTTTATTTAGCACTAATGACACTGGGGACACATTTTGTCAGAATTCAGTCCAAGAAATGTCATAGTCTGAATGCCAGATCAACAACCTAGAAAAAATCACTTTCCTTTATGTTCTTTTCAAGCCTGTGGAGAACGCTAATGCCATCCTGTGATGGCTGGGGGAAGCCCAGCTTCCTCACTCTAGAGTGTCTTCACTCCTGACCCGGCCAGCAGGGCCCAGGCCACCTGGGCCTTCTCCCACCTCTACCTCATCTCCCCTCTCCCCTTCTCAGGCCCCTGTGGGCTCCAGCCAGTGACTGCTGGGTGGATGTGCTTGAGGCTAAGGCTCTGGGAAAGCGGAGGAGGGAGGTCTGCGGGGACGGGGGCTTTGATTTGACAGTTACGGCAAGAATTCATCTGGAAGGGGCTAGCAGAGGGCGGGTTGCTGGTCACCACAGGCCCAGGCTTTCGCCCCTCTCTTTCTGAGACAGTTGTCTTGTGACTCAGCTCAACGAGGAGGGAAAAACCATCTCTCAAGCTTGGAGCTTGGTCTCAATCCAAAGCTACTTACAACAATCTTGTTGTTTTGACTTTTGGAGCCAGAGGTAATGCTAGACTCTCAAGTTTGGCCGGAATGTTTTTATCAGCTCCAGTGAATCAACCCACCGCAGTGGGACATCCGGACGCCCAGCCCAGAGACAAAGCAAAGGTCTGATTTGGTGGTTGAGGCTCGGGTATAATAAGCAGACCCAAAGCTTTAAAGACTGTCTCTGCTTCAGCCATGTGATCTGGTGAAAACCCACAGGAAGTTCAGCGAACAGATGTAGGGCTCAACTGCAATAATTTTATTACCACAAAAGTTCAATGGAGTTTTCCCCCTTCCACCATTATATAGATAGCATCAGAAACTCGAGCAAGCCCCTGGCATGTTTCCAGAAAGTTTAGTGCAATTTAAAATCAAATAGCTATATAGCACATTACAAAAAATTCTTTCAAAGACCGTTTCAAGCCTCTGAACAGACAAGGGATGGGTGATGGTCAGTAGCTCGGCCGGCCGGCACTGCTGGGAGAGGGCGTGCGACAGGATGGACGAGGTGAGTTACTGCTGGCAGCACACACGTGGGCCGTGGTGGGCAGGTTCCATGCAGATGGAAAGTACCCTGTTTCAAGCTTCTGTCATAAGATATCCAGGTAGGCAATTACATACAATTATTTTATCCACAGGTGAATTTGGGATGAGCCAGTTTCCCTTCCATTCCTTCCCTCATTTACTCTCATTGTGTAAACGCTGGTCCTTCAGTGATGGGTCCTTAAACTAAACACTGGTAAGAGCCACCTATATACGAAGCACTGTGCTTGAGGCCGTAGAGGAAAGAAAGAGGAATAACTGCTGCTCCTCTAAGAGGGGTTATAGTTTAGCAGAATGAACAAGAACAGTGGGAGCATGACACAACATGGAAGCGCACTGCCCCAGAAGGCTGCCCTCCCAGGCAGACTGGCCAACACTGGGGTTGGAAGACTGTAGGTGGCTTTGAACAGCAAACTCTAGGAGAAGCATCTATCTATATGATCAGTTCAGCTAAACTGAGCTTCCCTGGTGGTGCAGTGGTTAAGAATCTGCCTGCCAATGCAGGGGACATGGGTTTGATCCCTGGTCTGGGAAGATCCCACATGTCGTGGAGCAACTAAGCCCGTGAGCCACAACTACTGAGCCTGCATGCCACAACTACTAAAGTCTGCATGCCTAGAGCCTGTGCTCTGCAACGAGAAGCCACTGCAATGAGAAGCCCACACACCGCAAGAAGAGTAGCCCCCGCTCGCGGCAACCAGAGAAAAGCCTGCGCGCAGCAACAAAGACCCAACACAGCAAAAAATAAATAAAATAAAAATAATAATTCAGCTAAATTATGGTCTGAACAGGCCTGAGCTGCAGGCTCTTCTATGTGTGATGGAAAGAGCTGCAAATGGATCAAATATTATTACTTACTTGACAAAAAGGAGATAAGCACTGGTCTATGAATAACAGCAACACTGAATGTGGAGCAGTCCCATTTTATGCAAATCAGTTTCAAAATTAAATTCAAAATATAGAAAATTATAAAGGGCCATTGATTGAAAGTTACAAATGAAGAAATACAAAGCTAAAGTTAAGAAGCCCACCATGAGGTGGCTCAGAAGACAGTTATAATACCTTGCATATCTAAGAGCACGATGGCTGGCTGGGCAGTGGGGACCTCAGGGGCTCCCTGGGAAGTAAGTTACCACCAAGAAGAGAGCTACAAGGTGAGCGGACACCTGTCCTGAAAGCTCAGGTCAGGCGACCACCTCTGAATATTACAAGTGACACTAATGATGTCTGTGACCGGTGGCAAAAAATTAAAAAAACTCTTAGGAAAACAGAGGATACAACAGAAGGTTGAACCCACACTTGTGAAGAGCTGTCCACCATCATGCCATCAGCCAGAATCTGAAGCCCACTGGAATCTGAAGCCTGAGCAAAATGTCCCTGTTAGACCCTTCTCTCACAGGTCCAGGTTAAGGTGGGTCATGAAAAGGAGGATGTCTTCAGTTTGAAATTTCTCTCTATTTTCTGGGGGTTGGTGCGGGGGCCCAAAGGAGAAGGAAGTAAGGGCAGGTTCTCCCGCCACAGGGGAAGTTTGAGAAAGGCCTTGACAGATGGGTTATGACCTGTGGGGGAGGGACTGGGGGCAGGGAGGAAGTTGGCATTGCATGGGGAGAGACCCCTGTGAGCAAACAGCGAGGCCGATGGCTCACCCGTGGGCCTGGAGAGTCGTGTGGGACCAGCGCCCAGGCTCGAAGGCCAGCAGCCGGGGACGCTGCTGGAAGGACAGCACGCAGACAGGGAGGGGCCTTGAAGGCCGGGACAACAAGTGTCCATTCGGTGAGCTTAGAGTTGAGAGAATAGGTTCAATGCGGTTAGAAATGTCTAATTCAAAAGTCATTAGTTCGGGCTTCCCTTGTGGTGCAGTGGTTAAGAATCTGCCTGCCAGTGCAGGGGACATGGGTTCAAGCCCTGGTCCGGGAAGATCCCACATGCCATGGAGCAACTAAGCCCGTGCACCACAACTACTGAGCCTGTGCTCTAGAGCCCGCGAGCCACAACTACTGAGCCTGCGCTCTAGAGCACGCAAGCCACAACTACTGAAGCCCGTGTGCCTAGAGCCTGTGCTCTGCAGTAAGAGAAGCCACTGCAATGAAAAGCCTGCGCACTGCACTGAAGAGTGGCCCCCGCTCACTGCAACTAGAGAAAGCCACGCACAGCAACAAAGAAACAAAGCAGCCAAAAGTAAAATAAATTAAAAAAAAAAGTCATTAGAGCTGAGATGGCAGTGGAAGTTGCCAAGTGTGTAAACTCCTCAAGAAGACTGAGCTGCAGTATTGAGTCAAAGCCCCTGTTTTGAAGGCAAATCAATTCCAATTCAGAAGCCTGGGAAGAGGAGAATGTTTTGATTCCACGGTGGCAGATGAAGGGCAAAAGGAGAGAATTTACTGGCAGAACTTCTTGTGCTGAAAGTGAGCCCAGAGGGGGAGCCACAGATAATTGGAATTGCTTGCCCTTCCTGCAGTGGGCTCGTTATTTTGGACAGGACTCAGATACCTGGCCAAGAGAGTGAGATGTCAGAAAAATAAATGCATTACTATGAAATAGAAGTCTAAGTAGAATATAAGCTCAATGAGGGCAGGGATTATTTTTTCTTCCCCACTGATGCATCTACCAGTGCTTAGAATATGGCCAGGGGCTTAACAGATACTTGTTGAGTGAGTGAATAAAGGAATGAATGAACAAAGAGGTAAAAATGGCTGTTTGTAGAAAAACTAAGAGTTATGGGGGGCGGAAAATGAGTTGGGAAAATTGAGTCCTGCACTGGGTGAGTTAGTGGAATAACTGCCCAAATTTATTTGGGATAAAATGAGCCAAACTAGGCCCATGTCACTTTGAGAAGAAAATGAACTCACTTACTGGGATTTGGGGGCAATACTTCAAATCTAATGGATTAATTTACTTCTCAAATTGCCTGTTCTCCTTGCTTACCAGTATCCTACCACCGTCATATTGTCACTTACCTAGGAAAATCAGATCCCGAATAATGGATGACATTAATCTAGATGGTGATGGTCATATTTTATGTTTCAATATATCTAATTATGGAACATAAAGTGAGCTCATGCACTAGTCATGAACTGATGTATAATATGTAAACAGAGACAAGTTCCATTTTTAATGAGTCCTTTACTTTTTACTCGTCAAGACTGTAATATTTTTTTTAAAAAAAGGGGAGGATATGGCCTCAAAATGTAACATGTAAGAGTCCTAACTACTGTGTCTGTGACAATATTTCTTTACACACATTTTTTTTCAGATTAATATGTGAATTAAGTGGGAGTGGGAGATGCAGATTTGGAGAAAGATTCTGAATCATGTTTAGGCAAATTCTGGCAAAGCAAGGATCTCTGCCATGTATGAAATGTCCATGCTGGGAGTTACATGTGGGTGACATATGGTGGGTGTGGGGGCAAGGGCACATGAGAGGCTTTGCTGGCACGCCCCTGCCCAGACTGATGTGTCTCTGAGTGAAGGAGAGTTTGTGTGATTATATCAGGCGAGAAGACAGCCTTTGCCACAGTACATCAGAAAGATATCCGGGAAACAGAATTCCTACTAAGACAAATGCACAGATAGGAAGTTGTCTTTGATTTCTTAAGAGTTATCTCCTTTGAACATTCTTAGGATTTACGTTATCAGCAAATGTGACAGCTTTTCAAGCCTTCAAGGGGCATCACCCATTCTTAGAAAAGTCATGCCTTAATTATTCTTTAGCAAGAAGTTGAAATGAGGCTCTGAGAATCAACGTCCCATGTATCTACTATATAAGAGGGTTTTTTTCCTCTGCTTATGGAAAGAACAATCTATGCCCAGTGTTATATGAAAGCCTTGTGGTTGCTAAACCAATGACGTTTTCGTCAATCTACTTGGAGAAAATCCCACTTAAATCCCATGATTCTAAACGTAAGCATTTTACAACATAAAATTCAGTCTCAGTGCTTCCTGTGGCTGTATCTCCCAGTGATGCAAGCATGATCCGTGAGTGGAAGAGCCGGACCTGTGACTTCCTGTCAGATGCAACAGTCCTGGCCCCGTGGTTACTCCAACATGTGTGAGCAATGAATTAAAAGCACAAAATTAGGTTTGTGTCCTTCTCTACAGTCATGAGGACTAACAAAGGGAATTAGGAAATGTAGAGGAAAAGGAACAGAAGCAGAATGCTCCAGATGATTCCTGATAATCCTATTAGCTGTTAGGAAGCGAGTCCACCTTAGATTTCACTCAGGGACGGTTATGTCAATGTCAGGCAGAGCAATCTAGAAGATGGGCTCCCCCAGCTTCAACTAGACAGGTCTAGGTCAGCTAGAAAAATTCGTATTACTTTCCTGAACCTTGACACTAAGGGATCCTGGAATCACAGAATATCAGCACTAGAAGAGGCTCCCAATTTTGAAAAGAAGGTACAAAAATGTACAAATAAAACCACAAAAATCCTTAACAGTCATTAGTCTACCAAGTTAAATGGAATTCATATTAAATGACTAGTGTATAAGTTGATTTCTTCAAGAAATTGTTCTAAGATAGGGAACACATTCATTACCTCAGCCCAAAACGCCCTCAGACTCAGGCTCGTTCCTTTTTGGGAAACAGTTGACACTTTCCAAAAATTTAAAAAAAAAAATGCTATTGATAAAATAGTTGTGTTTTTTATCTCCTTGAAGCTAGTAAACATATTAAATGATTCAAAAGCTTGATTTGGTGTCACGCATCACATTGTAAGATATCGTTTCACTGTGGTCTTTTTCCTTTTTAATATAAATTTATTTATTTACTTATATATATATTTTATTTTTGGCTGCGTTGGGTCTTCGTTGCTGCATGCGGGCTTTCTCTAGTTGCGGTGAGAGGGGGTTACTCTTCGTTGCGGTGTGCGGGCTTCTCATTGCGGTGGCTTCTCTTGGGGTGGGGCACAGGCTCTAGGTGTGTGGGCTCAGTAGTTGTGGCTCACAGGCTCTAGAGCGCAGGCTCAGTAGTTGTGGCTCACAGGCTCAGTTGCTCCGCGGCATGTGGGATCTTCCCGGACCAGGGCTCGCACCCGTGTCCCCTGCATCGGCAGGCGGACTCTCAACCACCGCGCCACCAGGGAAGCCCGATGATGCTGACGTTAACAGGAGACAGATTCAGAATACGAAGCGTCAAGAGCTCTTTCTAACCCACGGTAGTAACGTTCTCTTTGGCTTGAAGTTCTAACTGGGTCATGTAGGATCCTACTCGCAGCCCATCTTCTTAATAGCTCAGTGCTACGTGCACAACTCCCCCAAAGTGCAGAGTGGCCAAACAGGCAAATTGTTCATGGGCTTTGGGTTAACAATTTTAATTCCATTACTTGGACAAAGGTCTCCCTGCAGTGAGAACGGGAAGGCAAAGATTATGACAAGCTGAAGAATGGAAAAGGCTAGACAAAGAAATTTTTCCCTCTAGGGTTCCAAGAAATACCCTGGGAGGGCTTATACAGAATGAATGAACCAGCGGCCAGTGGCTGACCACTAAGTAACAAGCACCCCTGCCCCGCCTCCCTCAGCCCCCCCCGCTGCCACCCGCACTCCCCGCCAGCCAGTGACTGTGCTGGTGCTGGCCCTGCTGTGAGGGTAGAGAGGGACTCCCAGCCCAGCCAGCAAATGAGAAATGCGGAGGGGGGGGGCTGAAGAAGACGTCAGAGTTTCCCAAGTCATTCCAGTCACCTTCCCATTTCTTCGGCTATCACTCTCTGTTCCCACTTCCCTGAAACAGAGGCAGGACCTTTAAGACAATTCAGAGAGACCTGACAGCCACACAACAGGCTCAGGGTCCTTCTTTATTCTAGCACCACAATGAAATAGAACAGCTAAACAGCCCACTAAAGAGAAGGTATTTTTATTGTCAATATTATGGCAGAAGAGAAAAATACTTCAAATTCTCTGCTATCCAAAACCAACACAGAGAGAGGATACTAAACAAGGCACAGGTGATGTGATCACAAATCAAATCCTGGATCTCAGACCACATGCCACTGAAGAAGACACTCACGGAAAGCTAATGAACGTGAAGACGTTAACACTTGGAAGCTGAAACACAGATCAAGTCTTCCATTTACAAAAGCCTATTCTTTGCCATTCCTGAATCCTGCTTTTACCCTTTCCTATACCAAAAAACACAGGTTTTAAGTTTCATGTCTTAGTGTGTTGTTAGAAGTTTAAAAACTGGCCCCCATATCTAAAATGGAGTATTGTGCAGGCTTCAGGGCAGGCTGGAAATTTAACTGCATTGGTATATATGCATGTGACTTCGATTTTTTTCCCATAATTTTCTTATGAAGGGAATGCTTTACAACTTTATGAATAAGCAATAACACTGCAGGCAGATAAAAAAAAAAAGTATGCTCAGAGGTGGCAAAACAGTGGTAATAACCACCAGGACCAGGAGGCCCAGAAAAGAGTGACTCTACACGGTGTGAAGAGGGCTGCTCCCGGAGCCCCAGGCTTTCTGCTGACACGGCTCATGTCCTGGGTCAAAGCATCACATCTACCCTTTCACCTCTGTACAGTCTTGAAAAGGGGTATTTTGCAAACTGGAAATGTAAAATAAAAAGGACTGTCCTGGGGCTTCCCTGGTGGCGCAGTGGTTAAGAATCCTCCTGCCAATAGAGGGGACATGGGTTCGATCCCTGGTTGGGGAAGATCCCACATGCCGTGGAGCAACTAAGCCCATGAGCCACAACTACTGAGCCTGCGCTCTAGAGCCCGCAAGCCACAACTATTGAGCCCACGTGCCACAATTACTGAAGCCTGCTCGCCTAGAGCCCATGCTCCGCAACGAGAAGACACTGCAATGAGAAGCCTGCGCACTGCAACGAAGAGTAGCCCTCGTTCACCATAACTAGAGAAAGTCCGTGCACAGCAATGAAGACCAAACGCAGCCAAAAATGAAAGAAAGAAAGGAAGGAAGGAAGGAAGGAAGGAAGAAAGAAAGAAAGAAAGAAAGAAAAGAGAAAAGAAAAAAAAAAAAGGAGTGTCCTTTGTATATGGAGGCCGTAGTCCCGGCCCTCAGCCTCGTTAATGCAGATCCTTTTAGGTGTGCGTTTTTCTCTGATCCAGCCACACACCTTCAAAAGGGACTGGTTTCTTTACTGGCTTGTGGCCCCAGAACAGGGAGGGGGACCAGGTAGTGATAAGCGACTGTCATGAAACATTCTAACCCACGGCTTTCTCAGCCACCCCCAGACCCCTTCCTCCACACTTTCAAGAAGCTGGAACTTCATCCTTCGTCTGGGCCCTCACACTTCTGTCCACCACTAAATGACACTATTTTTTAAAAACCTTATAAGGATGCAGGCTCTTCTGGAATTCCTCCAATTTCAAAGTTTCACTCTCAAGTTCTTGAAAATGAGGGCAGTTCCTGAAAGGCAGGTATAGCAACCGAGGACAAAAGGAAAATCATAAATTGCTTATTAGTCAAAAGAACTGTGCTAAAGATGCTGCAGCTATATGTAAGCCCCATTAGGTGCAAAGCAACCTGAATAAAAGATTCAAATGTGTTTTGAGCTGAATGGAAATTCTAAAACTGAGGAAAAAGAGATAAATCATCTGCAAGTCTTAAATAGCAGGACATGTACCCAAAGGGCCAAAGACCTGGGGATAATGGTGGTCAGAAAGAGCAAGGCAAGGAGGCTGGGAGTTGTGCTTGTTCCTGTTTTCTCTGTGGCAGTGGCTCTATGTGCTGTGGGGACAGGCAGAGGTGGGACAAATGCAAATACCAACTGAGGGGGCCGGCTTGGGCCTCGGGGGCCCCCTGCCCTCTGTCATTCACAGTCTGAAAGCTTAGACTGGGCCAGGCAGGTCATTTGGACTCCGGTCCCTTTTAATTCCCCAGTTCAGGCAGACTGGAGATTGTAAAAGGCGGGCAGTTGGTACTTAATGCTCCTCATGGCAGTGGTCATAGCTACCAATTATTTGAAACTGAAATAAACACTATGATAAGGAAGCATAAACCTTTAAGACTAATATGTCTCTCTCCCATCTAGGCTCTGACGGGTATAATGGAGGGAAAATTCAGGATGTCTGAATTTTAGACTTGGCTCTGACACTAACAAACTTGGACAAATAACGTCACCCCTTTGACACTTAGTTACCTCATCTGTAAACCATTACTGCTGATGAGGCCTGCTCTGCCAGTGGCGGGGAGCTGATGTTTAAGTGACTCACGCGGGGCTGGGGGCCCAAAAAGGGCCAGACAGGGCTGCTGGGCCGATCCTTGCCTTGTCCACAGAAGCAATGCCACAGAAGGGCCATAAAAGAGCACGTCTCCTGCCCTGTGACAAAGGTCACACAGCCAAAGGAAAACTGGGAATAGAGGGACCTCTCCTTTTTCCATTTTGGTTGGTTGCTTGGTCTGTCTATCTATCTATTTTTCAAGCAATGCCTCAGAAGGCAAGTAAAACATCTGTAGGTGAAGCATTTGAAGATCTGTAGTCATTTCCAAAACATGACAATGGTTTACGAGAAGGAGTCTTATGCTTTATAACACAAGCTCTAATTATTCCAAATTTACATATTTCAATAAAGAAACATGCATTGTTGGGACTTCCCTGGTGGTCCGGTGGGTAAGACTCCTCGCTCCCAATGCAGGGGGCCCAGGTTCGATCCTTGGTTGGGGAACTAGATCCCACATGCATGCTGCAACTAAGAAGTCCGCATGCCGCAACTAAGAAGTCCGCATGTTGCAACTAAAGATCCCACATGCTGCAAGGAAGATCCTGCATGCTGCAACTAAGACCCGGCGCAGTCAAAATAAATAAATAAAAATAAATAATAAATAAAATAAATATTAAAAAATAAAGAAACATGCATTGCTTATCTCTTAATTTACTTTCAGGGACTAACCACGGATAACTCAGTTTGTTATACACTGCAAGCATGAACATTACCTAAAATTGGAATTAACCTTGAAAATGTTCCGAAACATTTTAAAGGATATTTCTAAGGGAAATTCTAAATCTAAATAATCAACATACTATATTTTAGAACTTGGATATAGGGAACATTTAAATAATAAAACACTCTTTTATATTTGGGGTTTATTTAGAGAAAGGAATGTAGAACATATGTTTCATTTTCTTAAAAAATCAAAATTTGGGACAAGTAAGAAAACAAGGTGGAACTATAAATTTCCCCTAAAGAGAACTATTGTATGCTCAGCATGAAAGGGATGACATCTGAGTTCCAGGCTTTTAAACTACTGCTTTACTTTCTTAAGGAAGAGAGAATGTTGTGTGTTATTGCGAGTAATTTACACTGTTGATACATCTTGCACCGTTTCTCCATCCCAGTGAACATACAAAACACTTTCTGATGAAGGATGTTAAGATAAAACTTCTGATTAAATCCCTCTTGTAAGGTGACCTGTTCACCCATGCATCCTTCCTTCCTTTGTGTTAATATTTACATTTTAATCATAACCACCGATGATTTAACAAATACGGTATTTTAACACAATGGTGGATACAAAAATAATGGTCTCCTTTGCCATCTGGCTGATGGGTCTGCATAATCTGTTGTGACTATACCAAGAGCCCAACCAAATGGCTGACTCCTGGCTGTTTTCCTGGTTGTTCCGGTGGTCAGAGCTGCAGCAATGCAATGTGAGGCACAGATGGCGGCCACATAGTGCTGCCGTGAGGGCGCTCGGCTGGGAGGCCAAGCTGAAGGCTTCCTCAGTCCCAGCCAGGGTCCAGCGTCTCCCCCAGCATTTTATTGGAGACGCCCACATACAAAGCAGTGGAGAGAATAGTGTGCCCTGGGCATCACGGTCAACTTATGGCCATTCTTGCTTCAGCTACCTCAAACTTCCCACCTCTGGGTTATTTTGACGCCGGTCTTATAATTTTATCCCTAAATGTTTCTTTTCTTTTTATAAAAAGATTAATTAATTATTTATTTTTGGCCGCGTTGGGTCTTCGTTGCTGTGCACGGGCTTCCCCCAGTTGCAGCGAGTGGGGGCTGCTCTTTGTTGCGGTGCACTGGCTTCTCATTGCGGTGGCTTCTCTTGTGGCGGAGCACAGGCTCTAGGTGCGTGGGCTTCAGTGGCTGTGGCACGTGGGCTCAGTAGTTGTGGCTCGTGGGCTCTAGAGCGCAGGCTCAGTAGTTGTGGCGCATGGGTTTAGTTGCTCTGCGGCATGTGGGATCTTCCCGGATCAGGGCTTGAACCCGTGTCCCCTGCATTGGCAGGTGGATTCTTAACCGCTGCACCACCAGGGAAGTCCCTTTATCCCTAAGTATTAACCTGTATATTATCAAACAGGTAAGAACTTTTTGCTCTACTTTTAAGATAACTCAAAATTAAGTTACAGAGTGTTCCTTAGTATCATAAAAGTATTTGATCAAAAATATGTCATATAGTCCCTGGGCTCAAGTAATCTTAACAATTAGTTGGACAGTTAAGATGAATGCAAATGAAAAAAAGAAGCACTAAAAAGCAATTCTCCAATATAACATATTGTTAGACTAAGCAATGTACTAATTGCCAGTCCTGACTTAGATGGATTTTAGGATGTGCACAAACAATCCAAGTGACCTCCTAGGTTCATCTGCTTCCTCCCCTTTACACAAACCATCAGCCTCTGCCAAAATGAACTCCCTGACATCCTCTGCAAACTCCAGGCAATACCCCTCTCCATGCTGCTCCATTTCTCAGACTGCTCTTTATAGCTAAGATGTCCTTCCCACCACATTATCATTTCCTACAGAGCTGGCTCAAATGTTTCCCCTCCTCCCCAAAGTCCTTCTTGGTCCCCTCCAGTGCTCGGTGTCTGCCTGCCCACCCACAGGCATCTGTCTGTATACTTCCCAAAAGGTGCCTAGACTGGATACGGGTTTGTATATGGTTTTCACTCGCTACCGGATATAAATGTTTTGAAGGCAGGCTTTGCTGAGTGAGGAACGTACCCACCCGTCAGGAGCTATGGAGGCTTAGGAGAGACACAGACTCTGCGCATGAGGCTGATGCAACGGTGTATCTGAGTAGTCCTGAAGGAGAGGGGAGAGGTGGGAAAGTATTCCAGGCAGAAGAATTATTCAGAAGCCTGGCCAAACAAGAAAATGACTCGAACCCTCCCATATATTGACCCCTCTGAGGAGCTCCTGGGTGCACGTGAGGGCTGCATCAGCAGTGATGAATTCTGATCATGGGGGACTTCCCTGGCAGTCCAGTGGTTAGGATTCCACACTTCCACTGCAGGGGGCTCGGGTTCGATCCCTGATCGGGGAACTAAGATCCCGCGTGCCACGTGGCCAAAAAAAAAAAAAAAAAATCTGATCATCGTTCTCTGTGGCTTAAAGAGATCCTTGATGGCTTCTCAATGAAAACTACTGCCACAGAAGACACCAAAAAGAAAAGACAGAGACTCTGCACCAAGGTGTTTATAACCTACACCTGGAGATAAAACATCTATAGAAATAACTATAAGACAAGGTAGAAGTGGTAAGTATCATGTGAAGTATACAGATAAGCAAATTATGGGAGTCCAGGGAAGGGAGAAATTACTTTAAATGAGGGCATCAAGAAAGACTTCAAGGAGGAGGTGGCAATTGAGTGGTCTGTACACAATGGGTAGAAGCCGGGCATGTGAAGGTAGGAGGAAGGGCACTCGGGGCAGAGGGGTAACAGAAGAAAAGGCGTGGAGGCAGAAAAGCACAAGGGTGCCCAGGACCAGCCGGTGTTCAGGCTGTTTGGAAAACGGGGAATAAGAGTGGGAGTGATGTGAAAGAAAGCTTAAAGGCAGGTTTATGGATCCTTACTGAGCCTGATTCTAGACTTTAGTCTGTGCAAAAGGAGCCACTACGCATATGTGAGCAGCGCAGTGACCAGGGCCTTAATGCCGCTGTGGAGGATTACTTGGGAAGCAACGTGACCCATTTGATTGAGGTGGGTGGTGAAGCAAGCCCCAAGAGAGAAGAAGCTGGGCGACTAGAGCAGGGGTCGAGGCTACGGGATGAGGGCCTGAACCTGAGATGACGGTGGGAACAGCGGAAGGGATGGATAGAGGAGGGGGGGGACGCCACCCGGGTGAGGGAGGGAGGGAGGCTTGGCCACTCTTCACGGCTGCCCCTCCCCAGAAAGGGAGATGAGCACTCAGAAGCGACAGATCTAGAAATAAATCCAAGAGTCTCCTCTGTTGATGATCCTATGTTGAGTCCAATGACCTTTGTTACTTTTGTTTTTCACTAGAAACAAAGGAGCAGACAAATAAAATCCGGTTCCATTCTCCGTCTGGCTCCATACTAATGAGTCTTTATCTTTGTGATATGGTTTCTTCGAGCCGGAGCCCAGTTTGCCTCTGGGAAACGGTCTCTGCACAGCTGACTTCACAAAGCCTTTATATTTAGGTCAGCAGTAGCTGCTGACACCAGCCCCCAGTCCTGAAAGCTTCACAGATTAAGCACGCTGTCTGGAAGGGTTTATCACCATTCTGATTTTCTGGCTTCTATCTTTGAAAGTTAGAAAAGGGAAACAGAGCCTAGAAGGAAGTCGCAGTACCTATTTCTGAAGGGAGATGTTTTCCTTAATTTCGTCTGTTCCAACCTTTGATCATCAGCCTGTGAATATCGAGAGCAGTAATCACCGCTTAGGAACAAGGAGAGCCTGGCTGTGAACGACTAACTTTCTGATTCCAGTTCAGGAAAATGCACCCATATCTAGCTCAGGTTTCAGGACCTGTTGACAAATGTCCTGGTCAGTCCCCAGGCCTTGACTCTAACATTTCCAAGGCCTGCAGATGCACAGTGACTGATGGACAGTCCTCCTGCCGGAAGCCTGAGCCAGGAAACTACCTCCCACGTTTGGGGAAAAACAGCGAGCCCGGAAGGTTCCAGGGACGAGAGTTAAACTGGATTGGACTCAAGGTGCTTCATGGCACCCCGTTTCCCATGCTCGGAACACACGTGGATAGTCACATTGCTTGACATGTGTTCTCCCCCAACTCTGTCCTTAAAATTATTTGAAAAGAAAAGAGGAGTCCTTAGGACACACTAGGGTCAAGGGTTCCAGCTTAGAAAAACCAATTCCAATGACAGGTTCATCCTCTATACAAAGTTTAGGAAAATGTGCACGCAAATTTCATCCCCAGGATTCTGCCCCATTGCGTTTCCTTTTTTACTTCTGGAAATCAGGGATGGGAATGGAGTGGGTGACAGGAAGGAGGAGATTAGAATAAACTTGGAAAGCCAGTAAGGTAACCTGACTTCATCTAAGGGCAAAAGGTAACAAAATTCCCTCGTAGGAGCTTTCTGTATCTGGAATATTCTGTCATCATCAGTTTTTACTCATCTCTCATTTCCCCTTTCCCCAGTGTGACAAACTTTAGGTTGAACTAGACCCCTACTAATTGGAACTTTCATGACAGCACACTTATTTTTAGGACAAAGAAACAAGAGAATGAGCACACAGTAAATTAAAAAACACAACATACTTCCAAGGAACCCTCCCACTAAGATTATGATATACTCTGCACGATTTCTCACACCTTACACAGGCTTATACATAGAGAACTCATATTACAAGGGTGATGGAAACACAGTAAGATTCTGAATTATCCACAAGAGATAAAAAGCAACACGTTCCTCATCTATGCCTAAAGATCTTCCCTCCGAACTATAAAAAGCTTTAGGATGTAAGTGGTATTGAGGGTGTAGTTTGTAAGTAAATGAATATATAGACAGAACTGAAGAAACAGTACGTAAATGAAAGACACTATATCACAGAGCCAAGAAGCTGAGTGTTGTGGTTTAGGACAGTTCTTGACCCAGAGGAGCCTCCGGTCTAGGGGACAGCCATGACACAGTGATAATTCAAGTGGGAAGGGCTCTAATGGCTGGGCTAACAAAGTGGTGGGGAAAGGCTTTGCTGAGGAGGTGATAATTTCTACATCCTGAGAGAAAGGAGTGAGTTTTGACAGGGAGGAAGCACTTTAGACATTGGGAAAAAATACAAATAGGATCATATATGCAAAAATAGCAGAAACTTTATCTTTAGAGGGGAGATAGTAAAACTGGTCACTCCCCAAAGGACTAGGTTTTTAAAAAATTTTGTTTCATACGTCTTATAAACTAATAGTTTATAATTTATAAACCTTTTATAGACTCTTATCATAAAATGGTATACTTTATAAAAAAAAATTATCAGAACTGCAATGCCTAGAAAAGCAGCCTTTTAGGGGAGATTCCAGCTTGGAAATATAAATTCTCTGATTTCAAAATGGGATGTTTAATAAACCTGGTCAATAAAAATTAACTTCTGAGATTTCAATTATTTTAAATTACTCTTTTTATCTATTCTCCCAAAAGCCATTTATCATTTACAAAGAAAATGTCTTTGAAAATAAACATGCAAAAATTTATATCAAATATATAATTCTGAAAATAGATTAATTTTTGTGAAGTCCTCCATAACAAGCTCTGACTTCACATTCCCTAAAGAAATTGTTAACAGTAAGAAATTTTACGTTCACTTTTTTTTTTTTTAATTAATTTATTTTTTTGCGGTACGTGGGCCTCTCACTGCTGTGGCCTCTCCCGTTGCGGAGCACAGGCTCTGGACGTGCAGGCTCAGCGGTCATGGCTCACAGGCCCAGTCGCTCCGCAGCATGTGGGATCTTCCCGGACCGGGGCACGAACCCGTGTCCCTTGCATCGGCAGGCGGACTCCCAACCACTGCGCCACCAGGGAAGCCCCCTACGTTCACTTTTTGAGGGCCACTCTGAATTTTTAGCTATGATCCATTTCATGAAATGCTACTCGAAAGTTAAAAATAATAAAAAAAAGTATAGTAGGCTGATTGATGCAAGGGAATTTTTAGGCTTTGCACTCATATGTAGAGAGGCTAACATGTATTTGTGATCTCCAGCAAGAGTGTATTAAGTTCTACTAACAAATCTTCTGGGAGACCATGTTCTAAATATACATTTTTCCTTTTTAGACTTCTAAATCCGCAATTGAAATAAATTTAGTTTTAATTTTTCCCATGTTCAAAACTGTAGTTTCTCTCTTAAAAAAAAAAGGCAACAACTTTTATTATGGAAAATTTCACACACACACACACACACACACACACACACACACACACACAGAATAGTATAATGAACCCAATGTATCTACCGGCTAGCTTCAAAATTATCAACAGCTTGCCCAAATTCTTATCCACCATATTTAAAAATATAACCACAGGGCTTCCCTGGTGGCTCAGTGGTTGAGAGTCCGCCTGCCGATGCAGGGGACATATATATATATATATATATATATATATATATATATATATATATATATAAAACCACAGTAATGTGTCAGAATTGAAATAGTTAAAATAATTACTATTATATAATACCTATCAGTGTGTATAGGTCCCCAAATGTCAAAAAGGCCTTTTTGCAGTCGGCTTATTTGAATCAGGATCCAATGTCTACACATTAAATTTTTTTCGTTTTCATTCTTTCAAGTATTTATTAACCACCTGATAAGCATTAGGCGATGTGCTACGTGCTAATCCCAATTTTATTTAACAGTTTTATTTTCTCTTTACTTTCAAATGTTGTTTTGTAATTCAACCCTTGGTTGCTTTTTATCTAGCTGGTATTAATCTGTAGTCATAACCAAGATTTGACTCTTAACAACACAGATGCCCAATTTCTATGGGTTGCTAAACTATAAAAATTATTTTCTCAACTTTTAACTTACTTGTAGGATTGAAATTAGCTGCACTCTTATTTCTGAAAGTACCTAACTGTTTAAAGTATACTTCAAGTTACTTGTTTAATTCACTGCTAGATCAGAGAGACTAACTTAAAAATACAAATTGTCTGAAAGTGCTCACAGGCCAATCACAAGCCTTGGCTTGGGGTTCTATGTACAGCACATCACTAAAATACCCACAGAAGACTTGGGCCTTTGTTTTAGAGAAAGAAGGGATATAATCTATTTTCCCATTCCCATTTGCTTTAAAACCATTAACTCCCAAGTCCATACATTCATCATTACACCCTCCTCTAACTCATACTGGCAAGGCCATCTTCCTCTTTTTCTCTCTCTCTCTTTTTTTTTTTGTGGTAAACAACATATAATTTACCATGTTGACCAATTTTAAGTGTACAATTCAATACTGTTAACTATATTCACATTGTTGTGAAAAAGATCTCAAGAATTTTTTCATCTTGCAAAACAAACTCCATACCAGTGAACAACTCCCCTTTTCCTCTCCCCACAGTGCTCGGCAATTACTGTTCTCTGTTTCTATGAATCTGACTCTCTTAACTACCGCACATAAATGGAATCATTTGTCTTTTTGTGACTGGCTTATTTCACTTAGCATAATGACCTCAACGTTCATCCATGTTGTAGCATGTGACATGATTTCTCTCCTTTTAAAGGCTGAATAATATTCCATTGTAAGTACAGGCCACATTTTGTTTACCCATTTGTCCACCTTTTGGCTATCATGAATGGTGCTGTTAGGAACAAGGGTGTGCAAATATCTCTTTGAGATCCTACTTTCAATTCTTTGGGCTATATACCCAGGAGTGGATTTGCTGGAGCATCGATAGTTCTATTTTTAATTTTTTGAGGAAACTCCAAACCGTTTTCCATAGTGCTTGCACCATTTTACAATCCTACCGACAGTGCACAAAGGTTCCAATTTCTCCACATCCTCACAAACATTTTTTTTTAATAGTAGCAATCATAATAGGTTTTTTAAAAATTTGTTTGTTTGTTTTTTGCGGTACGCGGGCCTCTCACTGTTGTGGCCTCCCCCGTTGCGGAGCACAGGCTCTGGATGCGCAGGCTCAGCGGCCATGGCTCACGGGCCTAGCCGCTCCGCGGCACGTGGGACCCTCCCGGACCAGGGCACGAACCCGTGTCCCCTGCATCGGCAGGCGGACTCTCAACCACTGCGCCACCAGGGAAGCCCATAATGGGTGTTTTCTTAAATTAAAAATTTAACAAAATTTCTACTACATGTTTCATAGTAAAATAAAATATATTATTCACTGAAGAAAAATTTTAAAACAGGGATTTAAAAAATTATCATTAGCTCCACAATCCAAATACAACAACTGTTAAACATTTTGATATATATTCCTCTAGCCCCCCTCTTTTTTTTGTGGGGTGGGGGGGGCAGAGATCATATTTTAGGAGAGGTAGACAATTTGATTTCTATATGCAAATGGCAATGGAGAAGAATCTTACATATTGATAAAAATATTTTTACCTTCATTGAAATCCCCTTGTTTAACATTTCTATGACTTACCATACTTTACTCATTTTTAAAATAAAGGAGTCTTCGGGGACTCTCTCACTTTTTTTAGGCTTTTCTATTATGAAATATAACACACATACAGAAAAGTCCACAGACACAAATACATGACAACTAAGTTAGTACAAGGCAAACACTCCTGTTTCCACCACTCGATCTGCAGAAGGACACTCCCACAGGATCGCTTGTTACCACTCTCCTGACTGTGATGGCAATCACTTCTTTGCTCTTATACTTTTACCATCTACACCAGCATTCCTTATCACTATCGTTGAGTTCTGCCTTCACTTTAACTTCATATTAATGAAATTATACAGTATATACCCTTTTGTGTCTGGAGTCTTTCATTTAGTGTTATACTCGTGAGGTTCATACACAGTGGACTTGCTGTGGTTCACTCATTTGCACTGCCATCCAGTACTCTATTGTTTAAATACACCACAATTTTTAAATTAATTCTACTGCTGGTGGACACTGGGTTGTGTCCAGGGTTTGACTATTATGAACAATGATGCTATGGCCATTCTCATACGTGTCTCCTGGCATGCAAGGGCACGCATTCACATTAGGTGTACACCTAGGAGTGAAACAGAGTGTACATTTGTTCAACAGAGTGTACATTTGTACATAGGCCAAACTTCTATTGAAGGTCTTCAATAACCACATCGCCCTCGTCTACTGTTTTTCTTATTCCTGATCCTGCCCCTTTATCAAACCCTCAATGGAAGCTGTCCAAGCTTGTCAGTGGCCATCACACTTGCATCTTGGCCAACATGGCCTCCTGGAACAGACTCACACCTTCCCATCACATTGCGGTGAAGACACACGCGGTGAGTGCATACTGTATGCAGGGCCGCAGGCTGAGTGTTGGGGAAATAAAAGGCAGATGACAGGTCCTGGACATTAGATGTTACAATCGAGTTGGGAAAAAAGGCAGAGAGATAAGAAGGGAAGTCTTCACAGAGGTGGCATACACTAAACAGCAAATAATCGGTGTAGATGATGAGAGCTACAGAAGTAGAGGAAGGAGTAGGGTGACGTGTGAAAACCCTGGGGAGGAGACTTGACCTTGGCTGGGCCTTGAGGGAAATGCAGGACTGAAATGAGCAAAGGCCATGGTTGGGGATGTTACGTTTAGAGAACAGGGGAGGATGAGTGCTTTCCTGAAGCAATGATCCATACCACGTTCAGGTGCACAGGGGTAGAATCTGTCTCTTAAATGGCCCGTTAAAGAGTAAACTTGCAGCTAAATAAGATATATAACATAATAAGAAAATTAAAGTCTGCCAGTTAAAAACATTACATTTAGTCACAAATGTGCATTCAAAAACAACTGCAAAATGCAGTACTAAAAAAAACTTATGGTACTAGAACATGGAGCCCCTGATGCCTAGCCTGAGAATGTGACCCCTTAAGGCCTAGACAGATCTGCGATGTCACTGTCACAGGCCACGCAGTACTCTGAAAGTGGTCCTGTAGTAAAGAGATTCTGTTGGTCATAAGGAAGACGGGTCAGGGAAAGAGTATTTGGATTAACACAAACACATCATCAGCAGCAAGCACAAACTCATGGTGTCATCTTTCTATATAAAGAACAGCAAGGAGCCAATTACTAGTACTGCAATAGCTGGATTTTCAAAAATTTTGAGGCTGCTTTGATGGATGATTTAGCTGATGTTAGGAGTTCCAGCACCCCTTGAATGCAGAGAAGTGTCACGTAGTACAAATGGATCAGGAAACCTGGCTCTGGGCCTGCGTCTGTCCCTGCAGCCTTGTGACCTTGGGCCATGAGTCAATTCTCCTCATTTTCTCTATTCATAAAAAATAAGGGGGTTGAAACAGGGTTTCAAAATTATCTCTTATCTCTCCAGTCTAACAACTAAATGCTGAGAGAAGGCATATTTTTTGGTCCACTTCCTTAAGAATGAGAAAAGCTCACCCCTGGCTCCTGCATATCTTTCTCACAAACCCTAAGGCTTACGAAAGAGAAAGGGCACAGTCTGATACTGTTCCTGAGTCATGAAGGAACTCCAGAGAATATTGTTTTTTAAATCATTTGAACACAGTTTTTGTTACCCTGGGCTGCTGGAAGTGAGAAGTGTAAGACAAATCAAAACAACCAGAGAAATGAACTCTGGCACTTGGCTGCTTTTGTTACAACTTAAACATCACGTGCAGCTCTCACAGGCTGAGGATAAGAGTGGAAATTTAAAACAAGGAAGTGGCTTCTCCTATTTCTTCTCCGGGAGTGATTCCATTCCAAACCATCTTTTTTATTCGACTGGAAAGTGGTACACTTGTGAGATAGAGTCAGGGCCAACTCTAACAGTAAATGTGAATACAGCTGCATGGATTGATAGGTCTTTTCATAAATACTTCCACTAAAGTGTCTTTTTTTTTTTTGGCTGCGCCGCACGGCATGCAGGATCTTTGTTCCCCGACCAGGGATCGAACCCACACCCCCTGCTTGTAGTCTTAACCACTGGACAGCCAGGGAAGTCCCTAAAGTGTCTTTCAAAAGTACTGGAATCAGGGAAAACATATGTAATACCAGGTTTTTAGTTTTTTTATACTGAGAATACCATGTATATCGAGGAAACATGGGCAAAACAAAACAGTAGTACAATAAGTTGGCTATGGAAAGAACAGAGCTTTAGAGTTAGATAACCTGGCTCAGCTTCACTTTATAACACGGAACTTTCTAGATGGAGCGATCTGTGAGTTAAATGAGATAACTGAATCCTGACAGAGCTATTGGTGTGATCACAAAAAATGGTGTCTAACCTGTAAATTATTATAAATCAAATCACTTAACTATTTAAAAGAATTTTAAAGTTACTATTTAAGAGGATCTGGCTATGATTCCTTCCAAACTAAAATATCAGAACAACCAGCCAGTTAAACAAAATCACTCAGGAATTTATCTGTTTTGAGAGTTCAGACTAGTGACTTGAGCCTTCTTTGGGCTTAGGTCAGTGATGTGCTGTTCTGAAAGGTGAGCCCTTACATTTCTCAAAGACAGAGATGATCTCAACTTGATATCCTATAACTGCCCCACCTTTTCCTCGGGGTCATGACCTCTATGGACTTGCAACTTCTCCGATGAACAGTATATAAAAGTTCATATAACATAAAGAAAAGTAAGATTCACATGTGTTGTTTTTCTGTTCCTTCCCTTGTTATACCAGGACAAGCGGCCCTTGATTTTCACTACTGTTAACGTACTAACTTGTGGAAGTTCTTTTAAGTTGTGTCTTCTAATCTGTCATAGACTTGAGAACCAGATGGCCAAGCTTGTTAAGATTGTGGATCAGGCTGTGAGCAAAGGGCTTGTGGCCCTTTCCTAGTAATAAGGTGCACAGAATTTGACTGTTTAGAACTTACAGCTCGAGTTCTTGGTTTTGTTCTAGAAGAGCGAGGTTGATAGATAAATGGGAAAATGATATCGGCTAACAATTACTGAGGGCTTACTTTGTGTTAGGAACTTTGCATTCACTGTCTCTTTAAATTTCCCCGGCCACCTCAGGAGGTAAGCAAGGCTAAGAGACAGACCTACCTGGAGGTGAGAAACTGATGTACAGTGAGGGTTAAGTAACCTGCCCGAGACTACGCAGCTGTGGAGACGTGATTCACTCTTAAGCCCTACAGCATCCTGCCTGCCTCTCCATTTATATGCTGCAGGGTGCTGGGGTGGGGTCCGTATTCTGTTTGTAGCCACTTCTCATTGCCAGTCAAGGAGATCAAGGTATCTCAAAGCCCTTCAGGGTTCGAGCTGTCTCTTGCCTTTGCCGTTTGCGTCGCCTAATTTACTTAAGAGTCCTCATTTGAGAAACAAGAGTCGAGCAGTTTTTTTTTTTTAATCATTTTTACTGGAGTATAATTGCTTTACAATGTTGTGTTAGTTTCTGCTGTACAACAAAGTGAATCAGCTCTACGTATACATATATCCCCATATCCCCTCCCTCTTGCATCTCCCTCCCACCCTCCCTATCCCACCCCTCTAGGTGGTCACAAGGCACCGAGCTGATCTCCCCATGAGATGCAGCTGCTTCCCACTAGCTATCTATTTTACGTTTGGTAGTGTATATATGTCCATGCCACTCTCTCACTTCGTCCCAGCTTACCCTTCCCCCTCCCCGTGTCCTCAAGTCCATTCTCTACATCTGTGATTTTATTCCTGTCCTGACCCTAGGTTCTTCAGAACAACTTTTTTTTTTTTTTTTTTTTTTTTTAAGATTCCATATATATGTGTTAGCAGACGGTATTTGTTTTTCTCTTTCTGACTTACTTCACTCTGTATGACAGACTCTAGGTCCATCCACCTCACTACGAGCAGCTGTTTCTTGTACTGCTACTTTACAAGCTGTGCCCTCCTATACGGGAACAACCTCTAGAGGTCTGCTGTGCAGGCTGGAGTTGCTCAATCAATGCTAGTTGAACAAATAAATGACAGGCTAGAAAATGCCAATTGCAAATAGCAGCTTTGTAAGAAGAGGAACGTTAGCCACTGGATGTTGGAGATATTTATTCAAGGACTCAGAGGTGTAAGGATTTGCAGGAACAACATAAATAAGTACAGTGATCAAGAGCCCACATGTACCCCACTATATCCTGACCTGAAAAAAACCTCAATATTGCCTCAGTGTTCTCCTTCAGCAGGGATTGTTAACAATGAGAAGCTCTATGACAGAATATGGAGAACGTGTACAAAGGACTAAAATACTCCCTGATTTTTCATTTTCAGATCCTGAAGGTTAGAGCAGAGATACAGATGATCAGAGAGGAAGGAAAATCTTTTATAGTGCCTACCTGCTATTATTTCTCATCTCTGTATCAACAGGAAGAAGGCTGAATGCACAAATTTGATAAGACTGATATTTATTTAATGGCAGAGGTTGTTAGAAACAAGAAGAAAAAAACTAGACATACTATTTGAATATTTTCCTTGTGAAATTCCTCTAATGCACATTTTTAAAGAAAGACTGTGCTTTCAATGTCCCAAATATGGTCTTTTGCTACAAACATATTGAAACTGAATGGAGAAAAATAAGATCCCTCTTGACTACAAGTAACCACCCACTTCAGTCTGTGTAACACTCTGTGATACAATGGAAACCATGGACACAATGCTCTACGTGCAATTCAAGTTCACAAAAGCTTAACTCTGAGTGATGAATAGAAAGAATGAGTCATGCATTTACCCTTTATGGAACCAGTATGTCTCTTTGGGGTTCAGATTATGAGCAAAGTCATCAGTCTGCACAGGCTAAGGGTTGGCTTTGTGACGAAGTATATTTTTAGCAAACAGGAGCCACACCAGTCAAGGGAACTAGTGTCCACTGCTAGTAATTCTTTACTAACTTGGGGGCTTAAAATAATCAGGGCTAAAAGTTGAAAGAAAAGTACCTCCAAAGAGGGGGAAAATCAGAGTTTAAGGAATTCAATCCTAAATACTATCAAGTGCATACATTAAATATCAGATATTTAATATCAGAGAAAGGACAATAATGGTAAGACTACAAAGGTTCTCATTTATAGCATCTTGTCATAGGGACTACTGAAAATTAAATAAGGCTGTTTCTAGCTGCTACTGCTATCAATTAGCCAGCAGCCAATTCCACAGCCGTAATAACTGCCACATGCCTGCTGTGTATTACCTCTGGGCCTGCTAATTCCAAACACAGGAGGTCGAGGCTGCACCGAACAGATGAGCCTACAGCCGAATGCCCTGCTGGTCAGATTTTGTTTTACAAAATGAAATGATTCAGTACGTCAGAATATTTTAGATAATTTAGCCTAGTTCCGCTCCTTAAACATGTGAACTAGATTACGTACTTTGTAATAATTTAACCTTCACTTACCCAAATGCTCTCTATGCCATACAACTACGTGCTTCTCTTTATTTTTGTTTCTTCTAGTTCACAAAATTTAAACAATGATCTCTGGTCTAAGTCACAAGGTTATGCTGCCAATAAGGTGGCTCGTGTCATGTTTAAAAGCTTTCATTTTTTCAAAATGAAAAAAAAAAATCAGTTCTCTGAAACTGACACTTCAGTTGCAAAGATGAAGGTATCAACATTGAAAAAGAAATCCTATCTCAAAGGGTCATCTTTTATACCTACGGAAGCAGCCCCCAGACCCACTCCACGGCCTGCTCCCCGCCCGCTCCAGCCCTTTCCTTGGGGGCGGGGGGTTCCTCAAACCCTAGTATTGACAGGGGTTCCCATGGATCAAGACATGAAATGCTGGACAACAATAAAGAGTTAAGGCTCCTCCTGAACTTTGGAAGAAACCAGATTTCGTCAGTGAGGTTTGGCAATGTGAGAAACCCTGTAACCAATTTCATTTCCTGATAAATGAATGGTCCACAGGGGAAAGTCGGCCAGTGAGTTTCAGAATTGTTGGGAGTTCAGACTTTACTGCGAGACTCCTTGAAGGAGCCAGCCTGTCTATTGCTTATCGCTGCTGAGCCAGCCAGCCCCGTGCAAACAGGGCGGCTGCCAGACTCCATTCACAGCTCACTGAAGTGCCAGTAAGAGGTCTTCACAAACGTGTGGTGTCCCTTTAAGAAGTGATGCTGCTATCAGGGATGCTTTCCATTATACTGGGCTTTGTAACCTGCACGACTGCAAACACAGGCCTATTAAAATTATTTTAGAACAGCAGGTTCAATGGTCTTCATCATTTAAACTGATTCTCCCTTGTCCAACCAAAACCAAAACAGCCTCAGCATTCAGTTTAGATTTAGAACTGGGGCAATGCAACATCTAAAACCAACAAATACTCAGATAAATAAGAGTAAAATGCAGAAAGTCCATCTGAGGGGAGTTAAATAGCAAGTACCTCAAAGTACTGAAACAAGTTTACCGGAAATGTAAATAGCATAATTAATCTCAAGATCATTTACATTTTAAGCTTGAAATGAAATAAATATCTATATGTTTAAGTAAATGAAAAGGCAATTCTCATAAATATAACCATAGATGCTGTATTTATGCTTAAGGTGTAAAAAAAATCTTAAAAAACATTTTTCACATTAATTCAGAATTGGTCAAAGCATATACTTAAAAATTTGTTGACTTCAAGTACATTTTTATCAAAGGTTAACTTGACAGATTTACAATCTCTAATTTGGGCTTGCTTAGAAAACACACACAATTACCCTACATAAAATAGTCAAATGAACACTTGAAGGCGGGAGAAGGGAAAAAGTTCTAAATAATGGTTTCAGGCCCTTCATTATAAAACATAAAGAAAACAAAATCTGAAACTAGTGAGCTTTCAAGAGGCCTGCAGGCTTGGACCGGCAGTAAGGAACCTGGACCTATTAGCGTCACCCTTACAAATGCGCGTCACAGCAGCAATGAGGAAATGCTCCAGGTTTATAGAGATGGAGAATGTTAATTTCATGCACCAAGAAAAACTCATAAAACAAGGACAGAGGGAAAGCCAATGAGCCCTTTAGCTTCCTTAAAAATTCAATCCAATTTTTTCTTTCCTTCATGGTTTTAGGACCATAAGATGTATTCTTCCTTGGACTTCAATGTTAGATTCCTGGTGACATTGAGTTGGGCTGTCTCCAGGGTCAGAGTAGGGAGAGAAGTCTGTGCATTCACTTACAGGGAGTCAGTAAAGTTCGCTCTGTTTAGGTCAAATCATTCGATAACAGAAAGACTGAAGGGAAAGGGAGCCTCCTAGGTTATTTTAAAACCATCTGAGTTGTGACTCTGATCAGTCACGTGACAGTTTATAAATCAAGGGCAAAAAACAAATTTCTAAATATTATGTTTATGAACCACTTCAAATTTTAATTATCTCATATAAAGTAACTGTGCATGGTACTTTCAAATTCAGAAAACAAGCACAACTGAAAGGTTTAATTTAAAAACAGAGCTCATTACCTGTGGTGGAGACAATTAGTCTGGTTCGTAACATGAAAACTGAGTTATTTAAAGGATAATCGTCAGTGCTTTGTGGACAGAGCTACAAATGACTGAGTTTAATGGCCAAAAGCACATCTGAAGCCTTTAATTAATCGCAAGAACTGTTTCTTGTAAATATTCTGCAAAGCATGTGAGTTTCTTATATAGTAAGTTCCAAGAGAACAAAAACATTTTTCTGTTTTCTTCTGGACGGTCTTTCGACTGCTTCCAGACGGTCTCAAGTTCAGAAGCTGGATGGGGTGGGAGTCAGGGAGAGGGGAGGGGAAGGTTTAGAGAGCGATAACGTTGAAACTGCTGTGGAAAAGGCCTGACTTGACGCACGGAGTCCTGATAAGAGAGGCCGTCGATGAGCCTGGGGGAGGCAGGCAGGACAGGGTTTCCTTCAGATGAGCATCAGCTCAGAGTCCAGGAGGTCAGGGACCCAGCTTCAACGCTGCCTCCTTGCCGGAGAAGGATGGACAGCATGACCTTTACTGCTGGACAATGGATGAGGACCCGTGATCCTAGGGTATGAACGAATCTGAGGTCCTTATTCTGAGGAGAAGCCAGGGAAATTCCCTCTTTCAGTATGCTTTTCCTTCCTTCCAGGTTCTTTTCCGTCAACATGAGTCACAATACCTTCCCGTCTGAGAGCTGAGTGTGAAGCTTCTGAGGAGGGAGGTTTACTGGCTCGGCTCGGCCTGAATGGGGGATATACTTCCCCATGCCCACTACGCCTCACACCTCTCCTCAGACTTCCCTCCATGGATCAGAGTCACTCAGAAATGTTTTAAAGTGAGAAAAACAGGACCAATACACAGCTGAGGAAATGTAGGTACTGAGAGATTTAGTGAAGAATGAACAGGGGGGCAATGACAGGATCAAGAGGAAAACACACATTTCTGGATCCTTACTTGGGAAACTGGCAACGGCATGATAAGCTAAACTACAGACGTGAAATTTTATCCACATTTTGATGATGGGGGTAGTGGGTAATGCTAGAAAATATCAGAATTTTTCCAACACTGGGAATTCAAAACATTTACTGCTGTGAGTCTTGGAAACAAGGAATGGTAGTTTAAGTTTTGAGGTAGGGAAGCAGAGGGATCAAAAGAATGTTTACTCTGTTTTCTAGAAAAAAAAAGTTTTATGAAGTGCTCTTTCCAGGGAAGACATAATTATTATTTTCTGCTGGGAAACATTCTGGCTAGTTTATAGTAAGGATCTGATATAACATGGGAAGAGTTTAAACCCTATACACTTAAAAGCTTGCTAACGCATATTTTCCTGTAGAAGCTGTGGTAATGTTTATCCTCCATTTAGATAGAGCAATGTCAGAAATGTGTTAGCAGGAGCACCCTGTTACTGTAGCAGCAGAACATTAAAGGGAATTTTAAGAAAGCAAAGCAAGCAAGCAAGCAACCCAACCCAACCCACCCTTAATCTTACTACTCAAAGTAAGTAAATATTTTCATTTTGGGGAATCATCTTTCTGTCTGTATTTGTGTGTCTACATTTGGATGGGTGAATACACATACACAGTAAGTGTGTATGTATAAATATAAATATGAACATAGATACAACCCTATGAAAAGTATTATGATGTTTTGAAGTCTGGGAGACACATTAAGAAAAACAGCCATGCCTTCCTACTTCTAGATGGCACTATAAATAATTTCCTACTTTTCGTTTACTCTCCATGCGACAGAGCTTATGCCAGAAGTAAATGGCTGAAATATGTTTTGGTAAAACATACTATTGTAATTGTTCAAGTAATTCACAACTCCAATGTAGTAACAGGGGCTGTGTTATCTAGGTTTTGAGGCTATAGGCCACACAAAATGATTTTTCTGGAATCATTTTGCTCTTTGTATGAAGAGTTACATAAAAATGTAGTAACAATACAAAGTGCAGAATGTTCATATCCTGAAGACCCCTGGGAAGAAGTTGTCCATTCTGCTTTTAAAAAACCTTTGGGGGCTTCCCTGGTGGCGCAGTGGTTGAGAGTCCGCCTGCTGATGCAGGGGACACAGGTTCGTGCCCTGGTCCGGGAAGATCCCACATGCTGTGGAGCGGCTAGGCCTGTGAGCCATGGTTGCTGAGCCTGTGTGTCCAGAGCCTGTGCTCCACAACGGGAGAGGCCACAACAGTGAGAGCCCCGCGTACCGCAAAAAAAAAAAAAAAAAAAAAAAAAAAAAAAATTTCGGGGCTTCCCTGGTGGCGCAGTGGTTGAGAGTCCGCCTGCCGATGCAGGGGACGCGGGTTCGTGCCCCTGCCCGGGAGGATCCCACATGCCGCGGAGCGGCTGGGCCCGTGAGCCATGGCCGCTGGGCCTGCGCGTCCGGAGCCTGTGCTCCGCAACGGGAGAGGCCACAACAGTGAGAAGCCCGCATAATGCAAAAAAAAAAAAAAAAACAAAAAAAAAAAACAAAACCTTTGGAGGTACTGCATGAATATGGCACTGGTTACTCCCAGAATCCTCCCCGAGAGAGCCACAGACAGGCTATGGATGTCACAGTGCACACCACTGCTGCCGGTACTGAGAACTTTTTGATACATAATATGCTTAGATGGAAAATCTTTTTTTTTTTCTTTTTGCGGTATGCGGGCCTCTCACTGTTGTGGTCTCTCCCGTTGCGGAGCACAGGCTCCGGACGCGCAGGCCCAGCGGCCATGGCTCACGGGCTCAGCCGCTCCGCGGCATATGGGATCCTCCCAGACCGGGGCACGAACCCGTATCCCCTGCATCGGCAGGCGGACTCTCAACCACCGCGCCACCAGGAAAATCTTTTTTTTTTGTTCCACCAAAGGAAGCTTGGTTTTGGAGGATAGCATTATGTAGCTTTTGTTGTTGCAAGGACTGGGTCTGGGCTGTGTGAGAAGGGACGTGGAGAAAAAATGCTCTTGAGACCTCTGAACTTCAAATCTGAGCTCTTTAAATGATCTAACCATAAATTAGCTCTTTGCTCAAGTGGTGAAACCATATGGTACCCTGCACAACAGGGGAGCTTCACAAAAGTACTTTTTTTCTTTTTCCTTTTGGCAATCTTCTTCTAGTTTCCAATTATATTTTTGAATTGAACTCTGGTATTTGTTAGGTGAAAATGACCAAACTGATTGTTTCCTTCTTTTTTGCTTGAGATTAACACCATACAATTAAGTGTCACTAATTTTAATGTTTAATTTGATGAATTTTGCTGTTTGTATACAACCACGTAACTGTCACTACCATCAAGATATAGATGAGAAGCCCCTCCTGCCCCTTTGCACTTGATTCCCCGCCCTATCCCCCTTGGCCCAAGTCAGGCACTGATCTGTTTTTGGTGACAATTTTGCCTTTTCTAGCATTTTATTGATTTCTAATTATCTAATTTAGCTTTAATGATTTTAATGTTTTAAAAATTATTGAGATTTGTTCTATGGCTCAGAATATGTTCCATGTGCATTCCAAAAGACGAATTCTGCCATTGTTGGGTGAGATGTTCTATGAATATCAATCAAGTCAAAGTGATCTCCTATGTTTTTGCTGATTCTTTTTTGTCTAGTTGTTCTACCAGCTGCTGAGAAGAGGCTGTTAAAATATTCAAAATAATAGAATTATCTATTTATCTCTTTAATTCTGCCAATTTTTTGCTTCATGATTTTGAAGCTCTGTCATTGGTGCATATACATTTACAATTATCATGTCTTCTTTTGTTGAACTAACTTTTTGATCATTTTGAACTATCTCCTTCATCTTAGGTTTTGTTTTGAAATTTTTAATAGCTGATGTTAACAGAGCCATTTTAACCTTCTTATGCTTACTGTTTGCATGGCACTTCCTTTTCCTTCCATCGTTTGCTTTCAAACCATCTATGCTTTTATATTTAAAGCACATCATTTGCAAACAGTATATAGTTGGGTCTTATTTTATCCATTCTGACAATCCCTGCCTTTTAATGAGTATTTAGTGCATTAACATTTAATGTAATTATTGATATGTTTAGGTTGGTCTATCATCTTATTTTTTGTTTCTATTTAAATCCTCTGTTTTGTTCCTTTGTTCCATCTTTCCTACCTAGGGAGGGGGGAGAGGTAATTATGTGAATATTTTTTAGATTTCTATTTTAATTTTTCTGTTGTTTTTTTAGCTGTTGATTTTCATATTTTTTAAATAGTGGCTACCCTAGGTTTACAATGTAAACCCTTAACTTTTCACAGTAAAATTACAGATAACAATTTAGTACTTCATGTAAAATACAGAACGTCATACAGGACCAGAGCACACAGGATCATATTCATCTTCTTTTATCCTTTATGTTACAGTTGTGTGTGTGTATATATGATACATCTACATACATTATAAATCCTACAAGACAATGTGATAACTTTGGTTTTAAGAATAAGTTTATTTAAGACAACTAATAAGGACCTACTGTATAGCACAGGGAACTCTACACAATACTCTGTAATGACCTCTATGGGAAAAGAATCTAAAAAAAAGTAGATATATGTGTATGTATAACTGACTCACTTTGCTGTACAGCAGAAACTAACACAACATTGCTGTACAGCAGAAACTAACACAACATTGTATACTCAATTATACTCCAATAAAATTTTTTTTAAAAAGGAATTTATGTGATTTAAAAATTAAGACAAAAAAAGCTAAGCAAAAAATGGGGGGTGGAAGGAAGAGAAATAGAGACAGAATAGATATGAGCATTTTGCATTTATCTAGATATTTGCCATTTTTGGTAAATATTCATTCTTTCTGAAAATCTGAGTTTCCATCTGATATCATTTCCATTCAGCCCAAAGGACTTTCTTAGCATTTTTTATAATGCAAATGTGCTGGCAACAAGTTCTCTTAGTTTTCTTTTACCTGATCATGTTTTGTTTTGTTTTCATTCTTGAATGATCTTCTCACTGGATACAGAATTCTGGGTTGACTATTGTTTTTCTTTTGCACTTTAAAGATGCTGTTCCATTCTCTTCAACACTATACAGTTTCTAATAAGAAGTGATGTTAATTGGATTGTTGTCCCTCTGTATGTACTATACCATTTTTATCTTGGTCTTTATCGCTAGCTTTCAACAGTTTTGACAATAATGTGCCTTGATGTGGGATTATTTGTGTTTATTCTGCTTGGTATTAGCATCTCATCTCTGCAAACTACTGACTTTTTTATTGTCATTATTTCTCAGCTGAGTCTTCTCATGTCTCTGCCGAGATTTTCACGCACTGGAAACATGTTTCATGCAATGAAAACATTGAGCAGAGTTATAGTAACAGCTTTTAAATCCTTGTCTGTTAGTTCCAACATCTGGTTTGTTTTGAGGTTGAACTCAATTGATTTTCTTTTATGTAGAGAACATGTTCCATTTTCTTGGTTCTGTGGATGCTGGGAAATTTTGGATTGCATCCTGAATAATATTAAGTTGTGGAGATTCTTGTCTGGGCTTAAACTGCAAACTCTATATTTTTAGTAGCAGCACCAATCTCTGTTCAGATCTTTTGTCTTTATCTAGGCTGCTTAAAGTTTGGTCTACAGATGGGTGGTTCACGATTTAGTCAGAGGTGTGGGTAGACAGAGTTTAAGGATCCTCTTCTCTGATTCCTTCTCTTCTGGGATTCCTCCACTATTTTCAGAGTTCATAGATTCTCAGCTTTTTTTTTTTTTTTTTTTTGTTCTTCAGCCCAGAAAGGCTACAACTTTCCCCATGTGTCCCATCTCTGCTGTATGTGCCATGGGCTGCAATTAGCCTTAGGCTAAAAGACCTCAGAGATATGGAGTTTGCTATTTCCCATTCTCCAAGTGAAAGTATACTCTTCACCAGAGTTTTCTTGCATCTGTTCTTTCTTCTGTATCTTCAGGGTGGCAAGTCTGGTTTAGTTTAGAATTCTGGTCTTTGGCTGAGCTGCTCTGAGTCTGTTTTCCACATATGGTTCAGAGATCAGTCAGAGGTGTGGACAGATACAGTCTGGGGGCTCCTCCTCTGGTTCTTTCCTCTTCTGGGATTCCTCTACTGTCTTCAGTCCTCATGATTTTCCAGCCTCACTTCTGGGGTTCCCCAGCTCAGAAAAACTAACAGTTTTTCCATGTGAGTCCCTCACCACTACAAAGTAAACCACAGGACTGTGCTTAGTCCTGGGCTAAAGGCCACGGACATGGAAACTTACTTATATAGCTTCCTATCTCCCTCTTCTAAATGAGCATGAACTCCCTGCCAGAGTCTGTTTGCTTCTATTTGCTCTCCAGTACCTACAGGCAGCTGTGTTTTGTACTATTTGTCCAGGCTTTATGGTTGTTTTCTGCGGTGGGTGTCATGTGGTAGGGTCTTAGTTCATGATACCTGGAAGTATTCTCAAGTTGATTTTCAACCATGCTGAATGAATTAATAAATTCATTCAGTAATATTTAATAAGTAGCTATTCTGTGCAAGGCAGTGTATTATGTTAAACACTATGGAGGAGATATAAATATAGAAAATACAGCAAGAAACTTAAAATCAAATGAGATTAAAATATATACATATTTATTTATATATAAAGATAGCTTGACAACTTTTTTTTAGTAGCTTAAAATTGGAAATAATCTAAACGTGTACCACTAGTAAAATGCATAAATCGTGGACTATTTACACAATGTAATACTAATACATCAGTGGAAAGGAACAAACTTTGTGTAACAACATAAACATCTTTCATAAATGACATTGAGTGAAAGAAGAAAGGTGTAAAAGAAAATAAACTGCAAGATTCCACTTACAAAAAGTTCAAAAACAGGAAATTATATTGTTTGGCACTATACACACACAGATGGTAAAGTTATAAAGAAAAAGAAGACAATCATCTTCAAAGTCAAGACAGTGTATATTTATAGGGGGACAGGGTACATATATTGAGACTTCTGGGCTGTTGGCAATGTTCCATTTCTTGTTCTGAAGAGTGATTACATGGATATTCACTTTCTCACAATTTAAAAAAGTAAAAAAAAAAAGGGGGGGTGGTGGATTTATCAGTAGATGGAAACTTGGCTACATTCTAGGTATGATGTATGACTATGAACAAGTTAGTTACTATTCTTGTGACTCAACATACTTCTGAAAATGGGTATAAAATATATGCCTTCCAATCTCACTGAGCAAAAATATAATTTGATACTAAACACAGGTCTGCTTTAACTTACCTAGCGCCAGAGAAAAGCTGACTTTAAGTGCTTAAAAAAAACTCTTCCCTATTTAAATGTAACAGAGTCAGTTCTATTTGAAAGATCCTGTGAGAAATCTTTTTGGTGAGCCAAGATCCTTCCTGAACACAACGAATTAGTCTATAACTTATCATTTTTAAAGGTTGGGGTTTTTGTATATTAGGTTTTCTTCAAGAGTGGCATACGGGTAGTGATCTTCACAATCTAATAATTGGCACTGTATCAGTCAGAGATTAGGAAATCCCCTCAACTATTTGTCCAAATTCATATTTTAAGCTGTGCTTGGGTTAAAGACCATATCAGTATTTCCAAGTTTCAAAATGGATTAGATTTCTACCAATTAGTGTTCACTGTCCGAGGTACTTCCTACTGCCCTCAGAGCTCCCAGGCAAGAATCCTATAGCGCAGGGGTCCCCAACCCCTGGGCCACAGACGGGTACCCATCTGTGTGGCCTGTTTGGAACCGGGCCGCACAGCAGGAGGTGAGCGGCGGGCTAGCGAGTGAAGCTTCATCTGTACTTACAGCCGTTCCGCATCCTCTCATTACCGTCTGAGCTCCGTCTCCTGTCAGCATTATGGTGAGCTGTATAATTATTTCATTATGTAGTACAAAGTAATAATAATAGAAATAAGGTACACAATAAATGTGATGTGCTTGAGTCATCCTGAAACTATTCCCCTCAACACCTCTGGTCTGTGGAAAACCTGTCTTCCACGAAACCAGTACCTGGTGCCAAAAAGGTTGGGGACCGCTGCTATAAAGAAACTGGGTGTGCTGAATTGACAGGAAAACAAAAATTGTTACATTAGTTAATTAACTGTCTCAAACTCACTGTTAAGTATCAATCGTATTCAGCCTTCATAGAACAATGTCAGGGTTTTAGGCCCTCGAATCCTCTAAAACCAACAAACCCTCTACAAAAAAACTCTAACTGTATGGTCAGATGCTTACCAGCTACCTCAATGTGATTAGTTATATGCGCCAATCACTGCCCCTTCCAACTTACCCCAGAAATGAAAGCCATCATAACAAAAGCAGTTTTGTTCCCTCAAATGACCAATTTTGCTGTGTGTAATGAATTACATTAGTGTTTAATAAGACTTTGGTTTCTTTAAAAAGCCTTATATCACCTTAAAAGTTTTCAGAAACTTTTGGGATATATGCTCAATTAAGAACATCCCTTCGAGGGCTCCCCTGGTGGCGCAGTGGTTGAGAGTCCGCCTGCCGATGCAGAGGACACGGGTTCGTGCCCTGGTCCGGGAAGATCCCATGTGCCACGGAGTGGCTGGGCCCATGAGCCATGGCCGCTGAGCCTGTGCGTCCGGAGACTGTGCTCCACAACGGGAGAAACCACAACAGTGAGAGGCCCGCGTACCGCAAAAAACGAAACAAACAAACAAAAAACATCCCTTCGAAAATCATAAGAACCAACTATCAATACAATTATTTAATTTTCCTATTCTTTTACTTTAAAAAAAAACTATGTAGAAAAGCTGATTTGAGAATACTAATAAAATAAGCAGAACCCACAGAACAAATTATTATACATAATTTGTTAGTCACTCTTTTTATCAGAAATAATTCAATTTTCACTTATCATCCATTAAAGATAAACAGTTCTATAACTATCTGAGAGCCATTATTTCTTGGTATAAATCAGATTACAAAATACTTTGTAAGGATTGCAATAAATGACTTGAACAGTAATTGTAGAGGCAATGAAACAATCTCAGTAACTTTCATATGGTCAGCTTAACAGAAGAGTAAAGATTGGGACAGATGAAGAATGATAAATGGTTCTATTTTTCAACCTACATAGTAGAGTCTCTTTTAGGAAATTTCAGTTTGTGAATCACAAATTTCTGATTATACCAAACAAAATAATTCTATCAAAAGTAATAGCAGAGACAGGGACTTCCCTGGTCGTCCAGTGGTAAAGAATCCGCCTTCCAATGCAGGGGACGTGGGTTCAATCCTTGGTCGGGGAACTAAGATCCCACATGTCGCGGGGCAACTAAGCCCGTGTACAACAACTACTGAGCCTGAACAAGACAGCCTATGTGCCGCTAACTACAGAGCTCACGCGCTCTGGAGCCCGCGCACCATAACTAGAGAAGAGAAAACCTTGCATTGTGAACCTGTGTCCTTCGGTCATCGGAAACCACGGTTTGGAGAAGTGGGCAAAAATTTTTTGCTATAGAAAAATCAAATATTTATCATTTTTCAGTTAAGGGTTTTAGTTTTCATGACTATATTCAAGATGTAATGATTTGTAATAAAGACCAAATTTTTATACTCTTTGAGATCACAAAGTAAAAACTAAGTTTAATCTAATTCTTACCCATTGAAAGGAAGAGAAAACATCCTGTAAACTGCTTACAAATCTACCGTATGTTTAATTAAACAGAAATAATGAAAGACATTATAACAAATACCAGAGTTAGTTTGCTTATGAAGAATGGCTATCCTAAAAGTAAATATGACATGAAGCCACTGCGTGTGCCGTGCAGTTTCATTATTATGTATGAGAAAAGCCTAAGAGTGTTCTAATACTCCTTGAAGTAGCAATGGGTATAACTGTTCAAACATTCCAAAGATTACAACACTGTATACAGATACTGTCAAAACCAAGAACTTAGTTATATTATGAATGCTTTAGGTTAAACAAATTGATCTAATAGGCAATGGGTTTGTGAGGCAGGAGGAGACAAAAATTTAAGATTTCAAAGAAAGAATAGCTTCTTTATGGCTCAAAGATAAGAGGGACTGAAATAATCTTGGACAAGCCGTTCTCTTATCTCTAAATTCTCTTTAGCCTGTTTCCTCACTTGCAAAATGTAAATTATCCTTACAGTTCATATGGTTGTTGGGAAAACTAAATGAGAACACCTGTAAAAAAAATACCTAGCAGAGGGCCTGGCACAGAGCAAGTGCTCAATAAATGTAACTAGATGATGAACAACAAAGAAAAAGGAGTTGAGTCCAAAGAGGGATACTTAAGTCAGACTAAAGAGCAGATGCTGGGACTTCCCTGGTGGCTCAGTGGACAGGACTCCACGCTCTCAATGCAGGGGACCCGGGTTTGATCCCTGGTCAGGGAACTAGATCCCACACGCATGCTGCAACTAAGAGTTCGCGTGCCACAACTAAGGAGCCCTGGAGCTGCAACTAAGACCTGGCACAACCAAATTAAATATTAGAAAAAAAAAAAAAAAAAAAAGAGCAGATGTGACATTTTAAAAGACCATAGCCTTTAATATTTTTTGCTACTATTTGTTTAATTTACAAAATAATGGTGATAATTCTCATATTTGGGTTACATGTCAAAAATCTACTTAAAAGGAATCTTCTATTTTAAGGTTCATGAAGTGAAAGTTCTCCGTCTTTTGTAGGAAAGGAAGATAAAACAGTTCCAATCCTATCAAGGCTACTGTTAACCCTAGCCATCATTTCCTTGGTTTAAAAAAAAATTTTTTTTAACATCTTTATTGGAGTATAATTGCTTTCCAATGGTGCTTCCTACAGTCCTTGTCTTATCCTGTCCTTGGTTAAGCTTTCCCATTTGCTTCCTTCTCAATGTATAAAATCGGTGACTTGGAAAGCTAGAACGGCACCCTGCACGTGTGCGGGGGTGTGTGAGTGCGCATGCATTTGTGCATGTGAGGTCATGTATTTCATACTATAATCCTTATATGGGATTGAATGGTCCGAAAAATAAGGTGCCAGCATTATTCTGGCAGTTTCTGAAACCATTTATGATTGTGTTTACTGTTCCATGAGAGGCACTGGTATAACTCATGAGTAGGACTTGATCTCTGTCTTTAGTGGACAAGAAACTCAAGGAGGGTTAGAATGGGAGAGAGAACCACTCTGCTGGTCAAACTTCTGCAGAGATCTTTTGGGGTTTGAAGGAAATGGCAGGAGTGTGCTTGTCTCCCCTTTTAAGGAGAGAAGCCCAGCACAGAGCTGTCTCTTTTATGCTTTAGTGCTTCCTAGTCGCTACCTAAAAGTAAAAAGTAATTAAGATAACAATATTTCAAAGAGAGAGAGAGAAAACAGCCAGGGGAAAAAGGTCCAAAATGAGTTTTAAAACAGGGGGAAAAAAAGGCTTCATATGAGCCTGATAATTCCAGCGTGTTCTTCACTCTCCAAGAAAGACTCAGAAATAGAATAAAATAAGGTCACCTGAGAAACTTTATTCTAATAACATAAATCAGAATATTTTACTCTGCTTGAACTGTAATGAAATCGTGGCAGGTGAGAGCCAAGAAGAGAACCCCTGAGAAACTATTAAAAATTCAGTGAGGCCAATTTACATAGTAATTAACTTACTGATGAGGAGTACTAAAGTGGAGGTCTTTAGACCAGGGTTTTGCAGCTATAAGAATGCATGAGCGTGGAACAATTATTATAAGCTTAAAAAAATTTAACTATTTCAGCAAAGTGACCAGGGCCTCCACTCTTAACTTAGCTTCTCTAATAATATTTTGGCAAGAAAGTTGACCTTGCAACAGTCTGTGGAGAGCTGTTCTCCAAAAAACAATGTTTACTTGAAGCAGCATCTGGGACCATCATTCAGTGGTCAACAGCTCCCCTCCTCTCTGCCTCTCTCTCTTCCATTCAGCAAACATTAACCCACTATGTTCCAGATATGACCTAAGATACAACAGTGCACAAAATATGCAGAGCCCTGCCTTCCTGGAGCTTATATTATCTGAAAGAATAATAATAATTACATAGCATGCTAGGTGATAAATGCTGTGGAAAAGGGAAACCTAGAGTAGGATTAGGGGGATAGGAAGTGGTGAAATTTAAACAAGGAGGTCAGGCAGGCCTCACTGAGAGAGAGGCTTCATTTGCCCATGTGAGTAAAGACCTGAAGGAGGTGCAGGGGTGAGGTGTGCAGGGAGCTGGGGGAAAGCAATTGAGGCCAGAAGGAGAAGCCCGAGCAGAGGCCTAAGGGTGGAGAGTGCAGGTGTGTCTGGGGGATTATCTACTGCTGTGTTTCTTAAACTTGAGCCGACATCAGAAGACACTTGGAGGGCTACTGCCGGGTCCCAGCCCCAGGGGAGGAGGCTGGCTAGTCGTATTCCCATGGGTGGAAACGCACACGTAAGGACGCAGAAAAGTGTGTCCGTGGACATGAGCGTCGGTTATTGTGGGACCCTGAGGTGGGGCCATCCAAGGGGAGGTGGGCACACCACAGTGGCACTCAGTATTCTGCTCTGGAGACAGAGAACTGACAGGGAAACGAAAGACACTTGGGCTGGGAACAGAGAGAGACTCCTAATAGGAGACGGGGGAAGATTTTAAGCAAGTCAATATTAAGAGGCTATGAAAAAACTCTTGAAATTTCAGTCAACTTTCTATATTTCTCTTTATGCAACAACAACCATGAAAGTATTCTAAAAGGCGGATATAAAATAAAGGCTTTAAAAATCACTCAGTGTGAAACCACCTAGCCACTTGAATCCTATGATTTGCCAAGTGTCTTAAGTGAATGAAATGAAAAGTTCAGTTAGTGCCAGTAACTTCTATTTTCCCTAGTTTCCTATTTACACTAAAAGAGAAGTTATCTTCTGGCTCATTCCCCCTGAAAAGCATGACCTGAGTTTCAAACACTAGATATGGCAAAGTTCTTAATCCTCAAAGACATGGATAATTCACTAAACCGAAGAAAAGAGGGGTCCAGGAACCCTTACATCATTACGTACGAGGTGGTGTGATGGTGGCTGAGACCCTGCACAGACGTGGATGAATTCTGACCCATCATCATGACGTTCTAAATGCTCACTAGTAGGCCGAACAGGAGCCGGGGGCAGGCCCTGCTGTGGACGTAGACAGTGAGAACTTTGAGCTGCATCTTCTAACTGACCTCCTGGAGGACACACTAACTTTATTTATTTCCTTCCAAACTCGAAAGGAGAAATAAGCATCTTAGGCTTTCAGAGCCTGTTCTTTATGTCTCTGTTTATGCAGGAGGGTCCCCCCAAAACTAATTACCTGGTATTGCCTTTCCCAGACTTCACGCAATACCCGTAAGAAGAGGATGTTTAGAATGATATTAATACTATTTACTCTGAATAGCCAACTTGTTTAACTGTATAGACAGATTCATCCAAAGAGTATATATTCCCACACAGGATATTACACAAATATTTTACAAGGCTATGTCAAATAACATTCGATTGAAAAATATTTTATTTGGTTGAAAGTCAATTACTATGTCATGGGCTTCCAGATCTTAATGTTTACTTGCCCAAAATTGGAAGAATAAGTCTTCTACAAATTTGGCTTCAGTGCTGCAACTCAAAGGAAACTTCAAAAACTTTTGGCTCATCTTCTTCAGTTGACATTAGCTGGCTAATGTCTCAGGAGTAAGAGGCACTGTGCTTCTCTTAAGAACCCAAAAGGTCGTTCTAAAATTTCCAAGTGTTTAATTTATATTTTAAGAAAGAACAAATCAGTAAGTGCGCACACGATTCTACACTTTCATAAAGACCTTACTAAAAAGCATTTCCAATGTGAAACAACCTCTTTTACATCAATCTCATGCACAAAGCTATTATTACAAACCCGACAATTATTTTATCAGTATATATTAGTGAACCACCCAAAAGACTATAATGTTCTGTAATGTGGTATAGTACAAATATTATTCAACACACAGCTTGAATTTTCAATCAACTTTAGATACAGCAGAATTCTGTGAATTAAACTCTAGAGGTTTTAAGTGACTCGTTTTATTATAAACAATCCAAAAGATGATTAAAATAATTGAGATAAGGCTTGATTATAAAGATAAACAGTGTTTTTTTCTAGAAACATCTGTGGTAATAATGTGCTATCATTTAAACCAACTGAGGATAACTCACCATCTGTGAGTAAATGTAATTTTGGTTTCTGTTCTAGTACCCGGGACGGATTTCTTTCTGTCTCTTTTTTTAAACTGAATCATCCATCCTCCATCATCTGTCCCTCTTGCAACCACAGAGTGAGATGGTAAGCTGCAGTCAGGAATTCAATTTCTTGCTATGCTCCTGAACAAAATTAACCAGCTCACCTAAACAATTTGCCCATGACCTTGGCTTCAATGGGATCTTGCTCTAAATTAGAGTTAACTGGCCTGGGACCTCCCACAGATCAATTAATTTCTGCATTTATTTAGCCATAATCCTGAAAAACCAAGAGTTATATTTCTCATTTATATTTTACTGTCTCAAATATAAAGGGCATCTTCTTTCCGAACATAGTATAATAAATGAACAACACAGTAACATTCAAACATATAGGCTGTACACTGTAATTCATTTTGCTTTAAGGTTAAGTAAGTATTATAGTGAACTACAAAATTAACTTTCAGTATCTGCTATGGCCTGTGCAGTGGCTCTTGGGCCAGGAGTGTTCACTAAAGGAATTAGGAAATAAAATTTGGGACTGGAATTCAGTAGGAAAAAAATGGACTAAAGACAAAACTAGTGAGAGACAATCCAAAAGAGAGGAGCTAAGGTTTATCATAGGGGAGGTAGAGATACAAAAGAAGAGCACCTGGGTATAACAGCAGAGTGAGGAAGCAGTAACTGTCATCAGAAGAGAAAGGAGGTGGGAAAGGACAGGCGAGTGGAAGGGTCCAGAAGGTTCTAAGAAGAAGGTGGCCTAGGGTTTCCCTGGTGGCACAGTGGTTAAGAATCCGCCTGCCAATGCAGGGAACACGGGTTCGAGCCCTGGTCTGGGAAGATCCCACATGCTGTGGAGCTACTGAGCCTGCGTGCCACAACTACTGGAGCCCGTGTGCCACAACTACTGAAGCACGCATGCCTAGAGCCCATGCTCCGCAACAAGAGAAGCCATGGCTATGAGAAGCCCATGCATCGCAATGAAGAGCAGCCCCCGCTCGCTGCAACTAGAGAAAGCCTGAGCGCAGCAATGAAGACCCGATGCAGCCAAAAAAAAAAAAAAAAAAAGTAGCTAGTTTAAAAAAAAGAGGGGGGAGCCTAGTGCCCAGGTCTTGTTTCCTAAATATTTAAAAAAAAAAAAAAAAAAAAAAAAGGGACCAGAGCTCATTGAAGAAATGGTTGACTCTGGGGCTGGGGAAGATACAGGAGCCAACCTGGAGGAGCTCCCACTGGCCAAAGCTAGAACAATTTGAGCAACAAAATAAATAAATGATAATATTGAATTATAATCTACAGAATAAAATATAAAATTATCATTCATTAGGTAAACACCACAGTAATAACTGTGTAGGGCACCTCCACTGATGAATGATATAATCGAGGCAAAAGTTTGAGGAGAAACAGGATATTAGCAAAGTCTCACTCCCAAGATAGTAATCAATAACAAAGGGAGAAACAGTGACTTTCCACTGGAGAAATCTGGTAGCCACCACATTAACCGAGTGATCAAGGATAACATCAACAGCAATGAGAGAGGCTGACACCAGGTACCTCCTGATATGATGAACTGAGAGGGGCACAATGCCACTTCTGTGGTATTTTTGCCAAATATGTATAACTTCAATATAATCATGAGGAAACATTAGAAAAACCCAAATTGAGAGACATTCTACAAAATAACTGACCAGCACGCATCCACAGTGTCAAGGTCATGAATGATAAGGAAAGCCTGAGGAACAGTCTCAGGTTGGAGGAGACTAAGGAGATACAAGAAGTAAATGCAGTGTGGGTCCTGGAAAGGATTCTGAAACAGAAATAAGAACACTGGGAGAAAAAAACAAAACAAAACTGGTATAATTCAAATAAGGCCTGTAATTTAGTTAAGAGTATTGTACTCATGTTAATTTTCTGGTTTTGATAATTGTACTATAGTTATATGTAGTTATATGTGTCGTTAGCATCAGCGGATCCTGGATGAAGGGTTTACATGAACTGTCTCTACTATTTTTGTAACTTTTCTGTAAGTCTAAAATTATTTTAAAATAAGATGTAAAAAAAAAAATCAAGGTGGAATCGATTCAAATATCTTCTCTTCTGGACAACCTATCTAAAACTGCTCCCTTCCCAATGTTATCTATCCTCCTCTATTTTTCTTATTTACTGCTACCTAAAATAGCAAATATTATAAAATAAGCTACAAGAATATATTGTACAACACAGCAAATATAGCCAATGTTTTATAATAATTATATATGGAGTATACGCTTTGAAAATTGTGAATCACTATATTGTACACCTGTAAATTATATAATATTGCACATCAACTATATGTCAATTAAAAAAAAGAAGAAAAAAGAAAACAAAAAATAAAAAAATATTAGTGTACAAAAAAAGCAAATATTTTACTTATTTCTCATTGTCTATCTCCTCCACAAAAAACAAAAAAACAAAAAACCAAGCTCTATGAAAAGGCAGGGATTTTTGTCTACTTTGTCCATTGCTGTATCCAGAGTTTAGAACAGTGCCTGATACATATAGGGAGAAACAGTTAAGTGAATTAAAATTGCAAAGGGGATGGTAAAATAAAAATTAGAAAAGCAGGTCTGGAGATTGAAAATTTTACTCCAGAACTCTTGAATTCTAACAAGTCCCCATTTCCTCTTTAGCATATATAAAGTGAGCTTTTCATTCATCTACTTATTACATTTACTGAGCAACTCCTAGGTACCAGACATCAAAGGGATGCAGATGACTAAGACATGACCCCTATTCTCAAGGAAGTTACAGGTGAGTGGGAGAGAGAAAACATTTAAGTAACTACATACAAGGTAGAAGAGGAGGGGAGTCCCCAAAAATGTAAATATAAAATGCAATGGATATTCAGAGGAGGGAGGCACAGGTAGGTTGAGGAGTAAAAGAAAAGGCTTCCTAAATGTTCTTAAATTGATAAGGGCTTCAATGAATGCTTAGAATTTGAGTAAGCAAAAAGCAAAGGTGGGAGAATGGTATATTGGGAAAAGAAAATTGTGTCAGTAAATCCAAAACCGCAGGAAGGAAGAAGGCACAGAGATAGTTCCGCTGGGCTGGAGCACCGGGTGGGGGTGGGGTAATGGGAAGTAGGGAGGCAAAGGACTGGAATGGCAGGCTGGGGTTAGACTGTGAATGGTCTAGAACTGCAGCCTAAGGACTCCAGACCTTGTCAGGGAGCAACAGGGCTTGACCTCTAAATAGTAGAAGGACGTTACTAGAGCACTGATCTACAAAAATTCTTCATGGAATTTTAGAAGACAGAATTCTAGACTCATAAGAATTGCAAGACATCTTTGGGATCATCCTGTGTAACTTTTTTTTTTTTTTTTTTTTTTTTGCGGTACGCGGGCCTCTCACTGCTGTGGCCTCTCCCGTTGCGGAGCACAGGCCCCGGACGCGCAGGCCCAGTGGCCATGGCTCACGGGCCCAGCTGCTCCGCAGCATGTGGGATCCTCCCGGACCGGGGCACGAACCCGCGTCCCCTGGATCGGCAGGCGGACTCCCAACCACTGCGCCACCAGGGAAGCCCCTGTGTAACTTTTTATTAACAGGAACTCTTTCAATCTTTTCCCCCTATGTTATAGATTTGAGTTCGTTTGTCATCTCATGCTCTTTTTACATTTACCATCCAGAACTTTTCGTGAATACGACACTTCACTACTTCATGAAGCCCCATATGGACTGCTAAACAACTTTACCCATCAGAAAACACTTCCTTAGGTGAACTAATACCTGTCTTTGTTCAGTTACTACCCAATGCCCTTGGCATAAAATGAGAAGCTTAATTCCTCTTTCACAGTATAATCCTTAAAGTAGCTGAACACAGTTTTTATATTTTTCTCTCTTTTCCAGGTTATATATCCCCTACTCCTCACCTATGTGACCTACAGGCTCTTTATTATAACTTTTCCTGCTTGTGCACACATCTTGGTTTACCAATGTGATGCTCAGATGGAACCTAACGATCCTAGTGCGGTCTTACTGGCACGGAAGGGGATAGTACAGGACAGTGGTAAACAAAATAGACTCTGGAGAAAGACTGCCTTGGTTTGAAGCCCAGCTTTGCATCTGGGCAGTAATTTAACCTCCCTGAGCCTTAGTTGCCTCGTCTAGAAAATCAGGATAATAGCATCAACTCATAGTGCGCTATAAAGCGCTTAGAAAAGTGTCTTGTAGCATTATTAGTATTATTGTTGAGCTTGAGTTCTCAAATTTTACTCACAGGTTATATCTGCCAGCACCGTGAGAAACTGTGCATCTGAGCCTTAAGATGAAAAAGGCTGGTAGCGCTTATACCGTTCTTTTTTTTTTAAGTTTTATTTTATTTTTTTATTGGAATATAATTGCTTTACAATGTTGTGTTAGTTTCTGCTGTACAATGAAGTGAATCAGCTATATGTATATCTATATCCCCTCCCTCTTGGACCTCCCTCTCCCCCACCCCATCTTACCCATCTGGGTCATCACAGAGCACTGAGCTGAGCTCCGTGTGCCATACAGCAGGTTCCCACTAGCTATCTATTTTACACATGGTAGCGTATTTATGTCAAACCTAATCTCCCAATTCGTCCCACCCTCCCCTTCCCCGCCCACCCCATGTCCAAATGTCTGTTCTCTACATCTACGTCTCCATTCCCCCTGCAAATAGGTTCATCTGTACCATTTTTCTTTATTCCACAAATATGCATCAATATATGATATGTTTTTCTCTTTCTGGCTTACTTCACTCTGTATGACAGACTCTAGGTGCATCCACATCTCTACAAATGACCCAATTTCATTCCTTTTTATGGCTGAGTAATATTCCATTGTATATATGTACCACATATTCTTTGTCCATTCATCTGTCGCTGGACATTTAGGTTGTTTCCATGTTCTGGCTATTGTAAATAGTGCTGCAATGAACAACAGGGTACATGAGCCCTTTTGAATTATGGTTTTCTCAGGGTATATGCCCAGTAGTGGGATTGCTGGATCATATGGTAGTTCTATTTTTAGTTTTTTTAAGGAACTTCCATACTGCTCTACATAGTGGCTGTATCAATTTACATTCCCATCAACAGTACAAAAGGGTTCCCTTTTCTCTACACCCTCTCTGGCATTTACTGCTTGTAGATTTTTTGACGATGGCCATTCTGACTGGTGTGAGGTGATACCTCATTGTAGTTTTGATTTGCATTTCTCTAATAATTAGTGATGTTGAACATCTTTTCATGTGCCTCTTGGCCATCTGTATGTCTTCTTTGGTGAAATGTCTGTTTAGGTCTTCTGCCCACTTTTTAATTGGGTTGTTTTTTTGATATTGAGTTCCATGAGCTGTTTGTATATTTTGGAGATTAATTCTTTGCGCATTTCTTTGTTTGCAAATATTTTCTCCCATTCTGAGGGTTGTCTTTTCGTCGTGTTTATGGTTTCCTTTGCTGTGCAGAAGCTTTTAAGTTTAATTAGGTCCCATTTAATTACTTTTGTTTTTATTTTCATTACCCTAGGAGGTGGGTCAAAAAAAGATCTTGCTGCTGGGGCTTCCCTGGTGGCGCAGTGGTTGAGAGTCCGCCTGCCGATGCAGGGCACACGGGTTCGTACCCCGGTCCGGGAAGATCCCACATGCCACAGAGCGGCTGGGCCCGTGAGCCATGGCCGCTGAGCCTGCGCGTCCGGAGCCTGTGCTCTGCAACGGGAGAGGCCACAACCGTGAAAGGCCCGTGTACTGCAAAAAAAAAAAAAAAAAAAAAAGATCTTGCTGTAGTTTGTGTCAGAGAGAGTTCTTCCTATGTTTTCCTCTAAGAGTTTTATAGTGTCTTACATTGAGGTCTTTAATCCATTTTGAGTTTATTTTTGCGTATGGCATTAGGTAGTGTTCTAATTTCATTCTTTTTTTAAAAAATACACAACTTTTAAAAATTTATCTATCTATCTATCTATTTATTTATTTATTTATGGCTGCATTGGGTCTTCGTTGCTGCGTACAGGCTTTCTCTAGTTGTGGTGAGTGGGGGCTACTCTTTGTTGTGGTGCATGGGCTTCTCATTGTGGTGGCTTTTCTTCTTGTAGAACACGGGCTCTAGGTGTGCAGGCTTCAGTAGTTGTGGCGTGCGGGCTCAGTAGTTGTGGCTCGTGGGCTCTAGAGCGCAGGTTCAGTAGTTGTGACACACAGGCTTAGCTGCTCTGTGGCATGTGGGATCTTACAGGACCAGGGATCGAACCCATGTCCCCTGCATTGGCAGGTGGATTCTTAACCACTGTGTCACCAGGGAAGTCCTAATTTTATTCTTTTACATGTAGCTGTCCAGTTTTCCCAGCACCACTTATTGAAGAGGCTGTCTTTTCTCCATTGTACATTCTTGCCTACTTTGTCGTAAATTAGGTGACCATACGTGCGTGGGTTTATCTCTGGGCTTTCTATCCTGTACCATTGATCTATATTTCTGTTTTTGTGCCAGTACCACACTGTCTTGGTTACTGTAGCTTTGTAGTATAGTTTGAAGTCAGGGAGCCTGATTCCTCTGGTTCTGTTTTTCTTTCTCAAGATTGCTTTGGCTATTCGGGGTCTTTTGTGTTTCCATACAAATTGTAAAAAATTTTGTTCTAATTCTGTGAAGAATGCCATTGGTAGTTTGATAGGGATTGCACTGAATCTGTAGATTGCTTTGGGTAGTAGAGTCATTTTCACAATATTGATTCCTCCAATCCAAAAACATGGTATATTTCTCCATCTGTTTAGGTCATCTTTTTTTTTTTTTTTTTTTTTTTTTTTTGCAGTACACGGGCCTTTCACTGCTGTGGCCTCTCCCGTTGCGGAGCACAGGCTCCGGACGTGCAGGCTCAGTGGCCACGGCTCATGGGCCCAGCCGCTCCGCGGCATATGGGATCTTCCCGAACCGGGGCACGAACCTGTGTCCCCTGCATCGGCAGGCGGACTCTCAACCACTGCACCACCAGGGAAGCCCTATGTCATCTTTGATTTCTTTCTTCAGTGTTTTATAGTTTTCTGAGTACAAGTCTTTTGCCTCCTTAGGCTTCAATTTTATTTAGAGGATATACTCTTTTCCAGTTGGAGATTATTCTCACTAAAGGAGATAAACTAGCATTTGAAAATGGGAGAATGCATAAATCAGTCAATCAATCACGTAATCTTGTCCACTGTTCCTATGCTGAAGGTCCACAATTTCTTATTTTCTTTGCTTTCTCCTCTCAGAGGATCAAAGGCCCCTTCCAATTCGAGTCTTTGACAACGTTTGTGTAAGTTCATGCCACTCCATTACTTTTGGCCTCTGTACATACCATTCTTCTATCTTTTGCAGGTATCCTTTAAAAAAAAATCCATGCTCGTCAAGGGACTTCTCATTCTGCTTCTTTAGTTTCTTTTGATCATATGCCACGCTGTTGGCAACTCAAGCACCTTTCTTCCCCTCTCATGCTGAAAGCCTGGAAACTACATGTCCTAGCGTCTCTCCAGAAGGGCTTTGGGTTAGACTGTGTCAAGGAGAGGAACTTGTATTTCAGAAGGCAGAAGAGAAACAGAGGCCACTGGTGCTCTGGTAACAGTGGTGGGCAGACTGTGGGCTTCAGCAAACGTTTTGACAGTGGTTTCTAGCAATCCTCCTGCAGACCTCCACATGGATGACTGCAGGCAGGCCAGACCATCAGTGACGACATTCTTGCCACTTCTGATTTCTTGAAAGCCAGAACTGTTTTTTTGCTGAAGTTGGCTTCCTAAGTCCTTTCAATGACTTTCAAATTTCCTATATTAAACTGCTTTCTGTTCGCAATCAGGGGTTTTATTTCTCTGACAGGTTTGGTAGGGAAAACAGAAGGTCCTCTCTATAACTCGAGTATAAAGGATTTTGTAAGGAAAACAGAGGCTTATGCAACTGTTGGAAAGGCAAGATCAGGGAAGCTGTGACAGAAGACTGTCTTCAGCACTGGAGTAGGAGGTTCTCAAGAGCTCACTGCAAGCTGCTGCAAACCTCAGTATCTCTGGGGAGACATCGACGACCCTGGACGCCTACAGCACCAGGCCAGGCAGAAGCTGCCTCTGGAGAATAATGGCTTCTTCTCTTCTGCTTTCCAAATTGCATGCAAGTGTGCCTCTCCTTGGCCGACTGCAGTTTGGAACTATGCAGACAGGATGATTCTGGGAAATGTACTCTGGGTGCTTCTCTGTGATGCAGAGGAGACTGGAGAAGGAGGCGAATGTGATACAGAGTTGAAAACAAATACTTCAGTACAAACGTAGTTCTCATATTTGTTTACACAGAACAATCAGTGATTGGATAGTTAATATTTTTTATTTTATTTGTTTTCCATCCCACTTGAACTACATTTTTTCTTGTTATGAACCATATACAACTTTTAGCAATTTATGTTCTTTTGGCATACAAACCTGACTATGCCCTCTGCTATTATGAACTGAAAGGTGATCTCTGTCATAAAAAATCCCCAGATTAATAATATTTCCTTATTATTTCTTGCATCTTCTGAGAGTAAAAACTGTTATCAAAAGTTTATACAGTTTCCTGCTTTGTGGAGAATGATAATTTTAGTATATACACAGACAAAATTATACTCTTAGGAATGGAAACGTTCTTAAAAGTCACACAGTTGGGGGCTTCCCTGGTGGCGCCGTGGTTGGGAGTCTGCCTGCCGATGTGGGGGATGCAGGTATATGCCCTGGTCCGGGGGGATCCAGCATGCTGCGGAGCGGCTGGGCCCGTGGGTTGTGGCCGCTGGGACTGCGCGTCTGGAGCCTGTGCTCTGCGGTGGTAGAGGCCGCAGCGGTGAGAGGCCCGCGTATCGCAAAAAAAAAAAAAAGTCACACAGTTGGTTTTCCCCACCAATATTTGAGTCCTTACAATTGGAATGGCAAATAACTGTACATGTGCTCCTGGCTTTCTGCTCCTGTTGCCAATGGCAGGCGTTGCTAATGGATCTCAGCACTTTTCCTGCTGCACCTGAACTCAGCCTTAGAATCCTTCTCCATTTACCGTGCCGGCCAGCTAGTACCAACAGATGAGAGCTTCATGCAAGATGGAACCTATCTGCATCCCTGTCAACTGGCCATCGTCCTATTACTCTTAACGCCTCCAGTGACAGTGAATGCACCACTTCCCAGAAGTTGCCTATTCCATCTCTAAATACAGTTGACCCTTGAACAACAAGGATTTGAACTGGGTAGATCTACTTATGCATAGATTTTTGTCCAACAGTAAATACTACAGTACTACACAATCCATGGTTGGTTGAATCTGTGAGTTCAGAGGAACTGTGGATACAGAGGGCTGATGATAAATTATATCTGGGTTTTCGACTGTGTGGAGGGTCTGCACCCTGGACCCCTACATTGTTCAAGGGTCAACTGTAGTTCCATTTCTTAGAAAGTTCTTCCTTCTATGGGACTGAAATGCAAGTTCCTTCTACCCATTGGTTCTATTCCTGAGACCACACATAATAAGTCCAAATCTGCTTTTGTAAACAATTCTTCCAGTACTTGAAGACAAGTCTCTTCTGCTTGGATCCTGTGAATTCCCTTAATCACTCCCTGTGTTCTTTCACAATTTTGGTGATTCTCCGAAAGTTTTCCAAATTGTCTTATGGTGTGTGGCCTCCCAAGTTTGCTCTGAATTGTCTAGTACAGACAGCCTCTAGACACTAGTAGCAGATCGACTCACATATACTGTTGAGCCGCACAACATTTAGCAAAGCAGAGCCAGGCATCTAATGATGAAAGACTCAGCTAGCCAACATCTGAAAGTTGTCCTTGAGACGGCCTAGTCCAAGTCCAAATCCACTTCCATGAACAGTTCTTCCAGTACTTGCAGACCAGTTCTCTAACCAGTCCATCAGAACCTACGTTCAGCCACCATTCCCTGGAGCTTCTGTAATCAATGCAGACTATAGCTGTCTCCTAAAAGGCCTAAGTGCACTCCTCTGCCCACCAGACAATTTCTTGGACGAATTCTGTTAGCACTTCCACCTTTCCACCGTGGTCCAAGTCAAGCAATAGTCTAACTGATCTCTCTGCTTTCATTGTTGCTCTATAGTCTACCCTCAACGCATCAGCCAGAGTGGTCCTATTAAAACTGAAACCCCATCGTGTCTCTCCTCTTGCACTGGTTTCCCATTTCACTGCACCTCCCCACCCCCAGCATCCTGTTTACCTCCTGTTCCTCTCCCCTTGTTCACACAGCTCTAGCTGCTTTGTTCTTTTCATTATTTCTTCAACATGCTTGGCATCCTCCTGGCTTTGGACCTTTTTAGTAGCTGTTCCTACTGCTTAGGACTCTACTCTGAATAAGCATGCCTAATTCTCTCGCCTCTTTTTTTTTTTTTTTTTTGGCTAAAGGTTTGCCCGGACCATTCTCTGTAAAACTTTCTCCCATCACAACCTCACGGATACTCCCAGACCCCCTCAAGCTGCTCTACCTTTTCTGTATTTTCCAGAGCATTTATCACATCCTAGTCCCCTAGATCATTTTGTTATTTATTTTATTACGCTGATTGTTCACTGTCTGTTTCCTCCTGCTAGACTGTGAGCCCTGAAAGGGCAGGGATCTTCGCTCACTACGTGCCCAAGCATTTACAGCAACACTGTCACAGAGCAGAGGCTTGAGAAAGACTTGCTCGGTGTTGATGGAACCTTGTGGCGAGCTTAAGCCTAATGTCATATGTCCTCATCATGGGTCGCTGCCATCTTCTTTTGTACCTTCGTCCCCATTCCTCTTTGTACTTCCTCTCCCCCGATGCAGCCTCCTATTACTTCCCTGCCTCCCATACCCTACACTGCCTTTTCAAACCCCAATTCCATGGTGAGGATGTATCCCCACACTCTCAGTCCCTGCACTGAATCTTCTCTCTTCACCACCTCTTTAACTGAAACCTGGTTCTCCCCTCAGGACCCCCAAACCCCTGCAGCCTTTGGAGGCGAAAGCCGCTTGTTCTTTCACACTCCCCGGCCTTCAGGGTCTGGAGGTGCACTTGGTGTCTCCTTTGTTTTCACTGTTGTTGCTTGGCTATTATCCTTCTACCCTTAAGTACAAAGCTCTGTTCATATGAAGCTGGTACCAGCTTCTTCTCCTCCTTATAGCTGCCGCCTACTGACTCCTAGGCCTCTCTCTCGTTTACTACAGCATCTGGCTCAGTCTTTCTTTCCGCCCATGGCTTATCATCCAGGGTGCCTATGATGCCCATGTGTATGGCCCATCCTTGGCTTCCAATTCATTAACTGGCTCAGTCACACTGACGTTCATTCACATCTGTATCATTTCAGTCCCCCACTCATGTTGTCATGGAGATCTGCTCCTTTTGAACATCTTTGGTCTAAATACACTGCTCTCTAATCACAATTTCCATTTCTTCTACTAAGCTGGCTCTTTGATCTCATCAAAATCCCCCTTCTGTTGACTCCTCTGCATTATCCTTTCCTTATGGTTTCTTGATAGCTCCACTTCTTTCTTGACTTAGCTTAAACACCATGATCCATCACTTCCTACGAGTTGCCAGTCTAATCATCATGGATTTTTGTACTGGTTAGCATGGTAGAGTTCAAATAAATTTGAAACAGTGAGAAAAAACCCGAAAGACCTCAGATGTCTTACTTTAGGTAAGAAAAGAAATAATATGAATTCTCTACACTTCAGGAGTTGTCAGGAAAAGAGAGTAAAGTCAAAGCTGGAGGGTCTGGTGAACCATAATCAGGTTTTATACTATTGCCACATGGTGGTGCCATTTTAGCTGATAAGCAGAAACCCCTCCTTTGCTCAGCACTGCGTGAACTGCACAGCTGTTTACGGACAGTGGAACTTCTGCAAGTCATTATGACTAATGTGCTGTTGCTTTATAAACTCTGTTATTATAACTGAAAATATTTTCATATCCTACCATGTTCATTAAGCAGCGGCTCTAGTGATAGTGCTGAAAAACAGAGCCCCACAAACAGTAACTCTGGAACAGAAGCCAGTTGTGATAAAACACTATGAAGAAGGCCAAACATTCACCATAACACCCTGTGTGCTGTTCATTTAGGAACAAGCACTCTAAAAAAATGAGAGGTAATGAAGGAAAAAACTAAAAGAAGTATTAAGGTAAAAATAGGCGACAATGCTGTACATTCATGCATCTTCCCCCAAATATCCCTCTTACATATTTTCCTATGGGAAAATTAGTCTTGAAGTATGAGTTTTACATCATGAGATCACTTCAGGAACATATCTAACACACAAATGTAAATGCCTCCTCAAAATACAATATTTCCCCTACCTCTTCCATAAAGTGATCCTGTTCTATAGCTACTCCCGGGCACACAGTAAATAGCGTGGTGATTATGAACATGGACTTTGGAGCCAGATGGCCTGGGTATGAATCTCCTAGTTTCCTAATTTTCTAATTATATGGCTTTGTGTTAATTACTTAACCTCTCTGTGCACCAGATTCCTCATCTGAAAATTAGGATGATAACGCTACTTACCATCAAAGGGCTGTTGTGAGGATTGATCGGGTTAATATATGTAAGACGCTTAGAACCTCCCAAAATAACTCAGTAAACACTATGTAAATATTAGCTACTGTTGTAGTCATCATCGCCATCACCATCACCACCATCCTCCCATCAACCATTGATGATACTTACAAGACTATTTATTTCACTGCGTTAAAAAAATAAGGTGCTCCTTTATTCATAGTATATATATGAATTACTCATAGTATATACAGTGGTTACTCATAGGATATGCAGTGGTGTGAAGACAGTCCTTTTGCTATTTCTTCTGGAAAATGTCAGAATCCTTCACCACAGTTGTGTGTGTCAATATACAGTAGAGTAGGCAGCGCAAGTTTAGAGAGCCTTTTCCAGCGCAAGTGCTGGGTAAGTGGTATGATTCTGAATAGAGCCCACTCAGACACTAATATTTACATCAAGTGATACAACAGTATGTTTCTTCCCCCAGTCTTACCTTCAGCCTGTCCTTGGGCAGTGCGACGATCCCTTGCTTGATGATTTCCAGGACCCGTTCTACTGACAGCTCAGCTCCAGCTTGTAGCAACCTCGTGCTAAAGAAGGTGATCACCTGGAATGTAAAGTGTTATTTTTTTAAACAAGTAGATGTATGAGAGGTATTTTCAGTAGATGCCTTTCTCACATGGTAGTCAAAGGATCAGCGTTCCATTTCTTCGAGTGACCTGGCTTTTAATTCACTGGCTCTCCTAAATCAGTCCTCTGTATAAAGGGTTTGATGGCTGAATCAGAGCCAACCCCTCAATATTCAGGGTTGATTATGCATTCTGTGAATTAAGCAGGCTCCTGAATTCTGCCCTCTCTTGTGCTGTCTCACCTTGCACTCATATTTCATTTAGAGAGAAGCACCCATCAGAAGGTAGGAAGAGAAAGCTAAAGCTTAATATCTGTTAATATTGAGGATTAATAGTAGTTGTCCAGAAACGTCTTAATAAGAAAGAAATTTGAAGCTAATGGCTAAAATGATGTTTTGGGGATTATTTATCAATTTAATTTATCCACAACACTCTTACCTCTGAGCACCGGGGATAATCAACAGCAAGCTGTAATTTTTTGGTTTCATGTCACAGTACAGCCTGAACTATGTAGCAAGGTGCTAACACAGTAACATTTGGAAATAACACTGTCTCTCAACACTTGTCATTAAAAACTAAAAGATTGTCATCATTTTTTAGGAAATCACTTTAAAACCACAATGTTAATAAATCAAGAAGACCATAAGCCACTTTTTATTCAAGAGACTATACACTATAGACAAGTGTTTATAGTCAGAGATGCCTGCAAAAATATAAAAATTTATGTTTCTTAAAAAGTTGAGTATTTCCATTTACATGTTTTCTATTTTATAGGTAAATTATTTTAAGTTAACTAAGAGTTATTTCCAAATATTTTTCTAGATCTTCTTTCAATACTACTCTCCTAAATATTAATTGTTCAAATGCACAATAACTTTTCTCCTAACCATTCTAGTGGAAGGTGCATGATATGATATAAATGCCACTGAAATGGATTTATTCTGGAAAGTAGAGACCCAGCTGGAGCCAGAACCCTAACAAGCTTGTGCCTTGTGGCAATGAGCGAAAACAAAGGCAGCCAATGCCTGGTTACACTGCTGTTGATTCCAAATAAATCATTTCTTTATCTCAGGCAGTTTGCTGGCACCAGCTCCTTTGCAAGTTGCTTATTTTGTCCATGACAGGTTGGTTTTCAACATGTGCCTATGGGTCTTGTTTTTTCCAAGTCAGATTTTAAGCTCTCTGGGATAAAGTTTCGTTCACAAGAGTTTAGACACAGCAGGTACTGTAACTGATTTTCATAACTTGTAATTAAGTCTCTTTTTATTTATTTATTTATTTTTGGCTGCATTGGGTCTTCGTTGCTGCGTGGGGACTCTCTAGTTGCGGCGAGCGGGAGCTACTCTTTGTTGTGGTGCGCGGGCTTCTCATTGCAGTGGCTTCTCTGGTTGCGGAACACGGGCTCTAGGCATGCGGGCTTCATAGTTGTGGCACATGGGCTCAGTAGTTGTGGCTCGCGGGCTCTAGAGCGCAGGCTCAGTAGTTGTGGCGCACAGGCTTAGTTGCTCCGTGGCATGTGGGATCTTCCCGGACCAGGGATCAAACCCGTGTACCCTGCATTGGCAGGTGGATTCTTAACCACTGCACCACCAGGGAAGTCCCTCTTTTTTATTTTTAAATGGACACTTTATACGTGTAAAATAAGTAAACTATGTGAAAATATTTTTTGAATTTTGGTTGTACCTGAAGTTTTTGTGTTTTACTTAAGACACCAATGATACCCTTGACAACCTATTCAGTGGAAGAAATAATCAGGGAATTTACAAAGGAAATAGATGATACTTTGTGTCTGCAAGAAAGAGGCAATGTGTACAGAAACTGAAATTCAATAAAAGGGAAAAAAAAGAGAAAGATGCAATGTAGTTGGGGGACAAGACACTGATCAAATGTATAATTAAATGGATTTAAGACATCATGGTAATGTACACTACAAACTGCTCAAAGTCAGAGGCCCAGTTTGGGTCCTGCCTGTGATACTTACTAACCATGTGACTTGTAAGATGCTCAACTTCTTCCAGATGTAGAATTGTGCAGTGGTTTGGAGCACTTATCAGGTGTCAGATTGCTTGCATTTAAATCCCAACTCTCCTTATAAACTTAGGCAAGTTATTTAACATCTCCATGCCTGTGTTTCCTGATCTATAAATGAGGAAAAATAGAATGCCTGCCTCATGGGGTTGTTCTTAGAATTAAGTTCAAACTTGCAGAGCACGAAGAACGATGCCTGGCACATGGGAAGTGCTCACAAATGTCAGTAACTATGATTATCATTAGGTGTATCTCAGTATCTTTGTTTATAAAATGAAAAAGTTGCCCCATCTACTGCATAGGAAACAATCATAATACATGTAAAAGTAGTCTGTTAAGGATGAAACCCATGAATGTTAGTACCCCACCAATGTATCTGATCAATAACATTTCTTTGTAGTTATATGTCTATCTTCCTGATTTTATGCCTGATATAGGCGAAAAATTTGTAAGAACTGAGTTTGGTGGCACAGGTCATCTCACCCAAACCACTCAGGACTATCAAGTGAAATCTACTGAAAGTAAATTTTAGGAAAGCCTGCAGGTTAAAACCTACATGATCCCCATTAGTTTAATACATTACTGAGGGTCAAATTAATAAATCAATAAAATTAATAAAATTTTATTAATTTTATTTTTTCAGAAAAATTAAACAGTACCAGATTGGGGAAGTTTTCATAGTTTGCTTAGGTTGCACAGGTTGCTTCTGTATCTTGGCAGTTATAAATAATGCTGCTGTGTACACTGGAGTGCATGTATCTTTTTGAATTCGTGTTTTTGCTTTTTTCAGACATATATGCAGGAGTGGCATTGCTGGGTCATATGGTAGTTCAATGTTTTCAATTCAATTTCAATTTTTCGTTTTTTTGAGGAATCTCCATACCGCAGATATTGAACTATCCTTGCATCCCTGGGATAATCCCCCTTGATCATGGTGTATGATCCTTTTAATGTGTTGTTGGATTCAGTTTGCTAATATTTTATTGAGGCTTTTTGCATCTATGGTCCTCAGTGACGTTGGCCGTAATTGTCTTGTTTTGTGACGTCTTCGGTTTTGGTATCAGGGTCATGCTGCTGCACAGAATGAGTTCAGAAGTGTTCCTTCTTCTGAAAGGTTTGGGAATAGTTTGTGAAAGACAGGTGTTAATTCTTCTCTAAATGTTTGGTAGAATTCACCTGTGAAGCCATCTGGTCCTGGATTTTTGTTTCTTGAGAGCTTTAAGATGACTGATCCAATTTCATTACTTGTAATTGGTCTGTTCATATTTTCTATTTCTTCCCAGTTCAGTTTTGGGACACTGTGCATCTCTAGGAATTTGCCCATTTCTTCTAGGTTGTCCATTTTATTGGCATACAGTTGTTTGTAGTAATCTCTTATGATCCTTTGTATTTCTGTGGTATCAGTTGTAACTTCTCCTTTTTTGTTTCTGATTTTATTGATTTGGGCCCTCTTTTTTTCTTGGTGAGTCTGGCTAAAGGTTTATCAATTTTGTTTATCTTTTCAATGAATCAACTCTCAGTTTCACTGATCTTTTCTATGTTTTTCAGTCTCTATCTCATTTATTTCCACTCTGATCTTTATGATTTCTTTCCTTCTACTAACTCTGGGTTTTGTTTGTTCTTCATTCTCTAATTCCTTTAGGTGTAAGGCGAGGTTGTTTATTTGAGATTTTTCTTGTTTTCTGAAGTAGGCTTGTATTGCTATAGACTTCCCTCTTAGAACTGCATTTGCTGTTCCACAGATTTTGGATCATTGTGTTTCCATTTTCATTTGTCTCCAGGATTAAAAAAAATTTCCTCTTTGATTTCTTCAGTGACCCTTTGGTTGTTCAGTAGCATATTGTTTAGCCTCCACGTGTCTGGGTTTTTTGCATTTTTTTCTTCTTGTAGTTGATTTCAAGTCTCACAGCACTGTGGTTGGAAAAGATGCTTGATATGGTTTCAATTTTCTTAAATTTACTGACAGTTGTTTTGTGGCCTAGCATGTGGTCTACCCTGGAGAATGTTCAACGTGCACTTGAAAAGAATGTGTATTCTGCTGCTTTTGGATGAAATATTCTCTATATATCTATTAAGTTTATTTGATCTAATGTGCCACTTAAGGCCAGTGTTTCCTTACTGATTTTCTGTCTGGATGATATGTCCATTGATGTAAGTGGGGCTGCACAAGGTGATCTGAAGATGAACAGATGACCCCTGCAAATGCCATGGATTATATTATAGCAACAGAACTCTGAGCTTAGAGAACCCAAATCTCTTATAATGCTCAGTAAGAGTGTCTACCTTTTGCTCCAGAGGGAGACAAAGACATGCTCCCATCTTTACCCCATCTGATCCCAGGTATCTGCACAACTCATTTTCTACCTCCTTCAAGTTTGAGCTCAAATGTACCTTCTCAGACAGGTCTTCTCTGACTGCACTCTTTAAATCTGCAATATCCCAACCCTATTCCAAATAGCACTCATTATTCCTCTTTCTTCTTTTTTGGCATTTTGGCATAAGCAACTAGGTAGATATTGATGTCATTTACAGAGCTAAGGAAGACTGCAGAAGAAAAAGCAGATTCATTTTGTGTTTGATTTTTTTTTGAAGAAAATAATGAATTCTCATTTAACCTTGTTCAACATTTGTGGGACTGTTGTATAGTCAATTGAATGAGCTAGTTTGGAGCTCAATAAGAACGGTCAGGTCTGGAAATACAGAAAACCTAGTATAAATTTTACACTGTCAAGAGATAAAAATAGTTCTTGCCTTTACCATACCACAAAACTATTGTTGTTCACTGTCTCTGTCCTATACTTATATTCAGCCATGAAATTTCTTTCATGCCCTCTCTTGTTTGGTGTGGTATTTCTATTTTGTCCTGTTGCTTAATTCAGCCAGATCATATCATCTTATGAGTTAGAATGGAGGGTTATGTACAAATGGCTAACAGTAATTTGGCTACCTGAAAAGCACATGTCTAACTCCTTCGGCAGAAGTTAAAAGTACTCCAAGGTTAGTCACTCCTGTCTCAGACATTCAACATTGCTTAATGTCTAATGAAAAACATCAACTCTCAACTCCCTGTCAGCTAAAAATAACAGTAGATTCATAGTCTCCTCTACCAACATTTTTCAAGGTTAACTCCCTGAAAGAAGAAATAGCAAAGGTTTGCTTAAGCCAAGATTTCAGGAGCATTTAGGGGAGGGAAGGAGAAGGTAAAGTGCTGAAAGAGGCAAAAGTAGAGATGTTATTTTTATATTTCTCACGGTATTCTTTTCAAAATATGTAAAAAAGAGTTTAAAATGATTTTGAATGAACCTCCAGTGTGTCCAACACTATTTTAGATGATAGTATTCAACAAAAAGTTGTTGGAAAATCTGCTCATTTGGAATCTTATTTAGGTTTATCCAAGTGAATGCTGAAAATATGGAGTTTATAATGAGAAGATCTGGATTCAAGGCTGAGTGATTTACTAGCTAAGTGACCTTGAGCCAACCATTTCACCTCTGAAGACTTTCTCTGCCTCCTTCACAAGGATAATTTAAGGGTCAAATGAGATAGGGCGTATGCAAATAGCCCTCAATGATAAAGCCCTACGCAAACATGTGATCACTATTTAAGAGGCTTTTTTTTTTTGGTCTTGCTGCATGGCTTGTGGGATCTTAGTTCCCTGACTAGGGATCGAACCCAGGCCCTGGCAGTGAAAGTGCCAAGTCCTAACCACTGGATGGCCAGGGAATTCCCTAAGAGGAATGATTCTTAGGTGGGGATCTGTGTTAAAATCACCTGGGAAGGCTTCTCTCAGCCTGCTGGTTTCCTTATCTGTAAAGTGGGATAACAATAACTAGTTTACTGGTTTAAGAAGAATAAATGAGTAATATTATGTAAAGGTACTTAGCCTCATTCCCAGCACTTAGTAGGGACTCAAAAATGTTTAGGCATATATTTATCTAGTTTTAAGAACTACACAACAGCACACAGTCAAATGTTTACCCAGAGATTGAATTTTTCATGAATACAGTTGGAGTGTCAGTAAGTGGCCAATTACTGACAAGGACAGGAAAGTGAACACTGGATATAAATCCAGTTTAACACCCTGCTTTTATTTCCATGTGGTGGTATACTGTGAGAAAAACAAGTGAGGTCCTTTCTATTTCCTCATCTTTACTCTAATTTTCACCTCTTCCAAAGGAGACTAAGTTTCAAATGGATGTAGTTTAAATCCTTTGCATGGTTCTTGTGTGTCCTTTCAAAAAATAATATGGTCCTTCAGGGTTATTTTTAAGGATGTCAACAGCCTGGTTACTAAGAAAAGAACATCACTTTCACCACTGGTGGAGTAAAGACTGATTTGACATTATTAGAAGTGAACTTGAAGGAGAAAGTAAATTTCCGGGTTTGTTTTCAGATGTTTTCAGGCAGTGAATAGGCAAACCAATGAGAAACTGTAGGAACGTTTAGTGAATGGGGATAGTAGTCAGGCATGATGACTACAAACAAGGGTGTTATTATCAAACTGCCTCAGTTTGAGTTCTGGCTCTATCACTTTCTGAATATGTGATCACAAGCAAGTTAAATCTCTCTAAGTTGGTATCTTAAACTGTAATTGAAAATTAAAATGAAATATACCTCAAAGTTTGTTTTTTAATGAAGATTAAGAGAGATCATGCACGTAAATGTTTAGCAAGCATGCAATAAAAGCTAGCAATGCTAATGATGAGATGAATAGAAAAGGAGCGAATGGTTTTTGATGTGGTTTAAACATTTAAAACTAAATAATCCAAACAATGTATTACAACGTGATCATTTATCATCTATTACAGTTATGACCACAGGAAAAAAGAAACTTTGGTTAGTCTTTTATCAGAAACAAAAAGAAAAAAATGCACTATTATGAAAAGAGGTATTGGTAATTAAAGAGAAGACATTTCCAATACACTGCAGATATAGATTATCTGACATATATTGTGCACAGTTCAGGTGGCTATCCAGAGAAAGAAATGTAGAATGAGTGAGTGAGAGAGAAGGGGGAGGAGGAGGAATGGAGGGAGGGAGGAAGGAAAGGGTAAAAGGAGAAAAAAGACAGGAAGAAATGAAGAAAGAAACTTAAATCAGAGAGGTCCAGAGAAAGGCGAAAGTTATGAGACAAGGGGTAGGGGTTTGCCATAAGGGCAGACTAAAATGATTAGGATGACGCATGTTACAAATATGAAAGCTAAAAAAGGACGTATTGGATAGTTCTATAATTCAAAGATCTGGATAAACCTTGGAAAAACCAGGATATCCTCCATCCTGGAATGTGAAAGAGATACATTTATAAGTATTATAAGAAGATATTATTTTAGCACTTCAGTGCTCTTTCCTGGGTGGTATTCTTAGACCCAATTAGACATCGAGAGGCTCAAGAATATAATAGCGGTTCCGTTTACTTTGTATACACTTGAAATTTTTCATAATAACAAGTTTTAAGAATTTTAAAAAAGGGCTTCCCTGGTGGTGCAGTGGATGAGAGTCCGCCTGCCGATGCAGGGGACACGGGTTCGTGCCCCGGTCTGGGAAGATCCCACATGCCGCAGAGCGGCTGGGCCCGTGAGCCATGGCTGCTGAGCCTGCGCGTCCGGAGCCTGTGCTCCGCAACGGGAGAGGCCACAGCAGTGAGAGGCCCGCGTACTGCAAAAAAAATAAATAAAAAATAAAAAAAATAAAAAACAAAAAAAAAGAGTGTAATAGGCCACACTGAGCATAAGATTAATTTAAAAGGATAGAAGGCCAGGAAAAAGAGCATGCCAACAGCACAGTCCCAGGCTTTGTTTTCCCTGGGAATACTCACAGCGGTCTCGGGCCTGGTCTTTGGACCCTCAAACGACAGCTGCAATGTGAGAGAATGAGACTACCATGGACAGATCCAATAGCCACCCTAGCTTAGAAGCCATGTCCCAAACAGAAACCAATACCCCTTGTGATAGTCTCAGCTTCTAGGTCCCTGAAAAGGACATGCCTGGTTATGAATTTTTTCACTCAGGGAAGATGAAAGCTATAGTCCTTTCAGTCCAGACTCAACTTACCATTCAAAGGTCATTCTATCATATTCTCGTTTTATTACAGCAGTGTTACCTAGTAACATGGCTGACATTCCACCTTCATCAGATTTCCAAGGAACAGAGCTAAAAGCAGCTTAACCCAAGGCCAATTTCCCATGTAAAAGAGAAAAGGGTTTTGTTGAACCTTTCCTCACGTGCACAGCGAATCTTAATCTCAGTATTCTACTCCCCAAAATGGTACAAGCAAGAAACTAGAAATGAATTTGGACAAATCCATGAACAGGCTGGCTAGAAATGGCTTTTTATTTTATTTAAAAATTTTTTTTGGCCACACTGTGCGGCTTGCAGGATCTTAGTTGACTACTTCGTTCTCAGAAAGCATCTAGCCAACAGAAAATGGTAGAAATAAGCTCTGATGGATGTCCCTTGGGCAATCATTTGTTTCATAATCTTGTTACCACTACTTACCAATTTTAAAAGGAGGCGCTTTTCCCATTAAACAAGAAGGACATGGGGCCAGAGAAGAAATATTTGAGAAGCAGCTTGAGGATGCTCTCACACATCCTAAATATCAACAAATCTACATGGGAGTACTGGTTCATAACGGTGAGAATTTAATTAAAGAATATAAATGTCAAGTCTAACTCTAAGATATAAACATGCTCATTTGAAATGATGTTTCTGCTTTATCCTAACTGCAAAGATGACAAGAGTACCCAGCTGCCCCAGTTCTGTTAATGAAATCTAAATAATACTGATAGTAGTTTAGGAAAATGACAAGGGTGTGTGTGGCAAAATAATTTGCTATAGCTGCAACCATTAGGTATATAGTTGAGGCGACTTAAGGAAAGCTCATGAAAACGCTAATTAAAGTGACAGCAAAGAGGAGATTTTGTTTTGTTTTGTTTTTAACATCTTTATTGGAGTATAATGGCTTTATATGGTTGTGTTAGTTTCTGCTATATAACAAAGTGAATCAGCTATACGTATACATATATCCCCATAGCCCCTCCCTCTTGTGTCTCCCTCCCACCCTCCCTATCCCACCCCTCTAGGTGGTCACAAAGCACTGAGCTGATCTCCCTGTGCCAAGTGGCTGCTTCCCACTAGCTATCTGTTTTACACTTGGTAGTGTACATATGTCCATGCCACTCTCTCTCTCACTTCGTCCCAGCTTACCCTTCCCCCTCCAATGTCCTAAAGTCCATTCTCTACAACTGCATCTTTATTCCTGTCCTGCCCCTAGGTTCTTCAGAACCATTTTTTTTTTTTTAGATTCCATATATATGTGTTAGCATATGGTATTTTCTCTTTCTGACTTACCTTACTCTGTATGACAGACTCTAGGTCCATCCACCTCACTACAAATAACTCAATTTCGTTTCTTTTTATTGCTGAGTAATATTCCATTGTATATATGTGTCATATCTTTATCCATTCATCTGTCGATGGACACTCAGGTTGCTTCCATGACCTTGCTATTGTAAATAGAGCTGCAATGAATATTGTAGTACATGACTCTTTTTGAATTATGGTTTTCTCAGGGTATATGCACAGTCGTGGGATTGCTGGGTCATATGGCAGTTCTATTTGTAGTTTTTTAAGGAACCTCCATGCTGTTCTCCATAGCGCTATATCAATTTACATTCCCACCAACAGTGCAGGAGGGTTCCCTTTTCTCCACACCCTCTCCAGCATTTACTGCTTGTAGATTTTCTGATGATGGCCATTCTGACTGGTGTAAGGTGATACTTCACTGTAGTTTTGATTTGCATTTCTCTAATGATTAGTGATGTTGAGCACCCTTTCATGCTGACAGCAAAGAGTTTTAATTTTTATTTCTGTTTACCTGCAATCATTACACAGCAGTGATATGGAGCAAATCAATGAACAGATCTGCAACAGTATACATAGTCGTAGTTAAACTCATGTAAGTGTGTGGATTCCAGAGTATTCAGCAGTTTACAGAACTATGTGTTAAGAGTCTGGAATGGGAGCCTGGTTATAGTTCAAAGCTGATTTCAATTAAGTACTGAACAAGTACACAGGACTCTACTGGGATGAGAAAAAATTAACCTACTTGGGTAAACTGGCTTAGTGAGAATGGATAGGGATGTTCTTAAGTATCTTAAATTTGATCAGAGTCCATGTGTCCATTTATGTATTGCTGTTATCCTGAAAGAAGACTGGGAGTTTTCACTTTAGAGGCCACTCTCACCCTCTCTTCCCCACCCCCAATTTTACCCAGCCTCTCTCTACCTCAGCCTTTTTTTTTTTTTTTTTGTGGTACGTGGGCCTCTCACTGTTGTGGCCTCTCCCGTTGCGGAGCACAGGCTCCGGACGCGCAGGCCCAGTGGCCATGGCTCACGGGCCCAGCGGCTCCGTGGCACGTGGGATCTTCCCGGACCGGGGCATGAACCCGTGTTCCCTGCATTGGCAGGCGGACTCTCAACCACTGCGCCACCAGGGAAGCCCTCTACCTCAGCTTTTAAAACCCTCACAGATGGGCTTATGGACCCCAGGCAGGAGCCCGGAGGACTCTTAATATGAAGACACTGATCAGTCCAAAAATAAGACTTAGTGATATTGACAGGAGGGGGCTCAAAAGGAAATGGCCATCTAATGGGAGTTTCATAGAGAGGAAATAGCAGGAGACAGAGAGAGAGAGACAACTGGGAAGAAATAATTAAAATGAATATTTGAAAGTTCTGAGCATGAGCCTCTAGACTCAAAGGACCCTCCAAGAGCCAAGTACAGTTGACCAAGGCACAGCAAACCATGAAATTTCAGGACACAATAATAGGGAGATCCCCAAAGCTTCCCAAGACAGCAAGTCGTATGTAAAAAGAGAAGAAAAACATTTTCGGACACGAGAAACTAAAAAATAAAAAACCTACCTCACATACACCCTTGCCCCAGAAAGCTACTGTAGTATATGCTCCACCAACATGAAGCAGTAAACCAAGAAAGAAGAATTCACAGGAGCCAAGATCAACCAAAGGAAACAGGTGAAGGAAATTCCCAGGAAGATGCTGAAGCTGGGCAGGAGAACCAGAGTACAACCTGGTTGGAGCTGGAAGCAAGCTCTCCAAGAAAAGAATGGAACTGAGAATTTGATGTTTGACTATTTTGAGAGGAGTTTCAGAGTTACATCAGAAAGTCTGTACTTGTTAGTGACTGGATATTTGCAAAACATAACCAAGAAAGGCTTAGAATCCAGAACATACAAAGAATCTACACAAAGATAAATAACTCAGTAGAAAAAACTGGCAAAAGACTTGAATTAGCTTCAGAAAAGAGGAAATCCAAATTAAACCTATAATGAGATGTTACTGCAAAACTGACCAAACTAAGTGTTCATGAGGATGTGAGACAACAGGAATCTTATACACCACCAGTTGAAGAGTAAAATGACAGCACTCCAAGGGAAACGGTTTGGTTCGGTACATGTTATGCAGCAAATCCACTGTGAGGTGTACACCCTGGAGGAAGGCGTGTACAAGTGCTTACTTATGATGGAAATTATATATTCATACTTGTGCAATAATTTAATTATTAAAAATCTTCCTAAATGTAAGTAACACAAGGACAGGGATGGTGGCTCTTCTGTTTCCTCTTGTGCATTATGAATCTGATTAGCTATGCAAGAAATTTTTGTGGAATCAAACTGAACTGGGAAACACTAATATAACAATAGAAAGTTTAGCAGAAAAACCTTTTTAAAAAGGACAGGAGGTGAAAGTTCATAGACCTGTGAAAAATGTTCAATCACACTAATAATGAAAGAAATAAAAATTAAAAACAATAATGAAATACCATTTTTGATATAAAAGGACAAATATTAAAATAGTTAATAAAGCTGTAAAAGTATAGTGAGATACATCCTCTCATACCTCACTTGTAGAAGTATAAGATGACACACAGATGCATTAATTGTACAATATTTCTGGAAAGCAATTTGACATGGGTTGAGTCTTAAAAATACTGATCCCTCTGACAGCAAAAACTAGTACAATTCCAGTTTTAAGACTACTTCAAAAATAGAACTAAAAAAGGTGAGATACGATGTATTTACAAACTGATAATTACAAATTAATACAAAATATGAGAAACAACCAAATGAGCAATAATGGGATAAGAGTTAATATATTTTAGGACCTCCATAATACAGGTTATACAAACACTAAAATGTGAGATTTTCAAAGAATTGATGATATCACAGAAAAATGTTAATAATGTTAAGTAACAATGGTAGAATACAGAACTATATAAAGTATGATCTCAATTCTACTAAATATATATGCATGCGTGTATATATATGTCTGTATATAATACATACACATACGGAAGGTGACAATTGTTATAGCAGAATAGACAGCAAATAGAGTTAACGTTGAAGAGACTAATTATTGCAGTTTTTTTATCAAGGTTTGTTAAACTTTCTCTACTTTAATATTTAAAAAAGAATCATAATAAATATCTCCATTTACACTTACCAGATCAATATTTTGCATGATATCCTGAAATGAAGGATGTGTTCGAAATTGTTCAAAGAGATCTCGTTTGTAAAGAAGTGCATACACCAAATTTGGATTGTGATGAAGAGAATTTGTCAGGCAGGAGTTGATGATCTCTAACATCATTCGAATCACTTCTTCGATGACATTTAGGTCTTGTGCCTGATAAAGAAAGAAAATCCCCATATAGAGTCTGTGTTTTTCTCCTTGACACAGAATTAATTAGAATGAGGGCAACTGCTTCGCAATTCAAACAGCATTGGAAAGATCATGCAAAAGAGCTCTTCGAGATTACTTCTGTCAAGAATTTTTACAATTAAGTTTATCAGTTACTAAAGGATTTAAAATCTTTTGAACTTAGTATGGTGATAATTATAAATTTCACATAATAAATTATAGACTTGCCTATCTAGAAGGAAATTTGGAGCTTATTCAGTACTTTGATTAATAGATCCTAATTTGTACTCTTATCACTGTATCACCCTAAATCATTAGACTTGCACAGTACAAAGTGGTGGTAGGGTCTTACCAATTCCAAGCAAAGTGTCTAATTCAGAATATGACCTAATTTTTCTGCACTGTCATTTCAACGTCCATATTTACATATAAAGAGCCTACTGTTTTGTTTCTGCTTCCTCAGAGTCAAAAGCCTTTGGGAATCTGAATGTGAAATAGTTATAAGAGCAAAACTCAAAGTAAGCAATCAATATCTCTCTTGAAAGAAAGAACAATGGAAAGCAAAAACACAGGTGAATACAACACTTTCCTCCTCCTCTTGAGTTTTCTAAATTATGTTTGACAGCTGAAGCAGAAATTATAACACTGTCTGATGTGGTTCTCAATGGATGTAAAGGAACACCTAAGACAATTACATTATAAACCAGGGAGAGCAAAGGGATTTAAAGAGGGAAGGTTTCTACATCTCACTTGAACTGGTAAAATGTCAACACGACTAGACTGTGGTAAGTTATGTATGTAAATGCCTAGAGTGAATTTATACAAGGAGATAGTATACACAAAAATACTACTGATATATCAAAATGGAATTCTAAAAAAATGTTCAAGTATCCACAGGAAGGCAGTCAAATAAGACAGATGAGAAACAAGGAACAAACAGAAAGCAAAAAGTAAAATGGCAGACTTAAGTTCTAACATATCAATTATTACATTAATTGTAAACAGTATAAATACAATAATTAAAACCCAAAGAATGGCAGAGTGGATAAAAAACACATGACCCAACTATATGCAATCTATAAGAAACTTCAAATACAAAACTCACTTTAAATAAAGTTTAAAGTAAAAGATAGATAGATAGAAAGTAAAAGAATGGAAAAAGATATAACATGCAAATATTAATCTAAAGAAAGTAGGGATGGCTATATTAATACCTGATAAAGTACACTTCACTTCAAAGACTGTATGGCCTACAAAATAAAAAATACTAGCTGGTGCCTTACAGAAAAGTTTACTACCCCTGGTCTAGCAGACAAAAAGGCATACTTATTCCATACAATTGACCTCCACCTGTATTGTTTTAACCATAATGTCCAGCATTCAATCAAAATTTATGAGATAAACAAAAAGCAAGTAAAAACAATCCATGTCCAAGAGATAAAGTAATCAGCAGACTCAGAGATACACAGATATTGAAAATATCAAATAGGGAATTTAAAAGAATTATGATACACAAAATCTACTATGAGTCTATAATATGCTTGCATTGATGGGGAATTTTAGCAGGGTTGAAAATTATGAGGGAACTTCTCTGGTGGTGAAGTGGTTAAGAATCTGCCTGCCAATGCAGGGGACATGGGTTCTAGCCCTGGTCTGGGAAGATCCCACACGCCACAGAGCAACTAAGCTTGTGTGCCACAACTACTGAAGCCTGTGTGCTCTAGGGCTCATGTGCTACAACTACTGAGCCCACTTGCTGCAACTACTGAAGCCCGTGCACCTAGAGCCCATACTCCACAAGAGAAGCCACCACAACGAGAAGCCTACGCACCGCAACGAAGAGTAGCCCCCACTCACGACAACTAGAGAAAGCTCACATGCAGCAATGAAGACCCCATGTGGCCAAAAATAAAATTTAAAAATTACCAAAAAAAACCTATAAGAAAGTAACAATGTGGAAATGTTAGAATTAAAAAAAAATGGTAATAGCAGTAAAGAATATCTAGATAGGTTCAACAGTAGACTTGAAAGAATCTTTTAGAGATAATGGCTGAGCATTTTTTTAAAATAACAAAAGAATCAAACAACAGATCCAAGAAGCTCAGAATAACTCCGAAGTATTCCCTAAACAACCCCCCCACCCATACAACAAAAAACCACACAACTAAATGCATCATATTTAAACTACTGAAGACCAAAGAGAAAGAAAAAATCTTGAAGGCAGCCCAAGGAAAAAACAGATTAAATACAGAGGAACAAAGCTAAGAATTAAAGTAGACTCCTCATGAGAAATTATGCAAGCCAATTTAAATGGAGCAGCATCACTAAAGTGTTAAAATAAGAGTCAAGCAAGAATTCTATCACTAGCAAAAATACCTTTCAAATAGGAAGGTAAGATAAATACTTTCTCAGACTAAAAAAAGTTGAGATAATGTATTACTTGTACACCCACACTATAAGAAATGTTAAAGGAATTTCTTCAGACAGGAGGAATATGAAACTAGACAGAACTGCAGATCTACACAAGGAAATAAAGACATTTTTATTTTAAATCATTCTAAAAGAAAACTGATTTCAGAAACAAAACAGTAACAATGTATTATAGGTTTATAGTACCTGTAAAATACGTAAAATTTATCAAAATGTCTTTCTACTAATGGGCATCCAATTTATTTTGTTTCCTTGTTTCCATAAACAAGGCTGCAATAAGCATCCTGGTAGATCTGTTCTTTTTTTTTTTTTTTTTTTTTTTTTTTTGCGGTACACGGGCCCCTCACTGTTGTGGCCTCTCCCGTTGCGGAGCACAGTCTCCGGACGCGCAGGCTCAGCAGCCATGGCTCAAGGGCCCAGCCACTCCGCAGCATGTGGGATCCTCCCGGTCCGGTCCTGGTCACGAACCCATGTCCCCTGCATTGGCAGGCAGACTCCCAACCACTGCGCCACCAGGAAGCCCCAATCTGTTCTTATATATGGGCACTTCTGTTTCTCTGGGAGAGATTCCAGGAGAGGGATGGCTGAAAAGGTTGTGTTTGTAATGTTAATTGATGTTGCCAGACATTGCTTAAGGAGCTATAACAACCCATTTACAATGACAATGTAGGAAAGCTCCTGCTCTCATTTTCTCACCAACAAGTGTAATTGTTCTTTTTAATATTCACTGCCTGAGTCATCAGTTTTTAATAACATTAGATCACAATTTCCCATAGTGATTTATCAATTCCTCTGAGTGATTCTTGTATTCAAAGTGACTGTAGGTTCATGATTGGCCTCTTTTTAAAAACGTTATCATTATGTATTGCTTCTCTTTATTCATAAGTGTATGCTTTACTGATATTAATATTGCTGGGACTTCTCTGGTGGCACAGTGGTTGAAAATCCACCCGCCAATGCAGGGGACACAGGTTCAATCCCTGGTCCGGGAAGATCCCACATGCCATGGACCTACTAAGCCTGTGCACTGCAACTGCTGAGCCTGCACTCTAGAGCCCTCGAGCCACAACTACTGAAGCCTGTGGGCCCTAGAGCCCACGCGCTGCAACTACTGAAGCCCACGCGCTCTAGGGCCCGCATGTCACAACTACTGAGGCTGCGTGCTGCAACTACTGAAGCCCATGTTCTGCAATGAGAGAAGCCACCACAATGAGAAGCCTGTGCACCGCAATGAAGAGTAGCCCCTGCTCGCTGCAACTAGAGAAAGCCTGCGTGCAGCAATGAAGAACCAATGCAGTGCCCCCCCCCAAATATATATATTGCTATACCATCTTTATTTTGTTTAGCATTTGCTAGGTATATCTTTAATTTTCAAACTTTCTGTGTTACTGAAAACAAATATGGTTAAAAGCAACTATGCTGCTAGGCTTTATAAGTTTTAAATCTAATAGTCTGACTTTTGAGTTTAATTCACTTACAGTGTTATTATTGATATCTTTGGAATTTATTCCTACCATCTTGTTTTGTGACTATATCAGTAATCTATTGCTGTATAACTAACTATAGGCGTACCTCATTTTACTGCACTTCACAGATAACTGTGTTTTTTTTACAAATTGAAGGTTTGTGGCAACCCTGCATTGTCAGATGATGGCTAGCAGTTTTTAGCAATAAAGTAATTTTTAATTAAGATATGCTCATTTGTTTTTTTAGACAGTATGTTATTGCATACATAATAGACTTAGTGTAAGCATAACTTTTATATGCACTGGGAAACCAAAAGATTCGTGACACACTGTATTGTGATATTCACTTTATTGCGGTGGTTTAGAACCGAACCTGAAATTATCTCCAAGGTATGCCTGCTCTTCGAAGCTTAGCAGCTTAGAATAGCAATAATCATTTGTTTTGCTAACATTGGGCTGGCCTTGGTGGGAACAGTTTGTCTCTGCTCCATACGCTTCACATGGGGCTGCTTGAGTGGCGGTTGGAGAATCTACTTTTATGACAGCTCTCTATCATAATATGGCTGGCAAGTTGGTGCTGGCTGTGAGCTGGGGGCACAGCTGTGGGTGGTGACCAGAGCCTTTGATTCTTCTTTGCATGGTCTCTTCTGGGCTGCATGAGCTTCCTCACAGGTTGAAGGTTCCAGGAGATTCAATGTTGGAAATCACTTACTGTCACTGCCATTTAGTGTTACTACCAAATGGTGCCACACACAATTTATTGAGGAGTGGCAAAGTTCTAGAAGAGCACGTGAAGCAGAAGATGTTGTGGCCGTCATCTCTGGAATGTATAACCTGCCATATTTTTTTGCCATCCTTTATAAGTTTACCTCTTGCAAACCTGTCTTCCCTTTCCAGCTTCTGTTGAATTCATAAAGCTTTTTGTTATCCTGGCCCCTCCTTTTCCTCTCTGCTGGTTTACAGGCTAAAGATAGCATTTCTATTCTTATAGGGGTAGCCCTTAAAATTTTAACATACACATCCAACTTTAAAAATACTGCTGTCTTCCTCCTGAACAAGATCTAAGGAGGTTAACATACTTTTACTTCTCCTTGAACAGCAAGCCCCTGACCTCATTCTTCCTTGTTTTGTTACAGTAGCTTAGATTTTTAATTTCATCTTTTAAAAAACCCCATAAATTGGTTTTTAAAAAGTCAATGGTTAACTAAATTTACATATGAATTTCAGTGTACAGCATTCTTTCTTGCATTCCACTTCTTTACAGATCTATTTTTCTTCTATTTGAAGCACATCCTTTAGTAGTGCTTTCAGTGAAGTCTATGGCTAATAAACTCTTTCAGTCCTTGTGTGGTTGAAATATGTCTTGATTTTGCATTCATTCTTACATTATATTTTAACTATATATAAATAAGAATTATAGTTAGAATTAGTTACTTTCTTCTGCACTTTAAAGATATTGGTTCACTTTATTCTGGCATCTATTTTTGTCATGGAGAAGTTTATTGCAAACCTAACTACTGTTCCCCTGTAGAAAACCTTTTTGATAGCTTTTAAGATTTACTTTTCATCCTTTAACACTCGAGTTTCACAACCATGTGTTTAGGTGTTGATTTATCTTTATGTATCCTGCTCAGTATTCAGAGCATACTTTTCATCTGACAACCTAGCCTCTTCCATAAAGATAATTTGGATAATTTTTTCTCGCTACCTTCCAATTTACTAACCCTTTTTGAGAGTACCCAGTTTAGAACTTGCTTTGTCTACTGAGCTTTCAATTTTAATGACTATAGTTTTCATTCTAAGCTTTCTAATTGAATAGTTCTCTGAGTCATGTTCTTATTTCATTTCTCCCTGTTTTTATTTCATAATTATTTATTCATCTCAATCCTTCATTTATCTTTGAGCGTATTAAAAATACTTAGAGTGCTTTCAAAATTATCCTATTAAATTTTAATTCTCTTTGGATACATTTACCTTACTTATGATCATGACTATGTTCATGGCTGTCTTTCTTAGTATTAAGTTAGATTTTGGCATGTATTTTGGAACTTTGTTTGTGTAGGCTCATCTGATGTGGCTTAATCCCCCCAAATCTACAGGTCATGCAGCAGCTTCCTAGAGCCTCCAGCCTGAAACTAGGTCTCACTGTTGGTATCTCAGGGCTGCTGCCCTGCAGTCACATTGAAGGCAGTATAGGCAGGGTCCGTCACCAAGCCACATCCCTCACAATGGGCTCAAGATCCCATCATGAGGCTGGTTCTGTGCCCTCCCGCCTCCCTAGGCATAGAACTTAACCGTCATTATTAGTACTTCTAGTCAGGCTCTTTCCAGTAAGTGGTGTATTCCAGCTCTCAGTTTCTAGCAGGGAACCTGGCACTAGCATGCTGCCTCTCACTGGGCCCCTTAGTGCTAAGCCTGCCCTGCAGCAGTTGAGCTCCCAGCCACTTCCGCCTCCTTCAAGGCCTGAAGCTTGGCAGCCTCACTGCTTCAGACCTTGCTATCTGCATTGATGGCTTTTTCTATTTCTATCTCATTTTGGGGTATGGCTATGTGTTTTAAAGGCTCTCTTGTTATAGTTCATCTATTACTTTTATGTTTTTGGAACAAAGGGAGGGGATTAGCCTTCATAGTGGGAACTATCAAAATAATCTTGACTATAGCTCTCTCAATTATATTTTCATCTCACATTGGTACTTGAATTAGAAGAGGAAGAAGAAACTTTGAGTTTCAGAATTCTCTCTCAAAGTCATCCAAGAGCAAGCCAGTGCGATGCTATGACTACTGTAGTGATACAAGTCAGAATATTAGCTTCTGCAGAATTTTATGTTCACAAATATTCACACCCCATTCATGTTAAGTCCTAATATATTAAACTTAAATAGCAAAAATGAATTACCTCTTGATAGCTTACAATTTCTGCTTTCAAACATATTGATAGTTTATTCTCAATGTTTTAATAAGTAATTTGCTGCAACAAGCAGGGTAATATACTCAACTCCCAAATAGGCACCTGCTCATTTAAACCCAAACCAAACTACTGACCATTTATTTTATTCCCAAGTCAGGTGAAGTACAAACTAGAAACTTTATGTCAATAAGCATACTCCACGGTAGTTTTCTTTCTTTTTTTAAAAAAATATTTCTTTTTTATTTATTTATTTTCCTTATTTTTTGGCTGCTTTGGGTCTTAGTTGAGGCACACGGGAGCTTCGCTGAGGCATGTGGGATCTTTCGTTGTGGAGTGCGCAGTCTCTTCGTTGTGGCACTCGGGCTTCTCTCTAGTTGTGGCATGCGGGTTTTTGTGGTGTGCGGGTTTTCATGGCGCGCGGGCTCCAGAGCTCGTGGGCTCTGCAGTTTGTGTCACGCAGGCTCTCTTGTTGAGGCGCCTGAGCTCAACAGTTGTGGTGCGCGGGCTTAGTTGCTCTGCGGCATGTGGGATCTTACTTCCCCGACCTGGGATCAAACCCGTGTCCCCTGCACTGGAAGGCAGATTCTTTACCACTGGCCCACCAGGGAAGATCCTCCACGTTAGTTTTCACTTTGCATTAACCAATCTGACTGAGGCTCCTTAAGGGTTATACTAACCCTCTTACACTTATAGGAGTTACTAGGTATTTTACTTAACTTCTTTTTTATTGTTTCTGTGACAAGTCCTAATTCTAATGCTATCTTTTAAAGATTATTTTCAGCTGCAGATTTACAAATTAAATGACAAGGACATAAAGCTTCTCTGACATTACTCAAATCAACTGAAAATATAATGTAAGAAGCTACAGCAAAGACAGTTTATACGACACCATGCTTTGTTATATTGTCATCATACTAGACAGCATCCTGTATATTTTAATGTTATAAAACAATTATAAAACAAAAATGAGAAATTAAACATAATTTAGAAATTAAAAATAAGTTTAAATTAGGGAGTGGTTGATTATAATTTTCTGACAATATCTATTTTAACATGTAACACTGTAAATCATTTAGATTTTAGACATTATTACAAAAAGAACAAAAAATAACTGCCTTTGCAAAGTGGATAAATTAATGCAATTACTATAACTGCAAAGAATCACATCTCTTAGTTTTAGATATAACTCCTAAATTACACCTTTATTAATTTACAAAACTGGTCCTTTAGGGAAGTGTATAAAAAAATGGACTTACATTTATGGAATAAGTTTTAAAAAAGAGACAGGTTTTAAAAAACTAAAAAAAATTAGCTTTGTCAGAGATAATATCAGATGGCTCATTGGTAGAGAAGCAAAATACGTGGAGAATATTGTGCCTTTTTTATTCATGGTATTTTCTTTTTAGTACATACAGCTTCCATTCCAGGAATGGATTCCTCGTCAAACAGACTCTCTTCTCAAAAAAAAAAAAAAAAAAAAAAAAAAAAAAAAAAAAAAAAAAAAGGCAGACTTATTTTATTGTAGAAAATCTCAAATGTAAAAACAAGGGCCCTGAGAAAATGGCTCCATTTTCAGATGTTTCTGATGGTTTTGTACATGTTGGTAATGAACACTGAACATGATCTGTGCTAAGCAGTGAATTTACGTCAAACGGACAAGCTGGCAGTTGTGGGAGTATCTTACCCTGTCAACAGCAGTCATGGCTGCTTCATTATATAAACTTCCTTTTCCTTTCAAGAGGGAATTTATACAGTTAAATAGTTTCAAATAATTTATTTTTAGTTTCCTTAAGAGAAGCATATGTATCTTGTTTGTATTAGTTTTGGGGAGATTCCAAGAGAGTTGTCTAAATTTCCTGCATTTTCAGCAGAAAATAAAACCTTCAACAAAATTAATGGGACTTTGCCGAAGTGGGGAAGAGCGGGGAGGAAGCGCACAAGCAAGACTCTTTAAAGTTAACGTGCAAATGGCCTTCAAAGCCAATCATTCGGTGATGGAGTCTTGTTATCTCTATGTTGTTAAAATTCACTGGCACACACGATGAAAAGCTTTGTGACCACCATGTTATTTCCAGCCAGTATTGGATCTGTCCCAGAATATCGAGCTTCTGATAGCGAGAACTAGCTTTCACCTGCAAAATCACAGCTGAAGAATCAATCCTGTGACCAGAGGAGATGATGCGGTGGGGAGGAAGGGGGAGGGCAGAAGGCTGTGCTCTAGCACCACCAACTTGGGTAAAACGATGTGGTCGTTTTCTCCATTCCTTGGACAGGGTCTGAATGTGGCCCACAAGCCTAAACTAGAACCCTGGGAAGGCTGTTATTTAAAACATGCTTACTGGTGGCAGAAAGGCAAGATAATGGTGGCTGCCAGGGGCCATAGGCTAACTTCACATGTTTTCCCATACCTGGAAAACAGCCAGAGAACACACAAAAAAGGAACATTCTGATTGAAATCCAGCTAGGCTGCAGCCCCCAACAAGCAATTACCCTTAGCAGGCTACTCATACTGGGCAGCAAGTGGGGTGCCTAATAGTGCTTCTCACCCCTCCCCAGGCCCTCCCACTGGCAGAAGAGAGGAAGCACACACCCGAGCTGGGAGTTTTTCATATTGTTTTTAAAAATGCAAGGCTTTGCATCAAGAATTAGTGTTCACTTCCGTTCTCCAAAATACATTGGTGTTGGGACTTCCCTGGCGGTCCAGTGGTTAGGACTTCACCTTCCAATGCAGGGGGTGTGGGTTCAATCCCTGGTTGGAGAGCTAAGATCCCACATGCCTCACGGCCAAAAAAAACAAGACATAAAAATAGAAGCAGGGCCTCCCTGGTGGCGCAGTGGTTGAGAGTCCGCCTGCCGATGCAGGGGATGCGGGTTCGTGCCCCGGTCTGGGAGGATCCCATATGCCGCGGAGCGGCTGGGCCCGTGAGCCATGGCCGCTGGGCCTGCGCGTCCGGAGCCTGTGCTCCGCAGCGGGAGAGGCCACAACAGTGAGAGGCCCGCATACCGCAAAAAGAAAAAAAAAAAAAAAAAAAAATAGAAGCAATATGGTAACAAATTCAATAAAGACTTTAAAAATGGTCCACATGAAAAAAATCTTAAAAAACCAAAACCAAAGCCAAAATACATTGGTGTTTTATTATAAAGCCAATGTCCTTCCAGATCCTATAAAAAGTAATATCTAAATGAAACAATTCTCTATGAAGATGTATTGCCTTTTTAAAAATGGCTTTGACATTGTACTGAGTGCCTCCCATCACCCCACTGAGATACAAGAGTCCTGGTTCCAGTTCCAATTCTAACAGTAACTAGCTGTGTGACTTTAGGTAACCACTTAACCTGAGTTGCAGTTTTTTATTTGCAAAAATAAGTGCTTGTGAGATTTAAAAAATCCCTTCCTAGTCCTAGCTTCCTTAAAGAATGTAGAAAATACTGAATTTAGAAAGCAAATTTTATTAGACTAACCAAAAATGTAATTAATGTAGAAAAATCTTAAGGTGACCTCAAACTTCAGTAAAATTCAGAATTTACTTTAGATTATTGCAGCACCTAAAATAGTGTCACTGTTCGTTTAGAATGGAAAAAAAATCCCAACAAACTTTGAGAATAAAAATGTATAAGGCTAAGCTTGAAAATAATCAGTCTCTAAACCAAGGAACCTACTGATTCTTCTATATCTCATTTTTTTCAGTGTTTGTTAATTATCTTTGATATTGTTAAGGCACAGAAGGGAAATAATCTCTAAGTTGTATGTCAGGGATTTCACATGAACGTCAGAGACCTAATGATGCTTGGTGCCCTTTTTTCATTCATTTTTGGGAAGAAGGGTAGGTGGTGCTAAGAAGGGCAGTAAAGAATCACATATAAGAGAACTATTTACAAAGCAGAAATAGAGACACAGACGTAGAGAAGAAACGTATGGATTCCAAGGGGGAAAGGGGGGGTGGGATGAATTGGGAGATTGGGATTGACATATAAACACTATTGATACTATGTATAAAATATATAACTAATGAGAACCTACTGTATATAGCATAGGGAACTCCACTCAGTGCTCTCTGGTGACCTAAATGGGAAGGAAATCCAAAAAAGAGGGGATATATGTATATGTATAGCTAATTCACTTTGCTGTACAGTAGAAAGTAACACAACATTGTAAGGAAACCATACTCCAATAAAAAACAAAAAAATAAAATAAAAAGAGGGCTTCCCTGGTGGCACAGTGGTTGAGGGTCCACCTGCCGATGCAGGGGACGTGGGTTTGTGCCCTGGTCTGGGGGGATCCCGCGTGCCGCGGAGCAGCTGGGCCCGTGAGCCATGGCCGCTGAGCCTGCGCGTCCGGAGCCTGTGCTCCGCGGCGGGAGAGGCTACAGCAGTTAGAGGCCTGCGTACCGCAAAAATAAATAAATAAATAAATAAATAAATAAATAAATAAATAAATAAATAAATAAATAAAAAGAAAGGACTGTAGTGCTGATATTTAAAAAAAGGAAAAAGGAGAAAGAGAGGTAGCTTCAAGTTAGTAGAGAGAAGCTCTAGAATGAGTTCTAGTCTCAGTTTTGCCATAGACCAGACAAGTCCCTTTCTATGCCTCAAATGTAAAACAAATGGGCTCTTTGGGCAATGCAGGGAAGCATTAAGGGATTCAGACTGACTTCTGTTTAGGATGTGGAAAGCTGCAAAGAATGTCATCTCCTACCCTAACAAGGAGGAATAACCAGATAATTTAATAAGTCAAAAGTCTTCTTAAGGCCATCAGAGAATAGTTCTGCAAGGTAATGAAGTGAAATGAATTTCCAAGAGGGAAAACTGGACAGGTACATGTAAAAGTATGAGATTACAACACTCCCTAACACCATATACAAAAATAAGCTCAAAATGGATTAAAGACCTAAATGCAAGGCCAGAAACTATCAAACTCTTAGAGGAAAACATAGGCAGAACACTCTATGACATAAATCACAGCAAGATCCTTTTTGACTCACCTCCTAGAGAAATGGAAATAAAAACAAAAATAAACAAATGGGACCTAATGAAACTTAAACGCTTTTGCACAGCAAAGGAAACCATAAACAAGACCAAAAGACAACCCTCAGAATGGGAGAAAATATTTGCAAATGAAGCAGCTGACAAAGGATTAATCTCCAAAATTTATAAGCAGCTCATGCAGCTCAATAACAAAAAAAAAACAACAAACAACCCAATCCAAAAATGGGCAGAAGACCTGAATAGACATTTATCCAAAGAAGATATACAGATTGCCAACAAACACATGAAAGAATGCTCAACATCATTAATCATTAGAGAAATGCAAATCAAAACTATAATGAGATATCATCTCACACTGGTCAGAATGGCCAGCATCAAAAAATCTAGAAACAATAAATGCTGGAGAGGGTGTGGAGAAAAGGGAACCTTCTTGCACTGCTGGTGGGAATGTGAATTGGTACAGCCACTATGGAGAACAGTATGGAAGTTCCTTAAAAAACTACAAATAGAACTACCATATGACCCAGCAATCCCACTACTGGGCATATACCCTGAGAAAACCATAATTCAAAAAGAGTCATGTACCAAAATGTTCATTGCAGCTCTATTTATTTATAATAGCCAGGAGATGGAAGCAACCTAAGTGTCCATCATCGGATGAATGGATAAAGATGTGGCACATATATACAATGGAATATTACTCAGCCATAAAAAGAAACAAAACTGAGTTATTTGTAGTGAGGTGGATGGACCTAGAGACTGTCATACATAGTGAAGTATGTCAGAAAGAGAAAGACAAATACCGTATGCTAACACATATATATGGAATCTGAGAAAAAAAAATGTCATGAAGAACATAGGGGTAAGACAGGAATAAAGACACACACCAACTAGAGAATGGACTTGAGGATATGGGGAGGGGGAAGGGTAAGCTGTGACGAAGTGAGGGAGTGGCATGGACATATATACACTACCAAACGTAAAATAGATAGCTAGTGGGAAGCAGCCACATAGCACAGGGAGATCAGCTCGGTGCTCTGTGACCACCTAGAGGGATGAGATAGGGAGAGTGGGAGGGAGGGAGACGCAAGAGGGAAGAGATATGGGGACATATGTATATGTATAACTGATTCACTTTGTTATAAAGCAGAAACTAACATACCATTATAAAGCAATTATACTCCAATAAAGATGTTTAAAAAAAAAAAAAAGAATGGATCTTTGCCTGTGTCTTGGGGGTGAGAGGGTTTCTTGCTTCTCTTCAGAGGCAGGTGGGTTATGTTCCTACTTCTCCCCTAGAAACAGCAGAAGTTTGCCTGTGCTCTAGGCTGAAAGGGTTTGCTGTCCCAACAGCTTAAGGCTTTTGCTTAGCATAAGAATGTCTGGGAAGTAACGGAGTCTTGGCGCCTGCCCCCAGCTGCAGCTGGTCACCTTCTGCAAGCTTGAGCCAAGTAGAGGGGCTCATGAGCACCCGGTGGAGTCCAGTGGAAAAGAACTTTTGGGTGAGTGCAAACTCCGCTGTATCTGAGTGGAGATACCACTTATTGAAGAAGCTGTCCTTTCTCCACTGTACATTCCTGCCTCCTTTATCAAAGATAAGGTGACCATAAAGATCCATTCTTGATGGTGGAGGGATAGAAGCAAAAACCTTCTAACACTGGGGTTGGGGCCAGGATCCCATACCTATACCAATACCAAGCAGAGGTCTGCTATCACTGGGCAAGGGGCCGAAAACTCCCACTCAAAGCCCACCACAGATACGAGGCAGAGTTTGGTTGCCAAGGGGAGGAGGAGCAGAGATGCTGAGAAAGCCCTCTCTCTAAGACCTGGATGCACCCAAGGACTCCTCAAGATTGAGGCTGGACCAGGACAATAGAAATATTCCTTCGCTTCTCTAACTCCACTGCAAGGATTGCTGAAAGCAGAGTATGATAAAGGAACACTGAAAAAAAAAACAACAAACAAACCCAGGCCCACTCTTTAAGCACAGGTAACAACTGCTGGGGAAATTTGAAGTTGGTGGTACAATGAAGATACAAAACCCAAACCCAACTCCAGTCCTAACTAGAATGATCCAACTCCCTATTAGCAGCCTAGCAGCAGAGGTGTGACCATTTATAGTCATAAATACTTTTTGCTTTAGACTCTGCTGTCCTATACACAATGACTGGCATTGAACAGAAAATTATGAGACACATAAAATAAGTTATATGGTCCGTAAGTAAAACAGAATATATGATTTGGTAAATGCTGACAGAGTAGTGCTCCAGACATGTCCATACCTTTACACAGGTTATCATTTAGAGGAGATACACCCTGAGAAGTATTCGGTGCTATGGGAACACTTGGGGGTTGATGCGGGGGCAGGCAGGAGAAAGAGACTTCCCAGAGGAAGTACAGCAGAGTGGTTAGGAACATAAGCTCTGGAGTCAGGTCTAAATTTGAACCCCAGCTTTAGCATTTACTAGCTGCGTGTCCTTGGGCAATTTACTGAATTTCTTTGAGCCTCAGCTTTCTCATCTGAAAAATTAGAATATTAACTGTTTTATAGGATGTGATTAAATAGTACAATGTACTTAACATTTGCTGTCTTGCCTAGCAGATGGAAAGTGCTCATTACCTGGTAGTTACTATGATTACTTATTATTAATAGGCAGATACCTGTACAAGTTGGTGGGAGAGGTGGATAGGCAGAAGGAACTGCATGTACAAAAGGCCTAATAGTGAAGTGGACCATGAAACAGTAGGGACATCCAGATTGGCTAGAATGTCAAATATAAGAAAGGAATAACAAGAGGTGAAACTAGATCAAGTAGGCCTCACAGGTCAAGGCAGATGAGTTCAGGACTTCCCTTAGTACAAAGAGGACGTTTAGGGCTCCTTCCAGCTGAGAAGTACCCAAAGAGAGAAGGAAAAGCACTTCTGGCTAAAGACCAGCACTGGAGACCTTCAAGGAGCTCTAGGAGAAGAGACGGTGAAAAATACCCAGAGAGGTCCAGGGAGCACATTCTGAAAACCTACTGAGGTAGAGATTCAGGCGTGTTACTTGCTAGTCATAGTGCCAAGGGCATGAGAAACAGAAAGGAGATAGCAGACACTGAAAGTTAAGGGTGAACTTTGGAACTACTATTTACCATTTTGAAAAACAGCAAAGGGAAGACATTTTCTAACAGAATGATACACAGTACACAAAGCTTTACTAATTAATATATTAGAAATGGTACCACAGAAATATATTTGCTCCTTTCAAAAGAACATCGGAAGAAAAAGAATCCAGAAACATATCCAAGAATACATGGGAATTCAGTAAATTATATGGCATTTCATATCAGAGGGGATAAACAATTAAATCATTGTTACTGGGTTAACTGAGTAATAATTAAATAGAAAAAAAGTAAAGGCAAGATCTCTAATTCATTCCTCTCAACAAAAAGAATGCTATAACACTGAAAGGTGAAAAATAAATCTTAAGGCGGTAGAAAATATACAGGTAAATATTTTCATAATCTTGACCCAGGGATGAGATAGTGAAGACAGGGAGGCTTTTCAAAGTTTGGGGAAAAAAAATCCAGAGCTCCTGAAAGAAAAAACACACAGCTCTGAATACATGAAAATGTAAATCTCTTAAACTGAAAAATGCTAATCAATAACAGAGATGCTACCAACGACATACTTACAGAAAAGGCACAGCCTCATAGTCATCCATAAGTAAATAAGTAAAATTTAAATAGTAAACATTATAAACCCATAGAAAGCAGGACAGAAAAAAATAATGAAAAATAAAAACCTAAATGAATAAGAAAACAGAAAAAAAAACACAAGAGAATAAGTAAGAAAATAAATAAATAAATTTACTCTTTTAAAAGCAAACAAAAGATAGACAAAATGCTCATCAGGAAAAAGAGGAAAAACACAAATATAAAACATCAGGGAAGATAAAAGGACTGTAACGACAGATATGGAGGACATTTCAATTAAAATTCTTCGTACAGTTCTCTAAGAAAATAGACAATCTGTGACAAAAATGCAAAAATTAGAAAAACTAATGATATACTCTATTAGCAAAATTGTAGGAAAACTGGAACTCTCATGTTATGTTAGCGGGAATGCAAAATGGTACAACCTCATTGGAGGAACATTTGACAATATACAGAAACTAAATGGGCATTTGCACTTTGACTCAGAAATCCCACCTTCAGGAAGTGATTACAAAGGTACATCTGCACAACTATGCAACAGCATATGCACAAGGCTATTTGTTATGGCATCATTTGCAATAGTGAAAGAAAACAAAATGTCCATCAATAAACTATGGTATGTTCACATAATGGAATACTATGCAGTCGGGAAAAGCAATGAAGATGGCTTTACACTAAGATGAAGTGACCTCTGGGACTTATTGTTTATATAGCAAGGTGTAGAACAGTACACATAGTATGTTATCTCTTGAGTAACAAAGGACTTAGGGAAGAGAGAGAGTGTGTGTATGCAAATAGAACAAAACAAAAAACAAAACCAAACCAAACCTCTGGAAGAATAAACTAAAAATAATACAAATAAAAATAGTTGGGGCTTCCCTGGTGGCGCAGTAGTTGAGAATCTGCCTGCCAATGCAGGGGACAAGGGTTCAAGCCCTGGTATGGGAAGATCCCACATGCCGTGGAGCAACTGGGCCCATGAGCCACAATTACTGAGCCTGCGCGTCTGGAGCCTGTGCTCCGCAACAAGAGAGGCCGCAATAGTGAGAGACCCGCGCACCGCGATGAAGAGTGGCCCCCGCTTGCCACAACTAGAGAAAGCCCTCGCACAGAAATGAAGACCCAACACAGCCATAAATAAATTAAAAAAAAAAAAAGATCTTAAAAAAAAAAAGAAAAAAAATAGTTACCTTTAGAAGAAGGGAAGAAACAAGAAGAGGGAATAGGGATGAAAGCAAGACCTTCCTAGGTACACCTTGTTACACAGTTTTTTTTTTTTCTGGTGCGCGGGCCTCCCACTGTTGTGGCCTCTCCCGTTGCGGAGCACAGGCTCCGGACGAGCAGGCTCAGCGGCCATGGCTCACGGGCCCAGCCGCCCCGCGGCATGTGGGGTCTTCCCAGACCGGGGCACGAACCCATGTCCCCTGCATCGGCAGGCAGACTCTCAACCACTGTGCCACCAGGGAAGCCCTGTTACACAGTTTTGACTTTGGAAACATATATCTTACATAACCCAAAATAAAATTAAATCAAGAATTAAGAAGAATTCTCTAAAACCTGACAACAAACTTGAATGATGTATCAGAAGGATGACACAAGGACACAGACATAATTACTTCATGTGGCTTTGGAACATAGTAGTTTGACTGTATGTAAGTATAATCTTAGTAGAATATTAAGTAGAATATATTCTAAGGACAAATAGAATGGAAATATCAAACTTTATTCAACAGTCTCACTGCTAACAGTCACACTGGTGGCATTATTTTGAAGCTATAGATTACTTAATGCAAGTAAATAATTATGTTAATGTTTTTAAGAATCAAGGTTTTCAGTGTAAGAGAGGAGATACAAACATAAAACTGAAGAAATATGGGCTTCCCTGATGGCGCAGTGGTTGAGAGTCCGCCTGCCGAGGCAGGGGACATGGGTTTGTGCCCCAGTCCAGGAAGATCCCACATGCCGCGGAGAGGCTAGGCCCGTGAGCCATGGCCGCTGAGCCTGCGCATCTGGAGCCTGTGCTCCACAACGGGAGAGGCCACAACAGTGAGAGGCCCACGTACCGCAAAAAAAAAAAAAAAAAACAAAACCGAAGAAATAAAGCTAAAAGTTCATAATGTTAAATGTGAATTTAAAATCATAAACAAATGACTTTCTTTGGAAAAATGTATATATCTTTATTAATAGTCCACTGAAAAGGTCTAGTAGTAATGACAACCAAATAGCAATGGGAACATCAACTGTCAGATTATATTTTCTAAACACCATTCACCACCAAAGAAAAACCCAAACAAACCCAAACGAAAAAAACCCCCACCCAACCCAAGTCTTCTTGAAAAGGTGACTGATACCAGGTCTGTGGCAGAAAGTATAGAATATTAGCTGGGCCATCTTGTGCTGGAAATCAAGGAAGCTTTTAATGACTAGTGGACTGTGTTAAAGGGACCCAGAAGTCAACATGATGTGATTAACAAGTAACCAAAGATAAAACTTCAAAGAGCTGAGCTTCAAATATGAGATTTCTGGCAGGTGGAATAGATGTTTTAGACTGACTCTCTCACCCAAGAACAGCTATAAAAGCTGGATATGTGCGTGCATGTACATATCCATACACACTGTTTAATGTCCTCAGAAAGTCACCATACACATTTAATGGCCTCAGAAAGCTATCAAGGCAGTAAGAAATTATTAGTGCAAGATTTAGGAAAAAAGGAAAGCCCAGAGGATAAATCTGGCATTTAGAACCACTTTTCCCCTCAAGGTGTATGCTGAAGTATATCTGAGAGCCTGAGTAGCTGAGTAGCTAAGAAGCTTAGTGTAAAGTTCGACAGGGTCAAAGGACTTGAAGAAGGCAAGGACAAAGACTGGAATTCACAAAGACTGGAATTCAGGGTCTGTCAAAGAAGAGGGGCCCAGGTAAATTCCCTCAGGCTTTCGTCTGAAAGTCCAAGAGCTACACACGAATTGTCCAGAGTAAAAACAAAAAGATCACCCCTCACAGAGACTCAAATCCAGCTTTGAAGCATCTTAATCAGACAGGATTAGGCCAATCTGGGTGTAAAGCATTCCTAGCCTAGACAGTTGCCACAAGCAAAAATCTTCTCTGGAGGAAGAAAACATTACACAGGGCCTCTAATTATCTCCAGAATTTTTCATATACAGTGTCTCCCACTTAATAAAAACAACCAGGCACTTCTAAAGAGAAGCACATAACCAAAAGACAAGAGAAACAACAGACAATAGAAACAGACCCACAGGGAAACATCAGACATGTACTTTAAAATAACTGTGCTTAACAGATTTGAGGACAAGACTGAGAATTCTGGCAGAGAATTGGAAACTACATAAAAGAATGGCATGAAAAACCTGGACATTAAAAATACAATAACTGAAATTAAGAACTTAATGGTTGGGTTAAACAGCAGATAAGACACAACTGCAGAGAAAATTAGTGAAATAGAAAATAGTTGATAATAAAACATCCAGAATAAAGACAAAGGAACAGAAACAATATTTCAGAGGTACTAGCTGAGAGTTTTCTATAACTGATGAAATACTTCAAGCAACAAATTCAAGAAGCAGTATAAACACTAGCAGGATAAATTTGACCAAAATCACTCTAAGTAAAACTGCTAAAAAAAACCAACGACAAAGAGTATCTTAAAAGCAGCCAAAGGGGGACAATCTGTGATAAATTCTTCTAACTATGTACTTATGATTTATGCACTTTTCTGTATGTGTGCAATACTTCATTAAAAAGTTTTTTTTTTAAGAATAAGAATGCAGTGGGTGTAAACATATTCAATATGTAAAACTCCATGAGTTAGACAAGCAACAAAGACTGACTGTATAACACAGGGAACTATACCCAATATCTTATAATAATCTATAATGAAATATAATCTGCAAAAAACCCTCCAAATCACTATACTGTAACCTGAAGCTAATACAATATTGTAAATTAATCATATTTCAATTTAAAAAACCTCCTTAAGTTTAGTAATAACCCTTTAAAAGATGAGAGAAACCTCTCACCCCCAAAACCCACCAATTCATTGGACAACATTATAACTAGACCACCAGCTTCTTACTCTGAAAATCAAAGATGAAAAGGGAGTAATTAACCTTTTCCTTTATGAACTGTATTTCACCTAGCCCCATCTGATGGAGGAATATACTTCTTTATAGAAGAATTACAGCTAGTAACTATAAAAAGAAACAATTTTGAAAAATCAAAATAACAATTCTTAATCAACTAATTTTGGCAATAATATTCAATGAATTGTAAACTATTAGATAAAAATCTGAAGTGAAACTTCACAATGGAGAAACCAGGCTGTCCCCACCTGAAATCATTGATCTTAGCATCACTGAAAGTAAGACAATGTCTCCTAATGTATGGGGCAAACAGTACCACCTATGAAGTATTCTTGCCTAGAAAGATGAATCTGAATCTATTCAAGCCTTTAGAGCTAACTTCAATGTACAGTAAATATGAGGGACACAGAACAAGTTAAATAATACCAAAGAAAGCAAAAGGACATATTCAGAATATGGAAGAGTCTACAGAACAAATGGCTGTTTTTGCCACTTGAGAATGGTATAGGAAAAAAAAATGGAGAGGGAATTGCTCTAGATTAAAAGAAATTTAATAGACATAACAGCTAAATGTGTGAATTTTATTTGGATTCTGATTTTAACACATTGCCAATAGCCCTATTTGAGACTACTGGAGAACTTTGATTATGCTGTATATTAGATTACAACTGGGATATATTGTTACTTTTGTTAGGTATGATAATGATATGTGATTATGAAAGAAGCTGTTATTTTTAGGGATGCATACCAAAATATGAAGGAGTAAAATTCCAAGATATACTTTGAAATACTTCAGCAAAGGAAAAAATAAAAGGTTCAGATGAAGGACGTATGACAAAATCTAATCGTCAAATCTAGATAATAAGCATATAGGGGTTCATTAAACAACTTCTGTAATATGTTTGAATTTTTTCATAATAGAATATTTTTTTAAGTTGACAATTTGAATGAAAAAAGTTATCTTCATAAATACAAATTGTTCAACTTGACCTATAATTAAATAAAAAATGTGAAGAGGGCTTCCCTGGTGGCGCAGTGGTTGAGAGTCCGCCTACCAATGCAGGGGACACGGGTTCGTGCCCTGGTCCAGGAAGATCCCACATGCAGCAGAGCGGCTAGGCCCGTGAGCCATGGCCACTGAGCCTGCATGTCCAGAGCCTGTGCTCTGCTACGGGAGAGGCCACAACAGTGAGAGGCCCACATACCGCAAAAAAAAAAAAAAAAAAAAAAAAAAAAAATGTGAAGAGAATAACATGAAAAAAAGGGGAAAATGTGTCAGAGATAATGCTGTTAAAAAGGATTGTGCTTATATAGTTTTATAAGTAACTCCTTTACATCTTTAGGGAATATATAATTACTATGCCAGTTAAGCTTTTAAATCAGAAGAAAAAGATAGTTTCTCATTTTTTTTCCTTAAAGGAGAGTAACAATAACTGATTTCAAAATATGGTAGTTAGCTCAAAAATAAAAATAAAAACCAATGTCACCAAAATACTCAATAAAACATATATTTATCAAAGTCAACATCATACAAAAAATTCTACAACCCAAACAGTTTCAAAAATTCCAGAATGATGCAATGTCAGGAAATCTATTGATGTAATCATGTAAATACTCAAAGAAGAAAAAAGTTATGATCATCCTAGTCGATTTTTAAAAGGAATTTGAGAAAATTTAATTATCATTTCTCATTTGAAAACTTTTTTGGTAAAGTAGGAAAAAGGGGCTTCAATTGAAAAATGCACAATGGACACAAACACATAATTCACAAAAGATAAAATCATTAAAATATGTTCAACTTTCTAGTAGTTAAAAAATGTGCAATAAAATTATAACGCTGTATCTTTTTTTTTACACCTATCACAAGGATTAAAAATAACAAATAAAGTAAATTCCCAATATTGTCAAGAAGACAGGAAATGGACATTCTCAACAGAGTACTGATGGAAGTGTAATCTGAAACAACTTTTCCAGGGATCAATTTAAAAATATGTACTAAAAGTCTTAAAAAAATAAGACTTTTTTTTTGGTCCCTGCAATTCTTTTTTTTTTCTGTCAGTGCCAATTAAATGTTTTTTTCACAAGGATGTTTCTTACAAGGTCAAAAATCGGATTAAATTCGATGACCCTATGGTCCCTGCAATTCTAATGTTAGAAACTTATCCTAAGGAAATAAGTAAGACTGTGCTCAAGGATTTAGCCCTGTGGATGTTTATTGTACGAGAGAAAAAAATTCTCATCATCTCTGAATTAGTTTTCTATTGCTGACATAACAAATTATCACAAATTTAGCAGTGTAAAACAACACAAATTTATTATCTCATAGTTCTGCAGACATTCAGGTAGGTTTGGTTGGTTCCTCTGCTCTGGTCTCAGGAGACCAAAATCAAGCTGTCAGCTGGGCGAGGCACTTATCTGGAGGCTCTGAAGGAGAATCCCCTTCCAAGTTCATTCAGGTTGTTGGCAGAACTCAGTTCCTCATGGCTGCAGAGCTGAGTTTCCTATTTTCTTGCTGGCTGTCAGCTGGGAATCTCTGTTAGTAACTTATGTTGCCTGCATCAGATTGCCCCCTCCGTCTCAAACCAGCAACGGTGTGTCAAATCCTGCCCAGCTTTGAATCTCTCTGACTTCCCCTTTTGGCATTTGTCTTCTGCTCCAGATGGAGAAAGTTCTCTGCTTTTAAGTATTTCTGTGTTTCGATTTGGTCCACCTGAATAAGCGAAACTAATCTCCCTATCTTAAGGTTCATAAACTTACTCACATCTGCAAAGTCCCTTTTGCTGTGTAACTTAACATATCCACGGGTTCTGGGGATTAGGACATGGACACTTTTCTCTACCACAATTCCTAAGGGTCATTACGCCTACCACAATCCCAAATGTCCAACAGTCAATGACTGGTTAAATAAATTATAGTCCATCTGGACAATGGAATACCATGTAGTTATTAAAATGATGGGTACTGGGCAACTCACTATGAAATGTATAAAAGATAGCAATGGATTGATAGAAGGTCAGAGATGAATAGGTAGGCAAAAAAGCAAGTTTAGTAAAATGTTCACTGTAGAATTTAGGTGGTAGGTATATGGGTGTTCACTGTAAAATTTTTCAACTTTTTTGTATATTTGAAAAATTTCAAAAAACATTTAACCCAGTGATCTTGCAGGCCCTCCTCCCCACTCAGTCAATGGTCTTCAAACTGCACTGGGTGAAAATCTAGGTGTCTGTGAGATTTCTAGCAAAGCAGCAGCAAATAAGCTTTTGTGTAAGGTTTGTACGGAGACTAAGTCTCAAATAGCATTAAATAGCACTCCACTTTACTTTTCAGGTAATTAGCAAATTAAAATAAAAAAGCAATAATATAGGATGCATTTTTTGAATTGTTAATGTAAAAACCAAAGCATACCTTTTCTTTTTTTAATTTATTTTATTTTTGCGCCACAGGGAAGCCCCCCAAATTATATCTTACACTTGAGGCATTTTTATTTTTAAAATGGAAGTTCCCTCTAACATGTAAAATGAATGCTATCTCTATTAATTATTTCTAGTTGGGAATAAACAAATCTATCCCACGGTTTAACAAAATTTGACAAAACAGATTCTCAACTGATTGAAATAGACAGTGAAATGAACATAAAATAACCACAGAAGACAATGATTTCACAAACAGTAACTGAAGGCCAATGTCATGACATGTAGCATCGTCTTAAGCACTGAGAACAGATTCTAAGGCTATAAAATAAAATGCAGTCCTTGCCCTTCATTTGTTGCTTTTACTAATAAAAGCAATAGTAATAATAAATCAAAGTTTCCTATTACATACAGATGTAATTGGGATGTAGGTTAACTCTAACGGGCACTAATTCATATAACTGTATTGTTTTCTGACTTGCACTTTTATGTCTATTTACAGAGAAGTGCTCCCATGACACTGAAATTTGAATTTTAGAACATTTGTGTGCATTACAATGAAACACTCTGAGCTAACTGTGAATCTGAGATCTTTTAAGAACCTAAATGCTATTGTTATACTAAGTGGTTAATCCTTTTAGGAAATAGTATGTTCAAAAATATTCCAAGTTGGGCTTCCCTGGTGGCGCAGTTGTTAAGAATTCACCTCCCAATGCAGGAGATGCGGGTTTGAGCCCCAGTCCGGGAAGATCCCACATGGAGCAACTGAGCCCATGCGCCACGACTACTGAGCCTGAGCCTGCGCTCTAGAGCCCGTGAGCCACAACTACTGAAGCCCGCGTGCCTAGAGCCCGAGCTCCGTAACAAGAAAAGCCACCATAATGAGAAGCCCTTGCACTGCAACGAAGAGTAGCCCCTGCTTGCCGCAACTAGAGGGAGCCTGCGTGCAGCAATGAAGACCCAACGCAGCCAAAAATAAATAAACAAATAAAATTAAAAAAAAAAAAATTCCAAGTCTACTGCTGAAATATAGGCGACCCCTGATTGAAGACAGCTTGATTTGAAACCCACTGCATTATAACCATATTCCACATAATGGCCAAAGGTTGTATTTATGGTTGCTTAATGGCTGGGACCAATGCCTACATTTTGTAAAAACAACTGCTAATGCTCACGATTCAGTCAAGGTCAGTGGCAGTGAAGATGACTCAGTCTGCTGCTACAATTAGAGTAAGGGAATCACTGAAGAGTTGCCATGGCAACTACCTATCGCCCAGCAATTACCATTCAAAAACTTTGGGAGGCAATCCTGTATTAAACTTGCAATTTATTTCTTGTGGCAGAAACTAATTTTAGAAGCAGTTTGAAGGTCCTTAGAGTAATGAATAATGCTTACTACAGGAAGAGTTACTAAAACAAGATGTCTTCAGTCTAAATGTTATTGGACTTATATTTTCAAAAGCCTCAAAGGCACCCAAAAGCTTATACAGAACCCAATTTTTATCTTGCTGTTGTTTGTGATATAAGGTTATAAAATACAAATTTTTCATTCACTGAAATCTGTTTTTCTGTTTCTATAACATGAAATTGATTTTGGGGAAAGGAACTTAACATGTGTAACATTTATAAGGATCTGACTTAAAATGGCCCACCTTAGGATCATAGTTTAGCAATCGAGTCATGAGTTGGGGCTGCCTGTCGTTTTGCTATTTGGTGCTGATTTCTTGGTAAGAGATGCTTAATTTTATTTTCTGGACATTTTTCCTGGACAAAAGTTTGTAGAAACAACTATCAATATGTAAAAGATAAAATCAAAATGGGGGGGGTAATGTAACATGAAGGAAATCCTTCTTTGAGAGGCAAAGGAAAGGTGATTTGAACATAGAAATAAAGAAAAAGGCTATTAAAGGAGTCTCTTCAGTCAAAATTTACTTGACAACAAGGAATGTGATTCCCCCTCTCCTTTTCTCTATTGCATGTCTTTATTGATTTGGGAATAAGGAAACATTTTTGTTAGGCGGAAGATACAACATGCAAGCAAAAGACATTTTAGGGTAATGAGTACCTTGTAACAAGAAACCTTTCTAGTACTAATGCTATTATCATTGGCAACGAAGCTACAATTTGCTTGGTAGCATTTCTCCCTAAAAAAACAACCCCACAGTGACAGTACAAGGAAGGAATGTAATGAAGATGCAGCTTCGTCTACAATGTGTAGGCCATTAAGTGGCAATTTAATGGTAATTCTCTTTGGTCAGCTGTCCTGTAGGTTTGTAAATAAGAGACAGACAATTTTAGTTTTTCTTTAGTTAATGGAAAACCGTGGTTTCCTTAAGGTCCAAAGTCAGAGATGTTATTAGATGTGCACCAGCTCAAGTGGAAAAGACTGAACATGCTGTAGCATGTGTGCAAGAATCACAGATGTGAGTGCAAGAGAAAGTCTTTTGTGATTGATGCCATTCACTTAGCTCTGGCAAGGACCTAAACGTGCACAGCTACGATTACAGAGAAACCTCTGCCTCGCTGCATCAATAAAGTCAATGATCAGTTCACACTTTCCTGATAATCACTTGGTTTTACCGCAAGATCATACTGCGAGCTGGGTGAACAAGAACTCTCAACTATCCAAAGAACAAGAAAACGGCAGTATAAAATCAATTTTAGCAATTTAGTTGCTTTCTTAATAAAAATGCCCCTCCAACCAAAGTGTTTAGGAAGCAGTTTTTCTCCTTGTATGTGTGTTTCATTCATATTTAAGAAACATGTGGTGACATTATTTCAACTAATTTACTGGTTATTATTCAACAGTCACTGCTAACTCTAATTCTTTGGGGTGCCAACAAGCTAAATAAAAGAATGATTGGAACCTTCTTAATGGCTTCAACTTTATGTCATTCAAAATTTGAGTAAATTGGGAGAGGAATTGGTCGTGTTGAGCAAAAAGAATACAGAAACTGCAAGACAGACATATAAAGACACAGAGGGAGAAATTAAAATCTCATTAACTCCACACACACACAAAACAGTTACAAACTGCCTTTTACAAAAGATCTCAAAAACAGTTGCTATTTGAATATTCCTTACACCTCCTAAGAGCTTTGATAACAGCACGGATACTGAACACCTGCCCAGTATTCTGTGCTCCCCTGTAATTTAGTGGCCTTGGAAGGCCTGGTTCAATGTAGCCTTGGCAGCTGGGGAAATTTTATTAACTCCTTCAGGTTACCAGGCTAACTGGTACAATTTAATCAGTCCTCCCAATAGCTATTTATTAGTTAACTCAACATTCCCAGATGAAATCTGTCATTTACTTAAAAATACTGAATGACTGGCACTGTGAAAAGGCACTGGACCAGGCACTGGATTCAAGCAGTGACCAATGGATGTAATCCCTGCCTATATGGAGCTTAGACTCCAGTGGGAGATTACTGTGAATTGTGGGAAATTCTTCAAGGCAAAGAAAAGGGGGAAACGGGAGGATAAAAAAAATGCAATTTAGACCAAGACTTGAACACAAAAGCACAGGAAGTGTCCCATTTAAGACCACATTATAATGCTTTCAAGAGTTTCAGTCAATGTCATTAGAGATTTCCAATGAAATAAAGAAAAATACCAGAAATAGGAGAAAATACCTAATTGTGGAATGCATAATTTATTGGCAGTTTTAGCCAATCTCTCTTGAATTACCAAAAATCAGACTTGGCATTATAAAGCGAGGGTGCTGACAAGCTTGTTATTACTTTAAGACTTAGAAAATAATATATTAAACTCAGTTTTGAAAATAATCTCAAATATTTATTGTACATGTGTTTGGTTTCCTGTTCTTTATTTCTTTCCCCTAAACTTCTGTTTTAATTTTTATCAAAGTAACAAATGAACATAGTGTGAAAGTTAAGACTACTACTAGGTTTGAAACAAAACAAGAGCAATCCCAGGACCCATCCTCCCTTCCCTTCTCCTAACTCCCACTCCCCAGAGGTGAGTATTTTGAACCATTTTAGCTACTTCCTCCAACATCTGTCTTCTTATTTGGAAATAATAATGTGTGCTGGTATTTCTTAATTTTAGAATTTTCAAATATCTATTGACTTCTTGAAAAATGAGAGGCTTTTCCTCTTCTAAATTCATTTTAGAATCAGCTTGAGGCTTTCTGATGTACTGAACTGAAAATATCCATTTTTAAACCACCATATGAAGGAGACAACTAAAAAGAAACATGTATATCCAAGCTAAAATGCTGAAAGAAATGAAACAAGATTTAACTGGGAATCTCAGAATAAGATCATGCTTCAAATGTTGTGACACTGCTTCGAGACAATGGCAGTTAACCGACTCCCCATGTATCTGAATATCTTATCTGTAAAATGAGGGAGAGAGAATAATTATTTCTCTTGCTTCATTACTAGAGTAGAATCTGAGTCTGTTTAAGAGTTGGACCATTTTCCAGAGCACCCTCTAAATTCAATTAGGCCTCTTAACTGTACCCTGTGGTCACTGCTTTTGACCTGACAAATTTATTTTGTAACTCTCAGAATATAATGAATCCTAGGTGGCTGTTTTATTCCTTTTCTTTTTCTCTTTTCTTTCTTTATAAGAGTCTGGCATTCTCAATAGTCACAGCAGTGATCCTGCTGGCATTCTCTCTTGCTCCTGTGCTATTACATTTAATTTGTGTGCTTTTATAACTTTGTACTTACGCCCACGGGCTTTTGAACAATGGGCACCCATTCAATAAATCCAAGAAATAAATGACTTAATGATTCTAAGTGCTTTGAACTCAATGGACAGAAGGCTTTACATAAGTAATATAATAGTAAGGACACTAGGATGAAAGATTGAAAAGAAAAAAACAACCTAAAGCTTTTTCAGACACACACACTCCCTCTCCCTCTCTAACTGTCATTCTTTGTTACATAGCACACGTTTTCCTCATTTGTACTCGGTTCTCAAAACCTCTTCCTTAAGTTTTTTGAGGGGAAAATGACAAACATTTGTAAAGCAAAGATACATTTATACATGCTTTCAAAGAGCATTTCCTCTGAACCACGGATGGGATGGTGAATGCACCGTTTATTATATAAGGTAAGAGATACTTAAAAACATCCTGCAATCCCATGGAAATAATATCAGTGCTATGAGGAAACCATTTGGAGCTTCCTATAACCTGAGTTGTGGGAATACTGTACATTTTGACTTTAGTACTTTTCACCTGGTTTATTAAGCATAACTTAATTTAAAATCTGATAATGTGTACGTTTAAAGAAAAGTAATCAGGATATTTAGCTATAAGTTTATTATGATGAGTTGTTATTAATTACAGTCCTTATGTATAACCTGCATTTTTTTTTCTTTTTTTTTGGCCTCACTGCGGGGCTTGTGGGATCTTAGTTTCCTGATCAGTTTCAACCCAGGCCCCAGCAGTGAAAGTGCTGAGTCCTAATCATTGGACTGCCAGGGAATTCCCTAACCTGCAGAGAGAGAGAGAGAGAGAGTGTCTATTCACCCAAATGAATTTTATTATTACTTTATCAATTTACATTGAAAAATTACATTAACTTTGACATATTAATTTGTTAAGGATGAAATCTTCAGAATTTCAGAGCTTAAAGTTTAGAAAGATACATTATTTCTCCATTGATTTAGGCCTTATTTTATCTCTTCATTAATATTTACCTGGGACATCCCTGGTGGTGCAGTGGTTAAGAATCCACCTGCCAATGCAGGGGACACGGGTCTAAGCCCTGGTCCGGGAAGATTCCACATGCTGCGTGCGGAGCAGTTAAGCCCCTGCACCACAACTACTGAACCTGTGCTCTAGAGCCCGCGAGCCATAACTACTGAGCCTGTGTGCCACAACTACTGAGCTCATGTGCCGCAACTACTGAAGCCCGTGCACTCTAGGGCCTCTGTGCCACAGCTACTGAGGCTGCGTGTTGCAACTACTGAAGCCCGCATGCCTAGAGCCTGTGCTCCGCAGCAAGAGAAGCCACCACAGTGAGAAGCCAACACACCGCAATGAAGAGTAGCCCCTGCTCGCCACAACTAGAGAAAGCAGTGCAGCACAAAGACCCAATGCAGCCATAAATAAATTAAAAAATTTTTTTTAACATAACCTTAATATAATTCCTAGGTATTTGTTGTTAATTTATTCCTAAATATTGCCTAACCTGCATTTAAAACAAGCTTAACTATTATCATTAGTCCACACAAAAAATGCATAAAGTTGGGTATGCTAAGAAGTAGGAACAGGGGTAGACACATATTCTAAGGTAAGAAAGGTTAACCAGGAGACTGAGAATAAACAGTGTGGTACTCTTTCTTTCTTAGACCTCGATTTAAAAAATCAAACCCATAAAAAAATCTTCTCATGATTAATCTAGCTACCTGTCAGCTTATACTATTCAAAATAATTCCCATTTTTACACGCCCAGATACCATCTGTGTTTTGCCAAACCCAGTGCATATGTTTTAATCCTCATCTCATCCTCAATCTTCAACCCACAGCTGGTTCACCATTTCTTCCTCTTTTAAGACATGCCTACTTGACATCATGCATTTCCTCATCTGTCCAACTTCTGAAGGTTGGGGGCCCTTCAGGGCTCTGGACTGATCCCTCTTTCTTTCTCATGCCACTTTCTCTCTCATTGTGCTCTCATCTATCTCATGACTTTGACTATCTCATTCTGCATTTCCATCTCTAGTCTAGACTTCTCTGAGTTCCAAGCCATTATCATCTCTCACCACGTTGATTTAACTGGACTCTCAGTCTTAACTCTCACTTCTTTAAATCACTTCTCCACAATATTCTTTTCAAAGGCATATTGGGCCAATTGCTCCATGGTTCAAAACCCTTTAATGGCTTTATGCCAAACGATGGATAACATCCGAACTCCTTAAAATGAGGAGTCTGTCAGGCCTGGCACGGGCTGACGCTGACCTGTACCTCCAATCTCATTTAATGCTACTCCCTCTCTACCTCTCACATCCACACTCCAAGACATTCTGGTCTGATTACATTTTCCTGAATAAACAGAGTCCTGTCCTGCTTCAGTGCCTTGGCATTTGCTGTTAAAAACACTACTCCCACTCTTCTTCTGGCTGACTATTACTCATCTATCAGGTCTCAGTCAAATATTACTTTCTCAGAGAGCAAATACCTGATCCCCCCCATATCCCAAAATCTAAATTAAGATTCTCACAATTCTCTTGCACCATGTTGCAGTTATTTTCCTTAACCCTATTTATAATTTTGCATTCATTTGCTTGCTAATTGATTGGGCTCTTCCCTCTACTAGCTCCCTGAGGTGGGGCAGGGTCCACGTCTGTTCATTCATGACTGTATACTCAAAGCCTGGGGCAAAATATGACATGAATAAAATCATATGTTTTGAATGGATGATGCCCTTCTTGAATTTATGCTGTTTTACTTTTGTATTCACTGTATTTAATCCTATTTAGAAACTAACAAGTAACTAATAGTAGGACTGTTATGATTATTTTCAGAAGTGGAAATTAAAATTCAAAAGATTGTCATTTCCTTACTATTACACAGCTACTAAGAGAGAGAAGCAGGATTCAAATCCAGGTATGTCTGATTCCAGAGTCTTTGTTCTTGGATGGAGAAACTGAAGCTCAGACATATGATTTAACAGACTTATGTAATAAGAACTTGAATGTTTTTTTTTCTGGGAAAGAAAATAGATGCATATTATTACTTACATACTGAGAATATAAATTTTCTACAATCAATTCATTAAAAAAAATCTCTGTGGCTTCCCTTTGTGATGCTCCTGACTGATAAGTTCCTTAAGGACAATGGCCAGGTCTCCTAGCATCAGGCAAGTTCCATGAAGCTTTCTATACTGCTTTATCTCTTGTGAATGCTCTGTAAGCAATAATGATGATGCTACAATGAGAGAAATGTCATGCTGAGTTACTCAATGAGAAGAAATAAAGCAGTGAGGATGGCAATAAATAGAGACAAAAAGAATCACAGGGTACAGAGTTAGGAAGAGATCTGAGCAGTCACCTCTGTTATATTTCTGGAATCAGTTCTAGAGCATTTCTGTTAGATGCAGACCTCACCTCTGTTGTATTTGAATCTCTAGTAGGAAAAAGAGAGTACTTTTCTATTACATCTGGTATCTAACAAGAAGTCCTTTTTGGTGTAGGATTTTCATATGTTACTAGAAAAAGAAGCAAGGTAACACTGGGCATCACCATTCCAGTTATCTTTAATCTGCCACAGTCACCAACCACAGAGCACTCCTCCCTCGGAGCATTCATTCCTCTAAACAGAAAGGGGATAAGGCTCTACTGATAAACAAAACCCAGTGAAAAAACGATAGATACTGAAATTTCAAAAGTTGAGAAAAATAGATATGATTTATTAGTATGTTCTACTAAATCCATATTAAATCTAAGGCCGTAATTAAATCAGAAATAGAATATTCTTATGTTCAGATAAATTTTGGCCAGGAAGGATAGATGGAAAAGTCCGTCTTACCTTCCATTCCTGAACAATGATAATCATATATGGATGAATACAATCATGGATGATAATATCCATCATTTACTGAAAACCTACTATGATCAATGCATTCAGTCAAGAACATTATATGTATAATCACTAATATTCAATCCAACTAAAAAAGTAGGTATTAGCATCCCCGTTTTGTAGATGAGATAACCAAAGCTCAGCTACAATAACTCCCCTAAGGTCATTAAGTAAATATTCACTAACCAAAGTAGCATACCAAGTAAATGCTAAAACTTAAGTTAACTCAAGTCTGTCTAACTTGCACAGTAAGCTTATTCCATTACACCACAGCACACTAAAAAGAGAATTTTTAACAGGCTTCCTCGGTAATAAGCTAAAGTTTTCAGTGATGGGAGAATGAAAGATACATTTTCCTACTGTAGGTGGCAGAAGCTGTAGTGGTGGTAATAATGGCCACTAATATTTACATAATACATATTTATATAGTTAAAGTTATATGCCACATATTGCACTAAGTGCTTTCTATGCATTATCTCATTTAATTGGTACAACAATCCCATGGGCAAGGTATTATTGTTTTTATTTAACAAATGAGGAAACCAAAGATCAGAGGGGTTTAGGTCAAGGTCACATGAAGGTTAAATGTAGTTTTTTCAGATTCCAAAGCTCATATTCTTTAACTTATTTTTTAATTAAAAAAATTTTTCCCCATCTTTATTGGAGTTTAATTGCTTTACAATGTTGTGTTAGTTTCTGCTGTACAACAAAGTGAATCAGCTATACGTATACATGTACCCCCATATCCCCTCCCTCTTGAGCCTCCTTCCCACCCTCCCTATCCCACCCCTCTAGGTCATCACAAAGTATGGAGCTGATCTCCCTGTGCTATGCAGCAGCTTCTCACTAGCCAACCATTTTACATTTGGTAGTGTATATATGTCAGTGTTACTCTCTCACTTCGTCCCAGCTTCCCCTTCCCCACCCTGTGTCCTCAAGTCCGTCCTCTAGGTCTGTATCTTTATTCCAAAGATCAGAGGGGTTTAGGTCAAGGTCACAGGCAGGTTAAATGCAGTTTTTTTCAGGTTCCAAAGCTCATATTCTTTAACTTAAAAAAACTGTGGTAAAATACACATAATATAAAATTTACCATACTAACCATTTTTCTACCATGTCAGTAGTGTTAAGTATACTCACACTGTTGTGCAACCTCTTTAACTTCTTTAATTGGAAAATTTCAAATATATACAGCACAAAGATAGGACAGTATAATGAACCTCCATTTACCTTTTACCCAGCTCCAACAATTATCAGCTCAGGACCAATCTTGTTTCTTTATACTCACTCACTTCCTCCCCTCAGGTGTCATTTTAAAGCAAACCCCAGATATACCTTTATTAATATATTGGTAAGTATCTCCAAAAGATAAAGATTCTTCTTTTAAAACTGTAACCATAATGCCATTCTCACACATAAAAAGTTAATGGTAATCTGTGAAAATTATCAAATATCCAGTCAGTCCTCAACTTTCTAATTGGGCAAAAAAATGGTTTTCTTATTTTTAAGACAGTTTGTGAGAATGAGAATCCAAATAAAGTCTTTACGGTGCAACTGGACTTTATTAAAGGGTGTTTCTCTCTCTCTCCTTTTTCACTGCAATTTATTAGTTGAATAAACCAGGTTATTTGTCCTATATAATTTCTTGCAATCTGGATTTTGGTGGTGGTGTTTCATGTTTCTCTGTTCTAGATATTTCTGATAAATTGGTAGATGAATCTAAAGGCCTGATCAGACTAGATTTTTTGTTGTTGTTTTTGTTTTTAAAACAAGACTCCTTCATGAATGGTGGTGTGTTCTACATCAGGAGGCACATAATGTCTGGTTCTCTTTTTGTAAGTGAGAGGCTATTCATGTCCACTGCTTGGCTCTACTAATTTATTAAGGTTAATTAAATGGTGATATTCTACTTATATCATTCCCTTTTCAGTTATCAGCTATAACATTTCTCTAAAGAGGAACTTTCTCATAACTATTGTGTTGTTACCATCCTATATGAAAGGCAGGATAAATTCCTTGTTCCTTTTAGTGGAAATCTGGTTGCTAGAGATGTTCAATGCTGTGCTACTGGGCTGGTCACTGTTTCTGTGAGTTCAAAGGACAGAAGTAGAATGACTAGACATAGCTACAGATATTCAAAAACAAAAACCAGAGCCCATACAGAGTCTTCCTATTCAAACTAAGATCAAAGAGTTCTTATTCAATCTCTTCTATTTTATATCTGCATATACTGCTCCCATGCCAAGAATCCAGGTTCCCAAGGCAATGGGGAGAACAAAATTAGAATATTGTACAATTACTCATTTGCTTTATCTTACATTAAAAGCCCATGTCATGAAATAACAATACCAAGGTTGCTACACAAATGTGATTAGTAAAAACAGTTTAATTTTTTTTTTCAGTTGTGTCTTAAGGTACAGCCTCCTAGGGATAAAGAGTCACTTGGATGTTTGGTCATACCACCTACTGGATATATATTTAGGTTTATTTATTTCAATTTATTTAAATTTTAGACACTGTTCTTTTAAACTGTTTTATAATCATGTTATATGTATAATCACTAATATTCAATCCAACTCTACTGAAGGAACTTTTTCTTAGCAACTATTTATGTAGTTCTTAAGTTAAATCTAAAATCAAGAATTACTCAAAATCTAGCTTTATCCTTCTCAGTCACTTTCATCCTATTCTTTTACTCTCCTTATAGGTAACAGTTAAAAAAAAATTTTTTTATAGTTTGTCCTTCCATTGTTTTTGTTTTCAAATAAAAATAGATACAAATGGATATCACCAACCTATCCTGAGGATGATTATGTGGCAACTTATAGAACTTCATATAGAAATACTTTTCATTCATTTTTATAGATGGATAGTACTCTTCTGTGTGAATGTACCAAAATTCATTCAACCAGTTCTTATCAATGGAGTTTTAGGCTGAAGATCAATTTGTTTGGTTTCAATGCTCTCACATATAATTTTATGTTTTATATATATATATATATATATATATATATATATATATATATATATATATAGGTCTTTTATATAACTAGCCTTTCCATATGTGGTATATTTTATTTGATTTCTTTTTATATTTTATTTTTTGGTATTCAGGAAATTTGTATTTTTCTTCTAATGGTTATCTCTATGTGAATAACTATATAATTCCTGTCTTCTTATTTTTTTGTCATTTTCTATTGTTTTGCTGCTGTAAACAGTATCAAATCAGCTAATTACCTCTTCTTCTTTCTCCCACTTCTCTCCCAGCATCTGACCTGAAATAATATCCTTTAACTCCCAGTTAACCATCAGGCAATCAGCCGTTTATTCTACTTTTTACATGTTCTCACCATTTCCCTTCTCCATATTTTAATAGTTGTGATGTATCTGCATTGCCAGAGACACAGCCTTTACATACTATACCACACTCTCTCCTTCATGAATATTGTTTCATGCTAGTTCAAGTAAAAATATGGATAATGCTTATCACCAGTCTTTATGTTTGTATCTCTCCAGTCATTGTGGTTGTCTAAAGTTCTTTCTCTAGTACAGGGGTTGGCAAACTACGAACCATGGGCCAAATGAGATTTGTGGTCTGTCCCAATATGGCCTTTGAGCTAAGAATGGTTTTTGTATTTTTAAAGGGTTGTAAACAAAACACCCCACACAAAGATATGTGACAAAGATAGCAACGTAGCCTACAAAGTCTAAAATATTTACTGTCTGGCTCTTTATAGAAAACCTTTGCTGACCACTACTCTAGTAGAGCCCTCAGGAAGGGAACAATATTCTCAGAGTTCCTAGATTTCATAAGCTTGTGTTTCTTATACTTGCAAGTCAGTTTGGTGGGATATAAAATCCTTGGCTCACATTTGCTTTCCTTGAGTATCTTAAAAATGTTATTCCATTTTATTGTGGCATAAAACACCGCCCAAAAGTCTGCTGACAATTTTATTTTCTTCCCTTAAAAGTGACCTGGTCTTTTTGCCTGAGTACCCCTCAAATTTTTTTCTCTCTAGCTTTGTAACTCTGCAGTTTCACTGGAGTATGTGTTGGTATTTGTTGTCCTAGGTTGATTTTCCAAGGCATACAGTGTATGCTCTTTCAACATGTAGTTTCAAATCTTTTTCCTTCATAATTTTAGGAAAGTTTCCTTGAAGTATTTTTTTTCTCTTGGGGGGATTCCTATTTTATATATGTATTTTATAAATACTATAGGATTTCTGCCTATAGTATTTAGTCACTTTCTCTCAAATCCTTTTTCTTTCATTTCTTTTTGCTTTTAAGCTTTTCCTCCTTTTTACTTTCTATTTTTCTTAAGGCATTAAATCTATTTATTTACTAAATACTTTCTCTTTATGGAGTCTACATGTCCCAAATAACTTTTTATTTCTAATTTTATTTAGAAATAAAATTTGTCCATTTGTGCTTTTGTAATTCTGATTTGTTATTCTGTTATATCCTGTATCATTTTCTTAGTTTCTTTTAGTTGTTTTGAAAAGTTATTTAACAGTTCTCATCTAATTTATTTTATTATTTTTTTATTTTTTGGCAATGAACAAGCACTGATATTTGTTTTTTTTTTAAAAGTTTTCTTTTAGTCACGTTAATATCAAGACAGACAACTAGTTGTTAGCTATGCAATTCTAGACAATTTAGTTACATTCTCTTAACCACTGTTACTTCAAATGATTAAAAAAAATTTTTTTTAACATCTTTATTGGAGTATAATTGCTTTACAATGGTGTGTTAGTTTCTGCTTTATAACAAAGTAAATCAGCTATACATATACATATATCCCCATATCTCTTCCCTCTTGCGTCTCCCTCCCTCCCACCCTCCCTATCCCATCCCTCTAGGTGGTCACAAAGCACCAAGCTGATCTCCCTGTGCTATGCGGCTGCTTCCCACTAGCTATCGGTTTTATATTTGGTACTGTATATAAGTCCATGCCACTCTCTCACTTTGTCCCAGCTTACCCTTCCCCCTCCCTGTACCCTCAAATCCATTCTCTAGTAGGTCTGTGTCTTTATTCCCTTCCTGCCCCTAGGTTCTTCATGACCTTTTTTTTTTTTTTAGATTCCATATATATGTGTGAGCATACGGTATTTGTTTTTCTCTTTCTGACTTCACTCTGTATGACAGACTCTAGGTCCATCCACCTCACTACAAATAACTCAATTTCGTTTCTTTTTATGGCTGAGTAATATTCCATTGTATATATGTGCCACATCTTCTTTATCCATTCATCTGTTGATGGACACTTATCTATTTTAAAAGCATGGGTATATATCATGCTTTTATTTACAAGACATATTATTCTTCTTATTCTCTTTTTTCTTTTCTCTTTGCACTGAATTTGCCTGAGCTTTTTCTCTTCGCTCACCTTCTTTTTTTTTTTTTTTTTTTTTGGCCATGTGGCATGTGGCATCTTAGTTCCCCGACCAGGGATCGAACCCATGCCCCCTGCATTGGAAGTGTGGAGTCTTAACACTGGACCGCCAGGGAAGTCCCTCTTTTGCTCATTTTTAATGAAGTTAGTTTTCCTGACTTTTTTTCTCATGGAGGGTAGGTCTAGGTAGCACTCTCTAGTTTCAAGACCACCTTTTCTTTGTTTATGTGAAGTGTTTATAAACGTGGTCATGCACTTTCTGGAATCTCCTGGCTCTCTTCTCCAACCCTACATTTACCTGAAACTTTCTTTCTTCTTTGCTTATTGTCCCTGACCTTCTCTGGGGGCTCCAATTCTAGCAGCTTCACTTCAGTGTGGGGCTTGGTCCTAGGAGAGAGCTTCAGCTATTTAGTTTAATTTTTTTTTTTAAGATTTAATTTTTTATTTATTTTTGGCTGCATTGGGTCTTTGTTGGTGTGTGAGGGCTTTCTCTAGTTAAGGTGAGCAGGGGCTACTCTTCATTGCAGTGCGCAGGCTTCTCTTGTTGCGGAGCACAGGCTCTAGGCACACAGGCTTCAGTAGTTGTGGCTCGTGGGCTCTAGAGCGCAAGCTCAGTAGTTGTGGCACACGGGCTTAGTTGCTCTGCAGCATGTGGGATCTTCCCGGACCAGGGATCAATCCCGTGTCCCTTGCATTGTTGACAGGTGGATTCTTAACCACTGCACCACTGGGGAAGCCCCTCAGCTATTTAGTTTTAAGAGTCGATAGGGCCCAGATGCTGGAACCCCTTCAGATCTTACAGCAGACCCCTGACAATCGACTCTGAGTTAGGGTATGCAAAACCCCTACCAGTTTCAGGTGCTCCAGTGAATCCCTTTTGGCTACTTCTCAGATCCCTTGGAAGTCTCATTCCTTCTAGTTGCTCTCACACAGATACTGCAAGGATCTTGTAGCTCTTGGTAGTTTGTACCTACCCTCTGTTATTTTGGGTTTCATGTGGCTACCCTGTCACCTAGTTTTGTTGTAAATGTTGTGTCTGTTGATGCATTCTCTTTGTTTTCATGGGGAAATTTCAAGAAAACTAAAAAACTATGAAGCTGGGTTTATGTTCCAAGAATTCTCCTCACAAAGCTTATATGCCTAACCATCATATATACTGACTCTTAATTAAAGGCCCTTCCACTTTGTAAGACTCAGAATAAAACCACTCAAAACTTTTATGATGGCTTCTCAGAGGAGCCTTTTATTTGTAGCACTCTGTAAAACATAAGCTGATATTTATCTCGTCTATAAATATGTACATCACTCTGTGACATCTACAAATGGCTGTCTCAAATCCTTAAAGAAAGGGTCTGCATCATCATTCTATATTTCCTATTGAGTCTCGCCATACACCCAAGCCCACTACTGTTGTGTAACTCCAGGGTACAGCATGCACACTGTATTCTAGGATATGTTTCAGGGGACACGGTTCACACAGAAAACAAAGAGAGTGGAGTCCCCTATAATTGCTGTGCATTGCAGCACTACAAATCCCTTTCTATATAACCAGAGGATGCCAATCACATTGGAAAAGGAAATCACACACAAAAAATCTACTTTAAGATACACTTTAAAGGCAAGGAAATCAAGGGTCAGAATGGCAAAATAAGTTGCCCAAGCCCACAGCAAATTAAAGGTAAACAAAACAAAACAAAACCCCAGAAATAGGTCCTCTAATTTTCAGGCTGTTGCTCTATCCAAAACTTTTCTGGATCACCCGTCGATATGCATTTGTTCAAGATGATTATAAATACGGTCCAGATAATCTCCTTCCCAGCCACTATACCCTGTCAGGGCTCATGGAGGCTCCTGTCTCAAGCCCTCTGCACTCCCTGTTCCATCTTCCTAGAACACACTGACCTCTGCCTGACTCACTGCTTCTCCTTCCTTAGGTTTTACTCAGATGTCACCTTCTCAATGAGGCATACCCTCCACTAACCACCTATTAGACTGCTACCTTCCCATGGCCTGTGCTCCCAACCCCTTTACTCTGCTTTATTTTCCCATGGGAACTTCTTACATTTCATTCACTTGTTCATTCATCTGCCCATGCATACAATCATTACACATCTCTCTTCATTAGAATGTAGGCTTCAAGAGGGCAGAGATTTTTATCTCCACTGATGTCATAAAGGGCAGAGAAAAGTGCCTGAGAAGACAGCAGTTGCTCACTACTTGCTGGATGAAAGAATAGGGAATTTCAAGTACCATATGGAGTTTTTTTTAATGCATGTACTACTCTTTTGTAACTGATATTACTGTTAACCTGAATGATATTAGTAATTATATGAGAATTCACAATGGGTATGGGGAATTTAGGACTTGGAATCGGTTAATGAGCTAAAGCACTACTAATAATGAAACAAAAGTTAATAATGAAACAAAAGTTACTCTAATTGGAATTCACTGACCAGTATGATACATAAGAGATAACTTCATAAGAGAGTTAATACTGATTATTAAAGGCTCAGTACTTTTTAGGCTTAGAATATGACTCTAGAAAGGATAAGACATTAATTCATTCGCTAAGTTGATCAATTAACATTGTACATTCAAGAAAAAAAGATAAAAAAAGATACGTTTCAGAGTAACACAATATTCTCCTTATGACCTCAGTCAAAATACAAATTTGAGATCATAGAAGATACCAGGTGAGAGATAAGACTCAAATGCATAAAAATAATTAACCATGCCTGCCCTATTTATAATCAAACATGCTAAGTAACTTTATTTTTTGTGGTACCAAGTACACTTAAGAACTGAAACTTAGTTCTTATATGTCAACTATCAAAAACAAATACTATGTTGTGTTAACAAATTAAGAAAACCAATACACTCCAATCATGGAATAGCCTCTAACAACTGTCAAAGAACAAATTAACTTGTCTTCTGTTTCCCAAAGCATACTGCTTCTCAGGACTGAGATTTCCAAATTCACATCTCAGAAACTCAAGTAATTTATAAATAAGTTAAGAAACAATTTAAGCTTAACTTTATCTGGTGTTAATTGAGTCTTCCAATAAAACCTGAAGCCTAGATAAACTCTGCTGCTTTCATGTTCATTTCTGCATTTATAAGGTAATCCCCAAATACTCTTGTAAGATTTCTTAAGATTTTTTCAGAAAGCCATGAAATTTCCAGGAAAATAGGCAAAGCTGAATTCTCAAATACAATTTGTTTTCAGAAATTAAATCCACTATGGAAAGAGTTGAATTTCCACTCATACAATGAGTAAGATTACTAGTTTTTTGGGGTCTTCTTTGGAGAAACTATAATAAAGTGCCATTTATAAAATATTTGCAGCTTTGACTATAATCAACTGTAATAATAAGATACCAGCTCAAAAAAATTCTTTTCATTTAAACCTCTTTTGTAATACTGCTTTTTAATAACCCTCATAATAGCCGAATTAAAGGACCCCAACAGAAATCATTCATCCCACATAAAACAAACATTGCCTTTTCTTCTTAGCTTTGTTTTACAAGCTACATTATTTCCAGATGACGCTTGAGGGGACTATGGTTTCAAGAATTAGATGCTTAAATAGACAGCTGCTTTCTATTTGCCATGTAAATCAAGGATATATCAAAGAAAATTCCGAATAGTAGACTTCTTTTCTTCCTATTAGGAACTATGAACTCAGGCAGAAAGGGAGAAAGAGAGAGAAAAACAATCAAAATTCGAGCAAACAGAAAACTAAAATGATTTTTTAACATCTTTATTGGAGTATAATTGCTTTACAATGGTGTGTTAGTTTCTGCTTTATAACAAAGTGAATCAGCTATACATATACATATATCCCCATACCTCCTCCCTTTTGCGTCTCCCTCCCATCCTCCCTAACCCACCCCTCTATGTGGACACAAAGCACCCAGTTGATCTCCCTGTGCTATGCGGCTGATTCCCACTAGCTATCTATTTTACATTTCGTAGTGTATAGGATGTGTTTGCACTGAAATCTGGCAATGATTAATTAACCTTCTAAGAGAAGTTTAAATAATACAGAAAACCCATGCATATTAAATTCAGTAGCAATGTGTGATGAATTTGTAAAAACCAGTGATCACAGTTTCTTTTTTTCCCCCTTCCCATTGTAGTGAAAATATTCTTACCTGCTGCTCTACAGAGCTAAATAAAAACAGCTTTTCCTAAGATTCTTCAAACTTTCTTTGTTATTTAAGAAATCACTATGATTTCTTAAATTATCACACATTGCTACTGAATTTAATATGCATGGGTTTTCTGTATTCTTTAAAGTTCTCTCAGAAGGTTAATTAATCATTGCCAGATTTCAATGCAAACACATCCTATTTCCTTTTAGAAGGAACATAAAAGTTACTTAAGTATTTTTAATGATAATTAAAAAAATCCTTAAAAAGAATATTCTACCATATTCCATAAGAAGGGACAGGACACATTTCCTCTCTGGGAATAAAGAAAGGGCAACATTCTTTACCTCAATTCAGGTGTGCTTTTTAAGAGTGAAGAAATTTTTCTTTTTTAAACAAGAGAGGATCTCTCCAACTAAAATTGTCCTTAGAAGGATTCTCAGAACATTTCCAGAACTCCTAGTTCAGAAATGCATCCAAAGCCAAGTTATAACACAACCAAGAAAATCAGTCTGATTATGTTAAAGCCAGGCCTGGTTTTTAATTAGGAAGAAAAGTGGCAGGGATAGGGTGTGGAGCTTGCTCACTTGTTAGAGGCCTCATTTATTTGATTTTTAAAATCAATTGTTCTAAAGAAGAAACCTCCTGGGACCTAATCAGTGTGGGGCTTGGAATCTGTTAATACTTAAGTTCAAAGCAGTTGTTTCTACGGATGTTCATAAGATTTGCAACCTTATTCACAAGACTGGGCTCTGTTTTTTACATTGGTTTTGACATTAGGAAAGTAACTATCAATATAAAGATCTTGATTCAAATTTCATGATCCTCCTTGGAGAAATGGTTGATTTTAGGGTTGGAGCAGGGGAAATACAAGATGAGTTGGAGCATCTTGAAGGTGGCAAAAAAAAAAAAAAAGGTTGACGCATATTCAAAGGGCAGAGGATACAACCTGAAAGAGCTCCCAGTGCCTAAAGTTGGAACAACCTGAGTAACAAAATAACAACAGTTCTGGATGATAAGAAGAAAATTCATATCTAGGAGTCCATAGTGATAGAAATAAACAACTGCATAGATAAATACATGAGGGAGAGGTGACAACTCTTCCTTGCAGAAGAATTCTAATAATAAATTTAGAGGGAATGAGACAAACAGAAAATCACTAATAAATCGGTAAAATAATGCTGAAGCCAGATCAATCAGTGGATGCTAAAATTTGTGGGAAAATGCATAGGAAGAAACAGGATATCAGCATCATCTCAAAGTATCTCCCCCATATACTGTTCCAATATAGTGGAAATAACTACTATATAAAACATACAGGAATTTCAAAGGGAAAATCAGCAAGTTTATGGTGAAGAATCTGGACAGACATCATCCCAGTGAAGTGATCAATACCAGTAATACACACCAACACCATGTATTCTCTGAAATGATGTACTGAGAAGGGCATACCACTTCTGTAGTATCCTTCCCAATAGTGCATAACATCAACCTAATCATGAGAAAATGCCAGACAAACCCAAATTGAGGGACATCCTACAAAATAACTGATTAGTACTCTTCCAAGGTGTCAAGGTCATGAAATCCAAGGGAAGACTAAGGAGACGTGACAACAAAATGCAATGTGGGATCATCCTGGATTGGATACTAGAAAAGAGTAAGGGCATTAGTGTCAAAACTGGTAAAATTCAAATGAGATTTGTGTTTTAGTTAACAGTATTGTAACCAAGGTTAATAGTTTTGAAAAATGTTCTATGGTTATGTAAGATATTTACAAAAGGGAAAGCTGGTGAAGGATATATGGAAATTCTTGAAAACTCTCTGTAAGTCTAAAATTATCTGATAATAATAAAGAAGAGAAGGAAGGACTGAGGGAGGGAATAAAAAAAGGGAAGGAAGGGAGGAAGGGAGGGAAGGAGGGGAAAATAAGTCATATACTTGACAAAATGTAAAGATCTATACCTATAAAGAAGAGTATAAGGCAAAAAGTGTAAGTGCTATTTTCCCTTCCGTTCAGTCTGACTTCCTACAGGTAACCACTATTTAATAGTTTCTTATTAATTATTCCAGAAAAATTAAATGCATATTTTCAAACATACATGTACATATAACCTACATACTATAAAGTGTTGTTTTCTGTTTGTTTCTACTGATTTAAGTGTTATGGATATCTTTTCAGATAAACCTGCATGGACCGAATTTGTTTAAAAAAAAATGTCTGCAGAATACTGCATTGGATAGATTTAAACTTTAATCAGTCTCCTATTGATAGATTTTGCTTGTTTCCATTATTTTGCTCTTAAGCCAGGCTGAAAAATACACATATCTTTTGGTAACTGCATATCTAATTGACTTTAGCAGTTTCTAAAGTCAAGACACTACTCAAGAAATATTTTCCCTAATTGAAAATATTAACTTTCTCAAAGTATAAAATTGATTTTTCTAACATTCACCCTCATGCCATAATGCCAGCCAAGCTGGTATCTATATGCTATTACATTTAACAAATAGTTACTTTTTTCTTTTTCCTAGTGCTCCAAGTACTACTTTTTTTTTAAATGGCTTCACTGAGATAACATTCACACACCACACGTACTTTGTCAATTTAAAATGTACAATTCAATGGTTTTCTGTACAATCAGAATTGTGCAACCATCACCACAATCTAATTTTCAAACACTTTTATCATCCCCAAAAGAGACCATGTACCGTCAGCAATCACTCACCATCCTACATCACATCGTGGATTTTTTCCCAATAAATATACAGTTGGACCTCCATACTGTCAGGTTTTACTTCTGTGGATTTAACCAAACTTGGATGGAAATTTCTATCTGTGGTTGGGTGAATCCTCAGATTCAGAATCTGAAGATATGGAGGGCCGATTGTACTATGCCACTTTATATAAGGGACATGAGCATCCTTGGATTTTGGTATATGAGGGGGCTCCTAGAATCAACCCCCCTCAGATACCAAGGGACAACTGTATACTACGTTTTTTCCTATACATGCATACTTACGATGAAGTTTAATTCATGAATTATGTACAGTAAGAGAATATTCAAATTGCTAGCACCACTACTCTTATGCTTGGGGGTCATTAAATAAAATAAGGGTTACTTGAACACAAGCACTGCAATACTGCAACAGTCATCTGATAACCCAGATGGCTACTATGTGACTAATGGTCGGGATATGCTGGACAAAGGGATGATTCATGTCCTAGGCAGGACAGAACTGGATGTCGAGAGATTTCATCACACTACTTAGAATGGTGTGAAATTTCAAACTATGAATTGTTTATTTCTGGAATTCTCCATTTAATATTTTTGGACCGCTGTTGACCGTAGGTAAATGAAATCTCAGAAAGCAAAATCGTGGCTAAGGGGGGGAGTTGACTTTACTTGCTTTTAGCAAGTTGATGATAAACTCTTAGTTACTGTTTATACTTCTGCTGATTTTTCTGATTTGGCTCCTTACCCTTTGGCCAGGGTCTTTTTGGCTTGTGCCTTTGTATTTACGTTTGGAATGAGATGGGAAAGTTGGTCCTATGAAAAGGTTCAAAAATTCTTTGATGATCATGGGGCAATAAATTTTGGTTCCTTGTGATTCCACCTAGAATAAAAGTTAGATTCCTCTCATCTCAAGTAGTTGCTAACTTAACTGTTAGACATTAGGGAAACAATGCTTACATGACATGTGACAACAGCCATAATTAAAAGCTGCAGTTATATTTAAAAAGCAACTATAACTCACTTATTATTTTTGCTTCATTGTCTATATTCAGGTTCTGTTTTATATGACCAAAGTTGTTTTAGAGGTTTATTCTTTTTTTTTTTTTTTTGCGATATGTGGGCCTCTCACTGTTGTGGCCTCTCCCGTTGCGGAGCACAGGCTCTGGATGTGCAGGCTCAGCGGCCATGGCTCACGGGCCCAGCGGCTCCACAGCATGTGGGATCCTCCCGGACCGGGGCAGGAACCCATGTCCCCTGCATCGGCAGGCGGACTCTCAACCACTGTGCCACCAGGGAAGCCCTAGAGGTTTATTCTTATTTAAAAAAAAGTGTTGGGACTTCCCTGGTGGCACAGTGGTTAAGAATCTGCCTGCCAATGCAGCGGACACGGGTTCAAGCCCTGGTCCGGGAAGATCCTACATGCTGCGGAGCAACTAAGCCCGTGCGCCACAGCTACTGAGCCCGCAAGCCACAACTACTGAAGCCCAAGTGCCTAGAACCCGTGCTCCACAACAAGAGAAGCCACTGCAATGAGAAGCCCACACACCACAACGAAGAGTAGCCCCCGCTCACCACAACTAAAGAAAGCCCGCGAGCAGCAACGAAGACCCAATGCAGCCAAAGATAAATAAAAATAAATAAATCTATAAAAAGAAAAAGTGTTGAAAGATTCTTCTTTAACAGTTCTCTCATGTCTCTTTAGTCACTGAATTAAACTTTATGAAACCCTGATATAAAGACACCAAAACTCAGCCAAGTCAACTGAACTTCACTAGCTTTCCCAGACAACTTTATCACTCTCTGACCAGCTATCATTCTCTGTAGTGAGCATTCTCTCTCCCCAGGGAGAACTTGGGTATAATTTTTTGTTTTATTTTCCCTTAAGCAGTCAGGGAATTTTCTCATTCTCTAGAAGCTGGTTGAAGGCTTCAGGTTTCCCCTGATATGTTCAGACAAACATGGCTGTACTAAAGTACTAATACTAATGTTTTTGTAACTCGCTATTTGCTTTCTATGTGTTACTCAATTGACTGGTGAACTATACAGTATAATGAGAATAAACATTTTCTTAATAAACTCAAAAATCTCTAGGTAGACTGAAAGTACTCTATGTACTACAGTGAGAAGAGAAACATGTCCTTATTTTTACACAGTTATTCAAACTCTGCTACTATAGTTCTCTCAATCCTGCTGTAGAAAGTATACATCCGGGAATCCACTGCTGCATTAAGACCCTTTTGTTTTCCTGTTCCATCTTTTACAAACAAGTTTTCTAAAGCATTAGTCAAGGACACAGAATTTTATGTGGTTGTTGGCAGAGACACTTAACAAGTAAAATTTCTGGGGAAGAAAAGGGGAACATACTGTATTTGCCCAGTTAATGACCAAATTAAAAGAGAATAATGAGAATATGGTTTCAAATGTTCACTCACTTCTACGTAGTATTTTGAGCAATGGGAACGACCAATAAAACATGAGTTATCACCAAAGAAGAACATAGTGTAGTACTTACTTTTAAGGTTGCTATTGTTTTCTTTAATCACCTTTCAGCTCAGTGGCAGGAGGAGTGATTCAGTTTTCAACACGACTACTGAATCAGTGTTACCCACCCTCTGCACTTAGCTCCGAGGAAAGCCAGCAAAATTCAAGTTCATAAACCCATTTGGAAAATGCTGTGATTTGCAAAGTCTCATACCCACAAATGTTATAATAAGGACTGTCAACGGCAGATTCCAAATGGAATTTTCCTTGTATTTCTAGGAAGCGGATGCCTCAAGAAATTCAGTTTTATTCAGTGAAAACTTCATGCAAGAGGAAAACAGTCAATGACCTGTAAAGTTCAACAGAATTCATATGTCCATTACGAGTTCAACTTGTCCTTTCACTGCATAATCACCTCCATGATTGGCAAATACTGTTAAATATGACCTGTTTTCTCAAAGAAATATCAATTTTCTGGCCTCTGGTTAAAGGCGAATACTGCTAGGGCAACCTCAGTACTACATACATTCAACACATTTTTGTGGAATTAACAGGAATACTATATAAATCAAATAATATGTGTATAAAAATGACAAAACACTTACAGATGAACAAAGTTCAAGTTCTTAATAAACATAATCCCCATTGCCACTCTGGCCCCAACTGAGGTTTCCAAGGAGCAATTAGAAAGAATTATTTTTCTTAGAACAAGTCATGACAAGGATAGAATTAAGTCAACTACAATGCTCATTTTTTCAAGAAATTGAGAATATTCAACTAGCAGGAAAATCTTAAAAGATACTAATTTTTTTGGTAGGAGAGAAGTACTTTGGAATTTTAAACTTCATAATGGGAAGACAGATCATAACATCTCTCTCACACCCACACTAAATAAATAAATAAAAGAGATGAAAAATAGCACCAGTCAGGTTGTGGCTGCACACAGCTATCTCTGTTTATCAGCGTCTGATATCTGGACTGGGTGCTGTTCCCACAGTCTCATATCAGCACAACCATTTAGAAATGAAACAAATGAGAGCAGGAAACAAGCAAAACAACTTTCCGGCTGTCTGGTACACATCACCACCTCAAACTTAGAATATAAGAATTCTCTCCTAAAGTTTCTAAGTATCAACTCATTAAGTTGTCCCCAGACAAACAAACAGGGAGGTCCTTTAACTACCTCTGTGGTTCGTGACATGAAAGTTTTTAGCATCCTCATCTAAGGTATGTTCCAAAACACAAGAGGTGTCACGGACAGTGGCACAGCCCTAAAGGAACTCATAACGAGTTCCCCCTCCTATTATATAATGCTCATCCCTGTGCTGTGTTCTATTCCATCATCATCCCCTGAGGTCAGGTGGTAATAAGCTCTTCATCTTTAAAGAGGAGGGAACAAATGCAACATGTTACTGCTGTTCTCTGCTGACCACGACTGACGAATTGAGCAGCATACTGACCCAAGTAGAGACAATTAGATTCTCTCTCCCAGAATCTGAGAACTAGGACTCTGATCAGTCAGCAAAAGGCATGACACTCCCAAGGACATGTTAAGGGTTGGGAGGGAAAGGGGGTGGGGGAGGGGTCGGGGTTGCTATTTCAGTCAGCAAATAGGGAAAACGGGCCTATGGAAAGCAGCGGCAGAATAAAACTGAAGCAAAAAGAAGCAGATAACAGAAACTAAATGCCCCAGAAAGAGAGGCTTTTTTTTTTTTTCCTAATTTTAAGAATTATCATTCCTTATGTATGTATGTATGTATGTATGTATGTATGTATGTATGGCTGTGCTGGGTCTTCATTGCTACACACGGGCTTTCTCTAGTTGCGACGAGCGGGGGCTACTGTTCCTTGTGGGCACGGGCTACTCATTGCAGTGGCTTCTCTTGTTACAGAGCACAGGCTCTAGGAGCATGGGCTCAGTAGTTGTAGCGCGTGGGCTTAGTTGCTCCATGGCATGTGGGATCTTCCCGGACCAGGGCTCGAACCCGTGTCCCCTGCATTGGCAGGTGGATTCTTGACCACTGGACTACCAGGGAAGTCCCAAGATAGGCTATTTTGAATGAATCCAATGGCTTTTCCATTTCAGGTTCTCATTCTCTGAAATCCAGGTGTACATCTTCCCCTTGAGTTCCGTGAGAAACCTTTGCACACTCCTTATAAAATCCCTCTTTTTGTTTCTCTGTAATTAGTTTGAGTGGTTTTCTTGACTAATAAGATTTCTAATTATTAACAATCATTGATTTAGGGTTGACTTTCTTCAACTACTTGTTAATAATCATCAAAAATTTTTTCCCTTGATTTGAGATGTCAATCCTTTATTTACCTATCATAGGTTCCTCAGGGAACAAGATCACAGCCAGATCTTGGGAAGAGAGGGGTATTGTTATTTTTAAATTTAGCAATGAAAGGAAAATTTTTGTATTGACAAAGTAAGGTAACTACTTACGTAATCTGGTAGAGGAACATCATTGGAACTCAGCGAACCTCTCAAGGACTGTGTGGCTTGTTCCAGAACTTTGTTGTGTTTTTTAGACAGCAAGGAAAACAAGCTGAAAAAAAAAACCCAAAACCCCAATTATATTAAAAGAACTAAGTGTCTCCTTTTCTAGGTTTTATATTGACATTCCACAGAATGTCAATTATTCTACAAGACTCTTTTTTTGTGCCTGTGTTAACAGCAGGATTAACAATACTATTGATATAACAAATAATAAAGTGAAAAGAATGTTTAAATTATAAGGGTTCTAATATAAAAGTTTGCCAGTTTCAAATTATATTTCAAACAGAGGAGAAATTTTCAGAAGATTACTATCATGGACAGGACAGTGGACAGATATTAAGAAAACCTGAGACTGATTCACTTTGTTATAAAGCAGAAACTAAAAAAAAAAAAAAAAAGAAAACCTGAGATATGGACTGACTTTATGAGTAACTCGTAGTGCAATCTGTTACAAGTTACTTGAGCTTGCTGTATCCCAATTTTCTCATCTTTTTTTTGTATCTTACTGCATGGGTTTATTTGTTTCATTTTACTTTTTTTAAACATCTTTATTGGAGTATCTCATCTTTCAAATAAGTGCACTGGATTATTTCTCTAGCATAATACAGAGTCTATGATTCTATATTATAGCTTTATACTCTTATTCTCAAAAAGAATGGCTTTAAACATATGTATTATAAGAGTTTCACTCCTGGCCAGGATGGATTAACTGGTACTGAATAACTCCCCTGTGTAAACAACTAAAAAAAACTGAACAAAATATATAAAATAACTGTTTTCAGACGCTGAACATCTGAAATGTTCAAAACCTGCCCCAGTGTCTTCTTGAGCGTTTGGCTAAATGCAAAGAAAAGACCCCACAAGGTGTGGCAGTAAACCACCATCCAGGAGCCACAAACTGAACAGAGATTTTGGAGATCACAAAAGGCTGGAGGTATGCTGAAGTTCCAACCAGCCAGAGTGGATAAAACTCACTGAACATGAACACTCAGTTGAATTCTCAGAAAGGCCATGCTTTAGGAGTAGGGCTATTCTAGCCTAGAGTAAAGATGATTCTAAGATGCATCCCAACAGACCTAAATGAGCAATTTTCAAAGTATAAAACAAATTTACATTAAATGTAAATGGATTAAACACTCTCGTTAAATGACAGAGATTGTCAGACTGGATAAAAAAGCAAAACCCAGTAACATGCTATTTATAAGAGGCACGCTTGTAAATTTAAAGATACAGATAAGTGAACAGTAAAATGATACAAGAGAGATATTGTATAAACACTAATCATAAGAAAGCTGGAGTGGCTATATTAATATTAGACAAAGTAGGTTTAAGGATAAGAATATTATTACCTGAGATAAAGAGAGAAATTTTACAGTGATGAAATGGCAAGTTTATCAAGAAGCTATAACAATCCTAAATGTGTATGTACCTAATAATAGAGCTTCAAATACACATAATTATATGATCCTAATGTTAAAGCTACTATATCTAGTGAATAAAGGATTCATCCTTGGGCTAGATGACAAGTTAAAAATAAAGACAATTCTGATTCCATGTACTTTTCCATATAAGTATGACCTGTAGTATCTTCTTTAATGCCCAAAACATTACTCTAGTATTTCTTAGTGGTATCTTTCTAAACAGAATATTGATTTGAATATCAATTTATGAAAATCTCTACTTATTTCAAATGGTTTAAATGGGATAATTACTGAAAACAAGACTACTAAGTATTCTTTCTAGATTAAGTTTTAACATTAAAATGTTAAAAAAATGAATGAAAAAAATTCCTTAACACTTATTGGTAATGCTGGATGTGTACAAAGCAAATGTAACAAAGCCAAGAATATTCTCTAAATCTATACTCAAATACAGCAGGAAAATAAGTTAAATAATTACTAAGTGAATAAGTGTGAAATCATATGATACTCATCAAGCATATGTTAATAAGAGAGACTTCTTTGAAATGGAATCGTTCAGCAAAGTTTCATGAAGGGGTTAGACTTTATGAAGAAGGAAAAAGATTTGTGCAAGAGAAGAGAGAAGGCATTTCCAAACAGAAGGCAAAACACAGAGGCAAAACAGGGGACAGTGAGAAGAGTGAAGTGGAAGTGATGTGAAGAAGTAGGGAAAAAGACTCAATCTGTAAGGGTATGTACATTCTTTTCAATCATTTTACTTTTCTGGGTCTTCTCTATTTGAGATTTAGTTTTGCTTGTTTTTTCTTTTTTAAGGTTAAAAGTAAACATCACACTTTTTCCTCACATCCATACCCATGACTCACTGGTAACAAATGTTAGCAGTTTACTGTCTATGATTCCAACAATATTATATGCATCAAGGCATGTATATGAATGAATACTGTACATATACATCCATGTTTTTTTCCCACAAAATAGGTACTGCTCTGTACCTTGCACTTTTTCCACTTAACAATATAATCCTTGATTCGTTCAATAAACATATATTGAGTGCCAGTTAACTGATATCCAAGCATAGGGATATACCTTAATTTACCTAGTCCATTAGAAATGAATCATTGCAATGTTTCCAATTTTTTGTATTATAAATAGCACTGCAATGAACACCCTTGTACATAATTTTTAGTATACCTGAGGCGAGACTGACTATAGATAAAGTAAAACTGCTGAGGAAAAGAATAACTGAACACAGTACTAAACTGCAATGGGGGTATATATTCTTTTTTTTTTTTTTTTTTTTTTTTTTGCGGTACGCGGGCCTCTCACTGTTGTGGCCTCTCCCGTTGCGGAGCACAGGCTCCGGACGCGCAGGCTCAGCGGCCATGGAGCACGGGCCCAGCCGCTCCACGGCATGTGGGATTCTCCCGGACCGGGGCACGAACCCGCGCCCCCTGCATCGGCAGGCGGACTCTCAACCACTGCGCCACCAGGGAAGCCCCTATATTCTTAAATATACAAATTATTTTGCAGGCAATGAAAATTAAAAGATAAAAATATGTTGGGATAGTGCATAAAGCATATTCACATGGAAATGCATAAAAGAGGGCAATTAGTAAGATTCTTTTAATTGGTTGTAGTGTATTTTCTGAAATAAATGGAGTTTCAGAAGTTTTTTGAGACTGAATGGACTTTGGTGGTTGATTTTAGGATAGGGTATGGCAAGACTCAGAGGCATCAATTGGATGCCCAAACAAAAAGCAAAAGCAATAAATATACCTGGAAGAAGTGAGCTTTTTGGTGTTAGTAAGAGGAAAGGGGGCAAGTGAAGTACAGCAGTGCACTTTAAGTTTACAAAATACCAGAACTCAGGAGCTGTTTTATGGGTTCCATAAACCTGGGATTTTCTCTGTCAGTGTTCTAAGAGTGTACCCTTCAGAGAAGGACAACAGAGGTTAATCTATCGTAACTTTTATCATCACTTTCAGAAATTTATGGAACGAGTCCTAGGAATCAAAGCAAAAAGGATTTGATATTGTTTGCTTTGGAGAAGAAAGGCTAGTTTGTTTATTTTAAAAGAGAATACTAACAATCCTTTTTCCTTGTTGGTAGAAGACAAAACAAGGAAGGGAGCTGCAATTCAAACATAAGCTCTTTCAGTTGGACATAACAGAAAATTTGACTGTTATGGGCATAAAATGTTGACATGGTCCACCTCAAGAAGCTGTGGCTACTGCTCCCAGCTGTTTTTAAGAAAGTTGGTGTGAGAACAGATGATTTGAGGTCACTCCCAGTTTTCTATCATGAATTAAAAACAGAATTCACACTTACTCAGGCTGTTATTTTTTTACAATCTAATATGCGTTTTTCCTCAGGTCTGCTAGCCAGAGCTCTCAAAGTTTCTTTTTTTTTAATTTTTAAAAAACATTCTAATTTTGTCTCCTGTTTAGCATTTGTAGGGCAAAATGACCTAAATTTATATGAGACATGACTTTCAAATTGCTGAGAAATGTAACTTTTGCTTAAAGCTTTTGCATTCAAAGTACCAGCCCCAGCTAAATGCTAGAGTGAGTGACACACATGATGTTTGTATGGAAGGGGTAATTCCGATTCTGGAAATAAGTGAAACTGATTCCAAGTGTACTGATCTTCACTCAGGATATAGCTGCCAGAATACTTTTTTATTTAAATTAGAAAAAGACTAGATTTTCCTTTTTGTACAAGAACGTTCATTGTAAATTGGTTTAACAGTGAAAATCTAAAAACAACAAAAACTCTCGGGAATGGAATGGGTAAATAAACTGTGGAAGAGTCATACAATGGCATACTATGTAGCAATTTAAGGTTATCTAAACCTACGTGTAACAATAGGGATAATCCTCAAAAACAATGTTGTTCTACAAGCAAGGACCCTGGTAGAGAATGTGAATGAGGTACTATTTATATAGTGTATATTTAACATGCAAAACATTACATATCTTCTACAGATAAAACATTTGAAGTAATAAACCATATATGGAAATGATAAACACTACATTTAGGATAGTCATTATTCTCTGAGAAAGAAGAGAAGGAAACAGGATCAGGGAGGAAGAAATAAGAGGTTCAGCTCTCTCTCTCAAATGTTCTTTCAGTAATACTGGATATATACATAGGTGACTGCTATATTACTGTTTTTTTGGTGTATGCCTGAAATATTACACATTTTAAAAACTGGAATAAAAAGAACATTATATCCTGAAGAAAACAGAGCCCCTGCCAAAAGCCAGCATTTCACAAAAGAAAGCAGCATATAAATATGCATGATGAGTCCAACCTGGAATGTGCTCAGAAAACCACTGGCTGCTGCAAAGGGCTGTCCTTTAGGGCACCCAGCTGGTGGCAGGAGATGAGGACAGTTTAAAGACAGACTGTGAAGGGCCACTTGTGGCCCATCAAAAGTCCTGGACCTTTCTGTATGGAGTAAGAAGCTAATGTTACAGTCTTACAAAATGAGTTAAAGAGACATGATTCCTTGCCCCCAAGGAAATCAAGTCTAATGGAATAAGGGGAAAAAAATGTCTACAATACTGAAATCAGAGAACTGCATGGGTCTGAAGAGAGTGCCATGGGAGTACAGCTGAAGGTTAGGTACGTTTCACAGAGGAAATCTACCTTGATGGTGGCCTTGAAGGTTAGGGGGCTTGCTTGTTGGGAAAAGTAAAGGGGGAGGGAGAGCCATTCTGAAAGGGGGAAAAGTGTATAGAAAGGCACAGAGAGACTTCAGGGAAGTACCAATAGCTTATAAGGCCAGAAAAGTCAAGTCCACTGGGGCGGAGGGTTCGAGATGGCGAGAGATGAAGCTAGCAAGATCAGCATGGGCCTGTTAAAGAAGACCATGCTAAGAGGTCTGCACTAAGTCACTGAGACAGACAGTAACTCAAACATTTACCAAGAACCTACTACATGCCAGGGAATGAGAGAGTTGTCTGCCTGGGATATAGCAACAAGCAAAAGCCACACGATCTTTGTTCTGCGCTCCTGGAGGGTGCAGTCAGGTCAAGGAGGCTATGCCTACACAGAAGTTCTACTGTCACTGTGGTGATGGAGAGAAGCGTGGCTTGCACTGGGGACAAAGACGAGGGCTGCCTGACTGTACCTGAAGTAAGGACAGGAAATCATTTCCGGAGGTGATGCCGAGCTGAATGTTAAGGAACAATCCGGAGTTAGCCAAGCAAATCAGGCAACGGAAAAGGTAATATGGGCAGAGAACAGAGCATGAGGGTAGGCAGAGAAATCTGAGCACCGTGGGTGCAGTAAACGTCACAGCACGCACACTCATAAAGTGTTAAGTATCTGGAGCACCACGGTATGGTCAGGGCAGTAGCGGGGACAGTTCATAAAGTGCCTCTTGTGTCTTACTTAGACCCTGGACTTCATCCTGAAAGCCAGAGGTGCTTTCTGACAGCAGGACTATAATGATAAGTAAGAGAGACAGAAGCAAAGCTGCTATGTTCGGTGTCCAGGTGGGAGGTGGGGGGCAGGGATGGGCAGGAGGGGTGATGCAGCAACCTTGCTCATCTCTGTCCTCTATCTCTCCCTGACGTGCTCTCATCTCGCGGTGGCTGCAGAGGCCCTGTCACAGAACCTGAAAACCACATACCTGTGCAGACACGTATAAGTACATAACAATTACGTTTGTTTTAGAAAGATTCCTTGGCTCCTAAAGAGGATGGGAAGGATGGACAGGGGTGGGCAAGGGAACAGGAGTGGAAACAGAAAGATACTTTGGGTAACTTTTACGCCACTAAAAGTGAGAGGTGAGGAGGGCCTGAACTGAAGCAAATATGAGCTATTTGGAAAGCAAAGGAGACAACACAGAGTGAAAAAAGGGAATCATGGATGACTCTCAGGTTTGGGAAACTTGGGAAACTTAGTGGCTGGCTGAGAATGTGACTGAACGTGCCAGGGATATACAGAAGAAGAGCCAAAGAGTAGGGAGAAGACCTGGGAAGACAAAGAGCTGTGCCTCAAAGGAAACAAGAGCAGCAGCAGCTCAGTGGCAGGGTGCTTCCTGCACATCAGACACTGTTCATCAGATCACCATCTGACAGATGTGCTACTATTCTCCATGCTTTTTTTATTTTGAAGGAATGATGAAATTGAGGCGAAGTATGGTTAAGGCTCATAGCTACTAAGTGGTGGAGTCAGGAGACAAATTCAAGAGCTCCAAGAGCTGTGCTCTTAACAATTCTGTCACGAAACGCAGAGGTGCTCGGCAATATCCAGATGGAGGTGGCTAGAAATATCCAGATTCAGGGACTTCCCTGGTGGCACAGTGGGTAAGCCTCCGTGCTCCCAATGCAGGGGGCCTGGGTTCGATCCCTGGTCAGGGAACTAGATCCTGCATGCCACAACTAAGAGTTCACATGCCAAAACTAAGGAGCCTGCATGCCACAAGTAAGGATCCCATGTGCCACAACTGAGGAGCCTGCTAGCCACAACTAAGACCCAGCACAACCAAATTAATTAGTTAATTTTTAAAAAGTTGCATTTGGAAGAGATCTTTTTTTTTTTTGTGGTACGTGGACCTCTCACTGCTGTGGCCTCTCCCGTTGCGGAGCACAGGCTCCGGACGTGCAGGCTCAGAGGCCATGGCTAACGGGCTTAGCCGCTCCACAGCATGTGGGATCTTCCCGGACTGGGTCACGAACCCGTGTCCCCTGCATTGGCAGGCGGACTCTCAACCACTGCGCCACCAGGGAAGCCCTGGAAGAGATTTCTTAAAAAAAAAAAAAAAAAAAAAGAAATATCCAGATTCAGGACATGCTAATCTGGTGCTCAGGAGAGAGGTAAGAAATTTAAGGGCTATTAGCATCAGTCGAAATCATAAAAGTGCAGGTGATCTGATCACCCAAGGAAAACATGTAATATAAAACAAGAGAGATAAGGACAGAAATCTGGGAAACACCAAGACTGAAAGGGTAAACCCAGTAAAGGGTACTCAAAGAGCTAGCAGTGGAAGAACAGGAAGAGAAAGACATTCTTCTCTAAGTCAGGAGAATAATCGTAAGGAGGGAGCACTCACCACTGTTAAAAGGTAAAGGACTGAAAAAAAGAAACAAAGTCACTGGATTTGACACAAGGAAAGAAATCAACGGTTACTGTACCCGAAACTGTTTCCAGTGGGGAGGAGGAGGCAGAAGCTGGCCCTTGGTGGCTGAGAGACAAGCAGGATGGGTGGCGCAGGGGTGAGGGGAGTTAAGAGCAACCGCCTGACGGGGAAGGCAACACAGACAGAGGTCAGTTACTGTGAGGTGGCGTGGGGTTCCCTCCTTGAAAACTGCAGACATCCCTCACAGCTTGCAGTCACTTCCTCTCCGTGCCCCAGTCCCTCCCTCTGACACACTCAAACAGCAGTCACCAGGGAAATGAGGAGCACCTCAGCTCCACACTACAACGGGAGCAGATGAAGAAGCGCAGCTACAGAGCTGGTCGTTCATCCAAGGTCACAGTTCCGTAGAGTAGTGAATACGGAAGTCCTGTACAAACCCAAAAGAGCTATTTAAATGCAGAGAACCACAAAATATTATTAAGGTTATTGAAGGCAGAGCTCCAGCTAGACACCGAACCTCCTTCCGCCAAGCTTCGGGCTCTCTCCTCTCCAGACACGAACCCTTTCTACGTGCAGGAAGCCTTTCTTGCCCCCTCCACCCATCTAAGTGCTGCCTCTCTTTCAAGGCACAACTCCCTACCCTCTGTGAAAGACTTCTCTAACCTGCGCCCACCCTGCCTCTGAATCATACTAACTTCTCAACCCCTCGGTTGATATTTAAATACGGTCTTACACTGCTGGTTACTTTATTTTTAATCCGCTTTATTGAGGAATGATCTCCATATTATAAAATTGGCCAAGTAGACAATTCAATGAGTTTTGAAAAATACCAACATTCATGCGACTCATCACCATAATCATGATAGAGACTATTCCCATTACCCCAAGAAGTTCCCCTGTGCCCCTCTGAAGTCAAGTCCCTCCTCCAATATGCCCACCCCCAGACCTCACTCCAGGTAACCACTGGCCTGTTTCCCGTCACTATGGTCCTGCCTTTTCTAGCTTTCACGTAAACAGAATCATACCCTATGTACTCTTTTGTGTCTGGCTTCTATCACTCAGCATAATGTTTTTCAAATTCATCCACACTGTTTTGTGTGTCAGTAATTCATTCTTTTTTATTGCTGAGTAGTTTTCTATTGTATGAATGAACCTCAATTTGTTTATTTATCAGTTGGTGGACATTTGGGTTGCTTCCAGTTTTGAGCCATTATGAATAAAGAGGTTATAAACACTCTCGTACAAGTTTTTATGTGAACATATGTTTTCATTTCTCTTGAATAAATACCTAGAAGTGGGATTGCTGTGTTGTATGCTCTTTGTTTTAACTGTATAAGAAACTGCCAAACTGTCTGTTCTACATTCTGGCTAGTACTTGATATTTCAGCCTTTAAGTTTAGCCATTTTAGTGGGTGTGAAGTGGATCTCACTGTGGTTTCAATTTTCATTCCCCTAATGAATTTCCCTGTGCTCATGTTTTCTTTGTTGAAGTGTCTATTCAAATCTTTTGTCCATTTATTTAAAAAAGGGTTGTTTTTGTTCTTCGTGAGTTGTGAGAGTTCTTCATATATTCTAGACACAAGTCCTTTATCAGGTTTTTTTTTTTGGCGTTAAAATATTTTCTCCCAGCTTTATTGAGATGTAATTGATATATGACACTGTGAAAGTTTAAGGTGTGCAGCATGCTGATTTGATACATACATATTGCAAAATGATGACCACCACAGCTTTAGCTCACACCTCCATCCCATCCCATAACTACCATTTCTTTCTTGTGGCTAGAACATTTAAGACCTACTTTCAGAACTACTTTCAAGGATGTGCTAGAGTACTATTAACTGTAATCACCATGCTATACATTAGATCTCCAGAACTTATTTATCATAAAACTGGAAGTGTGTATGTACTCTCTGACCTTGTTATCAGCTAATCATCAAATTGGTTGTAGTATCATTTTTTAAACATCTGGGTACTGTCATTGAGATAAAATTACAGTCTACTCAGAGGCAGCTGTCTCTTATGACCTATAAATTATAAATATGAAAATATACCCTAAGTACAACACAGAGTAGGGTAGGTTATAAAACTAAAGGAAGAATTTAACATATTGATGAAGATTAAACAATGATCTTAACTACCCTGAGAAAAGGACCTATATTTCCTTACTTTGTATCTCATTATCAGGTATTGTTTATTTATGTAAACAACTTCTCCCATACTGGGGGGGGCGGTGAGAAGTGGAAGAAAGTTTTAAAATTTGATGAAGTCCAATTCATGAAATTAAAAAGAAATTATTTGTAGTTTTTGCATCATAAATCTTTGCCTAACCGAAGATTCCAAAGATTTTCTCCTATAATTTCTTCTGGAAGTTTTATAGTTTTAACTCTTATAATTAGATCTGTGCTCTATTTGGACTTCATACGTATGTATGGCATACAGTAAGAGTCAAGGTTCACTTTGTTGTTATTGGGCTTTTTGGCATATAAATATTTAATTGTTGTAGAACCATTTGTTGACAAGGCTATCACTTTCACCCCTTGAATTACCTTGGCAGCCTTGTTAAAATTTCATTGACCGTGTGTGCATGGGTCTATTTCTGGACTCTATTCTATTCCATTGGTCTAAAAAGCTATCACATACTATCTTGGTTACTCTAGCTGTAATTTAGAGTAAATCTTGAAATCAGGTAGTCTTAGTCCTCCAACTTAAGCTTTCTTTGTCAAAACTGCTTTTGGGTATTCTAGGTCCTTTTTACATCCATACAAATGTTAGAATCAACTTTGTCAATTTCTACCAAAAAGTCTGGTGGGATTTTGATTAGGATGACTTGAATGTATAGGTCAATTTCAGGATCTTAACAATACTAAGTCTCTGATCCATGAGCATGAGATCACCCTGTTTATTTATGTCTTCTTTAATTTCTTTTAGCAGTGCTTTAGTTTTTATCGTACAGATCTTGCCTGTATCTTGTTATGTTCATTCCTAAGTTATTTCCTATTTTTTCTGCTACTGTAAATAGTATTGTTTTAAAATTTCAATTTCTGGCTGTTTATCACAAGAATATCAAAATACAATTATTATTATATACTGACCTTTTATCCTACGACCATGTTAAACTCATTTATTAACTCTAGTAGATTTTTTTGTAGATTCATTAGGATTTTTAAACATATGACCATGTTTTATGTGAGTAAAAACAACTTTAGATCTTCTTTTCTAATCTGGATTATTAACGTTTCTTTTTCTTGACTCACTGCACTAGCACAATAATGAATAAATGTGAGAGTGAAGATCCTTGTTATTTTCCTGATCCTAGGGGAGATGCATTCAGTCTTTTACCATTAAGTAAGATTTTAGCTCTAAGTTTTCTCATAGAATTTCCTCAGTTGAGGAAATTCCCCTCTATTCCTTGCTAACTGAATTTTCTTATCATCATGAATAGGTGTTCAATTTCATCAAATGCTTTTCCTATACTTATAAAGATGACCATACAGTTTTAAGTCTACTAATACAGCAGACTGTACTAATTGATGATGGTATGTTAACACAACGTTACATTCCTAGGGCTGATCCCACTGGTTATCCTTTTATATGCTGAGGATAAATAATAAGAATGACGGTAGTTGTCACTTACTTAGAATGCACTCTATGCCATGCACCTTTTTAATCTTTCATATTTTTTAACTAAATTAACATACAACATGCTTAATAAAAAGGGTATTAATGCTATCGTCACAACACACAAGAGGAAACTAGGGCATTAGAGAGGTAAATTAGCTTGCTAAGGATTATACTGCTTTTAAGTGGAAGAGCTAGAATTTAGACCTTGGTAATCTGACTTCAGAGCCATTACTCATAACCACCTTATTTTATTATCTCTTATCTGGGGTGGTCTGTTTTTTTGTTTTTTTTTTTTCTGCCCAGCATGATTCACACCCACTTACTTCCTTTAGGAAAAGAACTGACTCTCCCGAAAAAAGTGAGTTCATGGTACACGGTGAGTCAGTTATAATACCCCATCCCCTGGGTCACAAAGATTGGTCAATGGATACATGTTTTAAGTTGAACCAGTTGAAAACTTTTCCTAAGATTTTTCTAACTAGGAATGGCGAGAAAGACTGTTTCTCCTCTTTGGTTAGAAGACTGTAGAGATGTAAGGTCATGGTTTAGTTTTGTGGAGAAAATCCACATATAAAAGGAGAGAATGAACCTAAGCTAAGAGAGTGAAAGAGAAAGACAGACCACAGACACAACACACAAACACAGGCATATAGACACAGACACACAGGAAGAGAGGAAGAAAGGGAGAGGGGGAGGTGGGCAGAGAATATGCCCTGGAGGTGCTGACTCCCCAGTTCAAGTCTCTGAGGTTCCCAACATCTCCAGCATTTCTTTTGTTAGCTATTCTCCACTAAGTATCCTTAAGACAAACCTTTCCTTTTTCACACCTGCTAGAGTCTGGTATGGCTTACTCCCTCATCCTGAAGTTTTTGCCCATGTCACCTACTCTTTGAAGCCGATCACAATCCAACTCCGGAATGCCTTATCCTCCTTCCTGCTCTATTTTTTTCCTCCATACTACTTATCAATTTATAAAATACTATATGCTTTACTGATATGTTTTTACTGCTTCCATCCACTAGAACAGAGGCTGGCCAACTACAGCTCACAGACCAAATCCGGTTTACCACCCATTCTTGTAAATAAAGTTTTATTGGGTCTCAGCCACATCCATTCATTCCTGTACTGTCTATGGCTGTTTTCATGCTACAATGGCAGAGCTGAGTAGCTGTGATAGACAATCTGATGTGCCACGCCTAAAACATTTACTATCCAGTCCTTTACAGAAAAAGTTTTCTGATCCTGCACTAGTATGTAAGCTCCACCATGGCAGAGATTTTCACCTGTTTTGCTCACTGCTATATTCCTGGTTCCTAGAACAACGCCTGGTGCATAGCAGGTACTCAATATTGGTTCACTGAATAAAATACAAAGCAGAAATTCCCTGAAAAGTACTTTTGCTAAGCTTAAAATTTCAAAGTTTATCTAGTTTCTGATTCTTTACACAAATACCTGAGATTTTTATAGTTAGGCAAATATCTCCTTTCCATATCTTTACTGCACTTAAAAAAAAAAGCATTCTCTCCCATTTACCTGGAAATACAATTGTCTTACACTTTTCAGTTTCTCCTGAGAGCTATCCTCCAATATCTTTCCTTGGTATACACACCTAGCTGATGCCAAAGCCAACAGGATTTGTTGCCAGCCTGGATTTGAGGTAAAAGAGAAGAGTCAAGGAATATGATCAGGGTTTTTAGTGTAAGCAAATGGAAGGGTAGGTATACCATTTACTGATATGGGAGATTATCCACTGGGGTGGGGGTAGTTCCAGGGAGATCATCAGGTGTTCCCTCTTAGATATGCTACGTTTGAGATGCCTATTCATTATCCAAGTGAAAGTTTCAACTAGACATTTGGATGTGTGCATCTAGCTTCAGGAAAGAGATTTAGGTTAGAGATATGCATTTGGGAACTGTAAACATACAACCAGGAATGAAAGCCATGGCAATGGATGAGAAAATTCAGTGACTAGTATAGATAGAGAGCAGAAGAGAGACTAGAAAAAGCTGAAACCTAAGCTAGAAGTGAAGGAAGACCAGACACTAATGAGTTTATACTCTAGAACTCCAGCAAGGTACAGATCTTAAAAGTACCAGGTATTAGAAAGTAGGATGCAGATGAGGCCCAAAACAGGAAGACTGACTGAAAGTCTGTATTACAAAGTCAGACTTTCAGTCCCCTCCCCTCTCCCACTCAGCCCAATGAATGCCTCCCTCCATCCTGGCAGAAGAATAGAGGTGTTCACTCTCCAGAGGATGAAGCAGGCAGACTCTGGACTTACGGATGTAACACCCAAGTGAGGATGGGAGCGCTACACTGAAAGCGACTAAGTAAAAGCCTAGATGCTGAACACTGAAACCTCTGGCTTCATCCCCCGATCAGCTCAGAGAATGCCATCAGTGAGGTGTGTATACTGAAGAAAAATACTGGAGGATTACTCTCAGGAGAAAATAAAAGGGGGGGAATTCCCTGGCAGTGCAGTGGTTGAGACTCAGTGCTTTCACTGCCGTGGGCCCAGGTTCAATCCGTAGTCGGGGAACTAAGATCCCACAAGCTACACAGTGCTGCTAAAAAATTAAAATTAAAATAAAAAAATTAAAAAAAAAGTGTAAGACGAACCCAAAGATACCAACATTTGGGGATTCTCCAAAAACTTAGTCCAGCTGGAGCACTTTGAGATGAAGCCACCAGCCAACAAAGCCCAGCCCAAGGGGTTTTCCTGGTGGCGCAGTGGTTAAGAATCCGCCTGCCAATGCAGGGGACATGGGTTTGAGCCCTGGTCCGGGAAGATCCCACATGCCACAGAGCAACTAAACCCGTGTGCCACAACTACTGAGCCTGCGCTCTAGAGCCCACGAGCCACAACTACTGTGCCCTCACACAACAACTGCTGAAGCCCACATGCCTAGAGCCCGTGCTCCGTAACAAGAGAAGCCACTGCAATGAGAAGCCTGCACACTGCAACGAAGAGTAGCTCCCGCTCGCCGCAACTACAGAAAGCCCGCACACAGCAATGAAGACACAACACAGCCAAAAATAAAAATAAATAAAATAAATAAATTTATTAAAAAAAAAGAAGCCCAACCCAAGCACAGAGAACTTCCAATTAGTTCTTTAGTGGCTCACTTTAAATATCAACTCTGCCAAAGATCACCAGAAAAAGCCACTAAAATGACAAACAAGTAAAAAAAGAAAAAAGGAACCTGGATGAAACAGAGAAAAGGCAGGGAGGAGATGAAATTCCCAAAATGTTACAATTACTAAGCTAAAGGAAAAAGTAAATATACTGCAACTATGAAACAAGAAGGAAGTCATATAAAAGGGAATATCAGAGAACAAAAAAGAGCTCTTGGAAAATGTAAATATGAAAAATTCAACAGAAGAGTTAAAAACTAAAATTGAAGAACTTTCCCAGGAAGTAGAACAGAAAAGACAAAGAGATGGAAAATAGTGGGAAAATGGCAATCAGAGAACTGGTCCACAAAGTTTAACATAGAATGTTTTAAAAGAGCAAAGAAAATGGAAGGGGAAAAGAAGGAAATCATTAAAGAATTATTCCAAGGAAAGTTCTCAAAACTGAAAAACATGAATTTCCAAACTGAAAGAGTCCTCCATGAATCCAGAAAACAGGTAAAAACAAAGCATAATAGCATATGACTGGAATTTTAAAACACTGGAGACAAAAGATCATAAAAACAGAGAGAGAGAGAGAAAGAAGGAGGGAGGGCCATATACAAACTGTCAAGAATTAGTAGGGCATTAGACATCTTAACAGCTACAAAACAGTGAGCAATGCCTTCCATATGCAGAGTGAAAATGACTCTGAATATAGAATTCTAAACCCTGACAAATTTTTATTCTAAAGATTGAAGACATTTTTAGACAAATTGTCTAAGAAAGTAAACTATATGGATCATCTACACTATATGGATCATCTGTGAATAATATCTGGTTATAACCATGTAAACATTCTATTGATGCTGCATAAAATAACTGTTGACCCGTACTAGGAGAGTGGGGAAGAGGCACCTTGGAGTGTGTGCATGTAGATGTGAGTAGCTGTAGGGGAGTTGAAGATGATGACTATTACTTTTGAAATATTGGTCTGTTTACATATATGTCTGCTTCTCGTGAAAAATCCCTCCATCTATTTGGAGAGAGTCAAGCAGAGCAATAATTGCCAAAGACAAGATTCCTGTAGTCTTTGTCAAAGCCAGTCAGATCAAATCAGAGGTCGGGGGGAAAGGCCAAGGGAGAAGTGGATGGCTCTAATAAACATGGGGGAAATCTGAGGATTAAAACACCTCTGAGTGATTAAAAACTCAAAGTCTATGAAGGCTAGAACAAATTCATTTCATAAAATGTGTCCCTTTGTATTTGTAGAATATAACAGAAATAGAAAAAAAAAGTAACTTCCCAGGCTTTTCCTCTCTATCAAATTACGTACTCCTAATTATTTGTTCGTTTTATGCTATTAAATTGCTATGCGCCTACACACATATATATGTAAAATATATACGTGTATAGCAAATATGGTTTCCCTCCAAATGCTAAGTTCACGTACAGCCTTGATTGTAGATCTTTTACAGTACTCTACATGTAACAGGGTCGAAAATACGCTCGCTACTAATAATGTCTTTCTATTTCTCTTCCATCTTTCTTACTCCAGTAAAAGAAACTTCAAAGATATCCATAATCCTGCCTTACAAAATTGAAACGAGAGGTCTCTGTTTATTTTTAGAACACAAAATTCTTATTTTTAAGGATCTAAAATTAAGATGAAGGAGACAACCAACTACATAATTATCTTTGCTAAAAACATTGACATTTACAAAAAGAAGCAAGGTTAGAGCAAACTGCCCATTCATTCACATGTAACTGACTTAATAACCATAAACATTATTTTAGATATATAATAACTAGTTTAAAATTCATTTCCATCCAGGACAAGTGCTAAAATGGCATTGATTTTTGTGGTATATAAGGAAGAGTACAAAATAAGAAACCTCAGCACCACCAGCTTGTTGATTTTCAAGTAAGGCTTGTTAAAATGCAAATGTTTAGTGGACTAGCAGTACGGAGCACAATGCATGGGAAGATGTGTCCATCCACACTGAATGCAACATGTTCCATCAGGTCTACATGATTCCATGTTTCAGCACTCTACGGAAAAGGCAGTAACTCATCTTCAAAAACTCTGAAGTAAAAGCAAAAGATACAGACACCCATTTATAAAATCTAGTAAGCCAGGGCATATCCTGAATTGCAACTGGAGAATCCAATCTCTTTGCCATAAAAGCACAAAAGGTATTTTGGAAAGAACTTGAAATTATGGTTACCATGTCCAGTATAATCTGCACTGTATGCATGTCATGCAACATGATCAACAATGTAACTAAACAGTTTCTTTAAAAAAAAAAAAAAAAGCTTAAAACTCAAGAACTGAATTTCCCCTGGTTATAGTAACAACATAAGGAAGACACAGAAGGAAAACTGAAAGATCACTAATAACTTTAAAAATAATGTTACATGACTTACTATAAGTAAAAATATTTTGCAAATAATGGATAAAATACATGATCTGGTAACTATATTAACAAAAATATAAGTGCATGAAATAAAAGAATCTTATCATTAACTTAAAAACAGTTAGTTTTATTTTTCACAAAGGCATGCATGCAAAACTTCTTGCATGTTTTTAACCTTTGAAGTAATTCAGTGGAAAACTTCTAATAAGTGGACATAATGCAAAAGGGTTGTTTTCTTAAGCAGATTTTTTTTTCAATTTTGACTAAATTTGGTCAGAAATGCTACCGAATAAGAATGACCTAACTAAATTTAAAAATTGGTAATTTATCTCAAAAGAAAAACTTTATCCCTAGTCTTCACTTCACTTTATACTTCTTTCATGGCTAACATACTTAAAAATGTGTATCCGTATATAAACTCAAGAATAGCACAAGACAGAAAGTATTTTGTAATTAGTATGTAATTCTAAAGATATCAAGTTTATTAGAAGTTTTATGGTATTTTCTCTGTTAGAAAATATATTCTATAAAGAACAGAAATGCACCTTCTGACTTGAAAGAAGTTAGGTTGCCTTTTTCTGACACCCTTTCTTAGTCCCTTGAAAAAAACTGCACACCGAGCAGACAGCAAACCTATCCACTTAAAAACAAAAATTCTGTAGCAAAATGTCACTAATTTATGGCAACAACTAGGACTGAAATGATATCTAATGAGAATATTCACTTGAAAAGTGGGATTATCTCATAGTGAACACAAGAGGAGCCAGAATGAACAGTTTATAAGTTATTATCACAAATTGTAAGGCACTTCCTAAGTGTAAAGAAATTTCCTCCCAGGGGAAACCTACCAAATGAAGTATGTTTACTCTATGTCAGATTTTACAAAGATAGTCAAAGGAAACATGACACTAATAACTGTATTTAGAAAATGATGCAGAATACCTACTCTTATTATTTTTTTTGATTTTTATTTATTTTACTTTTTTGCCTGCGTTGGGTCTGCGTTGCTGCACATGGGCTTTCTCTAGTTGCGGTGAGCGAGGGCCACTTTTCGTTGCACTGCGCGGGCTTCTCATTGCGGTGGCTTCTCTTGTTGTGGAGCATGGGCTCTAGGCGCGTGGGCTTCAGTGGTTGTGGCCCACGGGCTTAGTTGTCCATGGCATGTGGATCTTCCCAGACCAGGGATCGAACCTGTGTCCCCTGCATTGGCAGGCGGATTCTTAGCCACTGCACCACCAGGGAAGTCCCAGGATACCTACTCTTGTAAACAATTCATCAGGAAGATGGTGGTAGACCCTTAATTTGAGTATCCCAACTAGAACTTCAAGATTTCTTTTTGCTTAGCCCGCAATCTTAATTTAGCAAATACAATTAGTCTTTGGGAGGGCTATAGGAACAGAAGTCTTAATTGGAATTACAGGTCTTTACTAGTAAGTGCCTTTTCTCAACATCTGTCAGCCTCATTACTATTAAAAATCTTAAGATTTGTAAAAACTCTATCCTCTTATTTCAACTTCCTTTCAACCTTTGTGTACTTAATTACTAATTTATACTTGTTCTACACATTTTAACATACATCTTCCTTTATTTTTTGCTTGTATATTTATTCCATTTCTTTTATGAACACAGCTTCAAGGGCACAGATGTCCATTCCTCTTCTTTTCTTTCATCAACTCCTTTGCAATGCCTCTCATGTATACACAGTGACTTAGTTATTTCCTTCTCCACTTTCCTTTTAAGAAAAATATCCACTGACTGATTGGTGGTGGATAAAATATACTTTGAGTTAAAGTTTAGAAATACTTTTTTTTAGAATAGCCAAGAAACCAAATACGTATTCATAGTAACTTCCTAAGAAACCCTCCTCTACCGTGACTCATCCTCAAATAGAGGAGCAGCCCCCTTTCCTACCTGCAGAGACAAACCCAAGCCAATAAAGATGTAGACGTAGAGAATGGACTTCAGGACATGGGGTGGGACGGGGAAGCTGGGGCGAAGTGAGAGTAGCACTGACGTGTATACACTACCGAATGTAAAACAGTTGGCTGGTGGGAAGCAGCAGCATAGCACAGGGAGATGGGTTCGGTATTTTGCGATGACCTAGAGGGGTGGGATAGGGAGGATGGGAGGGAGGCTCAAGAGGGAGGGCATATGGGGACATGCGTATGTGTATGGCCGATTCCCTCTGTTGTGCAACAGAAACTAACACAGTATTGTGAAGCAATTATACTCCAATAAAGATCGATTAAAAAAAAAATCCAAACAGCCAAAAAAAAGATTTCCGTGCAAGAAGTGGTTATCAATGCCCAAACGAAAGCTAGCTATGAACTTAACTCAAGGTCTTATTTGTCTGATTTAACACAACTATCAACAAGCTAAATTATTATCAGCTAAAACTTCTAAATAATAAAATTAATGAAGCAGGGAAAACCAGGATGGTTTCCCAAAATGGTTAATAGCGTAACCAAAAAAGAGAAGAGAGTTTTGACATCAAAGTAGGAGCAAACTCAGAATTCCATTACTTTTCAGTACAACAGTCCATGTTCACAGCAACAAAAGTATCAAGAAAAAGACTCAAATGTGCACAAGGTCCTGTACTTAAAAACTCGAGAAAGTCTGCAATAGCAACATCTCTTATCTGAAATACTTTTAAACCATTTTAAGGTAGTACTTTTATGAAACATGCTTTTGTTATCTGGAAAATATTTGGAAATCCATAATTCCAGGGATGGTAGATAAATGAGGTATTACTTAAACAGGACTTTTAAAAGCCTGTATTATTTGAAGCCACAGTCCCTTTTAATTCTGGGTTAAGTTCAAACAGGAGAGTTATTACAGTATCAACCAGAATATTTCTGATATGATAAAAATTATGATTTTTTTGGTTAAATATATTTAACAATACAGAATATAAACCACAGTAATCTTCACGAATAACCATTATTAAATGTCATTTTAGAACACAGCTCTTTATTATAACTACCAATAATTACAGAGGTAGAATTCTATCAGTAGTTGTAAAAATGTCACCATTTCAAGACACAATTATAGCTCAAATCAAGTCGAACATAACCTGATAAAAAATAATCTTCTGTTTTAAGAACTGTGGTTAATGTTTAACCATATGACCCCCACCCCCCCAATCCCCCAATTTTCCTAAGATCCAGACATAAATTCATGCCTTGTGCTCCCTCTGCTGGCTATATAGCTATAGTTAATCCCATTCTTGGGAGATATTCTGTACAATGCAGTCCTATTAACAACACACTGAAAGGCAACGGTACATTATATGTGGGATCGTAAAGATATAATACAGCTCCCTCCTTTGGGCTTTGAGGAAAAATAAAAGAAGAAAAACATAACTTGACCAAGGTCACACAGCGTACTAAGAGACAGAATAATTCTGGTGTGACTCCTAATCCAGTGTTCCTTCTATTCCATAACAATGTCAATGTCTTCATGTACAAGACTATACTTTGCTACAAGTACCTAAAATCTGAAGCTTGATATCTTTGGGCCACACACAGATTTTTCACTGAACTGTAATTACAACTGGTAAGAGCATCTGACCAATATTCACTGCAGACATACAAAGAGTGTCCCTGATTTTAATTTTCTCGGACAGTGCCCAATTAAAAATGAAAGCTTTAGGGAAAAGATAGTTTATTAAGAACAAGAACCTGTTTAATTTCTTTTAAAATTTAATCTAAAGTGGGGAGGTTAATACTTTCCTTATTTTCAGTTGAATAAGGTATATGACCTATGCCATAAATGTTCCCAAAGAATAAGTTAGTATTTAATTCCAATTGACTTTTGTAGAATAGATGTATTTAATTATTTGTCAAGTAGTCTGTGTGTGGAAAACTGGAAATACTAGCTCTAGTCTGATAACAATACTATTTAGATAGACACAAACAGTCTGGGATTAAAGAATCTAATCTATTCAGACAAAAAGTAAATATTTATTAAGCTAGAATATACAAGTCTATCTTTGCAGGGAAGAGACATTTGTTTCTTGATGAAAGATATAAATTGTTATCTAAATCAAGAACAATTTTTATTCAAAGTAAAGTTTAAATTCTGTGTTCCTTTTGAAAACAGAAAACTAAAGGCATCAGTGCCCATCCTTGTTCTCTGGCAGTGATTAGTTGTTATTTTCATGGAAGGGAATCATGTTAAAGTATTTAAAATGAATATATTTCTCAATTACCTACTGATAACCAATTTGGACAGTACAAACAACAAATGTCAACATGTTAGAAGTGAGAAAGTAGCCTGGGTTAAATCCAGCCTTAAAGAATTTAGGGAAAACTGACAGATGAATGTAAATTTTAACCTTGCACAATTTAAATAATGTGATAAACTTGTTGCCCAGGCTCTATAGCTATCTTCATATAATATTTATGGATATTGATTTTTCAACTGAAATGCCAGATAAAAATTACCTTGTTTTTGATCTTATAAAGAAAGGCATTTAGAATAATTCAGATACACTTCTGTTTTAACACCAGTCCTCCACTTTCTAGCTATGTGAACTTGGTTACTTAACTTTTCTGAGACTCAATTTCCTTACATGTGGTGGTGATGATGGTGAAAGCTACTGAACAAGAATTCCTGTGATCATTAAATTAATTCAATTAGTGTAAAAACACTTAATAGGGAGTCAAAGGAAAAAGCCACCAGTCAGTTCCAATTGATTAATTGGCATGGAGAAATGTGGGCCCTGGGTTATCAGCTATTCCATTTATCTGTTATATTTTAGCAACAAATGCTAACTTTTTAAACATACTGTGCAAAATCAAACACAGTACCTCTCTGGGCTGAATCCAGACTGTAGTTTCTGTTTTGGAGAATCACTGGAAATGCCACATGTCATGAAACTGAGCAAGGCATCGGGAGTCAAGGCTGTGTTGGGGTTAGATGGATGTTCTAGAAGAAAGAGATGTGCTCCGGCAGGAAAAGTCAAGGGTAGAGGTTAAGAAGATTTTATGAGAACAACTCAAAGCAAAAAGTGTGTTTTTCCTGGCAAACCAGTTTTGAGATAGCTCAGTACTATGCTTACATTCCAATTTAAAATCTTTGATTTTTGTATAAATGCATTTCCATTTAATCCCTGATTCTCCAGTAAAGAGAATATGTTCTATCAGAGATAGATCAGTTGGTTTATGGTAGAATCCAAAGTCTCTACAACATAACATTCATATGTCCAGGATACAGTATAAAATTACTGAACATATAATCATGGCTAGAGGTGTATCAATTTTATTGATCCTCTCAAGGAATGATTTCTGGTTCTACTGACTTTCTCTTCTGCTTTTCTGTTTTCTATATCATTGATTTCTGCTCTTTATTATTATCTTTCATTTCCTTATTTTGGTTTAATCTGCTCTTCTTTTTCTAGTTTCTTAAGGTGAATATTGGGGTCACTGATTTGAGACCTCTCTTCTTTTCCAATATAGGCATTTTAAGTTATAAATTTCACTCTCAATATTGCTTTAGTGGCATCCCACACATTTTGATTTGTTGTATTTTCATTTAGTCTAAACTACTTTTTAAATTTCCTCTGATCCATGGGTTGTTCAGAAGTATGTTTTTAAAGTCCCAAATATTGGGGGATTTCCCAGAGAGCTTTCTATTATTGATTCTATTATGATTCCTTTATGGTGAGAGGATATGTTTTCCATGACTGGAACCCTTTTATTTAAATTCACTGAGACTTGTTTGACAGCACAGAATACGGTCTTTTTTTGGGAAAATTTGTGAATAAGTTTTATTCTAAGTTAATATTAAATTTGGAAAATCTGTAAGTTCTATCTCTCACCTAAATGAAATATAATAAGAAATTAGACCTTTAAGAAAAAGCACCATATTCAGAAAAAATACCTAGTATGTCCTAAGACTTGAAATACATTTCCTCTTTTTTTTCCTTTCAGTATAAAGCCTTCAGCAGGTAAATACTAATAATTTCAGCATGAATCACGTTCTACTTAAAAGAAATGGTTTAGAGTTTAGAGTGTTAATAAATGAGAATGTAAAGTAAAAACAAACAAACAAACAAAAACAATAACAACAACAAAAACTCCTTAAATTTTAAAACCAGATAAAAGAATTATTTTTTAACCTGTTTTTTCTCTCAGAGATCTATGTGTAAGTTTAGTATCTAAGCCAGAGCGGGAAAAGAAAAGATATCTCTGTTCAGTTTTTGCATTTATATAAGGCCCTAGAAAGTCCAGTCTAGGCCCCAATATCACTGCAAGCTAACACTTTAAACCATTTCCACCCACTGATATTGTGGCATGAGTCAAGTTTATCACATTAACAACTCAGGGTCACAGCAGGACTCTGATGGTCTGGAACGTAGCTCTGGCATGTTCTGATTGGGAATATGGTCTTTCTTGATAAATGTTCCTGTGTGCAAATGAGAAGAAAGTATACTGGGATGTTATTGGTTGGAGGACTCTATAAATATCAATTAGGTCAAGTTGATTGATAGTGTTGTCTGAGTCTTCAATATTTGTGCTCATTTTCAGTCTACTCCTTCTATCAACTATTGAGAAAGAGATATTTAAATCTCCAACTGTAACTGTGGATTTGTCTATTTCTCCTTGCAATTTTATCAGTGTTTTGCTTCATGGATCTTGAAGTTTCTATCTATTTGGTACGAACATTTAGGATTCTAACAGTCCTCTTGATGAACTGACTCCTTTATCATTATGAAATGGCTTCCTTTATTCCTGGAGAGTCTATGCTCTGAAGCCACTCCCTCTTGCTTTTGACCAGTGCTACTGATGGGGTTAAGTTTATGTCTATCATGTTGCTGTTAGTTTTCTATTTGTCCCATCTCTTCTTTTTTCTTTCCCTTTTCCTTTTTTTTTTCTGTCTTCTTTTGGATTAATTGAGGGTTTTTTGTGAGTCCACTTGTTGATTTATTAGCTATAATTCTGAGCAGTGGTCAAGAAATTCTCTTAGAATACTAAACTGAGATTTTCCCAGGGATCACTTCCTTTTGTTTCCCATCTCTCAGGGATTAGTTCTTTTATTGTCTCATGCTCAATGTCTTGAAAACCACTGTTTCATATATTTTGTCTGTTTTGTTGTTGTTTCAGGTAGAAGGGTAAATCCACTCTCTGCTACTCTATCTTGGTGGGAAGTGAATCGTGATTATAAAATATTTATAGGAAAAAAACACATAGTTTTACAAATTTTATATAGAAACTTAAGGAACATTGGAGAAAACCAAAGAATTTTAATCTAATATTTTTTCTTACTTAACTTAAGCTGTGATTGTACAATTCTTCCCACCTCTAATCATCACGGTATTTTAAATTTCACCCTGATTTCTCAAATATGACACTAAGTACACACTTAGTTCAATCTGTGTGGAAACTGTATTCCCTCAAAATAATCCCACTAATTACATGCCTTGTACTAACTCTACTTTATTTGCACTAACTAGTCTCCTTTGTAGATTATAAGTGCCAGTCATTCCTAGTCTTTTTCATTAGTCTTCATTGTAGAAATCAACATACTAGGTACTCTCTACTTTTTCAGATAATGTTGTGACACCATTAGGGAAGACAAACACTACAAAGCAGTTTTCCATTTCTAGTTCAAGTCCATCACCCTCTACTTCATTCCACACACTGTTCATTGTTCTGCTCATCATTTCCTGAATATACTATGCCTTTGTTCACACTAACCTCTTTGCCTTTACATCCCTTTCCTACAAAAATCTGCCTGGCAAATTTCTACTGACCCTTTAAACTTAGAAAAAACATCAATCATATTTTCTAGTTAGTTGTATCCATGTTTATTTCCCTCACTAAAATATGAAGTTCTTGAGCATGGAATAATTCACTTTGGCCTCCCTGGTACCTAGCATAGTGCCTATGTATTTAAAAGATTCTCAAAAAGTGGTTGTTTAATTAACTAAACTCAGAAACAGAAATAACTTGGGAGGCAGCATGTCATGGACTGAATGTATGTGTCCCTCCAAAAGTCCTATGTTGAAGCCCTGACCCCCAGTGTGGCTGTATGTGGCATGAGGAAGTAACTAAGGCTAAATGAGGTCATAAGGGTGGGGCCCTGATCGGAGAGGATTATTGTCCTCATAAGAAGAGACATGAGCTCCCTCTCCCTCTCCCTCCAGGTGGGCACAAAGGAGAGCTCACATGAGCACACAGCCTGAAGGCAGCCATGTGCAACTCAAGAGCAGAGCCCTCACCGGACATCAATCCTGCTAGTACCTTGATCTTCAACTTGCAGTCTCCAGAAGTGTGAGAAAATAAATTTCTGTTAAATAAGCCACCTAGTCTATGAGATTTTGTTATGGCAGCCTGAGCTGACTAGTGCACATAGGGAGGTGGTTAAGATGAGGCAGTTCCTCTCTCCCAATCAGAAGGCAGGTTAGCGTTCTTGAGTCTCAAGGACCAGCAGTAGGAACTCTCTCTTCTGTTTAAAAAGAAATTTATTTCTGTCTTTCCTCTGGAGGGCTTTACTTGAAACAGTGCGGCTATTTCACCCTTAGCCACTGCTACCACACAACTCACTCCAAACCAAAAAGATCAGACATTCTATAACCTGGTTTATAAGGTTAGAGTTTATAATTACTCCAGCAATATATATATCTCAGAGGTATGGGGATGATCACAGTGCTTCTGAAATAACTGTCCTTTACAAAAATAAAGCTAAAGAAAGAATACATAAAGTGGAGAGAGGCTCTGGTTTTGGATGGGGTAGTCAGAGAAGGCTTCACTGAGGAAGTGATATTTAAGTAAAGACCTGAAGAAAGTGAGGCTGTGAATTGAGTAGATATCTGGAGAAAGAGCATTCTAGGAAAAAGTAATAATAAATGTAAGTGGACCAAAGAAGGGCATGTTCAAGTTGCATTACTGGTAACAATCTCAAGAACCTCTCTAAAGAATTACTTAAAGCATAAAAGATCTAAAACACATCACTATTTTTAGTTGCCAAGACCACACCCCACCCCCAGCAAAACTAAGTTTAACTTCTTTTTTTTTTTTTTTTTTTTTACCTAAAACAGAAAATTAAATGATTACTCTTCAGCCAGCAGTCTGCTGCAGAACAGGAACTGGATTTGAAAACCACAATGCTAGCTACTGAAAACATTTTTAAGACTTACCTGAATACAAAATGAGAGTTATTGTATTCAATAATATGACTGTGACAATCTGTCTACCTCTGGCAGAGATAGATAGAAGGTGAGATGTGAGTTGTATTATATTAAAGCTGGAATGAAAAATAGTTTTCCAAACTTATTTCTTTAATTACCGAGTTATCGTTACAAATAAAAGGCAGAAAGCTACCAGCAACATCAGTATTTGTTACTTTAAATTAGCTTAAATTGAAAACATGCTAACCACCAATATATAAATAGTCATGGTGGCTGTAGTAATCATGGGAAAAACGATAATAGCAGAATTTGGTTGCTTAGTATGTGACATTAGCATTGTGCTAAGTGTTTTGCATACATCATCTCATTTAAATCTGACCTCAACCTAGAGAGGCAGGTTTCCCTATTAATCTCCATCTTACTTGCTCAAGAATAACTAGCACTCAAGTCTAGGCCTGACTCAACACCTAAGCATCATGCCATGGAAACGCCATGGAAACGTCAATGTCTATAAATCAACCTCAGTGATGGGTCCTGCTAGTCAGGGCCAGAATCTAATACAACTACTGACACTTTATTTTGTTAAGGAATATTACGGTGTAACGCTCTCAAAGCTCAGGATTTTAATGCTTCCTATCTTTGTGATCTATGAATGAACTCCAAGTAAATATTCAATAATAATGTGAGAACCATATGTCCTGATTTGCCCAGGATAGTCCCAGTTTATACAGTTTGTCCCACTGGAACTATCAGGCAGAGTTCCCTTTCACTCTGTTAAGGGTCCTGGTGTGAATGATAAATTATATGGTCATCTACTTAATAATCACTTCATTTTTTGCTCCACCCATTCACTGTCTTCCTTATTAAACAATGAAACATAGTAAACTGCCATCACTGTTTCTTTTGGGGGTGTAAGTTCATTAGACCTTTTCTTCTAATCAGAGTGTTGGTTTTCTCAACATTTAAAGTACTTTTTTCTCGTCTCCAAATGGTCCCACAACTCTTTCCCAATTTATATGTCTGATCTCATCTCCTCCCACACCCTGTCCCATTCCCCATTCTTTTCTCCTAAATGAACCTTTTGTCTTTCTCGCCTACTCTTGCCTGTATCTTCTTTCATGCCACTCCCTACGCTTGGAACAACCTACTAATCCGCCAAATCTCTTTCCTCAAATCGCTTTTTAAGAGTCACTTTAGTCAGTAAAGCCTACCTGAGAACACCCATGCACCCACCTGTCCTATTTATGGACTGAATCCATCAGATTCAAATTTGAATTGTTTTTGTTATTACACTACTATAAGGTTCATCATATTCACTGACATCAAAGGGTATGTGAATCCTGACAAAATTCACAACTTAAAAGTAGGGCTTTTAGATATATCTATATCTATTAACCAAAAAGAATGCACAATCCAGACGGATCTTACTAAAAATTATAAATGAACCATTGCTTTTAGAGGATACAGGGACAAAAAGTGATATGTGGATAATACGATTGTCAAAAAGAAGACCACATTCACTGGTAATACACAATAAAAAAAATTACTCTTAAGTCTTGTGGGGAAAAAAATCGGTGAATTGGAACACTGGTCTTACCCTGCTGCTATCACCTACAACTCGCCCAATTCTGAACACCAGAGCTCTGTTCATCCACACTGACAATAAGGACAGAGATATCTGCTACAGAGAAAAATTAGAAAAACAAAATGTCCCACGAAAAACCATCTCTTTTAGGCCAAAGACTAGTGGTATTTAGTGAACTAGTCTAATGAATTAATGTATAATAACTCTCATTTTCATATTTTTTCAGTGGTATTTTACATTTAAGGAGGAAGATAATTAGTTCTAGGTAATATTGTAACTTTTGAACATCATAGTTTGTCTAAAACAACAATGAATTAAAATTCAAAGCTGAAACGACAACACCAAAAAGATATTTTTAATGAGATCATGTATCTAAAAAGAAAATGAAAACTAAACTCTTCTCAGAAAAATATTCAAATAACAAATATTAATAAGCAAGGAAATAACTACTGCATTTATACAAGTATAGGTTATCGGAAGAAATGTCATTTGATTGTGTAAGAGGGAAAATCAGCTTCTGTAAATACACGAAATCAGAAAAGGCACCTCCAGAACCAGATTAGGAATACCATGATAATACATATAGCATAATACATAACTTCATTATGCTAAAGAATGCTACAATACATGTGATGGGAAAGTGAGTTCTATGGTTTTGGTTATGGGGAGGTATGTCAAATTTCCACATGCTGTAAATAAGGCCACATCACCTTCTGAAAAGGCTACTTATTGATTCTTTTTAATTTTTCAAGTTAAAGAACACTGACTTATATAAGTATGTACGTTCCCCAATACATAAAAAGCAGTGATTCAAACCATGTGCCAACAAATTCAAATCCAAGACTACAAATACACCAGAGCTGAGTTAGTTAACAAAGCAACAATTTTAAGAGTTCATTTTACTGTTTGGGCTAATATTCCCATGACAGCAGAACAAAACCACCACCATTTTGGCTGTAAAAGGCATTGCAAATTGAAGCCAAACTGACTTTGGTCTCACTTAAAGAAAAGATATATACGTGAGTTACATTTACAAGTTTGCAACCAATGCCTCTGAGTTTAGTCACGATTCTAGCTCAAGTGGATCATCTTTCAGTGGAACCACAAGTAATTAATGTATATAGATTCACTATATAAACAGGTTACTATTGTCATTATTATATTCACAAGAGGAAGGGAGGGACTAGAAAACCGGACAGTGAGAGTGAAATAAGATCTCTAAACCATGGTAACAGGAAATACCACATTACCATAGTCACACCAAGAGTCATGCAAAATTTGGTAGCTTGGATACCTCTTGCATTTGCTGCTTAGTGTCAGGCACAAAAATCAAGGCAGCGCTTCTTGAGAAAGAATATTAAAAAAAGGAATGAAAATCAAAGCTCTTTCCTTTCCTTTCCTATCACAACACATTGCCTCAATATCTTGCCGGCTACAGTAATATTTCGTTATGCAAGACAAGAAAACAGCAAGAATTAAAAAGCCCACAGAACAGATGATTGCCCATTGTGTCTTACTGACCCGTATTTAATCCATAGTGATGCTCTCCACCTGACCATTGAAGGACAGTGAGAGGAATCTTGAGGCTATTGCACAATCAGCTGAACTATGAACAATATTCCCCAAATGCACTTTTTTCACTGCGCACTCAGAAATAAATTTACCTGTAGCTATTTATTTACTGGTTTTAGATTAATTTGTTAACCTTTCTTTTATTTTCTAACATTTTATAGAAATGATACTGAAATGTTACTATATGTAGTTGCATCCCTATCTTCAAATGTGATTTTGGAAGTTTAGGACCGAAGGACATTACGTAAACCCTAAAAGGTGGACCCACTGCAACAAGACACAAACTGCTCTTTGCCCAGACTCCCAGTGCTGCCACAGGCACCGCACGCCAGGACGTAGAGCCCATACAGTAAAACTTCTACTGCCATGCATGACAGGGACCTGAGCTTCCTATTGGCTTCTAGTATGCGCTACCTGAGAATAAATGCACATAGGAAAAGCAATTACTGGTATTAACATGAGATACACCACGAATAAACTTAAAAATAACAAACATTTTTAAGTTGATGTAAATGTTACCTGTAAAAAAAAATGTACATATATAGATAGTAACTATACTTCTAAATCCCCAGGAAAGCTTCTGCTTGTTTATTCAACGTTAGAAGGACAACCCAATTGTTGGTCACTAAACAGAGGAGTAACATGGAAGCTATAAGACTTTTAGTCACTATTGGAAATTATACTCAGTTGCTAACTGCACTTATTTTTTCTTTTCCCAGTGGTAACTAAAATGTAAAACATATCCTTTGGGTTACCTTGAAAATATGCCTATAAATGCTTACTTTGTGAAATCTGGTTAAAAACCTTTTGAGAATAGTTTGTATCTTTTTTTACTTTGAGAAGGAAAAATTATCAAACCTATAGCAAAAGTTAAAACCTAACTTAGACATTTGGGATACAACATTATGAAACTTTTATAAGGATTCGTAGCTTTGAAAAACAGGAGACACTGCATGTTCACAGAGTAGAAACCAGACTAAATGGTACCTACAGAATTTAGAGGACCAAGATATACAGTTTTGAGTTTCTTCTGTTTCTACAGTCCACAGTTCAATTTTGAATTTTAGCCAGTTTTATAAACTATCTCCAAGTGAAATTTTGAGTGGGTAGAGAAGTTCAAGAATTTAAACATAAATAGTTTAAAATGTATAATCATCAAATAATATTGGATTTGTATTGGGCTCTCAGATGGGCTGAAATGATTTCAAGGGCAAAGTTACTTAACAAAATCATACTATTATTAAAAGGCTTCTTGGGAGGCAGTATAAGGTTACAAGTGTAGCTTTTACAGCTAGGAAAGTTTCAGGTTCAATACTGGCTTTACCATCTTCTGGCAAGGTATTAAACTCTGTGCATCAGTTTCCTCATCTATAAAATGGAGATAACAATATTAAATACCTCACAGAGTTGCTTTGAGGATAAAAATAGTTAATAGGGACTTCCCTGGTGGCACAGTGGTTAAGAATCCGCCTGCCAATGCAGGGGACACGGGTTCGAGCCCTGGTCCGGGAAGATCCCACATGCCGTGGAGCAACTAAGCCCGTGCGCCACAACTACTAAGCCTGAGCTCTAGAGCCTGAGAGCCACAACTACTGAAGCCCCCACACCTAGAGCCCGTGCTCTGCAACAAAAGAAGCCACCGCAATAAGAAGCCCGTGTACCACAATGAAGAGTAGACCCCACCTGCTGCAACTAGAGAAAACCTGCGCACAGCAAAGAAGGCCCAACACAGCCAAAAATAAATAAAATAAAAAATAAATAAATCAAAAAAGTTCATAATTACAACAGTGTCCATTACAGAGTAAGAGAGTTCAATAAATATTAGCTATTATTACCACTACTAGGCAAAGAAAATATTTTGTATGTACTCTCTTAATATACAGCCTTTAGAAAATCCATACAGTACATCTAAAGTTCATTTAAAAATTAATTTTTAATGAACTGCCTCTTACAGACAGCTAGTTTGTAGAACTGTTGTGCAAAACAGCAACCTCTTGGAATATATTCTAATTTAAGATCAATATAAGAATGCACATGGAAAAATGCCTAAGAAAAGTATTAGCTTTTCAATTCCTATTCCAGATCAAATCTTTAAGATGGAGATTAAAATGTAACAGATTTAAAATATAACAGGATTAGGGACTTCGCTGGTGGTGCAGTGGTTAAGAATCCAGCTGCCAATGCAGGGGACACGGGTTTGAGCCCTGGTCTGGGAAGGGCCCACATGCCGTGAAGCAACTAAGCCCATGCGCCACAACTACTGAGCCTGAGCTCTAGAGCCTGTGAGCCACAGCTACTGAAGCCCCTGAACCTAGAGCCCGTGCTCTGCAACAAGAGAAGCCACTGCAATGAGAAGCCCGCGCACCGCAACGAAGAGTAGCCCCTGCTCACCGCAACTAGAGAAAGCCTGCACGCAGCAACAAAGACCCAATGCAGCCAAAAATAAATAAATAAATATTTATTTAAAAATTGAAAAAAAAAACAGGATTGAACTGAAAATTTAAAATCTCAAAACATAAATTTTTCTTAAATTGGGGGAGCTATCTATTGAGAACAATTCATTAAGCACATGTATATAGCGAGATGCATTTCTCACTTTATAATGCTGTGACATTCAGTAAGATGAAACTCTGATCTCCAGAGACTTGGATTCTACTTCTAGCTTGCGTGATCTTTGCCAAACCATTTAACTTCTCCATATTCTCCTCCAATTCCTCATTTTTTGTAAGATGAAAATAAATTTGTTGTCAATCTAACTTAGAGGGATAGGATTAGAGTAAATGTCATTCCCACTCTGTGGCCAAATTGAAAAGGTTTGCCTTTCTCGTCATGAGTACAATGGTTTAGTTACTTACTGCCAGTAGGTGAAACATTAACTTCTGATTTACATCACTGCCTATTTAAATTCTGGAAGTCAAATAAATGTAAGCCTGGAATCGTGACGTGCCAAGGCATGGAGAATGGGTGAAATCACTTTTCTTCCATATATGGGAAACCCTGTATATTTAAGTCTGTTAGACATTCAGTAACCAAGAATATTTCTATAATAAGCAGTTATGCAGGTCTGCATGTCTGAATATGTACATGAAATTCCCTGCAAATGGCAGCCCCAGGGAAAGAGCATCCAACTTGGGGGATTTTGTATCCATTCCAAATCCTCCATACATTGTCTAAACTGCATGAGAAGTTTTAATTTTGCTGTTTAGAGTGTTCATCTTCGGGAACTCTGGTTACACCTACACATCACAGGTACATTAACTAAGACTTGAGTGCCTCCTTTACCAATGAAATCTATACCAAGAGCATTTGGTGGAAAAAAAGATCTATTACCACTTTGGGGGATCAAATATGAATTTCATATTATTCTTTCCTTTCTTTCTTGTTTTGTTTCCATATGGAAAAATCTTCATGATATCCTTCTTAGACTAAAATTTTACTTATCTGTAACTTGTAATTTTCCTTTTTTTATTAATCATTTTAATATCTTCTTTTGGAAGTGTTTTTACATATATGTACATTGAATATTTTCTCCCAATCATTATTCTTACCAGTGTCCTTGGAAGAGCAGAGAATTTTAATTTTCATTAAATCCAATTTACCAGTTAAAAATTTTTTTTACTTAGTTAATAGGTATCGTTATGTTTTACTGACTTAATCTACATTTCTTCCCTCTGGACAATAAATTGTGCAGTGTGACTTGGCGACATTTTAGTGCCAATCACTATGTCATGCTAGTATAACAATTTATTTTGAGAAGGGTTTTAATGTTACTGTTGATCTTCAATAAATCTTACCAATATTCTTATAAGTAACACACTGAAAATATTTTCTTAAACGTTTCCAATTAGGTATAGTAAAATGAATATGTTTGCTTTTCTACTAGGTAATTTTGAATTAAAAAGGAAGTTACATAGAATTTTTAATACACACAGTGATTTTTGTTTTTACTTCTTATCTATATTTCTGAAACTTCATTCTGTTACTACTATGACAGCTACTAGCCTCCACAATTTATTTATGCCAAAGGACAACTTTTCGGTGGGAGGGTGGTAAAGCTTGTAAGAACTATTCTAGCTTCAAATTATTTGAAATGCTGTATATGATTATGGTGTGTAGTATTATGTTTAAATTTCAAGAGACAAAATTTAATGTAAAATAAGCTTACTGCTTCCTCTGAGTTTTTTCTGCTTAGCTAGAGCCACCAAATAAAATATTTTTGCATTTTTATGAGTCATCTTTCAAACCATGTTGATATTGCTTTGATGGTCATGGTTTACCATATAAATCCAAAAAGTGAGTGGAAAATTTGTAAAATATTTAACGGAGAGAAAAAAAGCAATGCAATTTCACATATTCAAGAATTAAGGAGCCTTCCTTTGGCAGGCAGTTTTACTGCATATCTGTAGAAAGTATGACAAGAATACTTGATTATCTAATGATGCTACCCTGAATGCCAATTTGAAGATATAGTAGCATTAAAACAGGATTGTCATCATACTGCTTCTGGTCAAGTAATCGCTGAAGAAATGGTCATTATTAGACTGGGCTAGTCTGCAAAAAAGTTAATTGTAATAAACTAAAAGCATCCATGCTCATCAAATATGAAGCACCTGTTGCATACTTAAGTATGATATTAGGTGCTAGGGATTAGCGGATAAAAAAGTATATGTTTTCTGCCCTCATGGAGCTTAGAGTCTACTCTGAGAGAGACAGAGAGAGAAAGAACGTGTGTGAGAGAGAAAACATAGTACAATATTAAGTATAACAATGGATTTGGGGATAAGGAAAAATCTGAGGAAGTAACAAGTGTAAGAAATACAGAGTTGGGGAGAGAACATTCTAAACATGGAAGAGCATGTAAAAAGCCTAAAGATGGAAACAGGGTCAGCAAATCCTAGAAAATAAAAGAACTGGTATGGCTAGAGGATGTACCATCCTAAGGGCAAAGGGAATCCACTGAAGGGTTTGGAGCAAGGAAAAGCAGTAGTTGGATTTAGTGCCTGAACATGCTCGCTAGGGGAGGCATTAGGGGTGGGAGTGGGAGTGATAAGACTGGAGGAGGAGAAACCAGATAGGTTTTCTCAGTCTAGGTGTAAGAGAAGACAGTTTGAGCTAGAGTGGCTGGCAGTGGGCACAGAGAAAAGAAGGCAGATACTACTTACATTTTGGATACAGAAATGAAATGAATAGAGTCAGGATGGATGTAGGGAGTGAGGGAATGAAAATGCTGAAGATTTTCATGGGATGGGCATAAGTAACTTGATGGATGGAGACACCATTTACTGAGATGGAGGAGACTAAAAGAAAAGGTTAATGGAGAAAGGTTAAGAGTTCACCTGAAAGATGGGGCCCGTGAGAGGTGTGAGTGGTGATTATAGCGTGAAGACGGCTGACAGTATGGGACTGGAGCTCAGAATTTCAGCTGGCGGTATCCATTTGAGAAGTAGTGACACTTGCATGACATGGAAAGTCATAGAAATAGACAAAAATGCCTACAGTAAGAGTTTAAGTGAAAGGAGAGGAAGACTTTAGGATCAAGCTTTAAGGAATTCTAATATTTTTAAAAAGAACCTAAAAAGAAATGGCAAAATGGTGGGAAGAAAGCCAGGAGTGTAATGTCATAGAAGCGAAGAGAAGGGTGTGGGACAAAGCTCTCTATACCTCAGCTCTGAGACCAAGCAAAGATGGTGGCTAGGTGTGTCAAGCTTTGCCCTCCTCTTTTCTCCAGAATGCACGGCGATGATTCATTCCCATACATCTTGAGAAGAAAAAAGAAACCCCCAAATCTCCGGATCAGAACACATACTAATTTAGAATAGTGACTTTAAAAAAATTTCACTGCCTATTGTTTATTCCTCCCAACTTTTCTGATCTGAATTTACCTGTCCTATTTTGATTTATACAGCACTGAGTACTAAGGCAATAAATCTTAAGACTGAACACCACATTACAGAAAATGGGATAAGCTTGATGACAAGATCAAGTAGTGAATATGTAACGTGAAAGGAAACCGTAATGGTTTAAGTGGGATAATACATTTCATTCATGCCACAGAAGTGGCACCAAAATCAATAAAGCACATAGCCACAACAGAATTATTAAGACAGTATCATATGCATGAAAAATTATGACTATGGCTTCAAATATTTACTCATTACAAATTTGGTGAACAGCATACACTATGACAAGACTGTTCTACTAATTTAAAAAACCTCTCTTGAGGAAACTCATTAGAATATTATCTTAGATTTAGATTGAAGAGGCAATCCTTTCAAAGCAATAAAATGGCACCAGATGTGATTTTTTAAACCACAATATAAAAGACATACCAAATAGGGTAAAAGCACTCCTAAATTTGACAGTTAGACAGAGAAATGACTTAATGTTGTGCTTAGAATTATAGACCCAAAATTTCTTTTCTCAAAAAGAAAAAATAACGAATTAATAAAAATTCTAACATAAGCCATGGGAGAAATTTTCTGTGATCACAGATCAGGGAACTCCTATCTATTCCCATAAATCACACTGCAGGTCTTTGTCAATTAATAAAATGACATTATACTATGTTGGTAGGGGGAAAAAAAAGAAAAGCCAAAGACATAGATTTTATTTGGGCAGTGGAGAGAGGGCACAGAAAAGGGAGAGAAGAAACTTACAATTTAAATTTGCATAATTAAGAAAACTATTTTAAAATTAATTTTTTAAGTTAATTTTGCAAAATAAGCAAACTTATTTTTAAAAGAAATGTCATATATCTTTTATTAATGTTCCACAACTATTTTTATACATTATCTAGTTTTTGTCCATGTGCATATAATTTTACACAGTTGTATTAACAGCAGTACATAACTCTATATACTTTTTTCACTTAACACTGTACCAGATGTTTTCCACATTTCTACTCATTTTTCCTTATAATATTTTTAATGGGTGCAAAATATTCCACTGAGTTGATAGGATATAGTTTACTTGTAGTTACTAGTGATTAATTAAAATTCTCAAATGCTCACTCAAAATTCTAAATTTGATTTCTACAGATGGCAACTCTTAGGTTAGTAATCTGAGAGTTGCTCTCAAGGCTTGTGTGGATAAACAGTAGAAGCTACCAGGTCTGAAAGCCTTATAGCTTCATAAGGTTTGACTCAAGAGTAAGATGGGCCAAAATCAATACATTAAACTAAGAATAAATGTAAAGCCCTGCAGTTAGGTTAAAAAAAAATTAAATGTGCAACAGGTCTAAGGAGATGTGTGTTCAGGTGAAAAAGATCTGGGAATTTTACATGAGCTAAGGTGTGCCTGCTTTAAAATGTGTAGTTTGTCTTAGGACAAATTAACAGAGTATAATTTATAACTATAATTCGGTTTATAAGTTATATAGTTTTCATTTATAAAGGCCAAAATTATAAGGTACAACTGGAATATTACATCCAATTCTGGGTACCAAATTTTGTGATACGTGCTGACAAATATAATTATCCAGAAAGAGAAAAAGAAGGCTGAATAATCTAAAGATCATTTGTCTCTGTAATGGTTAATGTAATCAGGCTATTTAAGTTAAAGAAAAAACTTTAAGGGGAGTCATGACAGATGTTTTTAAAAACCTGAAGGCCTCTGCTAAGCAGCAAAGTTTATACATTTATGTGTTTCTCTCAAGCAGAGCCAGACCAATACATGAAAGTTACTGGCAGGCAGACTTCACATATGACAACCTTTCTAACAGTGAAACAGCAAGAACCCTACCACCTCCCGAAGTAGGAAGCACCCAGAAGCTCTCTCTCAGGGATGCTATAAAAAGAACTCTTACACTGGAAAGAAGTTTACAGTAGAATGACTGAAATTTCTATCGCAGTGATTCGTGTTAGACTAAGGTAAAGTTCCTTCCTAAGGAATAGGCTTATATTTCTCTCTAGGAATTGAATTACATCTTAAACAGTCTGCATAACCCAAAGCTACTTGAGGTTGTGAGCTGAGTCTGAGATTGCTCCTTTCAGACATTTGGCTTGGTTTATCCTCCCATACAACATAGTTGAAAGAAAAATCTTTCAACTGCAGGGACTAGATCACACTTGACCACGTGTCACTGTGTATGCAGGATGTTCATCACTTGCAGATGAACATGCCACAAAGGTGACCAGACGTCTCCTTTTATGTGAATCCTGCCCACATTCTGAAGTCTGTCCCAAATGGAAGCGTTTCCTGTCCACTGTCTCAGCCTGCAAGTGGTGGATGTTAAGCCAGTGGGGGAGGAGGAAGGGCCCAAGGCCCTAACCTCTGCACTTGAGGAAAAGTAGACAGGGCCAGGCAGAAACTGGATGCCAAAAGACAGCACACACCTCTGATGCAAACGCCCTGTTACAAGATGAGAGAAGACGGGAGATGTCAGAGAGGAGACAGGCTTGCAAGGGGGCAGCATTTCAAAAATGCTGCAAGTATTCCTGGCATCAGAATGTTTCCTTACCCAGGTACCTGGGCCTGACATTTCCTTACCAACGTGTCCTAAAGGCTTTTCAGTGCTGACGAGGGCGTTGGATTGAAAAACAGTCCCTTTGGAGGACTGATGCCTTAAACCTCTGCTAAGAATACTGAGCAACCTCCTGAGGACGAGAAAGGACCCGGAGTAGGGATGGGCTGAGGTGGCCCTTTGAGCAAAGGTGGTGAATGAGGACAAGGAAAATGGGAAAGAAATGCTACAGCAACTCAGAAACTGAGGGTGGACTTAACTCTGCCAGGAATTAGCTGAAGGGGGCTTGGGAATCGCATGCTGCTTTCTTTAGCCACGTGGTACCTTCATCTTCCTCCTGTCAACTTTTCACTTTTGTTCCTTCCTGCTTTGTCTTCCTCGTCCTTTTCCTTCTGTTTTCTTTCATCTTCCCAGTTGACTGTGTATTTCTGTCTCCTGTCTGTTCCTGTGAGGTGAGGGGTGTGACTACAGAGTACAGTCGCACATTGTCACACGTGGCAGATGGTAAAACCTGCTGCAACTAGTATTAATGAACAATGCACCAGGCATGAGGTGCTATAAGATGTATAATAAGGAATAAGATTCAGTGTCCACTCCCAGGAGGCTCACAGTCTGGTAGGACAGATACGATGCACATGAAGACACACAGAAAAACAGAAGCACAGTGTGGTGGTAACTTTATGTGCCAACTTGGCTAGGCTATGGTGTCCAGCTGTTTGATCAAACACTTGTCTAGATGTGCCTGTGAAGGTATTTGGGTGTGCGATTAACATTTATAATCAGTTCACTTTAAGGAAAGCAGATTACCCTCTGTAATGTGGGTGAAGGCCTTATCAGCAAAGACTGAGGTTTCCTGAGGAAGAAGGAATTCTGTCTCAAGACTGTAACATAAAAATCCTGCCTGAGTTTCCAGACTGCTGTCCTGCCCTATGGATTTAGGATTTAAGACTGAAATATCAATACTTGAATTTCCACCTAATTTCAGACTCACCCTAAAATAAATCTCAACTATTCTCTCTCTCTCTCTCTCTCTCTCTCTCTCTCTCCACACACACCCACACCCTTATTGGTTCTGTTTCTCTGGAGAACCCTGACTAGTACACTAGTAAACAAGGGCAAGGTCAATTATGGTGTCCAATTCAGAGGTTCAATGATTAGTAGCTGCTCTCTCCATTCTTTGAAACCAGACAAGTTCTGTCTCCAGGTCCAAAGAGTATTCCCTTACCTGATATTCACTCACTTTATAAGCCAGTTGAAAGTCACTGGCTTTAGTTTGATAAATTCTCCTATATTATACACATAAGAGTTGATGTATTATTTCCACTTGCTTTTCTATCTGACTTTTTTCATTTCTTGAAAGTGTCGTTACTGACTCAGTAAGAGTCTGACCAACATCATTATGAGAGTCTAAAATTTTTCTGCTACCAAGAAAAGGATCTGTCACCTTAGTTGTCACACTGTCTTCAATTCCTAATAATCAAAGTGTTTTCACTTAGATATACTGTGTAGTCTGAAGCTTTCCTATGTGTCTTCACCTGAAAAGATCTATTTTAATTCTAAATGCTTTCTCTTTTCTAGAAGGTGGTCATGGAGTTTTTTCCGTCTTCCTCTAAATCAACTGGCAGTGAAGACACTGCCTTCAGACATCATACTTGGCTAACAGTATAGTGCTGGTGTGCGTCATCTCTGACTTACAGAAAATGTGTGTTAGAAATGTCAACTTCAAGTACAAAGCAGTAATGTCATACTGCCCCTCTACTAAACAACAGGAGTTGATTTTCTCTGATACTTGAGATTGATGGCTTGTCTCTTTCTTACTGCTCCCATCTCCATTAAGTTTAATCTAGATTCATCTATGACACGTTGCAACTTGCTGATTTTATAACCCCTCTGTATGTAAATGAAATGAGTGAGAAATACAAAATCCCAATGAATAATTTCTACCTTCTTATAAAGTCAAACCTGCTCAGCTGAATATGCCTCTATCAAAACACGGGTGCAGCCTCACAGCCAGCTCTCAGCTATATGAGCAGAGCAAGAAAGAGACCTCAAAATTCATATGTAATTTCATATATAAACCAGACAGAGCCCTCCCAACTATTATAAGTTAAACCTAAACATTTCCAAATGAAGCAAAGTAGAGAAAAATTCTGTCAAGTTTACATGACAACTATGTGGCGAAAAGCTTTTCTCTCTCCCATGAAACGTAACAAAGTACTTAAGACATTTGTTTTAAAAAAAAAAATCCCAGCCACTTTTTTAAAGAATTATTTAGTATCACTTCAAATATAAATTTCCTCCTTAATCATTTAATTGACATGTATCCCATTAAAGCATGCAATTATCAGTCAATATACAGCATGCAGCATGCAGTAAATGGACAGCATAGGTTAATAACCTGGAAGCATAGGATCTGAGAATGTGAGAGCAAGTTAAAGACAAGAGTTCCTCTCCATTGTCACTGAGGGTCGAGAAGCAATGTTGAAGCGTAGAACAGTGAGAGTGGGGAAAATACAGTTTGTCCAACACATAAACATATCTCCGCAAGTGGCGGCAGGTATAACTGAAAGACAAGGGTAAAAGGAGAAAAACAGAAAGAGAGGAGTTTTCCTTTGAAAAAATAAATCATTCTCAATGACCTCAAAGCTTTCTGTGTATTTTCACTAGATGGTGCCCAAGAAAAAACAACTGTAAAAGAGAATATTAAAAAGATTAAAAACAAGAAAACAACCTGATTTTTAAAAAAATGGACAAGACCTAGGCAGACACCTCACCAAAGATTTACAGATGGCAAATAAGCATAAGAAAAGATGCTCCACATCATATGTTACGAAGGAAATACAAATTAAAACGAGATATCACTACATACCTATGAGAATGGCCAAAATCCAGAATACTGACAACACCTAATGCTGACAAGGATGTGGAGTAACAGAAATTCTCACTTATTGCTGATAGGAATGCAAAATGGTACAGCCACTTTGGAAGACAGTTTTAGCTTTCTTACAAAACTAAACATACTCTTACCATATAATCCAGCAATTATGTTTCTTGGTGTTTACCCAAATGAGCTGAAAACTTATGTCCACACAAAAACCTGCACATGGATGTTAATACCAGCTTTTTTCATAATTGCCAAAACTTGGAAACCATTAAGACATCCTTCAGTAGGTAAAAGGATAAATAAACTGTGGTACATCCAGACAGTGGAATGTTATTCAGCACTAAAAAAAAAAATGAGCTATCAAGTCATGAAAAGACATGGAGGAAACTTATATGCATATTACTGAGTGAAAGAAGCCCATCTGAAAAGGCTACATAATGTATGATTTCAACTCCATGACACTCTACAAGAAGCAAAACCATGGAGACAGTAAAAAGATCAGTGGTTGCCAGGAGTTAGTGGGGAGGAAGGCAGTGCACAGAGGATTTTTAGGGCAGTGAAACTCTTCTGTATGATACCATAATGGTGGATACATGACATTATACACTTATCTAAACTCACAGAATGTACAACACCATGAGTGAAACCTAATGGAAACTCTGGAGTCTGGGTGATAATGATGTGCCCAAGTAGGTTTATCAATTATAACAAAAGTATCACCCCTGGTACAGAATGCTGGTAGTGGGGGAGGCTAAGTGTAGGGTTGAGGCAGGGGTACATGGGAATTCTCTGCACAATCTGCTCAACTGTGCTGGGAACCAAAAACTGTTCTTAAAGAAAAAGTCTATTTAAAAGGAATAAAAGATATACTGACAGAGGGAAAAGTCTCAAAATATCATGTCATTAGTTAACGATATAAAATTTGCCTTGGTAGAGCAAAGTGACGTGAGATATTTTCTCTTTGCAGTATTACAAATACATTCCTGGAAGACAGGTAATACTACTACAGCAATGTGGAAGATGCCATGGTAGAGGGAATACTAGGGGTCAGAAAACTTAGAAATCTAGATCCAGCCCAGCCACTGGCAGCTTTATAACAGTTGGTACTTGATCTAAGTCTCAATTCCACAAATTGCAACATGAAAGTACAAAGTTTTAAATTACTCCAAAACTTTGAAGTGATATTATAAAAAGGTAAAATAGTAAGAATTTATTATTATTATTATTATTATTATTGCCAGAGCAATTTCACTTGTATCACATTTCAGACCACTTAAAAACAACAAGTTTGAAAGAGGAAAATGCCAAATCAATCAAGGTCGATTAACCAAATAGTGAATACATCAATTGATATGCCTAGACTATTTGTCTTTGAGAACCATGTCTGAAAAACCATACCAAAAGTCTATCAAAGTTCCCAAGGAGGCAACCAGTGATTTTTAAAGTGTGGTAGAACTCAAAATAAAACTAAGAGACTGAAAGATTAGAAACAGGGAAATTTCCACAAATGGACAATCCAATCATCCATTCAACCAACTAACCAATCAATCAACTAATAAGCCAAGCAGTATCTACTATCTACTGCATGTAGGAACAGTGCTCAACACTGAAGACAGGATGAGGAAGAAAATACATAAAATTATTACCCATATAGAGAGCTTACAAGATAGAGGGAAAGACAGATGTTAGACAGTAACAAAATTCCACCAAAAACTGTATAATTTCAAATTCTGAACTGCAATAAGCACTCTAAAGGAAAAGTACAGAATGTTTCAAGAGGAGTAAAATGGGGATCTCCTTGAGATGTGGAGGTTGAGAAAGGGCTCTTGCAAAGTGAACTTTAAGCTGACATCTTAAGGAAGAATGCAAGTTAGCTAAATAAAGAGTGTGGGCTGGGAAGAGGGGACATGAGTAAATTAAAAATCTATTACAAATAATATATGAATGTGGCAAAAAGAGTGGGCTCAAAATTAATAGCCTTCCTCTATTCAAAAAACAATCCATTTTTAAAAAAATACCATGATTCCATTACAATGACAACAAAAAATGATGAAGTATTCAAGAATAAATCAAAAGTTATGTACAAATATGTATGAAGAAATCTTTAAAATGGTAGTAAGGAAACATTTTAGACTCGATAAAATGGAAAAAAAATTTTTTTAGACAGGAAACTCTAGGGTTGTAAAGTCACCAAATGTTCACATGTTAATCTAAAAATTTATATTCTCACAAATATCAGTAAGATTTTTTAGAAACTAGACAAGTTAATTCTAAGGTTCATATAGGAAACTGAACATTTAAGAAGAACCAGGGGGGTGGGGGACTTCCCTGGTGGTGCAGTGGTTAAGAATCCGCCTGCCAATGCAGGGGACACGGGTTTGATCCCTGGTCTGGGAAGATCCCACATGCTGCGGAGCAACTAAGCCCGTGTGCCACAACTACTGAGCCTGTGCTCTAGAGCCCGCAAGCCACAATCACTGAGCCCGTGTGCTACAACTACTGAAGCCCGTGCACCTAGAGCCCATGCTCCACAGCAAGAGAAGCCACCGCAATGAGAAGCCCGTGCATCGCAATGAAGAGTAGCCCCTGCTCACCACAACCAGAGAAAGCCCGTGCGCAGCAGCAAAGACTCAACGCAGCCAAAAATAAATTAATTAAAGCCAGGAAATTCTGAAAAACTAGAGTTATAAGATGGGATTAACTCTGCCACCTATTAAAAAATACTCTAAAGCGACATCATCAGAAACAGTTTGGTATAGTGCATGAGCAGACAGAACACCAGAAGAGACTCAAATAGGATAGGAACCTAGTATAAGATAAAGGTGGCACTTTAAAACAGAAAACCAGATAAGTTTTTCAATAAATGATATTAAGTTAACTGGGTAAATAACTAGAAAAAAATATAGCTGACTTTCTACCTCACCTCTTAAAATAAATTCCAAGTTGATCAAAGGCTTGAAAGAAAAACACTACTACAAGAAAGTTAAAAAATAAACCATACACCTGAGAGTCATTTAAAAATAAGGACATCAATTTGACCACACAAAAAAATATGGAAAATATGAATGGAGGAGACAATCACTTTTCACTCTTTATCTTTTGTACTGTTTGCACTTTCTGCCATTTTCATGTATCACAGAAATAAATTAATAACTAATTAATTTTTAAAAATTTAAAGGGGCACAGGAGTGATACTTTCAATCAGAGGGAATATTCTAAAGCAGGGAGATCTAGGCAAGTTCACAGATCTGAAAGAAGTTCAGTACAGCTGCTGTAACAGTGAATAATACATGGTCAAAGGTAAGGTAGGCGCATGCAGGCTATGTGCTATTTTAAAAGATTTATCCTGGGCCTCCCTGGTGGCGCAGTGGTTGAGAGTCCGCCTGCCGATGCAGGGGATACGGGTTTGTGCCCCGGTCTGGGAGGATCCCATATGCCGCGGAGCGGCTGGGCCCGTGAGCCATGGCCGCTGGGCCTGCGCATCCGGAGCCTGTGCTCCGCAACGGGAGAGGCCACAACAGTGAGAGGCCCGCATACCGCAAAAAAAAAAAAAAAAAAAAGATTTATCCTATCATGGATAATTAATGAAGGGATTGAACGGAGAGCCACTATATCTGATTTACATATTTTTAAATAAATTTATTTATTTATTTTTGGCTGCATTGGGTCTTCATTGCTGTGCGCGGGCTTTCTCTTGTGGAGAGCAGGGGCTACTCTCTTTTGTGGTGCGCAGGCTTCTCACTGTGGTGGCTTCTCTTGTGGCAGAGCATGGGCTCTAGGCACGCAGGCTCAGTAGTTGTGGCTCGCAGGCTCTAGAGCACAGGCTCAGTAGTTGTGGCACATGGGCTTAGTTGCTCCGCGGCATGTGGGATCTTCCTGGACCAGGGCTCAAACCCATGTCCCCTGCACTGGCAGGCAGATTCTTAACCACTGTGCCACCAGGGAAGTCCCTGATTTACATTTTTTAAGATACATTTCTGCAATGCAAAGATAAAATTGGAGAGGAGCAAAAGTTGAAAGATAAAACTGGACAAGGGCAGGAGTAGAAAAGCAAAGACCAGTAAGAAGCTACTACAATAGTTTACGCAAATACTGCTGATGGCTTAGAGCACAGGTATGGCAGAGTAAAACCAGTAAAACCTGCACACTGATTGGAATGGGGGATGATGTCAGTGGAGGAAGATATCAAGAATAACTCCCTAATTTCTCTATTAGAAACTGAATGAAAGTAGACTTTCTGAGATAGGAGAAACTGAAGGAGAGATAGATTTTATGGAAAAGATCATGAGTTTGGTTTTGAACATGTACAGTATCAGATATTGTAGTTGTGAGATGTCAGTAAAAGTTGGCATATGGGTAAGTTTGAAGCTAGGAGAGGTGTGGACTAACTAACCTAGAGATACAGGTAGATATAGACATAGACACACAGATGGAAATCAAAACTCTGAGAGCATGTATGAGATCACCTATAGTCAAAGTGATGAGATAGAAGCAGGACCCAGAAGTTACAGCCTTTCCAAGTGAGAGAGAGAGAGAGAGGGAGGGAGTGGCAGGAAGAAAATCTAAGAGTGTTGTCAGAAATCAAGAAAAGGAGTGTTTCAAGGTAGCCTTGGTAATAATACGCCTTTAAGATAATTTCCAAATATGCTAAACAAATAATAAACTTTTCAAACCATATGATTGAAATAGTTAAAAATATTTTTATAAACAGAGCTACTGTTCAATTTAGAGAAGCTCCTTCCTATTAATTTAATCATCTTGAAATATTCTTTATTATTTTTTAATAGAGAGTGAATGGAAATAGCCCAGGTGACCAGCAGCCATGTGACAGATGTGTTCTCATTGTGTGAAAAATCTTTTAGCTTCATACTTTTAGCTTACAACAATAACAACAAAACCAAGAAATGAACAAAAAACAACACAACGAGCTTTTCGGAATTACCCTTTAACCACTTATAAGTGTATCATGAAGTCTGTCTGAATATTTTCACAGCAATTGTAAAAATGGTAAAAAAATGAATTCAAAATTCAGTAGACCCTAGACTTTGAAATTGCTATTTTGAATTCAGCTCTATCTGTAGTCCTTAAATATAAATCAAGGCACAGAAAATTGGCTTTTAATTACATTCAGTTGTCATTATTAACTAATTTTTATGAGCATCCACTGGATAAATAATATTTATTGGTTGCTGAACAAGACTTCAGTTATGAAATTATTTTAAAGGCATGTAGTCTACATAAAATTAATAAAATGTTTCAAAAGGTACAAATATGAAAATAGATAAAAAGATATGATGTTGCATTTACTTCAGCATTTTACACAAAAGAATACCTTCTAATCATTACTGAAAAAGTTATATGGCATCTGATTGAAATCTTGCCGAGACAAAAAGATCAACATCTTGGTCACCTTTTTCTAGATATACTCTAATTTTTAAATACTCTTAAAACACAGTGATAATATTACTATCACCTTCCATGAATGGAACAGTATAATATTTTTTTGATGAGCATAGGTTTACATTAGGATTTTTAGCAGTTGCTCATATTAAGCTGGTGACCAAATGTAACGCATTATAGGACAATCTTTCCAATCCTTTATTTTACAACTGATCTTTGGAACTTAAATTAGGAAATGTCATCTTGCAGTGCTTGGTTTCATTCTAATATGTCAAGATAATTTTGAATATGAACTCTGTGACTTTGTCATCTACTAAACTGAGAATATCTCTCATGATTTCTTCTAAGAAAATCATTAATAGAAGCACTGAATAGAAACAGGTCAAGGACAGACCTCCTAGGAAAATGCACTAGCGATCTCTGTGTTGGCCATCAGTGCATAGAGAAACACTAATCAACAGCATTTTCATGTTTTTCAGCCATAAATATATGAAGGAGGAATGTGAAAAAAAATACTTTCACATTTATGACCTACTTATGTTTTTTGTCCCCATATTCCACCACGGTAACTAAAAACAGGTATCAGAATCCCCATTTAACAAATGATAAAATTGCAGAATAAAGAAGTGACATGTTAACTATCCTGTCAATTAGTAATGGAAGAATTCTACCCAGTGGAATCCACCAACAATGCTGTCATGCTCCGGCCCAGAGGCTTTCTAACTCTATAAATGAATATCCAAGCCCAGGACCCATCTGCTCTGGAAGTTCTCCAAGTCCTATTCCTGCTCACTTCTCCCAAATAAAAGTATTATTAAGAAGCTGATAATGTCCAAGATAAGGTAAGGTTAAAAAAAATTTTTAACAGGTTTACAATTAAATAGGTATTTTTACTGAGTCCTAGAAAGGACTCCAGGACTCAATCCACCAAAGGAAAGCAAAAACTTAAGAAAACATAAAAATTGTGCTCTTTAAAAACGCGAATCACCACCACCTTAAACAAGCGATCACAGTGAATATTAACATCAGTAAAGTAAACCCTATGTGTCTCCTGATATGATCACAGCAGAGATTAAGTCTAACCACACGGAATCATCAGGCAAATCCAAACTGAGGGGCATTCTTTATCTAAAAAAAAAAGGGGTCTGCGTTTTTCAAATTTTGAAAGATGAGGAAAAACCAAGGGGCTGTTCTGGATTAAAGAAGAATAAAGAAGACAACTAAATGTAGTATGTAATTCTGGGACTGGATCCCAGACTAGGGTAATAAAAAGGCATATTTTTTTTTTTTCCTAGAAAGGAAATTAGTGGGGCAAATGACAAAATTTGAGTGCCTGTAGATTAGACAAGAGTATTTTCTCAATGTTAATTTCCTAATTTTGAGAAATATCTTTTTATTTTTAAGAAATACACACTGAAGTTCTTGGTGGTAAAGGTACATCTTGTTTATATACTTATTCTCAAACGTTTCAGAAAAAAATAGGACACACAATGATACAGCAAATGTGAAATTTTAACATTTTGGGAATTTGAGTTAAAGGTAAATAAGAAATCTTTATACTATCTTTCCAAGTCTGCAATTTGAAGATAAAAGGTTTTAAAAAACAAATACAATATTATAACATCAAAAAACTTATTTATTTTTAATCGAGAAAATAAAGAAAACCAAACTAGCCTTTTTGATATAGTGAATAACATCCATTTTAAGGTTATGGAATGCAAACCTAGAGCCCTAAAATGTCATCCTGACCTCTATACTTAAAGCTTAGGACATCAGAAAAACTAGAGTGTGGGAAGTAAGCAAATGTGGTCTGGAGCTATCCCATAAAAAACAGTCACTGTTACTTAAGAGCTGCACTTCCATAAAAAATAAATTCTCTTCAGTGCCTTCTTACATGAAAATGTCCAAGATTATGCAATGTATAGTTCTGAAATGTTACTTGATATGGTTATGCCTCACCAAAGTGAAATAGGAAAATTTCTGTCCTAGAACAACATTTAAGTCTGTAAAAGATCCTCAAAACCACAAGCAAAAGAGTGATGCTCTAAAAAGAACCTAGGGTCAGGCTTTCTAATAATGTATTTTACAATACTTTGACAATAAAATTACAACAGAAAAATGAGGTTACCAGGGGCAGGTTCAACTTTACGGACTACCTAGAATATTCTGTGTATCCCTTTCCAATCTCCATTTTTGTTTCTCCCTCCCTCCCTTCCTTTCTTTTGAAAAAGCTTGTCAGCAGATTCACCAGTAGATTTAAAATACCAAGAAAACTAAGTTAATAATAAATGTTTAGGACCAATATGAAGAAAATTACAAAAATTTACTATTGTGCATAAAAGAAGTCTTCAATAAATGAAGACACACCAGTATGCTTCTGCATGGGAAAACAAAATACAAAGAATGCCATTATCATCCACAGATTAAAAATCACAATAGGAATGTTTGATTTTGACAGTGTAACTCTCTTATAGTGATTCCTAAATTTCTTTTATTTAAGTGTTCACCTTAAAAGCCAATAAAGGATATGGATCCCCTTACAGGAAAATGCAGAAGGTCACATACACACAAAATTTTCTATAAAATTTCAAGATCTTCATGGAATGCCTGAAGCCCATTCATATGATCCCTATGTCCCAGAGTTATGAACTACAAGTACTGAGCTCCTGTGTAGAAGAAGAAATAGGTAAAAGAGTCAAGAAGACTTTGAAAAAGAATAGTAATTAGGAGGGATTTAACCTTATGCTATTCAAATACTAAGTCTATAATAATAAAAGTGGACAGAAAAGTGCTAGAAGAAAAACAGACATATGAATCAGTATAACAGCTAAGAAAACCAAAAAACAGAATCTAGTATGTGCTAAGGGTTGCATTTAAACTTTGGAAGGGAGAGGGATTTTTTTTGATATGTGTCTAGAAAAACCAGTAACATATTTGAAACAAAAAAAAAAAAACAAAAAAACCCCAAACAGACATATTTCTTACATAGCAAATCAAACAAAATCCACCAAAGGACCAGAAGAATAAAAGAGGGAAGTGGGAGATGTGGCCATAAGAAAAAGGATTATTGATGTTACTTTATAAACATTTAAAATGTCAAAATAATCAATAAAATTAAAAGTTAACACATATATTTATAACATAAGACAGTCAATTTTTCTTTGTGTCTATAAAGAACTCTTTAAAATCAATAAATGAAAGATGAAAAACACAACTGATAAGTGAACAAAGTGCATATGCTGGTAATTCATAAAATATACAAGCAATAAACATTTGAAAACAATTTACGCTCACCAGTGATTAAAAAAACAAAATTTCAAGAATGAAACACCAATTTTTGGCTATCAAACTGGAAGATGTGTTTTTTAAAAAAAGCTGATGGGGATGGCAAGAGTACAGGAATATGGATGTTTTATGCACATGGGCTCTGATCTCACAGAACATGCATTTGAATAGGAAGGAAGACTAAGAACAATTGAGTTAAAAAAAAAACAAGAAAACTTCAGTTAATGAAATAAAGAAAATATGAACAAGGGTGGTGGGAGAGGGGCCAGAGGGGCTAACTTGTGTTGTTTGGAAAGGTTTCACCAATGGAATGACATCTGAGCTGAGAAATGAATGCCTAGAACTACAATCTCAACTTCTCGAGTATTTCATGATATTATGAGCTAACTTACATTCTTTACTCCATAGCTGAATAAAAACATTTGATATTTCAACTGAAAGAGATATTAATAAATCTGAATGGGGCTCAGACATGAACAAGATAATGAGTTTTTTCAGTGGATGGGACTGGAAAAATGAGGATGCCTGATAATGCGGATCTGTGATTTCATAGTCACAGGGCTCGGAGGGCCCAAGAGGTCGTTTTATCCAGTCTTCTACCCACAACAGAATGTCCTTCTAAGCACTCCTGCAAGTTGTTCATACTGCTCTTACTATATACATCTTCAAGCAAAAGAGAACTGTCTAATTTGACAGACAGCCCCATTCCACAGATAAGTGTAACAATTAGAAAATTGTTCCTTAAAGTAAGTTAAATTTCTACCCAGTTATGGCATCTGGAATTAGATACACAAAGTCTAACTTTTTTCTCTACATTAATAGCTTTTGACTGTATAAAGAAACTGTGAACCCCCTAATTTTTTCTTCTCTCATTGATACTAAACATCTGTTCTTCCATCTTTCAAGAACTACAGTTTCTAAATTCTTCATCAGTCTTATTACTCTTCTTTGGACATTCACATTGATTAATAACCTTCTCATCAATGTAAGAAAGGCAAAGAGGAGTATTTTCTCACTGATAGTATTTAGAATTGATAATAAAACGGAAACCAACTTTTAGTTGGTCTTACTATAGTTTTAAAATTCTTTATGGGCATAGACAATACACTCCCTTATTGCCTAAACCACTGATATCATCCACTGCTTGGTACACCACTGGTTATTCTTAAAATATGGCAACATAAGTGAACTCATCATATTAGATGTGTTGTGTTTCAGGCAACGATGAGAAAATTATATTCTATCAGTACAGCTCAAAATAATTTCAAAAACTAAAATTAAATCAAAAAGAAAAAATTCCCTCAAACTGAGAACTGAAATGAATTTAACCGTATATCAAGTGATGATAAAACTACACAAATAATTATTTTGTATAACTTTAAAATGTAGAATTGATCCTACATACTCAGTGAGATATACTCTAAGGACAAAGAGGCACCAAAAATCCTAAACTTCATTCACTGACAGTAGTAATATTAACATTATTTTGAAACAAATATACATACATATATACAGAGAGAGACAGACAGACATGAGAGAGACACACAGACATATAGAGACATATTTAGTAGGATAAAAAGGAAAAATATATTAATGCTGTTCAAACAATCAAATCAGAATTTATGTTAAATAATCTTAAATTTGAATCAGAACTAACAGTTCCTTTTCAAGAATTTATATTTTCCTAGCTTTGTCCACTAAAGAGAGCTAAAAGAAATGACAATCTCCTTAGCAATTAGCACCCCTATCACCTACGAGCCAGATTGTGGTTTCTAAGTATCATTCCCACTAAAAGAAACCAGAGTCCTTAGAAGAATGGCTGTTTCTACGTCTGAGACAGGAAATGTGCAAGATGGCCTGAGACATCTTATTGGCCTAAGAGCAAGGAAGCAAGAAAACTATCAAAGACAAATGGGGTCCTATCAAAAGGACATATAGACAATATCATTCGAGGTCTGCCATTGGCCAAAGATGGCACAGTAAGAAATCAGAAAAATTACTCTGCAAGTGATTGAAACACATTATATATATATATATATATATATATACACACACATATACATACACAAACACACACACACGCACAATATATATACACTGAAACACATTATATATGTATATACAGAGAGAGACAGAGATCAAGGAGATCATAATAAAATAAAACAAACAAGAAACAAAAATGCATTAGTTATGACTGGAGGTAACAAGTGCACTTAAAGGGGAAGAATTATTTAAGCATTAATCCTGTCTTTCCAACTAAACCTAACTGGAAAAGAATCCTACCTAAAAATATGCATGTAATATTATAATTAAAATTTTTCCTTCTGGCAGCCTATAATGAAACAACTAATTTGGTCAATCATCAAGAGATGAAGCCATCACATATATGAACAATGGTGAAAGTCAGAACAAAGGGAACACGTATCCTATGCAAGTAAAAGACAGTGTGGCAGGAGCTGACCTTGTGGGAGAAGAGAGGTAAATGGGGCCAGATTACACAGGAGTTTTGTCTTTATCCTAAGAACAATGGCAAGCAACTGAAGTCTATTAAGCAGAAGAGTTACAGGATAAGATTTGCATTTTGAAAGGATCAGTCTGGCTACGGACAGTTGAGGGAAGAGTTGGTAACAGACCAGTTCCGAAGTTACTGTAGGGAACTAAGGCAATGGAGTAAAGGAGAGAAGTGAATGGATTTGAGAGAGAGTTACTAACAAGACTTGCTACCCAATTGGATGTGGCAGGTAAGAGAAAGGGGGTGTCAAAAAATAACTCCCAGCTTTCAGGCTCACATAAAAGGTGATGTCATTCACTGAGGCAGGGAACAAGAAAGAGGACTGGGGAGCGCTGGGAAAGGGCAAGATTTACATTTTGGACGTGTTGTGTTTGAGAAACTTGAAAGGTGATACCATGTATCTGATTGGACCAAAAGGTTTCAGAGGTCTGAGGACAGGTCTAGCCTGGAGATGTGCGTTTGGGAGTCATCCACATATAAGTGGTAGCAGCTGAGATCACCTACCAAAGCAGTAGAGGGAAGGGGATCTAGGAGTGACCTTGAGAAATGCCAACATTTAATAGTGTAATAAGATCACGTTAAAGCTAGACTAGAGGAAGACAAACTTGCACAGAATTTTGAGGAGTGGCAAAAACAAACAAACCAATCAACCCAGAAGGAAGATGAGGAAACCAAGAAGAGACTATCTTAAGGAAAGAGTAGTTAAAAGTGTCAAATGCGGGCCTCCCTGGTGGCGCAGTGGTTGAGAGTCCGCCTGCCGATGCAGGGGATGCGGGTTCGTGCCCTGGTCTGGGAGGATCCCATATGCCGCGGAGCGGCTGGGCCCGTGGGCCGTGGCCGCTGGGCCTGCGCGTCCGGAGCCTGTGCTCCGCAACGGGAGAGGCCACAACAGTGAGAGGCCCGCATACCGCAAAAAAAAAAAAAAAAAAGAAAAAAAAAAAAAAGTGTCAAATGCAACTGAGAGGACAAATAAGACAGAAAATGTCTCCTGGATTTAGCAATATGAAAGTCATTGGTGACCAACAGTCCCTTTTGTTAGCAACATAAAAAAATACCATTCATTAAAACACAACTCTGGATATAAGACTTCTGTTTAATACCACTGATTAGCTCATTTAAGTGCATTAAATGTCATTAAGTTGCCAGGGGTGATTTCTGCAAACCAAAAAATTTAAAAAATAGCTCTCACACACATAATTTTACATAGGATAAAACTTACAATACAGTGTGGATATCTAAGGATATCCAAAAAATTAAGCAAAATAAAATCTGGGACAAGTGTCAGGAAACTACACAGCAGTGGTGGAAGCACAGCCCTTGAATCATTTAACTCCCTGGCAGCAGAAGCCATTTTTCCTGGAGCGAAATCTATTGCCAGCAATGAAGATCCTGAGAATCTCTAGTATGAAGGATTAACAAACTGGCCCAAACACTGGAAAATACATTGAAAGGAACAATCTAGTACTAGCTCAGAAGGGATGAAATGACCTAATATCCCACTGCCAGGTCTAGAAAGTAATAGAGATTGTAATAATAATAAAAAAAAGGACTTCTTCAACAACAATATAACACTATGATATAAACTTCTTTTCTGTGAATTGTTTTATTCTCATTTGCTGAAGAAATTCAAAATAAGAAAATCCCCTGGATTTGCAGTGTAACACAACATTTTAATCAGTTAGACCTTATGCTATCATTGATACTTGAAATTTAATTAAATTCTCTGATTTAAAAATGTTCTAATAAGCACTTTCATCCTAAATTAGCTACTTATTTTGGGATATAAATGCATCAATAAAGACCTACAATGTGAACATTTTTAGAAATTTTAAAAATAAGCAAATATTTCAGGTCTTCTACCCATTTTTTAATTGGATTGTTTGTTTTTTTTATGTCGAGTTATTTGAGCTGTTTATATATTTTGAATACTAACCCCCTATCGGTTATATCATTTGTAAATATTTTCTCACATTCAGTAAGTTGTCTTTTCATTTTGTTGATGGTTTCCTTTGCTGTGCAAAAGTTTTTAAGTTTAATTAGGTCCCATTTGTTTATTTTTGCTTTTATTTCCTTTGCTTTAGGAGACAGATCCAAAAAAATAGAGGACATTCAGATGGCCAACAGGCACATGAAAAGATGCTCAACATCGCTCATCATCAGGGAAATGCAAATCAAAACCACAATGAGGGCTTCCCTGGTGGCGCAGTGGTTGAGAGTCCGCCTGCCAAGGCAGGGAACACGGGTTCGAGCCCTGGTCTGGGAAGATCCCACATGCCGTGGAGCAACTGGGCCCGTGAGCCACAATTACTGAGCCTGCGCGTCTGGAGGCTGTGCTCCGCAACAAGAGAGGCCGCGATAGTGAGAGGCCCGCGCACTGCGATGAAGAGTGGCCCCCACTTGCCACAACTAGAGAAAGCCCTCGCACAGAAACGAAGACCCAACACAGCCATACATACATAATTAATTAATTAATTAATTAAAAAAAAGATTGTAAAGTTAAAAAAAAAAACCACAATGAGCTATCACCTAACACCTGTCAGAATGGCTATCATCAAAAAGAACACAAATAACAAGTGCTGGTGAGGATGGAGAAAAGGGAACCCTCCTACATTGTTTGTGGGTATGTAAATTGATGCAGCCACTGTGGAAAACAGTATGGAGGCTTCTCAAAAAACTAAAAATAGAACTACCATATGACCCAGCAATTCCATTCCTGATTATATATGTGAAAAACAACCAAAAACATGAATGTAAAAAGATACATGCATACCAATGTTCATAGCAGCATTACTTACAATTGCCAAGATATGGAAGCAACCTAAGTGTCCATCAACAAATGAATGGATAAAGAAGATGTGGCACATATATACAATGGAATATTACTCAGCCATAAAAAGAAATGGAGTTATTTGTAGTGAGGTGGATGGACCTAGAGACTGTCATACAGAGTGAAGTTAAGTCAGAAAGAGAAAAACAAATACCGTATGCTAACACATATATATGGAATCAAAAAAAAAAAGGTTCTGAAGAACCTAGGGGCAGGACAAGAATAAAGACGCAGATGTAGAGAATGGACTTGAGGACTCGGGGAGGTGGAAGGGATGAAGTGAGAGAGTGGCATGGACATATGTACACTACCAAATGTAAAATAGATAGCTAGTGGGAAGCAGCCACATAGCACAGGGAGATCAGCTCGGTGCTTTGTGTCCACCTAGAGGGGTGTGATAGGGAGGGTGGGAGGGAGATGCAAGAGGGATGAGATATGGGGATATAAGTATATGTATAGCTGATTCACTTCGTTATACAGCAGAAACTAACACACCATTGTAAAGCAATTATACTCCAATAAAGATGTAAAAAAAAAGATGTGGTATACACACACACACACACACACACATGCAATGGAATACTACTCAGCCATAAAAAATAATAAAGTTTTGCCATTTGCATCAACATGGATGGACTTGGAGGGTATTATGCTAAGTAAAATAAGTCAGACAGAGAAAGACAAATACTGCATTATATCACTTATATGTGGACTCTAAAAAGTACAACAAACTAGTGAATATAACAAAAAAAGAAACAGACTCACAGATATGGAGAACAAACTAGTGGTTACCAGTGGCAAGAGGAAAGGGGGGAGGGGCAATACAGTGGAAAGGGATTAAGAGTAAAAACTATTGTCTATAAAATAAGCTACAAGGATATATTGTATAACACAGGGAATATAGCAAATATTTTATAACAACTATAAATGGAGTATAACATTTAAAAATTGTGAGTCACTATACTGTACACCTATAACATATAATACTGTACATCAACTACATTTCAATTTAAAAAAGGGTAGGGGAAACGTAAGGTAGATAGCCAGTGGGAAGCAGCCGCATAGCACAGGGAGATCAGATCGGCGCTTTGTGACGGCCTGGAGGGGTGGGATAGGGAGGGTGGGAGGGAGAGAGACGCAAGAGGGAAGGGATATGGGAATAGATGTATATGTATAACTGATTCACTTTGTTATAAAGCAGAAACTAATACACCATTGTGAAGCAATTATACTCCAATAAAGTTGTAAAAATAATAAATAAATAAAAAATAAAAAAGGGTAGGGGGAAGCAGTAAAAAAAAAATAGGCAAATATTTTAGATGGCAATTTCATGATGTCTTTGTAAATGTACTTGCTTCCTGATTTTAAAATATTTGTTATAATCAGATATATATTTGGTAGTATCTATAGGATTAATCATACTAACTTTTAGGGGCAAACTTTATTTCCAAGAATGTTTCTGAGAATCTCAACTTTGCCTTTGATCACAGTTTACAGAATCTCATTCTCTCTCTCTTTTTTTTTTGCAGTATGCAGGCCTCTCACTGCTGTGGCCTCTCCTGTTGCGGAGCACAGGCTCCGGACACACAGGCTCAACGGCCATGGCTCACGGGCCCAGCCGCTCCGCGGTATGTGGAACCTTCCCGGACTGGGGCACGAACCCGTGTCCCCTGCGTCGGCAGGCGGACTCTCAACCACTGCGCCACCAGGGAAGCCCTCATTCTCCTTTTTATAGAAAACAAAGTAGTTAAAAGCACTGATTTTCATACAGTATAAAAGCAAAGGGGATAAGGCACTTGAAAATATGTATTTTTTTAAGTTTTGTAAACATTATGTGTCATATGTACCAAATATCTAAAAATATTAGACTAAGCTGATGGAAACTTACATGGTACTCATTAAGTATAACATCATCCCTTGTTTTAAAGATGATGTGACAATCTATATTTACAGGTGTGGATAAACAAATCAATGTATTACCGGCATTCCTTTTTACATGGCATATGTATTTTAAAAAAAAGTCTTTTGACTGTGGACAAGGCAACCATTTAAAAAGAATGTCGGGCTTCCCTGGTGGCACAGTGGTTCAGAGTCTGCCTGCCGATGCAGGGGACACGGGTTCGTGCCCCGGTCCGGGAAGATCCCACATGCCGCAGAGCGGCTGGGCCTGTGAGCCATGGCCGTTGGGCCTGCGCGTCCGGAGCCTGTGCTCCGCAACGGGAGAGGCCACAACAGTGAGAGGCCCGGGTACCGCAAAAAAAAAAAAAAAAATAATAATAATAATAATGTCGCCGTGGCTCTCCATTATAGACGTTTGCTCCTACAAGTATCCAATATGGCCATGCAGCAATGTGGAGCTGGCTTGTTCCCAACAATGCACAGTTATGCTATATGGCCTGAAGTTGTATTTCAACGTGTTAATAGTGTGCTGTTCTCTACCCTACTTGTGGTCTAATAACAAGGTCTAAAAAAATCTACAAATGCAGACATTCATTTCAAGTTCCTAACACTTTCTTCCCATGAACTTAAGAGTTAGGAGGAAGGAAACACTGATGGAAATTTCATAAGGAAAGAAAATTTACTTGTAAACAATTTCTTGATTGGATTTGTTTACAATTTACATTTTGAAAGAAACATTTCTATATGTCATTATGTTCCTCTTTGTATCGAGGGAGGTGGTAGATTGACAGAGCACACGTTAAAGCGATGACACCCACAGATTCCAAATTGGTTCCAGTGGGGGTGGAGTTGACTGAAGGAAAGGAAGACCTAAGCACATGCTCATTACAGAAATAGCTATTAAAGACAGAGAACTTAGCCTGAAATTTTAAAAATTTATCTTTACACATCATCTTGAGAAATTAAAAGACTTGTTTTCAAAAATCTAGTCTTCAGGGGACATTCATAATGACTGTATACTAGATTCAAAAGTGTCCCTCAGGGCTTCCTTGGTGGCGCAGTGGTTGAGAGTCCACCTGCCGATGCAGGGGACACGGGTTCGTGCCCCGGTCTGGGAAGATGCCACATGCCGCGGAGTGGCTGGGCCCGTGAGCCATGGCCACTGAGCCTGCGCATCAGGAGCCTGTGCTCCGCAACGGGAGAGGCCACAGCAGTGAGGGGCCCGCATACCGCAAAAAAAAAAAAAGTGTCCCTCAGTCCACACACATCTGTCTACACTAAGTAATCTGGGGTATAAACACTAAGAATGTAATAGAAAGACTGGGTTCACAATGAAATAGGTATAAAATAGCATATTCAGCACATTTTAAGACCATCAAAAAGCTTGTTCACTTCTATGGTCATTATATTTTACAAACACTCTCTTGACAAAAAGGCACAGAAAGATTTACAGCTATTGTAAAATTATTCTGAGAAATCTGAGTTCTGAGTCTTAATTCTCAACATATATGCCGTAAGTATTAGATCAGTGAAGTTAGATAATCTGGAGCCATGAAAAAAGGCCAATTCTATTAAGACTGATTAAAAATTTATGTCACATCCTTTCTATAGCAGAGCTGGAAAAATACACACAAGATAAAATGCTATACAATCAAGAGTTGAAAATCTATTGAGGTCATTAAAAATAAGAACAAATCTTCACATATAGAAATTATGCTAATAACCCATCATCAGAAGACCATTTTGGAGTCATTTTTCAGTGTGCTTATGGATATACACTGGAAGAACCACATTCCCTTAACCTTTCACCCACGTGGGCGTGGTGACACACACTATACCCACATCTGTGAGCTGGCAGGCAAGGATCACGGGAGTTGTCTGTTACAGGAATGTGGTCATCATGAAATTGAAGAAGCTCACTGGCGCAGGTGGGTGGAGATGAAAAGCCTGATCTTGGTCTCACCAGCTCAATGCTCTCATCAGCCTAACTGAAGTATTAGCCTTACTGCCACAGTAACTGACAGACACGCCAGGACACCTATTCCTGGGGGAAAAACAGGCATGTGTTCTTTTGCCTCTGGGTCTTTGCACCTGCTGCCAACTATCTGGAGATGCTCATTGCATCTCCTTGTCCTTTTGGCAAACTCCTCTTCCTCCATTCTGTAAGTGTGACTCTCCTGTGAGGCTTTCCCTGACTGCCTCAGGCACATTCTGGTGCTTTCCGTTCTAGGTTCCCATTTTGCCTTGTGCTTACTGCCAATACACAACTTAACAAAATGCATTTGTAACTGTCTTCATATCTATCTTCTCTCTCAACCCTAACCTCTTTGAGGGCAGATCCTGAATTTTTGTTTCCCTAGCACCCAGCACAATGCCTGGAATTAAGAAAGCACAATATTTACTGATTCACTAGAGGAAAACTGACAAAAATTAATGTTCCATATTCAATGATCCACAAGTTACTCTGCTTATGAGGGTTTCTGTGCATTTTATACTACACTGACAATCACACTGTATGCTGGGCTGGGATTCAGAGTCATAACCATAAATATAAAATTACTTCCTTCCTTAGGAGTGAGCAAAGGTCTATAAATCACTAGCAACAGGAACTTACACAATAATTTCTCTCTAAGGCCCTAACTTCTAAGTTTTTAAAAAGAATCCCATGATTTGTCCACATGGCAGAAGTGCAAAAGATTCAACTGTCTTAATCACTTCCACCCTCCCCAAACAAACAAAAACTTTTAATTTTCTTTCCATGGAGTAAAGTACTGGATCAACATGATTAACTTCAGAGCTGGCCATCCTGAAATAGTTCTGAAGACCTTACTAGCTATCACTCTATTCATTCTATGAATTTCTTTACATTATTTTGGATCAAAATTTGCAACAATCTACCGACTTCTAGAGCTAGGTGCCTTATAAAAGGCTTCATATGCTTTTTTTAAGACAAAAGTTGTAACTGTTGGATACAGGAAATGGCCAAGATGGGATGAAAGAGATCAAAAAAGGAGGGAAAATGCTTACTATGATTTGCAGCAACATGGATGGACCTAGAGATTATCATACTAAGTGAAGTAAGCCAGACAGAGAAAGACAAATATCATATATCGCTTATAGGTGGAATCTAAAAAAAAAAAAGATACAAATGAACTTATTTACAAAACAGAAATAGACTCACAGACATAGAAAACAAACTTATGGTTACCAAAGGGGAGAGTGGAGGAGGGAGGGATAAATTAGGAGTTTGCAATTAAAATATACACACTTCTATACATAAAATAGAGAAACAATAAGGACCTACTATATAGCACAGGGACCTATACTCAATATCCGGTAATAACCTATAATGGGAGAGAATGTAAAAAGAGAATACATACATACATATATATATATATATATATATATATATATATATATATATATATATATAACTGAATCACTTTGCTGTACACCTGAAAGTAACACAACAATGTAAATCGACTATATTTCAATTTAAAAAAAAAGCTTACTACGGAAAGACAGACCAAAGTACTTTGTTTTTATGACAATTCACAGAAGGAGAAAACAGGGTACAAGAAAGATCTATATCATGATGGAAGTGACATAGGTGCTTATTTATCTAGCATCTGAATAAACAGTTATTAGTTCTTTGACTCTTCTCATCTCTCTTTGGTATGTAATCTATAAGAAAATTAACCAATGGTTACCCATCAGGCAGTTTATAGTGTAGCTGAAGATTCAAGGTATAAACAGCGTAAAAATTAAATGACAAAAAAAAACTACCTAAGATGATCACAATTCCATATATTTACTAATTGACATAATAATAAATCTATGACAATAAGAGGTTACGAACAGGACAAAAGAGAAGATTGTAGACTATAAAGAATTAAGTATCAGGAGAAAAATATAATGTAGGTATCATGGATTGAACTGTATCATCCCAAAATACATGTTTAAGTCCTAATCCCTGGTACTTGCTGGTCCTTCCACATGTCGCTTATTTGGATATGGAGTTTTGCAGACATAATTAGTTAAGATGAGGTTACACTGAAGAAAGGTGGGCACTTAATCTAGTATGACTGGTGTCCGTATAAGAAGAGGAGACAGAAACATACAGGGAGAAGATGGCCATTTGATGACAGAAGCAGAGACTGAAGTGATGCATCTATAAGCCAAATACTATCAAGGAATGCCAGCAAACACCAGAGGCTAGAAGAGAAAAGGAAGCATTCCACCCTACAAGTTTCAGAGGAAACACGGCCTTGCTGACATCTTGGTTTCGGATTTTTAGCCTCCACCACTGTGAGATGATACACTTCTGTTGTTTTAAGCTCCCAATTTCTGGTACTTTGTTACAGCAGCCTTAGGAAACTAATACAGTGGGCGAGATGTGTCCATTCAATTGGAAATAACGAGAATATGCATCATCACATCATCAAAATAAAAAAATTCTGCTCTTTGAAAGATGCTATTAAGGGAAAAGACAACCCACTGACTGGTAGATAAATATTTGCAAAACATACACCTGTGAGTTTTATATCTAAAATATATTAAGAACTCTCAAAAGTCAAAATTAAAAAGCCAAACAACCCGGGCTTCCCTGGTGGCGCAGTGGTTGAGAGTCTGCCTGCCAATGCAGGGTACACAGGTTCGTGCCCTGGTCCAGGAAAATCCCACATGCCGTGGAGTGGCTGGGCCCGTGAGCCGTGGCCGCTGAACCTGCGCGTCCGGAGCCTGTGCTCCGCAACGGGAGAGGCCACAACAGTGAGAGGCCCGCGTACCACAGAAACAAACAAACAAAAAAAACAAACAAAAAGCCAAACAACCCAATATAAAAAGGACAAAAGGTATGAATAGACTTTTCAGCAAAGAAGATATATGAATATGAGTTATATGAATACATGAATATAAGAAGTTCTATGAATTAAATGAACATAAAGCTGCTCAATGTTATTATCATCAGGGAAATGCAAATTAAAAGCACAATGAGGTACCACTATGTACTTATCAGAATGGCTTTTACAAAAAGATATTATTAGCTATTTGGTGAAAATGAACACTCACACACTGCTAGTAGGAATGCAAAATGGTACAGTCACTTTGGAAAAGAGTTTGGCAGTTTCTCATAAAGTTAAATATACACTTACTATATAACCCAAAGATGCCATTCTTAGGCATTTACCCAAGAGAAATGAAAACTTACATTCCCACAAAATTCTCCACACAAATATTTGTAGCAGCTTCATGCATAAATGCCCCCAAATAAAAACAATCCAAATGTCCTTCAACTGACAAATAGATAAACTGTAGTACCATACAATGAAATACTACTCAGTAATAAAAAGGAATGATACAACAACATGGATGAATTGCCAGACTCAAAAGACTACATATCATATGATTTCACTTACATGGGAACAGAATAAGGCTTAGGTGACTGGAAGGGTATGACTATAGACTCGTACAGGGGAATCTTTAGGGAGATAAAACTTTTCTTTATCTTGAGCATGGTGGTAGATACATGACTATATGTGTTTGTCAACTCAAAAAGCTATACACAAAAAAGGAGAAATTTTCTGTACATAATAAAGCAATTTTTAAAACTGTCCTAAAAAATTAAAAACAACAATCATCTATGGTGAAATATTAGCCTTTGCTAGTCAGACATACCAAATGTATTCAAGGGAAGAAGAATATTAGGTTATAGATTCCAAGCTCAGTTCTATATATCCTGTTCAAGCACAGACCATTTGTCTTGGTAAAAACCTTTAATGTCAAGCCCTTTTTAATCTCTGCATACTTTTAAAGTTTCTTATTCCATGCATCATCAAAAACTTCTTACTATTCCCAAATAAGTACTACTGTCTACTGAGAACAAAAACCAAGTGTTTCCTACTGTGATAGAAACTGAACATCTCACCAAAAATGAACTATACTGAAGTTAGATATGTTATCAAGAAAAGCTTACCACACACTAAGTATTACAGCAATGGTTCATTCCATACCAATCTGCATATTGGCCTAAAACATACAAAAGGCTTATTAGAGAAGAATTATTTCTGGAGGTCTTAATGGAAGCCAGAGGAAACAGTCAATAAAACACTAAATATTTAATTTAAAACACTCAGTATACTTGGTTTGGTAGTCTGGGATATATGCCTTATAATTAAGAAAACAGATTTTCTCCATAAGAATCTACATTCTATATTTTAATAGAAAAATTCTATGGAAGGCAGAGAACAAGAGAGAGTGAATGATAGAGCCAAGTAGAAAAACTCAATAACCTACAGGTAGAAATAAGTTAAAGACAAAAGAGAATGTTTCTAAATTTTAAGTATATAAGAAAATGCAGAGTTTAAATTACCAAATAAAGTCATTATTTATTTTAAAAAACACTGACTTCACTAACGGTACTTTAAAAATGCTATTATTCTACGGTATGATATTCATTTTGTAGATCTTTTAGATGGATATCATACCTCAGAATAATATACTGCCTTCTGAGAAGTTCGAGGAACCTTAAGATCAACCTCATTATCTCATTTAAAGAAGTGTTTTCTCATTTTCACCTTAGTTATTTATTCATGGAGGTATGTATGCATGCACATATTTAAAGCAATGGAAACCCTTTCTTCAAACAAAATCTGGTGTGAAAGTGCAACAAGGAACACAGACACCAGTAGAGCAGTGCTGCTCTGGGACGAGTAGGGCGGCATGAGAGCCCTGGTGGCTCATGTGGCCACCACCAAGGAAAACATGAGATCTACAGGTGAATAAAACACAAAAGGAGAACCGTAGCATCTTGGATTTGAGAGGGACCTCGCTGTTCTTTACTTTCCATCAATTTCTTCTATGCTGCCTCCAAAGGTATGTAGCCACTGTTGAATAGCTTAAGTTATCTTAGCCTTTTCCCAGGTCAAGCTGAAATGTAGGTCATTGCTACACTGTTCAATGTGAAAGATACTGCAACGTATGAAAGCTACCACACCCCTTTTAGTTATTAGCGTCAGCATGCCCACTTTGCAAAACAGAGCAGGGTGGGGTGAATTTATTTGTGTCCAGTTCCTTTGAATTAGTGGCAGTCTAGATCCAAAGATAATGACATTAAACAGCCATTAAAAAGCCTCATATTGTACTCGCACATCTAGAGCTGAAAAACTACCAGAAGAACCTTAGTCAAAGTCCAAATGCAGATTACAGTACTGACTAGTCTTGACGAGGGCCACACCAACATGGCTCCTAAAATAGTGTCTGTATCTGATTTTATTTCTGCTAACAGGAAAAGGACTAGAGGTTGCAGACCGGAAAAGTTCTGAAGTAAATATTCATTGATATAAAATAAAAAACAAGTAATTCTTCTATAATAACAGGCAGTTCTAAATACTTCTTGGAATTCTTCTTCCTTGCCAGCCCATTGACATTTTTTAGTTACACATATGATTTTCCCGTTTCCCGGCCTTTACCTGTTGAAATATTATTCATACTTTTGCAATTGACTGTCAGGTACTTCATGGAGTCTTCCATTTTATCCTAGGTTAGAATTACTCTCCCCTTCCTTCTATGTTCCTACAGCACTTTGAGCAACTTATCACTTCCTGTATTATTTTACAGTTGGCCTTATAGAAATTCTACTGAATTTCTTATTCCTAAACTACACTTTCACATTTTTTTTCAGTAGATAAGATACTTAAATGTTGTAGGAATTAAGGACTCACATAATGCAAAAATGGACGGATGGGTGATATACTGAGGGGATTTCTAGAATGTATTTCCACAGAACAGCTGGATTCACTGTAGCTTTATGGGAGAATCTTACTCCAAGCAAGTGCCACATGAGTAGTAACATTTTTTATTCATTCCAAAAGTACTTACTAAAACCCACTCTGTAAAAGCACTGTGCCTGGTACACAAGAACAGACAAATAAACCCAGACTAAATGCTCTTCTAGGTATCGAAACTTGGTACTCTGGTGTCACGTTACACTGCTTATTTAAGGATTTTGCTTCAATCTGCCCCTAAGGGCCTTTAACTCACCCAGGAAGCCACTGCTGCCCCACTCTTAAATATGGTAGTTGTGCTACTATAATCCCCCCTAGTTTCTTGTTTTCCAGTAATTGGCAAAATATAACTGTTGGCTGTTCCCCAGTGGTCCGCTTTTTCCCTTCTATAGCAAAAGATTCTTTTAGCAGAGCACATGGCTGCAGTGAATAAAAACTACACTTCTCAGCTTCCACTGCTGCGCCATGTGGTCAAGTGACTAAGTTCTGACTTACTAGATATTGAGGCAGCTTCTGGGAACCTTCCTTAAGAGTCACCTGGTGCCTTGCCTCACCTTTTATTCTTTGTCTCCTCCTCTGTTCTGTGGCTTAAACTCAGATGCTGACTGGGACCGTAAGAAGGAAGATCAGACCCTAGGGATGGTGGAGGTACAATGAAAGGGATTTACCCAAAGATGCCCATGCCCTAATCCCTGGGACCTGTGCATATGTTACAAGTCAAAGGGGAACGTGCAGACGTAATGAAGACTACAGATCTTAAAATAGGGAGATTATCCCAGACCATCCAGATACGCCCAATCTAATCACATGAGCCCTTAAAAGCAATGAACTTTCTCCGGCTAGAGTCAGGGGGACGCGGCAAAAGAATAAAAGAGATCTCAAGCATGTGAGCCATCCGATGTGCCATTAGGCTCTGAGATGCAGGGGCCCATGTACAAGGACCAGAGAGAAGCTACTGGAGCTAAGCGCAGCTCCTAGCCGAGTATCAACAAGGAAATGGGAACCTCAGTTCTACCACCATAAGGAACCAGTTTTGCCAGCAACCTGGAACCTAGAAGCAGATTCTCCCAGAGCCTCCTTCTCAGGAGAAGGCTGTTGGTGAGGCCAGCAGACCAACAACTTGACTTAGGCCTTGTGAAATCTGGAGCAGAGTTACCAGCTGAGCCAAGCCAGACTTCTGACCTACAGAACTGTGAGATAATACATTTGTGTTGTCTTCGGGAGTTAAGCTTGTGGTGATTTGTTACAGCAGATAAAGGAAACTCATACAGACTTCCTGTAGTAGAGCCTCCTTGTCAGCCCTGAAGGTCTGCTCTGGACTTTTACCTGGAGAAAAATAAAATTCTTTCTTCTTTAAACTACTAGGATTGTCAGTCTTTCAGTTACTCACAGTTGAACCTAAATTTGACTGATATACTTGACGAAATCCTTTCAACCTAGCACAGCATCATTATCAACTGCTATAAAGTGGAAGAGGCTAAAGTGAAATACTATTTCAAGCTGTGAACACTTTATATAGGCAATGATAATAGTTAGACAGTCCTCAATGAGGTCTATTTTCACTTTTTTATTTGTAACAGATATATCATTACTTCAAACTTCATAATACTTAGTATATGATCCAATTTTAAGAAAGTCTAAACAAAATGGCATAAGATTACATCGCTATCAATGTCTAGACCAGTCAGGATTAGTAACTACTTATGGATACAGTATACATGAGCAAAATAGATACAAATAGTTTGGTAGGAAAGAAAAACACAATTTCAAGTAAGTACTATATATCGCTGTGAAAGAAAAAAATATATCTATGGCTTGAAAAAATATCTAAATCTTTTAATTATCACAAAATACTCCATTTCATAACTGTAATATAAAAAACACATACTACTATAAAACCTTCACACTATTTTTCTTCATAAGGAAGCAAAGACTTCTGCAAACAAAATCTGTTTAAGATAATTCAATCTTAACATGAAACATTTGATTCTAGACATGAGGAAAACAGAATCTGTGTAAAAGACTTGAAAATTTAGTTAAAAAATTTTTTGGTTGTGGAATGCTTTATTCACATTTCAGGTGTCACTTTTAGATAATCTAAAAATTAAAACCTTCTTTTAAAACCTATCAGAAAGGACTTCCAGTTTCTCCTTTCTATGAGGGTGGTCTGTGAAATATCCAATAGTACATAAATGAAAAGAATATTTATCAACAGCCATTCTCAGTCATGTTATTTGTATTTCAAAACTACTTCAATGTGATCAAGTATATCCCGCTTCAAGAGAACCAAGATGTGGAAAGAAGAAACTGCTTTATAAATGGTGCGACTCAGGAAGGAAAACAGGCAGGGATGAATTCTAGAAGCTAATTAACAATAAATAAGAAAGAACATAAAAACTTAAAAATAGTAATCTAAGGAGATGGGAAAACGTGAACTGACTGCCCCAAAAGGCAACTCCGTAGCCTCTGAGGTGGTGGGAGAACACAGCACGTAACCAAGCAGAGTCAGGTTAGTCCAACCAGGTCTGCTCTTTGCTCACACCACCTAGCAAGGTGAATGAGGAATCCGGGATCACCCACTGTCAACGTGCTCTCCCCAGGAAGACGCTGAACCACTCTCCCTGATACATAAGGAGGCGTAAGGCACACCTGAGATTTGGGAGCACAACTTAGATTCACCTCTTTGAAGTGAAGAACTCCTCTGCAGCTGCTCATTCTGGGTATCTTCATGCAAATTATCCATAAGGGCCTCCTGCTTGTGACCCCAGGGATCACTATAGGGGAGAGTACCTAAAGGACCAGCTACAAACAAATGTCTGTGAAGAGGTTTGAGGGTCATTAATAATGAACAGTAATAGTCATTCAGAACCAAGTCTGCCATTTTATCCCCATATTTGGAGAGAAGAGGCTAGCTAACACTTAAATGTGCTAAACATTGTTCTAAAAGGTTTTCATATTTTTACTGATTTAATCCTCACAACAATGGTATAAAATAGGAATTATTTTAATCCACATTTTATAGATATACCCACAGCAAGGTTAGGTAACTTGTCCAGGATCACACAGCTAGCAAGCGGCAGCTCCAGTGTGACTGCTAACCACTACCATGCACTGTCCCTCAGGCACACGCAAGGATTTTCCTTCCAGAGCTGTATGTGTATGTATATGCATGTGTGCCAACACCTTAAATATCCAATACGTGACATTATTAATTTTACTGGATAAACTCAATGATATTTTGAAGCTGTCATGCTACGGAACTATATCCTCGCAACATAGTGGACACACACACACACACACACACACACAATGTGGCTACTAAGTGATACACTGGAGAAAGGGATGTCCTGGGTGGGACGGTACAAGAATGGCACACAATTTAAAACTTATAAATTGTTTATTTCTGGAATTTTCCATTTAATATTTTCGGCCCATAGTTAACCACAGGTAACTGAAACCGAGGAAAGCAAGGAAACCATGACTTGCTTTTTCACATAATATATCTTGGAAAGCCTCCTATCAGTACCCTTACTGGGTTTTTTTTCTTTTTTTTTAAAAAGCTACATGCTGTCCAGTGTATCAGTGTACCATATTTACTGAAATAAGTCTCTACAGATGGATACTTGAGTTGTTTCTAACCTTTTCGTATTATTAAAAAATACTGCCAAAATAAACTTGTACATTGTCATTTTGCACAAATGCAGGAATGACTGTTATGTCACAGGGTAATGTATTTAGAATTTGTTCACATATCGCCACATTGTTCTTCATAGGAGTTTGTACCAATTTACACTCCAGTGTCTGTTTCCACATAACCATAAAAACAGATTTTTCTAATCTGATGGGTGGAAAGTGGCAATCTCAGTGAAGTTTTAAATTGCATTTTTCTTATTAGAGTGAAATTAAGCATTTTAAAGTTTAGTTAAGGACTCTGATACCCTTATCAGAGTTAAAAACTCTGATAAGTTTTTAACTTAAAAACTTTTAAACTTTGTGAATACATCATCTTTAGGCAAATTGGTTACTACCTTCAGAGCATCTACAGGTAGCTATGGGCCTGGCTTGAATTCAATTAGGTATTATTTTTTCACTTTCCAGAAAATGTCAAGAAAGTGAATGGCAAGGATTAGACTATGAGAACAATAACCACGTCTTAGTTCCCCTAAGCCTAGCACAGGGCCTGGTGCACCTTAGATGAACAATAAAATGTTTGCTAAAAAAAACTGGCACCGAAAGATGTTTTCTTTGGAAGTTGATAGCGCAACAGCACCACCAAGGGGAGCTTTAGCTAAAGCATCCCCCCATCAGATGTCCTTCAGCCAGGTCTCAAAGCCACAGCAAACACATAATCGGCTGGAGACAGCGCAACCGCTGTACAAATTCCACCTCCAAACAATCTCTAAGCTCCGCCCTCCAAATTTAATGCTGCCACTCAACCTCCCTTATATAGGACTTCTGCAGCTGCCATCATTGGAGTGCCCCTCGGGCCAGTCACGCTGCCACAGGGTAACAGAGCCCTACATTTTCTCAGCCCAAAGCCAAGCGCTGGCTGTCGACAGCCGCTCAGTAACCAGCAAGTGCAGCCCCACGAGCATTTACAGGACAGGAATTTCGCCCACTTGGTATAAGTAAAGACACCATTACGCAAAGTGGGCATTTCTGAACAAAAGAAACCAAATACAGGCAAAAGTCAGGGGAGAGAACTCTTAGCATTTGAACAGATTCAGCTTAATTTTCTCTTTTGAATAGAAATCTAGACATTTACCTTAAGCCTAGAATTTGAGAATGAAAATACTTGCTCATGGGCTTCCCTGGTGGCACAGTGGTTGAGAGTCCGCCTGCCAATGCAGGGGACACGGGTTCGTGCCCCGGTCCGGGAAGATCCCACATGCCACGGAGAGGCTGGGCCCGTGAGCCATGGCTACTGAGCCTGCGCGTCTGGAGCCTGTGCTCCGCAACGGGAGAGGCCACAACAGTGAGAGGCCCGCATACCGCAAAAAAAAAAAAAAAAAAAAAAAACTTGTTCATTTCTTCAGCTACACTGCGTAATAATTTATGACAGTCTTGTGGCAGCTAGTATCCAAAGACAGCCACAAATGAACCAAGCCTCCCAGAGTTTATGTCATTTGTGGTCCCCTCCTCTCCAATCTGTGTTGGTCCGGTGACCCGCTTTGGACCAATAAAATGTGGTGAAAGCGAGGTTCGGAGACAGCTGAGCTAGGTCATAAGAAACCTTAGTTTCTGTCACTCTTGGGATGTTCATTCTTGGGAGCATCCCTCTTGGGAACCGGTGAGAAGACCAAACTTTGTGGACAGGTCACATGGGAAAAATGAGGTGCTCCAGTCACTGTCTAAACAGACCCCCCCAGCTGACAACTGGCATCACCTGCCAGCCAGGAGACTGGGTCACACTGGATATCCAGCCCAGCTGCTGTCTGACTGCAAGCATGTGAGAAACTTGGAGTGAGTATCACTCGGCTAAGCAATCAATCCACAGCACTGGGAGAGAGAATTATATACATTGTTGTTTTAAACCACTTAGTTTTGGGGTGGTTTGTTACATAGCAATAAACAACCAAAACAAATTTATTTTATAGTCACACCCTGGCAAGACGAGCAATAAACTTAAAAGACAATTTAGTACAGTAACATCTCCATCTTACCACTTTTGGGAGGGGCGGGCCATGCTGCATGGCTTAGTTCCCCAACCAGAGATTGAACCAGGGTCCTTGGCAGTGAAAGCACCGAATCCTAACCATTGGACCACCAGGGAACTCCCTCCATCTTACAACTTTTAGAGATAGGAACCATGTCCTCTTACAGGGAATAAACATGATTTATATATTCTGTATATCCCCTTTCTCTTCCAACCTCTGATAACTGAGTTCTCAATAGATATTTATTAAATGGAAGCATGAATAATACAAACATAGCTAACTTTTTTTTTTTTTGCTGTACACGGGCCTCTCACTGTTGTGGCCTCTCCCGTTGCAGAGCACAGGCTCCAGACGTGCAGGCCCTGCGGCCATGGCTCAAGGGCCCAGCTGCTCCGCGGCATGTGGGATTCTCCCGGACCGGGGCACGAACCCGCGTCCCCTGCATCGGCAGGCAGACTCTCAACCACTGCGCCATCAGGGAAGCCCAACACAGCTAACTACTGATTATACTGATGGAAGGAAGTAAGGGTATAATTAATTCAGAAATAGATATTTAAAAGTACGTACAGTGACCTCTGAGATACAGGCACGCTCACATTCACTATCTCTACCCCTTCCTCTGAAAGGGCATTAGAACAGTGGTTCTTAAACTTATGTCAGGGCTCCTTTAGACTCTTAAAAAATTACTGAGGACCCCAAAGAACTTTTTTGTATGTGGAATATACCTACAAACATTAACTATAGTAGAAATGAAACTGAAAAAAATTTAAAAGACTTATTAATTCACTTAAATATAATAATGAACACATTACACATTAACATAAATATTTAATGAGAGACAACTCTTTTCCAAACCAAAAGAAAATGTGATGAAGAGAAGCATTATTTTCTATTTCTGCAGATCTTTTTACTGTCTGGCTTAACAGAAAACAGATGCTCATTCCTGCTTCTGAAGTCAGTCTCATGCTATATGTGTTTTGGCTGAAGCATATGAAGAAAATGCAGCCTCAAAAAGATACGGACTTGGGAAAAGGAGCAGTCTTTTAATGCCCTTTACAGAAAATTGCAGATACTCTTCTTTGATACTACAATAAAACAAGAGGTAGTTTCTTAAAGATAGGTAAAAAGGTAGAATCAGACACCATAACAAAAAGCTTTTTGAGTCTGTTGCATTAAGATTCATCATTAGTCTATTTTGTATACTTTTAATGAATCTTTTCACTCATGCATAATTTGTAACTTCATGCACTGGTCATTTGAAATATACCACTTCATTATTTTTTTGAGTGGTGTAATCTTTTTACATGGTAAGTTTATATACACAAGCATTCAAGGAAAAGTTGTTAATTTCATGGCTCTTGTGCCAGTCACAAGAAACAGACTGCATTAATCATGCTGCACAAAAAGACAATAATAAGCAAAGGTTGAAACATTAAACTTTTAGAGATGAGTCATAATTGTAATGCTATTTGTCTTCAAACTTCTTCACAAAATGAAATAACTTTCTTTCCATAGTCTCAATTATATTAGCGTCTTTCGAAGATGTTGGAATTAAGGCAAAGAGGTTAAAAGGAGTCAGTTCAGACCAAGAGTGGAAGTCAACTTTTTGAGAATCAAAATTCTCTTATGAAAATACCACTTCATTGAGTTATAAAGATCTTCCAAATGTCAACACATTGCATCATACAGTATCCAAAAAATCCCACATTTATTAATATAATCATCAGTGTCATCACAAAAGTCTTTAATTATTGGGAAGCTGTCAAACTCATGGTGCAAAACAAGTTTTTTAAAATTCTAATTTTTGCTTGTAAGTTCCAATTTTATCATTGGCAACCAACACCAGCAGCTGTCTTCTTGAAGTGACAGGCTCACTTTATTAATTTTCAAGAAAACGTCTGCATAGTCTAAATAACCCCAGACTGTCACTCGTTCTTTCATGGAAAAATTGTATCCTATCAAAAAAAGGGCTAGTTTAGCTCACAACTCAATCACACACATAATCGCTGTAGTTTAGTATGCAGTGGAACTGTTTTCATGTGAACTTCATTTCATCACATAGAATATTACAAAGACATGGATTCAAGGATCAAGATTTATTACAACTAATCATTTTTACTGTTTCATCAAGGACATTAAGCAAAAGTGGCTTTTTTTTTCCCACTGCAAGCATGTGATTGTGGAAAATATAGTGATTCCCAGTATAGTTTGGTGCCACTGCCTTGATTTATGCTTAAGGCACCAGCAGTTTGACCCCAACGTAGCTTTCACAACCCTGGTGCAAATGTCAGCACAGTGGAAATGGCTTATGACGTCCTATTATAAAAAATGGTTTAGACCCCATGGAACCGCCGTGGTCTGTGAAGTACACTTTGAGAACCTCTGCACAGGTGTGATTCAAGAAAAAAGACTGTAGTAACTCTGTACAGTAGACATTTCACTCATTCATAACTGAGAACTTGAGTTTAAAGTGGCTGACATCTGTTTTTCCTTTTCAGTATTTATCAATGTCAGGTCTGCCATAAAGAGAAGAAAGAACACTTCTAGGCTAGGGTTACTCAAGGATTCCAATTTCAGCTCCATCACACTATGAGCTGTCTGGTCCTGAATCAGTTTCCCAGCCTCTCTGAGCCTCAGTTTCCTCATCTATAAAGTAGGAATTATGTACCACATACAGGGCTATAGTCACACTTGGACAGTCTCCAAATAACAATGGCAAGCACTGTGTGTGACACAGAGTAAGTCCTAAACTGAACAGGATTCTAAATGACTAAGAACCAGAAATATGGCTAATGTCCATATTTGAATGACAGTGGTAACACTGATTTTATTTTTCTCTTTACCACTTGTGGAGGGACCAAATCATTACAGATTGTCATAAAAACTCATCCTTTAACATAATGCAATTTTGATAGATGAAATGTCAGAAATTGCTTCAAAATAAGGAGGAAAAGGTAGAGGTATAAACAAAATAATGCTGGTCATGAATTGATATATTTGTTGAAGCTCAGTGATGGGAACCTACAGGTTCATTATAGTATGCTCTTTAAATACGTTTTGAAATTTCCAAATTAAAAAGGAAAACATTGGTCACTTATTTGAAAAGTCTTTAAATGATACTTAAGTTTGTCCACTGACTCTAGCTAATTTGATAATTTACAGATTCACAGGTTCAACAAGTCACTTTCTACGCTAGTAGTTTTCCCACAACAACACACACCACACGCTTTCCTTGCCCCTTCCCATCCCATTCCACCTGGGAAGTGCTGATGTAATCTGCATCTTTAGTCAAACCAAATTTTAAAGTCACATGAGTATTCCAATAACGTGACAACTGTAACACAAGCTGAAAAGTTTTCTCAATAGGAAAATAAAGTTGCTCTAAGGTCAGCTTGCCAGATGGCTTCTGCAGTAGTAGTTTTTATTTTAATACATATTTTAAAAAAATTTTATCACCTTCCTATAGGAATCGAGTTAGATGAAGTTAAGTTTTGTGAGTTTTTCTGTAGGTAGCTAAATGGGAGCTATATTCATATAAATGAAATCTTACCTAGGGTTTCTAAAGGAAGTTTAGGGAGAGCAAGACAGGTGGAGAAAAGAACTGTCTCCCTTATCACCAATATAAAAGAGGGTAGGCTGCTCACCGCTTCAGATAACGCAAGCATCACCTTACCAGTGAAGGGCGCAGTGGTGTTCAGGTTAGCTGTCTGCTCTCTCCCTTGTCGCCCTGCCGTCAGCGTGCTACTCACACTGCCCGATGACTGTTAACCCACTGCCTCGTCCAGATGAGAAGCTCTTTGAAAGCAGAGCACAAATATATGACGCGAACCTCCAATGACCAGCAATGTCTAACACAAGCAGACGTACAAAATATTTGATAAACGATTAAGTGACCCCAAAATACCTACCCTTGTTTTAAAAAATCACAATCGTGTTACAAAACACTCCACGAAGAAAACATTATTAGAACCCAGTTACTCTAGTTTCTCAGAGGGTATATGTAGAATCCCAGTGATTTATTTAAGACTGAATGATTCTAAATGGGAAATGTGTAATGATATGAAGGTCTTTGATTACCTTATGTACAAAGGTACCATGATTATGTTTATAGCAGTAAATAATGACAGGGTTGTGTACACTTCTGAATTGCCAGGACTAATGGGGTCATGAAAATTCATCAAGTAAATAATATACAAATGTTCCTGGGCTTCAGGATGATCTTCATGTTTGACTAATGAAGGTAAGAAAACAGGCACATTTTAGATGGAAAAACATCACTGGGTTCCTATAGTAGTTTTTCTTAACTTATGTGTTTCAACCCCAAAAAGCCCTTCAGATCTTTTTCAACCAGAGTTCCTAAGAAGGTGTAAATCTGGTAATCGATCAAATTCTCTGCTACATGTTTAGGGAGGTGTGGTCTATGTGCCACCCTTGGAAGAACTGAAAAAACTGTCACTCGTGTCATTCTCCACAGGGCTTGACTCCCTCACAGAACCCCAAATGAGAAAAGCTGCTGCAGTATCACAAGGTATGTGAGACTCCACAGTTCACTCTGGAATCTTCTCAGTTACTAAAAGATAATCAACAGTTTTTAAAAATATGTCAACAAGGGGATCACATGCTTAGAAAGGTCAGAAGCAACTCACCCAGGGCAGGATGCGATATTAAAATCCTTGTACACAAATTATTTGCATGCTTTTAGTTTAAAACCTCATTTGCAAGAAGCATTTGACAATGGAAGGAGGTATTGTGGATGGAGGACAGATGAAGGCTTAAACCCCAGCACAGTCACCGTCGCTGTCACTGTCCAGCAAGGTGACCTTAAAGAAATTACTTCTTTGAAATCTAGTTTCTTCACTATAAAATGGAAATAATAATACCCACATCATCAGATAACACAAGTAACATGTTGTATAGGGACTAGTATGTAGCATATGGCAGATACCAGCCATACAAAAAAACAAAAATAACAAAGGCGGTCTATATGGCATGTTGTTTCCTCTTCACCTAGAGCTGTAGATTTTAACTATTTTTCTTTTAATCCAGTTAGAGTGTCAGAATTTCATCATTCGTTCCAATACCGACTGAGCCACCACAAGCAAGACATGGTGCTGTCTGTCCTCTAACAAGCAAGATTTTTTTTTTCCTCTGATAATTCCTAGGTGATTGCTATTGAAAAGACTCTATTCTAAGTGCTTTACGTATAATAGCCCATTCATTCCTCACGGCAGTCCTAAGAGGATATTCCCATTTTGTAAATGAGGAAATCGAGGCCCATTAAATGAATAAACGAATGTTAAATGCTCAGAATACTCATCAGTATTGCTGACAGGGAGTATTTACCTACCTTTGCGGCAGCTACCTTTTCCCAACTATCCTCCTACCTAAAGACGCATCCTCCCTTCCCTGTGGGTCCCCGTCTCAGGTACATCCGATTCTGCATGTGTTTATATGGGACACGTGAGTCATTTAAAATCTCTTTATCCTTCTGTTTACTCTCATTTCTCCTGTTAGCACAATGCTTGTTTCTTTGTCTTGGAAAGGTGCTTTTTACAAAGTCCGTGAAGCATGTGCAATTCATCAAGAAAGAAAATGCTTTATTAAGTCATTTTATTTCTCTTACCTGGCTTAGCATTTTAAACGTATCAGGTATCACAACTATGTAAAAGAGAAAGGGAGAGAGAGAGAGAAGATGTGTGCGTGAACACACACCTTTTTTCTCTTTTGTTCTGGGAAGAATATTAGGCAAGAAGCTGGGAGGCTTGATTTCTACGTCTGCTTCTGCAATAGTGTTCACTTAGACAAGTCACATAATAAATCTAGGTGTCAATATTTCCATATGTAAAATGTGCAAACTTCTCTTGGATGTTCTTTAAAGGCCCTTCCAAACCTAAAATTTTATGATTTGTGTTTAATACAAAAATATTGGGGTTATGTCAAAGCCACTCAGAAACAAGGCTTTAAGGATTGCATTAATGACATTGACACCTAAGCAGGAGACTCATTATGACACGTAGACAAAGCAGAGGCTAGTGAGGCCAGTCAGTCCTTTACTACTTCTTCTAAGATACATAAATCCCATGCATTAGCTAGAACAGTATCAACTAGCTACCTTAATGACTTGGTGACAGGTTTTTCCAATTGGCAACAGAAAGGCCTAACTAGGTACTAAGACTATAGGGAGAGTTCCCCATGGGTCTCTGGTGTTTCTGTACATTTTGAAAGCAGAGGCATTAGCAGCCTTGTGCTCTGGATTCTCTTTTCATGAATTCTGTAGAGTGAACAGATGTGCAAAGTAGAGATAGTGACTCCCTCTAAAGCAGAGGGCAGTTTGCTGCTACCAAATATATGAAAGGTATCTCCATCCAAAGCAAAGTTTGGTCAGGTTTGCTTGAAGCCTATTATAAAAGATGGGGTTTCCTAAGCTCAGGGTTCTCTCCACTAATGCAAGCCACTGCAATGTGCAGATGTCACCTGACCCTGTTCACAGTGCCCGGTGGGCATGGGGAACCACACAAGAAAATGATGATACTCCGGCTCACACTACTGTGAGCAATAAACTGTCCTTTGTCTCTGACCCAGCAATCTTGAGTCTCTAAGAGGATCCTCAAAACTTTGGCAGGCTAATTTGTTAGCTTGAGAGTAGGGTAAAAGTCTCAGATTCTTCACAGTAGTAGACAGAAATGGGGGCTTAATAATTCATGGCTAAGAGGACAAGGTATGAACCCTCCCATTACCTCTATAATATGAATGTAACACTTTATAAAGCTCTATGCCAATTATTTTAATGTTTACTTTCCCATGTGACAATTTTGTCCACAAAGGTCTTAACTTATAAGAAATCAAAATTCAGATAAATGTATGAGATGCTTCTTTAAAAATTGACATTTTGAATGTGCCAGCAGTCTAAACTGAAACTAAACTTCAAATTATTAACATTTCACATGTCCCATCAAGTCTACCAAGACCCTTTGTTGTATAATAATAATCTCTGAACAGTTAGAAATTTTCTATTGAACACTTACGAATTTTCAACTGGGAGCTGTCTAAATGCTCTCAATATAACTTCTAAAGAAAGGGCTAAGCTGAAAAGCAAACCATGTCACAGGTTTTCCTGAAAAATGTAGCTACCTTCAAAGTATCACTGGCTGTAGGAAGTGCAGGAAGCCAGATTTTTGTTTTTTTGTGTTTTTTTTAGGAAGCGGATTTTTAAGGCAAAACATTCCTCCTTCCTTTCTTGGCTACTGCTTTGTCAAGAGCAAACAAGGATCAGCAAAGACCAAAAGCAATGGAGAAACTGGAACTACTTTATGGCCCAGGCACTGGGCAAGAAAAAGTTAACTCTGTCTTTTAAAAAATAAATCACATAAGTTTAAAAGAAATACTTAAACTGCAAAATCATTGCTTAGACCTCCAACCAATCCAAAATAAAACACTATCATTAAAAACTCCCCATCTAAAAAACAAAACAAAAACTCCCCATTTATATTCAATGAGCTGTTCATTGAGGGAAATATTTGGGAAATACAGGCAATTCGATGATCCTTTGGGCTAGGAATCGGAATCTAGGAATATTCTGACTCTCTGCCCAATTCCTTGCCCAATTTTTAGAGAGCAAGAAAGTTTCTGTAAGGATGTTATCTAGATTTATTTTTAGATTAAAATTACTTCAAAATGTTATAATACAGCTACAAAAGACGTTATAAGCCATTGTTAACTCTCACAACACTACAATGAAGTAGGTATCACACATCATCTTAGAGATGGAAAACAGAAGTTAAACAACTTAACAAGATTTTAGAAACAAAACTGAGCTACTTGTTATAACTCCTATTTTTTTTTTGCCGTACGCGGGCTTCTAACTGTTGCGGCCTCTCCCATTGCAGAGCACAGGCTCTGGACGCGCAGGCTCAGCGGCCATGGCTCACGGGCCCAGCCGCTCCGCGGCATGTGGGATCTTCCCGGACTGGGGCACGAACCCGTGTCCCCTGCATCTGCAGGCAGACTCTCAACCACTGTGCCACCAGGGAAGCCCATAACTCTTAATATCACATCACTCCTTCCCTAAAGAAACAAATTCCTAGTGTTAAAATATGAACAGACCAATCACAAGCACTGATATTGAAACTGTGATTAAAAATCTTCCAACCGAATCCAAACCGAATCCAAAAATGGGCAGAAGAATTAAACAGACGTTTCTCCAAAGAAGATATACAGATTGCCAACAAACACATGAAAGAATGCTCAACATCATTAATCATTAGAGAAATGCAAATCAAAACTACAATGAGATATCATCTCACACCAGTCAGAATGGCCATCATCAAAAAATCTAGAAACAATAAATGCTGGAGAGGGTGTGGAGAAAAGGGAACCCTCTTGCACTGTTGGTGGGAATGTAAACTGATACAGCCACTATGGAGAACAGTATGGAGGTTCCTTAAAAAACTAAAAATAGAACTACCATATGACCCAGCAATCCCACTACTGGGCATACACCCTGAGGAAATCATAATTCAAAAAGAGTCATGTACCACAATGTTCACTGCAGCTCTATTTATAATAGCCAGGACATGGAAGCAACCTAAGTGTCCATCGACAGAAGAATGGATAAAGAAGATGTGGCACATATATTCAATGGAATATTAGCCATAAAAAGGAACGAAATTAAGTTATTTGTAGTGAGGTGGATGGACCTACAGTTTGTCATACAGAGTGAAGTAAGTCAGAAAGAGAAAAACAAATGCTGTAGGCTAACACATATATATGGAATCTAAAAAAAAATACTTAAGGGCAAGATGGGAATAAAGACACAGACCTACTAGAGAATGGACTTGAGGAAACGGGGAGGGGGAAGGGTAAGCTGGGACGAAGTGAGAGTAGCACTGACATATATACACCACCAAATGTAAAATAGATAGCTACTGGGAAGCAGTGGCATAGCACAGGGAGATCAGCTCGGTTCTTTGTGACCAGCTAGAAGGGTGGGATAGGGAGGGTGGGTGGGAGGGAGGGAGACGCAAGAGGGAAGAGATATGGGGATATATGTATATGTATAACTGATTCACTTTGTTATAAAGCAGAAACTAACACACCATTGTAAAGCAATTATACTCCAATAAAAACGTTAAAAAAAAAGAAGAAACAATTTCCTAACTACAATGAAATCAGAAAATGATACGAGGTTGAAACTGAATTAAGTGTTAAAAAATAAAACCAACATGACTATAACACTTAATTTCTAGATACGATGAATGGCATTTGTCTGAAATTAAAATATAAACAAATATGAAACTAAAGAGGACTTTGGCAGTGGTATGCTTACAGCAAAAGCTCAGTAAGTACTTATTGAATTAAAAATAAAATCTAACATCAGGGACTTCCCTGGTGGCGCAGTGATTAAGAATCCGCCTGCCAACGTAGGGAACATGGGTTCGAGCCCTGGTCCGGGAAGATCCCACATGCCACGGAGCAACTAAGCCCGTGAGCCACAACTACTCCCTGCGCTCTAGAGCCCGCAAGCCACAACTACTGAAGTCCGCGCGCCTAGAGCTCCGCAACAAGAGAAGCCACTGCAGTGAGAAGCCCGTGCACCACAAGGAAGAGTAGCCCCCTCTCGCTGCAACCAGAGAAAAGCCCACGCGCAGCAACGAAAACCCAACGCAGCCAGAAATAAATAAATTTATTTATTAAATAAATAAATAAGTAAATTCTGGCAAAAAGTTTTAAAAAATGTAACATCAAGGATTAGATGTAAGAAAAATATTAAATTTCAGGCTGAAATATATACAGTTCTTGTCCTTTTTTCCATGTTTATTTTCCAGAAAATACCCATACACTTTGTATTGCAATACCTGACACATCCATACCTTTCTCAACTAGCCAGTTCAAGAAAGAAAGAGAGAGAAAAGGAAGGAAGGAAGGAAGGAAGGGAGGGAGGGAGGGAGGAGGAAAGAAAGAAAGACCCAGTCTTCGCTACTATAACTTTAGGGGTTTAGCTATACTGGAAGGAAGTTGGAATGAGGGGTGGGGGGCAGCAAACTGAATAATCAACAAGGGTTTGGCTACGCTAGATTGCAGAGAACCATCTGTTTCAGAAAACCCCAGAGAGTTTGGATTGATGGTCCCATGGCAGGTGAATTACTCTCATTAATAATGTCCTGCCAGTCTTTCCATGACAGTGCAGTGGAATAGGCATGGGCTTTTAATCTGGACAAACTTGTCAACCAAGTGTCTGCATAGCCACTTGTCAGCTGTGCAACACCAACACCTTAAATTATATAAGCCTCCAGACTTTTACCAGTCTTAAATGTAACAAAAGAGAGAGAAGTGATGAAACACTAAAGGTGATAGGTACGAATTTATCATTAAATGGACCTTATTTTTAAAATAAGACAGTATTCCTGAAGTATCAAAACCAAGAAATAACCAATATTTCTCAAATATTGGTTATTTCTCAAACAAGAGAAATAACCAGACATGTTACTATATCTGAATATTTTACATTGTATAATATAAATGTATCCCAACAACAAACAGGCCATTTTGCTTCTTAACATTCTCTTGTATTTTTCGGTTCAACATATTATTTGGTTCAGAAAAAAAATCAACTCCTAAAGACTTCATTCAGTGGGGACAAAAGTGAGGAAGCCTGATGTGGTAAGCTAATACTAGGAGGTATTAATTAAAAGCAAATTTTCCAACTTTCTTTGACTCATGGGACATTCTGAAACATCTATATTTGTCCAAAATAGAGGAATTAACCACCCAGAGTTAAATAAGGCAAGCTGTGTTTTTGTAGTCTTCAGAAAAAGGCTGGGTGACTACAATATGTACCATTACACGTGTAGAGCAGAACAAGGCACCTTACATAAACTGCCAGCCTGGGGCTAGCCAAAGACAAGATGGACAGCAGTGAACCTGGTTAAAACCTGAAGAGTATATGTTCACCACTAGTGGCTATTAACAGTTAGAAAACGTGTAAGCATAAATTATGAACTGAAGTATTTAAAAGTTCTTAAATTACAAGATTAGATTTTACCAAAAAAACCCCCACACAAATAAAGGGCTTCCCTGGTGGCGCCGTGGTTAAGAGTCTGCCTGCTGATGCACGGGACGCGGGTTCGTGCCCAGGTCCGGGAGGATCCCACATGCCGCGGAGCGGCTGGGCCCGTGGGCCGTGGTCGCTGGGCCTGCGCCTCCGGAGCCTGTGCTCCGCAACGGGAGAGGCCACAACAGTGAGAGGCCCGTGTACCGCAGCAAAAAATACAAACAAAAAGCAAACAAACAAAAAAAACCCCAAAAAAACAAAAACAAAAAACAAAACCAGCACTGTAATTAAATAGCTTTAATTAAAATCTGTGTTTTTTATTATTTTATTCTCAGAAAGTTTGAAAGACCATAAAGCTTTCCGTAATGTGCACTGTCATCAACTTCACTAGTTTTAAGCAGCAGCAGATATCTGCAAAATGGGATGAATCAATTTAGGTTAAGTCTCAGAATGATAGGTGCCACAACTAAGCTTCAATCCCAGATGCCCGCCCATCTTCTAAGAATCAGTGGCTAGGTACTTATTAAAATTCTCTTGTGTACCTACTAACAGCTACTCTCGTAAAGTGATGCAAAGAAATCTAAGACAAATCTTTTATCTCCAGTAATTACTACTCTGCTTGAGCAACGAGACTTAAAGCTTCAGGCAAGTGTGTCACAAGCAACTACACTGGCCAGGGCAAGACTCTGAAGTTCTCTCTCCCTGACACCTTCTCTGAGAGAATCCATATTTCTCACATGTGATATTCTTCCTTTCCCTGCCCTCTCCTCTCCGTTCCTACCCCAGAAACTAGCCCCTGGGCCAGAAACTGGCTGTGTGACTCCTGGCCCGCCACGGAGGAGCTGAGTAGAGCCAGCTGGGCAGACAAGGCGCACTCTAAGGCAAGGCTCCTCAGCCCCAGCACGATGACACTTGGGGCTGGATAATTCTTTGCTGTCCTGTGTATTACAGGATATTTAGCAATATCTCTGGCCTCTACCCACTAGATGTCAGTAGCAACCTCCTCCCCAGTTGCGCCAACAGAAAAAACAAAAACAAAACAAAACAGCAAAAAAAAAAAAAAAAAACAAACCCAAATAAACCACCTTGACTCCTGTCCCCTGGGGGCAAAACCACCCATGTTCGAGAGCCACAGCTTTAAGGAGGTTGAATTTTAACCTGCTGGCAACAGGAAGGCATTTAATGATTTTAAGCCTAGGAAGCAATACAAAATGGATCAGATTTGCTTCTTGAATGAATGGAGCAGTGCAGGGGTCGACTGTAGAGGGGCAGGGAGGGAGGCAAAAGGACGAGGCTGACTAAAGACATAGTTTTGGATGAAGATGATGAACACGTGAACTAACACAGCAGTAGTGGAGACAGAAACGGTATGAATGCAAGTTACAATGGTAGAGTTAGACAGAACACCAGGGCCCAGTCAGATAGAACTTTTGAGGGGAAGGAAAAAAATGGCACAGAATTACTTGTAAGTTTCTGACTTGGCAATTTAGATGGCTGTAGCGAGAGTCATTAACTAGGATAGGGAATTTAACAGGAAGAGCACGTTTAATAATGAGTTCCGGGGACCTCCCTGGTGGCGCAGTGGTTAAGAGTCCTCCTGCCAACGCAGGGGACACGAGTTCTAGTCCTGGTCCGGGAAGATCCCACATGCCGCGGAGCAACTAAGCCCGTGCACCACAACTACTGAGCCTGCACTCTAGAGCCCATGAGCCACAACTACTGAAGCCCGTGCGCCGAGAGCCCTAGCTCTGCAACAAGAGAAGCCATTGCAATGAGAAGCCTGTGCACCATAACAAAGAGTAGCCCCCGCTCACCGCAACTAGAGAAAGCCCGCAGGCAGCAACGAAGACCCAGAGCAGCCATAAACAAACAAACAAACAAACAAATAAATAAATGTATTTTAAAATAAATAAATAAAAACAAGTTCCGGGGACTTCCCTGGTGGTCCAGTGGTAAAGAATCTGCCTTCCAATGCAGGGGACGGGGGTTCGATCCCTGGTTGGGGAACTAAGATCCCACATGCCAGGGGGCAACAAAGCCTGCATGCTCCAACTACTGAGCTCGCACGCATCAACTAGAGCCCACGTGCCGCAAACTACAGAGCCCACATGTCCTGGAGCCCATGTGCCACAACTAGAGAGAGAAAACCCACATGCCACAACTAGAGAGAAGCCCAAGCGCAGCAATGAAAGATCCCGCATGCCTCAACAAAGATCCTGCGTGCCACAACTAAGACCCTACGCAGCCAAAAAAATAATAAAAAGAAAATAAATAAATATTAAAAATAAATAAATTTTTTTAAAAAATGAGTTCTGTTTTAAACATAATAGAAGTTTGAGGTAAGTGTGGGATATCCAGGTACTGAGGTTAGCAGTTAGGTTTCAAGGGGTCAACACTTATATCGTGAACATTATGTGCCAGGCCCTTTTCAAATATTAATTCACTTAATCTTCATCCTTTTCACTGAGATAGCAACTACTGCACCCCATTGTATAGATGGGGAAACTGCTGTACAGAGAAGTTAAGTAACTTCTCCAAAATTCCATAGCTAGTCAGTTTTGAAGCTGGGATACCAAACTCAGTCTGTGCTCTTGTAGAGTAGGTGAAGTCACAGGCATAGATGTGAACTCACAAGGAAAATGAGCAAAGATGAGAAGAACAATCTAGGATGAAATACTGGAGAAAAGTATAAGTATCTGTTAAGCCAAAGATGAAGGAGGAGCCAGAGGAAGGAGCCAGTGAGGGGGGTGTGTGTGGGGGGCAGGGTAAGACAGGCAATAGGGAAAAGTCTTAAGGGCAGGAAGTAAGTGATGATATATTTGTAACTCACAACAATCCCTTGCATATAATCTACTCCACATAAATGTTTTAACTGAATTAATAGCTCTATAATCCCAAATAATGATCATATCAAATATCCATGCTTACAGCATATTCAAAAAATTTCACAGGTGAGCAAAACCTGTATCATGTATGTCTGTGATTTTTCTAGAATACCAAGAGTTTGTGGAAGACACAGTGTCATGAAACAACAGCTTAGACACCATATGAAATCATTCCATACATTTATGTCCAACTAAGAAGACTTTTTTTTTGTTTTTTCTTTTGCGGTACGCGGGCCTCTCACTGCTGTGGCCTCTCCCGTTGCGGAGCACAGGCTCCGGACGCACAGGCTCAGCAGCCATGGCTCACGGGCCCAGCCGCTCCGCGGCATGCGGGATCTTCCTGGACCGGGGCACAAACCCGTGTCCCCTGCACCAGCAGGCGGACTCTCAACCACTGCGTCACCAGGGAAGCCCCAGCTAAGAAGACTTTTTAAAGCTTTATTCACATCCTACTTTCACAGCAATGAAACATGTTACTCTGTTTTGCATTTTGTTGAAGATCACATGAAATATTGGCTCCTCTAAGTTTTGCAAATGACGGCTACAAAATTGTGTAGTCTCTTCCTAAAAAAGGATTTAGAAACCGTGTATATGAAAACTAATTACTTCTCATTTGAAGGAGTTACTAGAGCATCTGGTGAATCTTGAGTTGTGCTGCTATAATAAATCTTCTGTGTATCTAAACAGTTTTTGGTTATGCATTCCTTATTATACTTTACAATTTTATACCCTAAACACAAACATTTAGTAGAAAATGAGTTTCCTCACAAACATTTAGTAGAAAATGAGTTTCCTCAAGATACAAAAATGCTGGCCCCCACTTCCAATTCAACACGAGTGTTTTCTAAGTGTTTATTAATCTTGACTTCCATGCCCAAACTCAAAGTACTTTCCCAACTTTAATGCATGTACAAATCTTTCAGAGATCTTGTTAAAATGGAAGATTCTGATTCAGCAGATCTGAAACCAGGCCAACACTCTGCATTTCTAACAAGCTCCCTCCTGCATGATGCGATGCTCTGGTCCACACTGGCTACTCCACTGTGGCGCTTGGACCAGAAGCACTGGCACTACTGGGGGACTCTGAGAACTGCGCAGCCCTCAGTGTGACAAACAACAGACCAATATCATCTGCTGAAGCTGATAACTCTAGGCATTTATATTAAAGTATTTCTTTTCAAATCCATTTACAACTCATTCACTGACATTTTCTTTTTTGTCGGTAGAAAAGGTGACACTTTCTTTTCTTTCTATTCTTTCCATTATCCTAAACTGTGGATCTAAAAGCTAAGCCCCTCCACGAGGAGGCCCCAGCTGGTTCTTTCAGGCTTCTCTCTTATAATCCCTGTACTGGTCCACAACATGCCAACTGAATGGACTGGTTATTTTCTAAATATAAACCATGCTCTCTCACCACACCCCCTCTTGTTTTGTTTTGGTTTGTTTGGTTGATGCTTTCCCCTATCAGGCCAGTCTCTAGAGCCATCTCTCTCTACTCACCTTGCCTGATTTCTCAATGAGATGTGACCTCCCCGTTCTCTGAACCAACCACTTGCCCTCACCACAGGAATTTTTCTTTCATTCTAATATTTACTATATTCTGCTAGATATTACATATGTTGGTCTTTGCCTTATCTCGGCTATTGAATTACAATCTATTTAAGGGTAGGAATTTTTATAACTAATTTTGATATTCCCTGCATTGCATAACACAGTTCCTCACTAAATGCTAAATAAAGCTCCAATAAAATTGAAGTAAAGCATTATTCCTTAATGATGATAAGCTTGATCTAAATAGTCTCAAATCACAAATCTAAATTACATTTCTTATTTCTCCAAATACTATTGGTTTTCTACTTCAGTCATCACAGAAAATTGGGCACAATGCTTTATTTGCATTTTTTCCAACTCTGACACCTAGAAAATTTTTATTTAATCTAACTTGAATCATTTTATCAGAACTTAAATTCTGAACCAGTTCATCTGGCATTTTCATATTGAACAGTCCAAATGTTTATATATCAGCTGAGGAAAATTTTGTAATGAAATCTTCCTAAAACCATTATAAAACTCCACATACACACAAAGAAAAACAGACCACGAAGCAGCACAGATATCATTACATCTGTCATGCTGAAATAAAGCATGGTGACAAAGGTCAATTTTTAGAAACTAAAGGCTCTTCACAACACCTGGAAGAATCTGAGGTATGAGGAGACACCATGTTTACTTTCAGTCACGAAGTTAGTCCAAAGTCAGTCAACTGGACAATTTCTCAAGTACAAACAAATAAACAAACAAATCCAAAATAATGTATGATTAAAGTAAACAGTGAGTCAAAGGAAAATATCCTGTGCTAAATTCTGAGGATAAATAAACAGACTAAGAAGATAAGTTAATTCTAACTGATTGTTAAAATGAGCCCAGGTCAATAAATGTCTCTAACCAAAGGGTGGAAAGTGAGATCAGAGTTTAAAAGTGATAAGGAGTTGTGATAACCACCAATGACTGGAACATAACAACTATTATCAGAGCTGCATTGCCCCAAAAGCAAGAATTAAAAGAAAGGATCTAATGTCACTGACTACATAAAAAATGTTCTACTTGAGAGCTGCTAGGGCAATACTGAGCATCCTACCTGAAGACCAAAAAGTAACCATATTTGTTAAATCCTGCAAATGATAGTCATTCATTCATTTGTTAATCAGCTTTCCTAACCTTAAAGATTGTGCCTTTGGCAAAGAACAGGTAAGGGATGGGAGTTTCTGGTGATGTTCTGACAGGCAGAATAATGGCTCTCCCAAAATATCCACATCCTAACTTCCACGAACCTATGAATATGTTACCTTACAGGGCAAACGGGACTCTGCTGTGGTTGTGATTCAGCTAAGGACCTTGAAATGGGTAGATCATCCTGGATTATTCAAGTAGGGCCAAGGCATTCACCAGGATCTTCACAGTAGAAGAGGACGTCAGAGTGGTAAGATGTGAGGAGAACTCAACAACCTACTGTTGCTGGCTTTGAAAGGAAAGGAAGGGGCCATGAGCCAAGGAATGCAGGCAGCTTCTAGCAGCTGGAAAAGGCAAGGAAAGAGACTCTCCTCTAGTGCCTCCAGAAGGGAATGCAGCCCTACTGACATCTTGATTCTAGCCTGGTAAGACCCGTGCTGAACTTCTAACCTACAGAATTGTATAATAAATTTGTGTTGCTTTAAGCCATTAATTTGTGGTAATTTGTTACAGCAGCATTGGAAAACTAATACAATGGTTAACTGCCACGGAAAGAATTCTCTAAAACAGATAACTGCTTTTGAAAAGGGTAGGGTGATGCTCTATAAAATGCTCAGCAAATATGTGAATTAAGATTTAGTTTGCATTACTAAGACATAGACCTGCTCTGCTATAAAAGGCTAACACACGAATCTTAAAACTAGATTTTATAAAAAGGTTGAAAGCAAATACAATTAACTTTGATAGAAAACCTTGGGTTAGAAAACAAAGCAGAACAAGGTATTTTCAGCCAGACAAGAAGGTGATAAAAAAATAAGTAGGAAAATGTGATATTCCTTGCAGATTGCATTTTAAAAGGGACCACCATAGTATCCTTTTCAATAGGCCAGCTAAAAGGCAAAAATCAGCATTTCTTTTAAAGCTCATATTTACCTGATGATCCTCTGGGCAGCATACTGATGGAGAGAACGAAACTGTGCCGACATATTTGCTAAAGCTGCCAAACAATTTGTGTGAAGGTACTTGTCCTGTCAGAAAACAGCAAATTTAAAACATACATCGAGTCTTCTCGACATTTTAAGCAAGGTTAACTAGAAGCAAATGTAAACTCAATTGTCACTGATTTTAGAAAGTGCAGATCCACAATCTGTTTTCTCTAATTCCAAAATCCGTAAAGCACTGAAAATCCAAAGTTTTTTCACTGCTAGTTTGGAACCAACATCTGGCACAAAAGATAATGATGCTATTTATGGTCTTCATTAAGCCCACCCTGAAGAATACTGAACTATTTTGCTGCAGAAATATTAATGTTTAGTTACAGTGCACGGCTCCAGTACCTCATGGTTACATATAGTGTAGCATACAAACTATAATTATCTTTATAAAATCAAAAAATTCTCCATGCTAAAACATACGTGGCTCCAAGAGTTTCAGATAAAAGACTGTGGAAAGGCCAACCTACGTTAGCCTCCCAGAGGGGCATAACTGAAAACAGTGCAGTAAATTTGACCACTTCTCTAAGCTATGAATTCTGTATATTGCTTCTCTAGTGACTGGAACTGAAATTTGCTCCCAGGCATAGCAAATACAATCTAGTTGAAATGTTCCTTTTACTCTTTAAAGTATTCTCTTTTTCTCCATTTCTTTCCCATCTGAATTCATATTTTCTTGTGCTTGTATTTTCTTACAGTTTGTTGTTGCTACTTTTAAAAGGTAAATCAGTTTTATCAGTCCAGCAAAGACATACAACATCTTTTATCTAAATGTGGTCCACTGCTTATTTTCTATTACATGTAAAATATCTCTGATCATACTGCCTATGAAATATTAAGAAGCAGACACTTTAAACATTACCTTAGGATCATAATACAGTGACTATATGTTGGTCTATATTTTTCCACCATACTCCATGAGAACGTTTTCACTCTAAATATTGAGATTGCTTTAAACTATAGTCTTCATTGTACTGTATGTATAAAGGTAGAAAAACAGCTATGGAATACTTACTCTTGTCCTTGTCATGTTGTACTGAATAGTTCTTATTACAACCAGTATCAGGAGACTCCCCAGTGAAATTTCAGTTAAAACCCGTTCTGAATACCAAGTAATATTTTTTAATATCTGTAATAGGGAAGAAAATTTTAAGTAAATATGATTGCTTTAGGGAAAAAGGGACTATCCACATCTACAATTGCTGACAAGCTGTGGCTTTGCTCTGAAGGTGAGTTAAACAGTATATAAAAGTAAACTGTGAGAATTTCAGTTCAAGATAGTGAAACTGTGCTGATGTATTTTCTTCTTCTTCCTTCTTAAATATAAAAGAAAAAAAAAAACAGACGATGCTATCATTAGTAGACAAAAAGGAGCTATATTTAAAAAGGTATGGCACATAGAACAAGTCTGACAGAAAAACCATCAGAGGTCAGTAGTTTGAAAGCAAAAATAAGAAAACCGAGGAGTCTCTTGAAAAAGTGGAGCTATCGTAACAACCACAGAAAATCTCTACCCTTGGGTCGAGGAGAGGCCAAGAATGCAAATTAGCCAAGATCTTCAAGAAGAGATGCGCCCATGCTCCGCTCCAGCTCTGGTGCTCACCTCCAGGCCTTGGTAAGCAAAAACTGTCTAGCTTCAGTTGGTGCAGTTCCACAGGCTTGTAACATGGGCATAAGAGAGAGAAAAACTGGGCAGCACAGCAGCCAATGCTGGGTTGCCACAATGAAGGAGGCAAAACGCACAAAAACCAACAGGCTCATCTGGCACCAGAACTCTTCGAACGTTCTCTTCCATTGAGGTCACCCTACTTCTTTCCTCGCTGACGCATGAAGCCAATGGGCCACATTCTTTCCATCCATGCCTGAAAAAGGACAAGACTTCTGGCTGATTCCCGCCCACTCCACTAAGAAGATAAACCTCCCTGTAGAGCACAGGAGACCTCCATCATTCACACCTTCCAAAGGAGGTCTCACCACCTTTCAAAATAAGTGAATCTAGACTTTCATTTATAATTATGAATGGACAAGAAGCCACCAAAAAAGTAGAGAAATCCAACAGTGAAAAAGATATGGTGAATCTAATCAAGCCTCTGTTCTAACTGCCAGCATATATGAAATACAGAGGACAGAAAAACACGATAAATAACACAATGATATAATCATCCAAAGCCAAGTGTATGAAATTCTACTAAACAAATAAGTCAGTTTCTACAAAAAATGAATGGTGTAATAAGGTGGGAGAGGGAGAGACTGTTACAGATAACAGTCAAGAACTAAATGCTTTGGAAACTCATTCAAACCAACCAACTCAAGGAAGACATTTTAAAGATAATTGAGAGAAAACTGAATATTAGTAGGTATTTTAAAAATATCGTTGGGCTTCCCTGGTGGCGCAGTGGTTAAGAATCTGCTTGCCAATGCAGGGGACACAGGTTCAATCCCTGATCTGGGAAGATCCCACATGCCGCAGAGCAACTAAGCCCGTGCACCACAACTACTGAGCCTGCACTCTAGAGCCCGTGAGCCACAACTACTGAGCCTGTGCTCTAGAGCCCATGAGCCGCAAATGCTGAGCCCACGTGCCACAACCACTGAAGCCCGCGTGCCTAGAGCCCGTGCTCCACAACAAAAGAAGCCATCGCATTGAGAAGGCCGCAGGCACCACAACAAAGAGTAGCCCCTGCTCACCGAAACTAGGGAAAGCCCGTGCAGCAACGAAGACACAATGCAGCCAAAAATAAATAAATAAAATAAATGAATTTATTTAAAAAATAAAATAAAATATCGTTGATTTTGTTGGATGTGATAATGGTATTATGTTTATTTTTTTATGCCTATATTTATCAAAGTGACATACTTAAATATCTACAAATGAAATTTTATATATATATATGATTTACAAGATTAAAAAAATATTTTAGCTAAAATATAAAAGGCAGAGGGGGTGGGGTGGGTAGATGAAATGAGAACAGAAGAATGTTGATGAATCCATGGGGATTCATTATACTATTTTTTCCAATTATGTTTACATTTAATGTGTTCATAATTAAAAGTTTATTAAATAAACAAATGATAGGAAAATGAATAAATGTGAAACTAAACAAGAAGAACAAACAGACCCCCAATTAAACAAAGATAATTTAAGAGGCTGGGGAAAAGTTTTTGAAATTCTAATTAGTATCTTCAGTGAGAGTTGAAAGAATACTGTATCCATAAAATAAGAACAGGCTACTATGAAAAATGTGAATCACAGAATGAAGAAAAGCTACTGAACATTAAAAATATGATGACTGACACTTAAAAGAGAGAGAGGAGGCCTCCTTTGGTGGCGCAGTGGTTAAGAATCCACCTGCCAATGCAGGGGACACGGGTTCAGCCCTGGTCCAGGAAGATCCCACATGCTGTGGAGCAACTAAGCCCGCGTGCCGCAACTACTGAAGCCCATGCGCCTAGAGCCTGTGCTCCGCAACAAGAGAAGCCACTGCAATGAGAAGCCCGTGTACCGCAACGAAGAGTAATCCCCACTCGTCACAACTAGAGAAAGCCCGCGTGCAGCAACGAAGACCCAACACAGCCAAATAAATAAAATTAAATTTAAAAAAAAAAGAAAAGAGAGAGAAATTAGCAGAATGGGCGCTATGGAAAACAGAACTTGGGATGTGAAAGACAAAACTGAGAAGTTCCCTCAGACAACAGCAGTATAAGGCAAAAAGACAAAATATAAGAGAAAAGTGGAGATCCACTATATACCTAATAAGAGTTCCAGAAGGAATAGACTAAAATCGACCCTTGAACAACATGGGTTTGAACTTCATGGGTCCATTTATATGTGGATATTTTTTTCAGTAAGTATACAGTCAGCCCTCTGTATCTGCAGGTTGCATCCTCAGATACTGAGGACCAACTATGGGACTTGACCATCTGTGGGTTTGGGTATCCACGGCGGGTCTTGGAACCAATCTCCCGCTGATACCATGGAGGACTGTAGAAGCAGAAGAGAAAAATTAGTAATAGGGCTTCCCTGGTGGCGCAGTGGTTAAGAATCTGCCTGCCAATGCAGGGGACACTGGTTCGAGTTCTGGGAAGATCCCACGTGCCACAGAGCACCTAGGCCCGTGCGCCACAACTACTGAGTCTGCGCTCTAGAGCCCGCGAGCCACAACTACTGAAGCCCACGCACCTAAACCCATGCTCCACAGTAAGAGAAGCCACCACAATGAGCAGCCTGCGCACTGCAACGAAGAGGAGCCCCCACTCGCCGCAACTAGAGAAAGCCCGCGTGCAGCAATGAAGATCTAACACAGCCAAAGATAATAAATAAATAAAATAAATAAATTTATTAAAAAAATTTTTTTAAAGAAAAATTAGTAACAGAAAATTTCTTTGAGGGTAAGAGAAACTTGCAACACTTTAAGCAAAAATATTGAAAAAAAATCAAAATTTATTCTGATAAGATTTCTGAACCAACAGTATATGAGAAAATCCATTGGCTTCTAGCCAGAAGAAACATGCCAAAATCTATTCGCTTCTAGACAGAAGAAACATGTTATCACCAAAAGAAAGAAAGGTAGACTAACATAAGATTTCTCATCTTGAACACTATATATCTGAAGGACAACAGAACAATGTCTACAAATTTTTGAGGAATAGATTATCATTCTAGAATTCTATATCTAGAGAAGCTACCACACAAGGATACAGAAAAGTGAAGACTTTTAAGTTTGCAAAGACTCAGCATGAACCACCCATGCACTATTTCTGGGGAAAAAACAAACCACCACACATGTAAGTGCTTAGCTGTCCCTCCTCACCACCGTAATGACAACAACAAAACAATAACAGATAAAGTCAAGGAGGGAAAATATGGACTACTAAACAACAACAACCACCCCCCCAAAAGCCCACAATTATAATTCATGAAATGAGGAAAATATAATTAAATCTAAATAATATAGTTGACCTTAATTCTTTGCTAACATAAAATAAATATTTCTCTGCTAAGTCTGCCTCCCTGCAAATTCCAAACAATATTAAAAATGAGAAAGGGGGCATGGAAGCAGACAAGCATTAAAAAGTAAAGAAATACTGTCTTCAACTTCATGTAAGTGCCTCCACAACAGATTTTTACGCAGTTCAACTCTTTGACAAGAGACCCATGTCACCTAGAATCCGCCATTTGGGTTACAAGTAACCCAACCGTGACCTGTGCCGGAGGCTCCACTCAGAGAACGGCATGTACAAATGCCCACTACATGGTAGCTGACTACTGTTTGCAAAGTAGAAAATGTAACACTTTAAGCATTTTCATTTATTCATGACTAATAACGACCTTAATCAACTAGAAGAGACAGCCTATGTGTAAAACAAATGATAGTAGCTGAAAATACTCAGAACAATGAGATTTGCCAGTTGAATCTTTATAAAGGCATGATGCAATGCTCAGTCCCTCTGATTTACTCTCTAAGGCTGCAGTTCTCAAAATGTGGTCCTGGGACCTAGGGGTCCCTGAGAAATTTCTGGAGCATTCTCAAGGTCAAAACTATTTTCACAATAATACCAAGACATTACTCTCCACTCTCATTCTCTCGTGAGTGTATAGTTCAGCTTTCCAGAGGCTACATAACATGTCTAATAGCACAACAAATTTAATACAGAGGGAGACATAAGAATCTAAGGCAAAAATGTAAAACAATGCCACTCTCTTGCTAAACTTTTGTTTGTGGAAAATAGTTACTTTCATAAAAATATGTTACTGATGCTAACATGTAATGGGGTTTGTTATCAAAATAATTATTTCTAAATGAACTAATCAAATATTTTAAAAATATGTCAGTTTTAATTTCCAATACAGTAAATGTAGAGAACAATAATCCACATAAAGACATTATTTGGTGTCCTAAACTACTTTTAAGGGTAAAGACCAACAAGGTTAAGACCACTGTTCTAAGTCTCCAAGGGAATACTAACCCAGGACACTCATTAGGCAACTTTACTAGTGAGAGGAGTCTCTGTCTTTTAAAAGGTCACGCTTGAGCATACACACACTTGAGCATAGTTTGGTTTCTCCTCTCTCTTGGTTCCTGTGTTTAGAAATAAATTATCATAAGCCACCTTATTTGAAACCAAGGTCATTGGTTCTTAGCGTTTACTTGTGCGTGTCTACTATGTAACTGGATGGAAGAAGTGTTTTGAATAAAAGTAGTCTTATTCATTTAACATTCAACAAATATTTAATGAGTATCCATATAGTAAACTTATGATGTTACTATGAAAATCAGAAATCCAATTTGGCATTTACATAAAGGTCTGTCTTTTCTTCCTGTGAAAAATAAGTCATTATCTGGAAATTCTGGTAGTGTTTAAGAAAAATTAAAAATAACTAGCTATAGAGCTCACACAGCTTCCCAGGGGACATTAATGCATACTAGGCAGCATACAGAAAATTTTCTTGGTAACCTGGCTGTAGTTCTTGACCTATTTATTTGGTTCTTATAAAAAAATTCCTCATCTCTTGCATTCAACATCCATACAGTTTAATAGCTGTAGACTGTTATCATCTTGATTACACATTACATACATTTAATATTTTATGCCAAAATAACTCAAACATGTAGAAGGAAACTCCTCAAGGATCTGAAAATATCTTCCTTCTCAAAAAGTATATGAGAATTGTTTGTGGATCTAGGTCTTCTTTTCAGCTTCTTCCCCCCATAGGATTTGTTTTGATTGAATATAGCTCTTCCATATATTACAAAGGCTAGAATATTATATAGTAACATATTATATAATATCAACTCTTTAAAAAATTAAATATATATAGAAAAGCACAAAGAATAATGAACTTCCATACTCCCACAAATGACATTAACATTTTATTAACATTAACATTTAACGTTAATGTTTTATTTTTTAAGATGAAAATCTCATTTTATTCCCCCAAAGAGGGACAAGCACTATCTTGAGTTCAGTATATATCTTTCCCATCCATTTCAAATACTTTATATGTATACACACAAACACACACACACACACACAACCAAAAACCAGCATTCCTTTGTATATTTTCTACTTTACATAAACACTATCATAATGTATCACGTTGAAGAGTGGCCTCCAAATTCATGTCACCCAAAACCTGTGAATGTGACCTTATTTGGAAATAGGGTCTTTGTAGACACAATCAAGTTAAGATGACATTACACTGGATTAGGGTGGGCCCTAAATCCTATATGACTGGTGTCCTTATAAGAGAAGGAGGAGAGACAGACAGGTACATGAGAAAAGGCCATGTGAGACCAACGCAGAGGCTGCACGCAGCTGCAAGCCAAAGAACACCAAGGAATGATGACCAGAGGCTAGAAAGAGGCAAGGAATCACTCCCCTAGATCCTTCAGAGACAGCACGGTCCTGCCGACACCTTGCTTTTGGACTTCTAGACTCCACAACGGTAACAAGCAATTTCTGTGGTTTTAAGCCACCCAGTTTGTTATGGCAGCACTAGTAAACTGATATACTTAAGTATTTGTTTGCATCCAAATTTTTTCACTCAATAGGTCTTTGCAACTCCTCTATATTGATATATATATATATATATATATACACATATATAAGAAGAATTATGTTTACCACATACACCAAGGTCTAATAATACTAGTTGTTTTTTTAATGAACTACTTCTATACTAGTTAGTAAATAGCTGCTGCCCCAAGCCACTCCTCCAGGACTTCCTCGTGGTTTGGCAATTAATGTACAGCAGAGGACAAAGGATATATGGACAACCATTTTTACTGGACAATTTTGATCCATGACAGGTAAATAGTTGAAAATCACCTCTACTTCATTCCATCCAAGCACGGTACAGTCTTGTGCCAATAGGTCACATTTTTTTATCCACTCTTCTATTATGGAAATTTAGGTTATTTCCAGTTTTTTCCCTATTAAAATCAATGTTACAATATAGATCCTTACCCTCATTATCCAAAATCTCACTACATTAAACTCAGAAACCAGGGAGTCCTTACTCTCCATACTTGTAGTATCTGGCCATTAATTACCTAAAGTCAGGAATTACACAGATTTTGAAAACAAAAATATCTGTAAAATCCCTGTTATACGTTACCCAGTGTGTGGTACTCAGTGACTTCACAAGCACTTCGGCAAGAGTTTGCTAGGAAGCAGAATTACTAAGCCATTGAGCACCTCCTTTTAAAAAGATATGTATAGAGGCTAAACGATACACTACTAAATAACCAAGAGATCACTGAAGAAATCAAAGAGGAAATCAAAAAATACCTAGAAACAAATGACAATGAAAACACGATGCTCCAAAACCTATGGGATGCAACAAAAGCAGTTCTAAGAGGGGAGTTTATAGCAATACAATCCTACCTCAAGAAACAAGAAACATCTCAAGTAAACAACCTAAACTTACACCTAAAACAATTAGAGAAAGAAGAACAAAAAACCCTCAAAGTTAGCAGAAGACAAGAAATCATAAAGATCAGATCACAAACAAATGAAAAAGAAATGAAGGAAACAATAGCAAAGATCAGTAAAACTAAAAGCTGGTTCATTGAGAAGATAAACAAAATTGATAAAACATTAACCAGACTCATCAAGAAAAAAAGGGAGAAGACTGTCTGATTGCACCCTTTGGGCACTGGCCTTGGATACAAGGCCCATCTGCGTGGTTTAAGGTACAACATTTCAGGCCTAAGCCCCTCGATGACAGATGCCTAAACTCAGAATCTTATTTACTGCACCAGGGCTCTGGGGTATGTGAGAGTAACAATACTCCATCCCAGCAGATATAATGAGATTTGTGTGTGTGTGTTGGGACACAGTGGGGAAGTGACGCTGTATTTCTTTGTTCCTCAGTTTCACCCACTGTTTCTTTTTTTCTTTTTCTTTTCTTTTTTTTGTGGTACGTGGGCCTCTCACTGTTGTGGCCTCTCCCGTTGCAGAGCACAGGCTCCAGACGCGCAGGCTCAGCGGCCATGGCTCACGGGCCCAGCTGCTCCGCGGCCTGTGGGATCTTCCCGGACTGGGGCACGAACCCGTGTCCCCTGCATCGGCAGGTGGACTCTCAACCACTGCGCCACCAAGGAAGCCCAGTATTTGATATTTTATGGTGCTATTGTAAAAGGTATCTTTTAAAAAACCCATATTCTACTTATTGCTGGTATGAGAAATACAATTTTTTAAGATTGATCTTACACCCACCAATCTTACTAAACTCACTTACTAACTCTAACATTTTATATATAGATGTCTTTGAATTTTCTATCTATATAATCATATCATCTGAAAAAAGTTTTATTTCCTTTCTAGTATTACATATTTTAGTTCTTTTTCTTTCTATAATACACTGAATAGACCTCCAATCACATGTTCAATAGAGTATTGCTAGCAGATATCCTTGACTTGTTCATGATCTCAGAATGAAGACTTTTAACATTTTATCATTAGATATGATGCTTAACACAGTTGTTTATTTCTTTCTTTTTTTTTTTTAAACCCCACATTTGTTTATTTATTTATTTTTTTTGGCTGTCTTGGGTCTTCGTTTCTGTGCGATGGCTTTCTCTAGTTGTGGCAAGCGGGGGCCACTCTTCATTGCGGTGCGCGGGCCTCTCACTATCGCGGCCTCTCTTGTTGTGGAGCACAGGCTCCAGACGCACAGGCTCAGTAGTTGTGGCTCACGGGCCTAGTTGCTCCGCGGCATGTGGGATCTTCCCAAACCAGGGCTCGAACTCGTGTCCCCTGCATTAGCAGGCAGATTCTCAACCACTGCGCCACCAGGGAAGCCCTTATTTCTTTTTTTGGTAGATACCCTTCATCAGATTAAGAATTTTCCTCCTGATTCACTAAGTTTTGTTTTTTGTTTGTTTGCTTATTTGTTTTTAAAGAATAAAGAGACTGAATTTTACACAATACTTTCTTGGTATCTATTTAGATTTATCATTTGACAGTTCTTTATTCTGTTAAAATGATGAATTACATTCACTGTTTTCCAAATGTTAAGCCAACATTTCATTCCTGAATAAATCCACCTTGATTATGACATGTTATCATTTCACATATTGCTGGTTCAGTTTGTTTATATTTTGCTTCTACTTTCCTGTCTATTTGCATAAATGACACGTGCCTGCAATTTTCCTATTCAAATTTTGTTAAATTTGGTATCAATATTATGTTGGCCTCCTAAAATGAGTTGGAAAGATTTCCCTTTTTTCTACCATCTAGATGAGCTTCTATAAGACTGGTGTTATTTCTTCCTTCAATTTTCAGAAGAATTCATAGGTAAAAAAATCATCTGTGCCTACAATCTTCTATTTAGGATGATTTTACATTAGAAAGCCAATTTCTTTAATATAAACAATTATTTTGATTTTTGTTCCTTCTGTGAGCTTTGCTTAAGTTTTTTCTAGAGGGAGAGGGATGTGTCCATTTCATGTAACATTTAAATTTTATGGTATAAAATTACTTGTATCAATGGTATCCTCTGAGGATTTTTAAATATCTGTGGAACCTTTCCTGATCTCCTCTTATGCACTTGCACTCTCAATAATAAATGTTTGTAGCTTTTTTTCTTGATCATCTTTCTAGGGATTTATCAATCTTACAAGCTTTCATATATTTTGCTTGTAATAGAAAAGCAGAAAGATATAAAATCAAAGATCTAAGCTTCTACCTAAAGAACTGAAAAAAATAAAGAACAAGTAAAGCTTAAGCAAGCAGAAGAAAGGAAATAAAGAGCAGACATTAATGACATTTTTAAAAATTGAGAAAATTCAATGGAATCAAAAGTTGGTCCTTTGAAAAGATTTTAACGGAGGGAAGGAAGAAAGGGAGAAAGGGAGGGAGGGAGAAGGAGAGGGAAAAAAGAAAGGAGAAGAGAAGAGAAGAGAAGAGAAGAGAAGAAAAACCTCTAGCCAGATAGATGAAGAATAAGAGAGAAAAGACACACATTCCAATACCAAGATTGAGAGACGTTAACATCTCTATGGCCATTACAGATATTAAAAGGTAATAAGTTTAAAACAAAGTAATAAGAATGTATTATGAACAACTAATGACAATGAATGTAATACCTTAGAAGTGTACAAATACCTTGAAATACACAAAGTACCAAAGCTCAAAACTTAACCAAATTGTATATGAAAAAATATATAAAAGTATACTACATCATGGCCAAGCGTAGTTTATCCCATGAATGCAAGGTTGATTTAATATTCAAAAGTTAATCAGTATATAATTCACTATATTAACAGACTGGAAAAAAATCCACATGATTCAGAATATATAAAGAAGCTTTACAAGTCAATAGGAAGACAAAAATCCAATTTTTTAAAAAGGAGGTATGGGGGGCTTCCCTGGTGGCGCAGTGGTTGAGAGTCTGCCTGCCAATGCAGGGGACATGGGTTCAAGCCCTGGTCTGCAAGGATCCCACATGCCACGGAGTGGCTGGGCCTGTGAGCCACAATTACTGAGCCTGCGCGTCTGGAGACTGGGCTCCGCAGTAAGAGAGGCCGCGATAGTGAGAGACCTGTGCACCGCGATGAAGAGTGGCCCCTGCTTGCCACAGCTGGAGAAAGCCCTTGCACAGAAACGAAGACCCAACACAGCCATAAATAGATAAATAAATAAATAATAAATAAATAAATAAAAGGAGGTATGGCTAAACAAGGCAACATGAGGGACATCCCCTTGGTGATGGAAATGCTCTGAATCATGACTATTTCAAAGTCCATGTCTTGGTTGTGGTACTATACTACTGTTTTGCAATTATAGCTGTCACTGAATGAAAACAGGTAAAAGGTACATGGCATCTCTCTGAATTTTTCTTACAACTACAATTATTTCAAAATAAGAAGTATAATTTAAAACAATGGGGAAAAACTTGGAAAATACTTCACAAAAGCAAATATATAAGCACATGAAAAGTACATGAAAAATGCTCAGTTTCACTGGGTATTAAGGAATGATAATTCTAACCAGAATAAGATACCAGAATATATTTCACAGACAGCTAGGTCCACAGTGGATGATTCCATGTAGAGAACTTTGTAAAAACACCTGACTTACTCATTTTTACTATTACACATAAAAAGGAAAAGGATAAAAGTAAACAGATCAACAAGAAAGTTAGACTCTAGAGAAAAAGAACAATTTGTTTAAACATCTAAATGTCATCTAGAATATCCTGAAATCCTTATGGAATGGACTTGAATGTTAACTGAATCTAATGCCTTCCCTATCTTACCATCCCTGTTTTGGCAGTCAGTAAAATTTAATTTTAATGCAAAATTCTGTGCTAACTTAAAATTGTTTTAATTACCAAATGTAATGAAGATACAAAAAAGTATAGAAAATAATATAATAAAAAGTATATCCACTGTTAAATTATGTCAAATCTTAATATTTTGGTCAGATATGGTTCAAAGTTTTCTGTGGTTACTTCTTTTACTTTTGTTTTCGCTGCTGTTGAAGTGAAAAGAATATTACAGACCTAGGGGAAGCCCCACTGTGCACCCTTCCCCATTTTCATTCCCCTTTCTTGCTCTGATATAGCCAGTACCCTGACTGTTTTACTTTGCATGTTCCACACATTTTCAATATTATAAACAGTGCTGTAGATGACCACTAATAAGCATGTCCTCTCTGCAAATGTGCAGGAATCTTCCTAGATAACCTTGGAGTGAAATGCTGACTTGTGGGGTATACACAGCTTCAATTTTACCTGTATCCCTTAAAACTAAACACACACCTGTATTATGACCCAGCAATTCTACTCCTAGGTATATGCCCAAAAGGATGAGTGCATATGTCCACCAAAATACATGTTCAAAAATGTGCACAGCTGCTTTAGCAAAAATAGCCCCAAAGTGGGGAAAGAAAAGCCAAATATCCACCAAGAAGGGAATGAATAAATATACTGTGGCATATTCATAAAATGGAATAGTACATAGCAATAATAAAGAACAAACTAATGATACAGTAACATGGGTGAATTTTAGCAACACTATTTTCAGTGAAAGAAGCCAAAATAAAAGAGAACACCCTAATTTCATTTCCTAATGCCCAGTAATAGTAAGCATTTTTCGTGTACTTTGCATGTGCTTACATATCTTCTTTTGAAAAGTATTTTTCCAAATTTCTCCCCAATGTTTTAAATTATACTTTTTATTTTGAAATAATTGTAGTTTTAAGAAAAATGCAGAGATATCCCATGTATCCTTTACCCATTTTCCTCCAGTGACAACTGTAATTCAAGGAGAAGCAAAAACTAATCTATTAGGAGGGAATTCAGAATGTAATTTGCTGTGGGATACTGACCAGAACAGGGCAAAAGGGAGTCTTCTACTATGCTAGAAATGTTCAATAACTTGATCTGGGTGGTAATAATACAGGTATATATACATACATAGAAACTCATAAGTTGTACCTTTAAAATTTGTGTACTTTGTTTTATACTTCAATTTTAAAACGTTTTAAAAATCATACTGATTTTTCAACTTCTTATCAAAAGAAAGATAAATGCTAGTTTAAAAAAAAACTAAGTCAGTGCAAATATTTTCTCTCATGGTACTTTATTAAATAAAAGAATCCAAAAATGTGTATGTTTTATTCTCTTTCTACAGTGTCAAGATCTCTTAAACCTTAGTTGAAATGATGGTTGCACAACGTAAGAGGCAAAAATAGTTTCAACAGGAACAGTAGAGAAGAGTAAAGACGACATGAAAGCTCTACTGAAGAAGAAGAAGGTGCCTGTACCCAAAGAAGAGTGAGACCCCTATAGCCCCATTCTCCCAGTCAACCCCCACACTAGACTGGAAGAATCCCTTCTCAGAAATTGATCAATTATCCCAAAAGAAAAGGCCTACAGTGAGTAGGACACCCAGAGAAATAGAGTATGTAGAGCTCATTACGCTGAAAAAGTCTTGCCCACACACAGAACTTGCAATCGTTTCAGTGCACGCTCCTCAATAGAAACAGATAAGCAAGAATCACCACACATTTGAGGAAAGCCTCCAATGAGGATTAAGACAGGAGCCAAAGATGAAAATGAAACGGAGAAAATATGCAATATGTTTTAATAGCTTTAGAGGGAGTTCTCGGTTCTGCTGAAATTGGGAGTTGCATTAGTGATTGGTATATGAATATAAAACAGGGCAATGATGTGCTACAGAAAAATTAAAACAGGTACAAGAAAGGAAATACAATTACCATACACTCCATCTGAGGGTAGAATAATAGTTAACAAAATCATAATAATGTAAAAGCTGAGTTAACCAAAAATGACAATAATATGGAAGAAGGAAAAAGTCTCTGTGCTGGAAAGGGGTCTAGGAACCCAGAGGGAACACTCAAGATGTGCAGGAGGGACAGCAGTTAATCTCTAAATCTGAAAAATCAAGAAATAACAATATAAGCATGTTATTTAGAAACATGGACAGAGCTGACAGCATTTGTCTTTGGAGAGTGGTAATCAGGTATGGGGTAGACATGGGGTCTGCCAGTTTGCATTAAAACCTAGTACTTCTGTGTAAGTTTTAAAACTATGTACATCTATTACTTTGACACAAAGAAAATACCAAAGAGGAAGATAAAATCAGTTTGGGAATGGAACTCACAAACAGGACTAAAATTTAAGGAGTTAAATTATACTACACTATTTTACATTGTTTTACAAAACAATTTTCAGTCCTCTTCTTCTTCCCTACTCTTTCACTCATTCTATATAAGAGGAGCAAACCTGTTTGATAATTTCTGCCACAACTAAAAAGTGGAGACGGAGAGGAAAAATGATCTCACTGCAGCAAAAACATTTCTATCGATTACTAAAGAAACTATTTTGACAGAGTTTTTAATAGTAGCTAATAGTCATTCAAAAAAACCCAGAAGCATCACTTCATAAATCTGAAGAAAGGCACACCATTTCTAAGTCAGGCACTTGCAGAAATATCTACCAGAAGGAAAAGAAGGAAGTAGGGTACTAAGGGTAGTAAATTTTATGGAGTGACGTGTCTGTTCTGTAACTCTGATTAAAGTGTGTTCTGTAACTCTGATTAAAGTGAAGGTAACTTACCACTTCGTGAATGGATCTATTGAAGCCATCATCTTCTGTAAGGATCAACAATACTATAAGGGCCATATAGACATGGTGTGAATTTCTTTCTTCCACATGATACAGAATCTCGAGAATTGGTAAAACCTAGTGAATAAAATTTTTAATTTACTATTACAATTACTTTATCATAAAACCAATGTTTTAAACCTCTATACTTTTATCAGGTACCCTTTGCTTTAATTTCACAAACCAGCCTGTGACTGAAAGTACTTTCCATTTGTATAACTAAAGTACCAGCAGAGAAAAGCATCCTCTTCTGCAAAGGTCTGCCGCCACGTAAAGGTTGGGTTTACAGAGACCATTTAGGCTCATGGTCAACACCTGACACTCAATAGAGGCGATTCGGCCTCCAGCCTAGCAGGAACTTACACAGTAAGGTATTCTTACAAACACTGCAATATATCAAGCATTACCTTCTTAACAGCAAAGATTGTAGGATAAAAGAATTGTTAACAACAAAATCAGATCAGCGTAGTGAATTTCCTACCAGTAACATACTTTCTAATCACAGACTCAACAAATTATAGAAGAAAAAGGAAAGGGAAGGACATCAGTTAAAACATTATCAAAGTAATCTATGCAAGACATTAAAAACAAAAACAAATTTACAAGCCCCACCTCACCCCATCCCAGCCCCCCAAAAAAATCCCCAAACAAAATCTTTTAACTTTTCACTGGTGTTAAGTCATCATATACAGACAACTGTTCCCGTGCATGATCTTTTGTACCAACATCCTTACCATGGAACTTTCTAGAGCCGATGATGTCATGGGCTTTCTGCTTATTCCCATCATTTTTCTTAGGCTTCATCATGCTCAGGATTGTCTCTGCTTATATTCACTCACCCATTAGTAAGCAAGCCTTTTCTTTACCAGCTTTTACTCACATGAGCCGTACACTGTCACACCCAAGTTTGCTATTTAAGCCAATGCTTTCCACATATAGCTGGTGCGCAGATGGCTTCGTTCATCACATTTTTTTGTCCTTACTGTCACTCTGACATAGAATATGCTCTTCAAATAAATTCTAATATTCCACGTTTACTCATTATTTTCAGGTTTAATGCTGAAAACAAGTGGCCACCAAATCCCTCGTGAATCCTGGTATCACTCTATAAAAACTGGTGCAGAGGGGACATCCCTGTTGCCACCAGCAAGCTGCCAGCTATTTCAGAGATGTTCACAATTTTATTAATGCATGAACAGTCCAACATTATACATAATATATACATAAATAATTATGTATACATAATATACATAATTATACATACATAATTAATAAGTATACATAAATAATTATGTATTTCAAACATGACATCAACACCTTAGTGAGGCAGCTTACTTTTCACAGAAACATTTTTGTTTACACATTAGTTATAATGGAATCAATAACTGCCCACAGGAGTTTTTGTCTATGAGCAAAAACTTGGAACCAATTTCACTCACATAGTAAAGGGTAATGTACATTTATATGATATCTGGCAGTGGTACCTTAAAATAACTATAACACTCCAGGAACTGAGTTCAGACAGCCTTAGTGTCAAAGCCTGTTGAAGGGATAGGACATTGGGGAAACTGAGTTGAAAAATCACCCTTCCTTTTAGCCATACTCATTAGGAATATGCAACAACTGTGACCAGCTACTTGAACTTAGTGAGCAGGCACTTGGTAGTGGAAAGGAACCAAGAGGGTATAAAACTCTTCTTGACGATGGCAGCCAGTGTTTCTTGGAGGACTTCATCCAGGCTGAATTATGGGCACTGGGTGGCTGTTAAGGACCTAAAGACAAGGAAGTTTGCTGTGCTGTGTGCTCTCCTGCTCTGCACTGTGACGCCATCTCTACGTGCACTGTCTCCGACACTGTAAAACTCCTACAAAGGCAAAACTGCCTTTGCCTGGTGGCAGCTCCCTATCAACCTCTTGACTATCATGTCTGCAACCAGGCAAATATACATATCCTCTTGGGAAAAGAAATTACTCTTCAAAATATTATAAAATATAAAACCATGTTTAATATGATACTTACAAGATTTTCCATATCTGTGCGAGCCAACATGTAGGTTCTAATATTACTGTTCTGATGGAGCAATGTATACAAAAGGAGAGTTGCTTGATCAGATGTCTGCTGTTCACACAGGGCCATATACAAACTGTTAAAGTTAATCTGGAAAGTATGTGGAATTGACGAGGGGAAAGGACTGCTATCTGGAATACGGAAAACACAAAATTTTTAAAATATTACATCTATTTTCTAGACTGTGCCTGATATTAAATAATAAATAATAAAAGTATTGTTAATGTATACAATTCAGTTCCCATTAATTTTGTATAAGTTGCTACATTTCAGGCTCAAAATTTCAAGTTGTATTCTAAATTTTACCAAAAAAACAACTACACTAAAACATGACTACAGTTGATAACACAGTACTGTATATTTGAAATTTGCTACGAGAGTAGAACTGAAATGTTCTCACCAAAAACAAAAGAAACAAAAACAAACAAAAAAACCACCACACACACACACACAAAACACAAAAACCCAACCCAACCTAAACTCGGACAATTTATTTCTCTGTGCTATCTAAACCACAGCTTTCCAATGATTATAAATATATGAACAAATACCATGTAACAGAGTGACTTTTTTAAAAAAAGCCAAGTATAAAAAAAAACTAAACTAAGTCACGCAGTTTGACTCCACTACTATTTTTGCATTAACATGGCTGAATTAAATTGTCAATAAAAATATGAGCTTAAATAAATACAGCTATGGGGGTAGGCAAAAAAAAAAAACCTTTAATACATACAATTTAACCACAACATTGAAATGCTTTGTTACCAAAACTAAATGGCCATCAGTCCTAAATAAAAATATCTAGAGACAAACAGAAATTCTCTTGTAAGATTTGAGTTAAAAAGAAAAAAAAAAACTGCCTTGAAGCTAAGTTAATTTTTTTCAAGTGAATTATCACGGCTGAAGTATCCATCAATGTCATCAATCCATTTATGAAGAAAACAGCTAGGATAACATATAATTTAGATAATTTTAAAATGATATCAAAATCAGTATGTTCAACATTAGCTTCTATAATAGAACATACCAAACCTAAGACAACTCTTGGAAAACATAAAACATTTTTGTTTAAAGGAAAACTTAAAACTAATTGACTACAACTACTAAGAAACTTTTTTTTTTAAAGTAGAGTTACTGGAATGATGAAAAGCATAAATTACAACCCACATAGGGAAAATTCTTGATATTCTGAAACTGACATAGCCCCTTTCCTACAGTTTACTGGATTTGTTTAAAAACTGAAGCAAGCAAGGTTAGGAAGTTTAAAAGGAGGTAAAGCTAGGTCAACTGACTTAGAGAAAATTATAGTCTCATCAGATAAAACACTGGAACATAACAGCACAAAGAGCTGATATTTTAATGTGTTTTGACAAGTATGCATAAAGAATTGGTTTTTTAAAGACCCAGAAGCACTAGCAAAAAAAACCAAAACAAAACAAAATTTTAAAAAAACACTGCTTTAACATTTCCAGAAGCTGTGCTCTCATGGAAAAGAAACGTGTGCCAACAAAATCTTTATGATAGCACAGTCCTATGTCTCTCAGATTTTCCTTTTTAACCTTTACATTTGTGAAAAAATGCATCTAAAAAATGTCTTCAACTTTACTACAAAGTGCCCTCACTTTTCCTTCCACATTCAGAACATAGGTTATTTTTTCAATCCTAGCACTGTATTTTTGACACTTACAAAAATAATTGTTTTGTAAGACTGACCTATATTTTTGCAAAGGATGGCAAAAGGAAGTGTTGGATATATTGTGAGTGTGCAAATATTACAGGATTTACAGAAGACTTGGTGGAGGAAGATGCTGGACACACTACACCTCTTTACAATGGAAGCAGAATAACACAGGTTCATCAACCTGTATTATACCTGACTACAAATGGAATACATATGTTGTGTGGCTATACGTTACTAGCTAGTAAGTGCTACGAACCAGCCATTATACTGACAGCTTTATGTGTATTATCCTTTATTTAACCCATATGACAACCATGGCATTACACTGACCAGTTTTACAAAGGATGAAATAGAGGCTTAGAGAGATTAAGCAACTTTTCAAAGATCATCCCTGAGTAAACACAGATCAGCTCCTGTTGTTTTCACCACATTATACTGTTTCTTACAACAGCAGCAATAATTTAGTGAGTCTGTCCTATGATAAACGCTCACTTAATTCTTCTAAGAACCTTATGAGGTAGAGATTATAATCCCTGCTTCACAAATAAGGGAACTAGTATATAAAGAATATAATCTGGGATATGAACCCAGGTCAGTCTAACCCTAAAGCCAATGTTCTGAATCACACTGTTCTGTACCGCAGTCTCCCAAAAGATGACTCTCCCAAGAAGGTTCAACCCTAAACAGTATCATTTGGCCAGAGCAGCAAAAGCAATAACAGCAGATACCATATACTGAACACCTGCTATGTTGCAAAATCTGAGCTAATCATTTCAAAACCTTACCTTGTTTGGTACTTATACAAATCCTATTAGGTGATACTATCTTCATTTTACAGAAAAGGCCATTGAGGCTTATTGAGATTAAGCAAACTGTGAAAGCCCTCACAGCTTTGAAGTGACAGGAGTGTGACATGAACTCAGGTCAGCTTGACTCCAAAACTTCCTTTTTTTAACCCTAAAGTCACACTGTCACTAAGAAGAGTACCGCAATGAGAACAGAAAATACTATTAGATACATGAGTTTCCATTTCTTATCTATCTAATTGTTAGAGACTCATATCCCCCTGCAAATAATAATGCCAGAATTGAAAAAGGTTCAACAAACACTGTCTATAAGAAACGTATCCTAGAACAGCTCTGGAAAGGAACAAAGCAAAGAGCACCAGAAGTGTTAAAAATCTTCCTAGCCAATAACTGCACTTCTTACCCATCTTAATTATATTAGTGTTGGATGTATTTTGAAAATCTAGCTACCACATTCATCTTGCTTTTCGAGTCTAACCTTTTGATAAGTGATCACTGCCTCGACATGGAACTATCTGCGCATGCTCTACTTCAGGGTTTTGGCAAGTTACAGCCCACAGGCACACCACCGCCTGCTTTGGAAATAAAGTTTTACTGGAACCCAGTCATGCTCATTTGCTTAGGTATTACCTATGCTGCTTTTATGCTACAATGGTAGTTAAGAGGTGGTGACAGAGACCACAAAAGCCATCTGCCCCTTTGCAGAAAACGTCTGCTGAGTTCTGTTCCTATTTTTAGTCATATAAAACCCTAAATGGAATATAGATTTTAAATTAAAAATTTCAAATAATGTATCATTCGGAGTTTTCCAGGTTAATTCCTATCCCTAATATGTCCCTAATATGGACAGGTGGATCTAAAGCCAGCACATGCTGGCTTGGTTATCTCTGAAAGAAATGTAAATATAAATGGATATAAAGAACCACAGCCCTCATCTTAGATTTACTTGACCTTCCTGAGAATATACACAGAAAATTTAGTTTTTCTCATCTTTAACCAACATGAAAATATACAACTTGACAGTCATCTCCACAAGTGAAAGTACACAGTATGGGGTAAACAATACCCTCTTTCCTCATTAGAAAGACTATTCAGAGGAAAAAAATACCACAAACCTTGTGTATTCTTAAAGGACATGATGGCCTGTCTGTAGGGGTTTGGTGCATCTGCAGCATCTGTCAGGTTGGCCAGCACCAGCAGAAGCAGGAGACTCTGGTTGGCCAGAGGGGAAGAAACTTCTGGAGCAGCGGCCGCTTTGCTGCCCACACCGCCCAGTGTGAAAACAGTCCAGAGTCCAGCTTGAGAAGAAAACACACAATTAAAATGTGCTGGGACTAGGGGCAGGACAGGAATAAAGACGCAGACGTAGAGAATGGACTTGAGGACACAGGGAGGGGGAAGGGTAAGCTGGGACAAAGTGAGAGACTGGCATGGATATATATACACTACCAAATGTAAAATAGATAGCTAGTGGGAAGCAGCTGCATAGCACAGGGAGATCAGCTCTGTGCTTTGTGACCACCTAGAGGGGTGGGATAGGGAGGGTGGGAGGGAGATGCGAGAGGGAGGAGATATGGGGATATATGTATATGTATAGCTGATTCACTTTGTTATAAAGCAGAAACTAACATACCATTGTAAAGCAATTATACTCCAACAAAGATATTAAAATAAATAAATAAATAAAAATAAAAATACAACTCAGCTCTGGAGGAAAACTACAAAAAAGAAATGTGCTGGGACTTGTAAGATGAATCTATTTCTGTACAATATTCTATACTTTCTCACATTTTAAAGTTTGAAATAACACTCCCTTTTTTGATTATGAAAGTAAAACAAGTCCATAGTTTGGAAATTCTCATATTGTCCAAGGACATAAGATTTTTAAAGACTGTCATTCCCTATTCCCATAATTCCACTTCCATTTCCCATAGATAACCAAGATAATATTAAGTTTCTTATGTATCTTTCTAAATTTTTCTTTACATATCAAAACATACACATAATTATAAAAAAATTTCACATACAACTTTATACCAATATATTTGAAAACCTAAGCAAAATATTAAAATATCTAGGAGAAAACAAAATTGGCCAAAGAAGCTGAAAGCCTGAATGGACAAATAACCTTATAAGAGTGTAAACCAGAGTCAAAGAGCCAATCCTTAAAAACCATCCAAGTCCAGATTTTTTTTTTTTTTTTTTACAAATAAGTCTACCAAACCCTAAAAGTACAGATAATTCTCATACTATATATGCAGTGCCAAAGTACAGAACAAGAATCATAGCTACATACTCATTTGACAAGGCCAGAAAAATCTCCTTGATACAGAAACTGGATTAAAAAATGCATTTAATCACATTAAAAAACAACTTAGGAATAAACCTAGCCAAGGAGGTGAAAGACTTATATGTAAGGAGATTCATCAGAAAACTAAAAATAGAATTACCATATGATCCAGAAATCCCACTCCTGGGCATATGCCCAGAGAAAACCATAATTCGAAAGGATACATGCACCCCAAAGTTCACAGCGGCAGTATTTACAATAGCCAAGACACGGAAACAACCTAAATGTCCAAGCACGGATGAATGGATAAAGAAGGTGTGGTACATATATCCAATGGAATACTACCCAGCCATAAAAAGAATAATATAATGCCATTTGCAGCAACATGGATGCACCTAGAGATTATCATACTAAGTGAAGCAAGTCAGAAAGAGAAAGACTATCACTTATATGTGGAATCTAAAATACGACACAAATGAACCTATCTATGAAACAGGACACAGAGAAGAGACTGGTGGTTGCCGGGGGCGGGGGGGGGGGGAGGAATGGAGTGGGAGGTTGGGGCTAGTAGATATAAGCTGTTATATATGGAATGGTCAGACAACAAGGTCCTACTGTGTAGCACAGAGAACTACATTCAATGTCCCATGATAAACCATAATGGAAAAGAATATTTAAAAAAAAGAATGAATATATATGTATAACTGAATCACTTTGCTGTACAGCAGTAATTAACACATTATATATAAATCAACTGTACTTCAGTTAAAAACAAACCAAAAAAATAAGTGATCACTACACAACACAAATTTATTCAAAACAATGTTCACGATACAGTTGGGAAACTTGAGGCATTTAATAAGAAAATCAAAATTATGTAAGAAAGTACAACCAGTAGCCAAGTATTACTTGCTTTGGGACTGATTTGTTGTTTATCTTAACATTTTTAAAAATTTCCAGTCACTTCCTTCCACTCAGAGTATGCTCCATGACTGCCTACCCCTATATCCACCACTGTGTGTTCAAGGATTGCAAGCAAAGAAAAACACAATTAGAAAGTTCAATCTGCAAAAAAAAAAAAAAAAATCACGAAATGCTCTCCAAGGTAAAATATAAGTGTTTTATTTTGGGGGGGATTCTCTTCACATCTGTGCATCTTCATTACTAGGAGAAATAAGAGTTGACTAGCACTGGACAAATTTCACAAACAAAATTCTGACTCGCTTTTAACAGAACTTGAAGTCTCCTTCCCCCCCCACCCCCCTTCAAGTTTTTTCAAGAGGGCTGCAAAGCTGCTTATAATGTCAACAAATGAACATTTTATTGAGAAGCTATCCCACCCCACCCCCACCGGACAGACAGCCTTCCTTCCTTTCTCTGATAAATATTACTGCTATGTGGCCTTTCCTTACAGGGAGAAATGAGGCAGCCTGCCACTGCCTACATTGTAGTTTAAACTGGCCATAATACTGGACCAGAATTCTTCCAAAAGTTTGTTTCTTTTTGCTGATCCAAGCCTCTGATCTATGACCCAAGAATCTTAGTAGAATTGTATTTTCCTGTTGGCAAAAAAAAGCTTCTCTCCACCAAAAAAATAAGGGAAAGTTACAGTATATTTCCTTCTGTTCTAAAAACCAAATTAAGGATGGTCTCCAAAGTTTTTTAATTGTATCCCTCAGGTCCTCCAAATAAATGCTTAAAATAATATTCATCTAACTAAAACTAAAAAAGTACTGAAATTAACTAAAAGAAAAAATCTAGTGTTGATGATTCTACCTTTTAAAAGTAGTGACTCAAGATTATTTATCCTTAACAATAAAAATGTGAGAAAAATATAAAGTATGACAAACTGAAACATCAATAAAATAATAACCAAAGAAAAAAGAATTCTCATTTTAAGAAATTTTGAACTCAAAAGTAAACTATTAAGACAACGAAATTAAGGTAAATTACTGTTTTTTAAATATTACTAAACATGCCACTTGCCACTATAACTGATTTCTTATATCTAAAAAATACATAACAGGACACTAATTATTCAAGCAAAACTATACAAAAAAATACATGATAACATACTATACTGTCATCCATAGTTATAAAAATCTGCTAAAAGGGTCATATTCATATATTTTGAGACTGTAATACTGCAACAAAACAGAGACCATGAAGAAATTAAGGAGAAAGCAGGTCAGCTATTACAAATACTTATGAAAATTCTTCTAGAGACATTTCAATCAACACAGATAAAACGGTAATCAGTCGATAAATAGGTAGTGAGTGCCTAATTAGGGTTAGGTTCTGTGCCAGGTATAAAAAATACAAAGAAGAAAAAAGTTATACTTTGTCTTTGAGGAGGTTAGAGAAAGGGGAAGCAAATATTCATACCAATTTTCATTGCCATAATGATCCAACAAATATACCTAACTCTTCAAACATCTATACTTTTCCTATATAAGTACAGTGAAATAAGGGAAGACAGTTTCACCAATAAAGTTACTGAACATGCATCCCAGGGCAAACACTGGGGCAGAGTGAGTATCTGATCCCAATACCACGCTCTCTTTCCTTTTATTAATAAAACGCCCTGAGATTTAGCTGGGCAGAACTACATTTCCCAATCTTCCTTACAGGAAACTATGGCCATATGACTAAATTCCAGCCAATGGGATGTGACTGGGAGCAGCCCATGCGAGTTTTAGATTATATCCTTAAAAGGAAATTATTTTCTCTTAAAATCCTCACCCTTCCCATGGGCTAGAAGCCAGGTAGAGTGGTGGGCCGACAGATTTGACTTTGTGCATGAGGATACCACCAAGGGAATGGCAAAACAAGACAGAAGGAACTCTGGTCCCTGGATGACCTCAGGAAGCAAACCTGCCTACACCCCTGGACTAGCTTAGACTTCTACGTGAGAGAAATATTAATCTTCTATCTTTTTTAAGCCACTGGTATCTGATCTCTATTAAAAGCCAAACCAATATACTAACACAATTATGTGTTATAAAGTTCCAAAATATTATTGCTTGGTTAGAGACCTTTTTTTCCCCAAACAATAGTTTAAAAAAATTTTTTGCATATCAAAAATTTATTTAAGTTTTTAAGATAATTATAGATTCATATGCTCTTGTAAAAAATGCGCACCTTTTTATCCAATTTCCTCTAAGGGTAACATCTTACAAACCTATAGTACAGTATCACAATCAGGATTTAACACTGACACCATCAAAATATAAAACAATTCCATCACCAGTTAGGAACATGTGTATGGGGAAAAAATATCTGATGATCACTAAACTTCTTTGAAGTTAATTTCTTTTAAGGGTCACATACCAGCCACAGAGGAAATATACCACCGTGGATTAGACAAAGTGCAAGAAACTGGATTAGACACTAAGGAACCCAAAGACAATGAGGCCCTATCCATGAAGTTTATAGTCTAGAAGAGAAATGGATATGGAAAAGACAAGCAAATAAATAAACGGTAATGAGTTTGCAGGGAGAAAAAGAATGTTACCTAAATGTCAGGATGACCCTGGAAGAAAAAAACAGTTGAGAAATAATTCAGAAATCAATGTGTAGAACTGACCATTGGTTTAGACTTTTTCCAAGATTACAATTAACCAGACAAGCCATTCTACTTCCCCCCAGTTTTAAAAAAATTTCTTTCATTTCTTTTTCCTACTTTCTTTCTTGCTTAGAGCATCCTTCCAGGTCCAAATCAGACGTCTATTCTAATGAAGCAAAAAATGACTGCTTTTACAGCACTTAGATTATATAGCTCTCTCCAGCACTGTACTTACCACAGTCTGAAATTGATTATACTTATGTATGTAACTTAGGCACAAATCTTCCTGTGGACTCCTTGATAGAAAATAGCTACATCTTTTTCATGTTCCATATTCCTTAGAGGGCTCCAACTTATAAACTTAATTTGATCCTTTACTTCAACTTTACTTTACTTTCTTTCTTACTTCAGTTACTTACCAAAGGTTATTTTTACAGTGTATAAGACAGATTTTATATTTGAGATTTTAAAAGTATATAAATAATATAGATTTTATATTTGCTATTTAAAGGAAAAGCATGCTGTTTTTAAAGTTCTAAATATAAGTGTCAAAAGTTGGCTTTAGGGCTTCCCTGGTGGCGCAGTGGTTGAGAGTCCGTCTGCTGATGCAGGGGACACGGGTTCGTGCCCCAGTCTGGGAATATACCACATGCCATGGAGCGGCTGGGCCCGTGAGCCGTGGCCGCTGAGCCTGCGCATCCGGAGCCTGTGCTCCGCAACGGGAGAGGCCACAAGAGTGAGAGGCCCGTGTACTGCAAAAAATAAAATAAAATAATATAAAAAAGTTGGCTTTTGTCCTATATTTTAAATTATAATACTTTAATGCTGATGAGAATACTAGGAGACAGGTATTTTCAGACACCAGTGGTAGGACTGTAAATGGGTACGCACCATCTTTGGGAAAGACAGTCAAGAAATGTGCATCACAAACATTAACAATACGCAGATTATTTGGCCTAACAAGTCCAATTCCACAATTTATTCTAAAGAATGAATACAAAGATCAAATTAAAGAGCTATCCATCTTAAAACTCAAGAGAAACATATACACTTAAATACTGAATAAGAAGAAACTGGCTGAATTAGTTGTGACATAACTCATCAACACAAGAGAAAACCAAGGCCATGGTTAGAAATCCAGGCATATCACCCAGAATGTCAACAAGGTTAACATTTTCCCAGTAGAATGTCAGCTAGTTTTTAATATCTAAACTTCCTAGAATATATCACTCAGTTTAATCCTTTTCAACTAGTGTTCATAAAATAATCTTTTATATTTGTATCTCCAAAACTCAAAACATTTTAAAGAAAATAACGTACTGGGTGAGAGGGGGAATCAAATTTCATTACAAAGATAACTGGTGTGACAGAACTGTTGACATTTTGAAACTGAACTGAGTGTTAAAAAAAAAAAAGGGAGATGAATGTCTCAGATGTTGTTGATAACTAAAGGGCATCTTAGTGTCATGCCCTGTGTGAGCCATTCTCCACCACTGGGCACACATACTAAATGTGTTTCCTAAGACCTTTCACACTGAGCCTTTGATTTTGCTAAGTGTTATACAATAAGAGGTAAAAGTTGAAAAGGTTGTAAAGAAGAGAGGAAAAAAATGACTAAATGGAAGAGATTACTATTTAAATCAGCACTTTCATCAGGAAGCCATGTTTTAAGCATTTTATATAAAAACACACTAGTTTGTTAAACACTGGCATTTAGTGTGCTTTAAAAAACTGGTTGAGTAATTTGAGTTATTATATACACTATAATTTTTAAAATTTAAAATAATGGTATTTAAATAGGTTCCAGATCAGTATTTTTTGGCATAATGTCTGATTTTTGTGATTACTGATATTAAGTGGTAGATACCTGCATTGTATAACTAGTTTGGAGGGTCAGTTGTTAGGGTCTGACTACAAAGGAACACAAGGAGACTTTTAAAGATGATGGAAATGTTCAAAATCTTATGGTTATGGTGGTTATTACGTGACTATACATATTTGTTAAAACTAACAGAAGGTAAATTTTACTGTGTTTAAATTATATCTCAGTAAACATGACTCCATCCTTTCCCTCTCCAAAAACACGTTGGGCATGGATGTGGAGCAAGTTGAACTCTCATATACTCTATAGTGAGAGAGTAAATTGGTGAAAATAATCTGGAAAACTGTTTAACTGTAACCACTACACTTGAATGATGCACAGCTAGGACCCAGCAATTTGCTTAATTATTATACCTAACAAAATGCTTACATTATGTGCAAAGACATGTACAAAAATATACACAGCAGCATTATTTTAACAGGCAAAAGTTAGAAATAATCAAATGTGTAATAATCACACGCATTACAGTATGAAGGATAAATAAAATATGGGATAGTCCTAAGATGAAATAATATATAATAATCAAAATGAACAAAATATGCTTCATGCAAAAACATGAATGAACTTTACAAACCAAAGAAGATGCCAAAGAATACACAGCATGTGATTCCATCTATATAAAGTTCAAGGGCGTCCCTGGTGGCGCAGTGGTTGAGAGTCCGCCTGCCAATGCAGGGGACACAGGTTCATGCCCCGGTCCGGGAAGATCCCACATGCCGCGGAGCGGCTGGGCCCGTGAGCTGTGGCCGCTGAGCCTGCGCGTCCGGAGCCTGTGCTCCACAACGGGAGAGGCCACAACAGTGAGAGGCCAGCATACCACAAAAAAAAAAAAAAAAAAAAAAAAAGGATAAAGTTCAAAACTAATCTGCAGTGCTAGAAGTCACAACAGTGGTTTCCCGTGCAGTTGGGAGAGGACAGCGATTAGGAGAGTACACGAGCGGGGTTTCTGGGGTGCTGGGATTACTTGACCTGACTGGTAATGACATGTATGTTCATTCACTTTATGACAATGAATTGAGCTATACACTAATTGTACACTTTTCTATATGTTAAACTTACATTAAAATGTTTACCACTAAGCAAACCCAGTACGCATTCCTTTTTGTAAGATGTTAAGTATATCCCAGAATGCTCACAGTGGTTACCTTTGATTACTGGAACTAAAGGTGATTTGTTTTTCTCATTAGAATGCTTTGATTTCTTAAATGATAATGTAGTAAAAGAAACCATAAAATTTGAAAAAAATTTATATGATATCTTTAGAACAATATTTCTTAAAAGAAATATATTAAAATGTCAGTTTATTGAGGAAAACATACCCTATTTGATATTATATCTTTATTAAAGGGCACAGTCCTCAAGTACCTCTCTATGTAATCAGCCTACATGTTAAGAAAACATTCTTCAGCAATTTTTTTTCATTTGAAAATGAATATAAAACAGCAACATACACAATCTTGAACTACAGCCAATCATACTACAGTGCTAGGAAAGGGGGAAGGGTGGTGGGAAGGTCACTAATATTTTCACTTTTTTACATGTGTTTACATTTAAAGCACTCTTAAAATATCTGGTGACTGCTAGTTCCTAAAACAGTTCTGAGTCAAATTCAATTTTCCTAACACAAAACAACATGATATTAAAACCCCCAGCCTGTCTCCCAAAAGGAATGCTTTGACCATCTCAAAAAAGAGAAAAAAACACACCACAAAAGAACAGAGAAAAATGTTTTAAAAACTCATAGCACACTAAAACATTGTATCCACCTTTGTAGTCTGAAATCTTTCAGAACCTCTGATTTATAATCCAGCATAATATAAACCATATGAAACTTTAAAAGTCTTACTCCTTTAAGAACAGAACTATTAAAGAAAAATTGAAAAAAAATCCACTGAAATACTTCAGTGTTTATGAAGATAACACCTGTTTTCAAAAAGGAGAGACAATGAAAGGTAACAGAATTCATTGGTCTAAGTAAAACTCTAGAATCACATATCCTTAAAATAAACATTTATGAGAACCTAAGATGAGCCAGGTACTATAGTAAAGTGTAGAGTATGAAGGGAAACAAAATGAATAAAAAACCTAGTGTCCTCTGAGATAAATCCCATCTCATACCCCCATGCAAAAACATTAAATAAATTAAATCTGATGCAAGAAATAAGAAAGGGGCACTGTGCCTGTACGCTCAGAGGACAGACAGCCCTTCCCTTGAACAGGTCCATATCTGGTTCCCCAGTAACCTCATTCCATCTGTCCTGAGGTTGGCCCCTAAAGCAGTGTTTCCCAAAATGGTGCACGGACCACTGATGAAGTGAGAGATGGTTAACTGTGGCACTTCTTAAAAATCTTCAAGAGTTATGTATATTAGAAATATATAAACTAGGATATCAATCTCAATTTTCAAGGACTTCACCATGTAATATAAGGATAGAGTAAACAATATGCTTAAATTTTTGAAAAAGTGAGGTAAGTAAACTGGAATTCAAGCTGTACTCACATAAGACAAAATCATGGTGGTTGCATGGATGTGGGTGAAGTTGGGGAAATATTCCTGTAGGAAAACAGAGAAGTCCTCACATCACAGCTCTAAGCATCTGGCAGTGTATACTTACACAGAAGTCCCACTCTTCAAACCAAAAAAGCCCTGTTCCCACAACATTTTCCCATGATACATGACCTCTAACCCCTCAATACCCTGGCCACCTTTCCATCTGCTGGCAATGAGGCATCCCCAACAAAACATAAAATAGAGGTATGTGTGTTAATGATGGAAGAGAAACATAAGTACCTTTCAACAAGCTTTAACCAAATACAACCATTCACCCCTCCTTCAGCTGAGGAAATCCAACAGTGTAGTATGTCACCCCTGTGAAAATTAAAGGGCCTTATTAGGGCTAGAGCTTTCACTGTTACTACAAACTTCTCTCTCTTATACACAGCTGTACTACTTCATACACGTGGCTTGCATGACTGTCTTCTCTGCTAGACTGTGGGTTGCTTGAGATGGGTGTCTCCCTTCTTCACTGTGGTTTGATTCCTTTGCACCCTGACAATGTAATTTTTTATATTACATTAAATAGGAAATGAGTAATTTTTAATTTTGCATTTTTGCAAACTGAATTTTTTACATTTTATGTAAAAATATTCATACAAAATTCTTACTTTCTCCAAATAAAAATCAGGATTGAAGTCTGAATTATGCAAGAGATTTTGTCAAAAACTACCTATACTAATAAGTTTATTAACTTTAACAGTATCAATAACCAGAAAGAATCCATTTGGAATCTACAAATAGATTTCTAACAGTAAAATCTTAGAATGAGTGCCTACATTAGCATTCAACTTCCACTTGTGAAGGAGTAAATATAAATCAAACGACTATAACAAAATATGCAGAAGAGATTTATTCCCACCTCAGTAACAGTCATTTTTTCCATATAGGTTTCCAGCTGTTACTCTCCTGGGCATTAAAAACTGAGAATCTGTGAGTAACTATTACTCTTTGGTTGTAAGTGACATTCAAGGAAAGATGGGAAGAATTTCTTCCAAAACTCAGACCACTTTGAAATGAATTTTTAAATGCCTTAAAGGCAGCAACAGCAACGTCATCTACCATCAAAGGATAAGAAGAGTAAGATACGAGCTTAGGAGGGACTAGGAAAGTAGAATCCATGAAAAGAGAGCACATTCATAAATATTTGAAAAAGAGGATTCCAAATTAATGAATCCAGAGAGTTCCCAAGATATAAATGATCCCCAAATGAAAGTTACAGGTAGTAGATGCAAACAAGAGTGAACACTAGATCAAATGGTCTGAAAGGACTCATGAGATTGAAGAAATATCCACAGAGCATTCAATACAATCTAACTAGCAGTTAATAAACACACACTAACACTAATGGTCTCCAAAGTGGGTGAGCAAAGAAAATATCAGAACTTTGTGTTTCATCTAAGAAATATGAAGACCCTAAGCCTTAGCGGTACACATTACTCAGACTGGCACTGGTGCTCACACTCAGCCCACCTGTCAGAAGTCACATGCCATGCCAGTAATCCAGGTACCCTGAGTGGGGTCCTGCCTGCAACAGGGGGGAAAGAGGCATGCGCTCCTTCCTTCTCTTTCAGCATAAGGAGACATACTGTGGTTTAGCATGCTTGATTATATTACCTAGGTTTAACTAAACTGACTCTCGTAAAAATCTATTTTAAAAATAATGGAACCAGGGATTCCCTGGTGGCGCAGTGGTTAAGAATCCGCCTGCCAATGCAGGGGACATGGGTTCAAGCCCTGGTTCGGGAAGATCCCACATGCCACAGAGCAACTAAGCCCGTGTGCCAAAACTACTGAGCCTGCCCTCTAGAGCCCACGAGCCACAACTACTGAGCTCACATGCTGCAACTACTGAAAGCCGCGCGCCAAGAGCCCATGTTCCGCAACAAAAGAAGCCACCGCAATGAGAAGCCCACACACCGCAACGAAGAGCAGCTCCCTCTCACCGCAACTAGAGAAAGCCTGCACACAGCAACGAAGACCCAATGCAGCCAAAAATAAATAAATTAAAAAAAAAAACAAATACCGTATGCTAACACATATATATGGAATCTTAAAAAAAAAAATTTGTCATGAAGAACCTAGGGGCAGGATGGGAATAAAGACGTAGACTTACTGGAGAATGGACTTGAGGACACGGGGAGGGGGAAGGGTAAGCTGGGACGAAGTGAGAGAGTGGCATGGACATATATACACTACCAAATGTAAAATAGATAGCTAGTGGGAAGCAGCCGCATAGCACAGGGAGATCAGCTCGGTGCTTTGTGACCACCTAGAGGGGTGGGATAGAGAGGGTGGGAGGGAGGGAGATGCAAGAGGGAAGAGATATGGGGATATATGTATATGTATAGCTGATTCACTTTGTTATTAAGCAGAGACTAACACACCACTGTAAAGCAATTATACTCCAATAAAGATGTTAAAAAATAAACAAATAAATTAAAAATTAATTAATTAATTTTTAAAAATGGAACCAGGGAATTCCCTGGAAGTCCAGTGGTTAGGACTCGGCGCTTTCACCGCCCAGGGCCTGGGTTCAATCCCTGGTTGGGGAACTAAGTGGCATGGCCAAAAAAATGAAAATTTTTTTTAAATTGGAACCATAAAACTGTTTTAAACATTCTGGTAAAGAAATCACAGACCAAAAAAAATATATAGTAAAGATCAAGTACAAGCAAACAACAGCAGAGCCTACCGTTCTACTCCCTGTGTCGGCTCTTTGTTAAGCCATTTTTGTAAGCTAAAAACAAAGACAATGTTTATCAAATCTCTGAAGAAAATTGCCTCCCCATCCGTTACCAACCCTCTCTGAAATAAAGATTTATAGCCACCATTATTAACAATGAGCATGGCTATAAAATATACTGTTCCTTGGGACATTGAATAATGACACTATGAAGGCACTGTGATTAGCAACTGAGTTTAAAAACTCATCCAGGGCTTCCCTGGTGGCGCAGTGGTTGAGAGTCCGCCTGCCGATGCAGGGGATACGGGTTCGTGCCCTAGTCCGGGAGGATCCCACATGCCGCGGAGCGGCTGGGCCCGTGAGCCATGGCCACTGGGCCTGTGCGTCCGGAGCCTGTGCTCCGCAACGGGAGAGGCCACAACAGTGAGAGGCCCGCATACCGCAAAAACAAACAAACAAACAAACAAAAACTCATCCAGATGATTATTAATAATAATATTTGTAATATCAAATTTTTTTCTGTATTGGTATAAACTCAAATTTAAATACTTTAAAATTTTTAATTAATTTTATCTTTTAGAAAATGTCAATTTGCAGATATCTTATAATTTACATAATATATTGGTATAACAATGTATTATATAATTTTTGTCAATCCACTTAAATCGGGGGGTTTCTTTAAAAGGTTACATTGATGGGATGTACAATCAATAACATTTAAAGACTACTATACACAAGGGAGGGCTTCCCTGGTGGTGCAGTGGTTGAGAATCCACCTGCCAACGCAGGGGACATGGGTTTGAGCCCTGGTCCGGGAAGATCCCATATGCTGCGGAGCAACTAAGCCCGTGCGCCACAACTACTGAGCCTGCGCTCTAGAGCCCACGAGCCACAACTATTGAAGCCCGTGCGCCACAACTACTGAGCCTGCGCTCTAGAGCCCACGAGCCACAACTATTGAAGCCCGCGCGCCTAGAGCCCGTGCTCTGCAACAAGAGGAGCCACCGCAATGAGAAGCCCGCACACTGCAACGAAGAGTAGTCCCCGCTCACCGCAACTAGAGAAAGCCCGCGTGCAGCAATGAAGACCCAACACAGCTTATCAATAAATAAAATAAATAAATTTATTAAATAAATAAATAAGTAAAGACTACTATACACAAGGGACTGTTGTGGGAAGAGGCAGTGAAAGAAAGAGGGGAAGAAAAAGAGCAGTTTCTGCCATTAAACGGTGATCTATACAAATTATCAAATTTATAACTCACCAAGCATTATCATTCACCTAATTTTACACATAAAGAAATTACACTCAAAGAGGCTAAGTTCCTTACGCACATAATAGAGCTAAGCAGGTCTGCACCCACAGAGCTCTGAGTCTTTAGCAGATGCTCTCCCCCACTACCCTCACCGCCCCTCCAGCTCCAAAACAATAAACGGGGTCCCCTGGCCCCCGCTGGGGATTACAAGTTTAAAATTTACCACAAGTCAGAACTTCAAGCACTTGGGATATAACAGGCCTAAATTTAATCTGTTTGCTATAAGGAATAGCATTCTGTGGTTTACAGTGAGTCTGGTCCCAAATTATCTTGCCAGACAGAAGTCTCTCCCACTCTTCAGCCTCATCCACGGAACCCTACACATATATATACATTTTGCTTGGATTGTGTTTTTGGCTCTACTGCCTTCTGTTCATCTTGGTACCACATCTGCATTTCTTTATATCCCCCTAAGGAACCATCTCTCCCAGGCGTTTTGCCCCTTTTTTATGGTGAATAAACATTTACTAAATTGTCTCTTTGGCAGGCACGCACAGGTTCTTCAATGAATAAATTGTTTTCAGTACATTCAAGGTGCCCATAATCTTCTTGAGGAGACAGGCAGGAATGTCTTTATAACACAATGTTCTGAGAGTTCCACAGAGTCCTGTGCAAAGAAAGAGGACTAGCTTTGCTTGGGCATTCCAGGAGAGCTTCCCAAAGAAGGCTGCCTGTAACCTGGGGTGTGAAGGTGAGTGACAGATCCGCAGGAGGAGAGGAGGAGGGCATTTCGGTGCATGGGATGGTAACAGACAAAGAGGGGCAGGGGTGAACCTTCGGTGCACCTGGCACTCCAGCTGGAGACGCTGAGTGAGGTAAGGCTGGAAAGAGAGGGCAGATTGTGAGGGGCCTACGTGACGCGGCTTCCAAAAGTCACTCCAACTGCCCATTCTGAAGGACCCCAAACAGACCAAGAATTCAAGTCCTTTCTGGTGATCTTACAAATGAATGACATACAATTCATACATACATACAACCTTCACTTTCAGTTTTACCCAGAATTAATACTAACCTGTTAACTCACTAAATCAGTTATGGGATATTGTATTTTCATAAACCTAGAAAAAACTAGAGTTTACAGGAGATCCTAATAACTCAGTCTCCTATCAAAAAGTCTGGCTGCTGTGCAATGCTTGTTTCTGCTGCAAAACTCCCTGTGCACAAACACGCACGCAGACATACATATCACAGGTGCCTGGAATTCCGGCAGCTCGGGAGAAGGAAGTTCTGTTATCCATTTTGTTCTGAATTGGTCATGGTCTTCCACTGATGCATTTCAAGCTTTTTAAGTCATAAATTTCAGTTAAATTAGCTTCAAAATGAGCAGTTAAGATGATTGTAGATTCTCTAGTTAACCCTACACAATACAAGGATGCATAACTATTAAGACCACACTACTAATAAGATACCCTTTCCCCTACCAGGACACAATCAACCAGCGGGATGTAAGGGAGGTTCACGGAGCTCTGAATCCTTCAGTAAGACACCTCCTTTTCAGGCCATGAGGCCAAAAGCCTCACCATGACAAACTGTCCAAAGCTATAATTAGAATTACTACCTACCTTCCCCTAAAGGATCATCAGGGCTAATTATAATTATGCCTTATATCCCTGTTTACCTTGATCAGCAAAGAGGACTAAAGCTGCTACATACCCTGGCCCAAGGCCGTATGATTCAGTACAGCCCCTAAACTAACACAGTCTCCCATAGCTCTCCCCATCCCCTCTGGAACTCACATATTTCATCAGAAAAAATCCTCAATATTTTCAAGCTTAACCTCTTTGCCCCTGGTCTAACAGAAACCTGGGTGTCCCCTGAGAACAGTTCTTTCTCTGGAGCCTTTATAAGTGGTGACTTGTTTTTCTCTCTCCACAACCCATGTACCACAGAGAAGCAGTACAGCTTCCAAACTATTTCTCCTGACATCCCAGTTGCCCTGAAACATCCCATCAGACTATACTACCCATCAGTGCTTCTTGCTACAGTCATTTATAGACAGCACTGTCGCTCCTGCTCATTTTCTAATCATCTGAGCACCTGCTTCACTGTCTGCCCCTCCACACTACTCCAGGCCTCATTTTTAAAATAGCAACATACTCATATTCAAGCCACCCAAAAATATGGTCTCTAAGGCCTTGATCTGCTTGTCCACTTCCTCTAACCTACCCCAACTACCCATTCCCATGGTCATGCCCTGGTTGCACGTTCTCTTTGCTAAAAATTGCACTACCACCACAATTCTGAATTCACATATTCCACTCTCTGAATACCACCACCGCCCAGCTTTCCAGACCATTTCCTCTAGTACCCGACTCAAACAATTTTTGACCTGGTTGGCTCTCTCTCTACCACTTTTTCATTGTCTACCACCACCCCCTCCTAACCCAGCTAGGGTTCAGTGGATCAGCATCAGGGTCACTCCCTTGCTTCCTCCTTCCCAACTCCCTCACACTCCTGCTTTCCTCCATTATAACTGCCTAGCAAAGCTCCAGCCTTGGTTAAATCCAATTCTCTAACTACTCCATGTTCCAAAGCAGCTATACATAACTGAAGAACAACATACAACCATTCTGACTGCTTTTAAGTTCATCCCCATAAATTTCAAGTGGGCCCTCAGCTCTGTCTGGCAATCCTATTATGCTTCTCTAGTGTCCCAGGGGAATTAACTCTCCTACAGCTCTCTCTTGGTAAACTTCCAACACCAATCCCCAATCTTCATGCTCAGCTGACTCTCAATAGAGTCTATCAGATAATTACCCTTTCTACTTTAAAATCCACAAACCCACCTGCATCAACATGTACATGCTCTGCCTTCACTCCTGTTATAAAGGAGTGAACTATCCCTTCTCCAATCTTTATGAATAAGAATTTCTCCATCTGTAATAGAATGTAAGTTCTATGAATGCAGGCATTTAGTAATATTTACAGAATTGGAATGAATCATTCCTACCACAGTATGTAAACATGCTGCGCCATTTCCCAGCCAAAAATAAAAAAATAAAACCTCCCTAGAATCCATGTCCCCTTCCAGTGGCTGCCCTATTTTTCTGCCTGTTCTCTGACTCTCATTCTCCCCTCAACCCACCCTAATTAGCTTCCTAAACACCATTCCACCTAAATGATTCTTGACAAAGTAACCAACAACTTCCATCTTACCAGATTCCAACAGTCATTTCTAAGGCCTCTCCTTAATCAACCTCTCACTTAAATCTGCATAAAGTTGTACATTTAAGATTTTGTACTTTACTGCACCTATAATTCAAACATTAGAAAATGTCAGTGAAACAATTTCATGGATCAGATACAACTGGAAAGAGAATTAGTGAACTGGACGATAAATCTGAAGATTTATCTGAAGATCTGCAGATCACAAAAGCTACCAGAAAGTAGAAATTTAATGATCCCAATCACTACCCCCAAGGTCACAAAACTAGCAGGCTTAAATCCAGGTTTCAGGCTTTTTGCAATATATCACACCACTCAGAGAAGAAAGAAAGAAAAAAAAATCCAGTTAGCTAAGAAACCCCATTAGGCTCAAATGATACATATGCTATTTCTCCAACAGGTATGCATGAACTTTTGGGGACAATCCGTGATGTGGCAGGAATAAGCAAGGTCAGAAAACAAACATGATACTTTTTCCTGGATCACTAATCTTACACTAAGATTTCTAGAAAGTTAATTAAGTCACTGGACTGTCAGGTAATGCCATCTTAATAGTAATAAAACAAACGTGGATATGATTACTGAAGTAGAACTTAAAATGTGCATTAATTTACAAGATAAAATATGAAACCTGAGCATTGCTAAGAGGCTTCTGACAAACTCCTACATCTTTAAGGTTATGACTCATTTGCCTCAGCTTTTATGGGCTGGCTGAAAAAGCACGGTTAACGGCTCTAATGGTTTTCTCAATGTGTAAATTACTATGATTGGCAGAATTCAACAACAACAAAAAAAGATTATTTGTGTAATTCACCGTTTTTGTTGTTGTTTCTTTTACTCTGAACCTAAATGTTGTATTTTGTGAAGAGTATAACAAAAATGCTGGGGGACTGAGGACAAAATCTGGTATGCAGAGAGGGAGAAGTACCAGGTTCTGCCTCATCCCACCGTCTTCCGGTCTCTGTGAGATTATGCTGATAACTCCTACAAATAACCTGCCCTAGAAAGCTACTTTATTATATTACTGCCTCGTCTTCATCCACTATACCTTATCAACCAAGTATAAGTCAGGATTAGGGTGAGTTACAAGTAACAGACCTGCATTAATTATGGCTTCAAAGGAAGTCCAAAAGTACGTGTAGTAGAGCTTGCCCATTACTCCATGATATTTAAAGGCCAGGCTCCTTTTCTCTTCTTGCTTCACTGTGTACAGTCTCCACTTCTAAATTTACTCACGGTAAATGTGGCTCATCCAGCTCCAGCCATCACATTTTCATTCAAGTCAGCAGACAGAGATGAGGACATGCACTTCCTTTGAGAACTCTACCTGCAGGTTTGCCCATACCACTTCTGCTTACATTCCCTTGGCCAAAATATAGATCATATATGGTTGAAAAGAGGACTGAGAAATATAACCTATTCTTGGCATCCATGCAGTCAGCTAAAATGGGGGAGGAGACAAACTAGCAGTCATCATCATGACACATATGAATAAACCCTTTGCAATGTCTCCAAAATATATCCCTTCTACTTGAGATGATGGAACTTGGCCTCAGGTCCCCTGTCTTTAGAGCCCTGTCTTTACTTTTGCTCAGGGAAACAACTGTGCCCAGATAAACCAGTGAGTTTTATGAACAACATGAGAACTGGCAGAAGTATTGGTAGTCTTACCATGACGTCTTCCCTTTGAATACTAGCAACCGGATACCTCAAAACATGAGCTATTAACCATACAGCCAAAAGAAGGAGGTAAGTAATTTTAGCTGCTTTACAGCAAAAATTTGCCTGCTCTCCTGATTTGACCAAGTCAGGAACTGAAATTAACAAAAGTAAGAGCTTGGATTTCAACCACACCTTTCTTGATTAGGGCTCAAACTTTTCAAATACATAGTAATATACTATTTTATTTTCATAACCCCAATAACAAGATAAAACTTGATTATTATTTGCACGTTTTAAATGCTTCCTACTTTACTATTTAATTTGCTGTAAGTATATACCTATACATAGGGACAAGCACTGGAAAAAGAATGAAAAAATGGAAACAGTTGATTTGTTACGGTGGTAGAATTATAGCTAATCTTAGTTTTAAAATTTTTCATAACTTCTAGTGCCCCCTGTGTGATAATATTTAAGACTTTATAAACACACACTCACACTTGTATGTATCTTACATACATACAGCATACAGTATGGAGAAAGACAGCCACATATGATTTCTACTAGCTGTGTGACTTTACGAGAATTACATAACCTCTGTAAAATAAGGCCACAGTACTAGCCATTTCCACACCCCTCCCATCTATGATCTGCAGTGCAGGGGGCTAGAAACCTGCAAACTATATTTTCCAAACTTCTCTGCCTGCTGGCTTCAGATTAGGGCAGAGAATCGGAGACACTGGGTTGGGGGTAGGGTGGGGTGTGAGAACAGAGAAGCCATTTTTCCTTCAGCTTCTGGGGGGATCTCTAGCAGATTCAATCAGGATTCCAATGGCTTCCTGCTCAGGTAGTAAGGCTCCTACTGTGGTGGAGCCAGCAGGGTCTCTTGCAACATATTGTATAAAGATATTCATTAGGGTGTTATCTGGAATAACAAAACAGTGGAAACCACCAAAATGACTAATCATTTTAACTGATTAAGGTGAATCCATATGATACGTGATTAAAATTGTATTTATGAAGAAATATTAATGGTATGGAAAATACAACATAATGTTACATGAACAAGACAGGATGCTTAAAACTATACTGCCATTAGCATCAGTTAGTGTTGTGACTGCAGAGCGTGACAAGGGCATGAGGGAAATGCAGATCAAATTGTAAATCATTTAAATATCTATGAGAGTTATGGCCCAGCCAGATAGAAAGAACATGAAAGAAGAGAAAATGCATTCCAGCAGTAAAAAGCATAGGGAGGAATTTGGCTCAGCCTAAGTGGAGGGCTGCAGACTTTTGCTTACATTACGCATTGCAAAGTTGGCAATATCATCTCAAGGGGAAAAACTTTGAAAACCTGATTCGGAAGAGAGCAAAATATAAAAACCCTCTTTTTATGTATGAAGCAGACATATATAGTACATAAACAGATATACAGTATATTTGTAGTTTTAATTTTCCTTTGGGAGTGGCAGTGGCAATTAAGAAAAACCAGTCTAACAAGGTTCCTGGGACTTCCCTGGTGGTCTAGTGGTTAAGACCCTGTGCTCCCAATGCAGGGGGCCCAGGTTCACTCCCACATGCCACAACTAAAAGAGCCCACGTGCCGCAACTAAAGATCCCGCACGCTGTGACTACAGATCCCACATGCTACAACTAAGACCCAGCACAGCCAAATAAATAAATAAATATTTTTAAAAAGAAATACTACAAAAAAACTAAAAGTAAAAATAAAAAGGCTCCTTAGGATGACAAAATGGGGAAACATGCTAAGAAACACCTGCAAAACAGAAATCTCCCTGAAGAATAAAGTACATATTGGTGTAACTTGAACCCATGCATGCAGAAGAGGGTTGAAACAAAACCCCATCTGAAGGGCATGGACCTTCAGTGTCCAGGCATCAGGGGGACAACAGAAATGGTTCAGTGTACAGGAGAACCACCATGGATGCACGCAACACCAAGACATAAGAGAATCTAAGTTTGTAAATTATATCAAAACATTTCAAAGAACCAGAGATCCACTATATTGAATATACGAGAGGAGGAAGTGTTCTGTGTAGGCATTTCAAGTGATGAATATGTTGAAAGGATAATATGATTATAAGGCAGGAAGGACAAAAATAAAAGTAATGAACAAGAGCAAGTAATAAATTAATATAAGACTGCAAACCAAAGGCGTCTGAAGAATAAAACTCTTACACACTGCTATCACCCACGGTAAATCGAGGAGGACAGGTAGTTCACTCCTTATCAAATATTTTTTTATGCAGATTTTTTCTTTATTGAGAAACTTAAGACTTGGGTACATCAAATAAAACCAGTTTCGGGGGGGGGTGCGGAAATCAAAACTCACAATAGAAAAAAAAAGTTAACATAACACTGTTTGGGCCATATCAGAACCCAGAGAATATATTCTTTTAATTGAAAAATTCTAGGTGCTTCATAATGGACCTTTTGATACAAAATGACCTATTAAATTTGCAATTTGTGGTTCTTGGTGTTGAGGTCCATAGGACAAGCTAGGACGTCTTCAAACCCTGAGCTGAATTCCATGAGGGTTTATTTGGCTTTTGGATCGGTTTGTCCTTGTCTAAGAGGTAGCAGCAGCAACAGCGCCCACCTTCTGGGCAGCTTCTTTCTTGGCGTGATGAGCCTGCAGGACCGCCACAGTTTCATCCACCTTGGAGCGGAGAGACTCGGGGGACTCCAGCATGTGCAGCAGCTCCGAGTTGTCAATCTCCAGCAGCATCCCCGTAATCTTCCCAGCCAGGTTTGAGTTCATCGTCTGGATGAGCGGGAACAAACGTTCACCCAGCATCTGTTTCTGTTCCTGCGGGGGTGCTGCGGCCAGCATGGAGGCGGTCAGCGGCTCCTGCCCCTGCACGTGGACCGCAGGCTGGGGTGCCTGCAGGGGCTGGATGGCGGGGTGAGGGCTGCGGACACTGGAGGCGTACCTGTAAGGTGCAACAGCCCGGGGAGCAGCGGCAGCAACAGCGGCACGAGGCGCTAGGCTCTGCACAGCTGTGGGAACACCTCCAGACTGGCAGCTGTCAGTCAGCCCTTGCTGGGCAGCACCAGCCCCACCAAAGTCCATAGCCAAGCGGTCCGGGCACTCAGACCCGACTCTCTGAGCGGTAGTAGGGAGGCCACGAGAGGCCGGAGCATTACCAGTTGGAGCCAGATGGCGAAGAGCTGGACGAGGCCCAGACTGGCGTATAGCACTTGGCATTCCTTGGAAGCCTTGAGGTCTCCCACCTTGCTGCCAGCGTGGATTAGGCCTCATCTGTGCTAACTGGTTAGGTGTGTAATATGGAGGTCTTCTCTGAGCCTGTGGAACTGCTAGCACAAAGTAGCCCCCAGCTGCAGGCTGGAACTGATTTAAGATGGCACTGGCGCGGAGCGCTCTCATCCCGGCCACCCGCTGCCTATACTGGTTGGTCAGCTGAGCCTTTCTCTCTTCTCTTCTCTGGGCCACGGCGATATACAGTGGCTTGGAGCCCACGATGCGTCCGTTCATCTCCGTGACTGCTCTGGTTGCCTCTTCAGGGGATGAGAAGCAGACAAAGCCAAACCCTTTGCTTCTCCCATCCTCCAGCATCACCTTAGCACTGGTGATTGATCCAAAACGAGAAAACTCTTTCCTTAACTTCTCATCATCAATGGTGTCATCCAAGTTCTTAATGTAGAGGTTCACCCCCTGATACCGACTAATTCTCTCCTGTTTCAGCTGTTCAAATTTTCGCTTTAACTCAGCCTGCCGTTCCACTTTCTTCTGTGCACGGCCGACGAAAATGACTTTCCCACTGATTTCTTTTCCATTCATCTCCTCCACGGCCTTATTGGCATCCTCGTGTTTTTCGTAACTCACAAAGCCAAAGCCTTTGGATTTCCCACTGGGATCTCTCATCACCTTGACACTTAGAGTCTTACCAAACTGGCTGAATAGCTCTTTCAGACTCTCATCATCCACCTCTTTCCCAAAGTTTTTGATATAAACGTTGGTAAATTCCTTAGCTTTGGCTCCAAGCTCAGCTTCCCGCTCTTTTCTAGACTTGAATCTGCCCACAAATACCTTGTGGTCATTGAGGAGCATGCCATTCATCTTCTCGATGGCCTTGTCGGCAGCCTCCTGGGTCTCGAAGTGGACAAAGGCATAACCCTTAGAGCCGTTCTCATCACACACCACCTTGCAGGACAGAATGTTTCCAAAAGCAGAAAAAGTATCATAAAGTGCCTTGTTATCTATAGATTTGTCCAGGTTCTTGATGAAGACATTTCCCACGCCAGATTTTCTCAAAGAGGGATCCCTCTGAGACCACATGATTCGGATTGGCTTTCCCTCAATCACATCAAAGTTCATGGTATCCAAGGCCCGCTCAGCGTCAGCCGGCTGCTGGAAGTTGACGTAGGCATAACCCAGGGAGCGGCGGGTGATCATGTCGCGGCAGACCCGGATGGACAGCACAGGCCCCGCAGGACTGAACTTTTCGTACAGCATGGCCTCGGTGACGTCCGAGTGCAGGTCACCCACGTACAGGGAGGCCATGGGGTAGCTGCTGGCCGCAGCGTTCATCTCCCCAGCCCCCAGTACCCGGAGCCCCGCCAGGAGGACTTCTTGGGGGGGGCCACACAGGACAAAAGGGGCTCCGCTCCGAGCCGCGGCCCACAGGTGGCAGTGAAGCTCAGAGAAGCTGGAGTCGGCTCCGAGGGCCGGAGAGGAGTGCGGCGACGGCTCGGACGAGACTGCCCAACCACAGACAAAAGGCTCTCAAAAACAATATGGCCCTCCCTGGCAGTTTGTTAATTTTCAGCTGTCCTGGTCTGGAAGCTCCCAATTTCAAAAAATGAAAACAATGAAAACAGGGACTGTCCTCCAAATTACAAAAATTCTTCCCGAGGCAACCCAGTGGTGCCCACGGCGGCCTCCGGAACGTGCGTTTCTCTATAAATATAGGCCTCGGGCTCCCGGCGGTTTAAGATTACAGCAACCTGGGGAAGAGGGAAACCAAATATTTGTCGGTGCCGACTCGGCAAGCCCCGCGCGGCCGGAGCGCGCAACCGCCTCCCACGCCGGGCCGGCGAAGGGCAGCGCGGACACGTTGAGCGCGGAGGCTGGCGCGCGGGGGGCGAGGGCGGCGGGCGCGGGGCTGCCACGCGGCGCGGCCGAGCGGCGGGCTGAGGCGCGTGGACGCGGGCACGCGAGCGGCTCACCACCAGACCGACGGACGGGGACCGAAGAACGCCCAGGTGCGGCGGCAGCGGCGACGGTGACGGCGGCGTCGGGCAGGCCGGAAGCGTGCAAAAGTGACTTCCCCGTGGGTTCTCCGAGGAGGAGTCGCTCTTTTTTTTCTTTCTTTCTTTTTTTTAAGATTTTAAAGCGTTTTCGGGGTTTTTTTTTTAATCTTTTTCTTTTTTTCCCTTCAGGCTGCTAGGCCCGAAAGCGGCGGAGGCTGTGGCGACCCGGGGCGGAGAGAGGCGGCCGGGGGAGCCACCGCCCCATTTATACCCACCTGCCCCGGGGGCTGCTGGTCGAAGGGCGCCTCGCGACCTCGGCGCAGTCGTGCCCGCCCACTCGGCCCGGGGGCCCGAGGCGGGGCGGCCACGCGAGAGCGTCCCGGCATAGCCGCGCCCTTATCAAATATTATTATACAAGTTTACAATAATCATTTCCTTGCTTTTCTTTATAGATTCAAACACCTACAGACCAAACTCTAAACAATGTAGTTTAGTTTTGCCTGGCTTTTTGGTGTAGTTTTGCCTACTTTTGAACTTTCATACTGTATGTTTTAACTTGTTTCTTTCATGCCATGTGGTGTTCTAAGGGTCATCAGTTTACATGGGGAGCTGCAGTCCCTTCAGCCGCATGTCATGAACATAATACTCTTCATCCATCTCACTCTTGATGGTCATCTGACGTGTTTCCAGTTGGAGACGATTATAAACAATGCTGCTACGAACCTTTCCTCATGTTTTCTTGCACTCAGGTGTGCAGGTTCCTTTAGGACATATACCTAAGAATGGAGCTGCTGGGGTACAGGGTACGTTCATATTCAGTGTCACTAAATAATGGCCAAATATATTCCAAAGTAGCTATACCTAATTACACTCTTAGCAGAGTTGTCAGAGTTCCCACTGGTGTACCAACGCCTTCTTTCATAATTTAAAATATAACATTCATCTCCAGTGTTATACCTCTGAAAGTTACTGGCTGCAATTGTACCTACTTTCATATATGTCTGATTTTGAAACAAATTTAATTCACTTTCACTTCGTGCAAAATAAGGGTAAAACTACATCTACAGTCTAATAAGCAGCACCTAGCTCCACACAGGACCAGCAGGGTGAATTAAGATATTCATACCCTATCCTTTGTACATCTCTGGAAAGTATCCCAAGCATCCCAAAGCAACTTACTAGTCTCTTCTCCTGATTGGCTAACTCCTGTTATGTGTCGTAATAATGTTTATTAACATTGCTTATTTCTTTGGTCATTTGACATACAGTTTTAGGCTCCATAAATTTACACTCCCATGCAAAAAAATACTGAAGGGTATTTTTATCTAACAGAATTATAGTTGACTGCTCACCAGGTGTGGGGGGAAAAAGGTATACCAACATCTGTAGTAAGAAAATGTAATAGATTTCTTAAATACTAAATTTTCTTTACTATGAGAAAATGTGATGTTCTTTGCAGAGAATTCCCCCACTCTCCACCAATCACTGTCCATTATGGAAAAACTATCAACATTTATGGTCTGATTACTTAAATTAAGCTGTTGCCACACTGACTATGTGAAAAATCGAAAGGTTATTTTTAAAAATTTCTCAAAATAAACACATTTCAAATAATCAGCCCAATTTTATCTAATTCTGCCAGGATTTTAAACATGCAAATAAAATTTAAAAACAAACGGATATATCATGTCATTTTGTTGTACCAAAATGTCCATATAATCACTGATAATCTCAAAACATCACTCAGTAGTAATCATGCAATTGGAACCCTACATGTCAATGCTCTGATTGTTATTGAAGAAAACCAGTCTATGGGAGAAAAAACTTGAATCAAGTATTTTCTTTAAAAAATACAATGAAAGTGGGACTTCCCTGGTGGTTGAGTGGTTAAGAATCTGCCTTCCAATGTAGGGGATGCGGGTTCAATGCCTGGTCAGGGAATTAAGATCCCACATGCCACACGGCAACTAAGCCACACGCTCTAGAGCCTGCATGCCACAACTAGAGAGCCAGCATGCTGCAACAAAGAGCCCACACGCTGAAAAAGACCCCGCATGCCGCAACAAAGATCCCACATGCTGCAACTAAGACCTGATGCAGCCAAATAAATAAATAAATATTAAAAAAATAAAGCTATTTGACTTAATTGACATCACTCAAATAGTTGTAAATTTCATGGTACATCCATACAATGGAATATTATTCAGCCATAAAAAGGAATGAGGTACTGATACATGTTATAACATGAATGAACCTTAAAAAAAATACAATGAAAGTGTTAAGACAACAAAATAACCTAAATTGCTAAAAATATCATATTTGTATTTTTTAAATAAAAAAATGTATGAAACTGGGGAGGGAGGAAAGGGAGGTAGTAGAAACTCTGTATTTTCTGCTCAGTTTTCTGGAAACTAAAACCACTCCAAAAATAATAATAAAGTCTATTAATTTTTTAAAAAATGAAATGTAAAGGAGTAATTAAAAGTATAAATCCACAACCATAAAGGGAATAGGGCCATAAGTAGCTGAAAGATTTTAACAAATTTCTGGTAGAAAGTTAACAGTGAACACAGCGGAAGAAGACACAGACAGAAATTCTCATAGCAGGAGCTATAATGAAAGGAGAGTGTCCATTTATACAGTAGATCTTTAGCAAGGGTCTAGAATTAGAGAAGGTATATGGATTGGGGGCAGGAGTTAGAAGCAGGGCTAAAAATGGAAAAATTTCAAAAATCTTTAGCAGAACAATTACCTCTTTACAATGGTACTTTTCTAGGCCGCAGTCATCCAGGTTTTACAGACCAGTCATATAATTTTCAGAGACTACATGACATTCACTCATTCAACAAGTAATTAGTATCTCCCACAACCCAGGCCCTCTGCTAATGTGCTGAGGATACAGGTTTGAACAACAAGTAATTCCTGCTCATAAGACTTTCCTCCCAGTCTAGCGAGGGGCAGTAGTTAGGTAACGGAGAGTCCTACAACAGTTCAAGAACTGGGGCCGCCCAGCACAGATCCCACCCCTCTCTACACTACAGTATTTCTAATTCTTGACTCCAGCTGACTCTGCTCAAGCCTACGCCGACCACCTCAGACCCTTGCTCCAAGGTTCCCAAGCTCAGGACCACGTGGTTTCTCCTGTAGCCATCACTGCTCCTAGCACTGGCAACTCCAAGATGGAAGCAGCTGTTCATGTCAGGGCCACAAACAGCAAACTAAGGCCAGGGAATGCAGTGGCTAGAAAGCTAAGAGCAAAGAAGACAGGGAAGAACAATACTGGGGGTGGGGGTGGGGATGGCAAACAAGAATAGGAAACTGAAAGCAAACTGGAACTGTCTAGAAATGATCTTTAAAAACAAACAAATAGGTAAAGCCACAAATTGCTATTTTACTCACGCAGCACTACCTGTTGAGCAATAGAGATGCGTAAGCAGGCAAAACTATTTGTACTTTTAGAAATATTCCTGGAACGCTTTATACTTTGGAATAATTACGACTGAAAAAATCTCCTCTCTTAAAGCTAATTATCTGTTAATCTGTGTACACTTTCTAAAATAAAGAAACTGGGGGTTGAGAACTGACTAACTACAAAGAGGCACAGGAAGTATTATTAGAATAAGTTGTGAAAAGACAAGTTTAAAACTTTTCAACATTTACCCTCAATCCACAGCATCAGGAGCCACAGAAAATAAAATACATGTCAGACTATGAAAATATATGATTCAGTAACTTGTGACATTTTAAATTGCAAAATTAGCTGAACTTGGCTTGCTTTTGCACCACTCAATTGGCCTGAAAAATGGTACTGATAGCTAAGCAAGGCTTTCAATTTGATGAAGTTATGGTTAAGGACACTAAGGAGGCTCCTGGTCAATCTGTGTTTATCTTCCCTTTTCGTAATCTAGAACAGAGGGGGAGATTGCCTTAATTTTGTAAGCACAAAGGCTAAGGGAACATGAAACATGTAAGATAAAATTATGTAAGGTGTTTGGAAAACAACAGAAAGTGACACAGGTCGGGGGGGGAAAGATGAGGCAGGCAAGGGTAGCTAGTATTTGTTTTCAGTATTTACCATGTTCTAGACATTTATTCACTACTTGTGGTATGTTATTTAAATGTAACAAAAGCCCATAGGTAAAGATATTCTAAGTTCCACTTTTAAAATGAGAAAATTAGGATTCAGTGAAGTAACTTAAACAAAACTAATAGAAGCCAGAGCCTGGTTTCCAGCTCAGATCTATCTGATGCCAAAAGCTATATTCTCTTCCAATCCATGAGCTGGTAAGGATGGCTAGCTGCTTCTCTCCCCCTCCCGTTCCTTTGCCTAGCCTCTGTAAAGTATGGGACCCCTATGGCCTCGCAGAATTGACTCTGGAGGCTGCTGGGCAGCACAATGAGTAGTAACTCCCTCTCTCTCTCCACCATTCCATCCAGTTGGATTTGATGGGCCTTCAAGGACCACAGTCTGGAAAAGTACAAGAGAAAAATAGACATGTATCAAAATCCTGCAAGGAATCATCACTCCATTTTTACAGATGGGAAAAGGCTTGGAGAGGATACAAAACTTTCACAAGGTTACAGAGCTAACCAGATTGCAGTAAAGGTTCGAGTCCAGGTCTGGCCAGACCCCCACGTTCTTCAGAATCTTACCTAGCAACTCTGGAAGGGTTAGAAGTTAAGAGACAGCTTTTTAATGGACAAACTGAAATTTACAACACTAATTCATCCTCACAGTGCTTCTGGTTTTCCCCCAACATTTTATTATGAAAACTGTCAAACATCCAGAAAAGCTGAGAGAATTATAAAGTGAATACCCATATACTCACCACCTAGATTTCACATTAACATTTTGCTTTGCTATATTTGAGATAACATCCCTATCCTTCTATGCATCCCTATATTCCCCAACAATGTAGCTTATTTTATTAATGTATTTCAAAGTAAGTTGCAGAAACATTTTAAAAGGGAAGTCTTTGTTTTTCAGGTTTTTTAAAAAATTAATTTATTTATTTTTCGCTGCGTTGGGTCTTTGTTGCTCTGCGTGGGCTCTCTCTAGTTGCAGCGAGCGGGGGCTACTCTTCATTGTGGTAAACGGGCTTCTCATTGCGGTGGCTTCCCTTGCTGCAGAGCATGGGCTCTAGGTGCGTGGGCTTCAGTAGTTGTGGTGCATAGGCTCAGTAGTTGTGGCTCGCGGGCTCTAGAGCACAGGCTCAGTAGTTGTGGCGCACAGGCTTAGCTGCTCCGCAGCCTGTGGGATTTTCCTGGACCAGGGCTTGAACCTGTGTCTCCTGCATGGGCAGGCGGATTCTTAACAACTGAGCCACCAGGGAAGCCCCTAAGAGGGAAGTCTTTGAATAACTCCTAACACTAGACTTTAAATTATTATTTATTCATGTGAAAGGTGGTCTCAAAACTATACCAACTATAATTGATGAGGGTTTTTACTAGCATTCACAAATTGTCAGCAAGTAATCTTGAATAAATCTAATCTTTACATTTACTCCAAACATCCATGCTGAAATTAATGTAAATTTTAAAGCAGCTGCTTAATAAAAGTTATACTTATTGACTGTGATAGAATTTAACAGTTTTAAAGCAAATCCATCTTTTTTTTTTTTTTTTTTTTTTTTTTGCAGTACGCGGGCCTCTCACTGTTGTGGCCTGTCCCGTTGCGGAGCACAGGCTCCGGACATGCAGGCTTAGCGGCCATGGCTCACGGGCCCAGCTGCTCCATGGCATGTGGGATCTTCCCGGACCAGGGCACGAACCCATGTCCCCTGCATCGGCAGGTGGACTCTCAACCACTGCGCCACAAGGGAAGCTCCAGCAAATCCACTTTAATTGCTTCATTTTTCAAATAAGATTCGGTCCCCAAAATTAGAATTCCATGATTTTAATATTATATTTAAAATATTTTTAATATTTTAAATTCCACAATAAAATAAATTACACTAGTGGAGTCTCAAAAACAGATTAAATCGTTGATGCCAAATAAACAACATTTATAGCAGTCTTAGAAACTTATTCCTAGGATTTCATCTGAAATTGATTGCATTATTCTATTTTCTTCCTGGTGAATATGAATGAATTCATTGCCCCAATGATCTGTGGCATAAAAAAAGCTTCAGTCTTCCCCTCAAATCTGTTAAGAAGAAAATGGGACTAGAGGGCTGGCATGCTGACTTTCAAAACCATTTCTGGAGGGCTTCCCTGGTGGCGCAGTGGTTGAGAATCAGCCTACCAATGCAGGGGACGCAGGTTTGTGCCCCGGTCCGGGAAGATCCCACATGCCACGGAGCGGCTGGGCCCGTGAGCCTGCGCGTCTGGAGCCTGTGCTCCACAACAGGAGAGGCCACAACAGTGAGAGGCCCATGTACCACACACACACACAAAAAAAATTCTGGAAACTGGTTTAGGAGCGGTTGTCAGCAAATTACAAGGATAAAAGAGAACAAGTCAATATTATATTTTGACACTTCCAACAATTATCTTTTAATAAATATTGTTTAAAAGTCTAAAATCTGAAACAATGCTTGTTTCAGAGAGCAATTAAAAGTAAAATAACTTATACTATGACCCTACAACTAAATATGGTCAGTTTGTATTGTAGATACTGATCTAAACGCTCACTCTGGGGCTTCCCTGGTGGCACAGTGGTTAAGAATCTGCCTGCCAATGCAAGGGACACGGGTTCAAGCCCTGGTCTCGGAAGATCCCATGTGCCATGGAGCAAATAAGCCCGTGGGCCACAACTACTGAACCTGCGCTCTACAGCCCGCGAGACACAACTACTGAAGCCTGTGCTCCGCAACAAGAGAAGCCACTGCAATGTGAAGCCCGTGCACCGCAACAAAGTGTAGCCCCCACTCGACGCAAGTAGAGAAAGCCCACGCACAGCAACAAAGACCCAACGCAGCCCAAAATAAATAAATGCTCACTGTATGCCTGCAAAGAACCATTACAAGTAAACAGTAAACTGAAATTAACTATATTTTGAAAGTCACAAAATGAGTTCAGTTCTGAAAATAAAGAAGGGGAGAAAAAAGTCATTCTTTCACCTGGAATATAAAAATCTATCAGATCATTCCAAATAAAAATGAATTGAGAATGTAATTACTGTTTATAAAGCACTTTCTTTTTTTGAAAATTCAAAGTGCTTTAATTAGAAATGCTTTCACAACTATGCCTGTTTCTGAGTGCCACATACTTTTTCGCTTACTGTAGTTTTTCTTTCTCTCAATGAGTCAGCCCAGAAGAAGCCAAAACTGAAGAGAAAAACAACCGTCACATAAAAAAAAATACAGCTATTTCATACCATACCTATCATAATGAATTCAATAACACCAATTGAGAGAAATGAGTTTTAATCTTCAAATTCTACTTTATTAATTTCTCTATTATAGCATTTACCTAAACAAATAATCACTACTTTGGCTTTATAATTTGGCTGTGACACCCACCACTGCAAGCAAAGGAAAAAAAAACATTTTTGATGGCTCATTCAAATGGAAAAGCCATATATCAGAAATTATCGTGTGAAACCTCAGTAGTTGTGATGGAAAGCCCAGTTTGGCAGAACACATTCAATTAGGCTTGGCTCTTTAAAACGTTAAATACTCAGTTACAATCACATTACAGCTTTGTCTTATAATGAAAAAACACACAAGAAATTTCAAGGTCAATGCTTCCTTTGCTTCACCCTTTTTTTTAAGTATTAGAGGCAATTTAGAAGCTTTAAAATATATTAAAAGACAGGGTCAAAGAAGTAAGGATAGAATCAAAAGAAAAACAATAAATGTTACAACTGTTTTTCCTTCTCACAATATAAATTTTCAACATAACTCTTGTAGTGATTATCTGAAGTCTCTATTATAAATGTGTATACCAAATATCAGATATTTTCATAATTTATTTACATTAAAAATCTGGGTAAACTTGTAAACCATTATAAGGTCACTGTCTTTTTTCTATATATTTTAAACAAAAGTTATCTTTCAAATACAACTATGTAATATTTGTGACTAACAGTGACCATTTATTATGCACCTACTGGGTATGAGGCTCTTTCTTATACTTTTGCTCATTTCATGCCCTCAGTAGCCCTATAAAGGAAGGTATTATCCTCATTTTGCCTTGAAGAATTTGAGTCACTAAGAGGATAAATAGGCAAAGAACATCTAGTTAGTAAATGGCAGGACTGGCTTTCGATTCTAGGTCTAATACCAACAGCCAGAGTCTGATACTTATGCCTCTTCCATAATACCAAATTATCAAAATCTAAAGCTAGTCCCTCCCAAAGGATAATATAAGGAGTGGCCTCCAAAATCAGAATAGAAAATAATTTGTTTCAATCACAGGATTATTTGGTGCTGGTGGTCGGGGGGGAATCCTTATGCATTCTGGAATGCCTTTTCCTTCTTTATTTAAAAAAAAAAACATATTAGTGAGGTTGGAATGGGCTGTGAGTGATCTACTTTGGGCAAAACCCTCACCTCCACCACTAAACAGGTTGTGGTTTAAAATAAAGAATGACTGGGGCTAAAAGGTGCCTTAGCTGTTGACATAAAAAAGAGACCAATGGCCTCCCAAACTGAGAATTTCAGTGAGGGGAATTCCAGCATGACCTATTTAATACCTACTACTGACTGAATGTTTGTGTCCCCCAACCCCAAATTCATATATTAAGCCCTAACCCCAATGTGGTGGTGATAGGAGGTAGGGCCTTCTGTAAAGTCATTAGGTTTAGATGCAGTCATGAGGACGGAGCCCCCATGATGGTATTTGTGCCCTTATATGAGGAAGAAGAGACACTATGTAAAGATACTGTGCAACCATCTGCAAGCCAAGAAGAGAGCCCTCACTAAGAACCAAATCTGCCAGCACCTTAATCTTAGACTTCCCAGCCTCTAAAACTGGGAGAAATAAATGTCTGCTGTTCGAGCCACTCAGTCAACATAAGGCAAATGCTAACAGCTATAAAAGAGGAAATCAACAGTAACACCATATAGTGGGGGACTTTAACACCTCACTTATATCAATGGACAGATCATCCAGACAGAAAATTATTGAGGAAACACAAGCTTTAAATGACACAATAGACCAGATAGATTTAACTGATATTTATAGGACATTCCATCAGAAAACAGCAGATTACACTTTCTTCTCAAGTGCACACAGCACATTCTCCAGGATAGATCACATCTTGGGTCACTAATCAAGCCTCGGTAAATTAAAGAAAATTGAAATCATATCAAGCATCTTTTCCGACCACAATGCTATGAGATTAGAAATCAATTACAGGGAACAAAAAAACGTAAAAAAACACAAACACATGGAGCTAAACAATACATTACTAAATAACCAAGAGATCACTGAAGAAATCCAAGAGGAAATCAAAAAATAACTAGAAACAAATGACAATGAAAACACAGCGATCCAAAACTTATGGGATGCAGCAAAAGCAGTTCTAAGAGGGAAGTTTATAGCAATACAATCCTACGTCAAGAAACAAGAAACATCTCAAATAAATAATCTAACCTTACATCTAAAGGAACTAGAGAAAGAAGAACAAACAAAACCCAAAGTTAGTAGAAGGAAAGAAATCATAAAGATCAGAGCAGAAATAAATGAAACAGAAACAAAGAAAATAATAGCAAACGTCAATAAAAGTAAAAGCTGGTTCTTTGAGAAGATAAACAAAATTGATAAACCTTTAGCCAGATGCATCAAGAAGAAGAGGGAGGACTTTCCTGGTAGCCCAGTGGTTAAGAATCTGCCTGCCAGTGCAGGAAACATGGGTTCGAGACCTGGTCCGGGAAGATCCCACAGGCCATGGAGCAACAAAGCCCGTGCACCACAACTACTGAGCCTGCACTCTAGAGCCTGCGAGCCACAACTACTGAAGCCTTTGTGCCACAACTACTGAAGCCCACGTGCCTAGAGCCCGTGCTCTGCAACGAGAGAAGCCACTGCAATGAGAAGCCCACGCACTGCAACGAAGAGAAGCCCCTGCTCACCGCAACTAGAGAAAGCCTGCACATAGCAATGAAGACCCAATGAAGCCAAAAATAAATAAATTTTTAAAAAAAGAAAAAAGAAAAAGAGGGAGAGTACTCAAATCAATAAAATTAGAAATGAAAAAGGAGAAGTTACAACAGACACCGCAGAAATACAAAGCATCATAAGAGACTACTACAAGCAACTCTATGCCAATAAAATGGAAAACCTGGAAGAAATGGACAAATTCTTAGAAAGGTGTAACCTTCCAAGACTGAACCAGGAAGAAATAGAAAATATGAACAGACTAATCACAGTAATGAAACTGACACTGTGATTAAAAATCTTCCAACAAACAAAAGTCCAGGACCAGATGGCTTCACAGGTGAATTCTATCAAACATTTAGAGAAGAGCTAACACTAATTTTTCTCAAACTCTTCCAAAAAATTGCAGAGGAAGGAACACTCCCAAACTCATTCTATGAGTCCACCATCACCCTGATACCAAAACCAGACAAAGATACTACAAAAAAAGAAAATTACAGACCAATATCACTGATGAATAGAGATGCAAAAATCCTCAACAAAATACTAGCAAACAGAAACCAACAACACATTAAAAGGATCATACACCACAATCAAGTGGGATTTATCCCAGGGATGCAAGGATTCTTCAATATATGCAGATCAATCAATGTGATACACCATATTAACAAATTGAAGGAGAAAAACCATATGATCATCTCAACAGATGCAGAAAAAGCTTTTGACAAAATTCAACACCTATTTATGATAAAATCCCTCCAGAAAGTGGGCATAGAGGGAAGCTACCTCAACATAATAAAGGCCATATACGACAAACTCACAGACAACATCATTCTCAATGGTGAAAACTGAAAGCATTTCCTCTAAGATCAGGAGCTAAGATCAGGAGCAAGACAAGGATGTCCACTCTCGCCACTCTTATTCAACATAGTGTTGGAAGTCCTAGCCACAGCAATCAAAGAAGAAAAAGAAATAAAAGGAATACAAATTGGAAAAGAAGACGTAAAGCTGTCACTGTTTGTAGATGACATGATATTATACATAGATAATCCTAAAGATACCAACAGAAAACTACTAGAGCTAATCAATGAATTTGGTACAGTTGCAGGATACAAAATTAATGCACAGAAGTCTCTTGCATTCCTATACACTAACAACAAAAGACCAGAAAGAGAAATTAAGGAAACAATCTCCATTCACCACTGCAAAAAAAAGAATAAAATACCTAGGAATAAACCTACCTAAGGAGGTAGAAGACCTGTACTCAGAAAACTATAAGACACTGATGAAAGAAATCAAAGATGTCACAAACAGATGGAGAGATGTACCATGTTCTTGGATTGGAAGAATCAACATTGTGAAAATGACTATACTACCCAAAGCAATCTACAGATTCAATGCAATCCCTATCAAATTACCAATGACATTTTTTACAGAAATAGAACAAAAAAATCTTAAAATTTGTATGGAAACACAAAAGACCCAGAATAACCGAAGCAACCTCGAAGGAAAAAAGTGGAGCTGGAGGAATCAGACTCCCTGACTTCAGACTATACTACAAAGCTACAGTAGACAAGACAACATGGTACTGGAACAGAAACAGAAATACAGATCAGTGGAACAGGAGAGAAACCCGAGATAAACCCATGCACCTATGGTCAACTAATCTATGACAAAGGAGGCAAGGATATACAATGGAGAAAAGACAGCCTCTTCAATAAGTAAAACTTATTGAAAACTGAACAGTTACATGGAAAAAAATGCAATTAGAATACTCCCTAACACCATACACAAAAATAAACTCAGAATGGATTAAAGACCTAAATGTAAGACCGGACATTATAAAACTCTTAGAGGAAAACATAGGAAGAACACTCTTTGACATAAATCACAGCAAGATCTTTTTTGACCCACCTCCTACAGTAACAGAAAAAAATACAAAAATAAACAAATGGGACCTAATGAAACTTAAAAGCTTTTGCATAGCAAAGGAAACTATAAACAAGATGAAAAGACAACGCTCAGAATGGGAGAAAATATTTGCAAACGAATCAGCAGACAAAGGATTAACCTCCAAAATATATAAACAGCTCATGCAGCTCAATATTAAAAAAAACAAATAACCCAATCCAAAAATGGGCAGAAAACCTAAATAGACATTTCTCCAAAGAAGACATACAGATGTCCACGAGGCACATGAAAAGCTGCTCAACATCACTAATTATTAGAGAAATGCAAATCAAAACTACAGTGAGGTATCACCTTATACCAGTCAGAACGGGCATCATCAGAAAATCTACAAACAACAAATGCTGGAGAGGGTGTGGAGAAAAGGGAACCCTCTTGCACTGTTGGTGGGAATGTAAATTGATACAGCCACTATGGAGAACAGCATGGCGATTCCTTAAAAAACTAAAAATAGAACTATCAAACGACCCAGCAATCCCACTACTTGGCATATACACAGAGAAAACTATAATTCAAAAAGATACATGCACTCCAATTTTCACTGCAGCACTATTTACAATAGCCAGGTCATGGAAGCAACCTAAATGCCCATCGACAGACAAATGGATAAAGAAGATGTGGTACACATATACAATGGAATATTAGTCAGCCATAAAAATGAACGAAATTGGGCTATTTGTAGAGACATGGATGGACCAAGAGACTGCAGAGTGAAGTAAGTCAGAAAGAGAAAAACAAATATCGTATATTAACACATATATGTGGAATCTAGAAAAATGGTACAGATGAACTGGTTTGCAAGGCAGAAATAAAGACACAGATGTAGAGAACAAAAGTATGCCCTCAAACGGGGGAAAGTGGCGGGGCTGGGGGTGGGGGTGGTGGGATGAATTGGGCGATTGGGATTGACATGTATACACTAATATGTATAAAATAGATAACTAATAAGAACCTGCTGTATAAAAAAATAAATTAATAAAAAAACCCAACAATCCTGATAAACTGGACCTCATTAGCAAGAGAGCAATAAGAAGAGAAAGCAAGATAATACTGAAGGAGAGTGTCAGTTAAACCCATTAGAGCTGCCTCAAAACAATGTAATCCCCAATAGTTAACAGAATTGGCTCAACTATCTGCCATGATGGGCCCACAGCAGAACAGATACAAGCACAGGAAAGGGACCCGCACCACAGAGAGGTGCAGAAATGGACCAGCTCTTTCAGAACCATCTAGAATGCTTAGTGAAAATATGTATGACCAGGCCGCACTGCATATCTAATGGCTTAGAAATTCCAAGGTGTAAGCACAAGCACATGTTGGTGGGAATGTAAATTGCTACAGCCACTATGGAGAACAGTATGGAGGTTCCCTAGAAAACTAAAAATAGAGCTACCATATGATTCTGCAATCCCACTCCTGGGCATATATCCAGAAAAGATGAAAGCTCTAATTCGTAATATCATAAGATACATGCACACCAATGTTCAAAGCAGCACCACTTACAAAAGCCAAGACATGGAAGCAACCTCAGTGTCCATCAACAGATGAATGGATAAAGAAGATGTGGTATATATATATGTGTGTGTGTGTGTGTGTGTATACACACACACACACATATACACATATAAATATATACATACATACACACACACAAATATACACAGACAGTGGAATATTACTCAGCCATAAAAAGAATGAAATAGGACTTCCCTGGTGGCGCAGTGGTTAGGAATCTGCCTGCCAATGCAGGGGACACGGGTTCAAGCTCTTGTCCGGGAAGATCCTACATGCCGCAGAGCAACTAAGCCCATGTACCACAACTACTGAGCCTGCATTCTAAAGCCCGCAAGCCACAGCTACTGAGCCTGCATGCCACAACTAGTGAAGCCCGCGCTCCCAGAGCCTGTGCTCCCCAACAAGAGAAGGCACCGCAATGAAGAGTAGCCCCTGCACTGCAATGAAGAGTAGCCCCCGCTTGCTGCAACTAGAGATAGCCCGTGCGCAGCAACGAAGACCCAATGCAGCCAGAAAGAAAAAAGAAAAAAGAAAATACATTAATTAACTGATTTTTAAAAAAGAATGAAAATACCATTTCCAGCAACATGGATGTAGAGATTATTATACTAAGTGAAGTCAGACAGAGAAGGACAAATATCATATGATATCATTTATACGTGGAATCTAAAAAAATGATACAAATGAACTTATTTACAAAACAGAAAGAGACTCACAGACATAGAAAACTAGCTTATAGTTACCAAAGGGGATGGGGGGGAGATAAATTAGGAGTTTAGGATTAACATATACACACTATATATAAATGGGTAAACAAGGACCTACTGTGTAGGGAACTATACTCAATTATCTTGTAATATATTCTAAAAAGAATATATATGAATAACAGAATCACCCTGCTGTACATCTCAAACTAACACCACATTGTAAATTAACTATACTTCAATGTTTTTAACAAAAGTTAAAAAAAAAAAAAGAGACATCCCCTTTTAGGATATACACATTCAAGTATTTAGGGGTAAAGGGCCATGATGTATATAACTTATCCTCAAAAATGGTTTAAAAAAATGTGTGTGTGTGTGTGTGTGTGTGTGTGTGTGTGTGTAGAATTGGGGGGAGGAATACAAATACAATACAAATGGGATAAAATGTTAACAATAAATCAGCCTCATTAAAGGCATATAATTTGGGGGATTTTTTTAGTTTTGGTATTTTTATATATGTGTGAACTTATTTCCAAATAAAAAGCTCTTTTAAAAGAGGAGGAGAAAGGTAAGTGGGAAAAAATAGCAAAGTGTTGATAATTCTTGAAGATGGGTTATGCATAGATCATAGGTTCATTGTACCATTCTCTATGTTTGTACATCTTTGAAATTTTCCACAATAAAATGTTAAAAAAGAAAGATACTAAATAAAGAGTAAGTGAGGGCTTCCCTGGTGGCGCAGTGGTTGAGAGTCCGCCTGCCGATGCAGGGGACACGGGTTCGTGCCCCGGTCCGGGAAGATCCCACATGCCGCAGAGCAACTAAGCCCGTGCACCACAACTACTGAGCCTGCGCTCTAGAGTCTGCAAGCCACAACTACTGAAGCCCGTGCACCTAGAGCCCATGCTCTGCAACAGGAGAGGTCACCACAATGAGAAGCCCACGCACCACAATGAAGAGTAGCCTCCACTTGCCACAACTAGAGAAAGCCCACGCACAGCAACAAAGCCCCAATGCAGCGCCCCCCCCAAAAAAAATGCATGGAGGAGCAGAAAAATCAGCCCGAGAGAGGAGGAAGTAGGACTCTAGGTTAAAAAGATAACCTAAATAAAAGTATGAAAAAGGAAGAATGTCAGGCATGCAAGAAGCAACAGAGTTTTCGCTAAAGTCTGGGAAACAGTGTAACAGCCAGATACACATCTGAAAAAAGTGAGAATAAACTGGGAGGGCCCTGCCTAACTCCTTTGAAGGTCCACATGTGTAGCTCACACTCCTCGGGACCCCAGTTCTGGCAAAAAGATTCTCCTCTTCCCTTCCAGTAACAACAAAACCTCACTGTCCAAAACTGTTAAGTTTTTTTAAAATAAGGCACCCTGATTTAAAGGAACTAATTTAAGCAAACCATACTATACACATCCTGCTATGAAAGGAAATGCTTTCTATTGATATATCCAGGAAAAATTTAATCCCAACGAAAATGCCATTAAAAACCCAAAAGGGTTTATAATTTACATTTGGCTTTGGAATCTAACTTTTTTTTCAGTGAAGAACTTCCAAATCATATTTTTCTCAAGCTAATATTAAAGTAAGAAAATTCCTTAACTACCAACCAAAAGATCATCAAATCAAAAGATGACACAACTAAAGTCAAATTTCCTTTGTCAACTTGACTGACCTTCATGCAATGTGGCTTAATTCAAAATTACATGACTATGACCATTCTTACTTTTATTTTTCTGCCCACAATACATAGCTGTGCTACTTAAAAGGAAAACATCCTGTGGCTGTTTTTTCATAATTCTTTGTGTCACATACTGTAAAATAATAAATTACTCCATCACTTATACTTTTACATGCATAATTTTATGAAGATTTAAGAAGCTATGTAAAACATCTTATGATTACAGGCATACTATAAGTCTCTTTTAATGCTCTTAGCTGAATATTAAATTCCTCAGTGGTAGGGGAAAAGACCAGAGAACCATTAAAAGTTATGTGGAAATAGTCTCAGAGATCATCTATTCCAACCGTGATCGACGTCTGATAGACAAAGAAACTGGGAGCTCAGAAAAGTGAGGAACTTCCTTCCGATACGCAGAGTAGATCTAAAGTTAACAAGTCAAGTTTTCTGGCACCCAGCGCTGATGACGCCACATATCATACTGGACTTCTTTATGATGACACGTAACTGAAAGAAAAATCAAGAACTACACACAAGTCTATATTTTTTAAAACTGCGAAGCACTGCCACTGTTTTGAAGAAAGCAGGTAATGAGCTAACTTCTACTACCTCCTCCAAAAAAAATGTCCAACCATACTGGAGAATGGGAAAGTACTCAGCTTTTGAATACTTAACAACAGTTTAATGACTGAAAAAAGAAAACACGAATGGATTAATCAAGCCTTCCCACAGGACACCCGTTTCCCACAGGCACACAGGACTCCTGTGCTGCCTTCAGAGGCCGAACATGAGCAAGCCTTGTACAGCCTCCTCATCGGAAACAATGAGGGCAATGGGAGGGGTGACTCGGAAAATGAACCTCTGCAGGTCTGGTGGTCTAGGGAGCATACTCAGCACCAAAGACAGAGCCATGAGTGATTACAAATGTAATTCAACTCATAATATTGAAAGAAATCAAAGGAAAGCAAACCTAGAACAGAGGTCTTCTCATCCAAAGAGGCTCCTGAGACTCCTCATCCCATAAATTACCACACAGTACTCCATTTTCCTAACAAACTGACACCCCTGCCTGAGTGTGGAGAGCATGTCCCAGCCTAATTCAGCTGTGGAACTCAGCTGCATTTAAAATTCCTTCAGACAGCTGAACTCTGCACTATGTAATTAAGCAGACCGTATACTGTTTCTTTAGTAAGAGCACCCAGGCAGACCTTACAACTGCCAAAGTGCCAGTCTAGTTTTTGTTTCTCCTTCAGAACAAAGCACAAGTTCAGCTGACGTAACCTCACATGACCCAGGTCCTCTTGTATTTCTGGTCTCTTTAGGTCTAAACATTGTGAAGCAGAAATGAGGCTTTACTGGATGGTGGGAAAGGACTTTCTTCAGTTAATGAAATTTGCTTCCAATCTGATAAAACTCACATTTGTGCCACTTCAGAATTTATTACAAGACTCTTCAAAATGTGCTAATTTGTCACCGAACAAATGAAACATTGAGTATAATAAGAAAACTATACCTAATTAGTCATGTAAAATCCTAACCAAGAAAGCCCCTAAAACAGAATAATTTCCTCATAAAACACAAGCGGTAAAAAGTTTCAAAGAGCATAACTGTATTTATATTGTACAGCTAGAATGCATGCAATATGCATATTTATAAATATTCTTCTTGAAAAATGTTCTCTTATAGGTAAACAATCTATTCATGATTTGCATATATTTCCTTGTGTAAATGTGCACCAAATGGAAAAAATATTTTAAATTATTTCCAGTATTTCACATTTAACCAGCTGCACAGATGCAATATAACAGTTAGTAGTGGCAGCCAACTGAACAGAATTTCTTATGACTAACTGGACAAAACCTACGTATATCAAAGACCTGACAAAATCTGGTAAGACTTACTTGCTACTCCTGATGCCAGTCCATACAGCAGCCCTCCCCCATCTGACTGCTGAGGGAAAACTTGTGCTCCTGGAGGAGGCGGCTTTTCTTGCCTGATGAAGTTATACAACAAGGTCTTTACAAGTTTGCTGGTATATGGGAGGCTACACAAAAAGAAAAAAGAAGAAAATAAACTCAGATTTTGGGGAGTCAACTGACTTTGTATCGTGATAAATATAACCTATATAATCTACCAACATAAAAGGGATCAGCACAATTCAAAGAAATCTGGCACTGTCACAACAGTGAAGACCATGGGCTTTGAGATCAGACTTGAGGCTTAAATCTGGCTTTCCTCTTACTATGCCATATGTCATTCATCAAATCGCTTCAACTCCTGAGCTTCAGTTACCTTATCTGTAATCTGTATAACAGGTGAGATATTATAAATTCAGTGTATAATATAGTACTTGGCACTTGAAGGGAGGTAGTAACACAGAGTCAGTAGGAAAAAGCAAGAATTTAAAAGTATGGAAATTGACTTGAATAGTATATTTGACTTAACCCAATATATCCAAAATATTCAACATATAATCAATATAATAATTGTTAGATATCTTACATTGTTTAAAATAAATAAAAATATGAAGTTATTCAATCTATGAATGCATATAAAAAACATATCCATATATATACAGATTTCTTTTAATGTTAATACCCTTTGCTTTTAAGTAACAGAATGAGAGGAGAACGGAGAGAAAACAAGTTAAAAGGGATATGTGTCCACAAATTGGTGATAAATCAATTCCTGCAATCTGGAGAAAACTTCTGAATAGACTTTTCAGCCAACGCTTAAGGCCTTTTATCCCTATTATCAGTGATTTTCAAATATGTTCTAAAAGAGTCCTAAAGGATTCTGTGAATGTGCCACAGGTATAATCAAGGTAGCAAGAGGGATGTGAAAAAGACAAAGGTGCTTCTCTCTCTCTCTGTCTCTCTCTGTCTCTCTCTCTCTCTCTCTCTGTGTGTGTGTGTGTGTGTGTGTGTGTGTGTTTAATATTTATCTACTCCCGTCCCTACCCACCAGGAGACTGTAAGTTTCTGCTCTGCTCAGGAGCACAGCTCCACATCCTAGCACATGCCTGGCACATGATTAGCACACAATAAACATTTGTTGACTACATGAAAGTAGGAACAGTCAGTTAAGTGGCTGCTGGGGAAGTCCAAACACATGGTGACGGGGCATACACTGCAGCAGTCGTTTCAATGGGACTGGTGGGAAGGGGAAGATACAAATAATTTCAATGAACAAATATGACTGGATGAATGCTTAGACATAAAGAATGATGCAGAAGGAAGAAAACATGGCTTCAAAGTTTCAACTCCACAAAGAAACCACTAGAGGGCTTCCCTGGTGGCGCAGTGGTCGAGAGTCCGCCTGACGATGCAGGGGACACAGGTTCGTGCCCTGGTCTGGGAGGATCCCACATGCCGCAGAGCGGCTGGGCCCGTGAGCCATGGCTGCTGAGCCTGCGCGTCCGGAGACTGTGCTCCACAACGGGAGAGGCCACAACAGTGAGAGGCCCGCGTACCTCAAAAAAAAAAAAAAAAAAAAAAAAAAAGAAACCACTAGAGAAGGTAATGAAGCTAAGGGATGAAAGGGGCAGGGAGGATGGATAGTTTAGACAGGAAAGCAGATCCTTATGTGTTGGGTTTGAAGTTCTGATAGAACCACCAGAGGAAATGTCTGGTTGGAGATATGGAACAACACTAAGGAAAGAGGATGAGACGAGAACTATAGATTAATTCAATAAAAAACTTGACAAATTTAAAATAGAAACATACCATGGACCTCGCATCAAATACTTGTGACTGATGCTCTGTCGCAAAACTTCCTTGTGGAAGAGTTGGCAGGAAAGGAAGACCACCATTGTTGACACAGCTTCTACTGATATTTCATATGTAATATCTCTGGAAAAATAGGAAACAAATCAGAATAATGATCACTTTGGAAGATTAAGATATTGCTCTTTTCTAAATAAACTATACATTTAAAAACTCAAATCAAAATATTCAATATGCTTCCGGATTATTAAAAATACTAGTATGTTTAACATAAAAATTAAGTCAAACAAAAATATGAAACCCTTCCTTGTCATTAGTTCTTGTACTTGGGTCAAATATCCCATTACTTTCCTATTTTCCAGGTCCCATCTACTAATGAATGACAAGTATCAATATATTAGTGTATAATGGGAACAGTTACCAGCAGTGTTCTGCTTTGAAGGTCCACTCTAAAGCCCTTATGTTCATTCCCTGTTTAGTTATAACACAGGAACAGATATTCAGATTGTAAAACTGAAAAGAAGTCACAGTGTAGGGAAGACAACAATGTCTTTTTGAGTTGATAATAACTTTACAGTAAGAACTATGGTATACCCTAGATCTTCTATCTCTAAGTGTCTACTTTCTCAAGGCCAACTCCGCCTGTTCAGCAAAATATGAACAGTAAACAAATTGTTCTTCCTGTTTTATTAAGCGTATTTCTTTTATGAAGGACTACCGTTGTCCTCCGAAGATCATTAACCCCTTTTAGAAACAAATCTTAGAACAAATAAAAAGGAAACAAAATTTTGGCTGAGCACGAACAGGAACAAATGCATCAAGAAATCTTCAATTATTGCAAAAGTTTAAACACAATTATCATGGGGAACAGTAACATGTTAGCCCAGAAAAGTGAAAATCTCAACAACACAACAAAAAGAGTAACAGCTCCAAAAGAATATCAGCTCTTTTTACAGAACTGAAATATTCACGGAAAGCCCAAAGAAAAATAATGAACACCTACTTAAATGAAGCTCATCAAACAAATTAAAGAGGACTTGATTCTAGAAATGGAGAAGCTTACCAGATTTTTAAGTTCTAATACTACCGGATATTTACGGAGTTATTTTGTTGATGAAATATCTTTTAAAAGCGAAGTATACAAAACAAAACACAAGAGACCTGTGCAAATGATCTTATTATGTAATGAATAAATCTCATTTCTACTCAGAAATCTAATACTGTAGAACAATTCTCTTTCCTGAAATTTCCATAATTATCGTTGTAAAATATTAACCACATAAAAGGCACATCTTACATTTGTACTTATTTCTTGAATTGAATGAAAAACAACCCTGATGTGTTGTATTAGGATTCATTAATTCTTCAATAATGATGATTTGTGTGCTCAAAACCCAAAGGATTTTGAATCACAATAATCATTTATTCATACAGCTTATGCCTGTCAGGAATCCATACTCTGTAGTCAATTCGCTAGCTTTTCAGTTGGGTCAGGGCTTAAAACCAAATTCTGAAGAACAAGTATCTTGCCACAGTACACCCTATCTAGGTAGGTGACTACCTCCAGTACACTTGTTAATGCATTTAGTCATTGCATCAATAATAATAATAAAAAAAACCAGCAGTGGTTTACAATTTAACACCTTATACTAGGTCCCTGATCCAGGAAGAAACTGCTTTAATTTGTTTAAACTAAAAACTATGGGGTTTCCCTCGTGGCGCAGTGGTTGAGAGTCCGCCTGCCGATGCAGGGGACACAGGTTCGTGCCCCAGTCTGGGAAGATCCCACATGCTGCGGAGCAGCTGGGCCTGTGAGCCAATGCCGCTGAGCCTGCACGTCCGGAGCCTGTGCTCCGCAACAGGAGAGGCCACAATAGTGAGAGGCCTGCGTACCGCAAAAAAACTAAAAACTATGACTATTAATAAATACTGTGTCTGACAACTTTAATGAAAAAATGTAGATTTAGAATAGAGGGCTGTTCTCCTTCAAAATAAATTGGGCCAAACAACATCACAAATGGGAGAACATCACAAATGGGAGGGATCTTTATTGCTCTGATTTTGACTGGAACTAACTAGGACTTCCTGAACAGTCATCAGCATAGTGTACCAGGCATACATAACTCAGAACAGCAAAGAGGAAGAAATATGTTGAGGCCATATAATACACGATAATACAAAAGGAATACTCTTTGCAACAAAAATGTAAAGGGAATTTCATGAAAAAAAGGATCCAGGATGCTGTTGACTGACTTAGAGGATATCTCCTATTGATTTTGCTGGCCAGCATCCACTTATTAGTATTAAAACATTAATAAAGGGCAAACAGGATGATCTGAATGGAATGACTAAATACCATGAAGATAATTCTACACAAATTAATCTTAATCACAACCAAAATTCTCATTGAGTTTTTTTCAGAAACTTCATAAATTGACTTTGACATTTTATGAAAGAATAAACATATAGCCAAGTCAATCTTGAAACTGAAAAGTGAAGAGAGGGACTTCCTCTACCAGATATCAAGCCATGTTACATGGCTGTGGCAATAAAAACGGTATGGTATTTGCAAGCACACACAAAAAAATTAGACAAACCAATGGAACTCAACTGAGAACTGAATGTACAGGTCAAACCTGTGTTTCTATGAAAACATACAATAAAATGGATCCATAAATCAATGGAGAACAGATTGTACAGAAGATGGTGCTGGGAAAAACTGGCTTATTTCATAAAGAAAAATAATGATGGCTCCCTATCTTACAACATATTCAAAGACCAACTACAGAAGAATTAAAGACCTACATTCACTTGGATGTGAATGGCAACACTACAATTAATAGAAGAAAATGTACAATTATAAGTTTGTAACATAAGCACAAGAAGGGACTTCTTAAATAAAAGCCTAAGAACACAAAGCATAAAGTAAGTAAGTAAATAAATAAAAGCATTTAATTACATCAAAATTAAAGATTATTGCTCAACAAATGAAACCCTGAACAAAGTTAACTGGCAGATGATAAAATGGAAGAAGAACAAAGAACTAATATCTAGAATATTACAAGCAACTCCCGCAAAAAGCCAAGAACTTCACTAGGAAAAAAAAGAGCAAAAGATAAAAAACCAGTCTGTTTAAAACAGTGTAATATCCCTTGATGTCCTAGAAAATGTAAAGTATTGGCAGGTACATAATGATATATAAACCCTCATGTACTGCTGATAGTAATATTAACCAACACAGTTATTTTAGAGAACAATTTATATGTTGTTCTCTAAAATATGTATATGCCAAAGAAAAATTCACAGAAATATGTCTGAGGACTGTGGTAAGCAACCTCCAAAATGACCCTCAATAATCCCCACTTCCTGCTATTCGTGTCCTTGTGTAATTGCCTCCCCTTGAGTGTAGGATGGATCTAGAGACTTGCTTAGAAGCAAGAGAATACAGTAAAAGTGAAAGCATGCCACTTCTGAGAGGAGACTGGCTTACAAAACAACTGTGGCTTGTGTTGGGCACCTGCTCTTGCTCTTCTGTTTGCTTTCTCCAAGGGAAGCCAGCTGCCTTGTTGTGAGCTGACATACAGAGAAGTACACCTTGCAAAGGACTATGGAAGGCCTCCAGTCAACAGCCAGTAAGGAACTGAGTCCAACAGCCCTAGACAAATTCAATCCTGCCGACAGCCAAGTGAGAAGTCTAGGAAGCAGGTCCTTCCTAGTTGAGCCTTCAGATGAGACCACAGCCCCAGCCATAAGATCAACTACACTCATGAGACACTTGAGTCAGAGGCACCAAGCTACACAGTACCCTGATTCCTGATACTAAAAAACTGTAAAACAACGTTTTGTTTTGTTTTTATTGAAGTATAGTTGATTTATAATGTTGTGTTAATTTCTGCTGTACAGCAAAGTGATTCAGTTATATATATATATTCTTTTTTATATCCTTTTCCATTATGGTTTATTACAGGATACTGAACAGAGTTCCCTGTGCTATCCAGTAGGACCCTGTTGTTTATCCATTCTATATATAGTAGTTTGCATCTGCTAACCCCAAACTCCGACTCATCCCTCCCCCAACCCCCATGCCCTTAGGAACCACATGTCTGTTCTTTATGTCTGTGAGTCTGTTTCTGTTTTATAGATAAGTTCATTTGTGTCCTATTTTAGATTCTGCATATAAGTGATATCATATGGAATTGAAACAATGTTGTTTTAAACTTCTAAATTTTAGAGTAGCTTATTGTGCAGTAATAGATAAATAATATAAAGACATTCATTATTCATGGTGTTGCAAAGTTGGAGGCACCCCAGGTGACCAGCACTGAGGAACTGGATAAGTAAAATGTTGTGGATGTACACAATGGGGCAGTTTTAACAGCAATAGACTAGGTGTTCATTTAGCATCACAGGTTAACTCTTAAAAAGAATTCTGAGGGCTTCCCTGGTGGCACAGTGGTTAAGAATCCGCCTGCCAATGAAGGGGACACGGGTTCAAGCCCTGGTCCAGGAAGATCCCACATGCCGCGGCGCAACTAAGCCTGTGCGCCACAGCTACTGAGCCTGTGCTCTAGAGCCCACGAGCCACAACTACTGAGCCTGCAAGCCACAACTACTGAAGCCCGTGCGCCTAGAGCCCATGCTCCGCAACAAGAGAAGCCACCGCAATGAGAAGCCCATGCACCGTGACGAAGAGCAGCCCCCACTCGCCACAACTAGAGAAAAGCACGTGCGCAGCATCGAAGACCCAGTGCAGCCAAAAATATACAAATAAAATAAATTTAAAAAAAAAACAATTCTGAGAGGAAAAAGCAAAAAACAGAGTTCTATAACACAATTCTAGTTATGTATATTAAAAATACATGTACACTATAGCTGATTCACTTTGTTATAAAGCAGAAACTAACACACCATTGTAAAGCAAATATACTTCAATAAAGATGTTAAAAAAAAGAAAAATACACGTACACATAAGTATAACATCTTGTACTCGGACATATACATAAAAAATGCATGCATTAAACATAGTAAAATGGGGCTTCCCTGGTGGCGCAGTGGTTGGGAGTCTGCCTGCCAATGCAGGGGACACGGGTTCGAGCCCTGGTCTGGGAGGATCCCGCATGCCGCGGAGCGACTAAGCCCGTGAGCCACAACTACTGAGCCTGCGCGTCTGGAGCCTGTGCTCCACAACGGGAGAGGCCGTGACAGTGAGAGGCCTGCGCACCGCGATGAAGAGTGGCCTCCGCTCGCTGCAACTGGAGAAAGCCCTCGCACAGAAACGAAGACCCAACACAGCCAAAAATAAATAAATAAATTTTAAAAAAAAAGAAAGAAAACTCTTTAAAAAAAAAATAGTAAAATGGCTGTTTATGGGAAAGAAAAGGAGTAATGAATGGGGATAAATGGGAATAAGTAAATGGATTAATATTAAATGGAGGGGGAGGTGGGCCTTACACAAACCAACGATGATAGTGACCCTTGAACTGAAGAATGTGACTGACTCAACCCTATGCCTGATGTGTCCAAAATCAGGGATTGTGGAATGAAGGGATGCATAAGAGGTTGGAGGACATATTGAAGTGGGAGGATGCTCAGATTAATCCCAGAAACAAAAAATACCAGCAATAAATTATCCAGTTAGGACATTATAAGGACCACCATTAAAATAATGACAATGGCAATGGAAAAGAGCAGTAAGACTTAAATGACGCTTAACAAAATAAAACTAATAGCACTCAGTGACAGATTGGATGCTTAAAGTGGGCAAGAAAGACTAAGACTAATCAAGAAAGACCAAGGTTTCTAGATTTAGAACTCAGAGAAGGTGACGTTATCAACCTAAATCAAGAACACAGGAAATGGAAAAATCACTTTACATGTATAATCTATCGATGCTCTTTATTCACAGATTCCATGTTTGTGAATTTACCTACTCACTAAAATTGACTTATAACCCCAAAACAATTTTCTGCAGCACTTCTGCAAGTTGAAATGATCTACGTAATTTTCTAATTTGCATCAAAGGAATCCCAGGCAAAATTTCATGACAAAAAAATAGCTAACGATTGCAAATGAACTCACAGGTGATAAAGTTACTTTGTTAAAGATGATAAAATTAAAGTCTGCACTTTTCTAATGTCAGTGGGGAACGGGAAATAACTACATAGCAAAGCTTCATATAAAATTGACTATCCAGATATGATATGATGTCTGGAATTTTCTTAAATATAATCTGAGAAGTAGGGGAGGGTAGCTGTGGAAGGGGTATAATTGGAATAAAAGTGGCCATGAGTTGTTAATTACTAAAGCTAAGTGATAAGCATATGGGAGTTCATTAGTCTCTCTACATTTATATGCTTAAAATTTTACGTTAAGATTAAAAATATAAAATTAAAAATTGCACAACTGTAGACTAGAGTTTGGTGAAGATAGGGACCTCTCTTATTCCTAGCTCCTACCACATTTCCTGGCAAATAGTAGGCACTAAACAGATATTATTTGGAGTGCATGAATCATCCAAAATTCTATATTTAACAAATTTAATTTGCTAAAGTTATCTGCTTTGAGAAGTTGGGTATGTTTCAACAGTTTTTATATTGTTGTCATTAGCAAATCACCACAAACTTAGTGGCCTAAAACAGCACAAATTTATTATCATGCAGTTCTGTAGTTGCAGTACAGGTTTCACGGGGTTAAAATCAAGGTGTCAGCAAGCTGCTTTCCACTCCGGAGGCTCTGGGGAAGAATCCATTTCCTGCTCACTTGGGTTGTTGGCAGGATTTAGTTCCTCATGACTCTAGGATCCAAGTCCCCATTTTCTTGCTGGCAGTAAGATGAGGGCACTTCCGAGGCTCTACAGGTCGCCTCATTCTTTGACTCAAGGATCCTTTTCCTCCATCTTCAAAGCCGTTAGTGGCTTTGAGTGACTCATGCTGCATCTCTCTGACCCACCCTTCTGGTTTCCTCTTCTACCTTTAAGGACTCATGTGATTAGACTGTCCTCTATTATCCTAGTAGGCCCAATCTCCCCCTCAAAAAGCCCTTAACTTTAACCACATCTACAGAATCCTTTTGACATGTGAGGGTATCTATTCACCAGCTTTCCAGGGATTAGGATGTGGACATCCTTGGGCTGGAGAGGACATTATTCTGCCTACCACTAGCAGCTAGTAAGAATTAGATGCTAATTTCAATAAGAACCAAAAACCTCCCTACCAGCCAACATGAAAATATTACTCAAAGTTATACTAATCTACCAGATTTGGGGGCTGGGGAGAATATAATGTTCAAATAAATGGATTAAAGCAGGCTCCAACAAACTGGCAGGGTAGAAGATAATTTAAGTACACAATGAAGCACAGCTTCAAATGACATAACAAAGATGCAGATACTAGAAATGGCTAAAACAGAATCTTTTCCTTTGTTTTGGCAAAGATGTCAAGAACCCAATTTCCAATTTTCATTGTATGAAGATAGTGCTTATAGCCACAAAGCAGAAGAAAATTTAAATGCACAGAGTAACAAATATTCAAACAAGGACAATAACCATCCACTAGCTGCCCATCCTGCTCAGAATAAAATGCAAAGTCCTTAACCTAGCCTCTAAGACCCTGCATGACTTTTGACTAACCATCCAACCTTGTCTATCACTCACCCATCCTTGCTCATTTGGCTCTAGCTCTAATGGACTAGTTACTGGTCCCTGGACACACCAAGCATGCACCCACCCCGGGGCCTTGCATCTGCTGTTCCCTCTGCTTAGAATGCTCTCCCACCAGAGAGAGACAGGACTCCCTCTCTGACTTCCTTTGGGTTTCTATTAAAAGGTCCACTTCACAAGGAGCCTTCCCTTACAATCTTGACTAAAATACCACGACATTACTTTTTTCCATTGTACTTGTCACATTCTAACATGAAGTAATATATTAATTTGTTTATTGTCTGTCTTACCCTACGCACAACTAGAATCTATGTCTTATTCACTACTGTATCCCTGACACCTAAAACAGTGGCTGGCCACAAGTACACACATATTTGTTGAATAGTCTCTTTGTGCTCTTGGGCACAGTGAGAAATTAATATTATTTGGGGTTTACCAAAACCAAGAAAAATACATTCATTCATGTACAAATTTTACATGACAAAGTATATCTGAAACTCCCAGCTTCCAGAAACTAATTCATGATTTAGTGCTCTGCATAAAAATTCACACACACAGAAAAACGCGATTCCCTGGCAGTCCAGTGGTAGGGCCGCACACAGGTTCCATCCCTGGTTCGGGAACCAAGATCCCGCATGCAGTGCAGCGTGGCCAAAAAAGAAAAGAAAAAAAAGAGAAAATTCACTAGACTCCTGGGGCTACAGTTACAGAGCTAGTAGCAACAGCAAAAATAATTACTCAGCATGCCCTCATTTAATCCATTTTCTATTATAAGTGGTATTGAAAATGACTGGACTTCCCTGGTGGCGCAGTGGTTAAGAATCTGCCTGCCAATGCAGGGGACATGGGTTCAAGCCCTGGCCCAGGAAGATCCAACAAGCTGCAGAGCAACTAAGCCTGAGCACCACTGCTACTGAGCCTGCGCTCTAGAGCCTGGAAGCTACAGCTACTGAAGCCTGCATGTCTAGAGCCCGTGCTCCGCAACAAGAGAAGTCACTGCAATGAGAAGCCCGCGCACCGCAACGAAGAGTAGACCCCACTCACCGCAACTAGAGAAAGCCCATGCGCAGCAACGGAGACCCAACACAGCCAAAAATAAATTAATAAAATTTTTTTAAAAATAAAAGTTTAAAAAAACAAAGAAAGAAAATGACTGATATCTTTAAGGTCAGTTTCAAAATAAGTTGTGAACACAAATTTGGGTTCTGCCTATGGGGAAAAAAATGATCTAAACAGGACAACCTCTGAAATAGCCATTTAAGAAATATGTTTTAAAGACACACATGGATAAAATGCAACTATCCATCAATTATCTTCCTAGTTACCATCTTCCCGCACATCTCCCAAGTCTGTGTGAGGGCTTCGGCTCCCTCTACCCTTGCCCCCAAACTGCTTGGCTGACTCATATTCATCACTCAAGACTTTGGACTATGCTTTTCATAGTCTATAGTCTACATCACATAAGAAAATATTTGCTGAACCAAAAAAAAAAAATCAACCAATATTAGAAAATGAAAAATGTAATAAAGCACAGCTTATATATTAACTTACACAACCACATAACTTTTAAAGAGATCACAGGAATTGAGGCTACTTCCATTTCCAGCAATGACAGACAGAAAATTCAGAAGAATATTCACAATGAGGTCAACAAAAATCATTGACAGAGGGTCTGGAAGGGCACTTTTTAAAAGGACCAAAGAGTAGTAAAATACTGAAGAATTACAAGGCCAAGATTCAAGGCACTAAGAAAACCTAGAGAGGTCAGCCTGACATCTGGAACTGCTTTGGCCTTGGGATGCTTCCTGATCCATAAGCAGTGGCTGGGAATCCAAGCAGTGCTTTTGACAGGGTTGACAATCTAGGGGACAAAAACTGGAGTCCAAGCCTGCCAAGGGAGTAAGCCCTAGTACTCCACTCCACACACAGGGTAGAGATCCTCAAGGGGATCCTTACCTTGGAAGTAAGGGGGAGCAGGAAGTAAATCAACAATCTCATGGACTACAACCCAGAAGTCCCCTGGGTGGCCAGAAAAATTCTGAAACGGAATTAAGAAGAATCCAAGGCACCCAACAGAAACAATCCCCTCTGAAGAAAGATAAAATCATTCTATCAAACTATTTCTACAACTTTACAAATATAAAAACTAGCAAACAATCAAAAATAGGCACATAAAGAGATAAAACTACATGAACAAGAACCACCATACACTCATAAAACAAACAAAACTCTCCCAATAATAATATTAATTACCAAACACAACTATGCCTACTCTACCTATGGCATAAAAGCCAAATTTTTCAAATCAAAAATTTCTCAAGGACCTGTAAACTATATAAATATACCAGGTATTTCTTTTTAAAAAGTTCTAGAAAAAAATTCTGGAACTGAAAAATACAATAGCCAAATTTTAAAACTTGATTTAAAAAAATAAGTAAATAAGAAAGAAAGAAAGAAAGAAAGAAAACCTCAATGAATGGGTTTAACAGCAGATTAGACTCAGCTGAAGAGAGATTTAGTGACTTGGACATAAAGTCATAAGAAATAACTGAGAATAAAGTATAGAGAGACAACATGATGATGTTGAGAGGCATTTGTGTCCATATTGGGGTTATTATGAGAAGGTTTACGAAGAAAGATTTATAAACATTTGCATACAAGTCATTTGCAAACATATATTTTCATTTCTCTTCAGTAAATACCTGAAAGTAAAATTGCTAGATGAGAAGAGAGGTGGATATCTGACTTCATAAGAACCTGTCAAAACTTTTCCCAAACTGTTGTACCATTTTATACAACACAGCAATTTTTTACATAGATTTTATTTTTCAAAGCAGTTTCCGGTTCTCAGCAAAACTGTAGGTATAGAGAATTTCCATATAACCCTTGCCCCCACATATGTATACCCTTCTCCACCATCAATATCCTGCCCCAGAGTAGCATATATGTTAAAAATGATGAACCAACACTGACACATCATTATCACCTAAAGACCCCATAATATACGTTAGAGTTCACTACTGCTGTGTAATTTCTATAATCGCTATAAATTTTGACAAATGTAGTAACATGTATCACTGATTATAGTATCATACAGAACAGTTTCATTGCCCTAAAAATCCTCTGTGCTCTGTCTATATATCCCTTCCTCCTGCAAGCCCTGGCAACCACTGATCTTTTTACTGTTTCTATAGTTTTACCCTTTCCAAAATGTATAGTGGGAATAATACAGTATGCAGCCTTTTCAGATTGGCTTCTTTACCCACAGCAATTTCTGAAAGTACCGGTTGCTCCACATTCTCACCAACATTCAGTACTATCAGTCTTCTTAATTTTTGCTATTCTAGTTGTGTGTAGTAATAGCTCACTATAGCATTTAATTTGAATTTTCTGATTAATCACACTAAAACTTAATGTGCTTATTGGCCATTCATATATCTTTTTTGTGAATTATCAATTTAAATCTTTTTTCCATTTTAATTGGGATATTTGCCTAATTATTTTTAAATTGTAAGAGATCTTTATATATTCAAGAATAAAGTCTTTTGTCAGCTACACGTTTTGGAGACATTTTCTCCCATCTGTGGCTTGACTATTCTTTTTCTGAACCGTCTCTCTTGAAGAGGCAAGATTTTTACTTTTGAAGTAGTCTAACTTATCAAGTTTTTCTTTTTTTGGCTATTGCTTTCTGTATGCTTTCTAAGTTATCTTTGCCTAAAACAAGATTGTGTGTATTTTTCTAATTTTTATGTTATATGTGAAAGTAGGAGTCAAAGTTTTTTTGCTTTGCTTTGTTTTCCCATATAATCAGCTTTTCCAGCACCATTAGTTTAAAAAGTTTTCCCTTCCCAACTGAATTGTTTTGCTTCTTTTCTCAAAACAAAACAAACAAACAAACAAAAAAATACCAATTGACCAGAGAAGTACAGATCTATTTCTTGGCCCCCTATATTGATCCACTGATTTATTTGTCTATACTTAGGTCAGTACCATGTTATCTTCAAAGCTGTAGCTTTATAGCACACTGTGAAGTGATATAGTGTAAGTATTCCATTTGTTCTTCCTTTTCAATTATTTCTTCAGATATTCTAGGTTCTTTGCATTTCCATATATATTTTAGAATCAGCTTGTCAATGTCTACGAAGAAAACAAACAAACAAAAAATACTCTGGTACAAATGTGATGAACTGATTCTGTAGATCAATCTGGGTAATACTGACATCTTAACAATATTGACTCTTCCAATTCATGGATATGATGTATCTCTACATTTAGGTTTTCTTTGACTTCACTGAGCAATGTTTTTTAGTTATTAATACATAAGCTGTACACATATTTGTGGAATTTACTAAGTATTTCATGTTTTTCATATTATTTTAAAATGGAGTTTTTAAGGTTTTAGTTTCCTATTGTTTGCTACTAGCATATGATTCTTGTATAATCATCTTGCAACGTGCAACCTTGCTAAACTCACTTTTTAGTTCAAGTAGTTTTTGTATATTCCTTAGGGTCTCCTACATAAACAATCATGTTGCTGGCAAATATAGTTTTACTTTTTCTTTTTAATCTCTATGCCTTTTATTCTTTGTTTTGCTTTACTGAACTGGCTAGGGCCTCATACAGTAGCAAACAGAAATGCTAAGACCAAACATCCTTGGCTTGTTCCTGATCACAGATGAGGTAAACCTTTAGTCTCTCATCATTAAGTGTAATGTTAGCTACAGGTTCTTCATGGATGCCCTTAACCTAGTTGAAGATGTTTCCTTCTATTCCTAGTTTGCTGAGAGGTTTTTTTTTTTCCATGAATAGATGTTGAATTTGGTCAAATGCTTTTTCGACATTTACTGAGACAATCATATGGCTTTTCTAATTTATTTTGTCAATGTGGCATTTTATACTGATTTTCAAGTGTTAACAATATTGTATTCCTGAGATAAGCCCCACTTGGTTATAATGTATTATCCTGTTCTTATATTGCTGGATGACATTTGCTAATTTTTTAAAGCTTTTTCTCCTGTATTCATGAGAAATATCAGTCTGTAATTTTCTTTTTATGGAACGCCACTGTTAGGTTTTAGTATCAGGGTTATGCTGGCCTCATAAAACAAGTCATCCCATCTGCTTTTGAAATACACTTTATTGAAAAAATATTTGCTTCATGATGTGACGTTGAGCAAAGATAGCAGAATAGTATGCATCATGAGTGAATACACATACAGATGTTAATATGCAAAAAATAAAAAGAGCAATCCTGGAAGATGAGATTATAGGTGAATATTTTTATTATTTTTAATTTAAATTTTCAAAATGGGAAGGGCATAAAGAAAATGAATGGGAGAAATATTTACTTCAAACTGGCTGTCTCCACCAGGAAACTTCCTGAAAAAAAAAAAAAAAATCAGGAGAGATGGTCTGAGGACAATCTCTAATCCCATTCAGACCACAGGTTTTCTTTTTCTGTTTTTTTTTTTTTAAATAAGTTTATTTATTTATTTTTGGCTGCATTGGGTCTTTGTTGCTGTGCATGGGCTTTCTCTAGTTGCAGCGAGCAGGGGCTACTCTTCATTGCGGTGTGCGGGCTTCTCTTGTTGCAGAGAACAGGCTCTAGGCACGCAGGCTTCAGTAGTTGTGGCACATAGGCTCAGAAGTTGTGGCTCAAGGGCTCTAGAGCACAGGCAGTAGTTGTGGCACACGGGCTTAGTTGCTCCGTAGCATGTGGGATCTTCCTGGACCAGGGCTTGAACCTGTGTCCCCTGCATTTCGCAGATGGATTTTTAACCACTGTGCCACCGGGGAAGTCCCAGGTTTTCTTAATTATTCCTCTCTCTCACTTCACTGTAAACAATCAAAGTAAAGAGGATTTGCAACTAGGAAAAACAATCTAAGTGTCTCATTCCTTTTGGACTGTAATAACAAACTAATACAGACTGGGTAACTTATAAACAACAGAAATTTATTTCTCACAGTTCTGGAGGCTGAGAGGCCAGATCAAGATACCTGCAGATTCAGTATTTGATGAGAGCTGGCTTCTGGGTCACAGAGATTAAGCGTCTTTTTGCTACGCTATCCTATGATGGAAGGCAGCAAGGAAGTTTTCTTGGGTATCTTTTAAAAGGGCATTAATTCCACTCATGAGGGCTCTGCCCTCATGATCTAATCGTCCCCCAAAGACGCCATACCTTCTAACATCATCATCTTAGAGGTGAGGTTTTAAAATATGAATTTTGGGAAGACACGAACATTCAGGCTGTAGCAATGAATTAGACACACTTGCTGCATTATTTAGGGCTCTCCAGAGAAACAGAACCAACAGGATATAAAGAAATATATACATAGAAAGTAATTTATTATAAGAGATTGGCTCACACAATTACAGAGGCTAAAGGTGACATTATCTGCCATCTGCAAGCTGGAGGCCCAGGAAAGCCAGCGGTGTAGTTCCAGTCCAAACCCAAAGTGCTGAGAAGCAGAAAAGCCCTGGTCCGAGGGCAAAAGCCCAAGAAAAATGAGTGCCAATACCCAAAGACAGAAGGAGATGGATGTCTCAGATTAAACAAGAGAAAAAATTCACCCCTCCCCCACCTTTTTGTTCTATTCATGCCCTCAATGGACTGGATGATGCTCACCTACACTGGTGAGTATGATCTTTTTTACAAAGTCTACCTATTCAAATGTTAATTGTTTCCAGAAACACACTCACAGACACATCCAGAAATAATGAAATAATGTTTGACCTCTGGGCATCCCTCAGCTCAACCTGTCACACAAAATCAACCATTACACTTGCCAAAGATGTAAGTTAAATGTTTAAATACTGGCAAAGGGCACAGAGTCACAAATTCAGTCTCATTAAAAGCATTTAGTCATTAAAAGCATTTAAGCACTATTTGAAAGGTTTTACACCTAGAAATTTTTGTTCCTTCATAAGAAACAAACAGCATTCTAACACTCACCTAATTTGTTATAATCATTAAAAAGTGAATTCATATTTCAGTACCCCAAAATTTGACATCTATCACAGGTGTGTTACAATTTTAAATAGGAAGACTCAACAAGAAGTTCACATTTGAACAAAGACTTGAAAGAAATAAGGAAGCAAGGGAAAAGTCTTCCAGGGAGAGGGACCAGCACACACAAAGGCCCTGAGGTAGGAACACACCTAGCATACTTAAAGAACAGCAAAGAGGTCAGTGGGGTTAGAATGAAATCTGCAAGAAGGAGAGTAGTAAGAGATGAGACCAAAAAGATAACAACAAGCCTGAAAGGCCTAAAAGCTGTAACAGATTGATAAATACAAATTCTTTTTTTTTTTAATTTATTTATTTTTGGCTGTGTTGGGTCTTCGTTTCTGTGCGAGGGCTTTGTCTAGTTGCGGCGAGCGGGGGCCACTCTTCATCGTGGTGCACAGGCCTCTCACTGTTGCGGCCTCTCTTGTTGCGGAGCACAGGCTCCAGACGCGCAGGCTCAGTAGTTGTGGCTCACGGGCCTAGTTGCTCCACGGCATGTGGAATCTTCCCAGACAAGGGCTCGAACCCGTGTCCCCTGCACTGGCAGGCAGACTCTCAACCACTGCACCACCAGGGAAGCCCCAATAAATTCAAATTCTCAAAAATAGTTTTTAAAAATGTATCATGGCAAAAACAAACACATACTAAAAGCAAGTAAGTCAAAAAGCAAACTTAGAAAAAAAAATGTACTTTAAATTTATGTCACAAAGGACTAAACTTTCTAATGTAAAACTGGTCCTAGAAATAGATACAATAAAGGTGCCAAAATGAGAATGAGCACAGGATATTAGCAAAAAATGTTAACAATTCTAATGTCTTTCAATAGGGGGATGATTAAATATAAACTGATATTGACCTACAACAGAATATAATGCAACTTTTAAAAACAGATGAGAAAGGATGTAGAGAAATCAAAACTCACATACGTGGCTGGTGGGAATGTAAAATGAGGGAACCTCTGAGGAAAAGTTGGGCAGTTACACAAAAAGTTAAATACAGAGTTATCATATGACCTAGCAATTTTACTCCTAGACACATACCCGAGAACTGAAAACTACATCCACACAAAATCTTGTACATGAATGCTCACAGCAGCATTATTCAGAAAGTAGAAACAACCCCAATATTTATCAACTGAATGAATGGATAAACAAAATGTGGTATATACATACTATGGAATAGTTTTCAGCAATAAAAAGGAATGAAGTACTGGGGCATGCTATAACATGGATGAACCTTGAACACATTACACTAAATAAAAGAAGCCAGATACAAAAGGCCACACATCATATGATTCTATTCATATGAAATGTCCGTAAAGGGCAAACCTATAGAGACAGGAAGCAGATTAGTGGTTACTGGGACAGGAGGGAGGGGGAAATGGGAAATGACTGCTAATGGGTACAGGGGTTCTCTCTGAGGTAATGAAATTCTGGAATTAGAGAGCAGTGATAGTTTTACAACTTTTGTGAATATACTAAAACCCACTTAAATATGTACTTTGAAAGGGTAAATTTTGGGGTATTTGAATTATATCTCAATAAAGTTGTTACTTAAAAGACAAAAATGAGAAAGCTCTCTGAATGCTTGTATACACAAACTGCCAGGATAGACTGCTAACTAGAAAAAGAGGAAAATTCAAAACACTATGTATAATTTCCAACCTTTTATATGAATACAGGGGGAAATAAAAATCTAAATTCGTAATTGAATATATATGCATGAAAAATTTCAGGAAGGATACATGTGAAACTAAGAATGAACAGTGGTTACCAGGGAGACAAATGGGAAGGCTGGAGAGATGGGGAACAAGGACAGCCAGGAGATTGTTCATGTACACTTTTACGTGTTTCGTATCTGAACAACATAAATGTATCACCTGTTTGAAAATGAAATTAATCAAGAACTAAAAATAGAGGATTATCATAAATTATAAAATCAAAATTTACTGATTAAAATCTGATGACACTGAAATAAGAATAAACAAAAACTAAATCATATTGTGGTACACTGAGTCACTGACCCCAAGTGAGAAAACCTAGGATCTGTTTCTAAGTTCTCTATTAAACTCACTCTATTAACTTCAAAAAATAACTCCTCTGGGTCTCAGTTTTCTTATTTGTAAATAAGTACATTGGGCAAGATGACCTCTAATGTCAATTCTTGCTGTAACTTTCTATGATGCTCCAAAAAAGGAATTCAAAGCAACGTTTTATTCCTGTGGAAACAAAATTTTAAATCCATTAATTGGGCTATCTTAAGTGCCAAATAATCAAGGAAAAGAGCCAAGACAGGCCAATACTTGAAAGAAACCAAAACTCTACCATGCTGAGTGTGGTGGTTTTTAAAAGATGAAAAATGTTTTAAGCCAACAGATCTTTCTTATTTAATGTCCTTGCATAATCTTCAGAAGATTTTCATTACACAATCGCCAAAACAAAGTCAACTTTAAAAAGCCAAAATGTTGCTTCGGCTGCCATATTATCACAAGAACTTTCCACCATCTGGGCTGGAAATGTCCTAGAACAAACTACTGTTGGAGCAAGTTATTAATTTCATGTGAAGAAAAAAAAGGCACCATGACCTTGCAGTGCTCTGCTAGGGCAGAGTGGAACACTTGGATAAAGACAAAAGCCTTCACGAAATGGGTGTTAGTGTTGGCTAAGGTCAAAGTCAACGAACATGCAGGAGAAAAAACCACCCTCCTCTGACTTGCTATTGGATAAGAAACTGACAGGACTGTAAATGGAACATAAGTTTAACAAAAACAACTGACAAGTTCAAAGGATTAAGACCAAAAATTAGAAATATCAGCGTCATGCCAACATGGAGATTCCAAAAGTAAAATATGAGGAACGACTAAAAAGTGGTATAGTGTATTACTGATACGGTCAATAGCAGTAATGGCTAATTTTAAAAGTTAACACAATCAAAGACATGGTAATACTCATTTATAAAAGTATTAACAATGGAACAGAAAGTGCCTGGAGGTTAGGCACCAAGAAATCTTCATTCTAGTATCAGAACTGTCATTCGTTACCTTTATCAGTCACCTTATCTGTCAGCTTCATCATACATAAAAATTAATGGAGTGGATCAAATAAACTCAAATACCCATTCCATGTTTTTACGGCTTCTCAAAGAACTAATGCTATATATGTAACAGTGCATCAAATGTATAAAATATAGCCACATACCTTCTTGAAATAAAGCTCAACCAACAAGTGGCTTTAAAAACATTCTAGAAAATCAAAAGTTAAGATGGATTGATAAGGTGGATACATAATAATAAAGCAAATATACCAAAATTGTTATGTGGGTGTCCAAATTGCAATTATGCCAGCTTAAACAAAGAACATTCATAAACAAAGAACAATCAGAGAGAAAGAGCTCTCAAGAACTAGAAACGATTGCTAAACTTTCATCGAAAGTTAGAAATGGCTTTTAAATATATAAAGAGATGTTCAGCCTCACTTGTAATGAGTGAATGCATATAAAGATCACAGTATGATTTCCATTTTTAGCATACAAAAAATTTTATAATATACAATATTGGCAAGGCTCTGTTAAATGTTTTTGGTAGGACTATAAATGATATACTCCCTTTAGGGAACAAGTTTTTACCAAATTTATTATATTTTTATCAAATTTTAAAATGGTCACACTTAACTCCAATTCTAAGACTTAAATGAGGACTATATCTGTATATATGCATTAAGTGAAAGTATGTATATGTACTACATCCAGACAATGGAGTATTATTCAGTGCTAAAAAGAAATGAGCTACTAAGCCACAAACACAGAGGAACCTTACATGCATGTTACTAAGTGAACGAAGCCAATCTAAAAAAACTACAAACTGTAGGATTCCAACTATATGACACTCTAAAGAAGGTGAAAATATGGAAACAGTAAAAGCATCAGTGGGGTGACCAAGGGTTAAGGGGGTGGGAGGGATGAACAGGCAGAACACACAGGATTTTTAGGGCAGTGAAAGTACACTTATGATACGGTAATGGTGGATACATGTCATTATGCATTTGTCAAAACCCACTGACTGTACAACACACCAAGAGTGAACCCTAATGTGCACTATGACTTCGGTGATAATGATGTATCAATGTAGGTTCATCTTCTGTAACAAATGTACCACTGTGGTGAGAAATGTTGACAGCAGGGGAGGCTATGTGTGGGAGGAAGGGTATGGGAATACTCTGTACTTCCTGCCCAATTTTGCTGTGAATCTAAAATTGCTCTGAAAAATAAAGCCTTTAATTAAAAAAAAAAGAAATAGTGTTATATTATTTAGAAATACATATAAAGGTAAGATAAGGGTAAAGGTTTATATAAACCACCAGAAGAGTCAAAAAGGAAAAATGACTCTCTGGAGAGCAAAGAGATATAGGACAAGGAGATCTGTTCTCATCATAAGCCCTTTGTGCTATTTGATTGTCTTCCCAAACCATGTGCATACATACATTACAATTTAAAATAACTGCATCGGGCTTCCCTGGTGGCACAGCGGTTGAGAGTCCGCCTGCCGATGCAGGGGACACGGGTTCGTGCCCCGGTCTGGGAAGATCCCACATGCCGCGGAGCGGCTGGGCCCGTGAGCCATGGCCGCTGGGCCTGCGCGTCCGGAGCCTGTGCTCCGCAACGGGAGGGGCCCCAACAGTGAGAGGCCCGCATACCGCAAAAATAAATAAATAAATAAATAAAATAAAATAACTGCATCAACATCAATGACTAGCATTAAATATCCAAAGGTAATGCAATCTGGATTGTGCCCAAAAAAGAAATCACTCTGTAAAGAATTATATAAGTAACACAAAAACTTAAAAAGGAAAAGAAAATCAATTGTTTGACTGTTGGTAGAATTAAAAGTTGTAGTTATTAATATCAAACCACCTCATTCATATTTTGCTATACATGTATTAATAACAGCAAAAGAAATTAACAAAAGCATCCTGTACCAGTCCTGCTTTCATAAGAGTAAAAATTCTTTGAAGGCAGAGATTCAACATTTTCAGGGCTGAGCTACCTAAAAATCTTGCAAACTGACCTTAGGAAAGTCACTTCCTTTCTCTCTACTTCAGTGCCCTTATACACAAAATGAAAATGTATAAAATAAGCTTAATTCTAGTTCTAAAAAATTCAATGATTATACGCCTCTAAATAGTCCACAACTTACAAGGAAACATGCAAACACAGGCAAAATGACAGTCAGGATTCAGGACTCTGCTTTAGCTGCTGCTCATCTCTCACACCTAATGCCAGGCTAGAACCAGTCCTCCAAAGCAGCCAGAGAAGCTCCTCCAAGCAGCCTGACCCAACAGGAACTTACTTCAGTTCCCACACAAGCTATTCAGCCTTGTTCTTTTGAATCTCAGACATGCTGCGTCCTATGACCACTATACTTGTTAATGACCAAGTGCTATTACTTTTTGTTTTGTTTTGTTTTGTTTTGTTTGCGGTACGTGGGCCTCTCACTGTTGTGGCCTCTCCCGTTGCGGAGCACAGGCTCCGGACGCGCAGGCTCAGCGGCCATGGCTCACGGGCCCAGCCGCTCCGCGGCATGTGGGATCTTCCCGGACCGGGGCATGAACCCGTGTTCCCTGCATCGGCAGGTGGACTCTCAACCACTGCGCCACCAGGGAAGCCCCCAAGTGCTATTACTTTTTACTGAAAAGTTTAAAATAGGAAAATTGACTCAGAAGCAAATATATTATTTTTCTTAAGTACTTAGTATGTGTAGAGCAACACAGTTTTATAATCATAAAGCATTTTAAAATTTATAAAAGCATGTTTGAGTGCATTACTTGGTCTTCAACGCAATCCTAAGCAACAGAGTAGGCAGTGAGAGCACTAGACACACCTCATCCCAGGATGAGATGCTCCCTCTCAGCTGCAGGCCCCTCTACTGCAGCTCAGGACATGGTGTATTAAACTAACAACTTGCCTGGCTGTTCCTTCAATGGCTACATGAGTTGATCTCCAAACTCATGCACTTCAATCTCCACATCTAAACTATTAAACAACTGAACCAGATGTGTTCAAATGTCTTTTCCAAGTGACAGTCTATGATCTATGAACCCCAATTTTAAAATGAGAAAACTGAGGCCTGCAGTGACAATGATGATGAGTGGTAATGCTAGGATTCAAACACTATCTTCTGGATGCAGACTCAGTGGTGCTTTTTCCTAATACATAATGTCTCCTGCACTTCTTGGCGATATTCAATAATGCAATTATGAACAATCTGAGCACATAGTTTATAATATCAACATCTGTGGTACTGGATGTACCTCAGTCAGATTTCTTCAATAAACCTGGTAATGGCTTACATATTAAAACTTTTTAACCAGGATGTTTTTCCCAGAGGCACCAGAAATCAATTTTCAAACTAATAAGCTATTGTGAACTTAATTCTGTCTTGGTATTTGAAAATGCTATCATCTGTAATTCAGTGCTTGTAATGTCTTAAACATCTAATTCAACCAGAAAGCTACACCAGATGTTTACTTTACAGCACCTAAAACTTAAATGCTGACTTGTTTTAGCTACCTACTCTGCTGAGGCTGGATTTGAGAAGAGTTTGGGTATCAACATGCAGGGCTGTACATTTTCCCAACAGGCCATTCACTGCCAACGTGGGTCTCTCCAGTTCCTTCACTCTCAAAAACTTGCAGACTTCATAAAGAAACCGTTTATGGCTCTTCAGGTTCTTGAACCACCTACTTCACCACTGCCACCGAAAGTTTTCAATATTCAGATTTTCCAAAGTATAACATCTAAGCCAATACTAACAACTATGGGTCGAATAAATGTATATTTTATATCATTTAATTACATTTCATAAATCTAGTAAAGTTAATTTTACCAATAAGATTCTTAATCAGTTTCATCCCTCGCCAAATACATCCAAAATTGATTTCAGAGAACTAGCTCTAAAATATATATATTATGTTCTTTTATATCTTAATAAAGAGAACCCTAAACCTAATCAAACATTTAGTCCTTTTAACATGCAAGTCTTTACTCCATCAAACCACATAGCTTCTCCAGCCCTAGTCTCCCACAAACCCTCCGCTCTAATCAAACGAATAGACTTGTGATTCTCCAAACACATTAGACGCATCCAAGAGGTCCCTATGCAGCTCCTTTCTGCCTCCTTGAAGACCCAGCCGCTGCTCATCACTACAGCTCCCAATGACTGCAGCATGTATCAGTTGTTCCTCTTACTGGGCTATCTTTCTATGCATCTATCCACCTCTAAGCTCTTCCAAAGTCATGCCTTTCTTTGCCCAGGGCCCAGTACCATAAATACACATAGTTTAGTATATTCATAACATATGTTTTCGTGGATGAACTTAATGAAAAGGAAATTATTATATTGTGAAGGGATCATCTGGGGGACTACTGAGATACAATGCTGACTGTCCATCCCTAAACTAAATGGCTCCAGACTAGTCAGCATTTATAGCTAATTAATCTATCATTCCCTTAAATATTGTCAGATGTAATTTCTCAGTGTTTCGGTTTCTAGTAGCCCCTTTCCACTGCTAACGTCTATAAGATACCTAGTGTTTATAATATAATGTACTAACTGCAAGGGGCTTTGAGCCACTATATCTGCAATGGAATATGCCTTAGCATACTACTGTGTTTCCATATAGACCAGATGATGAGAAACAAACAAAATATTTAAGCACATTGAATAGGTTGTGCTCCCATGGATTTACTCATTCAACAAATATTTTTTGAGTCTTCCACTTGCCAGGCTAACCTGAGTACTAAGGGGACAGCAGTGAGCAAAACAAATGTTAACGCAGGAAGAGCCCTTGTTTCCATGTAGCTTTCATTCCAATTTCTTTGAGAAATAACAGGTAATATGAAAAGCAGTGATACGAGCTTCCCTGGTGGCACAGTGGTTAAGATCCTGCCTGCCAATGCAGGGGACACAGTTCGAGCTCTGGTCCGGGAAGATCCCACGTGCCACAGAGCAACTAAGCCCATGCGCCACAACTATTGAGCCTGCACTCTAGAGCTCACAAGCCACAACTATTGAGCCTGACTGCTGCAACTACTGAAGCCCACACGCCTAGAGCCCGAGCTCCACAACAAGAGAAGCCACCGCAATGAGAAGCCCACGCACCGCAACGAAGAGCAGCCCCTGCTCGCCGCAACTAGAGAAAGACCGCGCATAGCAACGAAGACCCAATGCAGCCAAAAATGAATAAATAAATTAATTAAAAGCAGTGATAAGTATTAGGACAAAAAAATAAAGCATGATAAAAGGACAGAAAATGAGAGGCGTGCTATTTTAGGGTAGTCAGAGCAGCTGTTTCTAAGAAGCACAACTTTGAGCAGAAGGAAGCTTGAAGGAGGTCAGGACAAGAGCCATGCAGATGTCTGAGGAGAGATATGCAAGGCAGCAGAAGGAAGGTCAAAGGCCTTGAAGACAGCAGTGGGTTGGCCTGTTCCAAATTAGCAAGGACACCAGCGTTATTGAAGCAGAATGAGTAACATGGACAAGGTCAGCGGATGACATCAGATACCCCTGCACTGAAGCAGCAAAGTCCCACGACACAGACACAGGCAATCCAGTTTGAATATCGTATCTTTATCAATATATAACTTATGAAAAAACTAAAGTTTCTTAAATTATAGAATTAAAAACTCTGCCCATCAGGGCCAGGCTGAGAATTAAGCCATCCCAATCCTCCTTACTGAGTTCACAAGTTGATAAAGGAGAAGACACATAAATGGATCTCAGAGGAAGGGGCTGGAGCCCACAGAAAGGCCCACTCTAAGCAGACCTCTCAGGACGTGTCCAGAGTGAGGGGGCACAGAGGCAAGGAGTAGGGCCTGTTCTTGACAATGGCACCACTGTAAACAGCTAAGAGTGACAGCTTTGACAAAAACAATAGCAACGGACAGAGACAAAAAGACAAGGAAAGACATCCAGTTCAAGTTCTCAAAATAAACTCTATTTCATAATAAAAAAGCATCATAAGCAGTCCTCAAAATGTAAGTATTAGGCCCATACAAGGTAACTGCTTATGCTGCTAGGGCCCCACCTAAACTCCATCACTGGGAAGAATCACGGGGTCTCATTCAACCCTCACGGTAACACTGAAAGAAGCAAACCAGTGTCACAAATTCTAAGTGTGTGCTTTCAACCCTGGCCTGCCGACCATGTTCCGTTACACTCTCCATTAGTGTCTTGAGGGACATACCTTTATTGTACCTTATTCCTCTCTCATTCAACTCCTTGAGATCAAGAAGGTATACCAATTAAAGACAAGGTTTTACTTTTGGAAGACATTTCAATTCTACTGGATCAACCCAATATACACTAAAAAATGTCAAGTCACGAGACGGTGCCTGACTTAATCTTTCTTTTAAATACATATATAAACGCTGAGAGGTGTGGTACTAAGGAAGGATTCCTGGAAGGTGTGTAATTGGAATCTGTCTTTGAAGACTAACACCTCAGAGAATTAATATTTTATCAAGAAATCCAAACCGAGAAGCAGTATCCACTTACTACTTAAAAGTCCATTTTCATTACAAGTGAACTCCTACAAATTCTGGGAGTTTAAACTACCACAGTTGATCCCGTTCTCTTAATGATGAAGTATCAGTTAAAATGTATAGATTTCTAAATGTCTATCTACCTCTGTTCTTGGTAATCATTCAATCATTTCAATATTAATAGAATGATTTCATAGTCTCAAATGAAACGTTTAAGCTAGTTTTGCATTACCCATGACGGCGATTAAAATTAGTTTCCTCTTGCTGTTCACCCGCTAATGCAGCACTGGCGTGCCAACGTTAAACTTCAACGTTTATAGCGAGACTGACGATAGTCAGGTGTGTCTAGACCGTCCCCAGTTTTCATAGGTTAACATTTCTCCTTAAATTATAAGCTGATCGGTAACGCTACACTATGGTTATAGTAGATGAAACATTTAAAGAGTAGGTTGGTTTCACATGCAAACTGTTACCAAGACAAAACTCCTTGTAGGATGGAGTTCCAAGAACATTAAATCATAAATTGTTTCAGCAGCTGGTTAACGCTGAGTGTACATAATACAAGACATCTGGTTGTCTGTGCATTTTCAGTTCATTTAAAAAGTATAAACACATAAAACACTAAAATGTTTGATTTATTACAACACTGCTTCCTCTCCAAGAGTGTTTAAGTGGCTGGTCTATTTACTGTATTCACAGCTTATTTACTATCTAAAGGGATTTATCATTTCCATCCCCCTTAACTTTACCATGACATTTTATCAACAACAACAAAAGGCGCTCACTCAGGATATATACAGAATTGCTGGTATTTGGTAACAACAAACCTAATAGAGGTAGGGCTACTTTTAAAATTAAATCAGGGACACATGAAGCACCACACATACTGTGATAAGCAAACAGTAGGCAGTATATGTGTTCCCCTTCCCACATGTGACCATAAGTAACAGAAAGCTAATAGCCACAGTGGCTTAGCCGAAATAACTGTTTGCTCTTTTCACATAAGGAGAAATCCAAAGATAAGCCATCCAGGGTTGGTGTAATGGTTCTGTAACATTATCAGTGTCCCACACTGCTGGGACACTGTTCTTCGTGTGTGGCGCCCATCTTCATAGGTTCAACATGGCCCAAACACTGCCTCCACGTCCAGGAAGGAAGAGAAGGGTCAAGGGCAACGGGCTGAAGGTACGTGCTCTGCAAGCTCATGACTTCCGCTTACGTGTAATTGGCTCAGACTGTGTCACAGAGCCATATTTAGTTCCCAAAGTGCCGGAAAACTAAGCTGGGCACACCCTGCCCCCAATAATATTGGAGAGGAAGGAGAGAAAGGATACCAGGCATGCAAAGAGCTGTGTCTGTCACAAGAGTTCAACTTGCCTGGGACATTTTTCCCATGCCCTTCCCTGTCAGTGATTCCTCAGTTGTCTCAGCCCTACCTTCCAGGCTGCACGTCACCAGACCAAGTCACAACAGGCTTTGGTGGCTCTCATTTCTAAATCTATATTACAATTTTGGAGGCTGCACTTGTGCACAACAGAGGCCAGGAGCCTGTTTTCTCACAAATACCTGTCTCTCCTTTTTGGGCCACAGGCAGGTGGCACATTTCCAACGATATCCCCACATAGACTCAGATTCTGTGATGATAAATCTTAAAAACCTACTTTTTTATTTCAAAAAATAATTCCTTTAAAATATGCATTCTCGGGAATTCCATGTGGTCCAGTGGTTAGGACTCCAAGCTTCCACTGCAAGCGGCATGGGTTTGATCCTTGACCAGGGAACTCAGATCCCACATGCTGTGCAGTGTGGCCAAAAATAAAAAAATAAAAAATAAATAAAATAAAATATGCATTCTCGATGGGGGGAAGTCGAAATCACCCTCAAGAGGGTGAAAATTGGTTCTTAAGAGGTGAAGAACTTCATAGATATTATAATGATGTGTGGCCCTCAAAAAGGCCATAGCACATAAACAGATATTCAGTGTATCTGGGATATTCAAATTTCATTAGGGCTTCAGAGAGGCAATTCAGAAAAAAATTCTAGGGCTTCCCTGGTGGCGCAGTGGTTGAGAGTCCGCCTGCCGATGCAGGGGACACGGGTTCGTGCCCCGGTCCGGGAAGATCCCACATGCCGCGGAGCGGCTGGGCCTGTGAGCCATGGCTGCTGAGCCTGTGCGTCCGGAGCCTGTGCTCCGCAACGAGAGAGGCCACAGCAGTGAGAGGCCCGTGTACCACAAAAAAAAGAAAAAAAGAAAAAAATTCTAAAGAGACTCCTCAGAGAGACAACTAAAAAAAAAAGTTGAGAGTGACTGCTTTGAAAGTTACAAACATTTTGAATCACACAGAAACTGCATTCAGCTGTAGTGACAGAAATCTAGTTGTAACAGTGTAAACAGATAAGGGTCTAGTTTTCTCACATGAGAAATCCAAGGGCAGGGTGTGGGGTAGGGGGAGGACGTGTAGTAGTTGATGACTTTGGTTCAACAGCTCAATGACGCCAAAGCAGAATTTTCTCTGAGTCTCTTAGCTCCTGGTGCCAAGATGTCCAACACAACTCTAAAGAGACCCTGTCCACATTCCAGAAAGCAGGAAAGTGGGCTCTCACAAACAAAAATATACGTATGCCTCCTAGATGAGTCAGGTTCCCTTAAAGAGCTGCACCTGTAAGTTTCATTTGAGGACTTCCCCCTCACATCTCACTGACCACACCTAGCTTCAAGAAAGGCTAGAAATGGAAATCTGACCTCTCCAAAAAAGGCCAGATATAGCAATAAAATCAGGAAACAAGGAAGAAGGGGAGAACAAATAATGGGTGGAAAACTGGCTGCATCTACCACATATATACTAGGTTTAACTGTCTCCCTCTCAAACCCTTGTTTACAGAGATTAATTCTGTGCCTATCATATGCTCAGTATTGCTAAAGAGCTTATTTTCCCCTCAACAACATAAAATTCTTGTGTTGATGACAAGTCGTCAGGGTCTAAATATTATTAGGCAAGAGAGATAGAAGAAGCCCATGGATGTACACGGAGGCATACATAAAAGGCATACATGAAAGTACTACACCACAACCCACAAACTCTTCAACATGATGAATTACCATCTTCAATATACAAAGAAGATAAAACTAATCCTGGCTTAGCCAGAACTTACAAGAGTGGAATATCAGTGATTAACTGCATCAAACAGCACAGCAATTCTTCCAAAAGATCTTCTGAGTCAGAACCTGGTAAGACACACAAAACGTTTTTTAAAAAAGTGTAAAATGGAATTCGGTTGTTCAGCTCACAGTTTGTTTTTGTTTGTTTGTTTGTTTGTTTGGCCACGCCATGCAGCATGCAGTTCCCCAACCCAGGATCGAACCCAGGCCCCCTGCAGTAGAAGCACAGAGTCTTAACCAGTGGACCACCAGGGAAGTCCCTAGAATTCAGTTATTTCGAAGTTTAGTTTTCATTCCTAATGACAATAAGAATAATTATTATTACAGAAACTCAAACACTAATGTTGACCTCAACAAAATCTGTATCATGAAGCAAGTCAGCATCTATTATAATCTTCATCTAGTAGAGGAATTTTGAACACCAGCTATCTATTCTATCTCTTTTAATGCTTGAATGTTAACTATGGCTTCGGTAGGCCAGTAGTTTTCAAGTTTCTTATACTGCACTATGTTTTTTCAAATAAAATCTGATACTAAAGTCAAATAGATAAAATAGATAAAAATGCAAGCTGCTCCAGCTGCTCTGTTTGAATCAGGAATAGACTATCTGCACCTTCTCCCCCAGCGAATATCTGACCTAACCCTTGATCTCCTTGATGAGCCTCAAAGTGCCTTCTCTGAACCCATGGAGCCCCACCAATCACAGACTGAAACCCGCTAAGAGGCCAACCACCTCTTTACAAAGAGCCAAAGACAAAATGGCTTTCCCAAGTCACAGAATAAGTAAGCAGCAAAGGCAGGTTACAAGTTACTGGTCCAATAGAAATGCTCCTCTGTCTCAAACTTCTCTAAGCCAAGTGACCTTCTAACTTCCAAAGCCAATCAGGATCTCACGTGGCTCCTGGCTTTGGACATTACTGACACCTACTCCTTCATGAAGTCCTTTCTTCTCTCAGTCCCTATGCCTTCCTTCTAACCTACTACTTTTTCTATTCATTCCCAGTATCCGCTACCTCAGAATACCTTTCAACCTTGACATGTTCCCCCAGAATTCCACCACTGGGTTTCTTCTCTTCATGTCTCACTCCCTGTGTTCTCCCTTCATCAACCATCACTTACACCCTGGTGGTTCCTAAGTCTACGGTTTTCCTCTCAGCCTCTCCACGGCACGTCATATTTTTATATCTACTTACCTCCTGGCCACCTCCACCTAGATACTTCACTGGTACCTCAACCTCAACACACTCAAAACTGAACTCCTCTTCCCAACACTTCAAATCCAGTTCTTTATTCTTTATTGTCCTTTTTGGTGACTACATCAGTAACCCAAGCCCCAAACCCAGATGATTCTCTCCTACTCATCTTTTTATAACCAATCAATCTCTAGGTCCTCTCAATTACACAGTCCGCCCCTCTGATATTTCCTCTTTCCTTAACTCCTTGTCATTCTTTCGTTCATTATGTCATCATTTCAGTTCACTTAAACAAATGTACTAAATTAAAACTCATTCTGGAACTTCTTTAAACCTTCTTAACTAGTATTCCTACCTCTAATTTTACTCCTCTCCAATCCAAACCCCAGATTGCTATCAGAGGGAGCTAACTAAATTCCATCTTTTCATTCTCCTGGCTTAGATCCTGTCAATTGCTTTAAGCTGATTACTACACATCAGAAAAAACTCAAAGCCCCAAAGTACAGTATGTCAGACCCTGCAAGATACAGGCCCTGAATCCCTTTCTATCTTTATCTCCCACCATTACTCCCTTTGTGATTTATATTCCTGCAATGCCAAGCTGCCTGATACATGCCATATCATGCCTCCCACAATTACATTCTCTCTTCCTGGAATGCCTAAAAAACCTGATTTTTTTTTGGAAAGCCCAACTTTATCTACCTGAACCATCCTCAGTCTTCATCTCCTCCATAAAATCCAACTCTCTTGCCTCACCCTGAATAAAAATAATCATCTACACAGCATCTATGCCTTGTGCATCTGTCTGTTATTATAAATGTTGGTTGCACTATCTCAGTTTCTGACTACATGTAAAGCTGGCCCCTATTCGACTTTGTCCTTCTTCAGGGTGATGACTGACAAAGAACTGGGCACATAATACACACTCAATACATGTTCAATGAAGTGAACACAGGTGTCTAAGTCCAAATCTAGTGGTTACTTCCAAAACATCAAAGCACTTGGAATCTCAAAACAAAGTTTAGCAATTCTGTTTTTCTAGACCACAGTATCACCTGGTATCATCAGAAAGTATGAAGAAATTCCTTCCTGCCTCGCCAAAAATAGAACTGGCACAGTAGCCCTCTGAGAGGTCAGTGCAAAGCTCGAAGACATTATTCTTTCACACTGAAGACACGAATCAATGCTAAAAAGAACACACAGCAAGAATCAAGTTCAATAACCACATTAAATCTCATTCTAGAAGTCATAGGCTTATAGCTCAACTAGTGAAGAAAGTCAGGAGAAGACATAACTAAATCTCTCTCTGCCAACGCTGTCCAACAGGATCACCTTACAATGCAGGGGACGTGGGTTCTATCCCTGATCAGGGAATTAAGATCCCACATGCCGCGGGGCAACTAAAGCCCGTGTGCCACAACTACTGAGCTCTCACACCTCAACTAGAGCCCACGTGCTGCAAACTACAGAGCCCTCATGCTCTGGAACCTGTGCGCCACAACTAGAGAAGAGAAAACCCACACACCACCACTAGAGAGACGCCCGCACACCAGAACAAAGAGCCCGTGCACCGCAACGATAAAAGATCCCACGTGCCTCAACGAAGATCCCACGTGCCACAACTAAGACCCGACGCAGCCTAAAATAAATAAATAAGTAACAAATAAATCTTTAAAAAAAAAAAAAGCTGTCCAACACAACCCAAACGAGTTAACAACCGATTCCAACAGTTGGTTTGTTGGCATATAATACATACTTATTTGCTGAACTGTCATTCCTTGGCTTACCCCAGAGAATGTGGTGACCCAGACCCAGCAAGAACATTTAAAGTCACTCACTGATTCCCTAAAGAACATTTTAGATCAAATAAATTAGCCAGTTTCGTAATATACCCCTGGTTCAGCCAAGCAGCGAGCACAAGGTTTTTTTTTAAATACTTATTTATTTGGCTGAGTCAGGTCTTAGCTGCAGCACGTGGGATCTTTTGTTGCGATGTGCAGGCTTTTCTCTAGTTGTGGCACATGGGCTTCTCTCTAGTTGTGGCATGCGGGCTCCAGAGCACAAGGGCTCTGTAGTTGTGGCACATGGGCTCTCTAGTTGTGGCGTGCAGGCTCAGTAGTTGCGGCACACGGGCTCTACATACTCAGTAGATCCCGCAGTATGTGGGATTTTAGTTCCCAACCAAGGATTGAACCAGCGTCCCCTGCATTGCAAGACAGATTCTTAACCACTGGACCACCAGGGAAGTCCCCAGCACAAGTTTTTTAATTACAGCAGGTGAGGGAACAAGTACTCAGGACCCACAGATGGTGCTTGATTGGATTTTTTTCCTTCCGGGTGTAAACACATCTAATTTTCAAATCTTAAAATGGCGACAAGGATCCTCTCTTTGGTTCCATGTGCCATCCACATCATGACCTCAGCCAAGTTTACAGCTGGTTAATTAAGGAGTACATACACAGCTTCGTTATCAATGTAATACAATACTAATGAAAATAATGATAAATCCATTTCATACAAGGAAAGAGTAGCATTTCAAGGCCAAAGTTCTAACAAAACTAAAGGCAAGAATAAGCAAATTCCAGGTGAAATCTCTGACAACTTCCATTTACTAAAGAAAAACATTCTTGCATAATACTATACCCTCATTTCTGGGGCTAATCTAGAAGCAAATAATTTCACAGCAAGTGAAGAGTGACTGCTTAGCAGGTTTTACATTAAGCAAGTCACTCATATTGCATTAGTTTCCAAGCAGCATTTATATCACTTAGCTTTCATGTGAGGCCAAATATCTTCCTTAGTTTCAATAAAAACAAGTAAATATAAAACTCACCTGCCAAAAATTATTCACGCATTTCTCACAGGAAAGAGAATCTTAAAAGTCCTTGAAATTTGCAGGTTCATGACAAAGTAAATTGATGTTCTTTGAGTAAAGAAATTTGCAGAGATTCAGCGTGTTTTACTGTGTTGTGAACTTTTATAACCTAGAGCTGTTTTTTCATCTCTTAAAGGGTTTTAAACTGCCTCTATATCTCCAGTTAAATATTTTAATATTTTAAATCATGAGCATTCCATTCTTTCTAGCTCACATTAATCTTAACAATAACCCTTAAGAAGCAGGTATGATCATCATCATTTTACAGATGAGGAAATCAAGGCTCAGAGAGGTTAGTTTACTTAGAGTAAGTGGCAGAATTCAGAATTAACCCAAATTCAGACTCCCAAAGGAGAAAAAAAAAAAAAAACCTTACAAATTACTTCTAAAGACCTGTCTCTATACAAAGCTGGGAAAAAATCCAGTCAACCAATCCATGTTTCACTGAAGACCCTAAATAGAAATCCCTGGTAAGTGAGTACTCTGAGCCGCGTTAGGGGACAAATTGGAAATACCACATATTACTTTACATGTCAAGGTGACAGCCTACACATTCATCAACACATACTCAAGTTCTTGACTTAAATATCCAATTTACAAATAATCTCAAACAACTAATAAATACAAACTCTTATTACGAATAGTTTGCAGACCAACGTCACTGAAATCCCACCCCTATCCCTGAGGTTCTCCCATTTTAAAGCCCAAATGCTACTTCCCTGGTCCCTATGAGCATCAGCAGAGGAAGGTGCAAAGAAAGAGAAAGAAAGACAAGATTTATGGTCCTTCACAGCTCTAATAAATCTACACCTGAAACTAAGCTGTGGCCAGTCCCTGTTAGTGCTTTCTGTCCGGCACCCATTCAGAATCACGGACTAAGATTCAACTCTCTTATTTTGGCCTTAGGGAGACAACCAGAGATAATAAAATACTGTCATAACCAAACGCCTTCCATCGGAGTTGGGGGGAGGAGGGGTGGGAAAAAGAGAGAGAAAAGAAAAATTTTTAAAGCACTCATTCGAGGAAGGGGAAAAAACAGCACTGACGGAAAACAAAGCAGCAGCCAGAAAAAAGAAACATATGGGTCAATTAAATCAGGTTACACATAGTTACTAGAAGGAATATTAAAAGACAGAGAGCTAATCATTGTTTTCCTTGCATTCAGAAAGTCAAACTGTCAGTTCCTCAATGCTGCCCAATACTGTGCTAATACAGGTGCTTAAAACTTAAGAATTAACAGAGCTACACACTGCAAAGAGTGCCTGAAAGTTCAGAGCAAAAGACTTCCTTAAGATGAAGACACATAGCTAGATTATACTTACTATAAACTTCTACTCAGAAAAAACATGACGGAGTCTAGGTTACTGTCTATGTTAACTGGGAAGCTAATACTGGAATTAGTCTAAAGTATTAAAAATCATATTTAAACTTCTAATTAGCAAAATGAAATATGCCTCCATAAATTAAGGAAAAGCAAATGGATTCAGTCTTTTCTAAAACTGAAACTGGTCTACATTCCGTGCATTACAGTATTTATAAACCTGTGTCGCACAACCATTCCAGTAAAATCTGCAATAATTTTGGCCAACTGCTATTACCGCAGTCGAACAGAAATGTTTCTAATTACCCTCAAGGATAATATACTCTATGAGGTTTCATTATAAAATGTGCCAATTAGTAAAATGTAATTCATTTTGTTCCACTGATTACATAAAAGAAAGAAGGGGAGAGAAAGAAATATCGCGAATCACACTATCACCTATTAAGTAACCAAAGAACAAGTCAGGAGTCCCTAGAAGCACTTTACTCTTCTGCAAAGTCAGATTACAAATCTTATACGCTAAATATTTTAAAAGAATAAATCTGCGCTTTCTTTTTTCTCTGAGTCACACTGTTCAACTATCGTGGAGTTTTTCGGGGGTGGGTTTGCATTACTTATCTATAACTAATGAGATTAAACTATTAAGTTTTATATTAAGACAAAAATAAAACCAAAATCACTCACCTCCCCCCACAATACAATTTCTGGTTCACCTGTTGAGCTACAGCGGCCCCAGGCCCTAGGGACTAGCTCAAGAGGAGGAAAGAGCAGTAAAGCCCTGCCATGGTGGGAGCCAAAGCACCTCGGCCATCAGACGAAATCAAAGCTACTTTCAAAGGAGAGAGATTTACCTCCACTGCATTTAGTAAAACAAATACACCACGGATTTGGAAGGTAATTCCAAACAGTTTCGAAAAGGTTTTAAGCCAGAGGGGAATGAAAAGGAAATTGGTTGTGTTGAAGAGGTGTGATTAAGGATTTTTTTTTCCATAAATTTCCATCTCATATAATTTTTTTCTTCTGTTTGTTTTGGTCTCTCACAAATTGTAAGTTTTCTCACCTGTATGGGATCCCTGACTCCCCATCTACCAGCTAGAGGGAGACAAACGGCACAGCCTGCCACGCAGGGGTTCCCACAGGTGGGTTGTGAGCTGCTTCATTGAGGGGCATCTAAATGTCCATTTCTATAAGTCTTTCCCTGTTTTGGGTTCATTTTCTCCAGAAGAGTATCCACTCGTCTTCTGGCAGGAAAGAAAGTGGGGTGGGTAAAACCCCAGTGCCAGCATTCTAGAAGCCAAGTCAAGATGCCTCACTCTTCCATTTTGTAGCCTTTTCTCTTAACCCTGTTCTCGGTACACCACTGCCTCCACTGTGCCCAAGAGCTCACAAAGGGAGGCCCCATTGGTCCAGCCTCTACAGAGCAGATTTTAGTACTAAACTGGGGAAGGGGTGGTCCCATGACTGTACATGACAGGGGAGAGATCTTTCCATCAATCTCCCTGGTTGTCTGCCTTCAGAGACACCTGACACTTCCAATTCCTAAGCATCTCCAGGGTTCTGCAGCAAGAACTGGCTTTTCCCTGAAGTTCTCCAACCCTGGAGGCATTTAGCTCCCAGCTTTCACTGGACAGTTTAATTCAGCATTACTCAGTTTTCCAACTTGCAAAATGTTACTAATATTGTGGGGACTTCCCTGGCGGTCCAGTAGTTCAGACTTTGCCTTCCAAGGCAGGGGGTGAGGGTTTGATCCCTGATCGGGGAGCTAAGATCCCACATGCCTCACAGCCAAAAAAACAAAACATAAAACAGAAGCAGTATTGTAACAAATTTAATAGACTTAAAAAAAACAAAAAAACAAAAAACATTGTGTCCCCCTCTCTTTCTCTTTAACCTAATAAATTCATAACTTATTAAAAATCCCTTTACTGATCTTTCATCAGGGTTTCAGGAGAAAGCAAAGATGATCATGTATGTTTAATCTACTATGCTTGAGAGCAAGTCCTACAAAATAAATGATTTTTAAAAATAAATATATATTGAGCTATTCTGCGCCAAGGAAACCTAGTCAAGCAAGCCTTTCACCTGGACTTGACAAGTGCCTAGTCTCTTTTTTTTTTCTTTTTGCGGTACGCGGGCCTCTCACCGTTGTGGCCTCTCCCACCACAGAGCACAGGCTCCGGACGCACAGGTTCAGCAGCCATGGTTCACGGGCCCAGCCACTCCATGGCATGTGGGATCCTCCTGGACCGGGGCACGAACACATGTCCCCTGCATCGGTAGGCGGACTCTCAACCACTGCGCCACCAGGGAAGCCCATGCCTAGTCTCTTTCTACTCTGCACAAAGCTGTGCTAACTGGTTCCCAGGCTCCTCAGGCCCACACGTCTTGCTCCCGGCAGGTGCCCTTCCTCCTCCCTCTCCTCCTCAGCCCCCGACACCTGCCCGTTCTGGGACACAGGCGGCACGTTCTTCCAGAGCAAACCTGTGTTCCCTCTCTGTGCTCCAGATCCTAGTGCCTCTTACTTCCCTGGACCTTTTTACAGCTTCTTGCCCATCTTTTTTTTTTTTTTTTTTTGCTTTTACCTTCAGTCTCTCAATCTCCTAAGGTATCTTCCCTCATTTAAAAAATTTAAAATATCTGTAAAGAAACTATAACTGGCAGCAGTATTGTGGAGTAGTTACTCCAAAGGGCCCTCCTGTACAAAACAAGTTCTTGGTTAAAATACACTCTTTAGTGCACTGATGGGCTTCCACAAAGTAAAGGAAATCTCTAAGGACCCCAGCACCATAACCAAAAAGAACCACCGCTACAAGCAAACAAACCGTGGCTTGAATCCAGAGTAAAACACTGAACAATAAGCAAACTCTAAGGGTAGGGTGTCCCTGAGGATGAAGCCAGCTACCGGGAGACTAAGTCTTCAGACTTGCCACGGGGAAGCTGAGCCTGAGAGCCACATTAAGCCAAGAACTGCTGAAGGAGACTGAAGTGGTGCAACCCCTGGATCCCTTTAGAAGCAAATGCAAATCCTACCCTTATTTGGGGCCTCAGGTTAAGATCAAACAAATAAAAGCTCAGAGTCAGCACCATCAAAGACATAAGGAAACAAGCTACCGTAAGTGTCTGCAGAAGCCAGCAACAGATTTAGGCCCCTAAGGACTTAAAAGATTGGCTTTATGCATAAAAAATGTAAAATAAATATCAGTTATTATGTCAGCAAAAATAGGACATAATACCAAGACAGAGGAAAGGGAAACTTGTATTGAAGGCAAAGGGAGAATGCAAACAATTTTGTAGTACTTCACAGTTTTGCCTAGGGCTGGCTTTGTCCCCTTGACTGTTCTCGAAGGCATGGAATAGTGGAAAGAGCTATGTTTGCATAATGAAACAAATTCTCTCTGGCAAACAATCTACTACCACATCATACATAGCCTACAGGAAAATGTTCAAATATGAAATCCTCACAAATTTCAATTACAAACTGAGAGTGGACTAAGAGTCATAACACCCTCATAAAGGTGGCTTCACTTGGCATCATAAAACTATACTTAAAAACGTTATTTCTGATCAAGGAGTCCCAGAGATACCCAGACTCAGAGACTGTTATGTCCTATGAAAGTAACCTTTAACATTTATAAAATCTGTAATTCTGATTGGTTGTCTCCCTTAATAATGTGTTGGCCTAGGGGCTTCCCTGGTGGCGCAGTGGTTGGGAGTCCGCCTGCCGATGCAGGGGACGCGGGTTCGTGCCCCGGTCCGGGAGGATCCCACATGCCGCGGAGCGGCTGGGCCCGTGAGCCATGGCCGCTGGGCCTGCGCGTCCGGAGCCTGTGCTCTGCAATGGGAGAGGCCACAACAGTGAGAGGCCTGCGTACCACAAAAAAAAAAAAAAAAAAAATGTGTTGGCCTAGTAATGGTATTTAAATTGACATTTGTTCCTGAAAGGAATATTTGTGATTTTTATTTTTATTTCCCATATACACAGAAGTCAAAATAAAGAAAAGTCTCAATCTTACCAGCCCCCTTATTTAAAAAAAGAGAAAAAAGAAACAAATTATAAATGCCTCAGCTCATTTAAATTAATATAGAGGAAGAAAGAGTGATGGTGTCAGGTCACTTAAAAATGAAAATTGGGACTTCCTTGGCGGTCCCCTGGTTAAGACTCCATGCTTCCACTGCCAGGTTCACAGGTTCGATCCCTGGTCGGGGAACTAAGATCCCACGTGCCACGTGGCGCAGCCAAAAAAAAAAAAAAATTACGAGGAAAAGTAGAATTTTCAAAATTATACTTCTAATTCTTCAAATTCTATCCTTATATGTTACACATGTTATCCCAGAGCATCTTCAAAGGCAATACTTACTGTAACTGCCAGGAGATTTTTCTTCATAAGTAAAATGAAGTTGTAACTCTTCCTCTGACATCTCACAAATGAACACTTTCAGCAAACAGCAAATAATAAACAAAGCATTGTGTGTCTGCCAAATGAAGATGTGGCTAGAAAAAGCAAAATTACACAAGAATCAGTATTTAATCATGAGCACAATCACTTTATTTCTAGTCCATTGATTTCTCAATCATTTTGCCCATTTTGTTTGTAATATTAGAACAATGTCCATACCTTTTTTTTTATGGCTCATGATTTATGACACTGGACCAACGATATCCACTATAATTTACCTCATATTTCATTCTGTGTATTTTACATAATGAGTCAACTTTAAAATATTTTTCCTTTAGGCATGACTGCTGTTTGTTCTTAACTTTATAGTTGCCCCATACACAGGCAATTCAAAGAAAAGAAAACTAAAAATAGAAAAAATAAAAACTATAGTAACATAAAGAGAATATATGCAAATACACAACCAAAAAAAAAATTTTTTTTTTTGGCTGAGTCCTGCAGCATGTGGGGTCTTAATTCCCGGACCAGAGATTGAACCCATGCCCCCTGCAGTGGAAGCTCGGAGTCTTAACCACTGGACGGCCAGGGAAGTCCCCACAACCAAAATTTTCAATGGGGCGTTACCAGCTGCACAGTACAATACCTGCTATTTGTATTAATAATCATGGACTCACAACAATTTTAATTGGATTCAATATAAATTATTTGGAAACAGGGCAATGAGCAATCTTTTAAGAGACTACCCTCCAAAAATGGTTTCAAAAAATGCTCGAGTGGATAAAAGGTGAACCTTCCACTATATAAATATAAAACCATAATATCTATTCTGAACCTTTGTTCACCTAATATGAAAGAAATAAAGGAAACAAATGTGGAATGAAATAATACACTAAGTCATTACAGTAAGTCCCCTACATACAAACGAGTTCCATTCTGACAGCATGTTCATAAGTCCAATTTGTTTGTAAGTCCAACCAAAGTTAGGCTAGGTACCCAACTAACAAACTCGGCTAAATAGTACTGTACTGTAATAGGTTTATAATACTCTTCACACGCCTCGCTCCACTCTCAAAATTGTTTTCACTCTTGTTTCCATCGTTATCACTTCGCACTTCTTAGCAGTACCAGCTACATCACTGCTGCTTTTAGGCTTGCTTCCAGACATCCTGGGCTTGAAATAAAGATACTGTAGTACAGTACTCTATACAGTACTGTAAAGTACACAAAAGCACGACCACTTGTAGAGCATGCACACATGTGACAATGTACACCAGATACGTGAACTAACTTACGTGACTGGACATGCAAACACACTTTCGCATCTTTGAAAGTTTGCAATTTAAAGGTTCGTATGTACGGGACTTATTGTATTTAAATTAAATACAACCAGCAGTGGAAATGGGAGAAAATTACCTTCTTTTAATAATAATTACACAATTAATCTTCTTAAAGAATATATTTCTAAAGATTGTCTAAAATGCTGAAATCAGATTCCAGAATTTATAATCTCATTACAATGACCTGGACAGTAAATTAAAACCTCTTTTACTTTTTGCCTTAATAATGGGAACAATTCCAAGACCATACCCTATTTCTACCAATAAATGAAAAATACTCATACTGTTAAATATAAATTAAATATATAGAGAGTGTGATTTAATCATCCAGCTTACTTCTGACATTCTGCTGAAAGTTTTAGTTCTTTGGTTCTAGACAGGAAGACCTTAATTAGTGCACCAAGGTTTCCTGTTCGAGGATTGTTTTCAACTGCAAGAGAAGAAAAGGTTTTTAAAAGTTAAAGTTAAGAACTGAAATCAAAATGAGCATATCATAACATTTATAAAGCCAAATGTCAGACTGAAGTTGTTCAGGGTGAACCTTATTGTCAATTTCGAATCTAATTGGGGAAATTAGAAAGGAGAGAGATTGCTTGCTTGGTCTTAATTCTAAACAACGAAAAATGATTTACAAATGGAAATAACAGAAACTGTAGGAGAAAACAGCCACCTCATCTCAGAATCCAAAACTGTAGAAAAAAGATATACATAGGAATAAGTACACCATTACAGCCCACCTGCTTAGCGCTCAGTTAACTGTCCAATTAACCCAGGTCTATCTGCTGGGTATGTTTTCTTGTCACAGCTTGAGAGGAGATGCAAGTAACTGTATAATCTTCTCATTGTGATAAAATGTAGAGCACCGTGCTAATCCAAGTGTGGTTCATGGACCAGCAGCAACAGCATTACCTGGGAGCTTGCTCCAAGTACAGAATCCCACGGCCACCCTACACTACTGAAGTTGACAGTGTTCTCAACGTTTAGTGTGCATTTAAATCACTTGGCATTCTCATTAAAGTTTAAATTCTGATTCTGCATGTGTGAAGTGAGTCCTGAGATTCTGCAGCTGTGACAGTCTCCCAGGTGATGCCCACTGCTGCTGGGTGGAGAGCCCCACTGTGAGTAGCAAGGGGCAACCTGTGCTCTAAGTTAGGGCAGGTTTTTGTCCAGATTCCATAATTCAGAATAGACACGTGATTAGATATTGTTAGAGTTTCACTCTGAATCAAAAATCTCCTACTTTTAAGCTTTGGGTTTAGCTTAATGAAAGACTATCCTGAGATTTCAAGACAAACAGTTTTTTTAAAAACCAGTTAATGTAGAGGACTTCCCTGGTGGTCCAGTGGTAAAGAATCCTCCTTCCAATGCAGGGGACATGGATTCAACCCCGGGTCGGGGAACTAAGATCCCACATGTCGTGGGGCAACCATGCCCACATGCCACAACTAGAGAGAGAAAACCCGCAGGCCACAACTAGAGAGAAGCCCGCACACTGCAATGACAGATCCTGCATGCCTCAACAAAGGTCCCGTGTGCCACAACTAAGACGCAACACAGCCAAAAAAAAAAACCCAAACCAAACAAAAAACCCAGTTAATGTGTGCAAGTGTGTCTCCGCATGAATTAATATTTCATAGCGATTGTAAATCAAAACAAAATACTGAAACAAAATGCTGAGGCTGACAGGACTTCAACCATATTTCCGAATCCCAATTTCACAATCTTGTGTTCATTCAACAGCCCCTTCATTATTGAAAGGCTTTATAAGTAATCATTTGAATTTTATGCTTAGCCATTAAAATAACAAACAAAAACCCTGTGTTGTTAGAAAGAACAACCAAGACTACTAGACTGATGTAATTAAAGTTTTGTGTACCCTTTTCATTCATTCAGCATGTCTTCATGGAGCTACTTACATGTGCCCAGCACTGTGTCAGGTACTAAGAAGATACTTACAAACGGAACTCCCTCTCTTAATGTGGATGACATTCTAAGTTTCCATAGTACTCTTTTGGACAAGATGTAGATGGGGTAATAAATTTATAAAATTAAGTACACTTAATGATGTTTCAAAAACAATACTCAGTGGTAGACTCAATATTCCAAAATACCTCAGTGGAATTTAACAGGATCAACTTAATTGGAATCAAATGCTACACTGAAGTTGAAGGCACTTCAGGACCAGAGTAGGAACAGGGGATATCTGACAGGAAGGCAGAAAAGCACGTGGAACTGGACTACAGAACGTGACTACGTTCAAAGCCCAGCTCCAGCACTGACTAGCTGTGTGACACCTGGCAACTTACTTAACCTCCCCATGCCTCAGTTTCTTCATCTGTAAAAATTCAAGTAATGATAATACTTCAATAATGGAAAACTAACTCATTTAACTCTAGAGCTTGAACTTGCAGCAATCTGTTAACTTAACTGGCTTTGTGAAAAAGGAATTCTCCATCTCCACAGGAGTTCAAGCAAATTCCAGGTAATACTCAGACAAGGGTATTATAAAGAGGATTTCCAGCTGGGGTGAGAGGTTGACCTTGCTTCCAGCCCCTGAAACAACCTTCCCCAGTATCTCACTAAAATACCCATGATCTCCAAGATCCAATAACCAATATACCATAAATATAAAAGACAGAGACATACTAACAATCCATAAGGATGCAATAGACAAAATCTACATTGTGGGAAACTCTATTACCCACTTTCTTCAATAAGAAAATTGCGAGGGGAAAAAAGGCAAGACAAATTCAGGAGGAACCTAGCTCTGAAAAGAATGTAAAGACATATTAACCAATAATAATGTATGGACCTTATTTGGCTCCTGATTCAAACAAACTGAGACAATTAGAAATTTGAACAGTCAGTGGATGTTTTGCGATATTAAAAATTGTTTTTAGTAGATAACGGCACTTTTTTCCATTAAAAAATTATTATTATGAGATACATATCACAATATCTATGGATGAAATAATATAATGCCAGAGGTTTGTGTCAAATTAATTATGTGAGGATATGCTTTTTGTTTTGTATACACTTTTTACTTGTGCACTTTTCTGTACATATCCATATGTCAATAAATAGGTGAGAGATACAGATGAAACAAGACTGGCCATGAGTTGAAAATGATTGAAACTGGGAGATGAGCATACGGGAGGTCATTATATTATTCTGTCTGCCTCTGTATGAGTGGGAAATTTTTTAAAATAAAGAATTCAAAATAAAATACCTATGAAAAAATACAAAAAGATACAAGCTCATGAAAAGGCTGAGTAAGGATAGTCCTTTTCCCCCAAAAACAGGAAACAATTAACTAACTACAAATTTTATAGAACTGGACTAAAATTTTATTTGGTAATCAATGGATCATTAGCTAGTCTAACTGCCTGAAAGTACTTCGGTCTACTCTAACCAGAAAACTTACATTAATCGTCCCACCTGAAACCTTGCTATACAGATTCAGAGGCGACAAGTCCCAGAAAACAACTGGTAAGAATTAAACAAGCCAAACACAGAGCAAACCTCACCTCCTCACATAAAACAACTGACCTGGCTCTCATAGCACTATCCTAGCAGGTAAGAACTAGGAAAAAGTGGGGGAAATGCACTTAAAATTCACTGTGAGATATTTAATAAGAAATCTGTTTGGACCCAGAGAACCTCATGTGCAGATTCATAGAAAAAAGTAATAAAGATAACATAAAAAGCCCAACAAAAATAATGGCCACAAACATCCCCAAATTGATGAAAAACATTAATCTACGTATCCAAGAACATCAACAAACCCCAAGCAGAATAAAGAATAAATTTTAAAATTTTGTAAAGGCAAGGACAAAATCTTGACAGCAGTAACAAAATTGACTTATCAGAAGGCAACAGAATGATATAGTCAAAGGGATATGAGAAAATAAATGCCAACCAAGATTTCTGTATCCAGAAAAACTCTCCTTCAAAATGAAGGCAACAGCAGGGCAGGGGCACAACTTTACAGTGGAGAAAATGGACAAAAACAACCCTAGCCACATAATCAAGGTCAACATCATCAGTGAAACTCATGTTAATAGCATGTATCCCTGATATGATGTGTTGAGAACAGCATGTCACCTCTGTGATCTTCCACCTACAAACCCATAACCCCCACCTAGCCATGAGAATAACATCAAACGAACTGAGGGACATTCTGGAAATACTATACCAGTATTCCTCAAAACTCTGAAAGTCATTAAAATTGAGGAAAATCTGAGACAAGAGGAGATTAAGGAGACTTAATGACTAAACATAACGTAGTATCCTGGAACAGAAAAAAGTCTAAGAGGACATTTGGGAAAACTAGTGAAATCTGAATAAAGGGTCAAGTTTACTTAATAGTAATGTACCAATGTTGATTCCTTAGTGTGACAAATGTACCATATTAATGTAAGATCCTGCCAACAGAGGAAACTGAAGAGGGTTATATGGGAACTCTCTACATAGCTTTGCAACTTTTCTATAAATCTAAAGCTATTCTAAAATTTAAATTTTATTTTAAAAATCTCAATAGATGTATTTACCAGAAAAAAGATTAGTAAACTAAAGACAGATTAATAAAAAAAAAAATCCTACGGAAGGTCAGAGAGAAAGTAAAAAAGAAAGTAAAATACAAAGAGAGAGAAAGAGAAAGAGAAAGAGAGAGAGAGAGAGAGAGAGAGAGCGAGAGCGAGAGAGCCTAACAAGCCTATGCGACACAATGAAAATGTTAACACAAATATAACAGAGACCCTAGAAGGAGAGGAGAGACAGAATAGGACAGAAACAATGTATAAATAGATAATGGCTGAGAATTTTCCAAAACGGATGAAAGACATTAACCCACAGATTTAACAAGCTCTACAAACCTCAAGCAGGGAGGGAGGGAGGAAGGAAAGAAGAAAGGGAGGAAGGAGAGAAAAAAGGAAGGAAGGAGAGAAGGAAGGAAAAATACTCCTCAGCATATTCTAAGATGTTGAAAACCAAAGGACAAAAAAGAAAAACTTAAAAGCATCCAGAAGAAAAAAACTCCATTTTTTTCAAAGGAACAACACTAACATTGACAGCTTTTTTTTTTTCTGACAGCTTTAATCTCAACAAAAATGAGAGTAACCAGAAAAATAACAGAATGGTATATTTAAAGTATGGAAAGAAATTAATGCCAACCTAGAATTCTACACCCAGCAAATATATCCTCCAAAAGCAAAGGAAAAATGAAAACATTTTCAGACCAAAAAAAAAAAAAAAAGAGAGAATTGTTACATACCCACATAGCCCTTAAAATTGATATACATTTATATCTATTAATGTGGAAAGAAGTTCCTGAATACTGCTAAGTGAAAACAACATAGAAATAATACCACTTACATAAAATTGTGCATATAAATCAATACACACAGAATACTGATAAAATTTTGATCTTATCACAAAAGATTAGCAATGATTTCCTGCACTGTTTAATATGGGAAGACTTTAATTTTAACTATACCACTATATTGTTAGAATTTGGGGAATTAAATGTATATATATATTTTTTTGCTATTCTCCAAAGTAGTTTTAAATATAGAATGACACACTTAGATACATAATATCAAGTGAAAAACACAGATTAAAATAATTGAGTATGTGTATTTAATATGCATGTAAATGTATATCCAAAGAATAAATAACAGAAGGCAAAATATTACCAATAGCTATGTCAGGGTTGTGGAATATGAGCAATTACTGCCTTTTTTACATTTTAGTATGCTTTCCACATTGTATTAATAAGTAACTATTACTCCCATTTTAAAATGTTATTTTTGTAAAACCCCAAGGTCATGTTAAAAACCATCATCATAATAACTGCATTAATATCACTGTTACATAAAATTAATTTTCAGCAAACTGTCATATAGGTTTTTGAAAGTCAGCTCTATTTAGCGCAAAATCCTCAAATCTACGGTTATAACTGCAGACAAAACTCAAGGCAACTATTATAATACCACCTCTATCATTACCAACGTAATTTGTTTTTAAAAGCAAAAATATTTCATCAAAGACTGTTTTTGGCAGAGTAACTTATATGGGAGTTAGCCATATAGCTTACATGGAGCATATCCATAAGCTTGATTTAAAAACAAGCTCGTCGTCACTTATTAAGCTCCTGTCCACCAGTTGTTTCACAGATACGTTATCTCTAATTTTCAAAGCAACAGTGAAATGTACGTATAATCATTCACATTTTTTAAAGCATACATTTCTTTCCAATTGCCACCAATTTGAAAGCAAAGTATTTGAGAAATGAGGTCCAAAAAAAGGTAACATTTGTTGACATAAATAATGAATAATGACGAGATGCTAGGCACTATACTGGATGTTTCATATGTTGTCTGACTTCTTCCCATGAGAATCCTGCAATTTAGATGAGGAAATTAAAGCTCAGCTAGTAAGCAACAGAGCTATAATTAAGACCATAAAATAATTCCAGAGCCCATGCACTTTACCATAACACCAAGTTGTTATTACTAATTTGAGAAGACTCCTAATATATTTTCCTATTAATGAGTGATAATTATTCTAGTTAACGCAGCCAGCAACAGCATATATAGTACATGCAGTTGGCAAAGCAAAGGATGAATGATCCATATTCTGTAGGAACTATTTACATGCAACTACAAAACAAAGAATATTTTGGGTTTTTCTCAGTATTTCAAAACTTGTAAAAAGAATAAGCTCTATGGCTTAGTGGAGTCCATTACCACTACTGCAAATAAACCAAGCATGTGTCTCATTGCTGTTAACTGAATGAGAACCTCTAGAGGCATCAATGAGCACCAAGAATATAATTATTAGTACAATTATAATTATCATCATCAACAAAAATATATCTCTTCATTAATTCAATTCACATTGCACCAGCAAAATCTGTAACAGAAATTTTGAAATAACTGTCTCCACACACATACATATATATATACACATTACACACACACACACATTCATTTTTCCTCCTTACCTAAAGACCTGCAGACTGAAATGGTTGCCTCCTCCAAGAGCTTCAACTCGGTACTGGAAAATGAGAAGAAAGGTAATTAATAACTATAACATTAACTATGTACATACTAACCAGTTAAAGGAATACATAAAAATAAAGACAAGAAAGACAATTTAGAAGGAAAATAAGGTGTACAGTGGTAAACAATAATATCAGCAAAATAAAGCTTCTATTCTCAATGTAATTAGAAAATTTACTATAATTCTCAACATGAGACTCCTAAAGAAAAGCACTTGGGGCGCCTTGCCTTTTAGGTATTGAGGCGGGGAGGAGAGGTGGGGCTGGTGGGACTTAGAAAAATTCGAGAAAGGTATTCTCAAACACAGAGCACAAGGCAGAGGCCTCATGTGCCCATTTCCAAGGAAGTACTGATCATAGGATTATAGTTATTTAGAAAAATGCCATTATTTTTCTACAATACTTTCAAATAGTTCAACAACAACAAAAAAGAAACAAGGCAAGAAAAGAGAGAAAACACAGACATAAGCTTCAATAATTTATAAATATACAGAAAAACAGAAGCCAATGCAAATTGACACAGAGACAGGAGAGAAAGACATAAAACTCTTAGATTTAAAAACTGGGGAAGCTACAGGACAGTGGATCCAGCAGTAATTTCTTACATATGACACCAAAAACACAGGCATCAAAAGAAAACATAAATTGGACTTAACCAAAATTAAAAACTTTTGCAGGGCTTCCCCGGTGGCGCAGTGGTTGAGAGTCCGCCTGCCGATGCAGGAGACACGGGTTCGTGTCCCGGTCCGGGAAGATCCCACACGCCACGGAGCAGCTGGGCCCGTGAGCCATGGCCGCCAAGCCTGCGCGTTGGGAGCCTGTGCTCCGCAGCGGGAGAGGCCACAACAGTGATACGCCCGCGTACCGCAAAAAAAAAAAAAACAAAAAAAACCCACTTTTGCACATCAAGGGATACTACCAAGAGAGTGAAAAGTCAACCCAACAGAATGGGAGAAAATGTTTGCAAATCACATACCTGATAAGGCACTAATATCCAGGGTGTATTTTTTTAAAACTCTGACTCAGAAACAACAAAAAAACCCAAACAACCCAGTTTAAGAATCTGCAAAGGATTCAGATAGACATTTCTCCAAAGACATAAAAACAGCCAACAGGTATATGAAAAGATGTTCAACATCACTAGTCATTAGGGAAATGCGAATCAAAACCACAGTGAATACTACTTCACACCATTAGGATGGTATTAGTTAAAAAAAAAAAAGAAGAAGAAGGAGAAGGAGAGGGGATGGGAGAGGAGAGGAGGGAAGGGAAAAGGAAAAAAAGTGTTGGACGGGATGTAGAGAAACTGGGACACTCATGCAGTTGCTGATCGGTGTGTAAAATGGAGCAAGTGCTGTGAAAAACAGTATGGCAACTTTTCAAAATATCAAAAATAGAATTATCATATGATCCAGCAATTCCACTTCTGGGTATACATATACCCAAAAGGACTGGTATTTGTACACCCACATTCACGGCAGCATTACTCACAATAGCCAAAAGGTGGAAGCAACCAGTGTCCATCAATGGATGAATGATGGCACAAAATGTGGTACATACATACAATGGAATATTATTCAGCCTTAAAAAGGAAAAGTTCTGACACATGCTACAACGTGGATGAACCCTGAAGACATTATGCTAAGTGAAATAAGCCAGTCGCAAAAAGACAAAAACTGTATGAGTCCACGTATATGAGGTTCTTAGAGTAGTCAAATCCATAGAGACAAAGTAGAATGGTGGTTGCTATTGGTGTGGTTGGGAACAGGGAGGTGGGGGGATGGGGGAGGGATAGCAAGTTAGTATGTGATGAGTATGGAGTTTCAGTTGGGGAAGATGAAAAAGTTCTGGAGATGGACGATGGAGATAGTTAAACAGCAATGTGAATGTAGGACTTCCCTGGTGGCGCAGTGGTTAAGAATCCGCCTGCCAATGGGGGGACACAGGTTTGAGCCCTGGTCCGGGAAGATCCCACATGCCGTGGAACAACTAAGCCCGTGCCCCACAACTACTAAAAATAATGTAATATGTATAAGGCACTTAGGACAGTGCCTGGCACAAAGTAAAACCTCAATAAATAAGCTACTATTGATTCCAAAATGCAGTGCTTTTTTCCCAGTTAATAAATTAAAATAATGCTTTACATTTGTGTAACCCTTTAAAAGTTTTTCAAAGCACTTTCAAATTTATTAGCACATGAGAACCTCTTCTAATGAGCAGGACAATTATAAACCCTATTTTAATAGATAAGCAAACTGAGGCTTCTGAGGAGTTTAAGTAACATTCCAGGAATCAGCAGTCTAGGAAGAACAAGAACCAGCTTTACAGCCTGGTGACTGGTTTAAAAATTTTGTTCTTTTCTGCCAACACACATGGCACATAGCAAATCCTCCAAATGGGCAACTCTTTCAAGGTCTAGTTTAAAAACCCTTACCTCCCAGGGTTCTCTGCTGTTGCTGCTGAAGCATAGTTTAAAAAAAAAAACAATCCATAAGCACCAATGCTTTTGACAAGAAAATTTTAGAGAAACTATGAAAGAAAATGGATTACTTTAGCTATTTCTAGAACTATGCTGTCCAATATGGTAACCACTAGCTACATGTAGTGGCTGACCACTTGAAAAGTGGCCAGTCCCAACTGAGATGAACTGTAATACAAAATACATACCAGATTTCAAAGATTTTTTTAAAAATAGAAAATACTTCATTATTAATCTTTATGTTCATGAAATTATAATATTTGGGATATACTGAGCTAAATAAAACATACTGTTAAAATTAATTTCACCTGTTTTATTTTACTTTTTTTTTTTTTTTTTGCGATACGCGGGCCTCTCACTGTTGCTGCCTCTCCCATTGCGGAGCACAGGCTCCGGACGCGCAGGCTCCAGATGCGCAGGCTCAGTGGCCATGGCTCATGGGGTCCAGCAGCTCCACGGCATGTGGGATCTTCCCGGACCGGGGCATGAACCCGTGTCCCTTGCATCGGCAGGCGGACTCTCAACCACTGCGCCACCAGGGAAGCACTATTTTACATTTTTAACATGGCTACTAGAAAACTTCAAATACATTCCAATCTAACCTTTTAATTCTATTAGAGCTACTCTAGAACTTGTCTCCCAGCAATTGCAGTATCATGTATAAGAAGTATTGTACATATACACAAAGCTAAGACTAATTACTTCAGTGAATATGCCATTACCTTAAGAATCTCAAATTACATTCATATTCAGAAAGATAAATATCTTTCCAAAGTAATCTTTAAGTTTCTCCTAAGATTGAAAAATTTTTAGCCAAAAGTACCTAGAAATGATTCTATAGTCAACTGTTTGTAAGTCCCTGGTCTTTATCCCTGTTTTAGATATTTTAGATATTTTAGATATTTAGACTCATATAGATGAGTCTGCCCACCTCATATGATCTGTCTACTGTCCTCCCCCCCACTTTCTTCTACCTTCCCACCTACTCCTCAGGGGTAAGCAGAGGCACACAGGCTTGTTCAGCCTGACCCCCACTCCCTGGCCATAGCTGAAGGCTCAGAGATAGGCATCTAACAAAAGCTATGCCAGAGTCTTGGGGAATTTGGAATTGAGATGTAAAGACAGGTTCTCCGTATGGCTGGAACTGGCCTGCCATGCTGAGGAAGCCATCCTCTATCCACTGAGCAGCAGAGATAAACAAAAAGGACAGTCGGGAGTCCTGCTGGCCTTGTAATTCTTGGGACCAGTTCTTCCTGAAGCCTAGCTGTGTTTCTCATCTGGGATTCTATGAGACAGCCCTTTCTCTTCATCACATAAGCCCCTCTTTCTGACATATGCTAAATCAAATTGATTTTTGTTAATAACCAAAAGACTTCTAATTAATAAATCACTGTGGTCAGATTTAATAATATATATTAGTAGTTGGCAAGAAGTGAAAACTATGAATTACTCAGTTTATGGGTTACTCGGGCAAAAAATAAAAGTAAAGACGTATAAAATGCAAAAGACTGTAAAGAGTCTTATGAGGCTAATAACTAGACCACATGCATAAAGTCTGTTTCACGGGTGCTTCTACTTTGAATCAACAACACTCTCTTAAAACCAGCTGGAACCAAGAGCTTCAATTATATACATGTGGCTATAACCTTCAAAAGCTTCGGAATTTGCTTGTTCAACAAACACTGCCTGGGTGCCCAGGACATGCTGGGCTCTGTGAAAGATGCTGCCTCTGCCTCCAGGCTACACAGAGGAATGAAAAATCAGACAGACTATTTGGTGCAGGGGAAGTATGCAGATCAAGCCCAGTCCTGTCCCAACCTACCCTATTAGCACTCAAGGAAGGCATACTGGAGGAAGTGACTCTGTCCTGAAGGAGGAAGAGAAGGCAGTTGGGCAGACAAAAAGGGACGGCTTTCCAGACACAAGGAATGCGTACGCAAAGGCATGGCAGTCACAGAGAGCCTGGAAGGTTCTGGGAAGCAGAGGTTAATTAACACTGGAGAATGATCAACTACAAGCCTGGAAAAATATAACAGATGGGTGGAGTATGGAGTTCAGTTTCTCAACTCATTCTCAACGGAAAGGTATTGAGTGTTCCCAAAACAAAAACAAAAAAAAAACAAGGTTCTGATTTCTTTTGAATACAATATTAGCCTGAAAAAAAGAATTAATCCCAACATGTATTAGTGAGGTTGGTTTAGACACCATTTCCTCCAGGAAACCACCTCTGATCACCAAAGACCAGGTAAGAAGCCTGCTTTCTGTCCCAACAGCACCCAATCATGAAACTGAGCACCCGGGAGCAAGACTGCCAAGTTACGTCTGTGGCCCCCCTAGACTGTGTGCTCCTTGCTCATCACAGCATTCTCAGCCTGGTACAAATCAGGCACTTAATAAAAATGCACTGAATCAAGGAAAGCCTTTGTCAGACACTTCATTACCAGAGGACAAAATTCCTTCCCCGTCCCTCAAGAAACACTTCACACTCCCCAGATTTCAAGGCAGCATCTGCCCCCAAGTTTAAATTTTTATTAAAGTATTTTTAAAGACACTTATTTGTTTCTAAATGTAAAATAATATAACTTTTTGAAGCAGGCTGGTTTCTTTGTCACTCAAGGATGAAGAGACAGGAAAAGCTGGGAACTATCCCACCTCTGCTGGAAAGCTCCGGCTTGTGGTTAGCCAGCCAGCACCTACCATTCTGTAATGAGGCCCCTCAAGCCTGCATCCCCTACACATGGCCATGATCTGAAACAGCACCACAGCTACCACACTTCCTCAACAATCACCACTGCAGATCAGAAGCATCTTGAGTATCCAGGTTATAACCTCCGTGAGAACAGAGAAAATGTCTCATTCATCCGTGCCTGCCCCCACCACGCCTGGTACAGTGGCTCAGTCAGAAGAAGAACACATGGCAATTACCTATTAAATGAAGGATTCATAAAGCTCTGTTTGTTGCAGTGTTATTTCTACAAAGGAAATCAGCCAGGCACACCCCTGCCAAAAGCAACACACTGATTGTTATAATAGAATTCCTTTCCTCCCATCCCTCCATCCTCCAATTTTCTACACTTTTTGGAACATTTTAAGAATAATCTTTCCCATGTGCTTGATGTAGAGCTAAAATGAGGTGGTAAGCAACCGGGGTGGTTGGTAACTGTTGCCGCGTGTTTATAGGCATTTTTGCACAGTACTGTTTAGTTAAACAAATGAACTCAGATGTTCTGGTAGCAGGCAACTAACAATCATCATTTGCAGTAAATAAAAGTAAAATTGAAATGCAAACTACGCCAATGTTTCCAAGACAATTACAATTAGAAACCAAATGCTGTTTCTGAAGGCAGATTTGGGGCACTGGAGGCATATAAAAGGGGGGCAAAAAGGCAGCAGATATTCATACCAATACAGATTAAATAAATTAATATCACACAGAGGTCTTCAAACTTCCTGTATACATAAACTCCACAACCAGGTCAATATGGAAAATGTCATTAATGAGAGATTAGGGATAAATACTTAAAACTAGTCACCTCTTAAACATTTGCTAAAGGAACTAAACTCTAGATGAACAATCATATTGCTCCAGTGGCCTGGTGTGGCTCTGTCTGAAGCAATCCTTATACGTGAGAGCAAACCAGGCTCCTCCTCCTCAGAGCTGCTACCATTCCAGCAACAACATAAACAGATGGATTCACAGAACAGGAATCTCAGTTTTGCGGGCGACACCCCGATGGACAACGAGGCCTATGGGACTGGAGAGCCATGCCCAAGAAGCTCTCACACGCACACTGGAAAATTTGAAACTGGTCTAAGGGATTTTTCCAGTTTTAAGAACCTTCATTGGGCTTCCCTGAAGATAATTCAGCAAGGAAGTGGTTATCAAGATTTTCACAACTATAGGGAAGTTCTTAAACATTACGTGGCCATTTCTGGGCTATATCCTAAGTCTATTCCCTTCCTTATTTAGATTTCATGAAGAGACTCTCCCTCGGGAGAGAACATCAACGTCAACCTCTCACTCTCCACATGCTCCAGTGACAGTTTCCACAACAAAATTCCCCAATGAATACCAATAATACAGCTGGATTACTTCTAAGTTATGTCTCAAACAATCAATGTCATCTCTGCCACCTCTGCTGAGTGCACCAACATACATCACGACAAGGTTAAGTAACTGGGACGTGTAGGTAGCAGAGAAGACCTGTAAGGTAAAATAGAGCAAAAGAGAGAAGAACCTTAATGCCATCTAAAGGAATTTGGATTTTATCCTACATAAAATAGGAAGCCAATAAGCACAGAATCAAAAATATACACTAACTGGACTTCCCTGGTGGCACAGTGGATAAGAATCCACCTGCCAATGCAGAGGACACGGGTTCGATCCCTGGTCCGGGAAGATCCCACATGCCACGGAGCAACTAAGCCCGTGCACCACAACTACTGAGCCCAACTGCTGCAACTACTGAAGCCCACATGCCTAGAGCCTGTGCTCTGCGACAAGAGAAGCCACCGCAATGAGAAGCCTGCGCACTGCAACGAAGAGTAGCGCCCACTCACCGAACTAGAGAAAGTCCGCGCAGAGCAACGAAGACCCAATGCAGCCAAAAATAAATTTTAAAAAAAATCAAAAATATACACTAACTGGACTTCCCTGGTGATGCAATGGATAAGACTTCACTCTCCCAATGCAGAGGGCCCAGGTCTGATCCCTGGTTAGGGAACTAGGTCCCACATGCTCGCTGCAACTAAGGAGCCCTGGAGCCACAACTAAGGAGCCAGCCTGCTGCAACAAAGGAGCCCACGTGCTGCAACTAAGGAGCCTGCCTGCCGCAACTAAGAGCCAGTGCAACCAAATGAATAAATAAATATTAAAAAAAAAACAACAACCCAGCTGGAATAGTATAATATATATATAGACACACTAACAGAACTCTTCACAGAGCAGCGAGGTGCCCCAGGTGTACAATGGTTAAATGTCTTCAATCATCTTCAAATTTGGGGCAAAAAAACCAAAAAGACAATGTGAACAGCAACAATAATAATGCCTCTAGTAGTACATATAATAAAGCCCAACCAGATACAGCCACCACTAGAAGTAACCACTGCTGCCAACTGTTGGGCCAGCAAACTTGGATAAACTACTATTACTAAAGCAGAACACAGTCAAGTACACAATCTTTAAAAATTCTAGTTTAGGGACTTCCCTGGCAGTCCAGTGGTTAAGACTCTGCCCTCCCAATTCAGGCAGCACAGGTGTGATCCCTGGTCAGGGATCTAAGATGTCACATGGTGCATGGCATGGTCACAAAAGAAAAAAAAAAAAATTCTAGTTTAATTCCACTAGAATAATATACCAAATTGGAACACTAGTAAGAAACAGTAACAGAAATAATATAGATGATTCTGTTCCCACTAGATTCACAGACCGGTCACTTTCAATTCTTATACTCCAAGTGTACTACCCTCTTGATTTAACCATTACCATCAATTAACAAACTCATTCCTGCGTACTGCCGGCGTGGGATTTCCAACCATTCCCGTTACTGAAGACAACATATGCTCCCATATAATGGAAAGATTCCAGAGCCGCATATTTAAATTCCAGCTTCCTCATTCCTATTGGTATGACTAGCCAAGATACTTAATTTGAACAGCTCAGTTTCCTCATATGTAAATGGATGTAAGGATGCCACCATCTGATAGGATAGTTGTAAGGACTACGTAATAGCAACGTGTGGAAAGTGCTCAGCACTCTGCTCAATAAATGTGAGCTCCCTAACCCCTCAACAACAAAATGAAATGAATCCACAAGTGTTAAACTGTCAAACTTTGCATATATTTATTCCTTAATACATCTTATAAGTAAATTGCCAGTCTTCATCTTTCTTCCCCGCATGGGGCAGAGGGGAAGTATAAGGCATAATTTAGTAATTTTTGAAGTAGTTTTACATTTTGAAATAGTATCAAAACAGCTGTGTCAAACAACTGTAGGTGATGTGCTTTGATTTTATTTCCATTAATATGTTACTACAGTAGAAGTATAACACTAGTGGGTTACAAAGGAAATCAGTATTCCTTATTCACTTAGCAAAACTTCTCAGTATTAAGTAACATTTAATAACTGGCAGAAAAGAAACTTAAATCTAAGTAATTTTTCCTTCTTTAAAAAAGAAAATAATTTTTATTTATTATTGTAAAAATGAACCATACTAACAACCACCAGGAGGAAACACTATACATCAATCAGAACCGTTAAAATAAAAAAGAGTGACAACATCAAATGCTGGCAAGGATGCAGAGAAACTGGTTATCACATACATTACTGGTGAGAATGTAAAGTGATACAGCCACTCTGGAAAACAGTTTTGGCAGTTTTGTATAAAACTAAGCATTTACCATATAACCCAGTCATTAAACTCTTGAGCATTTATCTCAAAGAAATAAAAACTTATATTCACACAAAAACCTGTACACAAATGTTCATAGCAGCTTTATTCATAACAGCCGAAAACTAGAAACAATCCAAATGTCCTTCAATAAGTCTTTAAACAGAAACAAACGATAGTATACACACAACACAGAATACTACTCAGCAAAAAAAAAGGAACGAAGTATGATACACAGAACAACCTGAATAGGTCTCAAAGACACTATGCTGAATGAAAGAGCCAATCTCAAAATGTTACATATTGTATGACTCCACTTACACAACCTTCTTGAAATAAAAAAATTATAGAGATGGAAAACTGATTACTGGCTGCCAGGGTTTAGAGATGGGGAAGGTAGAAAGAATGGGTGTGGCTATGAAGGGAAAGCACAAGGGAGCCTTGCTGGTATGAAACAGTTATGCATGTTGATTGTGGTGGTGGTTACACATGTGATAAAACTGTACAGAGCTATATATACATGTACACACAAATGAGTGCATGTATAACTAACTGCTGAAATCTCAATAACTTTTGTGGCGTATACCAATGTCAATTTCCTGGTTTGGGTACTGAATTAGAGTTACACAAGATGTTACCACTGGGGAAAACAGGGAAGGATGCAAGGAACCTCCCCTGTACTACTGGGTGTGTGTGTGTGTGTGTGTGTGTGCGTGTGTGTGTGCGCGCGCGCGCATGCGCAACATCCTGTGAATCTATAGTTATTTCAAAATAACAAGTTTTAAAAAAAGAAACATAAAAATAAAGGTATAAAAACTTATACAGAAGAATTATATAAATATACACATTTTAAAAATTAATATATATAACACAATTTTGCTTCAATGAGATTATCTATATGAACGATTTTATAACTGGCTTTAACCACTTAATATGCTGTGGATTTTTCCATATCTATAAACACATAATCATTATTAATGTCTATATATTGTTCCAGTGTGCAGATGCACCATTTTTATTTGTTCATTCATCTGGACACTTAGGATTGTTAGCAATTTTCTGTTATAAACATTGCTACCAGTGTCTTTATACATACATCTCTGAACTTGTCCAATCATCTCCTTAACATAAACTCTAGAAGTGGAATTGCTAGGTCAGTGACACTTCTGTTCTGATGAATACTGCAAATTACATTCCAGAAAGATTTAACCAATTACCATTCCCACCAAAATGTATAAACCAAAATGCATAACTGTGGCTTAACCCATACATATTCCTAAATCTGCAAAATTACAAACCCAGATCTTTTGACACCAAATCCAATGATTTTTATATTCAGATATGCATGTGTTGACAGTAAGCAAGCATAACTTCATGACAAATAACATATTTTTTGTTCCCTTTAAAATTGCCTATAGAGAGGAATTCATAAAGGATGTGACATCTAACTGGCAAATTATCATGCCACTGTAAATTTAAAACAAATTCTATTCAACACCACCTAAATTCTTTCACTGCACCAGACAGACAATTTTTGTATCAACTAACATGGATGGTGGGGCATATCAAGAAACCACTGTACAGAGAGTTTACAACTTCTTTGGATTTAAACTCCGTGTTACAATCCTCTGACATGACAAACAACTCTGGCCTTAACTTGAAGAATGGTATAGTGAAGAGGATACAGAAATGTTCAATTGTGATAGAAAAAGAAAAAAATTAGCAAATACGAACTAAAAAACTGTGGATAATATTTTTCGTTATAAAAAGAGATGATTGGGCTTCCCTGGTGGCGCAGTGGTTGAGAGTCCGCCTGCCGATGCAGGGGATGCAGGTTCGTGCCCCGGTCTGGGAAGATCCCACATGCCGCGGAGCGGCTGGGCCCGTGAGCCATGGCCGCTGAGCCTGCGCGTCCGGAGCCTGTGCTCTGCAATGGGAGAGGCCACAACAGTGAGAGGCCCGCGCACCGCAAAAAAAAAAAAAAAAAAAAAAAAAGAGATGATCAACTATATCACCCATTTATGCAGAAAATGTGTCCAGATGTCATGAGCCATGATTCACGAGGTGACAGAAGAGAAGAAAAACAACCCTGGCCTTGATGGTTAGATCTGCTCTCCACCACAACCTCAGGGAGACCCTGCCATTAGTTCGTGTATGAAAATAAAAAGACCAGAGCTCACTGTTACAGCACGCATCCCTTCATTCATCAACAGAGTACCACTGTCAGATGGCAAGTGGTTTTCCAAAACTGACAAATAAACAAAAAAGAACATTTGTTGGTAGGGGAAAAAAGCTAATTTCATATGAAGCCTGTAGTTCAAGAATACAAGTGTCCACAACCAAAATAAATATATAAAATGGGTCATCTAATGAACTTAACACCTATTCCTGATAACTGTCACACATAAAAGTATATGTAAGAGTTATTTATAGTATTTTAGTTAGCTGGTATAACAAGTCAGACAGGCTACAGTTGGCAAGTAAAATACTCACCATGGGAGTTCACAGAAGCAGCATACTTAGGCTGATAACTTAATTGATGACCCATGACCTATACCACAGAGCCAACATACAGCCCCAGAAGGAATTATTTGTGGTCCTTTAGGCAGTTTCTACCATACAACATTTTTTTTCTTTTTCAACTTTCTCTTTTCTTTTCTGTCAACCCATCTGTCTCATTCTTCTTCATGTGTCCACACTTCAAATTTTTAAGTAACATAAGGGGTACCAATGGAAACTGCCAGGTCATGGTGTTGGCCCTCCGGGATTAAAGAAAGAAAAAAGAGGTTGAATAATACATAATCTTAGAAAAGAAGCTTACCAAATGGTTGTAGAGCAACCTAAAAAAAAAAAATCTTATCATATTCTCAAATGTAGAAGTAATTTAAGTTCCCACATAAAATCAGATTTAAAAAAAAAATTTTACACTACAGAGAAAAATAATTTATTTAAAAAAACTCAAAACTGCAACTAAGTTTTGTAAACATTTAGCAGATTTTCAGTAATTTGAACTCCACTAACATAGAATTTGGGCTTGTTTGGCTAAATTGAGTTGAAACTAACTTTTATGTTATATTTTAAAGAAAGTATTTCAACATGGGAGAAGACTAAGGAAAAGAACTGTTTAACCTTCTACAGAAGAAATATATTCAAAGACTTCAGCATATTAATTGTTGATATGCAAATAAATTTGCTGATTAGCTACAACTTGTAATCTGTAGAGGCCTATATACTATTCAATGTTCTCTCACATTGATTATTTCATTTGATTTCTTTTAAAAACCCTGAGAAGTTGACTAATGAAATAAGAGTATCCTCAATCTACAAGCAGCAGAAATGGAGAAGCTAAGTAACTTGTCCCAGGTTACAACAGAAGAATAAATAATGTTAAACGTCTCGTTTAATACTCTTTCAATATGAATAATATTTAGCTACTTTTTTATTAAGGCAAACCCACATAATATCAATCTAGAACATTACCACTAACTGGAATTTCTATATATACCTAACAGAAGTTATCATAGATGTATCATTATAAAAATTACATGTTACGATTTAAATCATTTAAAAATTATGTGAATGATAAAGAACTAGAAGAAAACAGAAAAAATTAAGTCTAATAAGGAAAGTGGTAAGGTGACAGATGACTTTTTTGTAACTGTTATGAAATCATAAACTATAGTTTGGTAAGAAAGCTTAATTTTTAAATTACATATTGCCTAATTCACAGCTTTCAGTAATTTAGACTGGTTTTATTCTACTTTTTAAAAAAATTAATTTATTTATTTATTAATTTATTTTTGGCCGCGTTGGGTCTTCGTTGCTGCACGCGGGCTTTCTTTTAGTTGCGGCGAGCAGGGGCTACTCTTCGTTGTGGTGTGCGGGCTTCTCATTGCGGTGGCTTCTCTTGTTGCAAAGCACAGGCTCTAGGTGCGCGGGCTTCAGCAGTTGTGGCGCATGGGCTCAGGAGTTGTGGCTCACGGGATCTAGAGCACAGGCTCAGTAGTTGTGGTGCACGGGCTTAGCTGCTCCACGGCATGTGGGATTTTCCCGGACCAGGGCTCGAACCCATGTCCCCTGCATTGGCAGGTGGATTCTTAACCACTGCACCACCAGGGAAGCCCCTTACTTTACTTTTAAGCACACCAATCTCATAAGTGAATCTCAATAATGAAAGATGATAAACTCATAGTTCAAATCTTTTAATGAAAAGCAGATGGGCAGAAAGTTATTGAGGGGAGAATCACACGCAGACTTCTGAACACTGATTTGCTGAACAATCAAAGTAGATATAATTATGAGGTTCATAAAATAAACACTGAAAATTTTTAAGTCTTTTTTAATAAATTTATTTATTTTATTTATTTATTTTTGGCTGTGTTGGGTCTTTGTTGCTGGGCACGGGGTTTCTCTAGTTGTGGCGAGCGGGGGCTACTCTTGTTGCAGTGCGCGGGCTTCTCATTGCGGTGGCTTCTCTTGTGGTAGAGCAGGGGCTCTAGGCACACGGGCATCAGTAGTTGTGGCATGCAGGCTTCAGTAGTTGTGGCTCACGGGTTCCAGAGTGCAGGCTCAGTAGTTGTGGTGCACAGGCCTGTTGCTCTGTGGCATGTGGGATCTTCCCAGATCAGGGCTCAAACCCGTGTCCCCTGCATTGGTGGGCAGATTCTTAACCACTGCACCACCAGGGAAGCCCAATTCTTAAGTCTTTTTCCCTGAAAATTCCACGATAAAATGATTTCAAAATTGACATTTTATATTAATAGTGTCATTTTCAGCCCACAACATACATTCTCTAACAAATTGTTTGTCAGTTTAAGACACAACATGAGTAAAATCAACACGTAACCATGCAGAAAAGCATAGCAGCACTTCTAAAGACATTTTCCCTCTTACCTTAGCAAAGAGAGAATTATGGAAATCATTCACAAAACCAACAAGAATCAGCCCATTCAGTGGTTAAACTGTGGAAACGTTAATGTTTTAAAAGAGGCTATTCAGGGCTTCCCTGGTGGCGCAGTGGTTGAGAGTCCGCCTGCCGATGCAGGGGACACGGGTTCGTGCCCTGGTCCGGGAAGATCCCACATGCCGAGGAGTGGCTGGGCCCGTGAGCCATGGCCGCTGAGCCTGCGCGTCCGGAGCCTGTGCTCCGCAACGGGAGAGGCCACAACAGTCAGAGGCCAGTGTACCGCAAAAAAAAAAAAAAAAAAGAGGCTATTCAAAGGAAAAAGTTAAAGGATAAAAATTGTATATAAATTTATGATAGCAATTTTTAATGCACCAAGCAGAACCAAAAAGTATTTATATTCATGTGATTCACAGACAATTCTATAGGCTGTCATTCAACTTCCAAAATGGAAGAATCTGTAACTATTAAAATGTAAAAATTTCAGCAACTATCATGCAAGATCATACTGCATTTATTTTCTCAAGAAAGCAACAGAAAAAAATGACTTAAAAATTCAGATTCCAACCAACACAGAGAGAAAAGGAAAGAAAGCTATACTTGGAGCAAAACTTACTTTCTCCCTTATTTTCATGCTTTAAACAATGTTAGTTATGTTTTCCCCCACTTAAGCTTTTAGTTTAAGGGAACAATCAACCCTGGGCAAACTCAAGCATCTTCTAAAATAATTTTGCGTAGAAAGGTATAAATAAAACATAGGGAAATAAAGGTTTTGACTCAAGATGTAAAAGCTGAACTTCGTTTGGTCCCTCAATCTGAGAAAATAAGATGCCAAAAAAAGTCTCAAATTATTTATTCCCTTAGTAAAATGGCCTAGTACACTATTTTGGTCACCATTCAAGTAAACATATGATGAAAGAATCAGACACAGTTTAGAAAACAGTTTAGGAGTTATCCCAGGCCCACCTCAATGACAGAGCAGGTTGTTTCAACTTGAATAGTTCTAATAAAATTGTACATAAAGCATGCCAAAGAGAATAAAAATATAAAAGCAGAGACAAGCATCAAAAATTTTACAATCACTTCTTTCTGTCAGTTAAAAACTTGTGACCTAATTCAATCAAAGTTTCTTTTCCTGTTTCTCAGCAGGAAACAGATCAAGAAACTCTGAGGGAGACCTTGAAGATGGCAGAGGAGTAAGACGTGGAGATCACGTTCCTCCCCACAAATACATCAGAAATACATCTAAATGTGCAACAACTCCTAAAGAACACCTACTGAACGCTGGCAGAAGACCTCAGACCTCCCAAAAGGCAAGAAACTCCCCACGTACCTGGGTAGGGCAAAAGAAAAAAGAAAAACCAGAGACAAAGAATAGGGTCGGGACCTGCAACTCTGGGAGGGAGCTGTGAAGGAGGAAAAGCTTCCACACACTAGGAAGCCCCTTCGCGGGTGGAGACCGGGGTGCTGGGGGGGAAGCTTTGGAGCCATGGAGGAGAGCGTGACCCAGGGACAACTTCCCTGGGAGAACACACAGCGCACCTCAGGCTGTTGCAACGTCATGCTGGCCTCTGCCGCTGCAGGCTCACCCCTCATTCCGTACCCCACCCTCCCCCCAGCCTGAGTGAGCAAGAGCTCCCTAATCAGCGGCTCCTTTAACCCCGTCCTGGCTGAGCGAAGAACAGACGCCCTCAGGCAACCTACACGCACAGGTGGGGCCAAATGCAAAGCTGAACCCCAGGAGCTGTGCGAACAAAGAAGAGAAAGGGAAATCTCTCCCAGCAGCCTCAGGGGCAGTGGATTAAAGCTCCACAATCAACTTGATGTACCCTGCAACTGTGGAACACCTGAATAGACAACAAATCATCCCAAAATTGAGACGGTGGACTTTGGGAGCAACTGTAGACTTGGGGTTTGCTTTCTGCATCTAATTTGTTTCTGGTTTTATGTTTATCTTAGTTTAGTAATTAGAGTTTATTATTACTGGTAGATTTGTTCACTGATTTGGTTGCTCTCTTCCCTTTTTTTTTTTAACATATAGATAGTTTTTTTTTCCTTTTTTGCTTTTTGTGAGTGTGTATGTGTATGCTTCTTTGTGTGACTGTGTCTGTATACCTTTGCTTTTACCATCTGTCTTAGGGTTCCGTCTGTCCTTTTTTTTTTTTTTACTTTTTAGCACTTGTTATCATTGTTTTTTGGTTTCATTGCTCTCTTCTTTGTTATTTTTATGACTTTTTAATTTTTCTATTTTTAATAATTTTTTATTTTCCATTTTAATAACTTTATTTTATTTTTCTTTCTTTTTTTCTCCCTTTTCTGCTGAGCCATGTGACTGACAGTGTCTTCACGCTCCGGCCGGGTGTCAGGCCTGTGCCTGTGAGGTGGGAGAGCCGAGCTGAGGACACTGGTCCAGAAGAGACCTCCCAGATCCATGTAATATCAAACAGCAAAAGCTCTCCCAGAGATCTCCATCTCAATGCTAAGACCCAGCTCCACTCAACAACCAGCAAGCTACAATGCTGGACACCCTATGCCAAACAACTAGCAAGAAAGGAACACAACCCCACCCATTAGCAGAGAGGCTGCCTAAAATCATAATAAGGTCACAGACACCCCAAAACACACCACCAGACACGGTCCTGCCCACCAGAAAGACAAGATCCAGCCTCATCCACCAGAACACAGGCACCAGTCCCCTTCACCAGGAAGCCTACACAACCCACTGAACCAACCTTAGCCACTGGGGGCAGACACCAAAAACAAAGGGAACTATGAACCTGCAGCCTGCAAAAAGGAGACCCCAAACACAGTAAGTTAAGCAAAATGAGACGACAAAGAAACACAGCAGATGAAGGAGCAAGGTAAAAAACCACCAGACCAAACAAATAAAGAGGAAGCAAGCAGTCTACCTGAAAAAGAATTCAGAGTAATGGTAGTAAAGTTGATCCAAAATCTTGGAAATAGAATGGAGAAAATACAAGAAACATTTAACAAGGACCTAGAAGAACTAAAGAGCAAACAAGCAATGATGAACAACACAATAAATGAAATGAAAAATTCTCCAGAAGGAACCAATAGCAGAATAACTGAGGCAGAAGAACGGATAAGTGACCTGGAAGATAAAATAGTGGAAATAACTACCGCAGAGCAGAATAAAGAAAAAAGAATGAAAAGAATTGAGGACAGTCTCAGAGACCTCTGGGACAATATTAACTGCACCAACATTTGAATTATACGGGTCCCAGAAGAAGACAAAAAGAAAAAGACTAAGAAAATATTTGAAGAGATTATAGTTGAAAACTTCCCTAATATGGGAAAGGAAATAGTCAATCAAGTCCAGGAAGCACAGAGTCCCACACAGGATAAATCCAAGAAGAAACACGCCAAAACACATATTAATCAAACTATCAAAAATTAAATACAAAGAAAAAATATTAAAAGCAGCAAGGGAAAAACAACAAATAACATACAAGGGGGCCTTCCCTGGTGGCAGAGTGGTTAAGAATCCGCCTGCCAATGCAGGGGACACGGGTTCGAGCCCTGGTCCGTGAAGATTCTACATGCCACAGAGCAACTAAGCCCATGTGCCACAACTACTGAGCCTGCGCTCTAGAGCCTGCAAGCCACAACTACTGAAGCCCGTGTGCCTAGAGCCCATGTTCTGCAATAAGAGAAGCCACTGCAATAAGAAGCCTGCACAACGCAATGAAGAGGCCCCCACTCACAGCAACTAAAGAAAGCCCACGCACAGCAACAGAGAACCAACACAGCCAAAAGTAAATAAATGAAATAAATAAATTTCTTTTAAAAAAAAAGAAAAATACAAGGGAATCCCCATAAGCTTAAGAGCTGATCTTTCAGCAGAAACTCTGCAAGCCACAAGGGAGTGGAAGGACATATTTAAAGTGATGAAAGGGAAAAAAATTACAACCAAGATTACTTTACCCAGAAAGGATCTCATTGAGATTCGATGGAGAAATTAAAACCTTTACATACAAGCAAAAGCTAAGAGAATCCAGCACCACCAAACCAGCTTTACAACAAATGCTAAAGGAACTTCTCTAGGCAGGAAACACAAGAGAATGAAAAGACCTACAATAACAAACCCAAAACAATTAAGAAAATGGTAATAGGAACATACATATCAATAACTACCTTAACTGTAAATGGATTAAATGCTCCAACCAAAAGACACAGACTGTATGAATGGATACAAAAAAAACCCGGTATATATGCTGTCTACAAGAGACCCACTTCAGACCTAGGAACACATACAGACTGGAAGTGAGGGGATGGAAAAAGATATTCCATGCAAATGGAAATCAAAAGAAAGCTGGAGTAGCAATTCTCATATCAGACAAAATAGACTTTAAAATAAAGACTATTACAAGAGACAAAGAAGGACCCTACATAATGATCACGGTATCAATCCAAGAGGAAGATATAACAACTGTAAATATTTATGGACCCAACACAGGAGCACCTTAATACATAAAGCAAATACTAACAACCATAAAAGGGGAAATCGACAGTAACACAATCATAGTAGGGGACTTTAACACCCCATTTTCACCAATGGACAGATCATCCAAAATGAAAATAAATAAGGAAACCCAGCTTTAAATGATACATTAAAAAAGATGGACTTAATTGATATTTACTGGACATTCCATGCAAAAACAACAAAATACACTTTCTTCTCAAGTGTTCATGGAACACTCACCAGGATAGATCATACCTTGGGTGACAAATCAAGCCTTGGTGAATTTAAGAAAACAGAAATTGTATAAAGTATCTTTTCCAACCACAATGCTATGAGACTAGATATCAATTACAGGGAAAAAAATCTATAAAAAATACAAACACATGGAGGCTAAATACACTACTAAATAACCAAGAGATCAATGAAGAAATCAAAGAGGGTATCAAAAAATACCTAAAAACAAATACAATGAAAACACAATGACCCAAAACCTATGGGATGCAGCAAAAACAGTTCTAAGAGGGGAGTTTATAGCAATACAATCCTACCTCAAGAAACAAGAAACATCTCAAATAAACAACCTAACCTTACACCTAAAGCAATTAGAGAAAGAAGAACAAAAAAACCCCAAAGTTAGCAGAAGGAAAGAAATCAATAAAGATCAGATCAGAAATAAATGAAAAAGAAATGAAGGAAACAATAGCAAAGATCAATAAAACTAAAAGCTGGTTCTTTGAGAAGATGAACAGAACTGATAAACCATTAGCCAGACTCATCAAGAAAAAAGGGAGAAGACTCAAATCAATACAATTAGAAATGAAAAACAGAAAGTAACAAATGCCACTGCAGAAATACAAAGTATCATGAGAGATTGCTACAAGCAACTATGTGCCAATAAAATGGACAAACTCGAAGAAATGGACAAATTCTTAGAAAAGCACAACCTTCTGAGCCTGAACCAGGAAGAAATAGAAAATATAAACAGACCAATCACAAGCACTGAAATTGAGACTGTGATTAAAAATCTTCCAACAGGGCTTCCCTGGTGGCGCAGTGTTTGGGAGTCCGCCTGCCGATGCAGGGGACGTGGGTTCGTGCCCCAGTCCGGGAGGGTCCCACATGCCGCGGAGTGGCTGGGCCCATGAGCCATGGCCGCTGAGCCTGCGCGTCCGGAGCCTGTGCTCCACAACGGGAGAAGCCACAGCAGTGAGAGGCCCGCGTACCGAAAAAAAAAAAAAAAAAAAAAAATCTTCCAACAAACAAAAGCCCAGGACCAGATGGCTTCACAGGTGAATTGCATCAAACATTTAGAGAAGGGCTAACACCTATCCTTCTCAAACTCTTCCAAAATATAGCAGAGAGAGGAACACTCTCAAACTCATTCTACGAGGCCACCATCACCCTGATACAAGAAAAAGATGTCACAAAAAAAGAAAACTACAGTCCAATGTCACTGATGAATACAGATGCAAAACTCCTCAACAAAATACTAGCAAACAGAATCCAACAGCACATTAAAAGGATCATACACCATGATCAAGTGGGGTTTATCCCAGGAATGCAAGGATTCTTCAATATAGGCAAATCAGTCAATGTGATACACCATATTAACAAACTGAAGGAGAAAAACCATATGATCATCTCAATAGATACAGAAAAAGCTTTTGACAAAATTCAATACCCATTTATGATAAAAACCATGCAGAAAGCAAGCACAGAGGGAACTTACCTCAACATAATAAAGGCCATATGTGACAAACCCACAGTCAACATCGTTCTCACTGGTGAAAAACTGAAACTATTTCCTCTAAGATCAGGAACAAGACAAGGGTGCCCACTCTCACCACTATTATTTAACATAGTTTGGGAAGTTTTAGCCACAGCAATCAGAGAAGATAATAAATGAAAGGAATCCAAATCAGAAAAGAAGAAGTAAAGCTGTCACTGTTTGTACATGACATGACACTATACATAGAAAATCCTAAAGATGCTACCAGAAAACTACTAGAGCTAATCAATAAATTTGGTAAAGTAGCAGGATACAAAATTAATGCACAGAAATCTCTTACATTCCTATACACTAATGATGAAAAATCGAAAAGAGAAATTAAGGAAACACTCCCATTTACCATGGCAACAAAAAGAATAAAATACCTAGGAATAAACCTACCTAAGTAGACAAAAGACCTGTATGCCGAAAACTGTAAGACACTGATGAAAGAAATTAAAGACGATACCAACAGATGGAGAGATATACCATGTTCTTGGTTTGGAAGAATCAACATTGTGAAAATGACTATACTGCCCAAAGCAATCTACAGATGCAATGTAATCCCTGTCAAACTACCAATGGCATTTTTCACAGAACTAGAACAAAAAATTGCACAATTTGTATGGAAACACAAAAGACCCTGAATAGCCAAAACAATCTTGAGAAAGAAAAATGGAGCTGGAGGAATCAGGCTCCAGGGCTTCAGAGTACACTACAAAGTTTCAGTAATCAAGACAGTATGGAACTGGCACAAAAACAGAAATATATATCAATGGAACAGGATAGAAAGCCCAGAGAGAAACACACGCACATATATGCTCACCTTATCTTTGATAAAGGAGGCAAAAATATGCAATGGAGAAAAGACAGCCTCTTCAATAAGTGGTGCTGGGAAAACTGGACAGCTACATGTAAAAGAATGAAATGAGAACACTCTCTAACATCATATACAAAAGTAAACTCAAAATGGATTAAAGACCTAAATGTAAGGCCAGACACTATAAAACTCTTAGAGGAAAACATAGGCAGAACACTCTATGACATAAATCACAACAAGATCCTTTTTGACCCACCTCCTAGAGAAATGGAAATAAAAACAAAAATAAACAAATGGGACCTAATGAAACTTAAAAGCTTTTGCACAACAAAAGGAAATCCTAAGCAAGATGAAAAGACAACCCTCAGAATGGGAGAAAATATTTGCAAATGAAGCAACTGACAGAGGATTAATCTCCAAAATTTACAAGCAGCTCATGCAGCTCAATATCAAAAAAACAATCCAATCCAAAAATGGGCAGAAGACCTAAATAGACATTTCTCCAAAGAAGATATACTGATTGCCAACAAACACATGAAAAGATGCTCAACATCACTAATCATTAGAGAAATGCAAATCAAAACTACAATGACGTATCACCTCACACCAGTCAGAATGGCCATCATCAAAAAATCTAGAATAAATGCTGGAGAGGGTGTGGAGAAAAGGGAACCCTCTTGCACTGTTGGTGGGAATGTAAACTGATACAGCCACTATGGAGAACAGTATGGAGGTTCCTTAAAAAACTAAAAATAGAACTACCATATGACCCAGCAATCCCACTACTGGGCATGTACCCTGAGGAAACCATAATTCAAAAAGAGTCATGTACCACAATGTTCATTGCAGCAGTATTTACAATAGCCAGGACATGGAAGCAACCGAAGGGTCCATCGACAGATGAATGGATAAAGAAGATGTGGCACACATATACAATGGAATATTACTCAGCCATAAAAGGAAATGAAATTGAGTTATTTGTACTGAGGTGGATGGACCTAGAGTCTGTCATACAGAGTGTAGTAAGTGAGAAAGAGAAAAACAAATACTGTATGCTAACACATATATATGGAATCTAAAAAAAAAAAGGTTCTGAAGAACCTAGGGGCAGGACAGGAATAAAGACACAGACATAGAGAATGGACTTGAGGACACAGGGAGGCGGAAGGGTTAGCTGGTATGAAGTGAGAGAGTGGCATGGACATATATACACTACCAAATGTAAAATAGATAGCTAGTGGGAAGCAGCCACAGAGCACAGCCAGATCAGCTCGGTGCTCTGTGACCACCTAGAGGGGTGGAAAAAGGAGGATGGGAGGGAGACACAAGAGGGAGGAGATATGGGGAGATATATATATATATATATATATATATATATATATATATATATATATATATATAGCTGATTCACTTTGTTGTAAAGCAGAAACTAACACACCATTGTAAAGCAATTATACTCTAATAAAGATGTTTAAAAAAAAAAAACTCTGAGGAAGGATTATTCTGGCAGCTCCCCTTAAACAGAGAAGACACAAAGCAAGGTTAAAACACAGGACAGATTATCCATCAACTTGCCTGTATTAATTGTAAATAATATATTTATTACATTTACATTGTAAACAATGGCACTCAAACATAAAGTATGTGTTATTATCACCCTCACTTTGAAAGTGCTTGAAAATGTGAATATATAGATCTGGTGATTCTTTTCTCAAAGATTAGCATGTATTATTTAATGTTGCATCTCTTTAGCCATTATTTGGTAGTCAGTCAGTGACTGGTCTATGCTTCGAAATGGAGACTGTGTAGCATAATGACCAACAGAATTCATCTCTGGATCTACATAAACCTGGTTTGAATCTGGTCCATGGCAGCTACTAGCCATGTAACCTTGGAATACCTCCCCAGGCCTGTTTTCTCACATACAGGAATAATAACAGTACCAACCCCACAGACTTGATGTGAGAACTAAAAGGAAATGCGTCTAAGGAATGAGCCCAGCACCTGGCACACAGTAAGTGCTCAATAAATAACTGCTAAATTAACGCTGCTGTTTACATTAGCCAAGTCTCTTAGCAGAACGAACATATTCTTTAGAATCCAAGGAGGATCCCTGAAAACAAAATCAGAGTGGTAACTGGAACCTAACAATGCTGATGAGAAATGAAAGGCATTTATTTTAAAGAATTTATAAGAAAGTACAACAAACTGAAGTTTAAAAAACATTATGTGATGTGGGAAATACATACAGTGGATATTTTTCAGCCTAAAAAGGAAGGAAATTCTGACACGTGCTACAACATGGATGAACCTTGAAAATACTACGCTAAGTGAAACAGGCCAGACACAAAAAGATAAATATTAAACGATTCCATTTATATGAGGTACCTAGAGTAGGCAAATTCATAGAGACGGAAAGTAGAGTAGAGGTTACCATGGGCTGGAAAGTGGGGGGGATAGGGAGTTACTATTTAATGGGTACAGAGTTTCGGTTTGAGATAATGAAAAACTTCTGGAAATGAGAGTCGTGATGACTGTAAAACACTGGGAACGTATTTAATGCCACTGAACTATACACTTAAAAATGGCTAAAATGATATAATTTTATGTTATGTAAATTATACCACAATAAAACAAACTGAGTAAAATCTTTCCATATTATAGGAGAGTAAGTAAATTACAGCAGACTAGACTAAACTCCCCAAATACCAACATTAAAGCGTGCTCATCTCTGCAACACCACACATCATAAAAAACCTTTACCATGGCCAGAAGTCCCTGTGCAATTTGTTTCCCTGCTCACTGTTCTGCCACACTGGCCTTTTTGCTATTTCTCTAACATGCAGAACTTATTCCTGCTTCAAATCCTTTACATTTGCTGTTCCCTCTACCCGGTGGAATACACTTTCCCCAGAACATGCAGGGCTCCCTGATTTCACTAATGTCTGCTTAAATGCCGCTACCCCAGAGACCCTCTAGCTAAAGAAATTTCCCGCTGGTATTTGTTCCCATTCTATCACTCTTCATGACCTTGCTCTGCTTTATTTTTCAAAAATGACTTTATGTATTTATTTCTTTACTTGTTTATTGCCCATTACTCCACTAAAATATAAGCTGCTTGAGAGCAGGGACCTTGCCCCTCATGTTCACTACAATGTTTCCAGCCCTTAAAAACAGTGCCTAACAAATGGGAGGCATTCAATAACCATTTTTTGGTAAATACATCTTAAAATATTCACATTTACAAATAGGAAATATATCAAATACATTAATTTTTATAAGTTACTTAACAGTAATACAGTACAATCACATATTTATGGGGGGAGGGAGACATAAATACACATGTCTATTATTAGGAATGTCCATTAAAAAAAAAGTATGGGGCTTCCCTGGTGGCGCAGCGGTTGAGAGTCCGCCTGCCGATGCAGGGGACACGGGTTCGTGTCCCGGTCCGGGAGGATCCCACATGCCGCGGAGTGGCTGGGCCTGTGAGCCATGGCCGCTGAGCCTGTGCTCCGCAACGGGAGAGGCCACAACAGTGAGAGGCCCGCATACAGCAAAAAAAAAAAAAAAAGTATGGAAAAACATATACCAAAATATCAACAGTGGTTATCTCTATATGATGATAATACAGGACAATTTTCCCTTTCGTTTCTGTATTTTCTAACTTTTATACAATGAAAGATTTGTGTGATTTAAAAAGAAAAAAAAAAGACTATTTTACCAGCAAATCAACTACCAAGAACTCACTCCAGTTATATAGTTAAGGATATGCACAAAGACTTGGCTACAAGGAATTTCAGCATAGTTTTTTATATACAGTCAGGAAAAATAAGAAACAAACAAAATGTTCAACGATATAAATTATGGACATCTATAAGACAGAACATTCTACAACCATTTAAAATTATGTTGTATGAACACAATGCCATGAAGAATATGTGAGTTAAAGAAAAAATGTGTGGAATATGATGCAAATGTTTTTAAATGAGAGAGAGAACTGACAAGATATACACCAAAAAGTTAACAAAGGTTACTTCTGATTAATGTTATGTTTATCATTTTTACCTTCCTTGAGCTTTTCTGTATTTAAAGGTACTAAACATGAACACACATGACTTTGCAACTGAGAAAAATGCGTTTAGTGATTGTGTGACTATACCAAAAGCTGCCTCTTGCCTTATTTGAGCACCATCTAGTGCTCAGTACACATAATACAATTCTCATTAGGCAGTAAAGGCTTCTAAAAAGTAGCCTTTATAAAAAGGACATGGAGTCTACACAGAGACAAATATTACTATAGTCAGTGTTTGGCCTAATTTTTAAAACAGCTGAACAATTAATTCAAAAGAGTCATAGGATTTTCAATCAGAGGATAAAGCAGTCATCAGAAAATTGGTTCAATTTCTGCTACTTATTTTCAACCCTCAAATATTTTAGACTAACTCTCAAGACAGAGAGCCCTTGCACTTTTTTAAATTAATGGGTATTTATTCCTTGAAAGAAGAGGAAAGTCAGACACTTTACATGCATTATGGTGTTTTGTCCTCCCCACAAATCTATATACATGGTAGGTAATATTATTTCCATTTTACAGAAGCGTCAACAGGCTTGGTGAGAATTAAGTAGCTTGACTAAACTCACAGAGGTAATAAGCAGTAGAGCTGAGATGCAAGACAGTCAGTCTGGCTCCAAAATCTATGCTCCTCCTACCATGTTCCACTGTCTCCATTCTCCACACTTTGCCCAAAATCACCACACCTTTTGGCAAACTGATTCTCATTCTTGGTAAGCACACAAGCTGTCACTACATTGCTCAGCACTGCTCTCAGATCTAAAATTCTAAGCTCATTAAGTATTAATGCTCAAGTCAAATATCAATTTAAAATAAAAGAGCTTTTAACAAATAGTGGCTGGAGGACTTCCCATTTCCTGTACAGGCAAAGAAATTCAGACCTTCATTACATGGTGGTTATGTCACTGCAGCTGCCTCCCATCTGGTTTCCCTTCCTGAGTTTCTCCTCTTTCCTCCTCTTTCCAATCTACCACTCACTCCACCCCAAAAGTAAAATCCTTAAAACAATGCTTTCACCAAATCCACGTAACAAGAACCCACAAGGAATCCATTCTAATCCTCAGCTTTCTAACCAGTGTGCCAAAAATGGGCAAGTGGACAGATTGTGATCTTCCCATTCAGTTCCCCGCGGTCAGAACCCCTGCACCCTCAGAGCCTCCAGGCCACCACATACATCTGACCAGCCTTATCAGTTTCCAAACAAACAAAAAACCAAAAAAACCAAGAACTATGTTGGGAAGCACTTTCAGTGTTCCATAAAATCTGTTCCTGACCTATTACACTTGTTTCTTATGCTCTACCAACACAAACTGGAAGAATTAATGGAAGTCACAGGACAGAAGTCACTTCTACCATACATATAAGGCTACTGCCATATTATATGTAATGGGTTACGTGTATAAGGCTATTGCTGTATTATTCAATATATGTAACAGGAAAACACTGGAAGCAATCCAAATGGTAAAAGTAAATGGCTACATGAATTCTGGTATGTTCAGCAATTGACAGACACTTTGGTTTCTTCCATACCTTGGCTGTTGTAAATATGCTGCAATGAACACAGGGGTGCATGTATCTCTTCTAACTAGTGTTTTCACTTTCTTTGGAAAAATACCCAGAAGGAAAATAGGTAGTTCTATTTTTACTTTTTGAGGAACCTCCATACTGTTTTCCATAGTGACCGTACCAACATACATTCCTGCCAATGGGGCACAAGGGTTTCCTTTTCTCCACATCCTCACCAACACATATTTGTTGTCTTTTTGATGATAGCCATTCTGACAGATGTGAGGGGGTATCTCATTGTGGTTTTAATTTGCATTGTGCTTTTAATTTGCATTTCCCTGATGATTAGTGGTATTGAATATCCTTTCATGTGTCTGATGGCTATCTGTATGTCTTCTTTGGAAAAATGTGTATTCAGGTTCTCTACCCATTTTTTAATCCAGTTATTTGTTTTTTTGATGTTGAGTTGTATGAGTTCTTTGTTCATTTTGGATATTAAACCCTTATCTGATGTATCATTTGCAAACATATTCTCCCATTCAGTAGACTGGCTGCCTCTTCATTTTCTCAATAGTTTCCATTGCTATGCAAAAGCTTTTTAGTTTGATGTAGTCCCATTTGTTTATTTGTGCTTTTATCTCCCCTGCCTGAGGAGACATATCCAAAAAATATTGCTAAGAACAATGTCAAAGAGCATATACTACCCATGTTATCTTCTAGGAGTTTTATGGTTTCAAGCCTTACATTAAATCTTTAATCCATTTTGAGTTTATTTTTGTATATGGTGTTAAAGAATGTTCTAATTTCATTCTTTTACATGGAGCTGTCCAGTTTTCCCAGCACCACTTACTGAAGAGATTGTCTTTTCTCCATTGTATATTCTTGCCTCCTTTGTTGTAGACTAATTGATCATAAGCGTGTGGGTTTATTTCTAGGCTCTCAATTCTGTTCCATTGATCTGTGTCTGTTTTTGTGCCAGTACCATGCTATTTTGATTACTGCAGCTTTGTAGTATAGTTTGAAATCAGGGAGTGTGTTATCTCCAGCTTTGTTCTTCTTTCTCAAGATTTTTTTGGCTATTCGGGGTCTTGGGTGTTTCCATACAAATTTTAGAATTATTTGCTCTAGTTACGTGAAAAACACCATTGGTATTTTGATAAGGATTGCACTAAATCTGTAGATCGCCTTTGGGAGTATGGTCATTTTAACAATATTAATTCTTCCAATCCATAAGTAGGATATACCTTTCATTTGTTTGTGTTGTCTTCCATTTCTTTCATCAATATCTTACAGTTTTCTGAGCACAGGTCTTTTACCTCCTTGTTTAGATTTATTCCCAAGTATTTTTTTTTGATGCAATTGAAAATAGGATTATTTTCTTAATTTCTATTTGATAGTTCATTGTTAGTTCAAACACAACAGATTCTATATATTAGTTTTGTAACCTGCAGCTTTACTGAACTCATTTATTACTTCTAATAGTTTTTTGGTGGTATCTTTAGAATTTTCTATACATAGTTTCATGTTGTCTGCAAACAGTGACAGTTCCACTTCTTCCTTTCCAATTTGGATTCCTTTTATTTCTTCTTCTTGTATGACTTCTCTGGCTAGGACTTCCAATACTCTGTTGAATAAAAGTGGCAAGAGTGGGCATCCTTTTCTTGTTCCTGATCTCACAGCAAATGCTTTCAATTTTTCACCATTGAGTATGATGTTAGATGTGGGCTTGTCATATATTAAGCTGAGTTATGTTCCCTCTATACCTACAGTTTGTTGAGAGTTTTTATCATAAATGGATGTTGAATTTTGTCAATTTTTCTGCATCTACTGAGATGATCATATGACTTAGTCTTCAATATGTTAATGTGGTGTATCATATTGATTTGCAGATACTGAAACATCATCCTTGCACCCCTGGGATGAATTCCAATTGATCATGGTGTATGATCCTTTTAATGTACTGTTGAATTCAGTTTGCTAATATTTTGTTGAGAATTTTTGCATCAGTAATATTGGCCTGTAATTTTCTTTTTCTTGTGGTCTTTTCTGGTTTGGGTATCTGGGTGACACTGTTCTCACAGAATGAGTTCAGGAGCATTTCTCTGCAATTTTTTGGAATAGCTTGAGAAGGATAGGTGTTATTTCTTCCTTAAATGTTTGGTAGAATTCACCTGTGATGCCATCTGGTCCTGGACTTTTGTTTGTTGGCAGTTTTTGGATTACTGGTTCAATTTCATTACTGGTAACTGGTCTGCTCGTATTTTCTATTCACTCCTAATTCAGTCTTGGAAGACTGTACACCCTAGGAATTAATCTGTTTCTTCTAGGTTGTCCATTATACTGGCATATAATTGTTCATAGTAATCTCTTATGATCCTTTGTATTTCTGTGCTGTCAGTTGTAACTGCCCTTTCATTTCTAATTTATATGGGTCCTCCCTTTATCTTGACGAGTCTGGCTAAAGGTTTATCCATTTTGTTTATCTTTTCAAAGAATCAGCTCTTAGTTTCATTGATCTTTTCTACTGTTTTTCTAGCCTCTACTTCATTTATTTCTGCTCTGGTCTTTGTTATTTCTTTCCTTCTACTAACCTTGGGTTTTGCTTCTTTTTATAGTTCCTTTAGGCATAAGGTTAGATTGTTTGAGATTTTTCTTGTTTCCTGAGGTAGGCCTGTATCTCTATAAACTTCCCTCTTAGAACTGCTTTTGCTACACCCCACAGATTTTGGATCGTTGTGTTTCTGTTTTCATTTGTCTCCAGGTTTTTTCTTTCCTCCTTGAAATCTTCAGTGACCCAACAGTTGTTTAATAGCATATTGTTTACCCTCCACACATTTGGAGTTTTCTTCAGTGTTTTTTTTTTCTTGTAACTGATCTCTAGTCTCATATTGCTGTGGTTAGAAAAGATGCTTGATGTGATTTCAATCTTCTTAAATTTACTGAGACTTGTTTTGTGCCCTAGCATGTGATCTATCCTAGAGAATGTCCCACGTGGACTTGAAGGTGTATTCCCATGCTTTGGGATGGAATATATATAGTAAGCATATATCATCTGGTCTAATATGTCATTTGGACCAGAGTTTCCTTACTGATTTTCTGTCTGGATGATCTGTCCATTGATGTAAGTGGGGTGTTAAAGTCCCCCACTATTGCTGTGTTCCTGTCAGTTTTTCCCTTTATGTTTGTTAACTGCTTTATGTATTTAGGTGTTCCTATATTGGGCACATATATATATTTACAATTGTATATCTTCTTGTTGTATTGATCCTTTGACCATTATGTAACGTCCTTGTCTCTTGTTACAGTCTTTGTTTTAAAGTCTATTTTGTCTGATATAAGTACTGCTACCCCTGCTTTCTTTTTGTTTCCATTTGCATGGGATAACTTTTCCATCCTCTCACTTTCAGTCTGTGTCTTTAGATCTGAACTGAGTCTCTTGTAGGCAGCATATAGATGGGTCTTGCTTTTGTATCCCTTCAGCCACTCTATGTCTTTTGATTGGATCATTTAGTCTATTTACATTTAAAGTAATTATTGATAGGTATGTACTTATTGCTATTTTGTTAATCATTTTCTGGTTGTTTTTGTAGTTTTTGTTCCTTTCTTCGACCTTTAGTGTTATGTTTGGATTCCTTTCTCTTTTTTCGTGTGCATCTATTATAGATTTTTGGTTTGTGGCTACCATGAGGTTTATATATAACTATACATATAAACTATATATACATAGTTTAGTGTTTTGACATCATATTTAACACCTTTTTGTTTCATGTATCCCTTAACTACTTATTGTGGATATAGATGATTCTACTACCTTTGTCTTCAGCACAGTTTTGTTTCTTGGTTTTGCTACTATATTTAGTATGAAATCAGTCATATAAGTAATTTTTAAACATTTTATTAAGACAAACAGTATATTACTTAAACTTTACTCTTGAATTAATATTTATTTATCTATCTATCTATTTATTTATTTATGGCTGCGTTGGGTCTTTGTTGCTGCGCACAGGCTTTCTCTAATTGCAGCCAGCAGGGGCTTCTCCTGTGCAGCACGGGCTCTAGACACGGAGGATTCAGTAGTTGTGGCTCGCGGGCTCTAGAGTGCAGGCTCAGTAGCTGTAGCACACAGGCTTGGCTGCTCCACGGCACGTGGGATCTTCCCGGACCAGGGCTCGAACTCGTGTCTCCTGCACTGGCAGGCAGATTCTTAACCACTGAGCCACCAGGGAAGTCCCTACTCTTGAATTAATCTTGATTTTATTTCAGACCTTTGCTTCACAAGGAATTTTAGTAAGGTGGAAAGTTAAAAACTATTGAAGAATCTAAAGATTTTTCAACCATGCCCGGAAACTATAACAAAATCTGGTTATTCTAGTGCCAAAAAACAGTTTATAGTAAGGAAGGATTAGATTAGTCCTGAAGGACTTAGTGCTTCTAAAAAAACTGGCAGCCATCAATTTTCGGCTGCACTTGAAGACAGCACATAAGGGATCCAAGGAATTCCAGGAGTGAGCAATCTCAGAAATGTCTGGATTCAGAGTCTTCCCTAAAGATATTCCTCTTAGTCTTGAATAATTCATAAACTAGGTAATTCCATCCCTGACTGTCAATGAGGTGGTGGCACCTTCTACCTCAAGGCCTGCTCAATGTCAAGGTTCACACATCAAATACTAGACTGAGGAGCTGAGGTGGGGGTGGGGGGCCTCAAACAAAGTGACAGAAGTGCCAAAAGCATATGCACCACCACAAACAAAGCTTCTCTGGATATTCTGAACAGCCACCCATCCCCCCACAATGTGCAGTTTACTCACTTTACAGCTTTTTATATTTTCTAAGATTCCTTTATACTTTTCTCTATAAACTAGGATGAATTAAGAAAAAGAAATGACATTAAAAAGAATAAACACATGAGAACAGCAAAGGATCTTTGAGAAAAAGCAGTAATTAGCAAAACAAACTATAAAGTCATAATAATTCAAACTGCAAGGCACCAGCACAAGTATGTAAAACTCAGAAAGTAAGAAATAGACAAAAATGGCTAACAAATTATTCCCATCACTGTTTCTTGAGAAGTTCATCCTTTCCCCAATGCTCTGAATTGCCAGCTTTGCATAAATCAAGTACACGTACACACACACACACACACACACACACACACACATCTTCCTTCCCTTCTTCAGAGTACTTTAGCTATTATTAGTTTTTTTCTTTCCCATGCAAATTTTAGAATGAGCTTATCAAGATCTCCTCACCCACCCCCCAAAAAAGCTGTTGGAATTTTAATTGGAATTGCCTTCAATCTACAGGTCAATTTGGAAAGAACTGACACTTTTAAAATTCTTAATCCTTAAACATGGTATACATCACCATTTAGTTAAGTCTTCTTTAATGTCTTTTGGAAGAGCATATATAGATTGTACTACAGTTTACATAAGTGAAAAGAAAATTTATTTTGGATAATAAATAATGTTCTCTTTATATGCCCTTTTTTCTCTAAGTCTTATTACTACATGAACAGTGATACTCAATGACAATTCCTTCAGGATTAACAAAATGGTTTCAAAACTTGCTGACACTACAGCTCATCTCCAGTTTGACCTCTCCCACCAATCCACAACCACCTTTAATTTTCCAAGGATCTCAGAAGCAGTAGTATGTATCCACTTCCCATAATATACAACTAATCCACATAATCACAAAAACTGCAAACTAAGCCAACCTTGTAAAGTCCAATCCAACTATACCCAAAAGTCAGAAATTAAAATGTATTGCCAAAATATATAAACAATTCACAAAAAGGAAATACCAATAATCCTTAATCCTTAAACTTATAAAAATAAACATAACCTTGATTGTTAAAGGACCACAACACACATACATACACATATATTTTATTTACATAGATCAATATTTATATATTTTTTTAATTCATACTCAAAAGAGAGAGACAGCCCTTCCAACCCTGGGGTCAGGGGAAAGGGGAAATACAGACTTATTTGTCACTATTACACCATTTTCGTTACTGAAAATCAGTAGAGGAAAAGAATTCAGTGCTTACCCTTATTAATAATGTAACAAAAACTATGTTTTATATATCCTAATTCATGAAAGCACTACTTCACAGGAGAATTCCAGTTAATATATGTACAAGAAATGACCAAATTAAAAATACTACCATTTTGGAATCTCTTATGAAACAGGTGATTCAGACCAAAATCATCAATGGATGTTAAAACACACTCAAACCTCTGATCAGTCTTAGCATGATAACTGATATAAACCCACACATTTTCTGTAACCTAATGAAATACAATATAAGGTACCTAGCATCACTTATGAAATACTCTTACCAAAAATGTTTAACCCAAATTTTATCAAGCCTTTAAATCTGATGTCCAATTTATAGAAAATACAGTAAATAAAAAAACAAAATATGAGAAGCAATCAGGTAGGTCTAGAAGGTGGAACATTCTACAGAAAAACTGACCCAGTTTGTTAAAAGAAAAAAAAAAAGGAACGGCATAGGGAAAAAAATAGTGGCAGGAGTTGGGGAGTACATACCTCTATTCGAGACTAAAGACAGAAGAAATGTAACTACCTTATTGCAGTGTATTGCAATGCAATGTATACACCTTACTTATTTCCTAATTGTAACAAATTAACTACAAAACAACTAGGGAAATTTGAAAATGGACTGGGTAAGAGGAATTATTGTTAACTTTGTAAGGTGTGATAATGGTATTACAGTTATAAAAGAAAATGTCCATATTTTAATTTACTTTAAAAAACCCTAAAAAATAGATGAAGCAAATATGGAAATAATCCAAATGGCTATTAACTGATGAATGGATACAGAAAAGATGGTATATTCATACAAGGGAATCTCACTCAGAAATAAAAAGGAATGAAATATTGATACATGCTATAACATATCACAGTCAAAGATTCCAGGGACTAGGACACAGGTATCTTTAGGGGGCCATTATTCAGTCTATCATAATAAAGCTGTTAAAAACAAATAAATAAAAATGTTTAAAATCTAGATACTGAGTAATGGGAATTCAATATTCTAGTCACTCTACATAATTATGTGTCTGTCAGTTTTTACAATAAAGAGTTAAAAATGAGATATTGGTTTTCACCTACCAAATTGACAAAGGCCAAAGAATCTAAAAATGCATTAAATTGACAAACGGGTGGGGAAGCAGACCTTCTCATACATTGCTGGTAGGAGTATTAATTGGTATAACTTCCATGGAGCAGTTTGGCAAATTACAAATGCACATATACTTTGACCCAGCAATGCTACTTTGAGGAATTTATACTGGAGAATTATTTGTATGCTTGAAAAATTATGTATGCAGTATTATCTGTTATAAGAAGAAACTGGAAACAATCTAAATGTCTACCAATAAAAAATCGATTTCATATAATCTATGCACACTCTGCAGTCATTTAAAAGAATAAGGCAGTTGCATATATGCATATACATATGTTTTACTTAACTGTGGGGAAAAAAAGCAAGGGACAGCAAGCAAAAACGAAAAACAAAGGTATGTGTAGTATGCTACCATTTGTGTTTAAACAGTTTTGTAAAACTACATGAAATAATATGGTTTTACTATCTCTGGAAGCATTCAAAAGAAACTGCTACCAGGAACTATCTCTGGGCAAGGGACGTGGCTGAGTGGGGGAAAGGAAAGAGAAAAACATTTCCTCCTTTCATACCTTTTGAATTTTCTACTGGTACATGTACAACAAATGGAGGGACAGACAGATCATTAAAATAAAAAAATTTTTTTTTAAATCAGCATACCACACAAGCTTATGTGGCCCTTGATACAAATTTTCAAATTCCAAGTACACTCTTACCTGCTAGTTGGTGCAGGGAAAGAAAATGACAGTAGCTGATTCCAGAACGGGTCATTCTCAGAGACAGATTCTGTGCCTGATAACCTTTTTAAGTACTCATTTTTAGGAAGATCACCAATTCTGCTGCTATTCGATCCCATCTTTTAATCTGGTAGATAACTTGTCCTTAAACCTTCATTTCCACAAGACAATCTATAAAGAATGAAAAGAAATTTCAAACGTGTTCAAAATAATCATCATACTTTTCTTACCCCTGACCTAAATGTAAGAAACTCTAAACTTAGTAAAAGGAATCATACCTCTCTTTATTTTTAAATATATTGGACATCAAATACAAAGTTACAAAGTGAAAAATGAGGCTAAAATCTGTCTTAGCCAACTTAACACAAAATCCCAATCTATACTTGTAGATCTTAGAATGGGCATATCTTTGCCCAAGAAAATGTCTCAAAGCAAATTCATAACAATGATAACTGACTAAAAAATAGTCTAAAACAATGGTGCTACAGAAATAGAGACTGGATGGCTTGAATGTGCTAAGGGCAGAAAATTATTCAAGTAGTTACCATGTGCTACCTACACTTAAGGAGAGAATGAGGACTGAAGTGAGTTACCGGCTTAAAGTGAAAGGGCTCCCAATTCCAAAGGAGTCACAGACAGTGCCTCTCTCATCCTGCTGTAATGCACATATATTTTTTGCTGGCATTCTTAGTCTCCTAAACCATGAGCTGCTGTGTTTTGCTGGGTTTTTTTTTTTTTAAATAAGAACTATCTTATTCATCTTTCTAGATGTCTACATTAGCATATAACAGGCATTCTCTAAACAGCATTATGTTGAAGGAAGGAATGAGTATAAATAAATTATTACTGTCTTCAGTATTTGTTGTGCTTGGTCATGAAGGGGAAAACTAACAGATCAGTTACAAAATGAATCACAGTCTTCATCAAATTGCACTTAACATAGTTCAAGATCATGTTTTATCTCAACTTGTTCAGAAAAAGTCTCTCACTGACAATAAAATAATGAATAATAAATTAAACTAAATTAAAATTACCATCACAGAGACTTCCCTTGTAGCGCAGTGGTTAAGAATCCACCTGCCAATACAGGGGACATGGGTTCGAGCCCTGGTCCGGGAAGATCCCACATGCCGCGGAGCAACTAAGCCCGTGCGCCACAACTACTGAACCTGCACTCTAGAGCCCGCGAACCACAACTACTGAAGCCCGTGCGCCTAGAGCCCGAGCTCCACCACAAGAGAAGCCACTGCAATGAGAAGACCACACACAACACAAAGAGTAGCCCCCGCTCACCACGACTAGAGAATGCCCGCGCACAGCAACAAAGACCCAATGCAGCCAATAATTAATTAATTAATTTTTTTTTAAAAAAGGTTTACCATCACAATGAAAGGAAACTACACAGGTTCGGTGGCTAAAGGAAGCTTGGGTTACAAGAGAATTTACATTAGTAATGACTTACTTTCTCACCTACGTCCCTCCTCATTCCACAAAGACATCAAAGCCAAGATCAGAATTTGGAAGCACGTCTTCCACATTCCCTCTGGAACTCTGGGACTGGCTTGAGCTGCTTATCTAAGGACATGAGGCTTCCCCAATGCACATGGACAGCTGGGCCTTCTGAATATGAGTGGGAAATACTGATCTGGCTTCTTATCACCTGCCCCTGAACTCAAGGCCACACACTACTTTCCTCCTCCTTAATCATGGGGACAGGGACCCCAACACTAGCTGACTCCAACTCAGGCTTCATATCAAGCCAACAGTCAATCATAACTCTAGATTTCAGTTTAATGTCTCAAGTAATTATTGAGCCCAATTAGAAAATGCTATAAAGAAATATTCTGAAATATATAAAGTCCTTACTTGTCATACCCTATTCCAAAGCTACTTTATACCTTTTAAGCTATTTAAAATTAAAAATTTTAATATCTTAGCAATGAGATATAATACACTAGTGAAAATGAATTAACTAGAGCTACAATTACCAACATGGACACATCTCAAAAACAAATTATTTTTTAAAGAAAGCGATAGAGGGACTTCTCTGGTGGTCCAGCGGTTAAGAATCCGCCTTACAATGCAGGGGACGAGGGTTCGATCCCTGGTCAGGGAACTAGGATACCACATGCTGCGGGGCAACTAAGCCCGTGTGCCACGACTACCGAGCTCACACACCTCAACTAGAGCCTGCGTGCCGCAAACTACAGAGCCCACGTGCCCTGCAGCCTGTGCACCACAAAGAGAGAAGAGAAAAACCCGCACACCACAAATGGAGAGAACCCTGCTCACCACAAAAAAGAGCCCGCGCACCACAATGAAAGATCCCGCCTGCCTCAACGAAGATTCCGCATGCCGCAACTAAGACCCGACACAACCAAAAATAAATATAAATAAATAATAAGTAAATCTTTTTTTAAAAAAGTAAAGAGATGGAAAAAGGTATACCATGCTAACACTAATCAAAAGAAAGCAGGAAGAGTTTTATTAATTTTAGATACAGCCAACTTCAGAGCAAGGAAACTTATCAGGGATAAAGGCCATTATATAATGATAAAGGAGTCAGTTCTCCAAGAAGACATAACAGTACTTACTGTGTATCCACCTAACAACAGGCCATCAAACTACGTGAGGCAAAAACCAACAGAACTGCAAGGAGGAAACAATGAATCCACTATGATAGCTGGAGATTTGCACGCTCCACTATCAGAAACGGTCAGATCCAATAGGCAGAAAATCAGTAAGGATAAAGCTGATGTCAACACCACCATCAATCAACTGGATATAACTGACATTTTTAGCTGCTTCATCCAACAACTGCAGAACATACATTCTTCTCAAGCTCACATTAAATATTCACCAAGATAGACCACATTCTGGGCCATACAACACATCTTAAATTTAAAGAAGAGAAATTATAAAATGCTTTGAGTGCCCAAAACCAATAAGCTGGGGATAGAGAAGCAAATCAGAGGGCCCCATGAGGAACGATTCGGACAAATGCAGAATACAGGTGATGAGCAAGCTCATTTGTGGGACTGGAAAAGTTCTGAATCCTCATTGTGGTAGTGGTTACCTGAATCTATACATTTGATAAAATTTCACAGAACTATACGCACAAAAGAAAAAAAAAATGAGTCCATGTAAAAAGTGGAGAAATCCTAGTATAGTCTGCAGCCTATTCTGTGCTGCCAATATAAGTTTCCTAGTTTTGATAATGTACTATAGTTATATTAACCTTAGGGAAAGCTGGGTGAAAGGTACATGGAATTTCTCCACACTATTTTTGCAACTTTTTATGAGTCTACAATTATTTCAAAATAAAGGTTTTTAAAATAAAAACAAAATCAAACCCCAAAATCAAATCTATATGTCCATGAAAGGTGCCAACAAATCAGACTAACAGCTATTTTCTATCACAACCACTAAGTTTATTTTTACATATTAAATTAATTCATCACCTATATTATCACATGGTGAGATGATTAGGATCTCACATTTATTTTACTTGGTGTCCTGGAATGTTCTTTCACTTAGTTTCCCCAAATAAACTCTTTCTTTCAAATCTTATTCGAAACTGAACTTTTTCAATGAAAGCAAAATAAGTCATGGTCGTGTAGGGATTCCACACTAACTTCATAACTTGGGAGTATACAACAGATTTTGCCCTCCACCACCTACTTACAGGAACTATTTCCTTTTTATCAAACCTTCCAAATTATTTTATTTGTCTAATAATCCCTGCAATTCTTGAATATGCCCCAAAGAAATTTTTTAAGAACAAACAAAAAAGACAGCCACAACTTGTTTATAAGTCCTCTGTTTATCGGGGGGACCCATGCTAATTAGCAGTTAGCACTGTGGGCCTAACAACAGTTTATTGGATAAACACCTAAATGTGTGGATCAAAATGGTTAGTTAAGAGAGTGCCGGGTTACTGGCAATAAGCACTTTAATTATGGTTTCCCTTGGCTCTGCCATGGACTCAATTTCCTTTCTCTTTGCTTCATTAAAATTAACAGAATAAAAATGACACCAGATAAAAAGAAATGAGAATCAGAGCAAATTGTTCTCAATTAAACAAACCAGTATTTTACTTTTCTTGTGGTGCCTTAAAAGCAATCAATGAAAAATTTACTTTGGGAGTTTAATAAGGTCCGTAAATGCTGAATTTTCAAAAGAACAGAATTCCATCCCACCTCTCCTAAATAAGGCAACAATGAGACTATCACAGTGTCTATTAATGAAAATTTAAGTCAGACTTGATTTATTTATACTTTATTTTTTTAATCAGTAATGCACCTGGTACAAAATACAAAGGGTTCAAAGGGTATAGAGTGAAAAGTCTCTCTCCCATCCCTTCTCCTAACCATCTGGTTTCTCAACTCAGAGAAAATATTACTGGTTGCTTGGATATCATCCCACAGATTTTCTATGTATATACAAACACATATTTTCTCCTTTTTACACAAACCATAACACCCTATATATGACTCTTTACTTTGCTTTTCCCAGTTAATATATACTAGAAATCATTACATATATGTATATAAAGCACTTCATTTATTTTTATAACTCTAACATTCCAGTTTTTCATTCCATAAATCCCGTATCAATGGACATTTAAGTAGCTTATGATCTTTTGCTATTACAAATCGTTCTCCAATAAGTATCTGGTACATATTTCACATGTGTATCAGTATATAGGTAAAATAAATCCAGGGAAACAGAATTGCTGGGTCAAAGATTATGTGCATTTCTAACGTTGGTAGATACTGCTGAAGAGTAGCAGAATATGCCACCTCAAAATCTGCCACTTTGCCACGTTATTTTGAGCTGTAGAACCTTGAAAAATAGCAAATGCAGGGTGAGGCCTTCTCTGAACTCTCCTTATCTGCCTAAAGACAGATTCTCCAAAAGGAACTCCATTATCATAAATCATAAATTAAGCAGTTTCATCAACCAGGGAAGACTGACTCTTATCACAAGAGCGCCTAGAAGTTGACACAACACTGAGACTAACTTTGTCACAAATAATCATACCTCTCATCTATTCTTCTAAGGCCCATTCATCTTTCCTAAAAATCATTTACTCTCCCTTAAGAGGCCTACGTTCCCCTTCCCCTTTCCCTATTAAGATGGTATTAAACTGAATTCTAAGCCAGTCATTTTTCCCTAGGTATCTCCCATGTATACATGAGGTACACATGTGAATAAACTTCTGTTTTTCTCCTGTTGATCTTTTATCACAGTTAAGAGCTCAGAAGGGTAGACGGAAAATTATTTTTCCTCCCCTACACTGCCTAGCTGCCTCCTTTAGAGGTTGCCAACTTCCACTCCCTTCAGCAATGCCTGTTTCTCCACACCACAGCCACCACTGTTTAATCAAACTTTTTCATCTTTGCCAACTGACACATGAAAATAGTTTACAATATGGTTTTAATTTGCATTTCATTTCTCTTGTTGTGAATGAGGCCATCACCTCTTCATATCCTTTGTCTATTTTCTATTGATTTATAGGAAATAAATTCTATTTTCAAAACTGCTAGGATAGACCACAAAGTACTAAAATAACTGCTCAATCCAGGACCAGTATGAAACCTTTCTAAAACAATATGAATAAAGCCTGTCAGCTATAAGAAGACACTGAACAGAATATTAACAAGGAAAACCAAGACAGCCAACTGAGCACAAAATGCAATGCCTCCTTCCCCTCTTTTCCTCACCTAACCCTAAAATAATGCAAAAAAATTTTGTCAATTATTACACAGACATGCTCAAAAATTCACAGGAAACCAGAAGCTGTGAGAAATCCCCATAAAATGTAAAACAGCTGGAGACGGTCTGAAAAGGAAAGTGACATCCAGGGCAGGCTCAAGAGTCTTCAATCAAGGGCACCAAGAGTGGAACAGCAACCCCAGTCCAGAAGCAGTTGGCCAGAAAAGGGCCGGAGCCCAGGGGCAACAGACCTGGCTAGGACACCCTGCCCAGTCACCCCTGCCCTCACTCCATTAGGCAGCAACAACAGGGTACTATCTGCTGAGAACAGAGAGTGAAAGCAGCACCCAAGGCAGCTGCAATGCCAAGGAGGAACAAGCTCAGCCCAGCAAAGACAACTAGCCACTGAGGTACTCCTGCCAGAAAGTTCCATCTGCTCCCACCCTCGCAGAAAGCAAAGTAGAAAACTGAGGCCCAGTAGCACCTCTTCTGCATCTGATTCATGCCAAGGATTTCAAACACACACACACACACACACACACACACACACACACACACTTGCACTCAATGTATTTGGAACTCCCAACACACTTACCAATGAAAACCACAATAAAATGGAACTTGAAAACCCCACTATCCAATCACCCCACCTCCTAATAGTCCTAATGCTCTTCCCTCTCACTGTGCATCAGAAGACTTCCTGGCTTTCAGCTCTTTTTTCTCTCAATGTTTCAAAAACTGAGCCTCTCTCCTGGTTTCACCAGTGCCTTCCACGATATTATTAATACTTTCAAACCTCTCCTAGTCCCAACCTCTGACTGGAATGCCAGTTCTATCAATATGCCTAAAACAGGAATTTTTTTTAACTTAAGGGTAATATAATATATATAATATAAACAATTATATATATATATATTAATTATAATATGTAACATACAAAAATTTATACATATATATCCAGTAATTTCGTGGATAACAATGTTCCTTACATAAATCTATACTAGAAATAAGCAGTGTGCAACTGCTGATGCTTTTAGCAGTACTTTTCAAAAGACCTATCTTTAAGGCAATGTAGTGAATAATTCAATCTTAACGTGTGTAAAACTGATTCCACCCTCCCTCCCAAAACCAGTCTTCCCTCTCACCTTCCCACCACTCACCTAAAGTTTGCATTATGTAAAAACTACCTTTAAATGTTATGTTTTTGTCGTATATATGACACATCTCCCAAGGTAGATTATTCCTCCTTATGACTAAGTAACCTACAACACACTGCTGAAGAGATATTACTCAAAAAAATACTTATTGAAATAGCCAAGGTCCCATAGCTAATAAATATATGAAAAGATCTTCAGTATAAATGAGGAATAAAATATGCTAATTAAAACAGTAAGGTATGATTTTTACCAATATGATTAGCAAAGGTTAAGAAAAACCTTAATAGCAGTTGTGAGAGTAATAAGGAAACAGGCATCCCCACCATTAGTGTGTAGGTATTTGGCAACACCTGTCAAAATGTTAAGTGTGCCAACAATTTTGGTTTTAGAAATTCATCTCACAGGTAAACTCATACAAGTTGACAAGTTCTATACATACAGATGTTAATCACTATTTGGAATAGCAAATACACAAAATAACCTAAATGACCATCATCTGGAGATTAACTACAGTATGGAATAAGCATATAATGCAATACAATGTAGCCACTGAAAAGAATGAGGTAGATCTTATGTGTTAACATGTAAAGATATCCCAAATACCACAAGTAAAAACAAACACAAAGACACAGAACAGCTCATATAGTAAAATCCCATTAGTTTAAATAAACATGTAAATTCTTATATACGCCTAGATAATTTCTGGAAGGAAACATAAGCAACGATCCAAGACTGGTTCCCTCTGAAGAATGGGAATGGAAATCTGGAGGGAAGGGACTTTTCACTTTATGTCCTTCTGTACTGCTTGACTTTTTTTTAAACCAGAAAGATGTTGCAATTTACAGTTAAAAAAAATACCTTAAATAAATGGGATTGTTCTCTTTACCTGCTCTCCTTCAGGAAGGCTCTGAATGTACTTCTGGCTTGTGCTTGAAACTCTCTGTGAGTGACCCCAGAATTAATATTTTGTCTTGACTTCTCAGTCAAAAATCTAAGCATAAATCTCTACATATTGAACATAACAACTGATGTCGTATTATCATCATAAATTTTAAAATAGAATTTAACATTTGTCCCCCAAAACAAGCAACCCTTCCAAAAGTCACTATTCCTATCAACGTCATCAGCATTCTTGGGTCAAGTTACCTCACTCACGTACCCAAGCATACATTCCACACATGCCTATTACACACTTACTATAAATGTAGGTGTTATGATGGCTACCGGAAATGCAAAAATGAATAAAACCAGGTCCCTGCCATAAATGGACTCAGATCCTGGAGACACGAACATGTCAATAAATTATTATAACACATTTGGTAAGTGTTACACTGGAGTTATTACAAGAATCCGTGGAAAGACACAGGAGCATCTGAGGCAGAAGAACCACACATGCAACGCTGCTATTAGCAGATTTATCTACACAGTCTAAAGGCTTTAAACTCACTGATTCACTTAGTCCCCCTTAACAACTCGGAGAAGTAGGCACAGTTTTCTCAGTTTACAGATGAGGAAACTAAGGCACAGACAGGTTAAGTAACTTACCAAATTCATGAGGTCCCAGAGATAATAAGTGGAAAAGTCAGGATTTGAAGCCAGGCAATCTAATTCCAGAGTCCCTGGTCTGTACCACTTTACTAGGGTGACTCTCCAATGACATCAACAAGTCCTGTGGGTTCTTCTACAATACCCACAATTCTACATATCAACTTTTAAGCCCATCTCTTTATCTTCCTGCTGCTTCCATGCTGGACCAGGCTTCTACAATCTCACGTGATTCAGTGCAACGGTATCCTGATTTCTTTGCTCCCAATCTCTCCAATTCGATTCACCCTGCACACTCCACTACTACATTAATCCTTAAAAAAAAAAAAAACAAAGGAAATTCAGTCCAGCATCAAAATTAAGACCAAAGGTTCTGGGCTTGCTTGGTGGCACAGTGGTTAAGAATCCGCCTGCCGATGCAGGGGACACGGGTTCGAGCCCTGGTCCGGGAAGATCCCACATGCTGCGGAGCAACTAAGCCCGTGCGCCACAACTACTGAGCCTGCGCTCTAGAGCCCACGAGCCACAACTACTGAGCCTGTGTGCCACAACCACTGAAGCCCACGTGCCTAGAGCCCGAGCTCCACAAGAGAAGCCTCCACAATGAGAAGCCCGCACACCTCAACGAAGAGTAGCCCCTGCTCGCCACAACTAGATAAAGCCCGCACACAGCAACGAAGACCCAGCGCAGCCAAAAACATAAATATATACATACATACATACATACATACATACCAAAGGTTCTAGTATGAGACAGACCCTGCTAAGTCTGTGTAGACTCAGCCTGAATCTCCATTTACCACTTATCAAACCCTACTGCATAATGAGAAAAAAAACACTACTTACAACTCATAAACATTTTCTGAGGATGAAGCAAGATGACACATGCAAAGCACTCAGTAAAGGACCTGGCACAGGGCATGTTTAGCCAAATAAAAGGTCAAATATAATCTATTTTTAATATTTGTGAAGTTACCACTTCCATCATTTTACTTCACCAGCTCAAAAATATTCAATGATTCTTCATTACATGAAAAGCCAAATACTGACATTCAAGACCCTCCACAGTCTGAAAGCTCGCTTTCCAATTTTATTTCCAACTGTCCTCCAAACCAGTAGTTCTCAAACTTCAAGGTACATAAAAAACACCTGTGGAGCATGTGGATAAAAATGCGAATGCTTACGCCTCAAAGATTCAGAATGTCAGGCCAGAGCCCAGGCATCTGCATTTTCTAAAAAGCATTCGCAGTGATTTTGATACAAATTGTGTGTGAACCTCAATTTGCAAATAAGTACCAGAACAACGTAAGGCAAGCCACGTCCTCAACCCCTAGCATGCTCTCCCACCCCTCTGCTCCTGTTCACACCTGCCCCCCGCCACACACCTGTCCCACAGCACCTGAAACCCTACTCACTAAGCATCGTGTGAGCGCTCCTTTTTCTCTACAGTCCTAGAGCACTCATTATCTTCACCATTCATTTAGAATTTAACTACCCTTCTGATAATGCCTTGTTTTGCTGTCTGACTTATACTGCTATTTAACACTTCAGATCAATTATTCCAAGTCGATTTTACTATCATGAGTGAAAAGAACACTATGAACAAGAAATGATATGCTCAATATTTTGTATTTAATTTGTGAAATATCTGATATATACGTAAAATAAATCTCCTTCCTCTTCTATATGTACTGATTCACTGTCTCCTGATTTAATGTATCTTAGCTGGAAAGTAAACATAAGTGGATCTGAAAATCCATGATAACCAAATTCTGTCTTAACACCGTCAAAATATACAAATAACACCCTAGTGCACTTTGTCCTAACTTAAGTTGAGACTCCATAAATCATAAACTATATTCCAGAATCGCCTGAATGTATATATGTGTGTGTACACACACAAACATACACACACACACATCTGTACCCAACAAACTTTAAAGTGAAACCTCATCATTGAAACAGGAGTCCAGAGAAATAGTGGGCAGTGATCACTGGCCAAAGGACGTGTTAAACACCACAGGTGCCATCAGTCCAAGTAATGGAACATTCTCTAAAAGGTCACTATGTTCCAAGTGCTATATTAAGTAAGTACAGTTGGGTATTCCATGGCAGTGAAATGAAAGCAATGAAAATAAAAAGATGTAAGCCCACAAGTATAAGATCAGAGGAGGTGTGAAAGATGGAAAGGTGACAGAGTGCTAGTAACTGAACTGGCGGAGCTGAGGATGCCCCCAACATACCTGCCTGCCACAGGAGACCCTAACAAGAAGCAAGCCAATCCACCCCATGGAACCCTGGGAAGGTGAAAGAACTGGGGAAAAGCACCATGAATGACTGGGCAAGGCAGGGGGCTCAAGTCTGTGAGTCTTTCCACCCGAGTAGGAAACCACGTATGTGCACTCTGAAGAAATCTGAATGAAGAGACCCTGGACTCCGAAGCCAAGGTTGGAGAGAGTAATGAGGCAGAGGATAAAAACAGGGGAATGGGCTTCCCTGGTGGCGCAGTGGTTGAGAGTCCGCCTGCCGATGCAGGGGACGCAGGTTCGTGCCCCGGTCTGGGAAGATCCCACATGCCGCGGAGCGGCTGGGCCCGTGAGCCATGGCCGCTGAGCCTGCGCGTCCGGAGCCTGTGCTCCGCAACGGGAGAGGCCACAGCAGTGAGAGGCCCGCGTACCACACACAAAAAAAACGGGAATAAAGTTGAAGTCTGCCTGCTGCACAGATACACAGTGGGTTTCCCAGCCTCCAAAGCAGGAGACTGGAGGGTTCTTCCCAAGAGAAAATGAAGGGGGAACCATGGAAAAGATACAGACATTTGGGATTCTCCCCATTTAAAAAGCTGGCTTGGGCTTCCCTGGTGGCGCAGTGGTTGGGAGTCCGTCTGCCGATGCAGGGGACGTGGGTTCGTGCCCCGGTCCGGGAAGATCCCACACGCCGCAGAGCGGCTGGGCCCGTGAGCCATGGCCACTGGGCCTGTGGGTCCGGAGCCTGTGCTCCGCAACGGGAGAGGCCACAGCAGTGAGAGGCCCGCGTACCGCAAAAAAAAAAAAAAAAAAAAGCTGGCTTGCCACCTATAGCAATGCCCACCACTCAGCAAAATCCACTCACACGCAGAGCTTTCAAGCAATACTGGGAGTCTCAATCTTAAGAGTGGTCCACCAAAAACGATTAGACTTGTGAGGAAAACCTCCGATGTGAAATAAAGAAACCAAAAGAAACCAAAGAAATTAATCAGAAAACAGGTGATTCTAAGAAAAAAAATTATAAACTAATATCCTCAGGGAGATAATAAAAAAAATAATAATAACAACTGCAAACATTTAGACAGCCTACTATGTCCCTGGGTCCTATTCAAAGTGCTTGACACATATTGAGTCGTTTAATCCGCACCGGGTTAGCAACTATGACCCAAGGGCTAAATCAAATCTGCTGCATGAAGAATGGTTTTTACATTTTTAACTGGTCAAGAAAAATCAGTATTTTGTGACACATGGAAATCATATGAAATTAAAACTTCAGTGTCTACAAGTTTTATTAGAACACAGCCATGGTTATTTATTTACACACTAAAGCTGCTTTCGTGATACAACAGCAGAGCTGAGTAGTTACAACAGAGACTATATGTGGTGCGTTCATCCTGTGTGGTGCGTTCATCCCTTTATACTGCTGCTCAGTGCACTACAAATCTCAGGGACACGTGACAATGACAGCATTTCAAGTGTCAGTCATATTGCCATACTTCGACATTTTTAATTACCAGTAAATATCTCTCATATCAAAACAAGAACAAAGGGAAATTTCCCTGGTGGTCCAGTGGTTAGGACTCTGTGGTTCCACTGCTGGGGCCTGGGTTCGATCCCTGGTCGGGGAACTAAGATCCCGCAAGCCCCAAGGCGCGGCCAAAAAAAAAAAAGAACAAAGTAGACTCTGATGTCACACTTATAAGTCACAGTGGAGTGTACATTTTTTTTATCTAATTAGATGTCGAAGTATTATGTTTATCATGTAATATCATCGTAGCTATGTCAGAAGAATACAAGACAGGCAGACATTACCAACTAAGGTAATAACATGACATGCTCTACCACACAGCACTCACTCCCAACTCATCAGAGCAACAATCAGGAAAATTAGAAAATTTAAAACAAGGCATTTCATCACAATCAAAATGTCTTCCCAAAAATAAAAAATGAAAATGAGGCTACAACCAGAGTAAGATTCTGAATGGCTCATTTGTTAACCAAGCAAGGAAAGTCATTTACCAATCATGATTTTTTTTTTTTTTTTTTGTGGTATGCGGGCCTCTAACTGTTGTGGCCTCTCCCGTTGCAGAGCGCAGGCTCCGGATGCGCAGGCTCAGCGGCCATGGCTCACGGGCCCAGCCGCTCCGTGGCATGTGGGATCTTCCCAGACCGGGGCACAAACCCGTGTCCCCTGCATCGGCAGGCGGATTCTCAACCACTGTGCCACCAGGGAAGCCCACCAATCATGATTTAAATTGTGTTTGATTACAGCAGACAAAGAAGTGTGTCCAGAGAAAATAAAACATCTTTAAGACCTGTCTCTCAGTGAAAATAATTGCTCCAAGAACAGCCTGTAAGGAACAATTACAGCCATGAATGTTTTCCAAATTGGTTGGGAAAATACTAATTCAGTACAACCTGAAGTGGCATCTGCTAAGATGAATAACGACAGATGGTGGTAAACATGTGTGGAGCAGGAAAAAGCTTAGCTGGACAAGTTTACAAACCTTGTGAAAATGCAAGGTGTTTACAAAATTTTATTTTACTTTGCAAAACATACTTTTTTACAAAAATATGTTATTTATGTTAACATGTGGATTTATTATTTCTATTTTTAAGTAAATTACATAAATATTTATTAAATGCAAGGTGTTTATAGCCTACAGTGTTCATTATGCTATCTATCAGTAGGTACTCTGCATAAAAATATTTGAATCTATGATGTGTTATTGAACCAGCAGTGTCAACAGCCAACTTCATCCACTCTCATGAACTTAACTATCAGTTCCATAAAATTTTTCTCAGAAATAAAAACTGAATATCTTGATATGTTCTACCACACAACAATACAATGGCTCAGCAATGGTATAGTTTTATTTAAATTTTTCAAGCTCAGGGTTGAGACTGAAATTGTTCTGAACAAGAAGAATCCCCTCAACCACTGTTACTGGACACTGAATGGCTTTGGAAATTAGTTTTTGCTGCAGATTTGATAATATTTCTCAATGAATTCAACCTAAAATTAGAAGGCCAACAGCACTTAAAAATCTGTAAAACCTATACTGAGGTAAAGTCATTTCAAGGACAACTGACATTGTTTGAATCATAGGTAATGTCAAGCTGCTTTATACACTTTTTTTTTTTTTTTTTGTGGTACGCGGGCCTCTCACTGTTGTGGCCTCTCCCGTTGTGGAGCACAGGCTCCGGACACGCGGGCCCAGCGGCCACAGCTCATGGGCCCAACCGCTCCGCAGCATGTGGGATCTTCCCGGACCGGGGCACGAACCCGTGTCCCCTGCATCAGCAGGCGGACTCTCAACCACTGCACCACCAGGGAAGCCCCTTTATACACTTTTGATGCTGTCAAAACTCAAAATAAGACTCGAGACCTCCACACATGTATGCAGTAGGTATATTTTCCAAAGTCAAACTACAGTTCCAACAGCATTTTTCAGACCTCAGTGCAAGTACAAAAGTACTTTCCACATTTCAAAAACCATTTAACTGTGCAACAAGGAGTTCTACGTGGTCCTCAATTGGAAGTGATTAGTCGGTAATAGAATGATTTGCTAAAGGGTAAATATGAGAAATGAATCTAACATAATTCTATAGATGCCTTCCAAGCAATAAATACGCTCTATTAAAACCACTGGGGGAATTTCCTGGTGGTCCAGTGGTTAAGACTCGGGCTTTCACTGCAGTGGACACGGGTTTAATCCCTGGTCAGGGAACTAAGATCTCACAAGCCGCACAGTTCAGCCAAAAAAAAAAAAAAATGTTCATAGATTGATATCAGTATTTGGCAATACTTATCTATGTAAAAAGATATATTCAAAGGTGAAATACATTAAATCTCATTACAAATCAGCATTGAACAGGAACATTTATGATCAATTTTGATGATAGGAAACAGTAACTTTAAACTCCAATTAAGTAAAATGTTATCCCTTCTCCCCCAAAACAGATTTCATTCCTCTCATCAGCAAACCTATATTACCAAAAAAAGAGTTCTCAACCATTATTAGTATTGTATTTTTAATTTCATCGATTAAAAAACTTGAGTAAGGGCTTCCCTGGTGGCGCAGTGGTTGAGAGTCTGCCTGCTGATGCAGGGGACACGGGTTCATGCCCCGGTCCGGGAAGATCCCACATGCCGCGGAGTGGCTAGGCCCGTGAGCCATGGCCTCTGAGCCTGCGCGTCCGGAGCCTGTGCTCCACAACAGGAGAGGCCACAACAGTGAGAGGCCCACGTACCGCAAAAAAAAAAAAAAAAAAAACTTGAGGAAACTTTTTCTCCCTTGTTTTGCAAGTACATACAAAATATTCTTCATTTTGCCTCTGGGCCCACAAAGCCTAATTCTTACGATCTGGCCCTTTACACAAAATGTCTGCCAACCCTTGGCCTAGAAGAATAAACTGAGACAAAGAAAGGTTAAGCAACTTGCCCAAGACCAAGACTATAGAGTTAGAAAGTGACAGACCAGGTTTCAGGCTAAGGCAGTCTGGGTGCAGAAACCATGCTCTTAACCACTATACCACATTGTTCCCATGAACCAAGAACAAGATGTCAAGGAAATAATCAAAGAACAAGAAAAGAGGGCTTCCCTGGTGGCGCAGTGGTTGAGAGTCCGCCTGCCAATGCAGGGAACATGGGTTCGTGCCCCGGTCCGGGAAGATCCCACATGCCGCGGAACGGCTGGGCCCGTGAGCCATGGCTGCTGAGCCTGCGCGTCCGGAGCCTGTGCTCCGCAACGGGAGAGGCCACAACAGTGGGAGGCCCGCATACTGTAAAATAAATAAATAAATAAATAAAAGATACTTAAAACTAAAAACTGATTTAAAAATTCAATAGGCAGGAGAGACGACAAGGTCAAGGAAACACCCATAATCAAGAACAGGAAGACACATAGAAAACAGGAGACAGAAAATAAGACCCATTTAGAAGGTCTTAATAGATTAGTAACAGGAGTTCCAAACAGAAAGCACGAACAAAACAGAGGAGCATTAAGTTAAGACACTGTCAAGTCGGGAACTGTGAAGCTGTGAGACTGTACTTCACCTTCATTAACAAAGACAATGAAGCCTCTGGGAGGGGATGAAAAACAACTCACTGTCATGGCAACAGCAGTAGCCAGAGTAACATCTTGCATCAGTTTCCTGGGTCCCAATCCCCCAGGTCTTCCAAAGTATTTGGTAAAAATCAGTAATATGTTCACAGAAAAATAAAGCAAATAGGGCTGGGGGTGGGGAAACAAGGTAAACTCAGCTCAGCAGTGATATTTATGCAGTCAGGATAATGTAAACACTGAATTAATCAAGAATTCTTAAGTATCTATACTAAAAGGGCCGGAAGAGGGGGAGGAGGAGGAAGAGGACCTCATCTACCACAACAGGCATCAACAGGTATTACCTAAAATTGATAAATCACAAAATAGCCATTTAGACATATTACGTATAAACACAGTTAAAAGCAGTTATCTCTGGGAACCAGACTAAAAAGGATAGGTAAGGCAGGGTACTGCTGATCTTTTATAACATTATTATAAATTATTATATTTTCTAACAATTTGCAAATATTACTTTAAGTAGAAATATTAACTTTTAAATACATTGGAGAGAATGTGCTTTACTATTTCACAATCACTGATTCATATAACTCAATGTGCAAATATCAAAGAATAGTGCAGGGCTGAAAAAACAAACTAGCAATACCCAAGCTCCATCACACTGGTTATGTAAGCACAACGACTCCGTCAATATTTCCTGAGTGCCCACTATGTGGCCAGCACAATACCAAGACCCAACGTTAAAATTGTGATGGATAGAATTTATTTACAGTTGAGACACAAATAAAGCAACATGAAATTATAATATGGCAACTATTCAAGACTCAGTGAAAGCTTCCCAGAGGTCATGCCATAAAAGCTAAGACCTAGGACTTCCCTGGTGGTGCAGTGGGTAAGACTCTGTGCTCCCAATGCAGGGGGCCCGGGTTCGATCCCTGGTCAAGGAACTAGATCCCACATGCATGCTGCAACCAAGAGTTCACATGCCACAACTAAGGAGCCAGCGTGCTGCAATTAAGGAGGCCGCCTGTTGCAACTAAGACCCGGCACAACCAAATAAATAAATATTAAAAAAAAAAAAAAAAAAAAGCTAAGACCCGAAGGACTGGCCTGGTTGGGTGTGGGGTTAAGAAACTTTTCAAAGTAAGAGAGAAAAGCATGTGTGTAGGCCTAGGATTAGGAAAAACAGGCAGGGCCCATCCAAGGAGCTGAAAAAAGCTCAACATGGCTAGAGTAGGGAGGTAAGCAAAAAAAGCCAGAAAGCGAGCTGATGCCTGATAGGGACACTTACTAAAGGGCATGTCTTCTACTTTGCCCACTGTAACTATAAAATTGCATACATCACTCAGCCTTCTAGACCAGTGAACTCTTCCCCAATACACTGATGATTTCAAAATACCTAAGTCTAGTCCAGAACTGTCTTATGGGTGCCAGACCATTTATCTGACTACATGCCATACATTACTATATGGACCCAGAAATCAAGGGCCATATCCTAGAGATGACAGAGTAAGAAGCTGGGAAGGAGGCTGGGTCCCTGATGACAGCAGAGCCACCATACCAGCCCTGAATTGTCTACCTCTGGACTCCTCTTACATGAGAAACAAACTAGTAACATGTTCAAGCTAGCAACTGTATGTTACTCAGAGACAAACCTAATCTTAACTGACACAGGAGGCTTTGAAAGTATTGTAAGGTGGAGGGTTGCAAAAGGTATTTTGAAGGAATAATTGTCAAGATTCAGTGATTGACTTCAGGACTTCCCTGGTGGTCCAGTGGTTAAGACTCCGTGCTCCCAATGCAGGGCGCCTGGGTTCGATCCCTGGTCAGGGAACTAGATCCCACATGCATGCCACAACTAAGAGCCTGCATGCCGCAACTGAAGATCCCACATGCCACAACAAAGATCCCAAGTGCCGCAACTAAGACCTGGCACAGTCAAATAAATAAATAAATAAATATTTTAAAAAAAGATTCAGTGATTGACTCAATCTAAAAAAGAAACTTATTATCTGTCATATGACATACAAAAAAATTGTTGTTAATTCTTCCAATATCCTTATTGGAGAGTTACAGCCACTTTTGGTGTCTGCATTTTTTAATTGAGATATAATTCACATGTAACATATTAATTTCAGGTGTACAACACAATGATTCAATATACGTATATACTGTATTGCAAAATGATTGCCACAATCAGTCTAGTTAACATCCAGCACCACACACAGTTAATTTTTTTTCTTGTGACGAGGACATTTAAGATCTCTTCTTAGCAATTTTCAAACATATAACACAGTATTATTAACTATAGTCACCACGTTGCACATTACATTCCAGGACCTATTTATTTTATAACTGGAAGTTTGCACCTTTTGACCACCTTCACCCATTTCACCCACCCCCGACCCCTCACCTGGTGTCTGCATTTTTAAAGAATGTAACAAAAACTAGAGAAGACATCAAAAAGTACTGACCAAACTTTCTTAATAAATAAAAAAAAACAGCTTTCAGTAAATAAGAGCTATCTGTAAAGTTGTTCTTAGCCCTATTAGATTGCTTTGTCTACAAGTAGACATACATGAGTATAACTTAAAACTGCAAGCAGTTTTTAAGAAGTTCAAAGCATTAAGCTCAACTAAGAATCTTAGTAGGGAAAATAAGCTTAAAAATAGGCACAGATATATAACAATTCCCATTATGTTTACTGGAAGCGGTAAGCTAAAACACACCACCATCAGAGAGACCAGACCTTCACGCTCCAAGGCAGTCAAGACCTTGAGAGCTAAGCTGGAAAGTGGAACCCCCTCAGGAAGAAGGATACCAACTACAGGACTTCCTGAAATCCACCTCTAAGATTCAGAGTCTTCTCCCCCATCCTGGGAGAGGAAGGGCAGGAACAGCCATCTTGCCCCTCTGCTTTTCAGGCCCACAGCACTCAACCTCGCCCAGCTGAGTCACATAAGGAAAATTCTAGACGAAAATTCAAGCCCAACTCTCACAGTAGCTCATTCCTCCTGAAAATTTTTTCTTCCTCTGAGTCTTCCTGTTGAATTGGAGGTGGCTCCATCACCCACTGGGACAGAGAGCCCCTGCCCTCTCACTCTGGGCATGGGAACCGTCATTGCCAGAGTGTCCTGAGACTTCAAGTAGCAGCTGAGCATTATATACACTCTGATTACAAGTAAACAATACTTAAAAAACATGAATATGAAAAAGACCGAAACAAAATACAGAAAAACTTTACATGTTATTACCTTGTTTTTATATTTACACTTTTAAATGTCTCATTCTACCAAAGCCTATCCTACAAATGTCACAGGTATTTCCCACATATTTGTGTACAGTCACTAAAAGGAAAATGGAACAGTCCTCTCCAGCACTAACTATTCCCATTATCTACAAAGTGAAAGAGGACACACTGCATTTGCAGCAGCAAACAAAATCACTGATTTTCTTAAGTCTCAACAAAATATCCCAAAACATACTGTGATAGGCAGAATAACAATTCCCAAAGATGTCCACATCCTAATCTATGGAACCTGTGATTCGGTTATTTTACATAGCAAAAGGGACTTTGCAGATGTAATTAAGTTAAGGACCTTAAGTTGAGGGAAATTACCCTGAATTACCCAGGTGTGCCTGATCTAATCACATGGGTCCTTAAAAGTGGCGAACCTTTCCCAGCTGTGGTCAGATGGACTACAGAACAGCCAGAGAGATGCAATGCTGCTGGTTTTGAAGATGGAGGAAGGGGGTCACAAGCCAAGGAATGTGGCGGCCCCTAAAAGCTGGAAGAGGCAAGGAAACAGATTCTCCCCTGGAAACTTCCCAAAAGGAGCACAGGCTTGACACACTGATTTTAGACCCATTTTGGACTTCTAAAATACAGAATTTTAAAAGAATAAGTTTGTATTGTTTTAAGCCATTAAATTTGTGATTTGTTGCAGTAGTCATAGAAAAGTAATACACACACATTAAACAACTTCTAACAATATGTGAAATCATCTGGAGGAGAGAAACATAATCAAATTGCCCAAAAACTTAGAGCAGTATGAGATATGTTATTTGTGCATTTTGTGGTATATTTCACTTCTATTTTTCTCCTGCCCTCACAAAACTCCACCCATTAAAGAGCCAGCCAAAGTGACAATTCTTCAAGCATTCTATAGAGGGATGAACCATATTAACCAAGAAAATGGAACAGTCAGGAGAACAGGATTGACTGGAAAAATCAGGAAACAAACTATATTTTTCAGGAAGTCAAACATCAAAACGTTTGCACTGCTTCTTCAATATCAAATGGATACCACATTTTAAAAAATAAGTCCTTCTAGATATTAAGAGCTTATTATTAATTTTTTAGGTGTGACAATCATATTGTGGGTATATTAAAAAGAGAGTGACTCAATCTTCCAGAGACATATACCCAAATATTTACAAATGAAATGGAGTTGGGAATAGAAATAGATAGGGCCATAGATGAAACTAAATTAGCCTGAGTTACTGATTGTTAGAGCTGGGTAATGGGTACGTGGGGGTATATTACATTATCCTGGGTTGAACTTTTCCAAATTTAAAAGTTACAGAAACAAAGTCCTCAACCTACTATCATAATAATATAGATTTCTTAATATATTTAATAGTTGAAACTCCTTCCTGTAACATTGACCCATCTCAATTTTCTGCCACTTAATCCACGTGCATCAATTCTTTCATTCCCACTCATTCTGCCCTATTTACTAACCTAATGAGTTTCAGGAAGTCACCTAACAGCTAAAAGGTTGATTCTTCATCTGCAGAATGGGAATAGTTATACTTGCCCAGTCTGTCTCTGAGTTGCAGAGAAGATTATCTAAGATAAACAATACAAAGCAGGATAACCATTCAAGAAATCTACATTATTCATAACTTCCATGCTCAGCAGCAACCATTCACCTATTACTATAGATCCCCTTCCCTTCCACCTCCAGCTCCTCTCTTGAGCCCTCAATTCATCCGCCCAAAGCCAGGGTCCGTCTGAAAGGGTACACTCCTCTCCACCGCCTCCACACACACCCCGGTGTTTTCATATCTTTCAGCACCTTCTCTCTACACATCTCTCCCTCCAGCTTTCAAGGATCCCGCTCAATCTGCCCCCCCTAGCGAGTCTATCCTGTGTACCCCTTTGCTGGCCCTATTACAATCATCCCATCCCTTCTCTCTATTTCAGTATTTTCATCCTATCAGCTTTATTAACTCACTACTGTTCACAAACAACCAAGCTGACTTCCCACCCTCTCACCTTTCAGTTAAAACACAATCGCTAGTTGCCAGGGAGTGGAGAATAAGGCGTGACTTCTAATGGGTATAGTTTTCTTTTTTGGGTGATAAAGATGTTCTTAAATTAGACAGTTGCACAACCCTGTGAATATGCTTTTAAAAAACACTGAGTTAAAAAAAAAGAAAAAACCACTGCGTTATACTTTAACTGTACTTTTAAAGGGTGAATTTTATGGTATGTCAATTACATCTCAATAAAAATTTGTATGTCAAAAAAACAATCAATATTATTGCTCACCTTGCCCATCACACGCCCACTTGTCACATCAACCCCATCTTCCGAAGCATCGACTTGCTCTTCGGTATCCCCCGCCCCGACCAACTCCTAACACCAGACTCGGACTGAGGCCCCTCTCACTCTCTTGATTAGCACACCCCCTCACTTCCCGGCTCTAAGTGCCACTGAATCCTGGAAGTGGGGGGCAGCTCTCGCGGCCCCGTCCCCCGCGGGCAGAAGGGACCCTTCTGCCCGGGGGAGGGGAGGGTGTCCCCAAACCCGCTCTGACAAGGGGCGGGGGCCCCGCCCGGCTCCCAGGGCCGCGCTGCCAGGGGCGGCGCCACAGCCCACCTGTCTCAGCCGGCGGGGAGATCCGCTTCCAGCTCACGGACGGACGAACGGGTGGCAGAGGGGACAGAACAAGCCGCGGTCGCCGCCGCAGCCGGGTTGGCGCACACCGGCTCAGGCCTCCATGTTTCCACGTCTCTGCTGCTCCGGCTCCGACTCTGACTCCGACTCCGGCTCGGCTCCCGCCCGGACAGCGTCAGTGCGGAGGCCCAGGGGCGGGGAGAGAGGAGGGAAGCTACGGAGAACGCCCGGGGTACCGAAAGCCCCGGCGCGCTCTAGCCGGCGGTCACGTGGCGCGCGGCGCGCGGACTTCTGGGAAATGCAGTGCTTCCGGCGTTCAGCGTTTCTCCACTCTCCTGCGCCTACAGGGCAACCGCAAATCCGCTTGGCAAAACTGAGAAGCTGCTAAATCTTCTTACCTTCGTGCTGCAGTCCTGGCTTACCCTACAGCACTTGTCCTGGTAACTTAACTTCATTAAGGCTCCTGTTCATTCCAACACAGTAATCACCCCAAAGTCAAGCAGTTCCTTGTAGGACTCTAAAGAATTGGGAAATAGGAAAATAAAGTTTGATGGAGGCAGAATAGCAGATCTAGAATTGCCTGCAATACTGTCAGAAAGGACAGGTCCAACAGGAAAGAGTGTCAATGTGGTGCAGTGGCAAAAGTATGGAATTTGAAGTCAAATGAACTGAGGTTACCAGATTGACGTCCTTGGGTCCTTATTTCACCTCTCCAGCCAGTTTCCTCATCTAAAATACATATACGGGATCATGATGATACTAACCATACAAGACTATTAACGACGTCAGTAATAATAAACAACTCACATAATGGGTTGTTTTCTATGTGCTATTCACTGTTACTTTATTTCTTCAAATAACGCTATGAGATAGATATCACTTATTTCCTTAATATAAACAGTATGTGCCAATACACTCTGAAAAGTACTATAGAGGTCTTACATATACTTTTCCAACTTTTATTGCCAACAAGTTCCCTGAACTTGCAGAATAATTACAGGAAAATATACTAAAACACAAGATACCTGAGAAGCCTAGCTAAAAATGAGGTGATAAAAATGTTCTGAAATTAAATAGTTTATGTCTATGCAGCCATTGTAAACAATGCTATGAATATGTGTTCATGATATACTGAGAGGAAATGGTATGTACAGTATTATCCGTTTTCAAAAAAAGTTATATTTATAATACTTACGTATATATGGCCCAAGGGGGAAAAGGCTAAAGGAATATTAGCAATTATTATCTTTGGGAAATGAGGTCATGCATGTTTTTTTTTAATAAATTTATTTATTTATTTATTTATTTATTTTTATTTGGCTGCATTGGGTCTTCGTTGCTGCACACAGGCTTCCTCTAGCTGTTGTGAGTGGAGCTACTCTTCGTTGCAGTGCGCAGGCTTCTCATTTTGGTGGCTTCTCTTGTTGCAGAGCACGGGCTCTAGGCACATGGGCTTCAGTAGTTGCAGCACGTGAGCTCAGTAGCTGTGGCACACAGGCTTAGCTGCTCTGTGGCATGTGAGATCTTCCTGGACCAGGGCTTGAACCCTTGTCCCCTGCACTGGCAGGTTGATTCTTAACCACTGTGCCACTAGGGAAGTCCCCATGCATGATTAAAAATAGTTTTTTCCTACATGTTTTCTAATTTTTCTGCAATAAATATGAATTACGTGTAAATTTTATTTTTAAATTACTATAGAAAAAAGAGAGTCAGGCACCAAATCAACCTCAAAGTACTTTTTAATTTTGCCTATACAAAAATCACACAGTCTGCCTACCCCAAAGTGACCTAGCAAAAACTGTGAGCATCTCTTCAGAACTTTCTTGATAGACCAAGAAGCAACTTATTCTACTTTGAGGCAATCCTGTTTGTGAAATTTAATATTCCCTACCTTTTGTAATTTTTGCATGGCTTGAAATAAAAAGTTTCACTAGAAACCAGTGTTCCTAGGCAAATATCATAATGTTGCTAAGAAAACATCATAAATCAGAAAATAATAATAGGAATGGTTTTAACAATATGTAATGCATTAGTTGAAGTAGCAGTCCTTTGAAAACTACTTATTGTACATGTAATGTGAAAAGTATTATCCTTGGTCAGCAACTTTCAATACTGCCTGCACAAGTATCATGATAGCTTTGACTTGACCACTTCAGTGTCTAGTTATTGCTGAAACACTAACAAGAAGGCCATAAACACCCTCCCACTAAATGCAATGGGGTATCTTGGATTGGATCCTGGAACCACAAAAGGCAATAGTGGGAAAACTGATGAAAGCCAGATAAAGTCTGGACTTTAGTTAAAGATATTGTACCAATGTTAATTTCCTAGTTTTGACAATTGCGCACGGTTATATAAGATATTAACGTTTAAGGAAACTAGGAGGAGGATATTCGGGAACTGTCTGTACCTTGCAACTCTTCTGTAAATTTAAAATTATTCCCTCTGGCAGGCCGAATAATGGCCACCCTGAAGATGTCCACATCCTAATCCCCAAAACCTATGAATATATTAGTTTACATGGCAAAGGGGAATTAAGGTTGCAGATGGCATTAAGGTCACTAATCAGATGACCTTAAAATAGGGAGATTATCCCCAATTATCTGGGTGGGCCCAATGTAATCACAAAAGTAAAAAGTGAGAGGGAGGCAGAAAACATCAGTCATAAATATGGCTCTAGCAGAAGATCAAGTGATTCAATGTGAGGACCAGGCATTACTGGCTTTGGAAACAGATTATCTCCTAGAGCCTTCAGAAGGGAACACAGTCTTGCTGATACCCTGATTTTAGCTCAGTGAGACTGAGTCAGACTCTCACCCACAGAGCTATAAGACAATAAATTTGTGTTGTTTTAAGCCACTAAATATGTGGTAATTTTTTGTAGCAGTAATGGAAAACGAATACATTCAAAAATTAAAAAGTGTAGGGACCTCCCTCGTGGCACAGTGGTTAAGAATCCGCCTGCCAATGCAGGGGATAGGGGTTTGAGCCCTGGTCCAGGAAGATCCCACATGCCGCAGAGCAACTAAGCCCATGCGCCACAACTACTGAGCCTGTGCTCTAGAGCCCATGAGCTGCAACTACTGAGCCCACACTCCGCAACTACTAAAGCCCGTGCACTCTAGGGCCTGCATGCCACAACTACTGAGCCTGCATTCTGCAACTACTGAAACCTGCATGCCTAGAGCCTGTGCTCCACAGCAAGAGAAGCCACCGCAATGAGAAGCCCGCGCACCGCAATGAAGAGCGGCCCCCACTCACAACTAGAGAAAGCCCACGCAGCAGAAACGAAGACCCAACACAGCCAAAAAAACAACCAAAAAAAAGGTATAATTAAAAACAAAACTTCCAAATGGCTACCTGTCTTGCCAACACATTCCCAATCTGGGACTGTACAAATATCCATGCTACTTCGAAAGAAACTGTAAACCAGAAAATGCACAAAAAATTATACTTCACTTCCCAGCTCGTTTTGGTTAGACTATTATAAAAACAAGCTGTATCTGGAAACATGTTGAGTTCCATAGGAAAGTCAATCAAGCAATGAAGTGTCAAGTGAGTCATTGGAAACATTCTGGTATCTGAAATTGCAGTCCTGCGTAACCTCCTCATCCTCCTCACTACTCAGTGACTTTCCAGAAAGATACTTAAAACAAGGACTGGTACTTCTGATTTAGGATGTCCATTTGATTCATTCATTCACTTATTCTGCTAATATTTACTTAGCAATTTTGTGTGCACTGTGCTTCAGAGCTGGGCCTGACCTCAACAAGCTGAGGGCCTAGAAGAGGAAACAGGCATTATACAATTAAAAATTGGGTTAAATTGCCATGAAGAACAAGAACAGTCAGCACAGCCTGGTATCCAGCCCCAAGAAAACAGCTTTTCAAGAAATAAATGGTGAAAAATTAACCATTTTCTGGATGAGCAGGGCCAGTATTTTCAACATCTTAATAATAAAATTTATACCTGCAAAATTGAAATTTCCTTTAGGGTTAAAACAAAGAAACAAATAGAACTGAACTAAGTCAACAAAAAATTATTCCAGAGGTGCTAAATGCCACCATGGCCCCTCAGTAATAAATGGTTCCCAATGTGATCAAATGGCCTTGGCTATGGAATAATGGAAATTTTACTAGGTTTACCCAGAGAATGAAATACACTGCAAGTCTCTGAACGAGATTTTTATTTCTGATTTTCTTTTTTTTTGCGGTACGCGGGCCTCATCACTGTTGGGGTCTCTCCCGTTGCGGAGCACAAGCTCCGGACGTGCAGGCTCAGCGGCCATGGCTCACGGGCCCAGCCGCTCCGCGGCATGTGGGATCTTCCCGGACCGGGGCACGAACCCGTGTCCCCTGCATCGGCAGGCAGACTCTCAACTACTGTGCCACCAGGGAAGCCCTGCAGGAGGAAAAGAAGGGTCAGGGCATAAACTGGAGCCAAATGGGTAGACCAGGTGTCTTTCTAAACCTTCTAAGTTGAGTTTCTTATAACTGCTGGTTTACAATGTCTGGCATGCAGCTTTTCTCTGTTGCAAGTTGAATACAGACTTCATGTGTGAATAAGTCTTCATCTACAGGGTGCTGACTCTCTTCTTAGAACCTAAAGGGCCAAAAAGGACCTATGCCTATTAGAAGACCACTCCACAAGCAGGATCAAAACTATCTCTAGATTATTGTTTCAAGCCTGTCCAAGAACAGTGCTTATGTTTCCAACTTTTCTGGGAAAGAAGAGCAGACTTTGGAGTCAGACTTGACTTTGAATTCCGTTTCCATAATTATGAGCTGAATGATTTGAGAAAGAGGCTATCCTAGTCTGTTCTTAGTTAGCTCCTGTAACTGAATACCATACACTGGGTAGCTTAAACAACAGACGTTTATTTCTCACAATTCTGGAGGTTGGGAAGTCCAACCTCTGTTGATTAAGGTGCTGGCAGATCTGGTATCTGGTGAGAACACTCTTCCTGGCTTGTCAATGGCTCTTGCTACTGTAGCCTCACATGGTGGAGAAAGAGAGGTCTACTCTCTTTCTCTCCTAATAAAGACACCAGTCCTGGGACTTCCCTGGTGGTCTAGTGGTTAAGACTCTGTGTTTCCACTGCAGGGGGCACAGGTTTGATCCCTGGCCAGGAAACAAAGATCCCGCATGCTGCACGGTGAGGCCAAAAGAAAAAGAAAAAAAGACACTAATCCTGTCCTGGGGGCTCCACCCTCATGACCTTACCTAAACCTAATTACCTCCAAAAGGCCCACCTCCTAATACTGTCCCATTGGGGTTAGGATTTCAATATATAAATTTAGGGGGAACACAAACATGCAGCCCATAGCAGCTACTTAACCTCTGTGAGACTAGTTTTCTATTACTGGAGACAGTAATACCCCACTCATATCTCACAGTTGCTGTGAGAGTTAAATTAAGTAATGCATGTAGTGTGCCTTTTTCTGTAAATGTTAATTCACCTGCATAATCCAGATGGTAATCAACTCACATGTAGTTGCCAGTTTCTGGGTGCCCTCCTAACAGAGATATACGATACATTAACCAGAACTAGATTAAGGGCAATCAGGATGGTGAGAGGTCTCATGTTCGATGTGGAATGGCTGACAGATCTGAGGATGCACAACTAGATAAAGAGAAGACTTGAGATAAATATGGATCAGGGGGCATGACCACTTATTTTGTGTGTGCCAGGGAAACAAATTAGGACCACAGATCTGAAGTTACAGGTTGCAGATTTCCACTCCATATAAGAATTTTTTTGACAATAAGATCAGTACTAATAATTAACAATTCACATTGTGGATTGTTTGCTATGACTTATGCAGTGTTATTTTATTTAAATCTGCAAACAATCCTGTGAGAAAGAGTTGATGTAGAAATTTATTTAATGGCCTGGAAAACATTTCACAATAGGTTGTGAAGTGAAATTAAGCTTACTATTAATGAAATGGTCTACCTGGAAGAAAAATGAGATTCTGATCACTACATGTGTTCAGGCATAGGCTGGATGAACAGATAGTCAAATAAAATTGTACCTGGAAAGGGACATTGGCAATTATCCAAGTTTCTTTATATTAGAGGTGAGGAACTGAGCCTTAGGGTCATGAGAGGACTCAGACAAGGACACACAGCCAGTAAGCTGTGCAGATGACTGGACTGAGCAGTCCCCTAGGCCTCACTGTATGCAGTGACGATGAATCCCCTGCAATGCCAGCCCTTAGCAGTCAGGTAAGACACTGCTGCAGACAGTGTTGAATACTCAGAGGCAGTGACTCCTCAGGTCCAGAGTGTTGCCTGCCGGGCCGAGTGAGAGGCTACCCAGTTAGTTTTCAAATCCCTCCTGCCTGCAGGAAAGCCCAGCTATACATCTAAGTCTACAGAGCCCCTGTTCATCTTTCCTTACCCGGAGCCCTGAGGCTAAGCCTTGTGAGAAAGCTGTTTGGACAGCCAGACGACCACAGTTCCTAAGAGGAGCTGTCCACTGCCTCACTGCTGGAAGACTTAGAGGGGTTACTGTGCAGTTGTCAGTGTCTCCTTCCTGCTGGGGCCAAATTAGGATGAGTCACAAACTAATATTAGCTAACAATGTTTTGAAGACACCTACCCATAGCAGGCACTGTGGTAAAAGTTTCAGGTATATTAACTCACTTAATGGTCATTATGACCCTCCAGAATAGGTACTTATTTATCGTCCTGGTTTTAGTCCCAAGAAGTTAAACTTCCCAACAACACAACGCTAGCAGGTAATGATTCGAATCCAGGCAGTCTGGCTGCAGAGCCCACGCTTACTAGAAAAGGTCATCTCAGAGGTCTTTATGCCACCACCACCAGTGTGTGAAGATCTATGATGACTTCCATAGAGTTACATCATCTTGCTAAGTAAAATGGGCTGTTATACCTGGGTGTATTAGCGTTGAGCTGTAAGCACCTTCTAATTATCTTGAGCTCACTCATGTCGACGTGACCAGGCACCAGGAACTTTGTTTTATCCAGGACCGGAAGTTGCTTCTCACCTTCGTATCATTCTACCGGGATTTTGGTAGGATGCTGCTCTCGGATAGGTCGGACATCTTCTACTCTTTGTGCGAAGGTTCGGTGCTGTTTGAAGGTTTTCTCTGACGGCATGGCGCGGCAGGCTGGGCGGGGGCGGCGAGGTGGAGGGTCCCGGCGGCTCCAGGCGGTGGCTGCCACGGCTCCGACTGTGGCGACAGTGACTGCTCTTGTGTCTGAACAATCTGTTTTAAGCCTAGTCGTCTGTCGTCTATTCTCAATGTTTATATATTATTTTAATTTTTATTATAAGAACAGCACAGGGACTTCCCTGGTGGCGCAGTGGTTAAGAAGCCGCCTGCCAATGCAGGGGACACGGGTTCAAGCCCTGGTCCGGGAAGATCCCACATGCCGCGGAGCACCTAAGCCCATACGTCACAACTACCGCTAAACTAAAAGCATTAAAATTGACATACGCTTTCTCTACCTTTTGTCTTAAAGCTGTAGATGATCCACGTTTTATGTTAAGTGTGTGACTAAAATATATTATTAAAAAGCATTTTTAAGAGTATTTCAGTTATCACTGTTAGGTCAAGCAGTCATCAAAATTCCCCCACTCCATGTGCATGTCAGTTTTGAAAATAGCAAAAGGAAACATGTTCTTCACAGATATTAATATCAAACGTTAAACATTTTCAAAGTCCAACTAGAATAAATAACCAGTGCTTCCTACTACCCGCCTGGGGTTCACTATGTACTATTTTTGTGAGAGCTATCACAGAAGGATCACAGACCCACTTGAGACTGTACACTAACAGGTCACCATTAACCCTTGTGTATTTAAATGTGTGTGGAAAACTTGTACCTGTGAGTGGCAGTTATTTATTGTAACTGAGGAAGAAAAAGCAACATTACTGCATATGGGCCCTCAACCCCAATCAACTACTCTTCCTGATGCATGCATCTGTCCACATGGCTAACATTTAATATGTATATTTTTACATTATGTAAATTCTTAATTAGCCTGACTTGTTTAGATTGTATACATCATTATATCTGACATTCTTGTAACTACTGTGTGATCAATAAGATTTCTATAAGAAACTCTGCTTTTTAAAGAAAAAAATACCACACTGAGAGGGGCGACTTACTCATATCCCACATTAGTGGGTGGTCACTCTATTTATAGGGTCTTTAAAACAAGTACAATTTTAATGAATTAAGGTGAATAACCGCACAACTAAAAACTGAAGAAAAAAACAGATTGTTAACGTGTTAATTTCTTTTCCTTCAGATCGTTTAAAGTCTATCTTCAAAGTCAACAATAAGAAAAAAAAAGGCACCATAAAAAAAAAATCTAGGAGGGGTGTCAGGAGGGATTTTTATACTATCTATCTATACATATTTTTTGGGCTGCATTGAGTCTTCATTGCTGCGTGTGGGCTTTATCTAGTTGCAGTGAGCGGGGTTACTCCTCGTTGTGGTGCGCAGGCTTCTCATTGCGGTGGCTTCTCTTGTTGCGGAGCACGGGCTCTAGGTGCACAGGCTTCAGTAGTTGCAGCACGTGGGCTCAGTAGTTCTGGCTCGCGGGCTCTAGAGCACAGGCTCAGTAGTTGTGGCGCACGGGCTTAGTTGCTCCACAGCATGTGGGATCTTCCCGGACCAGGGCTCAAACCCGTGACCCCTGCATCGGCAGATGGATTCTTAACCACTGCACCACCAGGGAAGTCCCACTATCTGTATTTTTTTTTTTTTTTTTTTTTTTTTTCTTTTTGCGGTACGCGGGCCTCTCACTGTTGTGGCCTCTCCCGTTGCGGAGCACAGGCTCCGGACGCGCAGGCCCAGCGGCCATGGCTCACGGGCCCAGCCGCTCCGCGGCATATGGGATCCTCCCAGACCGGGGCACGAACCCGTATCCCCTGCATCGGCAGGCGGACTCTCAACCACTGCGCCACCAGGGAGGCCCCACTATCTGTATTTTTAAAATATTTTACAATAAGAATAATGTATTAGTTGTAGAATAATATTAAACTCTAGGAAAGATGCATTGATAAGTAAAGGGTTTGGGAAGGTGACCCATGCTGCTGTTTTTTAAATTGTGAAACATGTCATGAGAGGAAATATTTAATGGACACAGCTTAAAGAACAATATTGTTAAACCCACTACCCAACTAAGAAATAGTAGTGTCGACTAAAAAAAAATTGCACAACCTAAGAGTAGAGACTTATGTTTTATTCGGTGGACTCTCTGAGGACCCAAACCCAGAAGACAGCCTCTCAGATAGCTTGGAGGGACTGCTCCGAAGAGGGAAGGGAGGAGCCAGGATATATGGGAGTTTTTGCTACAAAAAACAGGTAGTCAAAAGATTATTGTTAATTGAAGAAAACCAGTCATCTCAAGTTAATGAATTTAGCGCTTTTCTCTGTATGGGGAGATGCAAAAGTATGGGCTCATTGAAATCATTCCTTTGATACGCACCTCAGCTATCTGGGGCCAGTATCCTGTGTTTTCCATCCTGAGTCTCCTCAGAGTGCTCCATTGGGGTGTGGTTGCAGTGGCTGAGGGCTTGGTGGCAGGCATCCTGTCTCCACCCTGAGTTCCCTTAGGGCTCAGTGTTGGGGGTGTGGGGGGGGTTGCTGCTGTAATGCGATGGCTTGATGGCTGCAGCATCCCTTGTTTACTGATATGGCAGGCAACATTTTTCATCCACAGTAGCAATATCCCAGAAAGCCCTCTCTGTGCTTCTCCTTAATTGCATCTCTCTCCCCTGAGGTAAGCACCATCCTAACTTCTATGCTAATTATTCTCTAGATTGTTAGAAATTGTTTTACCACTTTGGTAATGCTGTTTATTTTGCCTATTTTTGAATTATATAAAAATCATTCAGCATATATTATTTTGTGGCTTTTTTCCCCTCAAATTTACTTTTCGAGATTCACCCATGTAGATGCATACATCAAAGAATTCACTTTTATATTTACTTTTTTATTGACTTGCCTATAGTAGTAAACTGGCAAATGTTAAGGTTGTATCTCAATCTTCTCTTATGTGTATCTTCTCAATATATATGTGTGTAACCACCAATCACATGGAGATAGACATTTCCAGCACCCTAGAAAGCTTACTTGTTCTTCTTTCCAATCCCCCAGAAGTAACCACTCTTCATACATCATGCAACATAATTACTTTTGAGTTCTTTCATTTTTCACTGCTACATAGTATTCCAGTATACACATATTTTGTGAATTTAGACATAAAATAATTGCTGACTGGCTTTTCGATCCCTTGATCAGGTGAGCTAAGAAAGCTTGCCCCCATGATTTCATGAACCCAAAATGATATTACCCCAAAGTTTACATAATGGAATTCTTTGAACTCTCCTTAAAGCATTATAACAAGGTTTTAATATACCAATTTATTTATCCTTCCTACTTTACATGAACTTTTGTGGGTTTTTTGTTTTGTTTGGGCTGTTACATAAACAACACTTCTAAGGATATTCTTGTACATCTCCTGGCACACAGATACAGGGTTTTCTCTGGTATCTAGACTCTAGGAATGGAATGGCATAGTGTAAGTGCATGTTCTACTTTACTGGAGAATGCCAAGTTGTTTTCCAAAGCAGTTGTACCAGTTGACACTCCCACCAGCAGTATATACAAACACTTTCTGTTCTTCATCATCCCAACTCTTGATGTTTAATTTTAACCATTCCGATGTTGTTTCATTGTGGTTTTAATTTGCATTTCCCTGCTGAAACATGTGTCTCCATATGTTTATGAGCCTTTCTTCTTCTGTAAAATACACTGCCTTCCTCTTCCCCTCTTCTGACATGATTTCTGATCATCAAATTAGATGAGACTATGCTGAGTAGCTCTTTAAATTTCACAATTATAAATGCCGAAGAGTTTAAAATCATGTATCCTGGGGACACTGATAGGTGGAGACGATGAGATTTAAATCCAAAGTGGATTCTAGGAATAGAAGGACTAGAATCATCAGTCAAGAAAGAGGCTAAGTGCAGCAGGCAGACTTCTCAGATGGTCCCCCTAGCTTCCCGGCCCCTGATGTACGCACACCTTCTCCCAAACAACAATCAAATACTAAACTAGGTGCTTCTGTAAAGATATTTTGCAGATGTAATTAATCCCAAATTAGTTGACCTTAAGTTGGGGAAATTATTTGGACCTGATTTAATCACATGAGCCCTTTAAAAGCAGAGAATTTTCTCTGCTGGTCCCAGAAGTTTAGAAGTCAAAGAGGTGCTCTGCCTGCCCTGGAAGAAAGTGAACATCCATGTTGTGAGCTGCCTATAGGGGCCAGATGCCCAGAAACCACAGTTAGCCTCTAGGAGCTAAGTGCAGTCCGTGGCTGACTAGAGGAAAGTAGGAACCTCAGTCCTACAGCCATAAGGGAATGAATTCTGCTGGCAACCAGTGAACTTGGAAGCCCAGACAAGAACCTCAATGTCCTGGTTTCAGCCTGGTGAAACCCTGAGTGGAGAATCCAGCCATGTCATACCCGGACGGCTGACCTACAGAAAATGTGGGATAATAAATTTGTGTTGTTTTAAGCCACTAAGTTTGTGGTAATTTTTTATGCAACAATAGAAAATGAATACACCAAGGAGGTGTGAAACTTCATCTGCTGATTTACATGTCAGGAGCAGGACCTCCGAGTAGGATTGTGGATGTACAATGTATAGATCTAGGGGCATCATTTACATTGTTGTCTGTGTGAATGGTGCTCTCTGAAACTGGGCAGTGCACAGAGCACAACTGTACATGGCAGTCCTGCAGACCTGCCCTGTTCCAGCATCTAGGCTACCTCTTTTAACTTTTTTTTTTTTGGCCATTGAGCCATTTTAGTAGAAATGAGAGGATGGGGTTAGGTGTATCTGAAGGTCCATTCCAGCTCAACATTTGGAGTTTTTAAGTATACTTTGCAACTACTCCATCACACACTGCCCTTCACAGCCATATCTTCTCAATTTAACCTCTCACTTCATTTAAATACATCTACCCATAGACTGTTTCTTTCCTAAGGAACTGTTATCGTATTCATGAATATGGCTTTACGGATAGAACTAGCCAGTAGCTATACGGAGAGGAAACCACAAGGGAACTTCCCTCGTCTTTTTCCTTTTGATTATGAGTGAACCTAGGACATTTAGCTTTAGAGAGTTCAAGAGGCTTAGGATCAGTGGGTAAAAGTTCTTTTCAATCCCATCAGTCTGTTGAGTAGATCAACACGTCAGACGTGGTCATTTTGGGGAAGTGCTGACTCACCTGTTTCCTAGGAAGGCCACTTAGTAATGAAAAAGATGAGACAAAACCCAAGTCTTTCAGGTGAGCCTCAGAGAACTATCTGAGAAAACGAGCCCGTCTCACAGAGACAGGAAATGCAGTTAAAGTTAACTAGGGCAAAATAAGCTATTGAAAACTAGGTAAGTTAAAAAGTCATGCTAACTAAAGGCGATCAAAATCAAACACTGAAAACAAGTCCACACTGATTAGTCCACACTCTTCCTCTCCATTTCTGCCCAATTATTCCCACTAAGGTCTTACAAGGTATAAGCAACTGTGATCGCTCTGTAGGGGATCAATATTTTAAGACAATTTAAGAGTATAGCTTTGGAATCCTAGACTCTACACTTAACATATATATAATATAGATGGACACGTCAGAATTGATTTTTGGGGTTGGGGGCAAGAGAATAGTTGTGTGGTATAGAACAGTGGCTACCAAGTCCAGTCCAAGGATAGGTGGTAAACTTTCACCAACCAGGCTTCCCTAGTGGCACAGTGGTTAAGAATCCGCCTGCCAGTGCAGGGGACACGGGTTTGATCCCGGATCCGGGAAGATCCCACATGCCGCAGAGCACCTAAGCCCGTGAGTGACAACTACTGAGCCTGCGCTCTAGAGCCCGTGAGTGACAACTACTGAGCCCATGTGCCACAACTACTGAAGCCCGTGCACTGCAACAAAGAGTAGCCCCCACTCACAGCAACTAGAGAAAGCTCGATGCACAGCAAAGAAGACCCAATGCAGCCAAACTAAATAAATTTATTTAAAAAAAGTCTTCACCAACAATAAAAAGAAAAATATGGAGAAGCAAGAGAACTACAATCCTGCAGCTTGTGGAACAAAAACCACATTCACAGAAAGAGAGACAGATGAAAAGGCAGAGGGCTATGTACCAGATGAAGGAACAAGATAAAACCCCAGAAAAACAACTAAATGAAGTGGAGATAGGCAAGCTTCCAGAAAAAGAATTCAGAATAATGATAGTGAAGATGATCCAGGACCTCAGAAAAAGAATGGAGGCAAAGATCAAGAAGATACGAGAAATGTTTAACAAAGAACTAGAAGAATTAAACAACAAACAAACAGAGATGAACAATACAATAACTGAAATGAAAACTACACTAGAAGGAATCAATAGCAGAATAACTGAGGCAGAAGAAGGGATAAGTGACCTGGAAGACAGAATGGTGGAATTCACTGCTGCAGAACAGAATAAAGAAAAAAGAATGAAAAGAAATGAAGACAGCCTAAGAGACCTCTTGGACAACATTAAACACAACATTTGCATTATAGGGATCCCAGAAGGAGAAGAGAGAGAGAGAAAGGACCCGAGAAAATATCTGAAGAGATTATAGTCGAAAACTTCCCTAACATGGGAAAGGGAAGAGCCACCCAAGTCCAGGAAGCACAGAGAGTCCCATACAGGATAAACCCAAGGAGAAACACACCGAGACACATAGTAATCAAATCGGCAAAAATTAAAGACAAAGAAAAATTATTAAAAGCAGCAAGGGAGAAACGACAAGTAGCATACAAGGGAACTCCCATAAGGTTAACAGCTGATTTCTCAGCAGAAACTCTACAAGCCAGAAGGGAGTGGCATGGTATACTTAAAGTGATGAAAGGGAAGAACCCACAACCAAGATTACTCTACCCGGCAAGGATCTCATTCAGATTCGATGGAGAAATCAAAAGCTTTACAGACAAGCAAAAGCTAAGAGAATTCAGCACCACCAAACCAGCTCTACAACAAATGCTAAAGGAACTTCTCTAAGTGGGAAACACAAGAGAAGAAAAGGACCTACAAAAACAAACCCAAAACAATTAAGAAAATGGTCATAGGAACATACCTATAGATAATTACCTTAAATGTGAATGGATTAAATGCTCCAACCAAAAGACACAGCCTTGCTGAATGGATACAAAAACAAGACCCATATATGTGCTGTCTACAAGAGACCCACTTCAAACCTAGGAACACATTCAGACTGATAGTGAGGGGATGGAAAGAGATATTCCATCCAAATGGAAATCAAAAGAAAGCTGGAGTAGCAATACTCATATCAGATAAAACAGACTTTAAAATAAAGAATGTTACAAGAGACAAGGAAGGACACTACATAATGATCAAGGGATCAATCCAAGAAGAAGATATAACAATTATAAATATATATGCACTCAACATAGGAGCACCTCAATACATAAGGCAACTGCTAACAGCTATAAAAGAGGAAATGGACAGTAACACAATAATAGTGGGGGACTTTAACACCTCACTTACACCAATGGACAGATCATCCAAAATGAAAATAAATAAGGAAACAGAAGCTTTAAATGACACAACAGACCAGATAAAGTGATATTTATAGGACATTTCATCAAAAACCAGCAGATTACACTTTCTTCTCAAGTGCACATGGAACATTCTCCAGGATAGATCACATCTTGGGTCACAAATCAAGCCTCAGTAAATTTAAGAAAACTGAAATCATATCAAGCATCTTTTCTGACCACAACGCTATGAGATTAGAAATGAATTACAGGGAAAAAAATAAAATATAAAAAACACAAACACATGGAGGTTACACAACACGTTACTAAATAACCAAGAGATCACTGAAGAAATCAAAGAGGAAATCAAAAAATACCTAGAGACAAATGACAATGAAAACATGACGATCCAAAACCTATGGGATGCAGCAAAAGCAGTTCTAAGAGGGCAGTTTGTAGCTATACAAGCCTACCTAAAGAAACAAGAAACATCTCAAATAAACAATCTAACCTTACACCTAAAGGAACAAGAGAAAGAAGAACAAACAAAACCCAAAGTTAGCAGAAGGAAAGAAATCAAAAAGATCAGAGCAGAAATAAATGAAAGAGAAACAGAGAAAACAATAGCAAAGATCAATAAAACTAAAAGCTGGTTCTTTGAGAAGAGAAACAAAATTGATAAACCATTAGCCAGACTCATCAAGAAAAAGAGGGAGAGGACTCACATCAATAAAATTAGAAATGAAAAAGGAGAAGTTACAACAGACACCGCAGAAATACAAAGCATCCTAAGAGACTACTATGAGCAACTCTATGCCAATAAAATGGACAACCTGGAAGAAACGGACAAATTCTTAGAAAGGTATAATCTTCCAAGACTGAACCAGGAAGAAATAGAAAATATGAACAGACCAAACACAAGCAATGAAATTGAAACTGTGATTAAAAATCTCCCAACAAACAAAAGTCCAGGACCACATGGCTTCACAGGTGAATTCTACCAAACACTTAGAGAAGAGCTAACACCCATCCTTCTCAAACTCTTCCAGAAAATTGTGGAGGAAGGAACACTCCCAAACTCATTCTATGAGGCCACCATCACCCTGATACCAAAACCAGACAAAAGAAACTACAAAAAAAGAAAATTAAAGACCAATATCACTGATGAATATAGATGCAAAAATCCTCAACAAAATACTAGCAAACAGAATCCAACAACACATTAAAAGGACCATACACCATAATCAAGTGGGATTTATCCCAGGGATGCAAGGATTCTTCAATATACACAATCAATGTGATACACCATATTAACAAATTGAAGAATAAAAACCATATGATCATCTCAATAGATGCAGAAAAAGCTTTTGACAAAAAACAAAAGAAAAAGAAAAATATGGACAAAATTGTGAATTTCTCACGAAAACAAAGATATCTTTTATAAACGTATTCACACTAATGGGCTACTATTATCCTTTATTCCCATGTTCCTCTTCACTCTTTTGGTGTCAAAATGTCTTCTTTTATGAAATAATAGTGATAATAAGCCACAGCCTTTTAATATATTCCCGCTTGGCAAAATAAAAAGTTGGTAACAGTGTAGCAGCCCCCTCAACTTTTTTAAAAATATTTTTTTACTAGTATGTGAAAATACAAGATTGGGAACCAGTGCTCTAGTGGGAGACTGCTAGAAGCAGAAAAGGCCTTAGAAGACCAGTGATTCTCAGGAAGGTAGGTTTAAATGAACTGGAGTGACCTGGGGGATCACTTTTCAAAATTATCCATCTCAACTTTTTAAGAGTACTGACTTAGAAAAACTCGTATGCTACAGGAAAAATGAAGGAGTGAACCAACAGAGGAAGATATGGGATCCAGGGAACAAGAGATCCAACACAGGAGTGGTGTAGAAAAGTTCCAAGGACTGCCACTGTGCCTCGGGCCTGGGCAACAACTAGTCAATGGAGGAACTGTACGGGGGAAAAAGGTAATGAGTAACTGCAGGCAAGCAATGCTCTAAGTGAAGGGAAACTCAGTCGCACTACACTCACAGCAGCAAGTCACCTGCTCATCCTGTCAGTGTCCAGCAAGAAGCAGATGGTACGCTCAGGATAAAGCAGTGTCCCAAAGCCAGTAGTAAGATGCCATCAACCCTAGGCCCAAAAAGACGAGGAAGGGGAGACATTAGTGGAAACTGAAAGGGGTCATGTGGAATTGGTCACCATGAGGTACAGTGACTTCTGGCTGAGGAACGCATCTGACCTGAAGAGACCTTGATGGGAAGGAGCCGAGGGAATAAATAACCTGACCTCACTCTTTCCTTCACTCCCTCCCATCTCCTGCTGCAGATACCACTGGCCAAACCAACAGCTCCCAGAGGTCATAGGAAGCCTGTTGATGTAGTGCATACAGCTTTCTTGAGCAGGAGAGTAGGGTGAGGGAGCAGAGATTTGGAGGGGCGAATGGAAAACATCTGGAGCACGCATAATGATATATACACTGATCAATGACTTAACCAAAATTTACAAAAACATATCTGGAGGGCTTCCCTGGTGGTGCAGTGGTTGAGAGTCCGCCTGCCGATGCAGGGGACACGGGTTCGTGCCCCGGTCCAGGAAGATCCCACATGCCGCGGAGCGGCTGGGCCCGTGAGCCATGGTCACTGAGCCGGCACGTCCGGAGCTTGTGCTCCGCAACCGGAGAGGCCACAACAGTGAGAGGCCCGCGTACCGCAAAAAAAAAAAAAAAAAACATATCTGGAGGATGTGTGGGAGAAGCAGAGGGACCACAGTGTAAAACAGCTATATCTCAACCATGGCAAGAAGTCAATAATGTTTAAAGTTGATGGCTCCAAAAACTGCAGTATACATGTATCACTTAAAATATGAAGATAAATCCTAAACAAAAGCAACAGCTGAATGAGTAAAGCCCTTGGGGACTATGGGAGTAAGGACATTATAGACCTTATTTGATTTTTAAAAAATGATATATTTTAAGAAAGTTGCTAGAAGGCTATACAAAAAGCTAATAGTGGTTACATCTGTGGAGCTAGAACAAAGGAATGAGAGTAGAGAAAGAACATTAACTTTTCATTTAAGCTGCCCTTGCATTGTTCTACTATGAACATCTGCTATTTTCATAATATAGTTTTAATACCTTAAAAAACAAACTAATCAACTGGATTTAGTTGCTAATGAGAATTTATCTTATCCCTCAGGTAGGCTGGGGCAGAAAAGCTGAAACACATTTATATCAAAGGAAGTTCAAGGTGGATCAATGACTTGACCAGACACAGCTTAACAGAGCCTCAGTTAGGACCCAGAACTTCACTGGGGACCCAAGGCGGGGAGTCCTTTCTAACTTCTCCTTGCTTCAGTGAAAATAAATATTCTATAAAGATATGTCTCATCGTCTTTGAATATTTATAGATCCTTACACTAAAATGAAGAGGTCTGGGGATGAAAGATCATGTGGAGAGGCCCAGACCAGCAAATAACTGTCCAGTCACATCACTGTTGCTGAAAATCACGAATTTTGGTGTCTTATTATGGAACAAAATAACTGATACAATCTAAACTTTAAAAAAAAAGAAGAAAAAAAATATCGCTGCCCCATAACTATCCAGATGCCATCACACTGTTACAATCCTGATTTCTGATGTGGTTTAAAAAATCTTACTTTTAAGTATTTATATTTTAAAAGAAAAAAGAACAACAAGCTAAACTGAATATTTAATACTTTCGTAGGAACAGAAGGAATGCGACAAAAATTTAAATTTTATAATATACATTAGCCATCTATGTAAAAGATGTTCCATTTTTCAGAGAGGTTACCCCATTTCCCTGTCTAGTCTATCTTCCTCAGAGCAATAAACAGTAATGACTACTCTCACAGATAAGCTGCTCCATTGAGTGAGACAGTAACTACATCTTTATGTTTCAAGTCCTTATCATCTCCAAAAACTACCTTTCATTTCACTGCACAGTCTCACTGCACTCTTTCACAGTAAAATTATACTCCTCAAATTTGAAGAGACTGAATAAAAGCTAGAGGCCCAAGGATTTTTAGGGACTGATTTAGTAACAGTGTCTACTGGCACAAACCTTTTCTTTATTCTTATTTTTAAAACTGCAATAAAAGAAATGAAAGCTACTTTAATGAAAAAGGAACTCAGGAATGAGGTCATTAAATATAACTAGCTACATTTTAAATACAAATACCAGGTATTTCCTGATTAGTGTCAGGTAAATATCTAAACTAACTCAAATTCTGGTTTCAGGGAAAAACATCAGAGACAAGTACAAAGAAGGTGCTTCATACTATCAGATCCAGTTTTCAAACAATGAGATCCTTTGGGACCATCACTTTAGTCTTTCTTTTCGTCAGAGATTTCTGTTGGTCCTCTTGTCGGTAATCCATTTACGTCTGCACCCTAAAATGAAAAACCACTTTAGATATTATTACAACAAACAGACATACATTTTAAGAGACATTCTCTTTAAAAACAGACAATAACTTCAGAATGAAAAAACTACTTCTAGAAATGTGCAGGATGGCTAAATTTGTGCAGTTGAACACAAAGTTGTATTTAACAATCACCAACACTAAAGACAACAGAGTTGTCTAAATACTCATTTTAAAAAATAACTCCATTTTGTTAAAAAAAAACAAACCTCTATGATCCTACCAATTAAATTTCTTATCAAAGTTATCAGTCAGTGAAACTTGGCTTATTTTAGAATCATCTCTTGTTATTTATTAACTATTTACCACTCAGGAAATACTGGTTATTATCTTGGCCATAAAGCAAGAAGCAAATGCATAAATCAGAGGACTAGTTTAAAACCTTAGTTTAAAGCAAACATTAATTACAAATAAAAATCCAAAACCTCTATTTTAAAAAAGAAGGAAATTTAGACACATTAATGAAACTTCTGGTTGGAAGAACTTGCCTTTCCAAAAGCCAAGTATTTCATCCTGCATCCCCACGCCCCCTTATTCAAGGCATTTTAGTGTTCTTACCTTACAGTCTATTTTGCCTTTGTTTTTATCATTGGATTCTCGTATAGCTTTCCTAGGCCACATACAACTAACAAAGGGGGAAATCAGAGGGTATATATATGGTTCCAGGAACTTTTTGTAGACCCAGAGCAGAACTGGAATGACAATGCAAGGAATGCACACCATTGTCCCAGGCTTGAGATCCTCAACTGTTGATTAACAAGAAGAAAGAACAAATTAGATCATCATAGAGTAATGACTGAAGGAATTTACCTAGATTAAGATATATGAAAAGACTATTTCTACACTGAAGGAAAAACTTAAATCACACTACAGGTATTAGCTTAAAGCAAGTCTATTAAATAAAAATGCTGCTATCTACAAGGTAAAGGAATAACAGGTGGTAGACCTGAAAATAATAGTGAGGTGCCTGCCTCCAAACCTCTCCAATCACTGCTCCACAACCATAAATTTGATGATAAAGGAATGACACCATCATTTGCGGGGTGCTAGGCAGTTAAGCCCTTTACACGTATCAACTCATTTAATCCTCAAAACACCCAGTGAGGTTGGGTACCCTGGCATTTCCATTTACAGATAAAGAAAAGGAGGCACAAAAACATTAAGGAATTTGGTAATTTTGACATACGCCAGTTAAGTGTGAATTAACTCCCAGGGCCTAATCATCTCCAGGGACTGAACAATGCTAAGGGCAAATCTTGTAATATGGAACTCACTAAGATATCACTTTGGAAGACCTCTAGGCTGCATACTGGCTGGCCTTTCCCAGCCAACACCTCTCCCTTGACAGATTTGCTTTTTCTTTTTAATGGCAATAAAGGGGTATTGAATAATAAAAGTTTTATTTAGTATTATTGGTATAAGTCAATTGTCCATTTCCAAAAATTAACACCTAAATTTCCTTGATAAGTAGAAGTCAACTTGGAATTCTCCAGATCAGCAATTTCTTGAAAAAGAGCCAATATTACTTCCATAACACACAATTAAACCGAAGACCTCTTAAATTTACAAGAATTTTTAATCCCTTAGCAAAGGCTTTAAAAACTAAGAAACTTCAGAACAGTGCATAAGGCTAATAACTCAGCATGTTAAACTTATTTTCAAATATTGTAAGGTAAGTAGTATTTAGTGGTAAATGAGTAAGTACTGCTACACTCAGGCAATTTAAAATGATTCACAACACAAGTGAAGAGTGGTATACATAATCCAATCTGAATGTGGCTTTGAAATGAATTACAAGAGCTGTAAACAAATAAAAATGTAAATGTGTATCAGGGAATGACCAACTATTTTATAAGGGATTCATAACTGGAGTCTTTAAAACAGTCCCCTAGACAAATTAAAATAATTTTAGAATTTGTCAAAATATTTTGTTCCAAAATTTTAAAGAATATATCCTCTGATCAAAATAAGCCAAACGAGCAAGAGTCTTTTTCAGCATTTTTCAAGAAATCATGATTTTTGGCTACTAGACATTTAGAATCTGATCTGAAAAGACTTCTTACTGGTTTAGGTACCATAGCATGATAATCAAACAGGATGGCTGGCAGCTGCCTGGATTTGAGCCCTGCATTCACCATTTTCTAGATAGTGTTCCTGGGCAAATTATTTAACCAGACTGTGCCTTAATTCTCCCATGCGTAAAAATAAGACAATAATAGTACCGATCTCACAGGGGTGGAGTGTGGATGAGATAAATTAATAGGAATACAAAGCTCAGAACCGTGACTGCATATATTAAGTACTACGTAAATGTTGCTACCATAAGAAAAAAAACAAAACAAATCCCAAACACATCCAAAAGTTGTAACCTGTCCAAAGTCCACACTGCAGGTAACAAGTAACTAGAACTGGCTGAAACCAGTTTCCTAGCTCTGTGCTCTTGCATTTTCTCTCCCCCAAACACGATCATGTTATCCTTCTACCAAACTTTCAAATGCAACTAAACCCTTCAAAACAACTGGCAATGCTACCGAGCACTACGCTAATACGATGACAGGCAATCCCTCCATCATAAAGATTCAGGTTTTTACCTACTTGAAATTGTGCTTTAAATGAATTCTCAAGAACAATTAGTACTAATTACTTTTGTTATAATTATGGCTTATAAAGGTCTAGAAGGTGACTAGATAAATTGATAAAATCATGATTTTATTTACTCTCTCCAAGCCAATTCTCGAATATACAACACAGCGAGAAAGATGGATTGAAACGTGGAGGAGAGGAATTTCTTGCATTCGACTTAGTCCAATACAGTGGAACAGGAAAAGGCGGAGGCTCTATGAGAACAAGAGCAGCTGTGGCGGGGGAACGCCACTTCCTCTAAGTAACCAGTCAGCGGATCACTTCACTGGAGACAAAAGAGAGCGGGACAGGCTAAGTCAAAAGCAAGGACTGAAACACAAGGGAGAGTACGAGCGAATGGTGGCGACGATAAAAAGTGATACCGACAATGCAGGCCAGAGAGCGGATCCTGAGGCAAAGAGAGGCGGACGGAGGCAGGAAGGGGTGGAGACCGACGCAGGGGGAGGCACAGGGCAGGGGCGCTGGTGTACCTTGAGGGCAGGAGAACGAGCAGCGCCCCGAAGCCCCGGCCGCAGCCCGGACCCACCAGGCCCCGCTCACCCGCGGCCACCAAGCCCCGGTGGCCGTGTCCACGCTTCCGGAGGGAGGGTCGCCGGGGGGACGTGACGCAGCCAACCCAATGGGCACCGCAAGACGGACCGACAAAGGCGCGCCTGCGTCAGCCTGAGGACGCACCCGACGTAACGGTGACGCCCTGCGGGGACGGGGGCGGTTTCCGGCGCAGCCCCGCAGTCAGCTTAGAGCTTGCGGGCGAGGCGGAAGCGCTGTGCTCCCCAGTGCCCGGTCAGTGGAAGGTCTATGACGCGGACCCAGGAGAAGATAAGCGCCTGTACCGGTGACTCACCAACAGGGAAGCTTGCGGTGATGACTAGGCTATTTTCGAACGCAGTCGTGGCTAAGCTACTCACCCTGCTACAAGGGTCTTAAATTCAAGAGCAAGGGAAATTAACATCGTCAGCTTTGAGCGGTTATTTTTACAAGAAATGGGTATACAACTTTCCTCCCACTAGGACAGCTATAGTCGGCGAAATCTAGGCGAGGAAGAAATTCGAACTTTCACACACTGCTGGTCGCACTGTAAACGGCTCTGCTGTAGGAGTCCTGCAATTCCTCCAATGTTCATTAAAATCACCTTATGACCCTGCAATACCACTCTCGGTACACACCCAAGTGAAAGGAAAATATGCCCACACAAGAACTTTTATGGTTCACAGCAACGCTAATAGTAGCTAAAAGAAAAAAAGCCCCAAATGCTATGAACCACAGATACATGCTACAACCCTGAAAAAATCATGCTAAGTCAAGCAAGTCAAAGCCAGTGAGGAATGTCACACTGACTTCATTTATATGAATTGTCCAGAATAGGCAAATCTACAGTCAGAACTAGGTTAAGTAGTCACCCAGCACTGGATTGGGGGGGAGGTGACAGCCAACCACTACCAAGGTTCCTCTTTGGGATCATGAAAAACTCTAGAATTCCTTGTGCTGATGGATGCATAACTGAATATACTAAATGCTACTGAAGACTGTACAGCGTGTTAAATCTCAATAAAGTGGGTGAAGAGATTCAGAAATTTCCCCATGTTCTAATTCCATTTTACGCAAAGCACCAAAAGATGCAAAACAGCATGTTTTATGAAAACTCATTTGTTTCATTTTGTGATGACACTTGAAATAGATTTACTAATGAAGACAACCAACACTCTGCTTTTACTTTTATTTGCATTTATTTTTTGCAGCATTTATTCCCGGGCCATAAGTTTTTGTTTCTTCAATTTCTTCTGGGATATCTGGGGAAAAGAAAAAAGCACTATTAAGATTCCAGAAGGTTGTATCTCAATGAAAGAGTAATCGGAAATGTCAACATAAAGGGAACAACATAAAGTCCTTTGGCGTAGAGAAGTGGTACGGGGAGAAGGGCAGCCGGGAGGACATCAGGGTAGTAAGCAGGAGAGACCAAGACTGCAGGCAGGGGGCCCGGCTGGTAAGACTAAGTGGCAGCAAGGCTGGAGGAGAATATTTAATGATAAAACCAACAGAAGACAAATCCGTTAGGTGTGAAGAATCACTCCCAGGTTTCAGGCTTAAAGAACTAAATGTAATCATATACTGAAAACAAGCTTATTGGGGGGCAGGGAGGAGAGCCCAGTTTTGGACATCTAGGTGGGGACATACGCAGATAATCACAGAGTTTTAACATACTGAATGAACAATACAAAGTTACTATTCACTGTTAATCAAGAAACTAATGAGGCCCATGAAAGCCAAAATAAAATGGTTAGAAGAGGTTCCTGGTTGCTCAGAACAGTCTCCTTTCATGGTTATTCCAAAGGTGTCCTAAGTCAGTCATCACAGCAACCACAAATCTAACATACCAAATGAAACTGAGCAGAGACTAAGTAATTTACCTTTTTCTTCTGGGCAACCTCCTCTTCTGGTTTAGGAACAATCTGTTCTTTTTCAGTAAGGATCATCTCAATGTGGCACGGAGAGCTCATGTATGGGTTGATCCGACCATGAGCTCTGTAAGTCCTGCGCCTCATCTTGGGGGCTTTGTTCACCTGGATATGCTCAATGACCAGAGAATCTACATCTAAGCCCTGGAACAAAATCAGGTAACGTCTTTATCTTAATACCACAAACTGCATCATTCAAGTCCCTGCCTTAAAAAAAATAATTTGAAAGGCAATCCTTAGGACTTTAAATAGCATATTTGTTCAGTTTTTTTAACCTTTATTCTAAAGGGTCCTTCCGTAAATCTAACTACCAAAACTCCGTGCTAAACGCACCAAGTTTGTAAGTGGCATTCATAAAGGAGTGGAGTTATAGGATCTGGTAGCGTCTATGTCTATTTCTAAGCCTTGATGATCAACAGGATATTGACAGCAAGGCTTAGCAGCTAGAAGGGCTACAGCTAAACAGACCCACATTAATTCCAGTTCTGACCCAGTTTTCCAAATGCAAAAGGGTAATGGATAATTCCTCAAATGGATAAACCTGTTTTGTTGACACAGGTTTTGTTCAGTTAAACAAAGCTGTTTTAACTTCTAACTGAAATTTAATGTCTCTCAACTATGAATGTAGGCAACAAACCACATTAATCATTACTACAGCAATCACATTGGTTCCTTTGGAATAGTACATATTTTATTGTATTTAAAAATATCCTGTGAAGGGATTCACAAACCACAGTATAAAAAAGGTCCATGGCACAAGAAAGTTTACAAACCCTTGGTAAAATACTCAAGGAAAAAAAAGCGTTTCTTTTGCATGTACTGGGATTATAGGGGGGGAAATTCTAAAGACTTAAGCTTGAACTAACTGCAGACCATGCTCCTGAAATGCTTTAGACAAAAATTCTGGTCTGTTGGAAACTGGAGGTAGAGATTTTAGAGAATTCTTTTAATGGAGAATTTAGCTACTTAAGAAAGCAAGACAATCAAGGAAATAAATCTGGACAACAGCAACTTTAACTGAATAACAATCCAAGTTACATGGTTTATACATGGTTTATACATATTTATGGTTTGGGTACCTTAAGTTCAGCATTACTCTCTGCATTTTTGAGCATGTGCAGTAAAAATTCAGCACTCTTTTTGGGCCACCGACCCTGCGTCCAGCCCCACTGTTTGGCCTAAAAAACAAAATCAGAGAGCCCATTCGTCACTTCCCCCCATTTAAATGAATGTTACAAGATGAGTCTATTTTAACCAACACCAAGGTTGCTCAGAAGATGGTTTTTTTCATGGTTAATCCAAAGGTGTCCTAAGACTGTCATCACAGCAACCAGAAAGAGCCTGATTAAAGGCAGATCTTGGCCATTCTTACTCCCTCCAATCACCTTCTCTAACAGTTTGTCTTTTTAAATGACAACTATGAATTCTCACCTGGGCACACCTACCAACTCCACCATTGTAACGACGGAATGGCACACACTGCTTCTTTAAAGTGACATCCTTCAGATACTTGGTGGCTTTTCGGATATGCATACCCTTAATGGCCTGGGCTGTTTCACGAGTGTTCTAAATATAAATAATGTAAGCTGTGAGTTCACCATATATTGTTTTAAAAATCACAGATTTTAAACATTAAATTCTAACGTTTTCAACATGTCAACATTTATCAACAGCCGAAACCTTTCCATTATTAGGACGTGAGCTGATACATTGAAGAAAAAAAATCTGTGATTATGAGCCGAGGGAGGCTTGGTTTGAAGGTGGAAAAAAGTGAACCCTAAGCATGTTTATTCACTTTAATACGTTCTCCATCATCTTATGAACTACAACTACGTGTCCCATATCTTGATATGTACGCTAGGTTCTCAAGCAGTTCTCTAGCAGTTTTACCCAATTCCACAAATCCTGAATCAAAGTGCTCATTATATACTGATGATCACGGACCCAAAGGTGGCTGCTCAAAACCGATTTATTTTTCACGGTAAATCCAAAGGTGCCCTAAGAAACGCATCACTGCAGCTCCCTTTTTAGAATGGTTAAAAAGTACTCACTAGAACTCGTGAAACAACTCTTTTAGAGCATAAATATGATTCACTTACCTTAAAGTGAACACGAAGATTTGAACCTCTCGACTTGCATGCTAAAAAATACCAAAGAGAAAAGTTTTGGTTAATTCTGGGCATCTTGTTGCCTCTTACTCCAAAATAAAAAATGTTTCGTGTTCACTTACATTTTGTGGGATTTTCTGGGTCAAGTGAATAGCGAACCATTTTTAGAGGTCACCTGGAAACGAGCAAGTATAATTCTGTCAACACATTTACAGTAACTTACACGGTTTATGTACTAAACGCTGCCCGCAGCTGCTCAGAGAGTAGTTGTTTTCATGATTAATCCAAAGGTGTCCTAAGAAATGCCATCATCGCAGCCATCCTTCTATCCACTGTTTCTTCCCGTGTGGGACTACCAGTGACTACAGCAGTGCTGACACTAGCCTAGTGACACGGACATCATCCCTTTTACCCTCTGGAAGAAAACACAGCCTGTTTCAATCCAAGCCCGGATCCTTCGGACGAACTCGACCCAACTACAACCCTCTACAGGCTCCCCCTACAGAAACCTCCTTTACTCACCCAACTTCACACGTAATCCAGTCTTTTTTCCACACTTTCAATTACTCGCATTAAGCGCCGCTGAACTCGAAACACTTAACGTTCAGCCACTGAATAAAAGCCTCGACCCTACTTGACTTTATCCCCCCCCCCAAATTTCTCTCGATGCGGCCACAAATGCGCTGCGTTAGCAGCCACCACTCACCGCGAAGACACTGGACCTCCGGAGTCGGGAACCACCACAGCCTGCCTGTACCCCCGGCCAGCCCCCTTCCCAACCATCGCGCCCCGCTGAGGCCCGAGAGCACCGGGGCGCCAAGCGGGGGACTCCGACACGTCTCCCCGCACAGAACGCCGCTCCCAGGAATAAAATCAGTCGCCGTGAGAGTCCTCCTCCCGAGGGTCTCGAAATCGGCACCGCCGAGGCCAGGATGGCAGCGATAACCAGAGGATTCACCACTCGGAAGAGAAGCCGAAGAAACACTCACCTCAGGCCGCTGACCGGAAAAGGAAGAGCGGTGGTTCACGGGAGAATTCATGAGAACTCGACATCTCGCGAAATTCCCAGCCAAGGAACGAGATTTGAAGAGGTGTGGGAGGGCGGAGGAGAAAGGGAGTGTGGAACAAGATCTGAAAACGAATTGCCCCCTTAGGAACCGTCTCAAAATTCTTCTTTTTTTGTATCCAGAAATAAAGTTACGGATTCTAAATATCAATCAATTAAAAACAGGTTTGTGGGCTTCCCTGGTGGCGCAGTGGTTGAGAGTCCGCCTGCTGATGCAGGGGACGCGGGTTCGTGCCCCGGTCCGGGAAGATTCCGCATGCCGCGGAGCGGCTGGGCCCGTGAGCCATGGCTGCTGGGCCTGCGCGTCCGGGGCCTGTGCTCCGCAACGAGAGAGGCCACAGCGGCGGGAGGCCCGTGTACCTCAAAAAAAAAAGAAACCAAAAAAAAAAAAAAAACAGGTTTGTTCAGAAACAGACTCCGAGTTATGGTTACCAGGGAGAAAGGTGCGGGGCTGGGGCTGGGGCTGGGGCTGGGGGAGGGATAGTTAGGGAGTTTGGGATTGACATGTACAAACTGCTCTATTTAAAATGGATAACCACAACTTCCCTGGTGGCACAGGAGCACAGTCCTGGTGGCACAGTAGTTAAGACTCCACGCTCCCAATGCCGGTGGGCCCGGGTTCGATCCCTGGATGGGGATCTGGATCCCATATGCTTGCCGCAACTGAGAAGTCCACATGCTGCAATGAAGGTCCCGCATGCCACAACTAAGACCCGGCTCAACCAAAATAAAATAAGTATTGAAAAAAAAAAAGGGATAACCAACAAGGACCTACTTACTGTATAGCACAGGGGGCTCTGCTCAATATTATGTAGCAACCTAAATGGGAAAAGAATTTGAAAAAGAATAGATACATGTATATATATAACTGAATCACTTTGCTATACACCTGAAACTAACACAATATTTTAATCAACTATCCAATATAAAAAGTTTAAATAAAAGGTTTGTAGTTCTAGGACAAGACCACCTATTATTGGTTATGTGATTATATGAAAATGATTTGTAAAGGGACAATTAGGAAGATGCAAAGGATGGGCTGTAATTATGCTAATCATAAAATTCTCAGTTTAAGACCATCACCCAATCAATTGTAAAGCAACCCTTGTGAAGGATGTAATATCAGAAGGGTCTTGTTCAAGAATGGGGTCTGGTTTCCCCACTGCAACTTGTAGATCTTCATATGGGAAAGGATATCCGTTCCTTGAAAACAAAAATGCCAAAAGGGACATTTTCTTCCTTGCGAAGGTCATCTGTCCGGTTATCCCTTTACAGTCACTGGCGGTGTTAGCAGTTAGATTTAGGTCTTCCTTTTACGGCCTCTGTGATTTTCCTAGGAATCTTAAATGAACTCTTTAAATTGTATTTGACATACATATATTTCCTTCAATCTGTTTTTAATTCTTTATTTTAATTTAATTATATGTATTGTGCAGAAATTTTAATTATTAAAACAATAGTGTACTGCAAATAGGGGTAATCCTTAGCAATCAATTGATTTGTTCATTCATCCATTCAATGAATATTCATCAAACACTTATGTGCCTGCCGTTGTGCTAGATGTTATGCTCTAAGAGGTACTAGGAGAGTCTCAGCCATCAAGGAACCCACAGTCTTAGAATGAGGGTAAGGACAGAGAGATAGGGAACTAGGAGGTGAACAGCCAATTAGAATACAGTGTGAACTTGCTAAAGTAGGGTGAGCACTTAGAGTAGGAAAGCCTCCCCTGAGCAGATGACATGGTGGCTGCACCATGAATGACCAGGAGGAGCTAGCTGGCCATGGCAATACAGAAAGAGAAAAACAACTATTATTGCCAGCAAGAAAATTCTGCTGTGGGAACTGCAAGTGTTCGGATTCCTTTTGGGTGTGGGTGGGGCGGGGTAAGGCGAAGTGGCAAACCTGATCTGGAAGGAACCTATTTGTCTGCCAAGGAGTTTGAAGTTTACCTTAAGGTCAATGAGGGACTTTTCAAAGTGTTTAGACCCTTGGGGGATGGGTGAGGCGACTTGATCAGATTCACTTTTGAAAAAATCACTCCACAGGGAGACATTTGGGATGCCTCAGGGGCAAGACCAGAGGCTGGCAAAAGATAGTGGTGGCTTGAACTGATCAGGTTCAGTTTAATATCTTCACAAAGAGAATGGAGAGTGGTGGATGAATTCAAGAGATTTTGGTAAAACTCACATGATTTCCTGATTGTAAGCTGTAAAAGTTGGTACTTTTGTACCTTGCCTGGAGTCAACTTCTTCCAAACTCCTGTGAATGTTCTTAATGGCAGCTAGAATGGTGAATCCTTTACAGAAGGTTTTCAATGGACTTTGCCCGGATCATCAGAGGAATCACTATCTATGGCAGCTACAGCCTTATGAAATGTATTTCTCAAATGATGAGACTTCAAAGCCCAAATTACCCTTTGATCCACAGGCTGCAGAATGGATGTTGTGTTAGCAGGCATGAAAACAACATTAATATCCTTGTACCTCTCCATCATTGCTCTTGGGTGACCAGGTGCATTGCCAATGAGCAGTAATATTTCAAAAGAAATCTTTTTTTCTGAGCAGTATGTCTCAACAGTGGGCTTAAAATACTCAGTAAACCATGTTGTAAACAGATGTGCTGTCATCCAGGCTTTGTTGTTCCATTTATAGAGCACAGGCTGAGTAGATTTAGCATAATTCCTAAGGGTCCTAGGATTTTCAGAATGGCAAATGAGCATTGGCTTAACTTCATATCACCAGCTCCATTAGCTCCTAACAAATGTCATTCTGTCCTTTGAAGCTTTGAAGCCAGGCATTGACTTCTTCTCTCTAGCTATGAAAGTCCAAGATGACATCTACTTCCAATAGAAGCCTGTTTCATCTACCCTGAAAGTCTGTTGTTTAGTATAGCCACATTCATTAGTTATCTTAGCTAGATCCTCTGGGTAACTTTTCTTCTGCTTCCTCGCCTCTCTCAGCCTTCACAGAATTGAAGAGAGCTAGAGCTCTGTTCTGGATTAAGTTTTGACTTATGTGATATTGTGGCTGGTTTGGTCTTTTGTCAACTATCCAGAGCACTAAAACTTTATCCATACCAGCAATAACGCTGTTTCACTTTCTTATCATTGTGTGTTTACTGAGTAGCACTTCTAATTTCCTTCAAGAACCTGTGCCGCAACCCCCCCCCTCCACCCCATAACTCGGCCAACTGCTTGAGGCAAGAGGCTTAGCTTTTTCTTTTTCTTTTCTTTCTTTCTTTTTTTTTTTTGCGGTACGCGGGCCTCTTACTGCTGTGGTCTCTCCCATTGCGGAGCACAGGCTCCGGACGCGCAGGCTCAGCGGCCATGGCTCACGGGCCCAGCTGCTCCGCGGCATGTGGGATCTTCCCGGACCGGGGCATGAACCTGTGTCCCCTGCATCGGCAGGCGGACTCTCAACCACTGCGCCACCAGGGAAACCCGAGAAAGGCTTAGCTTTTGACCTGTCTTGGTTTTCGGCATACTTTCCTCACAAAGCTTCATCATTTCTAGCTTTTGATTTAAAGTGAGGGATGTGTGACTCTTCCTTTCACTTGAATACTTAGAGGACTTTGCTTTTTTTTTTAATTAAAAAATTTTTTTTTATTTTTTAATTTTTGGCTGCGCCTTGCAGCTTGTGGGATCTTAGTTCCCCAACGAGGAATTGAACCCGTGCCCTTGGCAGTGAAAGTGTGGCATCCGAACCACTGGACCATCAGGGAATTCCCTAGAGGCCTTTGTTGAGTTATTAATTGGCCTCGTCTCAATATTGTTGTGTCTCAGGGAATAGAGAGGTCCCAGAAGAGGGAGAGAGGTGGGAGAATGGCTGGGCAGTGGAGCCGGCAGAGCCCACACATTTATTGATTCATTTTGCTGTCTTATATGGGCGTAGCTCATGGCACCCCAAAATAATTACAATAGTAACATTGAAGAGCACAGATCACCATGACACATATAATAATCATGAAAAAGTTGGAATTATTGCCAGAATTACCAAAACGAGACATGAAGTGAGCAAATGCTATTGGAAAAATGGCGCTGATAGGCCTGCTCCAGGCACGGTTGCCACCAACCTTCAATTTGTAAAAACCTTAAAATCTGGGAAGGGCAATAAAGTGAAGCGCAATAAAACAGGTATGTCTGTATAACAAAGGAAAACTAGCTTTAGGAATGACACCTCCCAGAGGTATTGTGTATTGGATTGAATGGAGGAACATGAATAGCTAAAGGAAGTATTCCATTCATAAGCAGGTGGGGCGGTGTTTCTGAGGAGCAGTAGAGTTTGGAGATGGGCCAGAAGAGGATCTTTCCTGCCAACCTCAGAGGACACCACAGTATGGAGCAGAATAAGGCCATCTGAGTAGTGGCAGGATATCCCTAATCCTCTCAGAGAACAGGAGGTTGGCAGGGGCCACTTCAGGAGGGCTTGTCAGGGTACATGGGTCCTGACTTGGTACTTGGAATTTGTTTTAATTGTCACAGAAAACCACTGAAGGGCTTTCAGCAGGGAAGGGACGTGATAATATTTATGCTTTAAATAAACGACTCTGAGAGCTCTGTGGAGAGTAGACTGTGAAGGGCAATGGTGAGATCACGGAGAGGGAGGCAGAGGTTCTCACGAGAGCTAATGACAGCTTAAACTAGGCTGGCCACAGTGGAGATGGTGAAGAGGAATCAGATTCAGGAGATCTTTTGGAAGCTGAGTCAATGGAACTTGCTAATGGATTAGATGTGGCAAGTGAGGGAAAGATAGTCATCAAGGATGGCTCCCAGAGTCTGGCCTGAGCTGCAGGAGGTACAAAATGCTGTGCTTGGAGGAGGAACAAGGAATAGTAAAGTAAGTATTCTATTTGGTCCGATCAAAAGCTTTAAAAAGTTTTAATTTATAAAACTTCAAAACACACAAAGGTAGAGGGAGAGCAATAGAGCGAACCTGCATGTACTCACATTAAACTTCAATGGTAATCAATATTCTGTCTTTCTTATTTTATGTATTTCTTCCTCCCTACCCAACTTTCACCACTTCCTGTCCCTTTTCTTACAGTATTTAAATCCCAAATATATTCTTTCATTTGTATGTACTTCAGTATGTATCTCTAGTGGTTAAGAATCTCCTTCCCCTCCCCTGCCTCTTCTCTCTCCCTTCCCTCCCCCTTCCCCCTTCCTCTCTCCTCTTCCCTTTCCCTCCCCCTTCCCGCTTCCTCTCTCCTCTCCCCCTTCCTCCTCCTTCCCCCGTCCTCTCTCCTCTTCCCTTTCCCTCCCCCTTCCCCCTTCCTCTCTCCTCTTCCCCTTCCTCCCCCTTCCCCCTTCCTCTCTCCTCTTCCCCTTCCTCACCCTTCCCCCTTCCTCTCTCCTCTTCCTCTTCCTCCCCCTTCCCCCTTCCTCTCTCCTCTTCCCCTTTCTCCCCCTTCCCCCTTCCTCTCTCCTCTTCCCCTTCCTCCCCCTTCCCCCTTCCTCTCTCCTCTTCCCCTTCCTCCTCCTTCCCCCTTCCTCTCTCCTCTTCCCTTTCCCTCCTCCTTCCCCCTTCCTCTCTCCTCTTCCCTTTCCCTCCTCCTTCCCCCTTCCTCTCTCCTCTTCCCCTGCCTCCTCCTTCCCCCTTCCTCTCTCCTCTTCCCTTTCCCTCCCCCTTCCCGCTTCCTCTCTCCTCTCCCCCTTCCTCCTCCTTCCCCTCCTTCCCCTTCTTCGCCTCCTTCTCCTTCTTCTTCATCTTCTTCCTCTTCTTATAACAATTATACCATTATACCTAAAACAACAACAATAATTTCTTAATATACCTCATACCCTATTTTGTGATCAATTTCCTCTGTCTCAAAAAGGCTTTTACAGTTCGTTCAAATCAGGATCCAGACAAGATCCAAATATTATGTTTGTGAGATATATCTCCTAAATCACTTTTAATCTATAGCTATTTCTCTTTTTCATATTCTCTTTGTAATCCCCCCACTCTCCACCCCATTCCACTTACTTGTTGCAAAGACTAGATCACTTGCCTTCTAGAATTTCCCACACTTTAGATTTTGGCTAATTACATCCTCATGGTATCATTGAACATTTTCCTCTGTCTTTCAATTTTCCTGGAATTATAACTTGAAGCTTGATCAGATTCCATTCAATTTGGGGGACAAGAAAACTTCATAAGTGGTACTATGTATTTCCCATTACATCACGACAGGATAGACAAAATGTCATGATTGTCTCATTTTTACTGATACTAAGATGGGTAAGTGAGTTCAGGAGATGTCAGTCTGATCCCTTCATTAGAAAATCCCACATCAGCATTTTTTAAAAATTAACTAATTAATTAATTTATTTTTGGCTGCATTGGGTCTTCATTGCTGCACTCGGGCTTTCTCTAGTTGCAGCGAGCAGGAGCTACTCTTCGTTGTGGTGCGCGGACTCCTCATTGCAGTGGTTTCTCTTGTTGTGGAGCACGGGCTCTAGGTGCACGGGCTTCAGTATTGTGGCTCGCGGGCTCCAGAGCTCTAGAGCACAGGCTCAGTAGGTGTGGTGTGTGGGCTCAGTTGCTCCGTGGCATGTGGGATCTTCCTGGACCAGGGCTCGAACCTGTGTCCCCTGAATTGGCAGGCAGATTCTTAACCACTGTGCCACCAAGGAAGTCCCCCACATCAGCTTTTTACCTAATGGCTTTAGCAGCTATTGAAATTCATTGCCTAGATGCATTATTTAATCAGATGTTTAAAAGTGATTTTCCCCCCTAATTTTATCATTCCATTAGCTTTTTTTTTTTTTGGGGGTGTGCCACATGGCTTGAGAGATCTTAGTAGTTCCCTGACCAGGGAATGAACCCTGATCTGGGCAATGAAAGTGCGGAGTCCTAACCACTGGACTGCCAGGGAATCCCCATTAGCATTATTTAATTGGACTTGTGTAAAAAGAATTTTCCCTATTTCCACTATTTGAAATATATTTCACACAGGAAAGGCAGGATAAAACTTAATTTTCCCCTTTATTTATTGACTTTTAGAAAACTGAGCTCATTCCCTAAGCAACTGCCAGAAATGGCTGATTTAGATTTTTACAAATCAGCTTTATTGAGGTATACTTTATATACAATAAAACTCCCCCAATTTTAAGCATGCAATTTATTAACTTTTGACAGATATACGTGGTCATATTACTACCACCACAATCATGATCTAGAACACTTCCATCACCCCTCAAAATTCCCTTATGTCTCTGTTTAAAAAAAAGGTAGTAGGCCCAAAATGGAGTCACTCATGCTAAGTGACTCCCAGGTCAGCACACCAAAGCTTAGTCTGTAACCTAATTGTAGTTTCAGATTCTTCCAGGAGTGGAATTATAAAATTCCAGTCTGGAATTTCCTGATTAGCACTAGTGAGGTAATGTACATGATAGACCCCTGCCCTTCCCCCAATGGCAGGTGATCTTGCCTGAAATAATCCTTTCTTTTGTTTTTTCTTCCTTGTCCCACCCTCTCTGCCTTGAAAAAGCTTCCATTTTGTACAGCTCCTCAGAGCACCTTTCTACTTGCTAGTTGGGATGCTGACAACTAATTAAAAGATTTATTGGGCTTCCCTGGTGGCGCAGTGGTTGAGAGTCCGCATGCCGATGCAGGGGACATGGGTTCGTGCCCCGGTCCGGGAAGATCCCACATGCCGTAGAGCGGCTGGGCCTGTGAGCCATGGTCGCTGAGCCTGCGTGTCCGGAGCCTGTGCTCCACAACGGGAGAGGCCACAACAGTGAGAGGCCCGCATACAGCAAAAAAAAAAAAAAAAAAAAAGATTTATTAAATGAATCACTTAATAAAGCCAATGAACTCTTCAAATTTACTCGGTTAGGCTTTGTTTTTTAACATTTCTTTGGAACCAATCTCCTTCTCCCACCCATAGGACCTAACGACTACTGCTCTTACTTTCTGTCGCTGTAGTTTTGCCTTTTCCAGAATGCCATGTGAATCCTACAGTATGTAGTCTTTTATGTCTGGCTTCTTTCATTTAGCACAATGCTTTTGAGATTCATTTAGATTATTGCACGTATCAGTAAGTCATTCATTTATTGTTGAATAGAATTCCATTGTACAGCTATCTCACAATTTGTTTATCAGTTCAGCAGTAGATGGACATTTCCGTTGTTTCATGTTTTGGGCTCTGATGAATGAACCTGTTGTAAACTTTTGAGTACAGGTTTTTGTATGGACATATGTTTTCACTTGTCTTGGATAGTTATCTAGGAGTGGAATTGCCTGGTTACATGTTAAGTTTATGTTTAACTTTTTTTTTTCAAACACATAGACTTTTTTTAATTTACTTTTTTATAAAGCAGGTTCTTATTAGTTATCCATTTTATACATATTAGTGTATACATGTCAATCCCAATCTCCCAATTCATCCCCTCCCCCACCCAGACACTTTCCCCCTTGGTGTCCATACGTTTGTTCTCTACATCTGTGTCTCCATTTCTGCCCTGCAAACTGGTTCAACTGTACCATTTTCTAGGTTCCACATATATGCGTTAATATACTATATTTGTTTTTCTCTTTCTGACTTACTTCACTCTGCATGACACTCTCTAGATCCATCCATGTCTCTACAAATGACCCAATTTCATTCCTTTTTATGGCTGAGTTATATTCCACTGTATATATGTACCACATCTTTATCCATTCGTCTGTCGATGGGCATTTAGGTTGCTTCCATGTCCTGGCTATTGTAAATAGGGCTGCAATGAACAATGAGGTGCATGTGTCTTTTTGAATTATGGTTTTCTCAGGGCATATGCCCAGTAGTGGGATGGCTGGGTCATATGGTAATTCTATTTTTAGTTTTTTAAAGAACCTCCATACTGTTCTCCATAGTGGCTGTATCAGTTTACATTCCCACCAACAGTGCAAGAGGGTTCCCTTTTCTCCACACCGTCTCCAGCATTTGTTGTTTGGAGATTTTCTGTTGATGCCCACTCTAACTGGTGTGAGGTGATACCTCATTGTAGTTTTGATTTGCATTTCTCTAATAATTAGTGATGTTGAGCAGCTGTTCATGTGCCTCGACCATCTGTATGTCTTCTTTGGAGAAATGTCTATTTAGGTCTTCTGCCCAGTTTTTTTTTTTTTTTTTTTTTTTTTGTGATACGCGGGGCTCTCACTGTTGTGGCCTCTCCCGTTGCGGAGCACAGGCTCTGGATGCGCAGGCCCAGTGGCCATGGCTCACGGGCCCAGCTACTCCGCGGCATGTGGGATCTTCCCAGACCGGGGCACGAACCCGTGTCCCCTGCATCGGCAGGCGGACTCTCAACCACTGCACCACCAGGGAAGCCCTGGGTTGTTTTTTTAATATTGAGCTGCATGAGCTACCTGTATATTTTGGAGGTTAACCCTTTGTCCATTGCTTCGTCTGCAAATATTTTCTCCCATTTTGAGAGTTGTCTTTTTTTTTTTTTTTTCCTTGCGGCATGCGGGCCTCTCACTGTTGTGGTCTCTCCCGTTGCGGAGCACAGGCTCAGCGGCCATGGCTCACGGGCTCAGCCGCTCCGCGGCATGTGGGATCTTCCTGGACCGGGGCATGAACCCGTGTCCCCTGCATCGGCAGGTGGACTCTCAACCACTGCGCCACCAGGGAAGCCCTGAAGCCCAAGTTCTTGATGTGTCATTGCAGAAAGAGTTCACTGAGAGACAAGGTGATAGGTAACAAGTGGATTTATTTAGAGAGAAGCACAGACATAGTGTGGGCCATCTCAGAAAGCAAGAGCAGCCCTAGGGTATGGGGTTGTCAGTTTTTATAGGCGTGGGTAATTTCATAGGCTAATGAGTGGGAGGAGTATTCCAGCTATTTCAGGAAGGGGAGGGGATTTCCAGGAAGTGGGCCACTGCCCACGTTTTGATCCTTATGGTCAGCCTTGGAACTGTCATGGCGCCTGTGGGTGTGTCATTTAGCTTACTGATGTGTTTCAGTGAGTGTATACTGAGGCTCAAGGTCTAGTGGAAGTCGACTTGTCTGCCATCGTGGACCCATTTGGTTCTAATCAGTTTATGTCATGTCCTCAGGCTATGTCATTCTTTCAAATGTGCCCTGCCCCTTTCCTCCTGTTTCAGTTGTGGCACATGGGATCTTTGTTCTGGAGCCTGGGCTTATTCAATATACTGCCCCCCTCAACCCCTGGCATGCGGGATCTTAGTTTCCTGACTGGGGATCAAACTCACATTCCCTGCATTGGAAGGCAGATTCTTAACCACTGAACCACCAGAGAAGTCCCCTTTTGGGCATTTATTTATTTATTTATTTATGGCTGTGTTGGGTCTTCAGTTCTGTGCAAGGGCTTTCTCTAGTTGCGGCAAGTGGGGGCCACTCTTCATCGCGGTGTGCGGACCTCTCACTATCGCGGCCTCTCTTGTTGTGGAGCACCAGCTCCAGATGCGCAGGCTCAGTAGTTGTGGCTCACGGGCCTAGCTGCTCTGCGGCATGTGGGATCTTCCCAGACCAGGGCTCGAACCCGTGTCCCCTGCATTGGCAGGCAGATTCTCAACCACTGCGCCACCAGGGAAGCCCCCTTTTGGGCATTTTTAAATGGGTTGTTTGTCTGATTATTGAGTTGTAAGGGTTATTTTTATATTCTGGATACAAGGGTTTTTTGTTTTTCTTTTTTGGTTTGGCTCTGCTGTGCGGCTTGCGGGATCTTAGTTCCCCAACCAGGGATCGAAACTGTGCCCACTGCCAGTGGAAGCCTGGTGTCCTAACCACTGGACTGACAGGGAATTCCCTTGGATACAAGTTCTTTATCAGCTTTGCAAATATTTTCTCCCAGGTTCTGACTTGTCTTTTATTTTCTTAATGATGTTTAATAAAGTGCAAAAGTTTTAAATTTGGGGAATTCCCTGACAGTCCAGTGGTTAGGACCCCATGCTTCCACTGCAGGAAGCACAGGTTCGAACCCTGGCTGGGGAATTAAGATCCCACATGCCGCAAGGCATGGCCAAAAAAAAAAGTTTTAACTTTGGATGAAGTCCAATATACTGATTCTTTCTTTCTTTTATGAATTGTGATTTTGGTATTGTATTTAAGAAATCTTTTCCCATCCCAAAGTAATGATTTTTTTCCTGTTTTTCTTCTAGAAGTTTTATATTTGTACTTCTTAAATTTACGTTGATTTAGTTTTTGTAACTCAATTTTGTTTGAGGTGAGGGTCTAAATTCACCTTTTTAGGGACTTCCCTGGTGGCACAGTGGTTAAGAATCTGCCTGCCGGGCTTCCCTGGTGGCGCAGTGGTTGAGAGTCCGCCTGCCGATGCAGGGGACATGGGTTCATGCCCCGGTCCGGGAAGATCCCACATGCCGCGGAGCGGCTGGGCCCGTGAGCCATGGCCGCTGAGCCTGCGCGTCCGGAGCCTGTGCTCCGCGACGGGAGAGGTCACAACAGTGAGACGCCCGCGTACCGCAAAAAAAAAAAAAAAAAAAGAATCTGCCTGCCAATGCAGGGTACATGAGTTCAATCTCTGGTCCGGGAAGATCCCACATGCTGTGGAGCAACTAAGCCCGTGCGCCACAACTACTGAGCCTATGCTCTAGAGCCCGCGAGCCACAACTACTGAAGCCCGCGCGCCTAGAGCCCGTGCTCCGCAACAAGAGAAGCCATTGCAGTGAGAAGCCCACGCACTGCGACAAAGACTAGCCCCCGCTCGATGCAACCAGAGAAAGCCCGTGCACAGCAATGAAGACCCAGTGCAGCCAAAAATAAATAGATTAATTTAAAAAAATAAATAAATTCACCTTTTTACACATGGGTATCCAATTCCTAGCACCATTTGTTGAAAAAAAAATGTCTTTATTGAATTGCTTGTGGAGTAGATGCAGATAGTTTGGTAGATATGGTGGGGGAGGGTAATAGGAAGAAACATGTTTGAAGTTAAGCAGCACTCACTATGAGCCAGGCACAGTTTGAAGCATTTCTCGTAGGTTTTCTCATTGAGAAAATCTTGAGGGTCTTCTCACAGACCTTGTGAAGTAGGTGTCCTTAAACCATTCTCTTAATGGTTTTGGAGATCTCAGCGAGTATGTGCCCTACTTATGTGGGTTCCAGAGTCCTCAGCGAGCATGTGCCCTACTTATGTGGGTTCCAGAGTCAGACCCTGGAGGGGTTCAAGGGTCTTTCTAGAAAGTGGATAATAATAAAATCTGGAGAGGGATGTGGCAATGATGGTGGGAATGAAACAGGAGGGAAGGGGGCAGGGCACAACCTTAGAAAGAATGACATAGCCTGAGGACATGACCCAAACTGATTAGAACCAAATGGGTGCAAGATGGCAGACAAGTTGACTTCCACTAGACCTTGAGCCTCAGTATACAATCACTGTAACATATCAGCAAGCTAAATGACACACCCACAGGTGCCACCATAGTTCCAAGGCTGACGATAAGGATCAAAAAGTGGCTGGTGGCCTAATTCCTGGAAATCCCCACCCCTTCCCCAAATAGCTGGAATACTCCTCCCACTCATTAGCCTATGAAATTACCCATCCCTATAAAAACTGACAACCCCCAAACCCTTGTGCCTTTCTCACCTTCTGAGATAGCCCACACTCTGTCTGTGGAGAGTGTTTCTCTCTAAATAAATCCACTTCTTACCTATCACTTGGTCTCTCACTGAATTCTTTCTGCGATAAGATGTCAGGAACCTGAGCTTCATTAAGTCCTGAAGCCAGGTGTGTGGTCTCAGTTGGAAGATTGTGGGTTTTGGCCATGTTCGAGTCCTGGCACGTGGGTTCAAGTCCCAATCTGAGGTGCACAGTTTCAGCAATGGAAGGTGAGTAGAGCCTCTATGAGGAGAATCTGGCAGTAGGAGGTGGTAGAGTTTTTTTTTTTTCTTGCAACAGATGAATTCCTGAAGGCATCTCATAATGCAAGACATTTTCCATAGCAATGAACATAAAAGAAGAAGGAATGTATTCCTAATACATCTAAATATGCAACTGTCATAACAGTGTACTTATTTTTTTCAGCATTATCTCTAATATTTTATAGCATAGTGCTTAAGAGCATAGACACTGGAGCCAGACTTTGAGTTTCAAATCCCATCTCCTCTCTCTTTTTCTAGGACTGCCATTCACTAGCTGCCTGACCTGGAGAAAGTTACTTAAGTTACCTGTGTCTCAGTTTCCTTATCTTATCTTTCCAGATAACTGGAAAGATACCTGGAAAGATGAGATATGTTTACAGATAACTGTAAAATGGGAACAATGATAATAGAAGCTGCCACATAAGGTTGTTATGAGGATTGAGTTAATATTTATAGAGCACTTAGAATGGTGTGTGGTACACAGAAAGTGCTATTAAGTACTTGTTAAATAAAAAATTACTATGTTTCAAAGAAAGATTTCTTAAATTAACAGCATGGCATATTATGGATTGCTTTTTTTTTTTTTTTTTCCTTCTCAGTACGCGGGCCTCTCACTGTTTTGGCCTCTCCCGTTGCAGAGCACAGGCTCTGGACGCGCAGGCTCAGCGGCCATAGCTCACGGGCCCAGCCACTCCGCGGCATGTGGGATCTTCCCGGACCGGGGCACGAACCCATGTCCCCTGCATCGGCAGGCGGACTCTCAACCACTGCGCCACCAGGGAAGCCCTGGATTGCTTTTTTAAAAAAGCTTTTCCCTACCATTTCATCACATCTAAATTCTGCTGTAAAGTTACTGATATCTTGGCATACTTTTCCAGCAGTAGTGTTGGCACCCCATCTTAGTGGAGGACACTGTTTTAGGATACAGAAACTACTTTTTAAGTTATAACAGTGAACAGCACAGTAGTCCCTAAGATCACTTATGTGCTCACAAACAGAGTTGGGTGAAAGCAGTCACACCTTAAAGACTGATCATATTTCTAAGATTTCATTTATATAAAAGACAAAAATGAATCTTTTCTGTATGAAGTCAGGATAGTGGTTGCCCTCCGAGGGGAACAGGGTAAAACGTGGCTTCTGGGAGCTGACGATGTCCTATTTCTTAACCTGGGTGCTGGTTTCACAGTTTCTTTCCTGCAAGCTGGTGCAGTTTATGAAAATCCATAGTTATACACATATGATATGTGTCTATATATATATTATATATGTAATACATTCAGTATTATTCTTCATTTGTATGATGTTTCAATTCTTTTAAGTAACCATGGGTGTATTAGTTTGCTAGGGCTGCCGTAACAAAGTACCACAGACTGGGTGGCTTAAACAACAAAATTCATACAATTTCTTTCTTCTTTTGTGTCACTCAGTCACTAATGCATTCAACTAAGAAGGCCTTACATGTACAGGGTGGGCTATGCACTGTCCATGCATAGTAAATGCTAAGCAGTATTCTACCTAGGTAGATAGCAAGACACAGATACATTTTATAAAGAAGTAAAGGCAATGCAAGCCATGTCATAAAACAACACAGGATTCACACCCAGAAGAGTTGTGCGGGTCTTAAGTAATGTTGGCGACTGCTTTCTATTGCATAATGAACGTTTGGCGGCATAGAAGGGACATCATGCACATACTGGTTGAATAAATGCTTACAGTAGCCTTTAAGAATTTGGCTGACTATATACTGGGTCAACTGAGCTAGGCTGGGAGAAGGGACTGGCATTTATTACACCGGCATTGTGGCTGGATGCTCTACATTCGCTAGTGCTTGGAACTTCATGATGGGAGGAGGAGGATATTCAGGTTGGGCTCTCCAGAAAGCAGAGTCTGAGACAGAGATGAACAAGTGCTCATGGGTTTAATAATACGGAAAGGAGAGTTAGGAAGCAGGATTGATCCTGAGGGCCAAATCAGGCTCTGATGCAGTCCCCAGTGAAAGATTCAACCAGTACCCCACTCCCAACCAGAGGAGCTCTGGAGCTGGATGTGGTCCCAAGTTGGCTGAAGGGGCTGGGCCTTTGTAAGTCCACTGATCAATCACTGGATGTAGGCTGCCCAGGAAGGGGGTGGGACCTTGGGTAAGGCAGTTTTCTTCAGCCAGGTTCTTTTTCCAGTTGAATTCATGCAGCCGATAATGAACCGATGCTGAGACTGAACAGCACAAGCTTTATTCAATGGCCAAAGAATGAAGAAGCGGGAACCTAGTTTGCAAATCAACTTCTCAACACAGTTTGGGAGGAAACACCAAATATATAGGAAGATCGAGGTAAAAGGGAGGGAATTGGAAAGAGTGGGAGGAATATTCATGAGTTATCTGAGAACTGGTGTGTGCTTTGGACCTGGAACGGATGCAACCCTCCTTTTCAGTCCTTGTATGGGCTTTTCTGGTTGTTGTCATGGCAATCATCAACTGTCATGGTGCCGCTGGGTGTGTCATTTAACATGTTAATGGATTACAGTGAGCAGTATAGTGAGGCTCAAGGTCCACTGGAAGTCAAAAGCTTCCTCCATCTTGGGTCTACTTGGTTCTAACCGGTTCTTGTTTTTTCTCTTTGCAGCTTCCTCCTGAAACTTAGATAAGAGTAATTGGTTTCCATTCGAGGGAGGGGCAGGGGTATGATTTTGGGTCAACCGCCTTGGTACCAATGCCTGTGTTTTTCTCTAGAATCCTGTCTGCCAGTTCTGCACATCCCTTCCTCCCTGAGGCAGGGACCTCCACCTTTCCTGGTGACCCTTGGCTCACTGTGGCTGGCCTGGCTTCCCCATCCTGCCTCTGGACCATCCGTGTCTTGATTGGCTATCAAGCTTTCCTCCAGCTTTTGCAGTGCTCTCTGGTGCCTGGTTCACAGTCCCACTTTCTCAGCCCACTGCTGCCTGCATTCATCAAGATGAACCTAATGAAAGCAATGTTGAGGAGGATTATTCTGGCTCTGAGGCACTAGGTGGATTGGTGAGGCCAACAACCTCGGATTAAATTCTGGAAAATTCTAGAAAATACCGGAAAAGCTGTAGCAGATGAGGTAATATGAGTTTGGCAAGGGCGAAGAAAGTGAGAATGCAACAGCAAACGCCTTTGGACTCCTCAAACACGACTGAAACATGGCTCCCCTGGGACCTTCTTCTATTGGATTCTCTTTGATGGCAACCCATGGGGCTTCATTTGCTGTGTAGATCTCCAGGGAGCAGCAGGAAACAACAAATCCTTAGCCTCTCAAAGTCATAGCCGTTCTCCTAGCTGACCTGACAAACACAGATGTCAAGTGGGCCCTGCAGGAGTTTGACAGTTTGTCCAAATAACTGTTTTCAGTTGAGGCTATACATCTCTTAGGAAAAGGTTTATCTGCCTGGCCGTTCAGTCAGTTGGCCAATATGAATTAGTCTGACCATCTTCTCAGAAAAGAATGTCTTTGGGGATTTTCAGATGAGTGAATATTCAATATTCTGTCTTTTAGCTTTACCATCCACCTCCCCACCCCTTCGTAGAATATTCTTCAGATAGTTGGCTCCTGGGCCTCCAGGAGAGCCAGGGGAAGAAAGCCTTAATCCCTTAGCAGGATTTACTGGCTCTCCTCAGTCTGAGCCTCCCATACAATGCTGTTTGAGCTTCCCTTAGAAATTGGCCTTCTTTGCCAGGAAAGGGGGATTCTTTACATGACAATAAGGAAAATGTAATCCCTTACACCAAGGGTGGAGCCCTTTTCTTTGCCTCTTAGGATGGTGTGCTCCTGCAAGCTCCTCCCTGCCATCTGGTTGGTCTTTCCCCACCACCCAGAGCTAGCACTGGGGGGAGGAGGATCGTGTCGAGGGATATTGACTTCCAGTAACTGGAATGGAATTCCACTACTTCCCAGTCGGGTGTCTCAAGGCAAGTTACTTGGTTTTGCTGAGCTTTGCTCTTTCATTTGTAAAAAAAAAAAAAAGAGAGAGAGAGAGAGAGAGAGAGAGAGAGAGATAACAAACCAATTGTACTGGGTTGCTAGGAGAGTTATAAGAGAAAGATAAAAGACACAGTGAATAACACAAGGTTAGATATTCAGTAATATTGGCTAATTCCTACATTCTCTCTCCTTCTGTTGCAGGAAGGGGGACCCCTTCCAGGGCTCTTGTCTAGCACTCGGAAATGAATTGTCCAAGGTAACACATGTGCAGACAAAGCAAGAGACTTGATTGGGAAGGGGGGCCGGGGCAGAGAGCAGCAGGGTAAGGGAGCCCAGGAGAGCTGCTCTGCCACGTGGCTCGCAGTCTTGGCTTTTATGGTGATGGGGTTAATTTCCAGGTTGTCTCTGGCCAGTCGTTCTGACTCAGGGTCCTTCCTGGTGGTGCACGCATCTCTCAGCCAAGATGGATTTCAACGAGGAGGATTCTGGGAGGTTGATAGGACATATGGACTGGTGTCTCCTCTCTCCTTTTGACCTTTCCTGAATTCTTCCAGTTGGTGGTAGCTTGTTAGTTCTGCGTTCTGTTAGTTCCGTGTTCTGTTAGTTCTCCTTAGTTCCTTCTGTTGTAAGAGATAACTCATGCAAGGGGTTACTCTCTTGCCTGGCCAGGGAGGGCGGTTTCGGTAAGTGGTTCCCCTAACACTTCTCCTTAGAATTTATTCTTGGACATCACCTAATCTGATTCTTTTCCCCGGGCAGGGATTTCCTCTATGACATCCTGCACTGGTTATCCTCTGGGTGCCTCCTCCAGATCCATTCTCTAATGTCTGTGTCTCGTGAAGCTGAGCCCAACGACTATAACCCAGGCTTCCCTGCTAGCTGACTTCTGGTTGAGAGTGGCCCATGGTGAGCATAGGTAGGAGCTGGAAGGTCAGGGAGAAAGGCTAGACTATTTCTTCCTACCTGCCTTGCTGCCTTAGCACCAGGTTCTGGGGTGGCTGCATCCCTTTAAGGCTACAGCCCCTGTCAGATTGCCCGTCCTCCCGAGCTCAGATCTCTCTGAGCTCCATTTCAGTACCTCTTTGTCCAATCAGTCCAGAGTATGGAAACATCCTTCTGTGGTTGCTACTCTCTGGGTGCCTCAGTGTCTCTTGTAAGTTCCCTTAACTTTGTCCCCATCTCTTGAGTTCCTTTAAAGCCTCTTCTGGTGAACTCTGCATGGAATTGTTTCCTGCTGGCATCCAAACAGAAAATTATCCACCGTCTATTTGAATACTTCCAGGGACCAGAGCTCAGTATTTAACTCTTCACTCCTTTTTTTTTTTTTCTTTTTCTTTCTTTTTTGTCCGTGCTGCATGGCTTGTAGGACCTTAGTTTCCCGACCAGGGGTCGAACCTGGCTTGGCAGTAAAAGCGCCAAGTCCTAACCACTGGACCACCAGGGAATTCCCCTTTCACTCCTTTTTTTTTTTTTTAAAGACGATGTTGGGGGTAGGAGTTAATTAATTAATTAATTGATTTTTGCTGTGTTGCGTCTTCATTTCTGTGAGAGGGCTTTCTCTAGTTGTGGCAAGCGGGGGCCACTCTTCATCGCGGTGCGTGGGCCTCTCACTATCGCGACCTCTCTTGTTGTGGAGCACAGGCTCCAGACGCGCAGGCTCAGTCGTTGTGGCTCACGGGCCCAGTTGCTCCGCGGCATGTGGGATCCTCCCAGACCAGGGCTCGAACCCATGTCCCCTGCATTAGCAGGCAGATTCTCAACCACTGCGCCACCAGGGAAGCCCCACTCCTATTTTTAAAATAATGATGTACTCCTACTACATGATGGCGGTCCAGTGGTTAAGACTCTGTGCTTCCACTGCATGGGGCACGGGTTCGATCTCTGGCAGGGGAACTAGGGTCCTGCATGCTTTGTGGTGCCCCCAAAAATAAAAAAAAATAATGATGTATTTGAGAATGGAACTAACTAATGGAACTAGGGTACATCTACTGTATGTTGAGTGCTGTGTACACTTTGTCACATTTATTCCCCACAGCGACTTTGTAAGGAAGATTGAACTACCCACATTTCACAGAGGATGGGACTGGAGGCTCGGGGGAGTTCGGTCACTTGCCCTGGATCTTACAGCTAATCAGCAGGCAGGACAGGACAAATTGAGCATAGAGTTAGGTTGTCCTGACCCCCACGTTTGCTCTCTCTCCATTACACCTGCCTGTCATGGGAGAGAGTTTGGAAAGGGGAAGCTGGAACTATGCGAAAATTTGCCTTGGATTTCACAATTTTGCCAAGGGCTAGCCTGGAAAGAAACTCTAATATTGCTCACAAAAACGTCTCTTGAAGGACACGGTTCTGTTGTAGCTGAGTGACACCATGGGCCACTAGATGGCACCAGTTCAGCGTTGAGTTAAATCTTTTTCCCATAACACTTTTTGTGGGCAAAGGGTGTGCATAGAAAGTTCTGTTTACCTTGAAGTGTAAATACTACTTTGATGTAATGAACTTGTATTTCCTCCAACCTGGGCTGACTCTCAAGCTTTTCAAAGGTGAGATTATGAATAGGGCAGGAGGGAGAGGCCAGGAGCCTGAGAATGATTCACACTCAGCCCCACAAATGTTGGCCTGTAGTGGGGAGAAGCAGTGCCCTACCTTTAACACCAAACCGAGTAAGACAGTCAATCAAAGGCCGGGAGAGCATGAGAGCTGGAGGGGTCTGGAGGTCTTTTAGCCCAACCTTCTCATTACACAGATGAAGAGGCATTCCTCTGTTGCTTTCTGTGCAAGTGATCCCCAACTTACCCGATTGCTCTAATAAAAAATATTGGCCTAACATCTTTTGCCTTGTGACCCTCCCAGTTTTGTAAGGCAACTAGATAAAGGTTGCAACTATTGCTCCCCTCTCTTTGTTTCTGAAGGAACTTCTTTTCTTTTGTCCATTTGAAATTCTCTAGACAAAATTTTCAAGTTTTGTCTCTTATAAATTAAAAAAAAAAAGGAATACTTTCATCTGGTTCAAAAATCAAAACAATATTAAAAGGCAATCAGTAAAAAGTGTCACTTCTCTCCCTTTCCCCATCTGTCTCATCCTCCTACCCCTCAACCCATGAGTAACCATCAGTTTATTACTTCTTGGGTATTCTTCTTGAATTTCTTAATGCAAATACAATTCAGTGCAAATACAATCAACATGGAAAGTTTTTATTTATTTCTTTGGGGGAAAGGATTCTCCGCTGTTGGCCCCTGGCTGCCGAATGCCCTTGCATTCCCATCTACCTTCAGGGGTGATTTCTCTAGTGGCCACATTTTTGGGGGGGATAAAAAAAAATTGAGACATAGTTCTGACAAGTACCAGTGGCCGTGCCTAGATGGTGCTCCTGTTCTGGGAACAGTGGCAGCCATTGTCACTGCAGCGAGTCCATCGCTCCTGGGCCCCAGATGCCCCCTCACTCCTGGAGGAAGGCTTCCTTTTTTTTTTTTTTTTCAATTCTTCATTTCTACTTTATTTTTTTTCTTTTCCATTATGGTTTATCACAGGATATGGAATGTAGTTCCCTGTGCTATCCAACAGGACCTTGTTGTTTACCTATTCTATATATCATAGTTTGCATCTGCTAATCCCAAACTCCCAGTCCACAGCCAGCTGCCCCACCCCCACGCCCGCACTTGGCAACCATAAGTCTGTTCTCTATGTCCGTGCATTTGTTTTTGTTTCATGGAGGATGGCTTTGTCTCCTACTCCACGAGCCCTCCAGGAGACCCTCCGCCTGCTTCCTTGCTTCACAGTACCTCCACCTCCCCCATTCCTTCCCAGGGCTCCCACTCTCAGCATCCCTGGGGCTCCCACTCTGCCTTTAGACACGTCCAACTCCTCTTTCTCTTCCCTCAACTCCTTTGTACTGCCCCTTTCTTCCCCCTTTTCCCAGCAAAGTTCTCCAAAGGCTAGTTACTGAGCTTTCTTCCCCACGTAGTTCAGTTCATTAAAATTGAATTAGCACCTACAATGTGTGAGTAATGTTCTAGATGAGGAAGATTCAAAGATAAAAAAGATGTGGTCCCTGTCTCTAAGCCCCTTTGGCTGGCTCAGACCTAATTAAGGGAAACACCCTAGGATACAAGCAGTAATACAGTCGAGGTCTAAGTAGGCTGAGCACAGAGCAGGAGCCATGAGTTCTGGGGATGATGATGATGTCACCAATACTGAACCCTCCAGGTGCTGTAGCCTGGGATGTTAAGGTCCTGATGCTGCTTCCTTAAACAGGGTCCATGGGGTAAGTTGGCCCCCCTTTCTTTAGTCCTCTGCCTTCTGCCACCTATTTAGATGCCATTCTTCTCTGAAGTCCTCCAAGTCAGGGCTGTTTCCAGATTTAACTTTCTCAGGTACTGCTCCCTGCTCCAAACCACCTTTGCCCATCAAAAGCAAACCTGTGAACTTTCCCTTGGAGCCCTGTGTTTGCTTCCCAGGGTGGCAGCTCACGCATGTGAAGATAATATTGTTTTCCTGAAGGGCCCATGACAGGTAGTTACACAGGTGCATTTTAATAGTGATCTGGAAAAGTAGTTCTTTAACAGAAGGGTTCTCGGTCACAAATAGGTTTTGAAGATTAGTGACAAACCGGAAAAGCTCTGAGGAGAGTAGACCAGAGGATTGAGGTGCTGCTGAAATGTCATATGAGGAGCAGGAAGATGAAAAAAAAAAACCTACCAACGACTGAAGTTACTTATCATTTGCCAAGCATTGGCTGAGAATTTTGCTTGCATTATCTCAGCATACTCATTTTCTAGTGCTGCATAATCACAAACTTAGTGACTTAAAACGACACATATGTGTTATCTTACAGTTTCTGTTTGTCAGGAGTCCGGGCAAGGTTGTATTCTCTGCAAGATTGCACTCAACGGTTTGGTTCTCATCTGAGGGCTTGACTGGGAAAGGATCTGCTTCCAAGACACATGGTCCAAGATCAGTCCAAGATTCAGGTCTTTATTGGCTGTCAGACTGAGGGCCTCAACTTCCCCTCGGCTATTAGCCAGAGGCCATCATCACATCCTAGTTAGTTGTTGGCCAGAGGCTGCCAGGTCCTTGCCATGTGGACCTAACCAGCATGGTTGCTTACTTCACCAAAGCCAACAAGGATCGTGTCTGTTAGCAAAATGGATGTTAGAATCTTATGTAACATAATGATGGCAGTGATATCCTGTCACCTTTGCTGTATTCTATGGGTTGAAAGCTTGTCACAAGTCTTGCCCATGCTTGGAAGAGGAGATTACACAAGGGCTTGAGACCAGGGGTGGGTATCATAGGGACCATCTTAGAGTCGGTCTGCTCTACCATCTCTGAAGAGGACATTTCTATTCTCATCATACAAGTGAGGAAAAGGAAGATTAGCATATTAGGTAACTTGCCCAAGGGCGCTCAGGTAAAAAGTAGTAGAGAAGGGATTCCAAACGTGGCCTATAGATTTAAAGCTCATACTCATTGTGTTACACTAAGGTAACTTGGGGGTGTTTGGCCCGGATCAGAGAAGACTCAGAGGTGAGATTCATACTGACAGTCTTCTGGAACTTGGGTCACCACATGGATGAGGGCATAGATAGAACTAAAATCAATACTGGGCATTATCAGGAATAGATTTAACCTCAAATAAAGGACTTCTAACATTTACAGTGACCTAAAGAGAATGAGCAGGCTACCTTCTGAAGTGGCCTGTTCCCTTCATCACCTGGGTCCAACCAGCATCCATGGCAGGATGAACCCAGTCCAGGGCACCGGAGGGGATTCCACCACTGGATGGGGATCTGCTGGGGAGGGTTTAAGATCTCAGAAGTAGAGAGTCTGTATTTCTCAGAGGTTATCAAAGGGGGAAGCTGCGGAGTCCAGCAGCCAGGTGGAGGAAATATGCTGGAGGAAGTTAAGTTTCACTCTGCTTGTGAACCCATCCAGGACTGAAGTTCTGCTGAAGAGGCCCCCAGATGGGTCCCCCTTCTCTCACTGACAGTCTGCCTGGGAGTAAAAGTCAGGATGATGTCAGTGGTTGTTCCCACGTGGACGTGCCCTCTGAGTGCTTCATGGAAACTTTTCTTTGAGTTTTATTATCCTGACTGTGCAGATAAGGAGATGGACCCACCAGGGGAGACAAAGTGGAGGCCACCGTCCGTGTCTCTTGGCGGGTCACGCTCAATTCTTTCCTGCCCACATCAGCTGGGGTTGTAACAGTTTCCAGTTACAGTGTATCCAACCTGGTCACCTGATGGCAGAGTCTTGTCCATTTGGAAGCTCCAGACCAATGAGCTGAAGTAAACACCTCACCCCACTATTTACTGCCCCTTGTGCAAATTCCTTGTCTCGCTGATAATTCTTTTGTGTGTACCTGTAATTGTGCCAAAGTTTATCAGTTTGGGGACAATGTGCATAATTTTGCATAGATAATAAAGCTCTTTTCGTTTATTTATTTATTTTGTTGAATAGAATTGCTACTACTTTCTCTGACAGTTTCTGACAGAAAGTCAGAAAGACCCAAGTGTGGAAGCTTTTATATCATGTTAATCCTGCTGAAAGGATTTGTAGCTGGATTCCTATGGCAGGCAAGGGCCTATCGGTCAAAGCTATCCTTTTGAATCCTGATTCAGCTGATGCATGATTAATTCTTCACTTGTTCATACTCTCTCAGGCAGGAGTATAATTTGAGGAAAACAAGGAGTGTGTGTGCCCCAGGCGGAATGGGAATGGACCCCCACTTTCTCTGCTTTCTTCCCCCCCGTGCCAGCCAGCCTGGCTTGTTCACGCTCCCCTTGTCTCTGGGCCTTTGTGTCTGTTGATGCCCTCTCTTGCTTGGACAGCCTTGTCTATTTTTCTTATCTGGTCAACAGAGCACCAAGGAGGGTGCTGGGGAATCTTGCTCCAGCCCTGATTCTAGCACTGATGTGCGGGGTAATATTGCTCAAAGCTCTTGGCTTCTTTGAACATTCATTCCTGATATGTGGCAGGAAATATTTATTTACTCAAACTGAACCCACCTGGACAGTGGGAAGGCCTGCTGGAACCACCTCCCCTGCTGGGCAGCTGTAGGGATTAAATGACATCATGGAAGTTAGAACAGGATTATTTCTTGACTTCTGTCCATCATCGGTGCCCAGGCCAGAGCCTTCAGAGCCTTCTAGCCCACAGTGACTGATCTCATTTGTCATTTATTTAACCCTATACTGCTTAGTTAATTTATGATCTATTTATGTGTGTGCTTTATCTACTCCTCTGGTACGTAAGCTCTTTTTCTGCTCCTTTGAATCCTTTCAATGCCTAATGTAATGCCTTAATCATAACTGGTTTAGTCTTTGTGGATTGACTGCTTAATTGAAGCTGGGATCCATGGAAGGAGACTTATTTTAAAGGGACCACCCAATGCAAGGACCTGAGGTTTGAGATCATTTTATGCCCCTTTTCATGGTGGAATGAAGACTGAATAACACAGTTGGAATGAATAACGCAGTGTGTCATGAGTTGGGAAAGGAGAAAAAAAGAGACTATCTATACATGTCATTTTCAATCATCTTGACTTGAATTGCCTTGTCTTATTTGGTCAAACAACAAAAGCGGGGGGAAAATGGTTAAACTCATTTCTTGGTTCTTCTGAGACAAAGTAACTGGCTGATTGACTGTCTTTTCCGCTCAGCAGAACTTGCTGGCCTCAGAGGCCAAAACCAGAAACTGAACTGAGGCAAATAGGATCACAGTGGGGAGGAAACGGCAACCTGGCAACACCTTTATTTTTGCCTTGTTGGTGTAACCTTGCTCACAAAGAAGACATGGAAGAGAAAAGACTTGGCGAGTGGGGCAGGAAAAAGAAAAGAAAGCCACATCGTGAGGAAGGCCCAGGAGGACACAAAGGAACCAATCAGCTAATGCTCAGGGAGTATCCAAAGTGTCCGTGGGAGGATCACAGCAGGGTTTGCCCCACATGCTGGTGGAGGACGGGCTAGGCTGCCTTCCTCCTAGAGTGAGGTCAGTGGCCATCCCCCACCAAGTGATTCTCACACTGGCCCTTTCCCCAGCAGGCAACAAAGGTCCCCTCACCTCTGCCTTTCCAGGAGTCTGGGCTCAGAGATCCCCTCAGACCCTCAAGTCAGGGTCCTCCAGAGAAACAGAACCTACCATACAGTAGTCCCTCAGTATCCACATGGGATTGGTTCCAGGACCCCTGTGGATACCAAAATTGGAGGATGCTCAGGTTCCTTATACAAAATGATGTGGTATTTGCATACAACCTACACATATCCTCCTGTATACTTTAAGTCATCTCTAGATTACTTATAATACCTAATATAAAGTATATGCTGTACATCTGAAACTAACACAACATTGTAGATCAATCATACTCCAATAAAAATTTTTTTAAAACCCAAAGTAAATGCTATGTAAGTAGTGGTAAATTAAATATAAATATTATGTAAGTAGTTGCTGACACATGACACATTTCAGTTTTTGCTTTTTGGAACTCTTTTGGATTTTTTCTTTTTCAAAAAAAATTTTTTTTAATCTTTTGGCCGTGCCATTTGGCTTGTGGGATCTTATTCCCCAACCAGGGATTGAACCCATGGCCCCTGCATCAGAACTGCAGAGTCTTAACCACTGGACTGCCAGGGAAGTCCCTCAAATATTTTTGATCTGTGGTTAGTTGAATCTACGGATATGGAGCCTGCGGAGAGAGAGAGAGGGGTGGGGGGAGAGAGGTTTATTTTAAAGAATTGGCTCTTGTGATTGTGAAAGCTGACAAGTCCAAAATCTGCTGCATGGGCCGACAGGCTGGTGACCTTGGGAAAAGTTGCAGTTTGAGTCCAAAGGCAATCTGTTGGCAGAATTGACTCTTTTTCCAGGGACCTCAGTCTTTTTTTCCTCTTAGGGTCTTCACCTGTTTGGATGAGGCCCACCCACATTATGGAAGGTCACCTGTTTTACTCAAAGTCTACTGATGTATTTATTTATTTATTTTAAAAATATTTATTTATTTATTTGGCTGCACTGGGTCTTAGTTGTGGCATGCGGGATCTTCAGTTGTGGCACGTAGAATCTAGTTCCCTGACCAGGGATCAAACCTGGGCCCCCTGCATTGGGAGCGCAGAGTCTTAGCCACTGGATGACTGGAGAAGTCCCAAAGCCTACTGATTTAAATGCTAATCTCACCTAAAAAATACCTTCACAGAAACATCTAGAATAACCAAGTCTCTGGGTACCTTGGCTCAGCCAGCTGACACATAAAATTAACGACTACTCCTGGGAAGGGAGGATGATTCCATGGCAGAGCTGATTTTGAAGGGAAGTGGCTGCTGCTGCTGCTTTTTTTTTTTTTTTCTTGATACAGGCACATGGTAAACAATTTGAAAGGTCTAGAAAAGTATCTAGTAAACAGTGAGTCTGCTTTCCACTCTTAACCTGTTTCTTGGGAATTCTTTCAGAGATATTATATAAGTATAGAAGCATATTCCCATAAAGAGTTAGGTTCTGTACACACAGGCTATACCTTGTTTTTTTCCCTTCACTTAACAAGAAAGTAGGAGTTTTTCTATACCAGCCTGCACTGACCTACAGCATTCTTTTTTTTTTTTTTTTTTTTTTTTTTTTCGGTACGCGGGCCTCTCACTGTTGTGGCCTCTCCCGTTGCGGAGCACAGGCTCCGGACGCGAAGGCCCAGCGGCCATGGCTCACAGGCCCAGCCGCTCCGCGGCATGTGGGATCTTCCCGGACAGGGGCACGAACCCATGTCCCCTGCATTGGCAGGCAGACTCTCAACCACTGCGCCACCAGGGAAGCCCAGCATTCTTTTTAGTGGCCAGATAGTATTCCATAGTGCATTTACCTGGTCTCCTAGAGATGCACATGTACGTTGTCTCCATCTGCTGCTATTGCAAACCATGTTGCAACAAATATCCTTACACACCCTTACATTTGAAGTAGCCCTTTCCCTACTAACCCCCGTGATTTCTCCAGTGCATCCTTCAGGTGAACTCAGTAAAGGTTTTCTGACATAAACCCATCCCTCCAGGTCACGCCCTGCCTTCATCGACATTTCTAAGTAAAGCCACTGCCTCTCCTGCAGGCTCAAGCTCTCCTTCCAGGAAGAAGTTAATTTCCGTCTGGTTTCCTGAGACTCGGCTCAATTGGACAGTGTCTGCCTGTGTGCCTTTAACCCACCCCAAACGGGGTTCTTCAGATTCAGCCAGGCTTGCTCTCTGTTGAAGAGAGCCTGTATATTTTTCTAAGCTTATTTCAGAGGGAGCAGCATTCAGATTCAAATTTCTCCTGGCACTTGGCTGAAGTCAAAGCGACAGAGCAGAATGAATTGCAGCCAGACAGGCTGCACAATCCTCCTGCCTGACAGAGGGTTTTGTTGGTTGCAGATCCTGTCACCAGGCAGGCAGACGTCCTTACTGCTCCAAAGCGGTCCCGTGGGAGGCCCTGATAGACAGTGAGGATGGGGTTACCTCCAGGCTCTGGGAATAAGTTCCGGCTCCCAAGGGACTGGACAGCGTGAAGTTAGAGCTGGAAAGGGTTGCAGAAATCATGAGCCCGACTCTTCTTATAATGAATGAGGAATCAGAGCTGGCCCTCTGAAAAACCAGCTCTGGGCTCCATCCATCATCCCCGTGGTCCTAAATCTTCTGGGATAAACAAACTCCTTGGAGAATCGGACGAAAGCTTGGGCCCTTCATCCCGGGAAAGTGGACATATGCATAGACACACAATATTTTGGATACAATATGTGTTGGTTGCGGTGGTAGGAGAGGAGGGTATTCGGGTTAGGGTCAATTAAGATGATGCTTGAGAAACGTTTTCTCTCAACGTGCTGTATGAAGGCCAGGCATTATTATCTTCTCCAGGAGTGCTCAGACCAAAACGTTCCTCCATTAACCTGTCTTTAGCTGGACTAACTTTAAAATCATTGCATTTCTGGAAGGTGAGGGCTGAGTACAGCCTCCTTTCCTGAGAGGAAACTGGTTTTCCCAACTCACTGATCTCAAGTGTGAACATGCTTAAATTTACCAGAGCTTCCCGAAAGCTTCATGCTCTTCAGACTGGGTGGCATGCGTCCAGTGTGAACCAGCCACACTGCAAGTTTTGACCTGGCCTCTTTCCAGCTGGCCCAGCCTGGATCCATTTCCCTCCCTGAGAGTGGATCCAAGAGAACTGAGACCAATGGACACAAGACAGGAAAGGGTTTATTTCACCTCGGTGAGAACTGTATCTCCCCAGCAAACTTAAAATATATGTAATAGTACCTCTTCCCACTTTACCAGAGTGAAACTTGTTCATTTTAGAAAATACAGACAAATAAATAAATAAAATAAAAATCACCAAATAATTCCAATGCTTGGAGAGTTTAATCATAGTGTTAATATTTTGTAATATTTTATTTTATTTTTTTGGCCACGTGGCATGGCTTGTGGGATCTTAGTTCCCCGACCAGGGATTGAACCCAGGCCATAACAGTGAAAGCGTGGAGTCCTAAACACTGGACCACCAGGGAATTCCCCAAGAGTGTTAACATTTTATATTTTGGTGTGTGATCTCCCAAACCATCCCCCACCACACACACACACACAGATAACCCATACACATTCTACACACTGTGATTGTACTATTATGCCTCCTGCTTTAGTTCTGATTATTTCTGTTCAAAACTATAAGACTCTTCCAACAACCAAAATGGTCCAATAATGGAACTGGCTGCCTCAGAAAAGAGTGGGGCCCCAACTCTGGAAGTGTTTAAGCAGAGGTTTGACAGGGTGCTGTAAAAGAGATTTCTGCAGTAGGTGAGCAGTTGGTCTGGAAACTTTTTAAGGATTCCGTGCACTAGATGCCTTGGCAAAATTCCCTCTGTGAGTTGCTGGAATCTTGGGCAGGTGGCCACCGGCTCCCCCGCTTCCTGGCTCACCCTCCTTGAGAGCCTGGCTCTCCCCGAGGCCCTCTTAGGCCAGATGATGAGAAATCAGCATTCTTCACTGCTCTTCCTGCATTGTTACCAGCCTCTGGGTAACAGGCTTACTTGCACTGGCTGTCATTAGCAGAAATTTTGCTTTCAAGCAGTGACCTAATTGGTTCTTTTCTTAATAAAAAAGAGAGGACATTCCATTTCTACTCTGTTGTTGTCCTACTGTGGGCACTCTAGATTTTTCATTTAGCGCTCTACAGCTGGTTGTTTTGTCTGTATGTGAGTGTGTATGTGTGTGTGTGTGTGTGTGTGTGTGTACCCACCCATGCATGTGCACGTCACGTGGTGTGGTGTGAGGTTTTTGTTGCCCAAATCATCCTATTGCAATTATTTCCTCTTACTGAAATCTTTTGGCACTGCCTGGTGCTTCAGTAAGTAGGCACATGCCTGGATTTGTAAATTGTTGTGTATTAGGGATTTGGTTGGTCAAAGTATGTATCACAAAGGAATCTGACTTTTATCAACTTAATTTAATTTTAGATTCTTAAATTATGAAATATTTCAAGTATACAGCAAAGTACAGAAAAATAGGATTGACCTCCATATATCCCGCTCACTTGAACAAACGTGTGATATTTTGCCTACTTGCTTCAGAATTCTCTCCTTTTGTAGGTGATAAAATATTAAAGGCTGAGACTCTCATCCCTTCTTGCTCTCTCCCTTCAGGTTAGTCACTCACCTGAAATTGCATGTTTTTATATTTTTACTACGTATATGAATGTGGCCATAAACAATATGTTATATTGTTTTGTTTCTTTTTAAGATTTACTAAATCATACTGTAGATAAAATTTGCAGCCTTTGTTTTTCACTTAAGATTGATCTGTGCTGGAGGGCTTCCTAGCGAGGGAGGGGGAGACGGAAATGGAGGGCCTCCGCGCGCATGCCTTCGCCCCTGACACCGAGCCCGCTGGAGAGCGTGTTGGGCGGAGCCGGGGGGTGGCGGTCGCCGGGGAGGTCGAGGCTCTGGGTCTGACCCCGAGCTGGAGCGGGGTCCCGGAGGCCCGCTAACCCGCCGGTGTTTGTGTGTATGTGCCCTCGCAGGGAGACATGGAGAACTGTTTGGCGGCCGCGGCGCTGAACGGGGTGGACCGACGTTCCCTGCAACGCTCGGCTAGGCTGGGTCAAGAAGTGCTGGAGCGGGCCAAAAGGAGGGCGGTGGACTGGCATTCGGTGGAGCTTCCCAAAGGCAGCGTGGGGGTCATTTCCCGGGAGCGGCCCTACAGAGAAAGAGGGCCGGCAGCCGGCCCCCATCGCCTTGTCCCAGGAGAGAGAGAAGAAAGACACCCAACCCTCAGTGCTTCCTTCAGAACAATGGCTGAATTCATGGACTATACTTCAAGTCAGTGTGGGAAATATTATTCATCTGTGCCAGAGGAAGGAGGGGCAACCCACGTGTATCGTTATCACAGAGGGAAGTCGAAGCTGCACTTGTGCTCGGACACTGGGAATGGTCAGAGAAAAGACACCCCCCTTCGTGTTGGAGGCATCGGTCAGGCGTCAGAGTGTGCACTAGAGGCATCCCAGCCTGCTGAGAACATCTCTAAGGACCTCTACATAGAAGTATATCCAGGGACCTATTCCATCACTGTGGGTGTAAATGACTTGACCAAGAAGACTCACGTGGTAGCAGTTGATTCAGGACAAAGTGTGGACTTGGTCTTCCCCATATGACGTTGACCATCGCAGATGTCACCTTTTTCTTGTTTGTTTTTTAAGTATCAAGAAGAATAAAGCTACCATATGTCCTCTTAAAATTTACACATTAATCCTGCTTTTAATGCTGACTGACTGTAGAGGGTCAGCTTTCCTAGGAACTGGAGTTTGTCTCTTTCAGTGCCTACTTTAACTTGAAAGTCCCCTCACCCTCTTCTGCCTGAAGTCATAGTGTAATGATGCTGTCTGAATAGTTTTTACTGCTTGCTTTCCAAGTAAAGGTTAATTATGATAGTAAAGTGAGAAATTTGGAAAAAAAAAAAGATTGATCTGTGCTGATCAATAAAGTTCTCATTGATTCATTTTCAATGTTATAGAGTATTTCATAGTATGATACAATGTATTTACCCATTTTCCTACTGGACATTTGAGTTGTCCCTCCTTCCCCCTTGCTGTCACTGTTGTAAGTAAGGCTGCAGTGAAATTCCATGGACTTGCTTCCTTCCTTGTGGGAATGTTCCCAAGGTGCTGATCCTCGAGGTTGATCTCAAAAATAGGGTGCAGCACTTTATCTTATAGGTGAGAATAAAGGGTATTTTAGTTGTTAGTTTTTTAAATTGTGATAAAATAGACATGGTGTAAAATTTATGATTTTAACCATTTTTCAGTGTGCAGTTCAGTGGCATTAAGTACGTTCACATTGTTGTACAATCATCACCACCTTCCGTCTCCAGAACTTTTTCATCTTCCCAAAAGGAGACTCTGACCCCATCCAACAAAAGCTCCTCTCTCATCTCTCCCCCAAGCCCCTTGTTCTTGTTTTAAGTAGAGGAGGTTACTGTTACTTCCTCGTTCATGCTGTAAACATTTATTACATACCTATCATCTTTCAAACGTATAAATAGGTGCATAAAATTTAGTTTCTGCCATCAAGAAATCCCCAGCCTAGTCAAAGACAGACACGGGAACAATAATATGGAACAAGTGATAGAATCCAAGTGCTGAGAGAGTCCAGGGGCAGAGCAATGAATTCAGGGGCAAAGGTGAGATGAGGTGGAGGAAGTGGGAGACAAGAAAGTCTTTAGAAAGGAAAGAATTTTCAAGCTGAAACTTGAGGTATGAAATAAGATTTTTCCAGGCAAACAAAGGTGGTGGTGTAATGAATTTATGAATGTGCCTTCAAAATCCAAACCAATCAAATATAACTATATTAACTAGGGGTTAACCAGCTTAAGAGAAACCACTGAAGTCTGTGAAACAGGAGGAATTTAATGCTGGGTCTTGGTTACACAGGTGATGGAGGAGCTGAGGTGCCAAATAAGGGCTGATGAGGCATCCAGAGAAGCAACAGAAGGAGGAAGCGCATCCTGACAGCTCTGAGGTCAGACGGTCCAAGGGAGGAAGTAGTGTTATCACAGCCAGGGGCCAGGATCTCCCAAGGGAGACTGGAACCACAGGGGATCTGACAGATAGCAGTTGGAGCCATGGTGGAGACATGCCTCCCCTGGAGAAGCTGCCAGAGATAGAGAGGGAGGGGGATGAGCACCCTCGCTTCTTCCTTTTTCCCATGGTTCACTGGCCATTGGCTGAAAGAACAAAAATGGAACACGGAAGTAATACAGAGATTGTAACGACAGAAAGCAGGTGGGGATGGGAGACAAGCAGAAGAGGTTGATATTAGAGTATCAGAGGAGGGGCCCCATGGAGGCTTCTGAGAAAGGGGCATCTCCTAGTTCCTTCTGGGACCTCGTGATTGGAGAACAGGCTCTGCTAAGTTGGTGTTCAGACTCCTGAGAAGGTCTTCCCTTCGCCAAAACTAATATGGATACTGCTTTTACTGAGAGCCTAACCTGCCAACAGCAGGGGCCATTGCTATGAGGCAGGAGGTAGATGGGCCCCCGGGGCAAATGGTTGGAATTCGCTCCTGTGGACAGATACTCCAAGATGATGTGCGAATAGCAGAGGCTGGGCCCTGCCCAGATAGAAGATAAGAGACCACATATTTCCCATTCTCGAAGTCAGGAGACCTCCCTGACTACACATGTGCAGAAAGGCTCCTTGGAGGTCAAAAGGGGAGTGATGCTGGGACTTCCCTGGTGGCACAGTGGTTAAGACTCCCTGCTCCCCAACCTAAATGCCAATTGACAGACGAATGGATAAAGAAGTTGTGGTACATATATACCATGGAATATTACTCAGCCATAAAAAGGAACGAAATTGAGTCATTTGTTGAGACGTGGATGGATCTAGAGTCTGTCATACAGAGTGAAGTAAGTCAGAAAGAGAAAAACAAATATCGTATATTAGCGCATGTATGTGGAACCTAGAAAAATGGTACAGATGAACCAGTTTGCAGGGCAGAAGTTGAGACACAGATGTAGAGAGCAAACGTATGGACACCAAGCGGGGGATGCCGCGGTGGGGTGGGGATGGTGGTGTGATGAATTGGGCGATTGGGATTGACATGTATACACTGATGTGTATAAAATTGATGACTAATAAGAACCTGCTGTATACAAAAATAAATAAAATAAAATAAAAAAGTTAAAAAAAAAAAAAAGACTCCGCGCTCCCAATGCAGGGGGCCAGGGTTCAATTCCTCGTCAGGGAACTAGATCCCACATGCATGCCGCAACTAAGAGTTCACGAGCTGCAACTAGGAGCCATCAAGCCACAACTAAGATCTGGCGCAAACAAATAAATAAAATTTTAAAAAAGGGTGGGGGAGTGATGCTAAGTGATGCTAACTACCCATAGCCCTCTTCGGTAGAATCCATCTTGGCTAAGAGATTTGTGCGCACACATAGGAAGGTCTGAGATATACCAAGTACAGACTTTGAACCAGGCAAATCAAAATGATTGGCCAAAGGAAACCCGGAAGAAATGTCCCATAAAAGTGATTCAAACTACCATGAAGGCACAACTCTCTCTCTGAGTCCACCTGTGTGTTTATCCACACGTACTGTACTCTTCTTTTCTCCTAATAAATACTTTACTTGTTTCACTACTTTCCGTATTTGTGGGAATTCTTTTTCTGCAGAGCTGTAGGGCCAGGGCCTTGTCACTGACCACTGGTCTAGTGGCTACGATTCAGCGCTCTCACTGCCGCCACCCGACCTCAATCACTGGCTGGGAACTGAAACCCTACTTCAAGCTATTGCAGGCCAAGGCCACCTGAGATCAGCTAAGCCCCCAATGGAGCAGTTTTTCCTGGGGTGGGCAGGTCAGCCAGCCACATGGTGGCAGATTGATTACATTGGGTCTGTTTCATTAGGAAGGGGATAATGTTTTGTTCCCACTGGAATAGGTAGTATTCTGAGCATGGATTTGCCTTCTCCAGTCTTGACACGTAGCACTGTCACCATCTATGAATTTATAGAATGCTTTATACACATAATGTATCCAAACAACGTTACTTCTGACCAAGGAACTGATTTCAACAACTAACAATGGGCTGAAGCTCATGGAAATCACTGTTCTTACCCTGTGGCCCCTTTTGGCCTGAGTGATAGAATAGAAGACTTAGATACAGTGCTAATTGGGATTAACAACCTGAAATGCTGAGGTTTTGGCTTACAGGATGTAGAATATGCTTTGAATCCGTGACCAAAACATGGTGCTGCTTTTCCCACATATGCAACATAGGGTCTAGGAATCAGTGGCTCCCCTAATTATTATACTTAACCCATTCACGGAAATTTTTTTTATATAAATTTATTTATTTAATTTATTTTAGGCTGTGTGGGGTCTCCGTTGCTGCACTCGGGCTTCCTCCAGTTGTGGAGAGTGGGGGCTGCTCTTTTTTTTTTTTTTTTGCGGTACGCGGGCCTCTCAGTGCTGTGGCCTCTCCCGCTGCGGAGCACAGGCCCCGGACGCACAGGCCCAGCGGCCGTGGCTCACGGGCTCAGCCGCTCCGCAGCACGTGGGATCCTCCCGGACCGGGGCACGAACCCGCGTCCCCCGTATCAGCAGGTGGACTCTCAACCACTGCGCCACCAGGGAAGCCCCATTCACAGAATTTTTGTCTGTGGTTCTTGCACCTTTGGAATCTGATGGTTTGGAGGTCTTAGTTCCTAAGAGAGGAAGGTTCCAATGGGAAACTCCATAATGGTTCCATTGAATTGGAAAATGAGAGTGTCACTTGCTTATGAAGTACTGCAGGCATGACTGACCCCAATTACCTGGGGAAATTCGGTTACTGCCACTCAGCTGGGGCAAAGAAGACAATGTCTGGAACTCTGGGCGTTCTCTGGGGTGTCTCTTAGGACTTCCACGTCCAATAATAGAAGCTAATGTAAAAATAGAGCCACTAAGAAAGGCAAGCCCAGTGAAGATTCAGACTTTTCAGGAATGAAGGTTTGGGTCGCCTCACCAAGTAAAGAATGGAAGCAGTTAAGATAATGGCTGAGGACAGAAGGCACGTGGAATGGGGTGGTGGGAGAAGAAAGTCCTAACTATCCACTATAGCCTTGTGAGCAGTTATAGAAACGAGGACAGTAACAGCTATGCATATTTTCTTTATTATTATTATTATTTTTTTGCGGTACGTGGGCCTCTCACTGTTGTGGCCTCTCCCGTTGCGGAGCACAGGCTCCGGACGCGCAGGCTCAGCGGCCGTGGCTCACGGGCCCAGCCACTCCGCGGCATGTGGGATCTTCCCGGCCCGGGACACAAACTCGTGTCCCCTGCATCGGCAGGCGGACTCTCAACCACTGCGCCACAAGAGAAGCCCATATTTTCCCTCATTTATCCACTCATAGTGTTAGCTCACTCATATATGTTATGCATATATTCTGAGTACTTTCTTATTTTCTTTCCTCTTCCTTTCCCTTGATTATCTTATTGTTGTATCATCTTTGTAGAACTGATAGTTCGTGTTAAAATGATCTGTTATGTGTCTGCCTTCCTGTTAGACAGGATCCTTGAGAGAAGGGACCTTTTATCTGTACCTCAAACACAGACCCAGTCAGCAGGGCACACCTCCTGGCCACGTTCTGTTGCTTCTGCCCAGTGATTATCTGCCAACTACTTGGAATTCCCTGCATAGAAACAAAGGGTTAATTCAACTTGGGTTGTCACAGCCCATTAGTAACAATTATCACTTGGCTCAGCAAGCTTGCCCTCCTGGTAAACATTACAAGTGAGGAGTTAGGCATTGTTTAAGGAAGCTGCTGTAATCCATGGAAAATAATAATCATTCCACATATACATTTGTTTATTTATTGAGTGCTTAATAATAATAGCTATTAAGAACTAATATTAGGGCTTCCCTGGTGGCGCAGTGGTTGAGAGTCCGCCTGCCGATGCAGGAGACATGGGTTCGTGCCCTGGTCCAGGACGATCCCACATGCCGCGGAGCGGCTGGGCCCGTGAGCCATGGCCGCTGAGCCTGCACGTCCAGAGCCTATGCTCTGCAACGGGAGAGGCCACAGCAGTGCGAGGCCCGCGTACCGCCAAAAAAAAAAAAAAAAAAAAAAAAAGAACTAATATTAATTGAGTATCCAGGCTGGAGATACAATGAAGACATAGTCCCACCCTAGTGGGAAATGTACAAATAGGTCCTTGAGTACAGGACATGGTGATAAGTGTTATGCCACAGGTTAGGGGGTGGCTACAGGAGCATAGCGGAGCGACACTTAACTTAGGCTGGGAGAGGTCTTCAAGGAAGGCTTCTTGGAGGAGGTGGCCCTTGAGCAGGGTCTCCAAATAAGAGTAGGAGTTCGCTTGCCCAGTGGGATAAGGTATTAGGCACTTTTGGTGCAGGAAGCAATATCTTCTGCTAGAGAGCTTATGCTAGCTTTAGCAGTGGGGTCTGTTGCAAAGACGCACACAGGCAGGAATCATCCACACAGAGGAGACCTAGTACAGCTGGGCCTCAGGTTCTAAGGTCTACGGCAGTGGTTCTAAGGTGCATCAGAATCATCTGGAAGGCTCGTGAAAGCACAGATTGCTGGGCCCCACCTCCAGAGTTTTTGATTCAGTCGGACTGGAGCAGGGCCAGAGAATCTGCATTTCTAACAAGTTCTCAGGTGATGCTGAGGCTGCTGGTCTGAGCACCACACTTTGTCACCCTCCTGTCTAAGACAGGTCTGGCAACCTTTTATTGGTTTTTGTTTCGGCCGCACCCCAGGGCTAGTGGGATCTTAGCTCCCCGACCAGGGATTGAATCCGGGCCCTTGGCAGTGAAAGGGTGGAATCCTAACCACTGGACCACCAGGGAATTCCAAGGTCTGGCAACCTTAAGAGCATAGTTCATGGACCTCGGCCCTTAGCCTTGTGTAATCACCATTATTGTGACTCAGCCACTTTCTCTGTTTTTTTTTTTTTTTTTTTTTTTTTTCAGTACGCGGGCCTCTCACTGTTGTGGCCTCTCCTGTTGCGGAGCACAGGCTCCGGATGCACAGGCTCAGCGGCCATGGCTCATGGGCCCAGCCGCTCCGCGGCATGTGGGATCCTCCCGGACCGGAGCACGAACCTGTGTCCCCTGCATCGGCAGGCGGACTCCCAACCACCGCGCCACCATGGAAGCCCACTTTCTCTGTTTTTGATGTTTTCATCCTTCAGGAATTGTTCCTCACAATCCCCTGCTGCTTTGTGCATCTTTTTTTTTTTTTTTTTTTTGCCATGCTGCTCGGCTTGTGGGACCTTAGTTCCCCGACTAGGGATTGAACCTGTACCCCTGCAGTGGAAGCGCAGAGCCCTAACCACTGGACAGCCTGGGAATTCCCTGTGCATCTTTTCTTTATCTCCCATAGCTGGTTTTGGCTCACTTGGATCCTAACAAGGCCCCTCTGACATTCTGTGCATCTTTTTGGCTTCCCTCTTCGGCTCCTACTTGACCCTTTAGTATTTCTCAGGTCAGATGCTGAAAGGAGAGAAATCTGATTAAGGTGCTAGGTTGCTGCTGCCAGCCAGTGAAGGGGCTTTGTTTGCCTCAGATCCACTTGTGAAGGTGGGATCAGAGCACTGAGGAAGACTCTATTTCCATGACTATGTTGAAACCTCTTTCCTGAGGACCCTCCATAGTTACTGTTCTCCAAGACCAAGGCCTCTTTTCAGTCCTCAACATGTATTTCCTTTTGCTTTACTTTCATCTATTTAGTTTTTTTCTTTTTTAAATAAATTTATTTATTTATTTTTGGCTGTGTTGGGTCTTCGTTGCTGTGTGCGGTCTTTCTCTAGTTGCGGCAATCGGGGGATACTCTTTGCTGCAGTTCACGGGCTTCTCATTGTGGTGGTTTCTCTTGTCGCGGAGCACAGCCTCTTGGCGCTCGGGCTTCAGTAGTTGTGGCACGCGGGATCAGTAGATGTGGTTTGTGGGCTCTAGAGCACAAGTTCAGCTGTTGTGGCGCATGGGCTTTGTTGCTCCGTGGCACGTGGGATCCTCCTAGACCAGGGCTCGAACCCATGTTCCCTGCACTGGAAGGCAGATTCTGAACCACTGTGCCACTGGGGAAGTCCCTCATCTATTTAGTTCTGAATAAGGTATTCATGTGGTTCAAAATTCAAAAGGTTCAAAAAAGCTATGGTATTAAAAAAAAAAAAACAACCTCAAAAAGTTATTTCCACCCCTTCCTCCAGTCACTCAGATGTCCTTCCCAGAGTCAACTAATGTTTCTAGTTTCTTCTAAATCCTTCCAGAAATATTCTATGAATATATAAACATGTACATATATTTTTTCTTTTTGTTTTTTTAAACAAAATTATGGCATACTGTACACACTCTTCTATACCTTGCTTTTTTACTTAAATTTATAAATTGAAGATTGGTCATATCATGACATAAAGTGCTTCCTTATTCTTTTGTACAGCTGCATATTATTCCACCACGGCCATGATTTACAGTTGTCTGTCGATGAACTTTGTTTATAATATGTTGCTATTGCAAACATGCTGCAATAAATTATCCTGTGGGTATATGAATTTGTACAGCAAAATGAAGGATAAATTTCTTTAAATAAATTGGATAATTCCAAGGTATTGGCAGTTGTGATTGTCTTAGGATGGATTCTCCAGAAAATGAACTTTGAAGCAGAATTTTTTGTGCAGGTGGCTTATTAGGGAAGTGCTCTTGGGATCTTACCTTTGAGGGGTCCAGGACAGCACAAGAAGGCAGAGGGAGGAGTTGAACTGTGATGCTACAGAGATATCACAGTCAGTCCTGCAAAGCTGTGTTGAACTGGGGCAAAGGGAACCTGGCCTTTCTACTCCACAGTGGACTACACATTATATACCGGCTGCCTTGGGGGAAGGGAGAGTGACTTTGGGCAGGCGATTCCCTTTAGCCAAGAGCAAACCGAGGGAGAGACTCAGCTATGAATCCTCAGCAGCTGACACTCCCATTAGCTGGGGGCGGGTGTCTGCCTTGGACCTGCAGGGGGCATTTGGGTCATGACTCATGACATCCACTATGGTCTACCATTGAGACAATTGGCTCCTTTTGGTTTACAGCGTAAATTCACCTCATCTGGGAACAGCGTCTCCAGAATTCTAGTTGGTTGTCTTCCTGGCAAAGGAGGGTTTCATGGAGGAGGTGATTTCTGACTTAGACCTTTAAGGAATTTGCCAAGTGTACAAGACAAAGGGATTGGAAAGAGACCTTAGAGTGTACTTCTCTAGTGGTTCTTGCTGACGGTGTGGATTAAAATCACTTAAGGGGTTTTTGCAAGCTGAGATCTCAGGTTGCTTCCCCCAACCCCAGCCTGTGTTTTCCAAACTATGCTGCTTCTGGTGAGTTTCAAGAAGAGATAAAACATTCTTAACTTAAATGGAATAACTGCCTTCTCCCAATTTGCAGAAAAAATTGACAGAGATAATATTCTCAAATTCAAGTTTTCTCCCATAATTTAAAGAATTTTATTTGGACTAATTTTATTTATTTATTTGTTTGTTTGTTTATTTATTTATTTATGGCTGCATTGGGTCTTTGTTGCTGCGTGCGGGCTTTCTCTAGTTGCAGCGAGCAGGGCGGGGCTACTCTTCGTTGTGGTGCGTGGGCTTCTCACTGCGGTGGCTTCTTTTGTTGCGGAGCACGGGCTCTAGAGCACAGGCTCAGTAGTTGTAGCACACGGGCTTAGTTGCTCTGTGGCATGTGGGATCTTCCCGGACCGTGTCCCCTGCATTGGCAGGCGGATTCTTAACCACGGTGCCACCAGGGAAGCCCCTTAATTTTTTCTTTACAGAAAAGCTGTAACAATAGTCCAGAGACCTCCATATCCCTTACCCAGCTTCTCCTAATGTTGACATCCTGCATAAGCACAGCACAATGATCAGAACTAAGGGCTCAGGCTTCCCTGGTGGCGCAGTGGTTGAGAGTCCGCCTGCCGATGCAGGGGACAAGGGTTCGTGCCCCGGTCCGGGAAGATCCCACATGCCGCGGAGAGGCTGGGCCCGTGAGCCATGGCCTCTGAGGCTGTGGGTCCAGAGCCTGTGCTCCGCAACGGGAGAGGCCACAACAGTGAGAGGCCCGCGTACCGCAAAAAACAAAAACTAAGGGCTCAACACTGGTACAATACCATTAACTAAACCACAGTCTTTATTTCAATTTTACCGTTTTTTGTTTTGTTTTGTTTTGTTTTTTTGCAGTACGCGGGCCTCTCACTGTTGTGGCCTCTCCCATTGTGGAGCACAGGCTCCGGACGCACAGCCTCAGTGGCCATGGCTCACGGGCCCAGCCGCTCCGCGGCATGTGGGATCTTCCCGGACCGGGGCACGAACCCCTGTCCCCTGCATCGGCAGGTGGACTCTCAACCACTGCGCCACCACGGAAGCCCCAATTTTACCGTTTTAAAAAACTTTATTTTGAACTCATTTTAGGCTTACAGAAAAGACATAATTTTTCTTAAAGTTTTTGTGCTTTCTACTACTTGCGTGCTTCCAACAGATAAAAGAAAACAAATAAGTAACAAAGGAGTAGTAACGGAAAAACTCAGAACTGGCTGATAATGCTTTGAAAGCTGGTTTTTCATCTGTATTTGTAATTGTGTTTTCACTTTATTTTGTAGTGTGTAAACTTAATTAAACTGACATTTTAAAGCAACTCACTTTAGCTAAACAAACAGTTTTATGTGAGATCATAGCTTATGTGACAGAATGAAATATTTTAACATTTAAAGCTCTTCAGCAAAAAGCATCAGCAAAAAGCATTTCAGGTACTTTCTCATCTGAACAAGTCTGAACACTACCGCACTCTATTTAGAGATGCATCCATCTATTTAGAGATGCAAGACGCAATGGGGGTGGTTGCTGATGTTTTTCTTGGGGGAGATTCAAGCTCTTGGCTTTCTGGACCAAGTTCTTTCAACTAGTTACTGCTGAGACCTTGGTGGACCTCAGACCTCTGTTACTATTATGTACTGGGATAAATATTGCGTGTCTTTTATTGGAATCCCTCTTTCATCCCTAATACTTAGCTCCTCTCTAGAATAGAAATTTAGTTTATTTATATTTTTATATTTAATTATTCATTTCTTATGCACGCACATGGTGAAAAATTCAAGCTGTATCGAAAAGCATAAAATGAAGAGTTAAAGTCTTCCTTTATGTCTTCCAATCAATATAGACCATTGTTCTCCCAGAGGAGTGCCATCTCCTGGGGACATTTTGGAAAACTGGCAGTGTTTATGATTGTTTCAATGATTAGAGGGTATTACTGGAATTTAGGAAGAGGCCAAGAATGCATATAATTCTGCAAAAAAAAATTTTTTTTTTAGTTGTATCCCACACAAACTTTTAATCCTGGTGGATGTTCATATAAGTGAATAATACTATTTTCAATGATCTAAGTCTAGACTATAGATGTTTTTAATGGTTGTGTGGGTTGTATGCTGTCCAACCTAACAGATGTTATTCACATCATAGAAATCATAGATTTCAATATTTGTTATGCCATTTTTCTGGCAGATGGCAATGAAGTGTCTTGTCCTAACAAAATTAGTATAGCATGATAGCTTTTTCCAAAAGTAAAGCATCTTAAGGAGGGAAATCCTTTTTGTAATTTGCATGGAAGTGGCATATTGAATTGTCTTTTTTCTTTTGGTAAAATTTTACTGAAAATTAATAAAACAAGTTCTTGTATGTAACAAATATTTTATAACACAGTTTAAATTGTCTTTTGAATTTGTTTAAACTCTTTTTTTTACTGCAGACAAGTTTTTAAAAAATTTTGTGTAGTCAAGATTATTATGTCTTTCTTTTATCTGCTGTGTTTATATCCTGCTTAAAAACCCTTCCCTATGAGGCCACTCTCGCCTTCTGAGATGGCCCACACTCTGTGGAGTGTGTTTCTCTCTAAATAAATCCACTTCTTACCTATCACAAACCAAAAAAAAAAAAAAAAAATCCTTCCCTATGATGTTGGAAAAGTAGAGATTTTTGTATAGCAATTATGTAATCACCCTTGTTACTGGATTATCTTATTTCTAATTTTTTCAAGCATCTGTTGAAATAAGTTTTTTCTTCACCTTTGATGTATATATGTGGCGAATTATAGATTTCCTTGTACTGAGCCATGTTTATATTTCTAGGTTGAATGTACCTCAATTGTTCATGACGTATTGTCCTTTTAATGCAATCTATTTATTTATTTATTTAAAATTTTGGCTGCGTTGGGTCTTTGTTGCTGTAAGCGGGCTTTCTCTAGTTGCGGCGAGCCGGGGCTACCCTTCGTTGTGGCACACAGGCTTCTCATTTGCTGTGGCTTCTCTTGCTGTGGAGCATGGGCTCTAGCCGTGCAGGCTTCAGTAGTTGCAGCATGCAGGCTCAGTAGTTGTGGCACGCAAGCCCTAGAGTGTGCAGGCTTCAGTAGTTGTGGTGTGCAGGCTCAGTAGTTCTGGCTTGCGGACTCTAGAGTGAGGGCTCAGTAGCTGGGGTGCATGGGCTTAGTTGCTCTGTGGCATGTGGGATCTTACCAAACCAGGGATCGAACCTGTGTCCCCTGCATTGGCAGGCGGATTCTTAACCACTGTGCCATCAGGGAAATCTGTACTGTTGAGTTTTATTTGCTAAAATTTTACTTAAAATATTTGAAATAAAATCAGTTTATAGTTTTTCTTTCTTTCTTTTTTTCTTCATTTCAGTCTTTGTCAGATTTGGTATCAGTGTTATCCTGAATTTGTAGAAAACATTTTGAAGCTTTTATTTTTTGTCTGGTTCTGAAAAAGTTTAGTTAGTTTCAGAATTTGTTCATGCATTTAGTCAACAAGTATTTATCAAGTCCTGGGGCTGGGAATACAGAAATGGTCAAAATGCACAAAAATCCCTTTCATCCTAGTGGGGGAAGGCACATTGTAAATAAATAAGTAGCTAAGATATATGTGTCAGATGGTGGTAAGTGTTATGGAGAAAAATTAATCAGGGGAGGGAGATAGGAGGAGCTTTGCAATTTTCAGGTGGGTATCAGGGAAGCACCAGTGACGTTTGGGCAAAAATCTGAAGGAGGTGAGAAACTGTGCTCTGAAAATACCTGGGGATCAGAAGAGGGAACAGCAAATGTAAAAGATCTCAGGTGGGAACATGCCAGGTGTGTTGAAAGAACAGTGAGAAGACCAGAATGAGGAGGGGTGAGCCAGGGGAGAAGAGTATGAATTAATATCAGAGAGGTCAAAGGGAGACCTTGCAGACCCTGGTATGTTACTATATGTTACCAGTCTTTACAGTGAATGAATTAGGGACTCATAGGAGGGTATTTGGTTTATTTCAGATGAAAGATGATGGTGGTTTGCCCTGTGGTGGGAACAATGGAGGTGGTAAGCAGTGGTCAGATTCTGGATGGATCTTGAAGGTGAAGCCACAGGGATTTGCTGGATATTGGCTGTGGGATATGGAAAAAGGGAATCAAAGCTGACTCCAGTTTTTGGCCTGCGTGACTGGAACAGTTAGTTTTCCATTTATTGAGACTGGGAAGACAGAGGCAAGAGTAGATTTTGGGGGAAGATCAGGGATTTGGTTTCTTTTCTTTTTTTTTTTTAAACATTTTCCCCATTTATTTATTTATTTTTAAAATTTTATTTATTATTTGGCTGTGTTGGGTCTTTGTTACTTTGTGGGCTTTCTCTAGTTGCGGCGAGCGGGGGCTACTCTTCGTTGAGGTGCATGGGCTTCTCATTGCGGTGGCTTCTCTTGTTGTGGAGCATGGGCTCTAGGTGCGCGGGCTTCAGTAGTTGCAGCACGTGGGCTCAGTAGTTGTGGCTCGTGGGCTCTAGAGCACGGGCTCAGTAGTGGTGGTGCATGGGCTTAGTTGCTCCATGGCATGTGGGATCCTCCCGGATCAGGGCTGCAACCCGCGTCCCCGGCGTTGGCAAGCGGATTCTTAACCCCTGTGCCATCAGGGAAGTCCAGGGATTCAGTTTTGAACATGGTAGGTTTGAGATGCCTTTTAGGCATCTAAGTTGATAAAGAAGTTTGGATTTCAGGGAGGAGGTTCAGGCTAGAGGTGTATACTGGAGAATCACGTATAGATGGCTTTGAAGGCATGAGAGTAGATGAGATCATCAAGGGAGTGATTTTAGATGAACAAAAAAGAAGAGATCCGTAGATGAACCCTGGGATGCTCCAACAATGGGAAGTCAGTCAGCAAAGGAAACTGGGGAGGAGGGACCAGTGAGAGAGAAGGAAAACCAGATGAGTTCAAGGAGGAGGCAGAGCCTGTGATGGAGCGAGAGGAAGACTGAGGATACAGCCTGCTGTGTGGGGTGACCTTGGTGGGCAGGGCTGTGGGGAGGAGTTGGAGCTCGAGAGGAAACGGGAGGAGAGGGCTTGGAATCAGGGAGCATAGAGAACTCTGTAAAGAAATTTCACTGTAAAGGGCAGCAGAGAAATAGGGTGAGTCTGGGGAGGGAAGTAGAGTCACTGGAATTTTTTTTAAGGTGGAGAATTTGTAACTTGTGTTGGAATGTTGATGGAAATGATCCAATAGAGAGGGAGAAATTGTTGGAGTGATGTCCTTGTGTGAGAGGGGATGGAATCTGGTGTGTTAATGTGTGTGGGCATGGGGGGTATTTAGAAGCACAGACAGCTCATCTCTAGTAACTGGCAGAGAGGCTGAGGACATGGGTACAGATGCACATAGTTGGGGGTGTGACAGTGGTGGCTTGTGGATGTTCTCTTCTGATTGATTTTATTTTTCCAGTAAGATGGGAAGTCAGGTCATCAGCTCAGAGTAAGGATGGGAGAGATGTTGGAGGTCTGAGGGGAGAGAAGAAGGTGTGAGAGCGTCATCTAGGAGAAGGAGTAGGAGGGGTCTAGAGAAATATGGTTGATTGCTAGGCAGAATTAAAAGACCCCTTGAGATTAGTAGTTACTAATTTAATTTAACAAGCTTGTTTGAAGGTGTAGGTGCAGAAATAGGTGAAAAATGGGATTTAATCAAGGTTTAGTTTGAGGGAATTTTCCTGGGGAACCATATCCATCTGGCATTTTGGAGGTCTGTGTGGATAGGATGATTGGTCACTCTCAATCTTTTCTTGTGGTTATTGGTCTATTTATTTTTTAATTTTAAAAACAATATTATTTATTTATTTTGGCTGCACTAGGTCTTAGCTGCGGCACGTGGGATCTTTATTGCGGCACATGGGATGTTTTAGTTGCGGCATGTGGACTTCTTAGTTGCAGCATGAGGGATCTAGTTCCTCGACCAGGGATCGAACCTGAGCCCCCTGCATTGGGAGCATGGAGTCTCACCCACTGGACCACTAGGGAAGTCCCTACTGGTCTATTTAGATATTCTGAGGTCAGTTCTTTGTAACATATTTTGCTAGAGAATGGACCTTTTGGAATCAGGTTTAAATGTTTTTGTTCCTGTTGTTTTTCCCCACAGAGCTTTGGAAGGGCCCAGAGCATTTAAAAATGGACTTAGTTTGGTGATCCGCCTCTCCAGTCTGTCACTGGAAAACACTTTAAATGCTTCTCAATTTGGCAATGAGGCCCTTTGTCTCGGCTTTTCCTCTCTCTGTTCTGTGGTGTGGAAGTGATGGATAAGTGAAAGGGTCTGGCAGGTGGAGCGGCGGGGTTTGCTCAGCTGTGCTTCCCCTGAGCAGGGCTGGCTGCCGTCCTCCTTCTCGTCCTCCCCCTGGGAGGTGCTGGTCTCCAGGCTGCTCAGAATCCTCAAGTTCTTCGCTGATCCCATAGCAGTCATTTAGCTTTTGTGTGCAGGGCTAGTTGCAGAAGACATGTTTTAACATTGTGAGTTAAAATGGCATGTGAGCTGAACCACTCTGGTTGTTTTTTTGGGAGGTATGAGTGTGACTTGACAACCTTTCCCTGGGTTTTATCCTCTGGGTCAATTGATCAGGTAGCCCATTATCATGCTATCTTTTCCAAAAGAAATGTGTCAGGCCTGACTCTTTCTTAGGTAAATTCCTTTAAACTACCCCCAGTCCTGGTTAAACTCAATATTTCACCTCTTCCATGCTTGTATAGATGCAGGAGAAAAACATACAATCATTCATGAACTGCATGTCTGAATTTGCATAAAAATCTCTCTATTAAGAATAAAGAATAACTCAGCTTCCTTTAGATGTCTTCTAAGTGGAAGAATTCAAGGAATTGGAGCTTGTGGTTTGCAGAGGAAGGGAAACATAAAACAAAACAAAACAAACCTACCCAGAGTTACCTTCAGCACATAGGCGAGCTGAGGTCATATAGCAGATGGAGATTTAAAATGGGGCTCAGTTAACTCTCTCTCTGTAGTTACAACCCCTAATCCAGTGCTTCCCAAACTGTGCTCCTGGGGAATTCTGATCCTTCACTAAACCCTTTGTGGGGTGAGGGTTCTGTGGTTAACTTAATTTAGCAAAAGCTGAATACTTTGTCCCTTTCTTGGAGATTCATCACACTTTCATTTACATAATCATTCAACAAATATTTGATGAGCCTTCTATGCACCAGGTTTTATGGTGGGCTCTGGGAGAGAGAATAATAAGCAAAACCAAATCCAGTTGCTGCTTTCATGGAGCTTATACACCAACAGGGAGAGAGACATTAATCAAATAACGAAACAAATTATGTCTAATTAAAGACCTAGGTAAGTTTTATACAAGAAAGCAGCATTCTTATAGGAAACCTAGGCCAGGGGTCAGGAAAAGTTTCTCTGAAGAAGGGACACAAGTAGATATCTGAAATTTGGTAAGAGTTAGCATTAACTAGGTCAAAAGCCAAATCTTGATGCTTTAGAACATTCACTAGAAATATAATATGAGCCACATATGTAATGAAAAATTCTCCAGCAATCATTAAAAATGTAAAAAGAAAAAGGTGAAATTAATTTTAGTAATATATTTTACCCAGCTCAGTGTATCCATGATATTGTCATTTCTACATTTAATCAACATAAAAATTATGCATAAAGTTTTTGGTTTTTTTTTTTTTTTTTTTTTTTTTTTGCGGTACGCGGGCCTCTCACTGTTGTGGCCTCTCCCATTGCGGAGCACAGGCTCCGGACACGCAGGCTCAGCGGCCATGGCTCACGGGCCCAGCCGCTCCACAGCATGTGGGATCTTCCCGGACCGGGGCACGAACCCATGTCCCCTGCATCGGCAGGCGGACCCTCAACCACTGCGCCACCAGGGAAGCCCTGAATACAGTATTTTTAATATATGTTTTGGTTTTAAGTCTTTGCAATCTGGTATGCATTTTACACTTAGTTTAGACTTGCCACATTTCAAGTGCTCAGGGGGCCATGGGTACCGGATTGGACAGAGCAGATAAAGGAGCTAAGACAAGGGGAAGGCAGAGAGAGGAGAGGAGGGTGGTGGGAGACAGAGTGGTGCCTCTCGCCTGGGCCAGTCCATGGAGGGTATGGTTGGCCATTTGAAGGGTCTTAATCTCGAGACTGAAGCTACTGAAGGGTTAAAGTATAATAAAGGTCCTGAGAAGTCCTGCAGTGAAGAAGCCTGTTTTAGCTTGCTTAACTCAGTGTTCCCATATTTATTCCATGTAACACCTATTAACATCCCAGGCCCACATGGGGAAATGCTTCTCTAGCTTATTTCTTTTGGAGGAAATGTTGCTTCTGAGCGATATAAGCTTCAGGAGTTGGAGACCTCAGGTCTCTGAATTTATCAAGAGAAGAGTCTGGCGACTTTAACTCCTGCTTGTCACCCAGAACTAACAGCTGAGTAAGCAGAGGAATGCTACCCCCTTGATGGAGGCTTGGCACTCCCTTTCCAAACTCTGTGGTCAGTACTTCACTCAGGGGGATCCAAGTGCCAGCCAAGAGTTGGGACTTAAGGCCTTTTCATTCTTTAAAGTCTTTTTAAGTCCCATCTCCACCTAATAGTCTTTTCTATCAGTTTGATTCACTTATATTTTTCTCTTCTCTGACCTTGGAAAGTGGAGTTTGAGTACACTGTGCATTTAATTATATTTTCCATTTCTTTTTGAGTTGCTTATAGCATTTAGCATAATGCTGGGCCTATGACAGAGGTTTAATAAATATTTGAAGGGATCCGGTTTGTGCTAGTTTTTTCCTTTTTTTTTTTTGAACCAGTGGTATGATTTTTATTCTAGACTTTCCACTAAGTCTGGTCCTCTCAGCTCTCCATCATCTTCTCTGTCTTCAAACAGGGAGAGGAAGTCCTGGAATCAGAAACTTGGATTTGTGTTCCATCTTTGCTTTTTTACCAGCTGTGTGACCTTGAGCAAGTGAGTCAATCTGGTTGGGTCTTAGGCTCACGATTTGTAAAGTGAGATGGCTGTACTAAGTGATGTCTCAGGTTTGTTTTAGGTTTAACACTCTAAATCTATGTATGCTGTCTAATAGGGTAGCCACTAGCTCCATGTGGCTATTGACCACTTTATATGTGGCTAATCCAATTTGACATGTGCTGTAAGTGTTAAAACACACCAGATTTCAAAACAAGAATGTAAATAGTCTCAGTAATTTTTTGATGACGTGTAGAAGTAATAATATTTTGGATATATTACATTAAACAAAAAATTATTAAAAAATTAGTTTCCCATGTTTCTTTTTACCTTTTTATGTGGCTACTAGAAAAGGTAAAATCACATATTTGGTGCTTAGACTGAATTGTGTTTCAACAATCCTTTCCCTCGCTGCCATCCATATGTTGAAGGCTTAACCCCGAAATGTAATGGTACTTGGAGATGGAGTCTTCGGAAGACCATTAGGTTTGGATGAGGTCCTGAGGGTGGGGCCCTAATGATGGGATTAGTGCCTTTATTAGAAGAGACACCAGAGAGCTTGCTCTCCCTCTCCCTGCCATGTGAGGACACAGTGAAGCTATCTACAAAACAGGAAGAGGGTTCTCATCAGAACCTGACCATGCTGGCACCCTAATCTCAGACATTTAGCCCTGAAAACTGTGAGAAAATAAATTCTTGTTGTTTGAGCCACCCAGCCTATGATATTTTGTTACGGCAGCTATAGCTGACCAAGACATGTGGTTTGTATTATATTTCTATTGGACAACACTGGTCCAGATGTCTGGTAACTCCTACATACCACACTTTCAACATCATGTCTGTGAGAGCATGGATGGCCTCCTGAACATTCCTTGGGGTGCTCAGTGTTTTACTCCAGTAGCCATTCAATAAGAATCAGGTGATTAAATTATCTTCTTAGTTATAAGCAACACAGTCTTTGGCTCATTTATGCAGAAGAGGAACTCATTAAAAACATATTAGGTAGCAATCAGATTATCTGCAGGGCAAAAGAACCAGGCTTGGAAAGTATACTCAGGCAGACTGCATTGCCCAAGTCCCACTGTAGACTGGTCTGGGGGTGATGCCACTGCTGCCCCCCAAAACTAGAGCTGGCTGCTGCTGCCCCACTGGTGGAGTGGAGTGGCTGTGTGCCTTCAGGCTCACTTGCTTTCACCTCAGGGTTTGATTGGCTGAGTTTAAACCAGGAACTCTAGCTGCAAGGGAGGCTTCTGAAGTGGAAAGTGGGCTTCTCTCATGAGAGGGAGATTCATTCCTCTAACATAGGCAGGTGTCTTCAGATGACAAACTGCCTAAAAGAATGACCAGAACCTTCGCTAGAGTAACCTGAGACCCTGACATTTTGACTGCGACACAAACAGAAGTTTCTGCTGAAACTCCCTAGGCAGGGACTTCCTCCACACTGGAGGCTCCCCAAATCTCCTCATGGTTCTTCTGGAAAATATGTTTTGCATATTTTATACAGATGTTATGCTTTGCATAACAGACAGTTGATGTTATCCATTACTTTAATACTGTGATTATAATTTCGTGATGTCCTTTGGAAGGTCTCACATGATGTTTTAATATAAAGACACAGGAGGGCGCTCTAACCAACCAGCAATAAAACGTAAAAAAGATGGGTGTTGATCTTGTTGAATCTACGTTTTTTTAAGGTAGAATAACCAACTTTGTAGGAGTACCTAAGCTCTCCTAGGGGATCTCACTTGTGACAGAGGTCCCCAAGACACACCCTCCACACTGTCCAGTTAAGGTTCTAGGGACTGTGATTTGAGTAACTCAGAACAGAGAGGGTTTTTTTTGTTTGCTTGTTTTTGTTTTTGTTTTTGGGTGCATTGGGTCTTCATTGCTGCGCACCGGCTTTCTGCTGGGAGCAGGGACTACTCTTCCTTGAAGTGTGCGGGCTTCTCATTGTGGTGGCTTCTCTTGTTGTGCAGCATGGGCTCTAGGCCCGCGGGCTCAGTACTTGTGGCTTGCAGGCTCTAGAGAGCAGGCTCAATAGCTGTAGCACGCAGGGCTTAGTTGCTCCAGGGCATTGTGGGATCTTCCGGGACCAGGCTTCAACCCGTGGCCCCTGCATTGGCAGGTGGATTCTTAACCACTGTGCTACCAGGGAAGTCCCCAGATAAGGGGATTTTTGACTCACAGGTTACCTACTGACTGGACCACTGAAGAGATGGAGACATGACTCCCAAAGGCGCATATTTAGAGGTCAACTGGCTAAATCAAACTGAGAGCAGAAGAGAGAGATCTGGTTGTCAGACTTGCTTCAGACCGGCAGCCTGTTCCCGAGACTCAGTTTTCCCATCTGTAAAATGGAGATGATACCTGACTTATGTCTGTATAGTTTGCCAGTGGAGAAGGAGAGCGGTAAGAGGAGGGAAAAAACATATCGGGGGGTGCCATTTACCATCCCATAAAATACATTGAGTTTTACACTGAAAAAATAAAGCCGGCCTGCCTCTTGTTAATGAATTATAGCGCACAGGAGGGACAAAGCGTGCTTTGCTGGCAGCTGGAGTAACAAAAGTAACGAGGAAAGGTTGGAACAGGACCTGCTCCTCCAGACTGGTTTCCCCACACAGATCTTCCAGGAGGGGCCCCCGACACCAGGGAGGAAGGGGCGCGGGGCTGCTCGGGCCGTTTTCCTCCCCAGGCAGGAGCGGGACCGGTTCTGGTGACGGCGGGGTTACTCGCAGTCAAAGGTGTAGTCTGGGAGAGCCAGTTCTGGCTGGAAGGAGGCGGGATGGCGGTGCTCGGCCCCGCCGCGGCGCTTTGTATCTCTCGCACCTCCTCGGCGTTCCCGAGGGCTTTTGAGGCACAGCCGCTCCCTAGCTGTCCCGGCCGCTGCCGGCCTAGCGCCCCGGGCTCCCCGCCAAGGTCGGGGCGCTCGCCACCCTCGGTCCCGGGGTCCCCCGGGCGGAGATGGAGCCGGCACCCGTGGGAGAAGCAGGGACACGAGCAATAAAGGGAAGGAGAGGAGGAAAAAATGAGGAGAGAGAGGAAGAAGCTGCCTAATTCCCCTCAATAAGTAGTTGCGCGCGTCAGCCGACTCTCGGCGCTGGTTATGCGCCCGAGATCCCCAAGCTTGGCTTACTGTTTCCTTTGCGGAGTGTCGCCTGGCGTCCCTCTAGTCCTCCACCCGCAGGTGTGAGAGCGCCTACCACGCGGCAGACGCCGCACTGAGCGTTGTACTATAGTAGGTTTTTAAATTTCCCTAACATCCCTAAGCGACAGGAACTGTTACCGCCCGCGTACTGGGGACTAAGGAAAGGCCTTGGAGAAGTTGGGTGGCTTGCCGCGAGTTTTGCAGCTAGTAGCTGAGCGAGGACTCCGAGAGGGGTCTGAGCGATCCTGATGCCCAGGCCACAGCCCGCAGCCCCTCCGCTCTGCCGGGTTATTGTCTGATCACGCCGTCTGCACCTGTCGCGGGCCTCGCTAGGCAGGAGCGCAGGAGGAAAGGGAGAAAAGAAGGACCACAGGGTGACCAGGTGGCTTTCCTCCATCCGTACCCTTGGCCCGGGGCGAGGAGAGATCATTTCGGGCGCGGGGATGGCTTTGCGCCTTGGAGAGGACAACCTTCCTTCTCCAGCGATCGCAAGCGCGGCGGGAACAGGGCTTTGGGGCAATGACCCTCCTGGGGCTGCAGGGGCGAGCGGAGAATCTAGGGTCCGGGCATGGACACTAGGAAAAAGTGGGGTGGCGAGAGCGCGGCTGCCCGCGAAGCTGACTGGGGAGGAGACAAGGCGGCGCGTGCGGAGTGTCCACGCGGTGGGTGTGCGGCGCTTTCATTCAAACTTTGGGGAGTCTTTGGTTCGGGCGTCAGCGAAGGTGTGACCAATCAGAGTCCGGGGACGGGAATAAATTATGCAAATCACCATCTGGCGATGGGTCAGATGACTCCAATAGTTTAAAAAACTACCTCGCCGGGGAGCTCGCGGTGTGACAGTGGCGAGCCCTGGCTTCCCGGGCGAGCGGCACGGGTGAGGGCAGATCTGGTTCTGGTTGGAGCATCTTCGCACTCCCCGCACCACCCCGTGGCTCAGTTTAGCCAAGTTTTCATTTTCCACCTTCTCCACCTGCAGCTGTCTAAGGCCACCACTCTCTCTGGTCGAGAGAAGCCTTCCCACTTCGGGTCTTACGGGCTCGGACTGCTGGAAACATCGTTCGAGAGGCGGCTCTTTTTTTTTTTTTTTTTTTTTTTTGTGGTCTTTCTAAAAGTCCCGTTTGGGGGAAGGGGCTGTGGTGGCCGGGAAGGATGAGAAGCTCCGGTCTTCTGCTCTGCCTCTGGAGCGCTTACTGTTGCTTTGCCGCGGGAGGTCCCGCAACCCTTGGTCCAGAGGGTCGGCTGCAAGGTAACGTGTCCTTGTTTTTATTAACACCCCACAACTTCTTTTCTGTGCCGGTTCCCCTCTGTCTTGCCCACCCTTCTTCCTCGATCCTGCGACATTCTCCTTCCTTACCCCCTGCGCTGTCCATTTGGTCCTAATCAGCCTTGGAGAGCACTTGTTCCTGGGCGCTTCCGACGAGGACATCCCCAGCCAGGCATCCAAGAGGCCGCAGGCTCGCCCGCGCTCGCTCTCGCCCCACCCCCTTGTTATACGGTTCTCCGCTCGGTGCTGTCCAGTCAGCAGAGTTGGCTGCCAGCAGCTGTTTAACCTGTCCTCCTCTTTGAGCCTGGGGTTTTCGAGGCCAGAAGCTTGTTAGAGCTCTATCACCTGGTGCCTTTCCTTTTAATCTCGGTGTAGGTGACTTGAAAGTTAAGGTATCAGGGTAGCTGGCTCTGGTTTGAGTAGTGCTTGCCGGAAATCTTAGGTGAGTAATTTGTGCAGAGAAGCTGCTGGGCTTATTCCCCGGGTTGCCGGCCTCCTCTTCCCCAAGGCTTTCCAGCCCTTGCTCTTTCTCTTCTACCTCTCCGGCCTCCTCCTCCTCCTCCTCCCAGCTGCCAGCTTTTCTTCTGAGTTCTGCGTGGCAGTCTTTTCTACTGGAGGAACCTGCCCCAAGGGGCGAGGGTAGGGTCACCCAGCAGGAGTACCAAGTCAATTAGTGAAGCAGAGGAGAGCTGGGAACCTCTGAACCACACACTATTAGTTCATCTTCTACTATTCTGCTGAGGTTGGGTCAAATGAGGTTGGTCCATGTTGCTTATGTGCATGCAGGAGGTTCATTGGAATGAATGGAAAAAACTTGTTTTATTTAACATGTTCCCAACTCTAGTGCAGTTGAACCAGGGTAGGTTGCATCTCTAGTTCCTCTCCTGTAAAATGCTAACATTCCTTCCAACTTCTATGTTCTGCGATTCTGAGTATTTGGGGGCCATTTCATTCATTCAAAAAAGTATTTGTTTGCCAGGCATGCTTCTCGGAGTGAGGGATAGAGCAGTGAACAAAATGGGTGTAAACCCCTACCCCCATGGATCTTACATTTCAGTGGTGGGAAAACAGCTAGTCAACTAATTAAAATATATAAATAGTGCTCAGTGTTATGGAAAAAAATAAAGCCGAGGAGGAAAGTACAGAGGGCTGGTGGGAGAAGGTGGTGCAGTGTTAGCCTGGGACCAGGCTTCCATCCCTGAGGAGCTGACCCCTGAGCAAGGAACTGGAGGAGGTAAGAGAATGAGCCTGAGGACATCCGGATGAAGGACAATCATGAAGTTCCAGAGGCTGAAGTGACTCAGGCTGGAAGTAGTAGAAATGAGCTAGAGAACTGTGGTGTCAGAGAGAGCCAGCTGCTAAGGTGAACCTTTTATGTCAGTTTGTGAGTTTGTCCACAAGTCGGTGCCAGGAAGCCAGCAGACTCCCTTTCCTTTTTTCCTGGACTTTCCACCTGGTCTCTGTGAGCGGCTATCTGGGTGGAAATTGGGAGATATTGAATGAGTTATGTCCGTGGTTCAAATTTCTGTCAGTTGGGGCTTTTGTTCATTACTTTAATGACAAAGTTCTGTTCATGCATATTTAGTCGCATTTTCTGGAACCTTACCCTTTTTACATCTGGTGCATTGCTGTCCTCCCCCTTGTCCGCTTCACCACCAACCTGTCCACCACTCTGGTCTCTCTTTCCATGACTCCATTTGTTTTTTAACTCTGGGATAAATGAAGCTCCTGGGATGGTCATTTGGTACCTTTTCATTTGATTTCTGGGTGACCGGACAGTTTGATTTTCTAATTTCCTAGCCTGTTATCAAGGGATGGTATCCTGGATGGTTGGAAGAATGCTAGATGAGGCTCATTTAGGACCTTCTGAAATAGTGTGGTGATGACAGTACCTAGTGTTAAAAGGCCATAGGGACCATGAGTGACACGGGCTGTGTTTTGTAGTAGGGCCGTCTCCTAGACGGCACTGTGTGTGTGCAGTGGAGCTGAAAAGAGAGGTTTTGCTGCTCTTGTGAGCTTCTCCATGGCTTCAATAACTTATTTAATTTATTCAACCAACTAGAAGCATGTCTGGCACATGTCTGGTGCTGCAAGGAGCACTGAGGATGATGCATGAGGCCTTTGGAGCAAGTGTTGAAATCGAGATGAGAGCATTAGGGAAGCCCATTGCATAAGAGGTCAACAGCTCCTTACCGCCAATTCCAAAATCCAAAATCTTTGAAAATTGAAAAATTTGTTTGGTAACTTGTTTGGCAGCAAGAACTGGCCTTACCTGACCTGAACTCTTACTCATTTGGCAGCAAAAACTGACCTGAACCGACAAGAGGGTATTTAGAATCTTTTTTTTCTTCCCCTTGAGTGTGAGTAGTTATGTATTTCCCTGCAGAAATATTATTGGTGTGTTTGATGAATGGGAATACCCCAGACCCTGCTGGGGGTGTTATATAATAATATATATAATAATATATTATATATATATATATATATATATATATATATATATATATGCCATAATACCTTTCTAAAATCTGAGAATTTCTGAATTCTGAAACTCAGCTGGTCCCAAGCATTTCAGGAAAAGCATTAAGGACCCATACTCTGAAACTAGTAACTTGAGGGAAAGAAAGAGAACTCGTTTGGATGGGGAAGAAGAAAGAAAAGCAAGAGAGACATTTCAGATTCACAGTAATTGATCCTAGTGACTAATTAATACTCAAATATTGGTGAGATGTCCCTTTTATAACATCTTCGCAACTCTTCTGGGAGGTGAGGAGGAAACATTCAGCAGATGTAAAAACTGAAACCCAGTGGGGTTAAGTACTTTGCTCAAGAGTGAATTAGAACTAGACCCTAGATCTCTCACCACCCAGGCCTGCTAGTTATACCCTTGCTCTGTTATTTCTCCCCAGATGAGCTCAACAAATCCAGGGTTGTACCGGCTGCTGCCAAACCCCCTGTGAGATTTAACCTCCGCACCTCTGAGGACCCAGAACATGAAGGATGCTACCTCTCCTTTGGCCACAGCCAGCCCTTAGAAGACTGTGGCTTCAACATGACAGCCAAAACCTTTTTCATCATTCATGGATGGACGGTGAGCCGCCTCTGGGGGAGGGAGCTCGACAGCTTTCCGGGAGATTTGGTTTCCTTTGTTTTGGTCAATTAGAAAGAATACTGGTGCTTCCAGATTCCACTCTCTCTCCCCCTCTTTTCTTGTGGGCTGCTTGTATTTCAGACAGCTGTGAAGAATGTAATGGGCACTTTGCTAAGGGGGCAATCTGGACTCCAGCAGGGCGGTATTTAACACTGGCACACAGCGGGCTTTCAGAAAGTGGCTCTCCTGAGGGCAGCAGCCCAGCTCCACTGGCTCTTAAGGGGCCCTCTAATTATGCTTAATTACACTGGTCAACCACTGCGTCGCGGGGGCCATCCCTCCATAAGAGCTGAGCTGAACTGAAGCAACTTGACTGGCTCAGAGAGTCTGTGAGGAGGCAGCTGGCCTGGCTGGCTGGCCCTGGTTGGCTTGGTGCCCTCCTGTTTGCATAGAGATGGCTCCGTTTAAAGGCACTGGAGTCTTTATATGACCTAGCTGAGCAATTCACATTGAAAAGCCCATGACGAACTTCAACAAAAAAGGGCTTTAACACTCAGCCTCAGAAGCTTTTGACCAGCGAGGGATTTATTCATTCATCTAATGGCAGACTGTAGGAAAATGGCACTATTAAGTGAGCAGGTTTCTGCCTGGGCTAATTGGGAGGGGACATTCCGCCTCTTAATGATGAGAAATTCATATCCGTTACATGCTTTCTGGGTCTTTAGGTCTATCACCAACTGTTGGGGTCAGGCCTGGTGGGGGTGGGTGGTATGTAGGCACCTATCTACCTAATGTAATTGAAGGGATGATTAAGGGCCTGCCATCCATCCTCACCCCACAGCCTAGGATTAGAATTATGCATTTGAACCTTTATAAGGCCCCCTGTCAAAATGCAAATACAAACTGCCTGCAACTTACAAATGGGTTGCATTCCAGAAAGTTCTTTTATCATCTGTTTGGAACTTGGAATAGCAGTTTCCCATAGAAGCAAGATTGTAAATAGCGTTAGGATTCCCAGGCCAGGCACAGAAAATCTATTTATCTAATAAGGTACTTGTGGATGGGCAAGCAACTGGACCTAGTCACCATTTACACTTTGTTTCTGTGGGAACGTGTGTTCTGAGTTCTAATTTGGGATTCCAGGGACAGATCTTCCCTACTCTGGGGTCAAAAAGGGTGGCAGAGATGGCTTGTGGGAAGGGGTCGTTTGTTAACTCTGCATTTGCCTAAGAGACAGAATCTCCCTGCATCTCTGAGAAAGAAACTAATTCGCCAGGGCAACCCTTCTCAGCTGCCTTTGAATGATGGACCAGGCCACTTACCTGCCTGACTGTGACAGGGACTTGGGTTAACCTCAGGCCAGCATCGCCACCAACTTATATCTCATAGGGGGCCTATCAGTCAGTGGGGCATCAGCAGAGGACACCAGCTCTGACATCTTTGATGGGAAAAACTGGAGATGTCAAGCGCAGTGGAAGACAATCACCCATGTAGCAATCCTGCCTGTGGCTGGCCCGGCTCATGTGCAAGTGTTTGGTGCCTGGGTAGGCAATGTGAACGTTTTGGAAGTGGCTGGGGAGAAGGTCACGGAACCGAATTCCATATTCATTAGGATTTCTGAAACCCAGAAGAAGAATTTTTTTAAAAGTCCTGTTTTCTCTGCAGATGAGCGGGATGTTTGAAAGCTGGCTGTACAAACTCGTGTCAGCCCTGAAGACAAGAGAGAAAGGAGCCAACGTCGTGGTGGTGGACTGGCTCCCGCTGGCTCACCAGCTTTACACAGACGCGGTCAATCATACAAGGGAGGTGGGACACAGCATTGCCAGGATGCTCAACTGGCTGCAGGTAACGGGAGCAAAGGGAGTCATCTCCTTTTACGAGCAGGACCTTGAACCTGAACCCTTTTAAGAAATATAGGTCAGGGGCTTCCCTGGTGGCACAGTGGTTAAGAATCTGCCTGCCAATTCAGGGGACACAGGTTTGAGCCCTGGTCTGGGAAGATCCCACATGCCATGGAGCAATTAAGCCCGTGGGCCACAACTACTGAGCCTGCGCTCTACAGCCCGTGAGACACAACTACTGAAGCCCGTGTGCTACAACTACTGAAGCCCATGCACCTAGAGCCTGTGCTCTGCCACAAGAGAAGCCACCGCGATGAGAAGCCCGCACACTGCAACCAAGAGTAGCCCCCTCTCGCTGCAATTAGAGAAAGCCCGCACGTGGCAACAAAGACCCAACGAAGCCAAAAATAAATAAAAATAAAATAAATAAATTTATTAAAAAAATTCTAAGACTGTAAAAAAAATACAGATCAGACAGGTCAGTTACAGTGAACTTCAGGAGTCTGAGAATATCTTTGAGCTTCCAGTTTTTACGGAATTAAATATTGCTTGAAATATTTGGAAGCTGGGACTTTTAGAAAACTTTCTAATTATTGACACATTTCTGGATTTTTCCTTTTACTTTACTTGCAGGAAGAAAATTTGCCTTTTGGTTCATTAATTGCTGATGCCCTCAGAAGCCAGGACCAGTTTGTAATCTTAAATACCTACTTAAGTCTGCTCTGGCCTCTGAAGGGTGGCTGGGCTGAGGGTACGGAGGGTTGGTTCAAACCAATGTAGCTTAGTGCCTTGCATAACATGTGGAAAACAGATCTTGAGGTCTTAAATTTACTTTTTTTTTTTTTTTTTTTTTTTTTTTTTGCGGTATGCGGGCCTCTTACTGTTGTGGCCTCTCCTGTTGTGGAGCACAGGCTCCGGACGTGCAGGCTCAGCGGCCATGGCTCACGGGCCCAGCCACTCCGTGGCATGTGGGATTTTCCTGGACCGGGGCACGAACCCATGTCCCCTGCATCGGCAGGTAGACTGTCAACCACTGCGCCACCAGGGAAGCCCTTATATTTACTTTTTATAGGTTAATGATTTACCTGAGATCAGTGGACTTAATCGGAGGCAGGGGTACACTGGCTGGTACACTGGCTAAGTGACCCTATTATCTGGGTAATTACAGCCTGAGCTTCCTTTTAGAAGCCCATGGAATCTGAATAATTTTGGCAGGATTCTGGTCAGGAGTCTTGAACAGTCCTCAGTCCTCTACCTGGGTTGTTTTGTCGAGCTTGATTCCTGAGCCATGGGGTCAAATCGCCACCTCCTCACCCCCACTGCTGAGTGCCCTGTCAGGGTCTGATGCTTCAAATCTGGGGTCCCAGGCAGGTTTGGAATGAGGAGATCAGCAGCTCATGGGCCTAAGAGGGTGGGCAGGGAGCACCCTGTTGCAGGCTGTGGCTGACACTTAAGTCTCCAGTGAGCCTGGTGGCTTTGAGCTCCACACTGCCACCCCCCCACCCCCTCCCGCGTCTCCCCAACGTGATTGACTTGTTGAATTGTTGGTGGCCTTGGGGCTCAGGACCACACTCTTCACTCACACACCTCTGTGACTTCCTGCAGGCGAAGGAGGATTTTTCTCTCGGGGATGTTCACTTGATTGGCTACAGCCTTGGAGCTCACGTGGCCGGGTACGCTGGCAACTTCGTGAAAGGCACGGTGGGCAGAATCACGGGTAAGTGCTGCTCCCTTCACTCATGGCTGATCCTGGAGCTCCCTCAGCTGCTCTGCCCACCAGGCTTTCCTGAACCAGAGTGCTCCCTAAGAGGCAGCAGGAGTGAGCCGTAGAGGGTTAGCCTTGGAAGAAACCTGGAGAACATCTAATCCAGGGCTTTTCAAATGTCCAAAAAGGCTCAGAGCCCTTTTTCAAATTGAACATGTGCAGGTCCCCAATGTATGAAACAGATAGGAGGTGTGTTCTGGTCAAAGCTGGGTATTTGCAAGTAGTGTTAACCTTATTATTTGAGCCTCCCCCTTTTCTGGAGGAATTTCCGGGTCCCAGAGCACCAGGGAGCACAGCTTGAAAACCAGGTCTGGTGCAACAGGTGAGGAAACACCCAGAGGCAAAGAGCTAAGACTCAAGGGCAGAACCGGGGTGGAGCCCAGGCCTGCAAGCTTCTGGTACTCACTCCTAGCCTCTGCTCATGATAATGCCAGGACCTCAAGGGAAAGGAATGAGAGATGGGTTGTAGTTTGAATTCTGCCTCTAGTTTCTATTTCATCCACTAACAGCCTCTTTCCCATGTTTAGTTGGCATATTTATTAGTGATAATTACCTGTTTAGAATGAGTGGTTAAATGTTGTCATTAAAGAGACCTTTCTGCTACCTTTCTTGGTACCCAGGTAGTCGATAGAAATTTGAATTTTCCATCTTAGTGAGCTTTTTTTTTTTTTAAGTGAAAGCAAGTTTATTTGTAGAGATACACATTCCATAGGCAGAATTGGTGACTTTTTAAGAAAAATTTTATTGAAGTGTAGTTGATCTACAATGTTTTGTTAATTTCTGCTCTACAGCAAAGTGATTCAGCTATACATATACATATTCTTTTCATATTCTTTTCCATTGTGGTTTATCACGGGATATTGAATACAGTTCACTGTGCTCTACAGTAGGACCTTGTTGTTTATCCATCCTATATATAATAGTTTGCAATTGCTAATCCCAAATTCCCAATCCTTCCCTCCCCCGCTTCCCCTTGACAAATAATTGGTGACCTTTTGATATGAGAGTTTGATTTAAATCATTGAATGATTGTGAAAAGTGGAAAGGATTCTCTTCCCCATTTGAGGGCCCTCTCAGAAAACATACTCTCCTCTAGAAGAAACTTAATGGCAAATTTTTTTTTAAGATTATATATATATTTTTAAATTAATTAATTTTTGGCCGCCTTCAGTCTTCGTTGCTGCACACGAGCTTTCTCTAGTTGCGGCGAGCGGGGGCTACTCTTCTTTGCGGTGCACGGGCTTCTCATTGTGGTGGCTTCTCTTGTTGCAGAGTACGGGCTCTAGGTGCGTGGGCTTCAGTAGTTGCAGCATGTGAGCTCAGTAGGTGCAGTGCATGGGCTTGGTTGCTCTGTGGCACGTGGAATCTCCCCGGACCAGGGCTCAAACCTGTGTCCCCTGCATTGGCAGGAGGATTCTTAACCACTGTGCAACCAGGGAAGTCCTTAATGGCAAATTTGTTGCCCTGAATTTTTATCCCCCTGTTAGCATTCTTTTATTTGTTTTCCCTCCCAGCTTCTCCCTCACCTCCAACATACTAAGGGCCTAACTGGCCACCCAGAAGAAAAGAGTTAATCATCTCCTTCCTGGCAATGTTTTCGTTTGAAAACAGGGTTCAGGTAGAAGGGAGTCCTTAGCTAGAGAATGATTTAGTAAAGGTAGAGTTTCTGGTTTCAGCAACAAGCCAGTGGGGCAGATTTAAAAATATATACATTTGTGAGGTTTAGTAGCCCTGCGTAAATCATTGTCCCTGGGCTTAAGTCTAATGAGCAAACACACACACACTCCTTTAGATCCAACTGTTTGATTCAGCGTAGCTTGAGAGCTTTACTTTTGGTTATCAAGATGCGGGGCCTGAACTGTCTAATGGGCAATGTGGCCACACATGACTGCTCATTAACCCATCGCTGGAGCAAAGCCGTTGGGCCTCAAGCCCCTCGGGGTTCTATTGGCTGAGCACCTCCTCCTAGCCCCCAGCAAGAGGCAAGATGTTGCAGAGCTCGGCCAGCTGTGCTCAAACTGCAGCACACACAAGGCCCCTGCCAGAGCACCAGGGCCAGTGTCCTTGGCAACAAAGACAAGCTGCAGATCCGCCCTCTCCCTCTTTCTAAACCTGAAATGAGATGGGGCTAGTAGGAGGGTTCCAGTTCTTTCCCCCTGCCTGTCTGGGTGGGAGCTGCTGAGATGCGGGCTTTGCCGGCAGAATGCTAATCAGTGCTCTGGGCTGTCTGCGTAGAGCATTGGGGCCAGCATGTCCTGAGCACAGCCCCTACTCTGCGGCCTCTCTCTGTGGAGCAGGGGACCGGGGTGAACATAACAGGAAGGAGTGGCCTCTGTCCAGTTGCCAGGCAGCACCTCAGAGGGTATCCGGCTGACCTGACGCATGCTGCTGTGCATGTCTGATGGGAGAGGCCTGTGCCCTCTCCTCTCCTCTCAGACTTCCCATGGGTCTGGGAACCAGGTGGTCCTGACTGGTAAGAGGGCCGGAGACTGCAGCTTGTGTGGGGCAGAGGCCAGTGATGCCGCTGTACAGAGGCCAGCAGGGGTCCTTAGCCTGGACCTGCAGGAGGTACCTGAACCCCAGTCTTGTTTGGACCAGAGAGCTGTGGACTGAGGTTTGCTAAAGTTTTATCCTCTTAGGCTTCTGAGGGAATTCCGTGACGTATTAGGGAAGAGGTCATATATTTCTAATTGAACTTGTGTCTTGTTAGTTATAAATAAATAAGCAAGCAGATCTGTTCATTCATTCAAGAGATATGAACTAAGTGTCCATCCTGCAGGCTATGGGCTAGATGCTACCTAATGTCAAGTACTCAATGTGTGACAGGAATTTTATGCCATATGTAAGCCACATAGCATCCAGGCAAAAGGGTCCTTGGGCTTCATTTTACAGATGGGGAAAATAGGACTCAGTATGTACTTTAATGATATCTCACATCCTGAGTAGCAGAGCTGGGATTCAAACCCAGGCCATCAGATTCCAGAGCCTGCACCTCACCACTGCACAATGCTGCCGCTCTCCTGGTAGGAGAGATACAGTAGCTGTTACAGCGCAGCAGCCTCTGCCCTGCCAGGCCAGAAGGTGGAGGTTTTCCTGTGTGTATGCATGTGCACAACAGGGTGTGTGTGCGTGTGCATGCCTGTGTATGTTCCATTTGCTGGACAGAACACCTTGTGGGGAGTCTGACTGTATGGAAGAAGAGGTGGTTCTCCATCATCTCTTTTTTTGGAGGGGATGCGTTCACCCTCCCATTCCTAGTTAAGAAGTGAATTGTGAAACTTTTCCCCAGAGTCGGTGGGCCCTAGCTACATGTCAGGCGGGGTCAGTCTGGGGAGGTGAAAGCTCAGCCTGCCTGCCAGCCGGCCTTTCCAGAAGCCCCGTCAGCCGCCTGCATTCCTCCAGCCCAGCTTGGTTTCCATGGCACTGACTGTCTGGTGGAGACTTTTGTTCACCAATACAAGAGCCCCTCTCTTATTGGCTGCAAAGCAGAATGTTCCTCTTCTTTCTTTTTTTTTTCTCCAGAGGACATAGTGAGAGGCAGGGAGAGGCCACCTGTGTCAGTACTGTGTCCATTCAGTCCCTAAAAAGAGTCATCCAGGGCTATTCCGGGAGGCCACTGTTTTTGTGCCATCTTTCTTTTGGGTCCTGGGCTAGAGATGAGCCCCCAGGCAGCCTGGGCTCCCTTTCTGCCTCTGTCATTCATACATTTTTCTCAACTTCAGAGTGTTAATCATTCATTACCAGTTCTCATGAGTAGCGAGTTCCACAAGTTTACTGTCCACTCTGGACAACAGTTCTACCTTTTGTTTATCCTAAAATGACCCCCCTCAAGCCTCACGATGTGCTCCCTTGTTCCACTGCACTGGGGTCTGGAAAACACTGTTCTATTACTCATCTCCTGCTTTCACAGCTCTGTTCTTGGTCATACCTCCTCCCTACCTAGGTGTTTCTAGATCCAGGTTTCTCAACCTCAGTAACGATTCACATTTGGGGCCAGATAATGCTTGTGTGGGAGCTGACCTGTGCATTGCAGGATGTGTATCAGCATCCCTGGCCTCTACCCACTGATGCTAGCAGCTTCTTTTCTCCTTCTTCCCCAGTTGTGACAACCAAAGATGCCTCCAGACGTCGCCAAGTGTCCCCTCGGGAGCAAAATCCCTCCTAGTTGAGAACCACTGTTCTATACTAAACAAACCCCCTTCCTCGCCTGCACATAATCTTTTCTTAACTTTCTCCAGGTCCCCTCTCTGTGTCTGCAGGGCTCTAGGTTGGGATGAATCCAGCTCCCATAATTACTTAAGCTTGGTAATAGGAGCTAGTATTACCTTGACAAGCCCTTACTCCTTAATAGCGCACAAGAACTGTATGAATCAAGACATTCAGATTTCATTTTTGAAATGCTACTGAAGCATGGAGAAGTGTTTCCAAAATCTGGTCCACAGACCACTTATTTTTAGGATCAGCTCTACTTCTGGGCTCTACACCAGACCTACCAATCAGAATCTCTTGGGGGTCAGGGAATCTGCATTTTATGCTTTGCAAATTCTATTTTGAATGGTTTTACACTCATGTGGTTCCCAAGCTATTATACAAGATGGTGAAAGTGTCTCTGTTGCTGCCACTATCTTTGCAGTTGCCTTCCCTGCCTTCTCCCCCGACACACATACACACAGGTGACCTGGGGCTTGTGCGTCCTCCCAGAGTTTTTCATAGCTACACGGTGGAATCCAAATTTGTAAGAAGCTCCCCAGAGATATTTGTGCTGTTTCAAATGTGAGAACCAGTGCTCTCTGCAGTGCTGTTTGTTTGTTTAATACAGAAAGTTTGCAGACAAAAGGTTTTCTCCTTGTGGCTGCAAAAGAGAGGAATTCTGGAGGCTTGAGATATGGCTGCTCAGTGTGCCTTGGGTACCCCCCTCTTGCCATCCCACTCCTGGGCCTGATTCATAATGGAAGGAAGGGGAAGTGTAAGTCCAAATACAAATAGCTCAGTTTGGGGAGACTGAGTCTTCCCTCTTGAAGATGTAGGTAGCTTAGTTATTCTGTCAAAATTCTGCTAAAATTAAGACAGAATAAATGGAATGAATGGCTTAGTTTCAGCCAGCCCAAGTTCTTTCTAGAACTGCTTCAGTTCTTCTTGTTTTTCATTAATTAATTTAATTTATTTATTTTTGGCTGCATTGGGTCTTCATTGCTGCACGCAGGCTTTCTCTAGTTTTGTGAGCGGGGGCTACTCTTCGTTGTGGTGTGCAGGCTTCTCATTGCGGTGGCTTCTCTTGTTTTGGAGCACGGGCTCTAGGCGTGCAGGCTTCAGTAGCTGTGGCACGCGGGCTCAGTAGTTGTGGCACACGGGCTCTAGAGCACAGGCTCAGTAGTTGTGGCGCACGGGCTTCGTTGCTTTGTGGCATGTGGGATCTTCTCAGCCCAGGGATCGAACCTGTGTTCCTTGCACTCGCAGGCAGATTCTTAACCACTGTGCCACCAGGGAAGCCTCTAGAACTGCTTCAGTTCTGACAGTGCACGGTTCCTCAGATCCACGTGTCAGTTGAACTTCGTGGCCAGTTTACTGAGTCAGCTGAGTTGTCAGGACAGGTGAAGGCTTCAGAAGAAAGCATACGTTCCTCTGCAGCAGGCACCACACCCTTTAGGATTCCCAGGGTGGGGATGTCTTCATATTATACTCCCCGACTTAGCTATCCATCAGGACTCACTGCCTTAGCGCACCTGACACAGCTGGTCTTGGCTCCCCCTTCTGCTGTAGGTTTGGATCCTGCTGGGCCCATGTTTGAAGGGGTTGACATCCACAAGAGGCTGTCCCCTGACGATGCAGACTTCGTGGATGTCCTGCACACCTACACGCGCTCCTTTGGCTTGAGCATCGGGATTCAGATGCCCGTGGGTCACATTGACATCTACCCCAACGGAGGTGACTTCCAGCCGGGCTGTGGACTCAACGATGTCTTGGGGTCAATTGCATATGGAAGTGAGTTCCTTATTTTATTTTATTTTTTTTTGCGGTACGCGGGCCTCTCACTCTTGTGGCCTCTCCCATTGCGGAGCACAGGCTCCGGACGCGCGGGCCCAGCAGCCATGGCTCACGGGCCTAGCAGTTCCGTGGCATGTGGGATCTTCCCGGACCCGGGGCACGAACCCGTGTCCCCTGCATCGGCAGGTGGACCCTCAACCACTGCACCACCAGGGAAGCCCCGAGTTCCTTATTTTTTGTTTTGACTCAATTATAGCATCTCCTCCTAAATCAGCCAGAGCTGTTAGTGCTCCCGACAGCACCCGTTTCATTATTCCCACTACCCCCTAGTGGTCCTTCAACACTGTTTATTCTACAGTTCATCATCCTGCAAGCCTATTAACAGCCTTCCTGTGGTCTCTGCTCTGCTTTCTTGTGCTTTGAGGTCACAGTTATTATTATTATTTTTTTTTTATTTTAATTTTTATTTTTTTGTGGTACACGGGCCTCTCACTGTTGTGGTCTCTCCCATTGTGGAGCAGACGCACAGGCTCAGCAGCCATGGCTCATGGGCCCAGCCTCTCCGCGGCATGTGGGATCCTCCCGGACCGGGGCACGAACCCGTGTCCCCTGCATCGGCAGGCGGACTCTCAACCATTGCGCCACCAGGGAAGCCCCACAGTTATTATTGATTAATTTCTTTTTATAACAAAAGGAATACATATTTGTTGGGAAAATAATCAAGCATTATAAAATTGCCTAAAGCAAGAAGTAAAAATACCCCCTCATTTCCCACACCTTACTGCTTTCACTCTCCAGATGTAGCCAATATGATCATGTTGTGTGTATCCTTCCACTCTTACTGCTTTGCAAATTTATTTGTGTGTGTGTGTGTGTGTGTGTGTGTGATATTTTTCAAAATCACATTGTTCTGCAACTTTGCTTTTTCAGTCCTAATACATATTATGGGCATTCTTAGACATCAGAGTACATATATCTACTTACCTTATTCTTTTAAAAGGCTATATAATGTTCTTTAGCATGGAAGTACTATAATTTAATTTTTGGTTACATTTTAAAGAAATAAAATCAAGATTCTTCCTCCATTCACTTATAATCTGTCTTCCTGAATGCCTAAGCCTATTCCCAGCAGTCTTGGGCTGAAGTGAGTTTGCTGTTGAAACTGATGGGCTTGGTTTCTCATTTGCTCACGGCCTTGCATCCTGGCAGCATTTCTAAATCTTGGCCCCAGTTGGCTCTCTCCACTGTGATGCTCTGCTCTTGGGATGTCCATGCTGTCACTCAGTCTTAAGTTGCCCTCTCCCAAGGAGATAACATCCAAGGAGCCCCTGCGGGGCTTGGGGGTTCATGCAAGGGGAGTTCAGCCCTGCCTCAGGGGGATCAGATGATGGCGTTTCTTAAGCCTGGTGATGTTAATCAGGAAGGGGAAGGGGAGCTTTGCCAAATTTTTCTTAAGGTCCAAGGATTTACTGGAACTATTGGCTTTAGCCTCTGGTTACAAGAAATAATGATTACTGCGGGTCACAAAAATCCAAATTATACTCCTAACTTTGCAACCAACTGACTCTGTGACCCTCAGCAAATGACTTCACCTCTAAGGGCATTTGGGCCCATAATCTACAACTGAAAGTATTGGACTAGAATGAGGCTGGCAAACATTTTCTTTCCTTTTTCTTTTTAAGTTTTTTTTTTTTATAAACTTATTTATTTTGTTTATTTATTTTTCGCTGCCTTGGATCTTCGTTGCTGCTCTTGTGAGCTTTCTCTAGTTGCAGCATGCAGGCTCGGTAGTTGTGGCATGCTGGCTCTAGAGTGCAGGCTCAGTAGTTGTGGCGCATGGGCTCTGTTGCTCCGTGACATGTGGAATCTTCCCGGACCAGGGATCGAACCTGTGTCCCCTGCATTTGCAGGTGGATTCCCAACCACTGCGCCACCATGGAAACCCGGCAAACATGTTCTTAAAGAGTCAGCTAGTAAATATTTCCGGCTTTGCAAGCCATACAGTCTCTGTTTCAACAACTCCACTCTGCTACCGTAGCATGGAGGCAGCCAGAGACAATAGGTAAATGAATGCGTGTGGCTATGTTCCAATAAAACTTTACTAACATGGGGCCAGCCTGCAAGGTGCAGTTTGCTGAGCCCCGGACTAGATGATGTTTAGCATCTGATCCATTTCCAGCATTTTGTGACCGCGTGACTCTATCGGGACTTAGTGACTCTTACTGCACAACTGGTCTCCATCACCCTGTTTAGTGCCTGTCCTATGCACTCTCTTGCTCTTCATTGCTTCATGTGTATCAGTGCTGTCTTCCCCCCCGGAGGGCAAGCAGTTCGGTGGCAGGCCTGGCTTTCAGTTCTAAAGACAGCATATCACTGGGCATGCATTAAGAATGACACAAACAAGCACACTAACAGCGACATGAAAAGCAGTTATTTCTGATGAAGTGTACAGTACTTACTGATGGAGTGGGCGGATCACCGAGAAGCAGCTCATCCTGATGGTCTCCATCTCTCTCTCCCCCAGCAATTGCAGAGGTGGTGAGATGCGAGCACGAGCGGGCAGTACATCTCTTTGTCGACTCCCTGGTGAATCAGGACAAGCCGAGCTTCGCATTCCAGTGCACGGACTCCAACCGCTTCAAAAAGGGGATCTGCCTCAGTTGCCGGAAGAACCGTTGTAATAGCATTGGCTACAATGCCAAGAAAATGAGGAACAAGAGGAACAGCAAAATGTATCTAAAAACCCGGGCAGGCATGCCTTTCAGAGGTAACCTTCATCCAAACCTGCATTGCCCTGGGGAAGGACCTTTTTCCTCCTTCTAAATACCACATTGTAGACAGGCACATTCCTGCAGTTAAATCAAATAACTGCAAATCACATTAAATTGTGTATGCCTAGGAAAGTAAATCTTTAAAAATAAATGATGGGGACTCCTTTTGTGACGTGAATCATCACTCTATGATCACAATATCGCTATCTTAAATTTCTATCTTGCATTTAGCTTTTCAAAGCTGTTTCATATTTGTTTTCTCATTTGATCATCAAAATAATCTGTGATAGGACTAACAGGGGATCAAAATGATATCTCGCATTTTTATAGCATGTTATAAAACCGTAAGGTTTTGTGGGTATTGTGGGTGGAAGTTGAGGCTCAAGAAGTTAATACCTTGGTCCTTAATTCAAGGTCACACAGCTAGAAAGCATCTAGGTCAGCATCCCCCAAAGGTCCCCCAAACCCCAAGTTCAGGGCTCCTTCTTCTATACTGCAGTGACCTCTTAGGTCATTGGACAGAATGAGATCAAAGGGAGGCTAGAGGCTGGGCTGGACCAAAAGGATGAGAGTCCCTAAAAACTCACTGTGCTCGGGCTTCCCTGGTGGCGCAGTGGTTGAGAGTCCGCCTGCCGATGCAGGGGACGTGGGTTCGTGCTCCGGTCCGGGAAGATCCCACATGCCGCGGAGAGGCTGGGCCCGTGAGCCATGGCCGCTGAGCCTGAGCGTCCGGAGCCTGTGCTCCGCAATGGGAGAGGCCACAAGAGTGAGAGGCCTGCATACCACAAAAAAAAAACACCAAACAACTCACTGTGCTGGGTGACTCAGTTTTGGTCAGAGTGCCCTAAGATGACAAGCAAGGCTCACAAATGTCTTTGTTCTGCTGTCTCTGCAGTTTACCATTATCAGATGAAAATCCATGTCTTCAGCTACAAGAACATGGGAGGAATCGAGCCCACCTTTTATGTCACCATTTATGGCACCAATGCAGACTCCCAGATTCTGCCTTTGGAAATGTAAGTCACAGGTTTCCTTTGCTGAGTTCAGGACAGAGAACTAGTTGGTTTGAAAAGTAGAGAGAGCGCAGGAGCTCTCTGTGTGCCAGATGAACAAGCGCAGGGGAGCTAGTCTGAGTGCCAGGGAGGAGCTGTGTGGTTCCTCTCCTGCTTCACACTCTCCACCTAGCCCTTGACTCAGAACGTTTCTGGGAGGGCAGCTCCTGGGATGAATCAGCAGCGTGAGAATCTGCTGGATCAGCTGGGCAGAAACTGCTGTTTCATTTCAGAGAACGCCTGATTCCTGAGGCTTTAGGAAATTTGGAACTTGATAAACATCAGCCCTGGCATGTTTCTAATGATCTGTGGGAGGGGCACACGGTGATCTGTACATGTTGAGCACTTGTAAGGTGCAAAGCGCCACCCTGAGTAATGCTGGGCGTGCAAAGTAACGTCATCAGAATACTCGCTCTCAGGGCTGGGGCTCTAGCGGGAGGAACAGGCTTGTACGCACACACTCATGCACACAGATGGGGTGAGACAGGCTCCCCCAAGTGCCACGTGAGAGGGAGAGGCAGAGGGGGCTGAGAGTTTCGAGGGAGATGGATGCCTGTGGGCTGAGAGGAGGAGGCACTGCTGAGTGGGGATGTGACTTCTTTGCCCTTTCTCACTTCTGTTCTTTCCTGGTCTTGTCCCCCCAGGAAGTAGCATGAATGGGGGGATGCTCAGGAATGGTTTGGGGTACCGTGGGCAACATGATCTCTCTGCCCGTGTGGAGCACAGCTGAGTTTCCATCCTGGTCCTGCTGGTGGGACGTGGAGGACGTAGGGGGGACCTCTTGTGCATTTCTCTCCAATCCGAGTGGGGCAGATGCTGCCCCTGCATCAACCCCCACGGTGCTGCAGTTTTCCAGGTGGCGGGGGGACTGAGACCAGCTTCCCTCTCCCTTTGCAGAGTGGAGCAGATCGGGCTGAATGCCACCAACACCTTCCTGGTCTACACCGAGGAGGACTTGGGAGACCTCCTGAAGATCAAACTCACCTGGGAGAGGACTTCTCAGTCCTGGTACAACCTGTGGAAAGAGCTTCGCAGCTACCTGTCTCAGCCCCGCAGGTCCGAGCAAGAGCTGAATATCAGACGCATCCGGGTCAAATCCGGGGAAACCCAGAGGAAGTAAGTGCCTCACGACCCTTTCCCTGTTCTGTGTCCATGGTCAGCAGAAGGCGTGTGTCTCTGCAGCATCCTTTCCTTTGCTAAGCATACACCTTCCATCTTTCCGTATCCAGAGTACATGGGCAAAACCGCAAACCCTTTGCGAGGAAAACTGAATTCCAGATCAAGGCCTCTGTCAACTGTTGTGCAGCTTGTGCCCTGATCGCAGGCCCTGGGCTGAGAGGGGTGGGCAAGCGGGGGCTGGAATCCAGCCCTTGTTCCGTTTGCCAAGCCCTGTGCTGGCCCGGAGGAAGAGGGCTTCTCCTGGACAGGGCCCTTTAGGAATGCTGCCTTGTTAATTTGTTTGCTCTGGGGCCCATGCAACCAAAAGCCTTTGCTTGCTCCTGTCCAGAGCAAACCAGACTGTCCAGTTTAGGGAGCCTGCATGCATGAGGTCTGTGGGAGTCCTGGCTTCCCTTGCATCCAATTTTCAGAGCATTATACCCCTCCTTGGGAGGCTCTGACTCAAGGACATGGGTGGGGCGCTAACGTCAAGTAACAGATTCCTCTGTGCCACGCCAGCTGGCAGTTTCCCCACGTCTGTTAACCAAGCCTAACACAAAAAATCCACCCCTGAATCAGCCACTAAAACACGGCTTGACTCTTGGAGCAGCTTCTAAGTGGGAGCCAGGAAGCCCGAAGACCTTTGTCAAGAGAGGAGGGTTTCCTTGGCCAAATCCTTCAGCAGACCTCCGGGAGGTCACTGCCAGCCTTGGGATGGTGGGAAGAAGGCTCCACCCTCTTTCTATCTCTTCTGGCATTTTCTCCATTACAGTTCTTCATGCATCCTGTTTCCATTCACCACCTATGGTTCAGCTTGGCCATGCAGGGGGTGGAGGCTTAGGTTCTTGTCTGAGTGATTCTGGTCTAAAGACCTGTGCACTGGTGTGTATGTGGCAGGGGTGGGTGCCAGCTGAGGGGAGCTGTTAGTATGAAGGCTGTGGTCTAGATAACTGCATGTCTTTTTCCTTCTCTCGGTGCTTATAAGTGCAGCCTGTACCAGAAAGATGTGTGGTAGCAGAAAGATGATCATTTTTATAAAATATTTCAAGTTTAATAAATCACTGAGACTTAATAACTGTAAACCATTTTCATATTGGTTTCAGATATAAGATTTTAAACAGTAAAACATTACAGATAAAGCTGAAGCCCCTTTGTGCCCCTCCCCTGTCCGGCTCCTCCCCTTTCAAACCAAATGTACTGATCTTCCAACATTAACTAATGTTACTGTGTTTTCCTCTTCATGATTTTTATACTTTCACTACTTCTCTTTGTATCCATAAACAACCTATAGAATTGTTTTGGTTGCTTCTGAAGTTTACATGAGTGGACATATTCCTTTAAAAGTTGCTTTTCTCCATTTAACATAGTTTATGAGATTTATCCAATGCATACAGATCTGGTCTATTCACATTCAACTCCTGTATGTAAACTGCCACTGCACAAACAATAGTTTCACCACTGTTCTGCTGAATATTTAAGTTGTTGCTACTGTTTTGCAGTTACAAATAGTGCTGAGACGAACATCCTGGGACCTCTTCCTTGTGTACGTGTGTGAGGGCTTCTTCGGGGCATGTTGAATCACTGGGTTATAGTATATGTATTCTCCAACTGGACTGGATATTATTAAATCCCTCTCCAAAGTGGTTGGACAAATTTTTAATCTTTTTTTTTTTTTTTAATAAATTTATTTATTTATTTTTGGCTGTGCTGGGTCTTCGTTTCTGTGCGAGGGCTCTCTCCGGTTGCGGCAAGCGGGGGCCACTCTTCATCGCGGTGCGCGGGCCTCTCACTATCGCGGCCTCTGTTGTTGCGGAGCACAGGCTCCAGACGCGCAGGCTCAGCAGTTGTGGCTCACGGGCCCAGTTGCTCCGCGGCATGTGGGACCCCCCCAGACCAGGCCTCGAACCCGTGTCCCCTGCATTAGCAGGCACACCCCCAACCACTGCGCCACCAGGGAAGCCCCAAATTTTTAATCTTGTCCACAGAGTAAGAGCTTCCTTTTCCCCCTCCTCCTCATCTATCTTTGGTGGACATTCTTGCTATTCCGTTGAGTGTGAATTGGTCCCCGACTGTTGTTTTCATTTGTATTTCCTGATTGTGAGTGTTGCGGGTGTTTATGGGCTGTTTGGGCTTCCTGGCGAAGGTTCTGAAAGCTGCTCGGAAATGTGGCTTTTGTCCTGCTGGTAAGCATCACGGTCAGTTGTACCACATGTCTATTGGTCATGAGGTCATGCTGTCCACACACCACTGAAGCTGGAGCAGCCCACATAGTTGGGCTGTAAGTTACAGTTGAAACGATGATTAGATCACTGATTCTTCCTGTGATCTTCGTTGTCTACTTCTTGAATCTTTGATATTAACTCACAGCTGAGTTCCAGTTACACTTTTCAATGGTATTTCTGGACACCATGCTGGAGGGACCTGGAGTTCCTCTGTTCAAGGAGTTTATAGTCCACCATGGATGCAAGAATCCACAAGCTATTCAAGGCAAGATATAATGTGTTAAAATGAGCTAAAGCTTTCATTATTAACTCCATGCCATAAGAAGTAATGACAATAACAAAAGCAACATTTATATAAGGATGTGCCTATTTATGAAATTGGAAGGTCAATGGAGGGTTAGATTAATAAGGTCTCGGGCAATCAGGGAGGCTTCAGAGAGGACATGCCTTGGTAGGCAGGCAGGCTTTTGGACAGACAGAAGGAAGAGGGTGGAAGGGGTGTGATTAAAGTCTGCATGAGCTGAATCATGGGAGACATCAAAGTGAGACCCTTTTAGTGTGCTTGTAGCGGCAGTGGGGAGTCCTGAAGGGTCTTGAGTCAGGGGTCACATGATAAAAACTTCTCTTTTCTCCTTATTCCATCTGCCTCAGGTCCAGAAAGCAACATAGGGCTGATGCACAGCCATGTACCTACCCCTAGAGTTTTGGCTACATCAGTGGTTTCTTTTTCCTACTAGATTGACTTTTTGTGCAGAAGATCTTGAGAACACCCGCATATCCCCTGGCCAAGAGCTCTGGTTTCACAAGTGTCGGGATGGCTGGAGAATGAAAAATGAAACCAGGTAAGCAGGACATTCTCAGAGGTTCATGCAATGCATGTTGGTGGGTCCCCCATTGTAGGCAGGACATGTGTCTGGCACTCGGGACATAGAAGTCAACAAAAACAGATAAAAGTCCCTTCCTTTATGAAGATGACCTTCTGCTGGAAGGAGATAGACAAATCAGTGTGATAGGTTGTTGGATGATGTGAATGTCCCTTTGCCTCTTGCTGTGCTTCATCCTGTAGGTGTCACAGCCATGGTCCTGCTGGAATGAGGTCTTTCAGTGACTAAGTCCCAAGCTTGGTACCCATGTCCTCATCTTAGATGGAACTTCTCTGTAGTGACTGGGGCTGTGGGAAGTTCCAGGGCTCCCAGCTTCCTTCTGGGCACCAGGTTGGAGTGGGGAGTTGGGTGGGAGGTAAGGGAGAAGCACAAGGCATAGCCCCCCTTTACAGTTTTCTGGAACCCAGGTTGGTGTGAGTGGATATTAGTGGGCAACTCTCCCCCTTTTTGAGAAGCAGGAATGCTCACATGCTCTTGCTTCAGTGTCCTCCTTGCTCCATGCAAGTCTCATTATCTCAGAATTGAGGAAGGACGATCTCGTGGTATGAGGCAGTGGGTGCATCCAAAAGGGGACTCCGTCACACACCCTCTGAGTCTAAATGCCTGCTGAGGAGGAGGGAGATGGCCCTCACCAGCCCCTACCCCTGGTTCCATCAGAGGTACTAGATAATAATGCTGCTGCCTTACACCGAGCACGTAGTGTGTGCCCACCCTGTGTCAGTGCCTTCCATACATCATCTCATTTACTTTGATCATCAACCTCATGGCTGGTGTCGTAACCCTGTGAACAGTGGGGGAACCTGAGACTCAGGGAGGTTTGGTCACTCTTTCCAGGTCCCCCACTTGGTGATGGCAGAGTAAGGCTTTGAAGCAGGTTGGTTTACTCTAAAGCCTGTGCTCTTTCTCGCGCGTGGAGGTTCCACTTGCTCAGATAAGTCACCTCTCCTCAATCTGGGTATCAATTATCAAGCAGCCGCGCCCGTGCTGGGATGCCCTGTGATTAACTGTCTGCCAGCCCGGAGGGCCGGGCTACTCTGTCTCCTGTTCAGGAGCATCAACGTGACCACAAGCTCGGTGATCACAGGACTTGTGGGATTCTGAAAATTGCCCATCTAATTAACTGACTCAGTCTAGTCTGGATATGATTTTCTGCTATAGTAATAATTTTAATTCTTTATGTTTGTATTCAAATTTATACCTTTCCAAGTGCTTCCACATGTATGAACTTCATTGATCCTCAGAACAGCCATGTAAATGGGACACACCCAGGAAGGATTGCTATTCTTATTCTTATATACTTCTTTTCCGCTCCAGAACTTCATAACAGTTGAGACCGTTATACATCGCCTCAGAATACCTCTTGGAGAAAACAGCTTCTTTCCTTTGCATTTAAAGGAACAGAAAACAATAGGAGCCCGAGTAAAAAATTAACACCAGGAAGTGGTGAATCCCTGGACATATATTACACCTTCAGTACTCTCTCTCGTGCCATGGAGACCGTTCACCTGTTCACAGAGGAGACTGAGGTTCCGAGAGGCTCAATAGCGTGTTAGTGTAGCTGAGACTAGAATCAAGATGTCTTGACTTTGCCTTGCCTCCTTCCTGCCATACTGCCGGCTCTCTTGTGTTTCTAGATCAAAGCAAAGGGGCACTTTATAGTTCTCCCCGGAGCTGTGTGTGTGTGTGTGCTTGTGTACACATGTGCGTGCTGTGGGTGAGTATTCTGCTAAATACGCAGACGCCAACACTGAGGTGTATGGAACTAGGAACCCAGAGCAGGCTCCGGTGTGGTGTTTCTCAAAGTGAATCTGTGGCTTGTTGGGGGAGGGGGAGGAAGGAGCATTTAGGACTTTCTCCATTTGTTCTGAAAGGGAAGCAAATAAAAGAGGCTGAGAGGTATGGAAGAAAGCTTGGTCTTGTGGTAAACAGAGTTGCATGTTTGCAAAGCCAGCTAATGAACACCACTCCCACGTGGTTCCTTTCAGTCCAACCCTGGAGCAACCTTGAAGGTGCCCGCAAGGCCCCCCACTCCCTGATTTCCAAGCACATGGAGGAACGTTACTGCTGAGGACCCACCTGATGGAAAGACCCTTCTTGGCCTTGACCCTGGAGCAATGGGAGGAGCCCACTTGCTGGGCCCAGCACCGTGCCTCCCATGATGGCTGGGACTTTTCTCCAGAGGAGACCACATCCTGCTGTTCCTGCTGTTCCCGCTGCTGCTCTAAGTCCAGATCTGTGTGCAAATGGCCGATGCCCTGGCCTCTGTGCATACCGGGCTGGTTTCTCAGTGACTGGATGAGCCTGTGCTTCACCCAACAAGGAACACAGGCTCTGAGTGACTCTGTGCGGAAGGCTGTCAGCTGCCTGACCTGACTTGAGTCATAGTGAGGGGTCTTGTTGCTGGGAGCTGACTCGTGTCAGGATGGCAGACCTGGGACCTTGTTCACCGGGGGAGGGAGAGTGGATCTGGGGAGGTGTGGTGGTCCTCGCTCTTGGGGTTCAATGGGTAACTGGTAATGTGGACTGGTTACATTCGGTCCTGTTCCCCAGCTCCTTCTCTAAAGTACACATCATTGGCTTTCTTCTTTTTCCATTGCTCATTTTTTTTTTTTTAAGAAGATGTTGGGGGTAGAAATTTATTAATTTTTATTTATTTATTTTGGCTGTGTTGGGTCTTCGTTTCTGTGCGAGGGCTTTCTCTAGTTGTGGCAAGCGGGGGCCACTCTTCATCGCGGTACATGGGCCTCTCACTATCGCGGCCTCTCTTGTTGCGGAGCACAGGCTCCAGACGCACAGGCTCAGTAGTTGTGGCTCACAGGCCCAGTTGCTCCGCGGCTTGTGGGATCCTCCCGGACCAGGGCTCGAACCCGTGTCCCCTGCATTAGCAGGCAGATTCTTAACCACTGCGCCACCAGGAAAGCCCCTCCATTGCTCATGTTTTGATTGGACAAATGTTTATTAAGCCCTGAAACTTAATTAGCACGTGGCAGTAGACACCTTAGTAAATCTTTGCAGACCATCTTCTCATTTGAAACCTAATGGGGTTGGGATGTCTAGGTTCCCTTCCCGTTTAGATGATCCATGAATATGCATGTGATGAAAGGCATGAGGGGCACTGGGAGGGCTACAGGATGTAAGAGTTGGGGACCCTGAGGCTTTAAGTGATTTCTACCTATTTCTTCTTAGTTAAAGTGCATTTCCCTTAAGAGTGACATCTTTGATCACCAGCAGAGTGGCAAGCGGAGTGTTATACGTGCTAGGGACAGAATGGTGCCAATTGCTGAACATGATTGGCAAAATCTCTTCTGTGTAGGAAGCTGGAGGCTATTACATATGTTACACATGTCTGTTCATACAGAAACCAGCACCTGTCACACACAGCTGGTGCCAAGATTGAATTAATGCCATGCTCTTTCCTTCTTGAAATATCTTGCTCCAATACCAGTGCCCTTTCTGTGCCGAACTTCTTCAAAAAGCCCCTAATTCTAGATCTTGGTTTGAATTAATATACATGATATCTGAGGAACCCTTTTATAATTTTCAAAAGATTTGAACATGCATCACTTAATTAGAGACTCACAACAGGAGGTGAGCAGGGCAGTTACTATTATCTCTGTTTTACAAAACCGAAGCTTAGTGAGGTTCAGCACGGGCCTAGAATTATATACCAAGTTGGTGGAGGAGCCAGGTGAGGACCTAGACTTCCTGGAGGCAATGCCCATGGTATGCTCATCTCTGCAACTTCATCAGGACTCGTATAGCCATTTCCCACCAATATGCCCCGGATGTAACAAACAAGGAATTTTTTTCAGAGCCATCCATGAAACCCGAAACTCTTTTATTAATATATAACTGGGAGAACAACTGGGCCAAGGGTTGGGATTTTTATGGATGAGATTGATTTGGAAGGAGATGTGATGTCGGGTGGGAAAGGGGGAGAGCGATTTTCTCTGTACTTAGGTTTTAAAAGGACATTGTTTTAATCTCTATTGTGCCAAGGTTGTGTCATTGTTCTGTGCCAAACCTCTGAAGACATAACCAGTCAAATACCTTAATTCAAGGTATCTTCTCAATCCAATGTGTGCCTTTTCTGTTGCTTCTGTGACTGCATTCTAGCCAAAGTACAGCTTGTATTATTGACTGTGCATCCTGGTTACTTCTACTTTTGTAATGGAAGCCTTGGGAATCGAATCCTCAGTGGGTCCTGTATTTATACATTTGGCTTGAAGCCTTATTTGTATATAATGATGCTTTTTTAAATGCTTAGAATACTATTTATTTCTCAAATGTATATAATGTATAAAAATAAATATATGGCTAGTTTTTACTTTATGATTAACTGATTTCAAGATTAAAAATTTTAATAGTAAAATAATAGAAATCTACAAAATTCTTCATGGTCTAGCAACTCAGTTCTTAAAATTTGAAAGAATTATCCTGCCTAAGGCTAGGTTTTGACAAAAAGTTACTTTAATATAGGATATATTCTCTATTTGATACTAATTGTTGGTAAGAAGCAGACAACAACTCCTTTCACTGAAGAACAAGAGGAGAAATTATTCGAATCGCAGTAGAAAGTCCTGAAGGTGGATGTTTGGGAGGGGAGGAGGGCTGGGTACTGGGGAACGTTGGTGAGGATATAGGTTTGGTCCCATGGCATCTAGATAACAGTGACTTAAACCAGATAGAAGATGAATTCTCTATTGTGTTAAAGTCTCAGCTGGTATTGAGGTTCTGTTCCAAAAGCCAGGCTCTTAGTTTTTGCTCTGTCATTCATAGGATGTTCCCCTCACCCCCACAGTCCAAAGTGTCCCCCATTAGGTCCACTTCTAACCCGTGGGAGGGTGGAAAGGGGTGGAAATATTACCTTTTAAGAGCATCAATGAGGAGTTGCCCACATTATATGGCCAGAAATCAGTCAGATGATCACACCAGAAGCTGAAAAATACTGTCTTTCTTCAGGGTGCTCAGGGGCTCAGCGAAAATGCAATTAAATATTTATTTATTTATTTGGCTGTGTCGGGTCTTAGTTGTGGCATGCAGGCTTTTCCTTGCGGTGCTTGGGCTTCTCTCTAGCTGTGGTGCGCGGGCTTAGTTGCCCCGAGGCACATGGGATCTTAGTTCCCTGATCAGAGATTGAACCCACGTCTCCTGCATTGGAAGGCGGATTCTTAACCACTGGACCACCAGGGAAGTCCCAGGAATTCATTTTTATTCCCTTTAAGTTGTCCTTTAAGTCATTCCATCTTGTAGTCAACTTTTAGTAAATTTAAACTGATCTGTCACTATGAAGTTGGATGAAGTACATACATTTGACTTTATTTCTAGTCTTAAATGTTAAAACGTTTTAAAATGAGAAGAAAACTCTCTGCAAGGGGCCTTCATGACGGTGGGAAGTGGCTGTTCTTCACTTCCACCCAAGACATTCTGAAATACCAGGCTTAATCATGGACATGGTGGGGGGACTGGATTAGAGAGTAAGAAATATATTCTTAACCTAGTTCAGGTGACAGAGGAAAGGGCTGAAGCCTTCTTTCTGGCCGACTAAAGGAACTTTTTGAAATTGCCGAAAGGTAGAAGTATAGTCTGGGTGCCTCCATTGTGTCTTGTCTGACTTGGGGGTCCAGTGGCGCCCCCTCTACAAATTAGAGTCAAGGTGCTTCCATGGGGCCTCCTTTGACTATATGAACAAACTGAAACACTGAACTCCTTGGAAGGATGGATGCCAAGTAGGTACTAGAACAGCCACTGTTACCAAATGTACTTTTCTTAGTTTTCACCTCTGTTTTCAGCGCTACCCTGGGCCTTTAGCCATGTTAGTTCTAAGAGGGCTGAGATTTTTATCTGGCTTCTTTTCTATTGCAGTCTTAGAACCTGGAATAGTGTCTGGAACATATTAGGTGTTCAATAGATATTTAAGTGAATGAATAACATTAGGTACGAGAAACCTGCTGCTTAAACAGGCAGGAGGGGGATTGAGAAAAGAGCAATTAACTTGGAGTCAGAAGTCCTGGTGTGTCACTCAGTATTATTTGAACTTTAGGCTAAATACAATCTTTCTGAACCTCTATTTACTCATCTGAGAAACAGACAATACCTTGCAGGGTTGTTGTGATTATTAAAAATAAACAGTAAAAAAATCCCAAAACACAACAGGGAGAGCGCAGCAACAGTGGTGCAGAGGGCAAAGCAGAGAGAGTCCCGTGCAAAGGATCGGTGCCGACCAGCACCCACCAGCCTGAGACGATTGTCTGCTCACCCACCGGGGTGGGTGGGGGATGGGAGCTGAGGTTCGGGCTTCGGAGGTCAGACCCCAGGGAGAGGACGGGGGTTGGAAGCGTGAAGACAGCCTGAAGGGGGCTAGTGCGCCGCAGCTGGACAGGAGGGAGTCCGGGAAAAAGTCTGGACCTGCTGAAGAGGCAAGAGACCTTTGTTTCACAGTTCGCAAGGAGAGGCGATTCCTTCCCAGTGTGCCCACAGAAGGCAGAGCAATGCCTAAGTGAGCTCCAGGGATGGGCGCGAGCCATGGCTATCAGCTTGGACCGCAGAGATGGGCATGAACGGCTAACGCTGCTGCCGCTGCCACCAAGAATCCTGTGTGCAAGCACAGGTCACCACCCACACCCCCCAGGAGCCTGTGCAGCATGCCACTGGCAGGGTCCCATGATCCAGGGACAAGTTCCCCGGGAGAACACATGGCATGCCTCTGGCGGTTGCAATGTCATGCCAGCCTCTGCCACCGCAGGCACGCCCCTCATTCCAATTATGGCCACCGTACCCCTCACTCTCCCCAGCCTGAGAGAGCAAGAGAGCCCTAATCAGCTGCTGCTTTAACCCCCTCCTGTCTGGTGGCGAACAGACACCCGAGGGTGGCCTAAACGCAGAGGCGAGGCCAAAACCAAAGCTGAACCCCAGGAGCTGTGTGAACAAAGAAGAGAAAGGGAAATTTCTCTCTGATGGTAATGTTTTAGAGCTAGACGGTAGTGATAGTTGCACAACATTGTGAAGAATGTTCCAAAATGTTCTAAAAGCCATTGAATTGTCCACTTTAAAATAGTCAAACGATGTATTTTATGTTATGTGAATTTCATCTCAAAAATAAAAAGTTAAAAGCTTTCTGGGGATTCTGATTTGCAGCCAGGTTTGAGAACCTCGGTGTAAGGTAACCTGGGGTACATGCTCCAACATTTGCTATCGAGAAGAGGATGGTATTAAACTGAAGTTCTCAGCTTTAAATGCACATTGCCGTGACCTGGGGGATGTTAAGAATGCCCATGTCTGGGTCCCCACTCCCCAGATCTGATTTGATTGTTCTGGAGGTGCAGCCTGGACAAGCTCCTCAGGGAATTCTAACAGGTAGCCAACGTGGAGACTGTGAAGCACAAGTTCCTAAACATTAGGGTCACGGTGATCACCAGAAGGCCTGGAGGAGGAAGGGGGCACTGGGAACTTTTTAAAAGGATTTATTTTATTGAAGTATAGTGCATTTATAATGTGTTAATTTCTGCTGTACAGCAACGTTATTCAGTTATACATATATATATACATTCTTTTTTATATTCTTTTCCATTATGGTTTATCACAGGGTATTGAATATAGTTCCCTGTGCTATACAGTAGGACCTTGTTTATCCATTCTCTATATAATAGTTTGCATCTGCTAATCCCAAACTCCCAGTCCATCCCTCCTGCACCTCTTCTTCCCCTTGGCAACCGCAAGTCTGTTCTCTATGTCTGTGAGTCTGTTTCTGTTTCATAGAAAAGTTCGTCTGTGTCATATTTTATTTTATTTTTATTTTTTTCTTTTTGCGGTATGCGGGCCTCTCACTGTTGTGGCCTCCCCCGTTGCGGAGCACAGGCTCCGGATGCGCAGGCCCAGCGGCCATGGCTCACGGGCCCAGCTGCTCCGCGGCATATGGGATCCTCCCAGACCGGGGCACGAACCCGTATCCCCTGCATCGGCAGGCGGACTCTCAACCACTTGCGCCACCAGGGAGGCCCTGTGTCATATTTTAGATTCCACATATAAATGATATCATATGGTATTTGTCTTTCTCTTCTGACTTCACTTAGTATGATCATCTCCAGGTCCATCCATGTTGCTGCAAATGGCATTATTTTATTCCTTTTTTATGGCTGAGTAGTATTCCATCTTCTTTATCCATTCATGTGTCAATGGACATTTAGGTTGTATCCATGTCTTGGCTATTGTAAATAGTGCTGCTATGAACATAGGGGAGCCTTTGTTATTAACAAGCTCCCTGGTGATGCTGATGCAGGTGGTCTGCACCACACTTTGAGAACACTGCTTTGGGGAAGGGATCTCAAAATGTAGTGTGCATACAAGTCACCCAGGACCTTGTTAAAATGCAGCTTCTGGTTCAGCGTTTCTAACCAGCTCTTGGATGATGCCAGGGACACTGGTCTGCAGACCACAGTGTGAGTCACAAGGTTATAAAGCTGTGGTTCTCGGAGTGGGTTCTCTGGACCGGCATTAGCATCACCTGGGAACTCATCAGAGATGCAGATTCTCAGGCTCTACTTAAGACGTACAGAAGCTCTGTAGCCAATCTGTTTCAACAAGCCCTCGCGGCAATCCTGCTGCAGGCTGGGGTCAGAGAACCACTGCAGATGCACAGCAAGTGTTCTTACCCCCCAGAAATGTCTCGCACAAAAGCCTGGACCAGCATCCCAATAAGGGAGCTGAGGGCTGTAAACTCAGAGGTGCCAGTGGCCTCAGGGGGCCACTGATTTTGAGCAAAGGAAGCCGTGGAGAAGGAGGTGTTAGAGTGGGGTGGTGGGCACCCCTGAGGGCTAACGAGGTCTTCAGCCCAGGATGGTGGCAGAAGGAAAGGCCAGCACAGAACCGGGCCGTGGGGCAACAACGGTCAGCGGTGGGGTGGGGGTACATTTGTGGCAGAAGTGAATCTGTGATCCAGGGCCTCCTGTCTTCACTGTGTCCCTTCTACAGCTCAGGCACCTGCCTTCCCAAGTTCCCAGACCCCTTGGGAAAGCTGCACAGCCACCCATTTATACGGAAGGTGTTAGGAACTTAACGTGCTACTTCTTCCTGGGTCATTTGCATTTACAAAGTGGCTTTCAGGGGAAAGCAATGTTTCTAAAGTGCAGTTTTAAGGTTTAGGGTGCCTGGCTAGGAAGCTGCCTGGTCTTCAAATCACACGTCTCAGAGACAGCCTATGGGGCAGGTGAATGCGGCTCTGCCTCCAGCTTTCCCCGGTGAGGGCTGGCGGGGCCCCTCCCTGGGTTCGGGCCAGGCTGCAGGAGCTGAGGAATTCCCCCTCTGCTCAGCTGCCTCCTGGAATCTCTCACCGCCCTATCCTCTGTAGGAGAGAGGCAGCAATTAGCATAACTGGAACAGATCCTCTTTGTCTACATTCCAGACTGTGGGATTCAGGCCTCCCCCAGAGACATGTCAGTTACGTGGACGGGACCCTGGGTGCCCATTGGCACCAAATCCTTGCTGCAATGTTGCTGCTGCTGGAAATGAACCAGGTGTAGGTGAAGCCACAGCCCGGGCTTGTGCATTGATTAACCTGCTTCCCATCCAGGAAACCTCTTGTTGCCCCCGTCCTTCCAAGCTCTCTCAGTATCTTCCTCCTCGAAGTTTCCCGAGTCCTCTGTGGTCAGGAAAATATGCTTACTCTTGGCATGAGTATCTTCCATCACCTCACCCATGATTGGCTTTCCTTCCCATCTGGACTGTGGTTTCTTCACAGGGGACCTTGTTTTATACTTAATTAATGAATCAACCAAGCAATCAATCAATGTTCGTTAAAGAAACCTTTTTTGCCAAGTACTGTGCAAAGATCAGTAAGGCACCATCTGCAATGAGGCCTGTGTAACTTAGTTAGGGGTGCAGGGGTACATAGCCAAGTGATCAGTTACATGCCAGTGGTGAATAGAGGATGCTCTGGGAAGATTGAAGAGGGGGTACAGAAATGTGCCTGGGAAGGAGTGAAAGGAGGAGCAATGGAGGGCTTCCTGGAGGAGGTGACATTTGAACAAGATTAAGGATGAGTAGGGTTTACCACATAGGGGTTACAGACAGAGGAAAAAGCATGTACAAAGTCACCTGGTGGGACAGAGTTTCGGGCTTTTCTGGGGTCACGGGCGGCAGAGGCAAACTGGAGAGGCAGGTGGCTGGGTCCTAGAAGGTTTTACCTTCCAAGCCAAAGAGTTTGGAGGTTGACCTGAGGGCACTGTGCAACCAGTGAAGGATTTGAATAAGGGGGTAGTGTGGTCAGAGTTTTAGAAAGAGAGGGCCACAGTGCGGAGGGCAGACTTGGGGGGATGACCTGGAAGGGGGGACTAGGGGGGCATCAGGAGGGTGGGACCAGGGAGACTGAGAAAGGAGGAGGCAGGGGCCGAGGGACCAGGTACCACAGGGGTTTATGAGGTGAAGATGGGCATGTTGGAATATCAATCATGAGGTTACTGGTGATTTTAGAGCAGTTTCAGTGGAGCGGGGAATGAGTGGAAGATACTTCCAAAAACTTTGCTTTGAAGGGCGGGAGATGATAAAATGAAGCTAAAGGGGAGCAGGGGTAGGGAAGACTTCTTTTTAAGACAGATTTTGTATGTATCTCTATCCTTTCACTTTCTCAGTTTCACTGAAATTATCTGTGCGGGGAGATGCCTGCGTCTCTGACCACTCCAGCATCCCACGCATCCCAGTCTGGGTTAGGGGCTGCTCCTCTCCCAGAACCCCAGCCCTGTGAAGAGCTCTGGCAAAGCACACAGGTGGTGAACTGGGTTGTCGGTTTGTTATGTGTCTTCCTCTTCTTTTTTAAATTTTTAAAATAAATTTATTTTATTTATTTTTGGCTACCTTGGGTCTTTGTTGCTGCGCACGGGCTTTCTCTAGTTGCAGCGAGTGGGAGCTACTCCTTGTTGCGGTGTGCGGGCTTCTCATTGCAGTGACTTCTCCTGTTGCGGAGCACAAGCTCTAGGCACGCAGGCTTCAGTAGTTGTGGCATACAGGCTCAGTAGTTGTGGCCCGCGGGATCTAGAGCGCAGGCACAGTAGTTGTGGCGCACGGGCTTAGTTGCTCCAGAGCATGCGGGATCTTCCCGGACCAGGGCTCGAACCTGTGTCCCCTGCATTGACAGGCAGATTCTTAACCGCTGTGCCACCAGGGAAGCCCCGTGTCCTCCTCTTGACCGTGAGGAGCACAAGAACAGATCCCATGTAGCTAGGGGTTCCCAGAACCTATCCCGGGGCCTGGCACAAAGTAGGTGCTCAAAAAATGTGCCTTGAACCAGCTTGTGTGAATGAGATGGCAGGTGAGGGCTCCTGCTTCCAGCCACTGCCTACCTGGGGAGACCCAAGTGGAGTGAACTGTGATTGTCCTGGTGTTGGAGCCACAAAGCATCTGGTGACTCTCGTGTGATCAAGAAAAATGGTAAAGAGCTGAGGGCTCTGAGGTTTCTCTGCTTGTCGACCCGGAGCCAATGCCTTGGGAATAAATGTCTAAGTGCAAGTTCAAGCATGTCCATATCAGGTATGTGGACCCAGAGTGGCTCACCTGTGTTCCTGGAATTGTTGTCTATGGGTGCCAAGGGTGTGCTAAGTCTTATCCCTACTAGGTCACGCGGTCTTCAAAGGAAGCAGAGTCATCAGTGATGATTTTGTAAACAGGAGCTATAAGTGAAAGGCTCTGACCACTCACAGATGATGTTCCCTCCTCACTGATCCTGGAATTCTCTTGATCTCTGAGGGTATGTGCTGTACCTTAAGTGCTGCCGTAACCTCACTCTCCTCATCTGGAAAGTCAAGGCATCATTCCAGCTCCAGTTGGCTTGGATTCTGCTTAATTTTTATTTCCTTTCTTTTTTTTTTTTTTTTGCAGTACGCAGGCCTCTCACTGCTGTGGCCTCTCCCATTGCGGAGCACAGGCTCCGGACACGCAGGCTCAGCAGCCATGGCTCACGGGCCCAGCCGCTCCGCGGCATCTGGGATCTTCCCAGACCGGGGCACGAACCCGTGTCCCCTGCATCGGCAGGTGGACTCCCAACCACTGCGCCACCAGGGAAACCCCAGATCCTTTCTTGAGATTAGGTTTTGATAGGAAGAGCCTGGAAGGATGTTACATTACCTGAGAGGGAAGAAGGGCTTCTGTGGAGGGTGAGGGACTGAGAAATGGGAGGTTACGGCTCTGGGAAACACTTGCCCACCTCCCTACCCTCACGTCACTTCCCACGCAATTGAGGAGTCAGGATGACCACAGCCATGAGAGAGCCTAACAATCAAAGCACGTTCTTGGTGATGGCAAGTTCACGTAAAGTCATATACATGGGCTCCAATGGGAAGTGGAAATTTGGACCAGATCTGTTCAGACCTGCCCTGAAGGTAACCCAAAGGCCCATGAGGTGGTCTCAGAACTCCTGGGACCGTCCTCTCTGGGATCTGCTCACTGGATCTGCTCTGGCCTGGACAGCCTCTAATTCTGTCCTGTGCTGTAACCAACCTCTCAAGGTAATCCAGGGCCAGAGCAGACCCAGCCCATCGGGAGGAAAGGCAATCTCCCTGTTCTACAGAGAAAGCACTGAAGGAACCTCTGTCTGCCCTTGATGCCATGAAGACGCTACCCCACGAAGGCCTGGTTTGGAGTCTCAGTTGGTGGATAAAGCAGAGACTGAGCGAGAGCTTCCTTCACCCTCTGGCTCTGACCAGGCAGCGAGAACGTGTGCTCTGACTCAGTCAGAGCTCACTGTGCGGAGCGTTTATTGCATCTGAAATTGAGGAGACCACCCCTGATGTTTTGCTGCCCAGTGGGCTTGAGAGGATGAAGAAATTACAGGATCTTCGGAGTCTGTTTGTAACTTTCAGTGCAATAACCACTCTCTAAAAAGGGGAGGTAGTGCGCTTTCACAGGAAAAAAACGTGAACTAGGAGTCAGAAGACCTGAGTGATTCTGCCACTTAAGAGCCAAGAACCCTTCACAACCTGGGTGTCAGTTTTCCTGTCTCTAAAATGGGAATATGAGTACCTGTCTTAGGCCCTCACGGGCTAGTCTTGAGGATCAAATGAGCTAAAAATGTGAAAGAGCCCTTGCGGTAAGGGATGGTACTTTTTTTTTTTTTTTTTTTTTTTGCGGTACGCGGGCCTCTCACTGTTGTGGCCTCTCCCGTTGCGGAGCACAGGCTCCGGACGCGCAGGCTCAGCGGCCATGGCTCACGGACCCAGCCGCTCTGCGGCATGTGGGATCCTCCCGGAGCGGGGCACGAACCCACATCCCCTGCATCGGCAGGCGGACTCTCAACCACTGCACCACCAGGGAAGCCCAGGATGGTACTTTTGATTGCAAATCAGCTGGACTTTTCCTCCTCCAGATATTCACTAAATCAGAACACACGGGCCCACAGGGTGTGTGTGGTCCACACGGGTATATGTGGGTGTGGGGCTCTTTCAGCCCAATTTGGGGTCCTCCAGCTGGCAGCACAGTCTGCTGCCTTGTGTCTCTTGCTCACTTTGTCCTACAGAAGAGCCAGTGAGGGCTTCAAAGCAGGAAATGTTTTCACGGTTTCTGCCACAAGAAAACCAAGCTTTCCCGGGCTGTACTTCGAGCCCCGCCTTACTGGAGAAGATCGGAGACTGGTCTTTATCTCTGTGACAGTTAGACCCTTTATAGTCAGTCAGGCATTTTATTGTTTCCCCAGTGATGACATGGTTGGAATTCAGCACATGTCTTTGTAGTACTGGCTGGTGTCAAATTAATAAGGAGGAAGGAGAAGGAATCATGTGCTGGACAGTAAAAGCTGTGAGCCTGGGACTTTACAAACTCCCAGCAATTCTCTTTTGGTTGGGAGGCAGCTGTGCTAGGAAGGGTTGAAGAGCTGGAATTCTTTCTGATCTGGCTGCTAGGAGTGGGGCAGGGGGCTTGTAAGCCTCTGGGCATCATCTTGTTAAAACTCTTTTTTTTTTTTTTTTTTGTGGTACGTGGGCCTCTCACAATTGTGGCCTCTCCCGTTGTGGAGCACAGGCTCCGGACGCGCAGGCTCAGTCGCCATGGCTCATGGTCCCAGCCGCTCCGCGGCATGTGGGATCCTCCTCGACCGGGGCACGAACCCGTGTCCCCTGCATTGGCAGGCGGACTTTCAACCACTGTGCCACCAGGGAAGCCCAAAACTCTCTTATATGAAGCAGGCCAGTGCCAGAAGAGGGGCTTTCTGGGGACCATCTCTGAGTGGTGGCTGAGCCAAAATGTCGGCATCAGGACTGTGGAATTTAGCCAGAAACAGATCAGTTTCATGCAGAGAGCAACTTTGAATAGGGAAGCAAGGATCAATAACTTAGGATTCCAACTCTTCAGGAACCTACAGGAAAGGATATTGAATATAGCCACATATGGTTATGACCCAGGGGGTCTGTGGTGACCACTACTAGGGAGGTGCCAACGCTGTGTGAAGGGGGATTTAGAGTTTTGCTATAGTCTTAATGTGTGTCCCCCAAAATTCCTATGTTGAAGCCTAATCTTCTATGTGATGGTATTAGTAGATGGGGTCTTTGGGAGGTGGCCCCTAATGTCATGAGGGTGGAGCCCTCATGAACGAGATTAGTTCCCTTATAAAAGAGATCTCAGAGAGCTCCCCAGCCCCTTCTACTATGCGAGGATACAATGAGAAAACCAGAAAAGGGTCCTCACCTGACCATGCTGGCACCCTGATTTGGACGTCCAGCCTTTAGAACCTTGAGAAATAAATGTCTGTTGTTTATAAGCTATCCAGTCTCTGGAATTGCATTATAGCAGTCCAAATGGACTAAGACAGGTATTGTCAGGAGAGTCCCAGGAGTCTGATGGTTGGTGGGTAGCTGCACAACCACACCCATGGCCATGTGTCTCCACAGAGCCTCACATTTTGGCCACCATGAGCTGGTAGACTGAGAGCATCATTTCATCAGTCTGGGTTTGAAGTCAGTCTGTTCTGAGGCAAACAAGTAGCTATTTCATAGGCCATATCAGATGCATGCGCAGGGATGACTACTTGCCCTGGAAGACAGTTGCCCAGGGACTCTAAGCCTGTCACCCTACGATACCTCCTCTGACTTGAACTAGCCTGTGTCCCAAAGATGCGGGCCCTCCTATTTAGAAAAAGAAAAGAAAAATAGAAACCATCAGAAGCAGCCTCTTCCCCTTCCTGGTCCCCAAACTTTCCTTTATTTGTTTGCACCCTTTGATCCTTCTCTGGGTCACAGTATAAGTTGTGTCTGTGATCTCCTCTTGTCCACCTCCTACACCAGCACCCCCAATTTCACAACGTACTGATCTCCTTAAACGTCTCCTCTCTCCCAGGTCTTTATCCCTTCTCCCTGGGCTAGTCTGCCTTCCACCTGCATTTAACACAATCAAGTCTCATTCATTCAAAAAAATAAAAGCCTCCCTCCTGTCTTCACACGCCCTGCCACTCTGTTTCTCACACCGTCTGGAAGGTGTTTTCTATACTTGCCCTCTCCAGCACTTTCCCCCCTCGTGTTCACGCCCAAACTCACTGCTCTCTGGCTTGTCCATCTACCACTGGGCCAAGACTGCTCTCAGTGTGGTACCAAGGGCCTGTCTGTAGAGCCAGTGTGAATTTTCTCAGCAGATTTGATTCTTTTGACCTCTTTTTTCCTAGCAAGAGAAACCCCCCCACTCTTCCCTTAAATCCCCTGACACCACACACGTTCCTGCTTTTCCTGGGTCTCCAGTTTCTCCTGCTCCGTCTCCTCTCACCAGTTTCTGTTCTTGTGTTCTGAGCTCTCTTCTCTTTCAGGCAAAATCCACCACCTGTCTCAGATTCCGGCCTAGGCAGATTTCCTGAGCTCTGCTTTGATGTCTCTGGACACCCACAGTGAGTACTGTGAGCCGGCTCCCTCCCTGTGCTGTGCTTCAGAGAGCAACATGGTTAGTAACTCTGTTACTCAGTCAGAAACCTGGCTTTGTGAGTAAGGTGTGGGGTGAATGGTGAGTACATGAACATTTCCCTTGAGCCCACAGTTTCTCCCACCACCCCAGGAAAGCAGGTTCTGGAAGGAGAGAGAGAAGGTGGGGAAGGAGAGGAACAGAGACGGAGAGAGAGAGAGAGAGAGGCATGAGATAGCGTATGATCTCTTTCCTAAGGCTGAGCATCTGCGACATGTTTTATCCATGTTTACAGCACGTTAATGGTGAAAAGTTGTCAATGTAGGATTCTGGCAGATTCCTCATCAGAGGACACCTCAGAGAATGCCCTTGAGGATGAACCCAAACAAGAAAATAGTCCTGATCTTTTCTTGAGCTCAGGTCTGGGTCAGGCACCTCAGCAGAGCATTGATCCAAAAGCTGAAGTCCCCAGACAAGAAGCAGTGATTAGGAGAGGCTTGTGGGGAGGGGGAGGAAAGGCTGGACGTGCAGACGGTGCCACCATCCTGACATTACAACCAGGGAGGGGCTGCTGAGCGCTGGTGAAGGAGCCTGACATCACTGGAGTGAAGAAGGGATACCCACCATCTCCCAGGGACTCAGCTTCAGGCAAACAGACCCTGGAGGCCTAGGAGGCAGGGGGGCCCATTATGGGAGGAAGAGGCCACAGGGAGACTCCGAAGATGATACGAGCCAGCCCTCCTCACCTCCGGTGGGGAGACCAGAGGCCAAGGGTGTGCCTGAGCCTTCGGTGGGGCTTGACCGTCCAGCTTTTGGTGGAGAGGTTCTTGTACCTCCTCACAGGCTCTGAGCAAAAAGCCCAACATCTCCTTGTTGTTCTTGGTTTTGAACAGCCTGGATAGCTCCTTGGAAGACTGGCTCATGATCTCTCCTCTTCTGGTTCATTCTTTATTTTTTTATTTTATTTTTTTAATTTTTATTTATTTTTGGCTGTGTTGGGTCTTCATTGCTGTGCGCGGGCTTTCTCTAGTTGCGGCGAGCAGGGGCTACTCTTCATTGTGGTGCGGGACCTTCTCATTGTGGTGGCTTCTCTTGTTGCAGAGCACGGGCTCTAGGCACATGGGCTTCAGTAGTTGTGGCACGTGGGCTCAGTAGTTGTGGCTCATGGGCTCTAGAGCGCAGGCTCAGTAGTTGTGGCACACAGGCTTAGCTGCTCCACAGCATGTGGGATCTTCCCGGACCAGGGCTCAAACCTGTGTCCCCTGCATTAGCAGGTGGATTCCTAACCACTGTGTCACCAGGGAAGTCCCTTCTAGTTCATTCTGTCTCATTCTGCTTTTCCCTTGACATTCTTCTAACTGGGGAATTCTTCTACTCCAGTTCTAATCTGTATCGGGCCTCCTAATCTCTCGAGAGACAGATATCTGTCATAAGGTTTGGCTTTAAGGAGGTTTTCTTCAGGAATTCCCTGGCGGTCCAGTTGTTAGGACTCTGTGCTTCCACTGCGGGGGACACAGTTTCGATTCCTAGTCAGAGAACTAAGATCCCACAAGATGTGTGGTGCAGCCAAAAAAAAAAAAAAAGAAGGTTTTCTTCAACATGTTTCTCTTTTACAATATTCCTGTAACAGCAGCACTTTTGTAAGAACTCTTTCATCATGTCGCTCCCCACACCCAAAGTGTTTGGAAGCTTCTCCAATCCGGTGGACCCATTCTAAACTTCACACGCAGGTGTCTGACACTCTCCACGGTCACCTTCCCCCATTTCCACCTTGTGTGCAGCCCATAATTACCCTGCTCCAGCTGCTCACCTTCCCACCTTCTTCAGTGTGTGTGTCACACACACACCCCCACAATCACTCATACTCACGCTCTTTTTGTCTGGAATGTTTTCCTTGGGATCTCGTCCCGACCTTTCCACCGTCAGGCTGTGCTGCCTGGACCAGGTCCTATCCCCTCTCAGAACCTCAGTTTCCCTGTCTGTAAAACAGAGGGGTTGGACTAGGTGAGGTTCACTGGGGCCCCTTTCAGTGTTGAGGTTCTTTAACTTGGTGACGAGTTGGAAAGTCACTGGAGGACAGGGACTCTGTCCCATATACACCTTTGTGTACTTGACAGAAGCCATGTAGAAACTGCAGTCTAGGTCAGTGTTGATTTGTTATTGTAACAGTCTGGCCCACTGTAGGGACTAAAGATCTCCCTGCTGGGCTGGTTGTGGGTGTGTGTAGGTGTTCTTGTCTCTTGGACTGTGCATTTGTCAATAGGATGTGCACATATAAAGAGAGATTTATTTTAAGGAGTTGGCTTATGTGATCGTAGAGACCGGCGAGTCCAAAATCTGCAGGGCAGGCCAGCAGGCTGGCAACCCAAGGGAGTTCAAGTTCAAAGGCAGTCTGCCAGTAGCATTCCTTCCACTGCCTTAGACTTTGTTTCTGTAATCCCCAATTTCACAACCTTTCCTACAAATTTCCATCAGCTATCAGGCCCGATTGTGTGGGTGAGAGTGAGTGCTTCTGTGGTATTGCCTCCTGGGCCAGAATGTAACTCATTCATTTCAGGAATTTTCTTTTCTCTGCTTAAAAGCCTCACTGTGCGTGACTCAGACCCAGGAAGACTCATGAGTGAGTGAGACGTCATTGGTAAATTGCAAGGGTTCAGCTCCAGCCATGTGGAATCAACACTCTTTTTTTGTGACCTTATATATACCTTAGGTCGGGGGGAAAAAAAAGTAGAAAAAAAAAAAAAGAGATAAGAAACTGTCTTTTCTTCTCAGGCATTTTGCCCAGGGGTATGGGTCTAACCTTGATTTTCCAAATCACTTTGCAGCCTGTTGTTCAGGCAAATAGAAGCTCCAAAGAAAAGAGGATAATTGTTTAGCGACCCTGGGCTCATCTTGAACAAGCCAGTGGGTGATGGGTTTCCACATTACCTTTGGCAGGTAAGGTTGGTTGGCAAACATGTTAAACAGGGAGAAGAATAGCATTCAAGTCCATCATCAAATATCTGTAATAGTTGATTTTATGAAAACAAACAACAAAATGCTACAAAAGAGGTCCTATGGGATAACGGAAATCAAAGCATCCCAGGTGATCACCTGCAGTGGCTGAGTGTGCCAGCAGGATACTCAGGCTGCAAGGTGCTTCTCTGGGAGTAGATCTGGCTCTCCCATTCCATGTGCTGGGTCCAGGGTCTGTCTTTGGAGGTCTGCCTGTGGCCTTGAACAAGAGTAGCATCAGTTTTCAAGGAACCCCACGTGGATCCGGCAACTCTAACCTCAGGAAGGGGAATGTGGCATGAGAATCCCAGGGGAGCTTGTTGAACACACACATACCCCAATTTCCCCACCCCACATGGTTCTGACTTGGTGGGAACTGCAGTGGGACCCCAAGAATCTGCACGTTCACTGAGCTTGCCAGGTGATTCTGCCTTCCATCCAGGTATGGGAACCACAGTCCTAACCAATGTGGAGTGACTGGGGATGGAGCACTGGCTTCCAGATTGGCCCCCTTTCTCTTCCCTCTGTTTCTGGGCCTCAGCAGTACACCATGTGTGTGGGCATGCTCTCAAGAGCATGCGGTTATCAGACGCTCTAGGTGTTTGACCCACCCTCCCCACAATGAAAGACATTCTCACACACCCCTGCCTCCCCAGTTCTGAGGATTTATTAAATTCTATGTCTCTGGCTATAGAGTGGGAGAGAAAGTTCCCCTGCACACACATCTGGGCATATGAAATCTTCTTCTTTTTTGCCTGCCCATCCTCCCATGGTCCTGGGGGACATTGTGGAGAAAAAGGAGGAAATACGCCCCAGGGGTGGGGCGTTCTCTGACCTGGATGTCTGCCCTGTGACTAACAGTTTTGATGTCAGTAGGTACCCATAAAATGGGCTGTGTAAAATTCCTCTTGAAAGAAAGGGGTCGAGTGAGCTGAGAGGTGAGTCAGCAAGTGCCAGTCCATGGCAACTGCCTTCTCCTTCGAGTCTGTTCCTTTCCCTGGGAAAGGCATGAGTAATAAAAGGAATGGAATTGGCAAACTCTGATCACTGTCATCGATGATGGGACTGCATGCACTGGCAGGCAAGAGGCCCGAGGCCAGAGGGGAAGGGCCTGGGGGAGGGCGCTGCTAGGAAACGTCATATGGGCATTTCTGCTCCTTGGGGAGCCCCAGAATGACTCCTCGACAGCCAGGCTCACCCCACCGCACTCGGTCCGCTTGCCTGTAGTCAGATGCTGCCGCCTCCCCTTCACTCAGGTTCTTGTCTCTGAGCCTCTCCTCTGCCCAGAAGACAAGCACCCTATGTCTTTTGGTCAGAGGGTCTCTCTGCCCTAACCACAGCGAAGGACACAGGAGCACGATGGCACACAGAGGCCACACATAGGCTGCTCCATGCTTGGCCCCGGCTCCTGACTTCCTTCTGAGACAATAGGTGGAAGGCCCATGGACAGAGCTCCTCAATGACCCCCTACCCCAAGCCTTGGGCCCTCTGTGTACAAAGATGTGACAGCTCACACTTCACCTGTCTTTCTAGATCTTCTTTCTTGCCTGTCTGGTCTTCGCCTGGCTTTTTGAGCCTCCTCTATGCCTCCCCTTCGGACGGCTAGTGCATGTGTGAGAGCTGCCTTGCATTCCCAAGGTGTTTCCTCTCAGATGAACCCCCTGGGTTAACTACCCATCCTCCACCCCGCTCCCAATCTTGTCCCTTGTCCTGGCCCCATCTTTGGCTCTTGCTCACCTGGGTGGGGGAGCAGACGTGGACAGATGGAGTCTAGCTGGGGAAGAGGGAGTAGGGGCACTCTTTCATGCCTCCCTTGGACACCCGGCTTCCCCCCTGCCTCCATTCAACAGCCCTATTTTCTGCATCCTTCACATGCTCTCTGATTAGGACAGCCTAGACTGGGTGCTTTCTGCACCCGGTCGTTCTTAGCCCTTATATACTGTGTGCATTAACAGAAACAAAGCTTCGTGTGGGCACTTTCTAGCATCCCAGTTAGATCAAAGAGGGCAGGACATCTGCTCCCAGCAGCCACTAGTGCCCTGCACGCTGGTGGAAATCCAACTCTTCTGGCAACTGACTCCTCCTGGTGAAACATTCCTGGTTTCCCTGTGCTCTGGGAGGCATGGGAAGCAAAGTTTCCACCGGCAGCTTCGTTGTGACGACAGCCAATGGAAAGAAGAGCTCTCTTGTTGGGAAGAATTCTAGGTGTGTAAAGAAAACAGAGCTCTGAATAAAGCAATGCCTATATTCATTCATTTGTCCTTTCACATTCACTGATTCCCAGTAGACCTACTAAGTGCCCATTCTAGGTAATGCATAGTCCCTAGGAGCCTACCATCTTGTTCGGGAGATAACACTTGAAACAATGAGACAACATGGCAAATCAGCATGTGACTAGATGCCCCAGATATTTGGTTTGAGTCATGAATTGAGGAGGTCAGAGGAAAAGTGTGGTAGGGCTGCAGGGGAGTTAGTAGGCACTCTACGGTGGAGAGTGGTTCCCCAGGCCATGGAAGAAAGGGCCGAATTTAGACATGCAGAAGAGAAGGTGGAAGACCTTCTGGGCAGAAGAAATGAGCAAAAACGTGGTGTTTTGCAGCAAGCAGAGGGTGTTCTGGGGCAGTGGAAGGAGCTGGAGAGAATGGATGCTGGATCCATGCTGCTTCCGTGGACATAGCAGGCGTGTGGGCCCACACTGGCCATTCCAGGCCTTGTCTGGGAATCGCTTTGGTAACCAAGAGTGCATAAAAGAAGCTTGCCGGGGCTGCCTTCACCTCTCCCATGCCCTACCAGCAGGCACAGCCAGGACCAGAGACCTCATCCAGACCATTCTTGTCTTGCTCCAGGAGCAGAGGTAGCAAAGTGGCTGGAAAGGCAAAGCTCTTTGATTTCCAAGGCCTTCCGATCCAGCCAGGTGGAAGGCAGCCAGGGAAGCAGCAGCTGGTGACAGCCTGCCTTACTGCCTTAGATAGCAGGCAGCTACTCAAGGGAACAATTGGGCAGACAGGGCGGTGGCTGGTCAGGGAACACGGGCCAGTGGAATTCTGAACAAGGTCAAAGTCTGGTTTGGTACAGTGCTTGATTACCAATTTAAACCTCGTCTTTCCTCCCAGGGTGGCTGCCACCCCTGCAGAAGAGGCCAGGGCTGCCACAAGGGAAATTTGCATTTAAGAATTCCAAGTGCCGGGCACCCTGGCAGGGCTGCAGCCTGGCCTGCACGTTCATCCCAAAACCCGGAGGTCGCATGCTGAGCACGCTCTGATTTTGCCCATATCTGGATGCCCACTCGCTTGGGGGGAAGAAAGACCCCAAACTCTTCTCACTCCTTCCAATCTGGGAGAGGGTCCTGGAGTGTGCAGAATGGAAGAGGTGGGGTCTGGAAGCTGGTGATCATATGTTTTTCTTAACTGGGGCTGGAAGGAAGTCCTAAGGGAATGGCAGTCAATGGGTAGCAGTGATATTAAAGGGGCTGAACTGGAATAAGGCTGGGGGTGGGGGCGGGGGAGACGTGGAATGGGGCTGATGGAATGAGACAAGAATCTGGGTCACAGTGAGTGTCCAGCAGGTGGATTCTACAGCAGTGGTGGACTGATTTATTCTGGGCACACGATTCAATCTGAAGGAAGGCACCTCTTCATACCTCTCTCCTTGGGGCAGTTGGTTCTCAATCTTTTTCTTCATCTAGGGAGCTTTAGGAAATATTAATGCATGATTACTAATGCCCCAGAGATTCTGCTGTAGCAAATCCGTAGCTTCTCTCCTTCCCCATCAATCCCATCACCTCTGCCTCCATCCCCACCACCCTAAAGGAAAGGGATAGAAAAGCCCTCTTCACTTCCATATGCTAAAACCCCATGGGGTTGGTCTTTCTATGACCCCTTTACCATCAAATCGGCACACACTTATTGCATCCCTTGGTGTTGGTGAAAACTTAGGCACACAGCTTAAAGTTGAGGGTTGATGCTTGCTTTCAGCTGGACACAACTGTCCGTGAGAAGAGGGAGGACATGCTGCAATGGGTTTGTGATGTCAGGGTTAGCGGGGACAATGATCTTCTCACAAGGAGATGTGCTTGTTGGCATCCTCAAAGGCAAATCCTGTCCCAATCCTTTGGCTGTGTGTTGGGCTGGGACATTAGATGTAGGTTACCCAACACCCTGTGCCCGGGAGCCTCATGTGCGCACATGTGTGTGCGCTCACGTGCGTGCACACGCGCACACACACACACACACCCCTACCTGCCGGAGGAGGTGAAGGTACATTCTGTGTATCCTGCATCCAAGTTGATGGCCCAGCAGGCTTGGCTGGCCCAGATAACATCTGAGCACTCCTGGGACTCAGGGGCACCCTGAGGTTTTGCTGTAAGCCTCAGGGCTTCCTCCCCGCTCCCCCCTTTCAGCTGGCGATGGGGGACAGAGGTTGATGTGACAGGGACTCCCTGCTCTCTGAGTGGGAGGAACAAGGAAGGCTGGAGCTCAGCTCTTCAAGATCACGTGGGCCCTCCAGGCCTCCGGGTCAGGCTGGAGAGGCTGAGGGCTCCCGTGGGCTCTGGTGAGTGTCCGGGGCTGGCAGGCGTCCCGGGAGAGAAGTTACTTGGGGATGGGCACTAGCTAAGTGGACCACAGATGATCTTTGCTGGGCACATTCCTCATGTTAAAACACCCAGCCCTGCTCGGCCCCATCGACCACTCACTTTGGAGGTGGCAGGAGCTTGGTGGGCACAGTAGGGCCTCATGGCAGATCAGAGATCCTCACTAACTCCGGGTTCCCACAGTCCAAAAATCCAGAGCACAGAACACTCTGTCATCTGCGCCCAGCTGTCCTGTCCAGCCTCATCTGCCTCTTTGCCCTCACTTGGATCTTCTGCCCGCTCTCTGCTGCTCTCTGCCCACCTCCCCTACCCCCCGGCCCCTGCTCCCAGCTCACCTGGGTGTTCCACAGGCCATCAGTCCCAGGTGCCGATCTTGCCACAGGTGTACCCACTTCCTCCTCAGACACCTATCACATCCTACCACCTAGGTCCAGCTCTGGGAGACCTTCCTCAGCCGGAGGTGATTGCTATGCATTTCCCAGGGATGGTGCACTCTATCATTCATCTCTGCATCCCTAATACTTAGCCCAGTATGAGGATTAAACACAGTAAGATTTAGCTGAGGAAACAAGTGTATGGATGATCTATGTCAGGAATCGGGCACTCCACTTTCTGAGTGTTTTTCTTCATGGACGCACATTATGAAGCTAACTTATGAGCTCACAGAAAGCGCTGACCCTGCATTTCTCACCTTTCCATACCTCACAGCATACAGCCCAGAACCTTGTACGTGGAGGTGTTCAGTGACAGATGTGTTTTGATAATGAGAAGGACAGACACTAAGAGTGGGTCCTTTCCGCTCCCTAATTGGGACCATATGCTCCAGCCAAGCCCGTTTCTTCACTGTCCCTGCCGCCCACTCCCTGCTCACCTGGGCTGTCACACCTGTGCTCACCCCAATCCCTACCTGTTGTTCTCAAGGTGAGATTGAACCCCACCTCATCCATAATACCTACCTCTAAATCTCATATAACTGGGAAGACTCTCAGTTCACCAACTCAGGTATGCAGGTAATAGCATAGTTCTTTACGTTCTGCAAAACTGTTTGTGATGGTGAATTATATGTGTCAACTTGACTGGGCTAAGGGATGCTCAGATAGCTGGTAAAATATTATTTCTGGGTGTGTCTGAGGTGGTGCTGGAAGAGATTAGCATTTGAATCAATAGGTCAAGTAAAGAAGGTCCCCCTCACCAATTTGGGTGGCACCATCCAATCCACTGAGGGCTTGAATAGAACAGAAAGGTGGAGGAAACATGAATTCACTCTCTCTGCTTGAATAGACACTTCTGGTTCTCTGGGCTTCAGATCTGAACTGGATTGCACAACCAGCTTTCTTATTTCTCCAGTTTACAGACGGCAGATCCCGGGACTTCTTGGCCTCCACAATTGTGTAAGCCAATTCCCATAATAAATCTTTATCTATCTATCTATCTATCTATCTCCTACTGGTTATGTTTTTCTGAGGAACCCTGACCAAACACAACTTAATGTTGACTTCACATCCCCGTCCTACTGGGATGTCAGGAAATTCAACCGAAATCTTTCTCTGGTCACTATCTGATCTGCCACTGGATTGGGTAAAGTGTCTAGGCCCCCTTGCCATGGGTCCATATTGATCACAGGGGAGAAGCCCCTACCCCAGGTGTGGTCTCTGCAGGTTTTGCATCTTGCTGATCACCTTTGGGTCATGGGCTTCTATGGTGATCCCAGAGCCCAGGATACCCCAAACCACTATTCCTTCTGAGTGTCTGTCATTATGGGGTGCCTTTAGTGAGCAGGTTGCAAGTTCCAACTGATCTTGTGACCCATAGACCACATCCCACCCCTGGTTTTAGTCTAAGAAATATCCCTCTCCTCAAACTCTATTCTCTTCAATTGATCTGTATATTTTCCCTGTCTCCAATACCACGTATGTGTATTTTTAATTTTAATAAACATTTTTATAATATATTGCTAGATTGTTTTCCAGTCTGCCCAGTTTATCTTTTCAACAACAGTGTGCGAGAGTGTCCTTTTTCTGCATCTTTACTAGCAAATAGTATTGTCATACTTTATTTTTTGCCAGTCTCCTGGGTTAGAAGTGATTTCTCAGTGTTACTTCAATTTTAATTATTTTCTCTTGATTAGTTCTCTATATTATATGGGGGAAGAGGGAGGTGGAAGGAAAGGGCAGAGGAGAAGTGAACTAACATAATCCTGCTACGATTCAGAATTTCAGCTAGGTAATTCTTTTTCTATGTTAAAAAATTAATATACAATGTACGCTTTTAACCATTTTAAGTGTACATTCAGCATATACTAAGGACATTCATAATATCATGCAACCATCACCACTATCCATTTCCAGAACATTTTCATCATCCAGAATAGAGACTCTGCACCAATTAAATAATATCTTCCCCACCCTCTCCCCAATCCCTGGTACCCTCCACTCCACTTTATGTAAACAGCGCAGGTATAACAGTGGGAGTTGGGCAGGCTGAGAAATACGACCCTCAGCCGGTCATTGTGGAGCAGTGGGAATGCCCATTTTTGCTTAGAATCTCTCTGAGTCTCCCTTTCCTCACCTGAAAGGTAGAAATAATAATACCAGCCCTGCCTCAATCAAGTTTTTATACTGAGAATTGAAAAATAACACAAATACATTTATAGCCAAACATACGCGCCTTTTTAGGTTTATACCCCCCAAAATTGTGAATACATTGATGCTAAGTAAAAATTGTACCTTATATGCCCTAGGAAAGTTGTCTCTTCAAAGAAGTTCCATAATTAATTCTTTTGTTAAGTGGAGGACTGTCGGCAATGTGCTTTGAACATCCAGCTTTGAATACTTGTTTCTTTCTTAGGAGCAACTGTGTGGAGCACTGACCGGCTGACTCTAGGAAGAGTGGATGGTCGATTGAGCTCAGAGAGTAACTGCTCAGACAGGGCAGGTTGGCGAGAAGCCCTGTGCGAGGCTGGAACTTGTCCTTTCGCTCTCCCCACCCTTCTTCTATAAACAGGATGAGTGGACTGGCCTTCCACCTCTCTGGGTGGAGACAGAGTGAAGTTTTGCCAAGATGAGGAACCAAGGTAAGGGAAGGCACGTTTTCTGGAGGCTCTGTGCCTTGTGAGCCCTTCTGATGGGCTCTAGAAATTTCCTGGGGAAGCTCAATCTTTGTGATCACACAGCTTAAGCACACTTTTCCTGCACATCTGGGGACCATGGGGCCAACTTGGAGGAGCTGAGAAGACATGTGGGGTACATGCTGGCTAAGCCTGGGTTTGCTTTTTCTTCCCTGGAGATGTGTCTCCTCCCCCTCCCCCCTGTTCGTCCCCAAGACCCTGGGTCTCAGGGGAGAGCTGGGAACAAGCAAGGAGAAGCAAGCCCCGGACAGCAAGGCGGTGGGCAGGGCCGCCAGATGAAATGAGGCAACATCCCTTTAAGCAGTCGCTCCCTCGCTTGGGCCGTGCCAGCCAGACCCCTCGGCCGGCCCCATTTGGCTGTGGTTCCTGTCAGTCACACTGCTCCTGTGTCTGGGCTGGAGCTGCGCTGGTGGGTGCAGTCAGCTTCCCGTGCTGAGCCTGGGCCTGGAAAATGTCAGCCCGTGGCCTACTGTACAGAAACAGCCAGCTACTCCTAGGCGGAGGACAGTTTTCCACTCACCTTGCTCCAGATTTCCAGGGCCTGTGTCTGTGTGTGTTTATGTCTCAGCCTTGTGAGTGAAGTTTTCTTCCTGAGAAAGCCTGTCCTTGGGGACCAGAACCTGTGACCACCTACTCCCCGCAAGATGAGGGGCTGGACAGTCACACCTGAGCCCTTCAGAACATTCCAACCCTTTTTTTTTTTTTTTCGGTACATGGGCCTCTCACTGTTGTGGCCTCTCCCGTTGTGGAGCACAGGCTCCGGACACGCAGGCTCAGCAGCCGTGGCTCACAGGCCTAGCCACTCCGTGGCATGTGGGATCTTCCTGGACCAGAGCACGAACCCATGTCCCCTGCATCGGCAGGCGGACTCTCAACCACTGCGCCACCAGGGAAGCCCCCAACCCTTTTTAAGGAGGCAGCCAGGATCTGTCCCCTTGGGCTAGATCAGTGCTGGGTGGGGGTCAATACTATGGGCCCAGTGATGATGTGATTCAAAGGGTGGTAGAGTCCTCCTGCCCAGATACATTTGCCCTCCCCTACGTTGCTTACATTTCTACCAAAATGTGACTCAGATTACAGTTACAGTAACAGTGAGGACGATGCTTCTTGTTTGAATTTTGCTTTCCAGGTTTCATTAGCTCCTTCAGTCTCCATGTCAGTTTCACAGTAGGTGGGCCAGGAATTGTTGCTACTGTTTCACAGATGGGGGTGCGGGGAGCGTCATGGAGAGCAAGCAGGCTCGGACTGGAATCAGCTGGTCTCAATCTGTCACTGTCGCCGTCAAGGAGAACAAGTGACTCCTTCCCTGAACTTAGTTTCCTGATTTAAATATATTTTGTAATTGATGAAAGTCTTTTCAGTTAAATATGACATATCAGTTAAAGACAGACCTTTATGTACTGATATGAAGGGTCTCCAAGATAAGGTGCTAAGTACAAAGAGTAACGTGGAATAGGGGTGCAATCTACTGCTATTTGAGTTTTTTGAAAAATGGCCATATATCCACACGCATGTCTGATTGTGGTTGTGCATCACCATCACTAGGAGGATATACAGAGCATGCTGTTGGCAGGGGTGGAGGGGGAGGTAGGGGTGGAGAGGGAGGTAGGGGTGGAGGGGGAGGTAGGGGTGGAGGGTGGCAGGAGGGAGCAAGTCAGGGGTGGGTGGCAAGTTGACTTTTCTATTTCTTTGTACCTTTTAATTTTCTGCCGTGTATAAACAAAATTTTTAAATGAAAATATTTTATGTTGGAAGTCTTAAGGTTTTCTTTTGGAGCAGATGGGGTGATGTAAATGATATAAGACACTTTATGTGCATAAAGGGAGTATTATTGTTACTATCTAAGGGGGTTCCTTAAAAACTATTACCACCATTAGACTTGACAACATTGTGTATTGGACAAATTATGGGTTTAGGAATTGAGTAGACATGAGTTAAATTTGCCCTCTGGTTTTCTCATTTAAAAAGTTAGGGGAGAGAGGGGGAAATCACATGAGTTATGAGAAATAAAATGAGAACGTGAAAAACCAGGGGCAACATACAGCATGCCATTCTCCCTTCCCATGACCTGTGCCAGCTGGACTCTGGGGAAATGCAAAACTGTTCTGTGTTTCAGGTAAGTTTTGATATCAAAGAAGGTCTCTAGGGTAGTACTACCCAAAAGAAATATAATGCAAGTCACATATGTAATTTTAGGTTTAAAAAAAGTACAAAGAAACAGGTGACATTAATCTTAATAATATATTTTAATTAACCTGCATTTAATTGAATTAATATTAAATTAAATTTAATATTAATTTAATATCAATACATTAAACATATTAATATATTTATTATTTTAATTTAATTTATATTAATATAATTTAATTAAAATAATATATTTAAATTAACCTGCATTTAACTGCATCTGCATTTAATTAACTTAGTAATATATTTTAATATATATTTAATTAATATATTTAATAAAATATACTTTAATTAATTTAATGAATAATTACATATATTGAAATGTACTTTTAGCATGTAATCAATATACAATTATTCCTAGGATAGTTTACATTTATTTTCAGAGTGAGTCTTTGAAATCCACATGGAATTTACACTTACTGAACATCTCCATTCCTAACAGCCCCATCTCAGGTGATCACCATTAGCCCACATGGGTCTGACAGCTGCCTTTTGGAGACAGCAGATGGAGGGTGTGGGCTCTTTGCCAGAGATGACTGGATGGAAGGCTCCAGATTACCCAGGGGTGTGGGGCTGGAGGAAGGTGATGGAAGTGAAACCAGGGTTGCCCAGTCCAGGCTGTGATTAGGTAACAGAAGCACAGAACAAGCTTGAGTAAATAAATAGGGAGCTGTACCGTTTGCCCTGTGAGGCTATCCTCCCATCACCCCAAGAAAGGTCAAGTACTTTCACTGTAGCAAACTGGAAAGGGAAGTGGACAGGAGGCGAGGAGGGGGACAGGGAAAGGGCTGGGCACTGTCTCCTTGTGTGACTGCCCGTTGCCCGCTCCCCTGGCCTCTCGTCCCTCCTCCTTAGTCTTTGTCGTGAGCTCTTTGGCTGCCCGAGCCCTTAATGTTGGTGCTCCTCTGGTCTGTTCTGAGCCTCTGTTTCTCCCCACACTACACATCACTCTCTTCCCATAGTGCCAGGTCCTTCCATGAGCTCATTCTCCAGCCTTGAGAGCTCCCCCGAGCTTGAGCCTCCTGCATCGAGTCCAGAGTCTCCTCAGCATCTCCGCTTGGGTCTCCTATCTCCTTCCTTCCCACCTTGCCACGTGCCCTCATTCAGTTCCCTTACTCAGAAACCTGAGAACACAGTGTGGCTCCTTTCCTTCTCCCTACTTCCAAATCACCACCACACCTTGTCAGTTCTGTCTCCCAAATACCTATTGACTGTCAAGAAATACATCTCACTGAATTACTGTAAAGCATCTGACTTTGTTCTTCTCTATCTGCCCTCCATCCCACAGGCAGCATATCTTTGGAAAGCTTACATTCTAAAACGCCTCCACCTGTCACCAGTGTCCCTGGATGAAGTCTGTGTGTGTCCCCAGCCCACCTCTGGGAATCTCATCTCTCTCCACTTCCACCCTTGCCCTCTGTGGTGGGTTGAAACATGACCCCCAAATTCACATCCCCGGAAACCTCAGCATGTGACTTTATTTAGAGCTAGGGTCTTTGCAGATGTAATTAAAGATGGAGATGAGCTCATTCTGGGTTAGGTGGGCCCTAAATCCAATGATAATTGTCCTCATGGGAAGAAGAGACACAGAGAGAAGAGGCAGAGATTGGAGTCATGTAGCTACAAACGTCAAGGATTGCCGGGACCCCCCAGAAGCTAGGAAGAAACAAGGAAGAATTCTCCCCTAGAGCCTTCAGAGGGGAGTTTGGCTCTGATGATACCTTGATTTGGACTTATAGCTGGCAGAACTGTGAGAGGATAAATTTCTGTCCTTTTAATCCACCATGTTTACGGTAGTTTGTTATGGCAGCCCTAGGAAACCAAAGCACGACTTCTGTTTCAGCTGTGACGCGCAGTTACTTGGATTTCCTTGCACTCGCCTTTCCTCCAGGGCTGCCCTGACTCCTTTCCCCTTCAGCCTGACTCATGGGAACCTCTGGATGTGTGTTCTCAGATAGGTTACTTGTGTCCCTTCTGTGTCCCCAGAGCACACGGCTCTCTGCGTACTAATTGCCTCTCTACTTGCCTGAATCCCTCCTCTCCTGGGAGCCCTGAGACAGGGGCATCTTAGGGACACAAACGTTCTCCCCTCATGCTCAGATAACGCCTAGTCTGCAGCAGATTCTGAGCAAGCATTTGTGGGAGGACTGAATGCCACTTCCTCTGTCAGGCATTCTTCTCTGTGAGTATCATTTCCAGTTACCTTTGCAAAAGCCTTGTGAGTTAGGACTAGTATTTATTCTCAATTCAAGACATGGAAACCAAGGCTAAGGGCCTCCAGGGGCTGACCTGAGGGGCATCAAAGTCTATTTACAGGCCTTGTAGTCAACAGGAGTTTGGAAACTTATTTTGGGTTCTACACGGCCTGGCTGTCACAGCTGTATTTTTCACTGTCCAAAGTCCAAAAGTCAGACTTTGCCGAGGAACGTGTTTCTGACATCAAGTGGGAAACGGCAGTGGTCATTGCTGGGCGTGGACTGGGGCAAGGCGAGGCCGAGGGAGGAACTCCAGCCCGGGACCCCAACACTAGGAGCCACGCGTGGGCAAGTGCTCGGGAGCCCGTCCTCCACAGGCACGCGGTTGCTACAGGGAGGAACTGAGCTCCAAGTTAGGAAGCCTTAGGGGAATCCAGGCCTCCCTGCCAGCGGCTTTGTGACCCAGAAAATCCTTTCATCTCTCAGGCCATTGTCGGCCTTCCTCACCCCTTCCGGACTAACTGAAATGGAATTTCTAGAGGAGGGTCCACGTCTGTTTTTAAGGGTCCCCTAGGAGATTCTAGTGCTCAGGAGGAGTTGAGAATCAGTGGAAGGACAAGGGAACCTCGGAGTCTTGAGTGCTTAGATAGAAGGGAACCCCCAAGGGGATAGAGGGTGAAGATGAGGAAGCTGCAGGAGATGAAGGCAAACTTGGCTGAGCTGTAATTGTGCTCTGAGTTGGGGGTGGGGAGAGGGGCTGTCACAGCTTCTAGAAGGAGAACATTCTCAGAGACTTGACTCCCTGGGTCTCTGTAAACCATTGCACCTACCCAGCCCCCTTCACCCCCCTCTCCAAGAGGAGTCCTTTCGCAGCTGCTCTCTCTCACCCAGCCCTCACCTTGGCCCTAGGGGGCTCCAGGCTCACCGGACACTGGGCCCTGGTTTCTGTTGTCTGCTCACCTGTCTCTCCCTGGAGGCTGAACTCCTTCAGCCTGAGTCTACACCTTACCCTAATTGTTCCACCCACGTGCGTCCTGTCTCTTGTGCATGTTTTCTGACCCGGAGAGCTGGGTTAGAGTCCTACAGTGTAAAGACCATGGGCTTTGGAGGCCGCACGTCTGCAAGAATTGTTACTTACTGGCAACATAACTCTGAGCAAATGATTAACCTCCCTGCCCAGCCTCCATTTCCTTGACCATAAAACGGGAATAACAATACCTTCCTGTTAGGGCTGTTGTGAAGATAAGATGAGGCAATGTGTAGAATGTCCTTGGCGTATAGTAGGTGATCAATAAATTCATGTTGATTAACCAAGCAATGATTAATAGTCATTGGCATAATCATAACTAAGATCAAGGAGCACTTGTTTACTTTCTCTTTTAGTACAGTCAGCCTGTGGGTTTTATTAGCCTCATTTTGCAGATATGGCAAGCGAGGTTCAGACAAGTTATCAAGTCCTCAGGGCCCACTCCTTCTAAGAGGCACGTCTGGGGCTGCGCTGAGGACAGAGCCCCTTAGATTCTCCACTTTCTCTACTCCATTGCTCCTTGAATGGATATGACAGGCTTTGGCTCTGCTCTTGGGCTGAGAGCACAGTCTGTGGTTCAATAGGCTCCCTCCAGAGTCTTTTTTTTTTTTTTTTTTTTTTGTGGTACGCGGGCCTCTCACTGCTGTGGCCTCTCCCGTCGCAGAGCGCAGGCTCCAGACGCTCAGGCTCAGCGGCCATGGCTCACGGGCCCAGCCGCTCCGCGGCATGTGGGATCCTCCCGGACCGGGGCACGAACCCGCGTCCCTTGCATCGGCAGACGGACTCCCAACCACTGTGCCACCAGGGAAGCCCCCTCCAGAGTCTTTTTGACAGAACTCAAGCTTGGCAAGCTTGGCTGATGCCTCCATCTGCCGGGGAGCTGGGAAGGCTCTGTCATGTTTGGCTGCAGGCTCTGGTCATTTGCAAAGGTACAGGGCTGTGTTATGTTTTGGTGTGTTCTCCTGTGTGGAGGGCATGTGCAGCCCTCCAGCTGATGTCCCGGGGTGTGGCTGGGGCCAGGCCCACACCCTGTCACTTCTCCCTCTTGGCCCTTTCCATGACTGGCATCAGGGCTGCCAGCGTGGTCTGGAACATCTTTTTTTTGCAGCAGTGCACATAGTCACGTTGGCTTAGTGCAGGAGTGGAGAACAGGAGGGAGGCCGAGGAGGGGGAATGATGGGGTTGGGACTTTTCTGACACAAGGAGACTGGAGCCACATGTGCTTCTGCTGGGACTGGTCTGAGACCCCATTGATGAGAGGCCAAATGGAGGATCCAATTCAGAGTCTGCGAAAGATTGCAGTGGGGCCTCCAGGGCAGGAGGCAGGGCTGGTGCTGGGGTCTTGGCCTCCCTTCCCTGCAGGCCCTGGTGAGAAGCATGTGGAGTTGCCAAGCTGCCATGTCCAGGCTGGGACCTGGCTTCCTGGGTCAGGAATTTAGTGACACCCTTTCACCATTCCCTGACCTGGCTCCCCAGGTTTTGGTCATAGCTGCAGAAATGATCTGATGTGGGTATTTTTTTTCTTTCAAATTTTCTTTAGACCTAAAAGATGGCTCTACCTTGGCAACCCCACCAATGTCACCCATCTCTTTTTCCCCCCATGCCCCAGCTGTGTCACATGGTGCAGTGGTGTCTGGAGGAAAGCGGGTGCCCCAGCTCTGTTCTTAGGAGCCTTAAAGTTGCTGACGCACTTAACAGAGTGTTGGCCCAGAGCTGTGTGAATGATTAGCTCCCAGCGTGATAAACCCCAGGTGTGTGAAGCCAGGGAACCCAGAGGTGTTTGAAATGACTATCAAGTCTAAGAACCAGGCCACAGTCTTCACTATAAATTTTATCTGCACAGATAAAGTTAGAGTGTTTTTAAAGCACCTTTGTCTCAGTCATCTCTTCTCATATCTTCTGTTCTCGTCCCATTCGTTTTCCCAGGGCTGTCTTGTTCATTCTTTTTTTTTTTTTTTTGCCTTTTTAATTGATTTTTACTGCGATAAAATATACATAATACAAAATTTATAATTTTAACTGTTTTAAGTGTACAGTTTTGTGGCATTAAGAACATTCACATTGTTGCATCACCATTGCTACCAGCCATCTCCAGAACATTTTTAAAAATTGATGTATAGTTGATTTACAATGCTGTGTTAGTCTCAGGTATACAGCAAAGTAATTCAGTTATATATATATATATATATATATATATATATATATATATTCTTTTTCAGATTCTTTACAATTATAGGTTGTTACAAGATATTGATTCAGAACATTTTTAAAAACTGAGGTATAGGGTTTTCCTGGTGGCGCAATGGTTGGGAGTCCGCCTGCCGATGCAGGGGACACGGGTTCGTGCCCCGGTCCGGGAAGACACCACGTGCCGCGGAGCGGCTGGGCCCGTGAGCCATGGCCGCTGAGCCTGCGCGTCCGGAGCCTGTGCTCCACAACGGGAGAGGCCACAGCAGTGAGAGGCCCGTGTACTGCAAAAAGAAAAAACAAACAAACAAAAAGAAACCCTGAGGTATAGTTGATGTATAATATTATATAAATTACAGGTGTACAATAGAGTGATTCACGATTTTTAAAGGTTGTACTCCATTTATAGTTATTATAAAATATTGATTATATTCTCTGTGTTGTACAATATGTCTTGTAGCTTATTTTATACATAATTATTTGTACCTCTTAATCCCCTACCCCTATGTTCCTCCTCCCTGCTTCCCTTTCCCTACTGGTAACCACTAGTTTGTTTTCTCTGTCAGTTTGCTTCTTTTTTGTTATATTCATTAGTAGTATTTTTTAGATTCTACACATAAGTGATATCACACAGTATTTGTCTTCCTCTGTCTTATTTCACTTAGAATGGTACCCTCCAAGTCCATCCATGTTGCTGTAAATGGAAAAATTTTGTTCTTTTCTATGGCTGAGTAGTATTCCATTGTGTGTGTGTGTGTCTGTGTATGTGTGTATATACACACACATTATATATATATATGTATATATATATATACACATCTACTTTACCCATTCATCTGTTGATGGACACCTGATTTGCTTCCATATCTTGGCAATTGTAAATAATACTGCTATGAACATTGGGGTGCATGTACCTTTTCAAATTAATGTTTTTGTTTTTTTCAGGTATATACTCAGAGTGGAATTGCTGGGTCATATGGTAGTTCTATTTTTAGTTTTTTGAGGAACCTCCATACTATTTTCCACAGTGGTTGCACCAATGTACATCCCTACCAACAGTGTACAAGGGTTCCCTTTTCTCTGTGTCTTCACCAACACTTGTTATTTGTGTTCTTTTTTGATGATAGCCATTCTGACAGGTGTGAGGTGATATCTCATTGCGATTTTGATTTGCATTTCCCCGATAATTAGTGATGTTGAGGATCTTTTCATGTGCCTGTTGGCCATCTGCATTTCCTCTTTGGGAAAATGTGTATTCAGTTCTTCTGCCCGTTTTTAAATTGGGTTGTTTGGTTTTCTGATGTTGAGTTGTATGAGCTATTTATATATTTTGGGTATTAATCCTTTGTTAGTCATATCATTTGCAAATATTTTCTCCCATTCAGTAGGTTGTCTTCTTATTTTGTTGATGGTTTCCTCTGCAATACAAAAGCTTTTAAGCTTAATTAGGTCCCATTCTTTTTTAAAAAATATTTATGTATTTGTTTATTTATTTGGCTGTGCTGGGTCTTAGTTGCAGCACGCAGGATCTTCATTGCAGTGTGCAGGATCTTCGTTATGGCATGCAGGATCTTCAGTTGTGACATGTCAACTCTTAGTTGCCGCATGTGGGATCTAGTTCCCTTACCAGGGATTAACCCTGGGCCCCCTGCTTTGGGAGTGCAGAGTCTTAGCCACTGGACCACCAGAGAAGTCCTCCATATGTTTATTTTTACTTTTATTTCCTTTGCTTTAGGAGAAGAATGCAAAAAAATATTGCTACAACTTATGTCAAAGAGTGTTGCATCTCCAGAACATTTTTATCTTCCCAAAGGGAAATTCTACATCCATTAAACAACAACTCCACGTTCCCCACTTCCTCCCAGCCCCAGGCAACTACCATTCTACTTTCTATCTCTATGAATTTGACAACTCCAGGTACCTTATATAAGTGAAATTATACAGTATTTTTCCTTTGTGTCTCATTAGCTCTTCCTGTTGGTTTTAGTTACGTTTATTCAGTCCTGGTCTCATCCAATATCTATTAGTCGCCTACAGAAATAACCCCAGCTGCTGTTCACTGGGCATCAGCTTGTGCCAGGCTGGGCACTGAAAGCTCCCCCACCCGTGTGTTATCCTTTAATCCTCAGCACCACCCTGGGCAGGAGGTCTTAGTGTTAAGTCCATTTCAGAGATGATGGGCATGAGGCCCAGAGCTGTGGCACAGCTGGGGATGGTGGGCTGCAGGTGGAACCCTGGTGGTCCGACTCCCACTTCCTACTCTCCAGCCAGGTCGTGGATTCTGGGCAGGAAGCTGAGCCGTCTAGCCTGGTGCCTGCTTCAAGGCACCCTGACTGTTTCATAGGACCCTGATTGACCTGACCCCCTTCTTTTCCACAAATGCTGTTCCTGCGCGTTTCAGTGGGGACAGCACCCCAGTCCCTCCCACCACTTCCCGGAGTCAGGAAAGGGGAGATCTTTTTTTTTTTTTTTTTAACATCTTTATTGGAGTATAATAATTGCTTTACAATGGTGTGTTAGTTTCTGCTTTATAACAAAGTGAATCAGTTATACATATACATATATCCCCATATCCCCTCCCTCTTGCGTCTCCCTCCCACCCTCCCTATCCCACCCCTCTAGGTGGTCACAAAGCACCGAGCTGATCTCCCTGTGCTATGAGGCTGCTTCCCACTAGCTATCTGTTTTACGTTTGGTACTGTATATATGTCCATGCCACTCTCTCACTCCGTCCCAGCTTACCCTTCCTTGAGCCCCTCCTCCAACCAGCCATCTTGCTCCTGGGATGTTTTCTCCTCAATGACTTGCAAGTTGACAACCCCCCCCCACCCCATTCCCCAACCCCCTCCCCACCCAAGACTTGCTTCTTTCCTTTGGCCTGAATTAATGTGGTAGCCTCTGAACCTGCCTGGCTGCTCCCAGCTGACACCCTTCCAGTCCGCCCTGATGAGGAAGCTGGGAGCAGCTGGGTCCACAGTCTCCCAAGGGAGCCCCACTCATATGGGCTTCAGGCAGAGTGCAGTCTCGCTCCTGGGTGGAGGCAGAGCCTTGACTGTGTGGAGTCCAAAAACCAAATCTGATCATTTTATTCCCTTGCCTGATATTGTGCTGTGGCTCCTCAGGGCAAAAGGCCACAGTTCTCTGCCTGCCTTGAAAAATCATCTATGGATGCTCCCACCTCATCCCTGACATCTCAGCCAGCCCAACTCTCTGCAGTTCCCAATGCCTGTTGCCTTACTCATCCTGTTCCTTCTTTCTGGAATGTTCCTGTTCTCAGCTTGTTGAGCTCCCATGAAGCCTCTAAGACTGACTAACAAGTGAGGATTCCTCCATTCTGAATTAATCACCTCTTCTGGACCTTCACTGCCTGTCCTTTGTTTAACAGTGAATTCCATGTTGTATCACCTTTATATCCTGGTTCCCAGTAAGGGAGTTGGCACACAGTGGTACTCTAAGCACTCCAACCCATGGGGTCCATCCTTGTGGACTCCAAGCAAACATACAGCCCTCCCCTGTGACCCTAGTCAGCTCCCCACTGACTGCCTAAAACAAGTGCATCATTTCCTTCATTCTAAGACTCTCTCTTAAAAAATATTTTATAGAACCTTAATTAAGATGTGTCTTATAACCTATGTGTAAATTTTTAATATGACAGTGCTCCCTGGCAATAACTTGCTATTAGATTGATGTCATTTCTTCTAATTCGTGTCATCTTAGAATCAAGGAAACATTTTAGCTCAAACTTTACCTTTTCCTCAAGCTCTCAACCCACTATTTCCAAGTCATTTTAGCAGAATTTTCATCATCTTATTTCTCAGACAAAAAGAGGGCTTTCAGAAACTCCTTCAGGGACTTCCCTGATGGCACAGTGGTTAAGAATCCGCTGGCCAATGCAGGAGACATGGGTTCGAGTCCTGGTCCGGGAAGATCCCACATGCCGTGGAGCAACTAAGCCCATGCGCCACAACTACTGATCCTGTGCTCTAGAGACCGTGAGCCACAACTACTGAGCCCACGTGCCACAACTACTGAAGCCCGCGTGCCTAGCGCCCGTGCTCTGCAACAAGAGAAGACACCACAATGAGAAGCCCACGTACTGCAACCAAGAGTAGCCCCTGCTCACTAGAACTAGAGAAAAGCCCATGCGCAGCAATGAAAACCCAAAACAGCCAAAAATAAATAAATAAATTTATTTTAAAAAAATCCTTCAATTTCTTGCCATACCTGCACCCCCATTCTCTGTACCCCACAGCTTCTTCACTCCTTCACTGCTCTAAGTGGATCAGATTCAAATCCTGGCTCTGGCCACTTACCTGCAATGAGACTGTGGGCAAGATGGAATGTCCTTATCTGAAATATGTGAGTGAATGGTATCTACCTTAGAGGTGCCAAGAAATTAAATAAAACAATCCATGTAGTTTCCAGGACCAGGTCATTAGGTGTATTCATTTCCTGTTGTTGTTGTAGACAATTTCCATAAACTTGATGGCTTAAAACAACACACATTTATTGTCTTATGGTTCTGTAGATTAGAAATCCGACACAGGGCTCAATGAGCTAATATCAAGGTGTCAGCAAGGCTGTGTTCCTTCCTGGAGACTGTAGGGGAGAATCTGTGCACTTGCTTTTTCCAGCTGCTAGAAGCTGCCCGCATTCCTTGGCTCATGGCCCCTTCCTCCAGTAACCTAATCATGGAAGTGACATTCCTTCTTTTTTTTTTTTTTTTTTTTTTTTGCGGTACGCGAGCCTCTCACTGCCGTGGCCTCTCCCGTTGTGGAGCATAGGCTCTGGACGCGCAGGCTCAGCGGCCATGGCTTATGGGCCCAGCCGCTCCGTGGCACGTGGGATCCTCCCAGACTGGGGCACGAACCCGTGTCCCCTGCATTGGCAGGCGTACTTTCAATCACTGCGCCACCAGGGAAGTCCAACATTCCTTCATTTTTGCTGTATTCTATTCATAAGAAGTGGGTCTCTAGGTCCATCCCACACTCAAGAGGAGAGTATCACAAAAGGGCATTGATACCAGGAGGAAGGGATCCTGTAGGCCATCTCACAGGTCTGCCTACCACAGGGACAGATGCAAAGTTACCCTGCAGGGGAAATGAGGATGAGGGATGTGCACAGTGCCCCGTGGGAGCTCTTGGGATAAGTTCCTGACCAGCAAGGGGACATGGAAACCTTCTTGGAAAAGAGCCATCCACACAGAATTCTGAACAGTGAGAAGACAGTCAGGCAAAAAGATGGAGAAAATTATTTCATCAAGGGAGAAACGTATGCAATGAACTGGAGCCAAGAGAGCTTGGATCATTCAAGGAGAAGAAGTTGTTTCTGTCTGGGCATGAAAGGAAGCAGGTGTCAAAACAGGACAGATGATGGAGTATAGAGTTCTCCCAGGGAAAATGGGAGGCCACTGGAGTTCTGAGTAGGAGGTTGACACCATCAGTCTTGTGCAGCTGAAAGACTATTCTGGCTGCAGAGGGGAGTGTGGCTGATGGGATGTGGTGACAATGATGGGTAAGAGTGGAGTTTGGGGACAGAGTTCGGTTAGCTTATAATACTTGACTTACAGGTGTCCAGCCAAGAGGTGACTGGGGCCTAAACAGTGGGGATGGCGGGGGCAGCGTGGAGGAGGTTGGAGATTTAATTAAGGAGATAGAATGTACTGATGTGGAGGGTAAGTGAATTTGAGGGAGGCGTGGAGAACAACCCCATTTCCTAACTTGGGTGATCCAGTCAGTGAGGGTGTCACCCACTGGGAAGGGGGACAGGAGAGGGCAAAGTCCAGCTGGTATCAAAGACCAAGACTTAGTCCAGATTGGTTCATCTTGGACAAGTGTGACATGGACACACAGAGGAGTGTCCAGACTCCCGGGGAGTCTCTTAGCCACGCTGGATAAAGGTTCTCATGAGCTCCTTAGTGAGGAGAACAGAAGACCCCGCTACCCAAATAGCCTTCATTATTCATTGTATTGAGTTCTCATTATGGAGCTTGGGGCAAATCATTCTCAACAAACCTGAGTTAAAATTCCCCTTTAGAGACTATGATTGGTTTTTATTGCTATTGGTTGAAACACTGATCTCCAAACATTGCAGGTCAGATTATGATGCCACAGAGAGGGCAAAATCAGGTGAGAATGCCCCTTAGAGGGAGGACTCTGTGCTAATAGGGCAAGCTGACAGGGTGTGGCTGAGACCGTGTTGTAATGAATTACCATCACTACTTCTTACAGGTCCGTCGCATGCTGGCCTGTGAGCCCCGTGCAGCAGCACCCGTGGCTTATTCACTTTTGTCCCCTTGGCCTCCACCTCACCTGAGCTCTGCCAATGTTTGCTGAGTGGATTGATTGCAGAAAAAGGCCCTCGAGACTTCCCTGGTGGTCCAGTGGTTGAGAATTCCCTGGTGGTCCAGTGGTTAAGACTCCGTGCTTCCACTGCAGGGGGCGTGAACTGGATCCCTGGTCAGGGAACTAAGATCCCCCATGCCACGTGGCATGGGAAAAAAAAAAGAAAACGGCCCTCAAGTGAGAACCTTAGCAAGGAAGAACAGTGCCTCCAAGATTCTCGTGTGAAGTATGATTATCCAATAAAAAGTCATATCTGATCTGGGCTCTTGCCCTGAAATACAAATGATGTCAAAAGTAAACGCATCTAAGGCAGCGGAAATATTTTGCCACATGTTGATGGGAACCAATGCCTGAAAAAAGGCATAAAACCTTTATTCACATGAGATAAAGAATAGAGTTGACTCTAAGATCATAATCTGGTCCTAATACATGAATCTGCTAATGATTTTCCTTGCTATAGGCTTGCCCGAAAAATTAGGTGTGCCGTAAACTTTTTTCCCTACCATGTGACACTTTGCTTCTATCTTCATGTCTCTTTCAGCTTCAGGAAGTAGGTTAAAAGTAGAGGAATCAGGTCAGAAAGAAAGAGTGTGAGGTGTTAGCTAGAAAGTGAAGGGTGTGTTTTTGGCAGGAGAGCTTCACTAGCAGGAATTTCTACCTGAGGCCCCTCCTCTTCCCCCACAGGTGTGGGCCACACTCCAGGGGAGCCTGAGAGATGGCACCTTAATCGGGGAGAGCTGTGTCCTGAGAAGCGGAAGGGAGGGTGCCTGGGTGTGTGATTTCCTGGAGCCCAGGTGCGCAGACACTTTCACTTGGATGACTCATTAGCCCAGGTGGGGCTGGGGCAGCCCGCAGCCAAGGTTCACTTCCTTCCGGAGAAATGTGTTTGCCCCAGGGCTGACAGGCCTCCCTGAGACTGACAGGCAGAGTCGATTACATAGGATTCTTTAAGAAGGCAAACAATCTCCCCTTTACACAAACACTCAAGCAAACCAAACCTGGGGCTTCTTTTTTTTTTTTTAAACCAAAACATTCATTTTTTAAAAAAAATTTTATTGATTGATTGATTGATTTTTGGCTGCGTTGGGTCTTCATTGCTGCATGTGGGCGGGGGCTACACTTCATTGTGGTGCGCGGGCTTCTTATTGTTGTGGCTTCTCTTGTTGCAGAGCACGAGCTCTAGGCGCCCGGGCTCTAGGCGCGCAGGCTTCAGTAGTTGCAGAACGTGGGCTCAGTAGTTGTGGCTCACAGGCTCTAGAGTGCAGGCTCAGTAGTTGTGGCACACATGCTTAGTTGCTCTGCGGCATGTGGGATCCTCCCGGACCAGGGCTCAAACCTGTGTCCCCTGCATTGGCAGGCGGATTCTTAACCACTGTGCCACCAGGGAAGTCCCAACCTGGGGCTTCTAATTGTCTCCCTGGCCTGGATCCAAGGCAGCAGTTTGGGCTTATCTTTTTCTTGGATTAATCTGGAATAACTCCCCCTATATCTCCTCTTACCCTCAATCCCCCAACATACTCTAGAAGCTAGAGCCCCGCCACTACTCCCACCACTACTGCCCCCACCACTACTGGATGATTCTTTGCTGTGGGGCTGTCTGTGCCTTGTAAGATGTTGAGCAGCACCCCTGACCACTACTCACTAGATGCCCACGCCACTAGCACCTCCCGAGTTGTGATAACTAAAAACATCTGTCGACATTGCCAAATGTCTCCTGGGAAACAAAACCACCCCAACCGAGAGCCACTGATCTCCTTAAAGCCTTTAATGCCATGTGTCAACATCTCAGAATTCAAACTAGTGGCCTGATTTTGATGAAAGATCAATTCAGAATGAGGAAACAGCAACAGGGTCTAGCAAACTGTGTGTTGAGCAGAGCACGATGAGACCAGTTCTACAGTAAACTAGTCCTACAGGCTAGTGCAGGCTAGTTGTCCTTCTGGAACCTTCAACTTGCTAACCCCCAATACAGCAAAATAGTAGCCTTCTCCTAAGTGTGCAGGTGAAGATAAGGGCCATAAAATACCAGCCAGAGTTGGGAGCTCTTTGGAGAAATTTGCATGGTGGTAAGACCAGTGTTACGCATTTTTACTATCCTTTTACTGGAACCATCATTGGATCAAGCTGTTGGTCTAGAGACTTATGGAGACTATATAGGCAGATCTCCATGAGAAACCTGATTTCAAATATTCTGTCCCACAGTCTCCACGTACCTTTGAAATATCCCAGGAATCCCACAGTTGTATTTCTCAGCCTGCCTCTCACCCCCTGGGGAGTGGGAAGCAAGGGGAGCACTTTGGTTGGACCTCGTGAGCTGCTTTTGGTCACTTTCCTCATGAGGTATGGCCCAGCAGTGAGGCTGGCTGGGACCCTGCTGCCCTCTTGAGTTGAGGGACTATGTGACATGGATTGAAAATGGGCAAGAGGCATATCCTGTGTCCTCCAAAGATGCAGACAGGCCTTGCTCACGTAGACATTCCTTACATTGTAGGCATTCTTGCCTTAAACGGATCAAGAGTGAAGGGAAAAGTGCTTTACTGTGAGTCAAGAACCTGGAATTCTGGTCCCAACTTTGCTACTTCCCCTTTCTGGGTCTTGCTTTTATTATGTGTAACGTGAGAGAGCTGGACTAGATACCTCTAAGTTTACTTCGAGCTATGACATTCTCTAGTTCCTGATAACATCTGCCTGCAGAAAGCAGTATAGGCAGATGGGGTCCTCCAAGAGTTCAGATTCTGATTCTGGGTGCTTGAACCATTTAATCCTTAAACCATTAAGGATTTGGGGCCAGGCTCCAAGGATCTGAATCCTTACAGGTTGTGTGATCTTTCTAAAGTTATTTAAACACTTAGTTTCTTCATCTACAAAATGGGCCTAATCACAGTAGCTAGTCATAGGATGGGTAATGTTCTTAGAACAATGCCTGCCATATAATAAATTCTCAGTATGTGTTAGCTATTAATCTTATCACAATACAGTGTGATCAAACCATAGTAAAGATGTCAACAGAATGCTGGAAATGCCTAAGTGAGGAATGTTATCCAAGGCAATCCAGGGAGGCTTGTCTGTGTGCATCTCTGTGGGTTTAACAAGTCTCAGAAACCAGGAGTATCCAAGTAAATCCAGTTACCCAGCATCCTATGTGGCTTTTCCTAAGCCTGTGGGCTGTCTCCCAGAAGTGGGGAACTTGGCTCCTCAAATATGGCCTGGGCCCAAGTTCTCTTGAGGTCACTCCAGACTCAGGGAGCTGGGAACAGCTGCTTTCAGGGTAAAGTCAGCTGTATGCTGAACTGATGGAATTTTCTATCATTTTAATTGTTTATGGGGAACAAATGGCCAGTGATTCAGAGAAGTAATATTTGGTGCTGAAAAAAACCTGAAATTTCTGTACAACCTTGGTGAATACAAAGCCATAATTGTCTTTTACACCCAGGTACAACTCAAAAACATCAAGTCTGGAGAACAGACAGAAATGACCCCAATGATAAGACACCACTGGATATGTAAGTCCCTGAGAAGAAGTATTGGTACCGTGGGCATTGTTATTAATGAATCTTACATTTCCCTTGGCTCTTGGCTTTTTGTGGGGGGTCTTTCTGGCAGTTATATTGAATATAACTATTAAGTGCCAAGACAATTCAATGGGGGAAATGGATAGTCTTTTCAACAAATGGTGCTGGGACAACTGAATATCACATATTACAGAATGAAGTTGGACCCTTCCATATACAAAAATTAACTCAAAATGGATCAAAGATCTAAATGTATGAGCTAAAACTGTAAAACAGAAGGAAACATGGGAGTAAATCTTTGTGGCCTTGGAATGGACAATGGTTTCTTTGATATGACACCAAACGCACAACTGAAAAAAGAAAAAATAGGTAAGTTGGACGTCATCAAAATTAAAAAAAACGTGTGCTTCAAAGGACACTATCAAGAAAATAAAATGACAAATCATTGAAAAGGAGAAAACATTTTCACATCAGAACTTGTCCACAAATATTCATAGTGGGATTATTCATAACAGCCAAAAAGTAGAAAGAAACCAGATGCCCATCAGCTGAAGAATGGATGGATAAACAAAATATGGACTATCCAAACAACGGGATGCTTTTCACCCGCAAAAAACGGAATGACATATTATTCCATGCTACAGTGTGGATGAACCTTGAAAACATTACGCTAAGTGTAAGAAGCCAGACTCAAAAGGCCACATATTGTGTGATTTCATTTATACGTAATGTCCAGAATAGGCCAATCCATAGAGACAGAAAGTAGATTAGTGGTTGCAGAAGCTGGGAAGAGGAGGGAATGTGGAGCGACTGCCAATGCATATAGGATTTCTTTTCTGGGCTGATGAAAATGTTCTGGTACTAGAGAGTGGTGATGGTTGCACAACGTGGTGAATAAGCTAAAAATTGCTGAATTGTACACTTTAGAAGGGCGAATTTTGTGGTTTGTGAATTATACCTAAAAAAAAAATTGTAGCTATCAAGTGACACTTCTCTCTCCCTGCCTGTCACACCTCTCCACTCATTTCTTAGTCTTTTTTCACCTGTATTACTTCAGTCCAAGTATTTCTGTTCTATATTTTGCAGTTGATAATTTTTAATATGGCAGAAATTTATTTTACTCTTCCCCTGTTACATTTCATCTTGTTTTAGCCCATCTTTTTATCTTTCCAAAATCTTACTGAACATGTAATTCTGGCATATGAAAGATCTGTGATATCTTCAAGTTATGTATTATCTATACATTTGACAAATGTGTATCTTTCACTAAGACTTTGATTAAAAAACATCGAATAGGAATTGGTCTTTGACAGAATGAGGCATTTTACCTTAACAAAATGCTTCTTGGAAATTAAAACAACCCTGTGGTATATATGTGACAATTCTATTATCTGAAGCGATTGGGAGTTCGTCTGCTGATTTTCACTCATGGTGGCTTATTTCCTTGCATATTTTGAATTTTGGACTGTGAATTCATGTTTTGCAGGGTTTCATCTGTGAAATTCCTCTGTGGTCTCTGGAGAGCAGTATTGCATTTGAATCTCACAGTGCTTTTAGCCTGTGATGTTAATCTCTTACCTGGGGCGAGGTGAGGGCTTACTGAATCATACAGATAGTATAAATTTGAATCCCTAATCTAGATAAAGGTGGGTCCCTCATTATAAATTATTAGGGGAGATATATTTTCTATCAGCGCTCTGGACAAGATAGATAAGACACCTTATTATCTCTCTTTGCAAGTGAGTAGATTCCCCCCCCACCCCCCCACCCCCCGTCATTGTTTTATGGAGGGTAAAAGCTTTAAAATGGCTTGGCTCTATGTGGGAATTATAGTTCCAGTGCATGCTGGCCTCAGGCCCTGTTCCTGTCTCTGTTAATGGCCATTAAATCTGAAGCTCTTCAGGTCTCAAGACTGGCAGTCTCCACTGTCCCCACCACCATCCCACCTCCACCCCACCCAGAACAGCCACAGTATCACTCCTACCTTCTTCTTTGGCTTCACTTTTCTTCTCTTTCTTTTTGGCTGCAGGATTTTCTTTTATTTATTTATTAAAAATATTTTTTAACATCTTTATTAGAGTATAATTGCTTTACAATGGTGTGTTAGTTTCTGTTGTATAACAGAGTGAATCAGCTATACATATACATATATCTCCATATCCCCTCTCTCTTGCTTCTCCCTCCCACCATCCCTATCCCACCCCTCTAGGTGGTCACAGAGCACTGAGCTGATCTCCCTGTGCTATGTGGCTGCTTCCCACTAGCTAACTAGTTTACATTTGGTAGTGTATATATGTCCATGCCACTCTCTTATTTTGTCACAGCTTACCCTTCCCCCTCCCCATGTCCTCAAGTCCATTCTCTGCATCTGTGTCTTTATTCCTGTCCTGCCCCTAGGTTCAGAACCTTTTTTTCTTTTTTTTTTTTTTAGATTCCATATATATGTGTTAGCATACGGTATTTGTTCTTCTCTTTCTGACTCACTTCACTCTGTATGACAGTCTCTAGGTCCATCCACCTCACTACAAATAACTCAATTTTGTTTCTTTTTATGGCTGAGTAATATTCCATTGTATATATGTGCCACATCTTCTTTATCCATTCATCTGTCAATGGACACTTAGGTTGCTTCCATGTCCTGGCTATTGTAAATAGAGCTGCAATGAACATTGTGGTACATGACTCTTTTTGAATTATGGTTTTCTCAGTGTATATGCCCAGTAGTGGGATTGCTGGGTCGTATGTTAGTTCTATTTTTAGTTTTGTAAGGAACCTCCATACTGTTCTCCGTAGTGGCTGTATCAATATACATTCCCACCAACAGTGAAAGAGTGTTCCCTTTTCTCCACACCCTCTTCAGCATTTATTGTTTGTAGATTTTTTGATGATGGCCATTCTGACTGGTGTGAGGTGATACCTCATTGTAGTTTTGATTTGTATTTCTCTAATGATTAGTGCTGTTGAGCATCCTTTCATGTGTTTGTTGGCAATCTGTATATCTTCTTTGGAGAAATGTCTATTTAGGTCTTCTGCCCAATTTTTGATCGGGTTGTTTCTTTTTTTAATATTGAGCTGCATGAGCTGTTTATGTATTTTGGAGATTAATCCTTTGTCCATTGATTCAGCAAATAATCTTTTAAAATGTGATTTTTAATGGCTACAGAGTATTCCATTGATAATTTATTTAATCAATTCCATATTAATGGTTACCTGGTTGCTGTCAGTTTTTCGAAATATAAATAATGTGTTGATGGCATTCTGGTATATACATATGTATGCATGCCTTTGATTATTTCTTAGGGTTAAATTTCTAGAAGCAGAATTACTTGGTCAAAGGTTCTGCTGATTTCAAAAGCCTTTGGTGCCCTGGGTCCTAGGGAAGTTTTTGAGTAGAAGAGTGATCTGGGAAAGTCTTTCTTTCCGCTTTTGCTGATCACTTTTAACTTTTTTGTGGAAGACAACCCCTGGGCACCCTGCCCAGCCTACACTCCTTTCCTGAGAATGATCCAGGGTCCACTGTCTCTGAAGAAGAGGGACTCTCTCCTTCATGATCCTGCCACACACGTCCTCTCTCTCTCCTCCCCATCCCTGGCCAAGACCTATGGGGCCTGGGGGTTGGTCCGTGCTTGGCAGGGGCTGCGGTCACAGAGAACTGAGGATGGGACAGGGGGGAGTGGGGCATGTGCTTGCTGAACAGAACTCCCCAGCCCCTTGATAAAATAAGTAAGTTACAAGGATGTAATGTACAGCACAGGGAATACAGCCAATATTTTATAATAATTTTATAGTGTAATCTATAAAAATATCAAGTCACTATCTTGTACACCTGAAACTAATATAACATTGAAGGCAACCATACCTCAAAAAAAGGGTCTACTCAACACTCACTCCACATCCTGAGCATGGCTGACGCCCTCCCCGTGATTTCTGCCAATTCCAGGGCTTATGTATCCTTGAGTCACCTCTGACTCCAATTTCCTGCTTCTCCTGAGCTCTTCAAATCTTCCTTTGCCTCTGCCCCGTATCTTTGACCCCTCGCAATCTACTCTACCCCTCAGGGAAGCTAACTGTCTTGCTCTAGAAAATGTAACTGGCCATCCAGGGATTTATATACGGGGAGTCTTATTGCAGCATCACACAGTGGATAAATTAAGACAGAACATTCCTGTCTTCACAGCCCACACCCCGACCCTCCTCCCCACTCCCATAGTCCCAGACACCCACACTTCTGCTCAGCTCAGCACTCCCCACCCCCTCCTCCTTCCACCTTAGAGTCTCGGGCTATTTTCCTGAGAGGAAGTTGGGTGGCAGCAAGGTAACATTTACACTCACCCCTCTACCTTCTGTTCCATGAAGAGTTTCACACAATGCTGCCCACAGCCTTGGGGCTCCATCCGTATCAGGTGGCCTCTGAGGGGCCCAGGACAAAGTTGGGGGAGAAGGGAGAGGAAATATTCAGACCAGGAAGGAGCAGTCATCTTAGTGTGACACCCTGCCCCATCATGGAAATCCTTCCCTGAATCTGAGTGCTCATGGGAACTGGCACAGAGACCCCAGCCCAATAAAGGATGTTTCAGGATTGGCTTGAGATTGAAGGTGATGTGGTACCTCTCCTCTTTACCTCACAGGGCTATTGAGGGGGTCGGATGATATCATGGATAAGAAAATGCCTTCTAAAACACCACATAAATACAAGAGCTTGTTATAAGATGGTTTTTATAGGGAAATATAATTTGAGTTCCAAACAACCACTTTCAAATGAATTCTTGGAACATAATTGTAGGGGCTATCCGTTGTTTTTGGTCTGCCCAATGACCTTTTCACCTTCTTCTGATAACAATGCCACCCACCCCTCTTCCTCTGAGGAAGTGCTCCTCCTCAGCTTCAAACTTGTGATATTGCTGGGGCTGCCATTGCATTATCCCACTGCCAGGGCACAGGGATGGACATGTGACGCAGGCTTGGCCAATCATAGTGGTCACCCCACTCCACTCACACAATGATTGGTCCATGGGATCCATGACCCTTAAAGTCTGGCCAATCACTGTCTTACCTGGACATTTTGACATAGTTAAGCATGGAGAAAGGCCCTTTCCTTCTGCTAGGGATTCCTGAGCAGGGGTGACATGAGCTGTTGACAGTCTTGTCTTACCCCTGTCCTGCTTCCCACGCCACTTAGAAAAAGCTTTCCACAGTAGGAGAGAGTCAGGATGACCTGGGGGTTGATGTTGGGAACCTGAGTCAAGAGTAGGAGGGAGACTCCTGGTGCATCATTGGAGCCCCGAGTCTCCATCCTTGAGACAGTTACTTTCCTGTCTCCCGACCAACACATCCCCTTCTTTTCTTCTGCCACAGTGAACTTTGTGTCTCTTGTAACTGAAAAAATCCTGATCAACACAAGTTAACCTGTTGTGAGTGGGAGGGGACTGTTCATGAGCCTCAGGCTACTTCGTATGTGAATATCTTCCTTGTCCAAAGAAATCTGAAAGATCTCACAGGCAGGAGACTTGGGTTTGATGCAGGGTAGTCAGCCAACAATAAAGACATAGCTATTGAATTAAACTGAAATGAACTAGTGATCTTTACAAAGAAAGCCTGCATCTGCCTTACTTCCTTTTCAGAGCACAGTGGAGTATAAAAAGTAACATATAATAGACGCTAAGTATATACAGTTGGGTGAGTCAATGAATAGATTCATAATTAAATTAAGGAAAGCTCCATGTTCATTCACTTTATCTCTAACTAGAGGCAATTCTGTTCACTACACAGGCTCAAGAGGCAAGGCCCGTGCACTGTGGGGAAGAGGCAGGGGAAATTGAAACTTTTTTTTCTGTTCTGGGATCTTGTTTTGAACATTGCTTAAAAGACTGGTTCTTATCCAGGTACTGGTAATCATTTCTTGAGATTTCTGCCAAGAGAAGATGTGACCTGTAGATTGGACCCATTGAATGGAATGTGGAGTTTGAGGACACACAGCGATATGTAAAGGGATGCAGTTTCTGGGTAGAGGTGAGAGCACCAGCTGGCAGGCAGCCCAGCACAGCTCATTTTTTTTTGAAAAATCAAAACAGAACAGCGTCTCCCACAGCATAACATAACTTCGGCCAGGAAGTGCAGCAAGGAGCCAGAAGGAGACTGATGAAGCAATTCAGGAGCTAGGACGATGCTTGGGAATTTTAGATTGCTTCGCCCTAGTAGCAAAAGTTAAATGAATAGGTTTCAATTAAAGTCTGGCCTTGTGAACCTAGATTTATCCTTCCGTTGAAGGTTAATAAAATGTTTCATATAATAGGCTTGGGACTAAGTATTCCATCATCACAGAAGCTGCAGAGGCCCTGAGGTCTGAGCAAGAGCTAAGTGGCGGCCAGAGGTAGCAGACAGAGCTGGCGGGCACAGCACTCCGAGGCTGCCAGTTCTGGCTCTAACCACTTGCCTGTCCAGGGACCTCGTTCTCCATTTTTCTCATCTGTAAAGTGCCCTTCTTGCATTACAGAGCTGTTTTAAAGATCAGATGAAATAGTGGATGAAAATATATTTTGAAAACTGTAAATAACTACAGAAACATAAGATCTACATAGGGAGAGGGGAAATCGACTCCAAGAAGAAAAACTATAGAGTCTAATAGGAAACTAAAACCAGGGTCTGAACAATAGAGAAAAGAGAGAAGGACTTTAGAGGACCAGTATTGCCCGCCCAGGAGGATGCTACTTTTTGCTGACCTGTTGGAATACGGGTTGTTATTAGGATCCAGGCAGAGTGTTGCAAGGGTTAACAGCCTGGACAGACCCTAGAGCCAGACTGTCTGGGTTCAAACCCCAGCTTCACTCCTTATCAGCCACATGACTTTGGTTGGGACACAGCTTCTCTGTCTCAATTTCTTTACCTGTAAAATGGGTATAACTACACCCAACTCAGAGGATGGTTGTGAGACGTAAGTGAATTCATTCATGTAAAGTACTTGGAACAGTGTCTGGTACATAATAAGTGCTCAGTAAATGGGCTATCATTATTTATTATCCAGTAGTAGTCCTGGCCTTGCTAATAATTACTTGTGTGATCTTAGGTGGATTACTGGACATGTCTATGGTAAGTTGATGCAGCAGGATTCTCAACACTGGCACTATTGACATTTGGGGCCAGATAACACTTTGCTGTGGGTCATGGTCCTGTGCACTTAGGATGTTTGACAGCACCCCTGGCCTCTGCCCACTAGACGCAGGGGCAAAATTACCCTCAGCTGAAAACACAGGACCACAGGACTACAGGCAGAGCTCCTCAGCTAGGACTCTATAGACCTTGGGGGTCCCAAAGATGAGTTGAGAGGCCTGTGAACCTCCTGAAATTGTATGTGAACTTTGTGTGTGTATGTGTGTACGTGCACGTGTGAGATGTACAGGTGAGTGAGCTCAGATGCATTTTTCTCAGGGGAGAGCTCCAGTTTTATCAGGAACCACAGGCAGTTTGTGACCCCAAAAAGTCTTCAACCACTGGCCCTGAGTCCCTTCTAGTTCTGATGTAAAGCTCGTCTACCCTTCAATCATCGTGGGAAGTTCCCTGGTCTTTCTCTCTGAGCCTTTCTGATAACTCTCCTGCCTCCAACCCCCCTTTCTCCTCCACCCAGCCCCTCCCTTCTCTCCCATGTCCATGACTTCGGGGGATTTTCTTGGGAAGTCTGAGTACACTCTCCAAACCACCAGCTGCTCCGTGCCTGCTCCCCACCGTGTGCCCTCTCAGCTGTGAGCAGATGGCAGTGGAAGGTGGCAGGCTGGAGAAATGTGTCTGGGGAGACACAGGATGGGGGGGTCATAGGACTCCTCTTTCAGGGTAGCTTCAGTCCTGTACTGGCTTTCTTCATGCCCCTTCCTTGCAGGTGTTCTGGTCCTTGTCACCTTGGGCAGAGCCAGCAGCTTCTTGCCCAGTGTCACTCTGCTGGAGAGCTAATATATATTTTTACAATTTTATTGAAGGATAGTTGATTTACAATGTTGTGTTTAATTGCTGCTGTACGGCCCAGTGGTTCAGTTATACAAATATATATTCTTTTTCATATTCTTTTCCTTTATGTTTTATCACGGGATATTGAATATAGCTCCCTGTGCTATACAGTAGGACATTGTTATTTATCCATTCCCTATATAATAGTTTGCATCTGCTAATCCCAAACTCCCAAGCCTCCCCCACCTCTGCAGCCACAAGTCTGTTCCCTATGTCTGCGAGTCTGTTTTTGTTTCATAGATATGTTCATTTGTGTTATATTTTAGATTCCACATATAAGGGATAGCATATGGTATTTGTCTTTCTCTTTCTGACTTACATTACTTAGTATGATCATCTCTAGGTCCATCCATGTTGCTGCTAATGGCATTATTTCATTCTTTTTAGTGGCTGAGTAATATTCCATTGCGTGTGTGTGTGTGTGTGTGTGTGTGTGTGTACAGACACACACACACACACACACCCCCCACATCTTCTTTATCCATTCATGTTGATGGACATTTAGGTTGTTTCCATGTCTTGGCTATTTCAACAGTGCTGCTATGAACACAGGGGTGCCTGTATCTTTTCAAGTTACAGCTTTGTCTGGGTATATGCCCAGGAGTGGAATTGCTGGGTCATATGGCAGCCCTATTTTTAGTTTTCTGAGGACACTCTATACTGTTTTCCATAGTGGCTGCGCCACCAACAGTGTAGGAGAGGAGAACTAGTCTTTCTGCTGCTGCTGGGGTGGGAGAGGAGCCTATCACGTCTGTGGCGGCAGTGAGGCTCAGCCCAGGAGCTCTTCATGCCACGCGATCGGATCGACTCCTGAGTCTCCCATTAAGAACTTGGCTCTTGACCAAAGAAATCTATTCTCCTTCCAAATCGAATCGGAACCTTCAGTTAGACTGGATCAGGAGTGGAGAGAAGGGAAAGGAGGCCAAGGCACTCAAAGGGTTTCTGATCGTGTCATAGTTTAAATAAACGAAGGAGGAGCTGGATGAGACAAGCAACTATTCAAACACTATCAGCACATGCAGGTTGCCCTCTAAGGAGCTAGGCATCATATGGGGGTGTTTCCACTCTCTGCTCCTAAAGTTAGAGTTCGGAAGGAAAGCACCCACCGAAGACAAATCCCTTCCCCTTCCCTGCCCTCCCACTTCTGCTTGAAGGAATGGATTAGAAAGACTCATCCTTCTCCAGTGTGAGTCTCGACCTGAAGTATTTGTGAGGGATCAAGACTGAAGAAAGACAGATGTAGACTGGAAAACCAGCTGGGTATTTGTCCAAGTCAGCTGGCATTGTGATTCCCTGCGTCCACTTTGGCTTCAACAATCTGGGTTTTTCTCTTTCTGATGCCCTTGGATCACGTGGGCATGGGGCAATCTAGATTGGCAAAATGGATAAAATTGGGCCAGTTATTCACTTCCCAATTTAATCTTTACTAGAAAAAAAAGAAGTCACTGAAAGGTTTTTAAAGGCAAATTCCCTGTGAACATGTAAAAGGATTTGATTTTTACCTAGCTTCTCTAATTCACTACATTCTTTACAATTTGAAGAGTCAGGCCACATTAAGTTTCCAATAGCATCACCATCATCAACCAATACTTATCAAAATTGCCCAAAGGATTTTGGAGTCTGGCTCTTCTTCCAGTCTTCTGGATCCATGTAATATATGTATACACCCTACACAGGAGAAAGAAAAGAGTTGTGAGATGCATGTCAAGCTCCCTTTCCACTCCTGGGAAATTAGGGCAGACTGACTGAGCACCCTCAGAAGGTCATCAGGGTCAAAAGAGACCCTAAATGTAAAAAGACAATTTTTTCATGGTGACACTAAAATTGTAGGTAGAATAATACAGAGATCAGATTGCACATTGTGCTAACTTATTTTGACAACCTCAATACTACAGAAGAGATGAAGGGAAAAAAAAGTAATAATTTTACGGCAGTCAAAATAAGAATATTAAAGCTACCATTTACTAAATGCTTTTTATGTGTAAAGTGCTATGCATATAATATAAATATGTAAGTACATATTTACATATGACAAGTTTTTTACGCATATTATCTCCCTTAATTCCCGCCCATGAGGTATTAATTATTATGATCATTTATAAGGGAGGAAATGAAGGGTTGAATCCAGGTTACAAATGGGCCTTCCAGAGGCCAAGTATGAAGTGTATAACAGTTACAGGGACACCCCTACACAATAGTGCCGCCTCCCTCAGGACCTGCTTCCATGGCTCTTGGAAATTGGGTACTGGGTCTCCAACCTACAGCAAACCAGATGGTGGGTGATGCTGAGAGGGCAGGTTTTATGGTAAGGAGAAAAGATGGTAGACAGCCCAACAGTGGGGCAGTGACAGCAATTCTAAGAAAACAGGCCTAATAACCAAAAAAGCAGAGTGAGCTGGGCTAGTCAGCATAGGGAAAGGTACCACCTTGTTCATGTCATCAACTCTGAGGGCAGCCCTCTGTCACAGGCCAGGATGCAAACACATGTTCAACAGAATGGTCCTTACCCAAGAACATATTTCATTTTTAAAAAAAGGAAAAGTGTGTACGTTCATTGAGGAGAGTTTCCGGAAAACTGGTTTGAACACAGAGGATTCAGAAAGAACCAGGGCTTGGGAGCCTGGGATGGATAAGGGGAACCAGCAGGAAGAAAGGTGCAGCCGTGAGAGTGGCGAGGCACCCGACTGAGCCTCCACGTTTTGCCAAGTGTTCTCCCTGACTGTTCATCCCCCGATTCGCCTAACCCTCTGCCTTCTGTTCCCAGATGACTTTGACCTGTGGGACCTTGGGCCGTGACATCCTCCGGGAAAGGATAGTCAATAAGCCAACACTTCGGGCTTCTGTGGTTCAGACACAGACCCCACGTCATGCTCCCTACTCTTCTCTGATAGCACTGCCCCAGCAAGTTCATGTCCAGCACAAGGCCAGCCCTACTGTTTGTGAACTGAGTGACTCACAGGGCTAATAACAGGATTCGTGTGAGAACTATATGAGGTGATGTATGCAAATTTTTTAACACAGTGTCTGCCACATAGTAAGTACCCAATAAATATGAGTTATTATTATATCCCATGGGGCTGAAGACTGTAGCACTTGAGACTATACTGAGCAGACAGAGCTAATATGGTTGTGCCCATTTCAGAGGTAAAGAAATTGGATAAGCAGGAGAGAGGGCGGTAATAAGATGAATATATTCTGAAGTCAGACTTAGGGAAGCTGGGGACGGCATCGTTTGATGTCCATGACCAGAAACCAAAGCTTATGTTCTCATGCTTATGCTACTCCAGACATTCATACAGCTGGAATGAATCAGCTGTATCTTCCTAATCTGGAATCAGAATGAAACCATCTACCTCCTTGGGTGGTAGGAACATGGAGTGGTTTGGAACCAAGGGCTTGAAGATCCAAGGGGAGATTTGTAGACTATGTGTCTCCTCTTGTCTTGTCCACGACTAGCCTACACTTGACCTAAGATCTGTGAACGAAGGAGAGCCTACGTTCTGTAACAAGCAGAGGTCTGAAGACTAACTGAAAACTTACATGGGATGCCAGGATTTGGGGTGAAAGAGACTTCGTATCAGACCAGAGCAGTGTTTTTTAATTAAATGATGAACCAGAGGCTTTGGGGACTTAGGAGCTCAGATAACATTTTAGGAAAACCACCACCACAAAATACCTGGAAGCCTTCCATGAAAACAGGAGTTAAATAAATTAGTCAGAGTATTCCAGAGAAATAGGACCAGGAGGATGTTTATATCTGTATCTATTTCTATCTATCATCTATCTTTATTGAGAGAGATTTATTTTAAGGAATTGGCTCAGGCAATTGTGGAGGCTGGCGAGTCCAAAATCTGCAGGGCAGGCCAGCAGCCTGGAGGCCCAAGGAAGAGCTGCAGCCCAAAGGCCATCTGTTGGCAGAATTCCTGCTTGCTTGGGGAGGTGAGTCCTCTTTCTATTAAGTAAGGCCTTCAACTGATTGGATGAGGCCCACCCACATTATGGAGTGTCATCTACTTTACTCAAAGTCCACCAGTTTAAATGTTAATCTCATTTTAAAAAAGCACACTTTCACAGAAACATCCAGAGTAATGTTTGACAAACTATCTGGACTTTGTGCCCCAGCCAAGTTGCCACATAAAATTAATCGTCACAGAGTGAAAATGCACAGCTGAGACTACTGGTCTGTGGAAAGACTATTGGCTATGTAAGGCTTGGGAACATGAGAGTAGCCTCTGATGGACTCTAGGTGACCTCATGTTCAGCCTCTCACTGGGTGGCAGATAGGAGCAATTTCCTTCGTCTGCCTCTTGCATGTCCAAGTTCATATTCTTTCCTCTTGATTTAGGATGGCAAAAGAAGCCTGAATTTGCTCAGTAAGTTGTCTGTAAAGTTCCCATCTCTAGCCTGAGCTTGAAAGTACAGTCCTAATGAGGTAACTTGGCCACTTGACATCAAGGTATTTGGAACTGATTTTCTTTGCCAGTGTAACACATGGCAACCATTGGACAATAATTTTATGCTTATGTGCAGCCCAACTGTGAACAATGTGGGCAGTGTTATGAATTCATGAATAGAAGCCCTGGCGCTATAACTGCCCAGTGCCTATCTCCCAGGCATGGAAAAAGGAGCCCTTCTTTGGGGCAGAAGTGGCGGAACAGTCTTAGCAATTCTACTCATAGGGCTGAGGGTGGAGACGTTGTCAATAGATGGCAACACCATATGAACTGTTCAGGGGGTTCTCATGACCTTGTAACTCCTGAAATCAGGCTTGGAATGACTCCCCAGTGTCGCCTGAGAGCTCTGGGGAGCGGGGCAGACAATTTCATAGTGGGCAGGTTCCTGGCTAATCAAAAAGTCCCCCAAGAAGGGTAAAAGCTGCATGTGAGAGACACTGACATAGTAAACATCCGATCACTTCAAGAGCCAGTCATGTGGCTGAGAGAACAGCGTCAAGCTGATGGTTTCACCAAATGGTCATTTAAATGACCACAGAGTCCCAGTTCTGAGCTGGGTCCTTCAGCCTGAAATTCACCAGGCAGTGAAAGGAACAACCCCTCTCCCACCAACCCTTCCACCAAAGCCCACCAAACAGGCTTGGTCTGGCCAATGGGAAGCCCTTCTTTAAGGCTGGTATGGAGGGCAGACCTGCCCCCTGCATTGATGGATAGTTCCATTTGATCAGAAATTTATGGGGCAGGGTTATATTCCAAGACTGATAGGGTGACCTGAAGACCAGGGGATTGTTGTAACAACATGATGTGTGGAAACAGAGGACGTACTGCGCACCCCTCGTGCCCACCTGCCGTTGTTTTCCTCTTTAAACCAGCATTTACAGTCCTGCAGTGTTCCCTTCCAAAGGCCGTTTTTTCACGTGGAGCACCAGGGAAATGCTTCTGCCCCCTACATACAGCCCACCAGGACAAAGGTCCCATGCCCGCTTTGTAAATATTAACACAATTTTCAGTTAGCCAGCTAATTCCTTGATTATGAACATTGATCAACAAATTGGCTAGTGAGATCTGCCAAAGAAGAGAAAGGGATTAGATATTTTCAGTCATGAAAAGAACAGACTTAGCATTTGGTCCAGAGAGTGAAAGAGACTTTCAGTTTGGTGCATCGATTACAGTAAAATTATATATTGGTCATGAAATACAATTGCTCATTTGCTCTTGGGAAATAGCATGGTTTAAAGAATTGATCCAGATCTATATGGATTTTTTTTCTCTTCTGTTTGAATTTGATCTTCTGATTCTGTTCAGTTCAATGAATTGAATTGTTGAATATGTGTTATTTGGAAAGGGAAAAAAAAGAAGAAAAGACAGTATGCTCTCCTTCCTTAAGGAGCAGATAGAATTATAAGAGCTACCTTAGTGAAACAATCAACAGCAACATAAGCGTCAGTTTGGATAATGCAGTCACTTGGTGTTATAGAAGTTATAAAAAAAGAGAGAGAGAGAAAGAGAAACATGGAGTGGGGGATGCTTCATTGAAGAGAAGAGTCTTGAGCTGGTCGTTGGAAAACAGACAGGACTTGACTGGAGGAAAGACATATGTAAGACACTGTGGGCTTAGCAAATAATGCAAAAGCCAGAATATGGAGGGGGATGAACCAGGCCTGCGTGGGTGAGGGGAGGCTCAGACCCAGGCCAGCCTGTCCAGAGCTGCACATGGACTTTCTGGAGAAGCAGCAAAACTGGATGTTAAAAGTGTCATTGACACAAGGTTCCACAGTGATATAAATATATAAATAAATGATCAAATAAGTGAATAAATGCAGGGGAACTTCTTCCTTACAGAAGTTCAAACAATATATGTCAATATTCCCACCTCCAGGAGAGGGGCCCTTAATCTACTTGTGTCCCTACCCCATGTGTGGGCCAGACTTAGAGACTTCCCTCCAGAGGACAGACATAGAAAGGGGAAAATGGTAGCCTCACACAGTGGGAAATCTGGCAAACACCATCTTAATCAGGTTATTAGGGTTGCTATCACTGGTGATATGGATGTCATGTAACCCCTTATATGAATCAGGGTTCTCCAGAGAAACAGAACCAGTAGGATACATAGAGAGAGATAAGAGGAGATTTATTACAGGAATTGACTCACATGGTCGTGGAGGCCGAGCAATCCCACAGCCTGTAGTCCACAAGTTGGAGAACGGGAAAGCCGATGGTCTAATTCAGTCCGAGTCTGAAGGACTGAGAATAGGGGGCAGATGTTGTAAGTCCCAGTCTGATTCCAACAGCTCTAGAACCACATGCAGTGATGTCTGAGAGCAGGGGAAGGTGGATGTCACAGCTCAAACAAAAGGCAAATGCACCCTTCCTCCACTTTTCGTTCTATTTGAGCCCTCACAGATTGTGTGATGCCCACCTGCGTTGGTGAGGGCGAACTGCTTTACTCACAGATTCAAATAGTTGTCTCTTCTGGAAACACACAGAAGTAATGTTTTACCAGCTATTTGAGCATCGTTGAGCCAAGTCAAGTTGACGCAAAAAATTAACCATCACACCCGATATATGATGAGAAGGACACTTCATCTCCATAATATTCTTTTCAGAAAGTCTGTAACCTCATGTCTAATCATGAAAAAACATCAGACAATCCCAAATTGAGGGACATTCTGCCAAAAACCTGAACAGCACTCTTTAAGACTGTCAAGGTCACAAAAAACAAGGAAAATCTGAGAAACCGTCTCAGCTCAGAGGAGGCTAAGGAGACACGAGGACTAAATGGAATGTGAGGTCTTGGATAGGGTCCTGGAACACAAAAGAAGAACACTGATTGGAAAACTGGAAGATTCCAAGCAAAATTTGGAGTTAAGTTGATAATAATGTACCAATGTTTGTTTCTTAGTTTTGACAAATGCATCCGTGAAAGATGATAACACCAGGGAGAACTAAAACAATGAGGAGTGTGCAGGAACTCTTTGTACTATCTTTGCAACCCTTCTGTAAATCTAATACAATTCCCAAACAAAAAAGTTTTATTAAGAAAAATAGGACATTTACCATAGAGCTAAGGTTTTGGAACTTTTTAGGTTTGGGGGCTTTTTCCCATCCATGTGATAGCAGGATGGGATGAATGTTTTAGTATCCATTGGTTGAGCAAACACAGAGCAGCGTGGTGCAATGGCTCAGAGCCCATACACTGTGATCAAATCCTGACTGTGCCACTCATTAGCTATGTGGCCTTGGGCAAGTTACTTAGCCTCTCTGTGTCTCAGTTTCCTCATAAATAAAATAGGGATAATTATAATAATTGTACTTTTCTCCCAAGCTATTGTGAGGATTAAATGAGTTGATACATATAAAGTGCTTAGGATAGAGCCTGGTAAAGAGGAAATGCTATGAAAGTATTACTTATTATCACCAAAAATCACTCAGGGTTTTAAATGAATTTGCCTTTTGATGACAGCAATATCCCTATACATTTAAAATATATGTGTGAGACATACTACTTATTTAGTTTGTAAGAATTATGGTTCAAGGATTTATACATTGAATAGTAGAACCAGGTTTACATATGGATTTTCAAGTCCTTTGCAGTAAAGCTTTGCCTCACCTTACCCCCGCCCCAGGGGTTATCTGCACAGCAACATGGTGACATCAGGCAGGGGACACTGATACCCTGGTTCAGGTGTTAGGAAAGCAAGGACTTCAGAGAGCATGGGTCTCAGTGGAGAAGAGAATAACAGTAGCATTAGCCCATAGTGGCCTCCAAAGCCATACTTGGCAAATAGAGTCCTAAGGACTCTTAGTGGACTGAGAAAGGGAAAGGAAGACCAGGACTCCAGGATGAAGATTTTTTTTTACTAGAAGGGAGGACATGGCCACATGAGTCATATCCCACCATGAAATGAACCAAGATCTACCAAGAAACTCTTTAAAAAAAAATCAGCCTTGTACATGTGGACACACATTATGCCACCCTCACCCCCCCAAAACTTTCTTTTTTTTTTTGAATTTTAGAATTTTATTTATTTTTTTATACAGCAGGTTCTTATTAGTTATCCATTTTATACATATTAGTGTATATATGTCAATCCCAACAAAACTTGCCTTTCAAAGTCTGCATCAAAGACCTAAACACATTTCCCTCTTTCTGGGAAGGTCAAGGAGAACATGATCTCTGGAGGTGGATGCCCAAGTCTAATTTCTAGCTCCACCACATCCTGTGTGCCCTTGGGCAAGTTTCTCAGCCTCTCTGTGCCTCCATTTCCTCCTTTGTAAGTTTGGGCAAATAACAGCACCTTCCTCATAGGGTTCTTCTGATGATATATTGAGATAAAAAGTGAAAAGACCTTGGAAGGCTGTCTAGTGTAATAAACTTAGGATAAATGTTAGCTAGTATGAGTGTAACCAAGAGTGTTGAGTCTTGCAGAGTATTCAAGGGAAAGTACAATGGAGATGTCATGGGATTTGTCTGATCCAGGTCCAACCTAGGCAGCAGTTTTAAAAATATATTATTTATTTATTTATTTTTTGGCTGCGTCAGGTCTTAGCTGTGGCACGTGGGATCATTGTTGAGGCATGCGGGATCTTTTGTTGCAACACGTGGAGTCTTCGTTGCAGCACACGGGCTTCTCTCTAGTGGCGCGCGGGTTTTTCTTCTCTTCTCTAGTTGTGGTGCACTGGCTCCAGGGTGTGTGGGCTCTGTAGTTTGTGGCACGCAGGCTCTAGTTGAGGCGCGTGAGCTCAGTAGTTGTGGTAAGTGGGCTTAGCTGTCACGCGGCATGTGACATCTTAGTTCCCCGACCAGGGATTGAACCCCCGTCCCCTGCATTGGAAGGTGGATTCTTTACCACTGGACCACCAGGGAAGTCCCTAGGCAACAGTTTTGCAGGCTGGTGGTGGATGGGGCTAGAGAGCCAGATTGTGGGACATGAGCAGTGAGTGGACACACTTGTTCCCTCCTGCCTCTGTGGTTTCATTCCTGCCTCTTGGGTGCCTTGATTAATCCCCCTTTGAAGTTTGATGGAGTGCTGCATTTGTGCCTCAGGCCACGTGCACACATGATATTTTGATTTTCTGGTTGATACTGTAAATCTTTGGTTCAACGAACATTAGGTTTTTTGCAGTTACTGCCCCAGTTAGAGTTACCAGGGGCCATAGCAGACGTGAATGAGGGGCCCTGAGGATCAGAAACTTCATCTCTGCCTCTCTTCCTGCCTTTCTGGCTGTCCCCCCTCCCCGGCAACCAATAGTGGCCACATGAGCTCGGCCACATGGGCAATAGGGAAGGTAAAATGAACCAGAGGGGGCAGCAGGTAGCACAAGTGGTTCAATGATGAAAGAAGAAGGGAAAGAGAAGGGCCGAGGTGCTTTAGTGCCCCCCAGAGAAAGCACAGGCCATTTCCAGCTCTTGGTGAGCTTTCCTTCAGATTTTGGGGAGAGTGCTAGATCTTTCCTGGAGTATTGTAACCTCCAGGGACTGGTATATCCTCCCCTTGAATGTGACTGGGTGGTGAACTAAAAACATGGCTCCTGACCTGATTATAAAGATTTTCAATGTCATTTAAAAATAAAAGAACACTTTTTTTTTTTTTTTTTTTTTTGCGGTACACAGGCCTCTCACTGCTGTGGCCTCTCCCATTGCGGAGCACAGGCTCCGGATGCGCAGGCTCAGCGGTCATGGCTCACGGGCCCAGCCGCTCCACGGCATGTGGGATCTTCCCGGACCGGGGCACGAACCCGTGTCCCCTGCATCGGCAGGGACTCTCAACCACTGTGTCACCAGGGAAGCCCAAGAACACATTTTTGAAAAACAAGTTCAGGTGGAGAAGGGGATGGGCAAGTGGTCCTGTAGGTCTGGGTCCCTGGATAGATCATCTGGGTCAAGTACCAGAGGGAGCTGCAGCCCGACCTTAGAGCATCTATAGCTCGAGGAAGAGACAGTGGAGAGGACAAGAGTGGAGTGTACCAACTGGACCCTGAGAGCTAAGGAGACAGACACTGAGCTCTAACAGCTGCTGCCCGAAGCCTCAGATGCCAGCTGGGCGAGCAGCAATCAGGAAGAGGGGGGACAGTGCCTTGAAGGGAAAGTAACTTAGGCCATCATGTCAGAAGATGCAACTCTTCCTGCAGCCATAAGGTGGCTTAAGCAGCTTCCTCTGCCACAAACCCATCTGTCATCTTAGGATGGGGCAGGGAGGAGTGACGTCAGAGACACAGTCATTTTCTTTTTTCTAGAGAGGTACACATTTCTGGAGAGGTTGTTTGAATTCTTTTACTGGATTGCACTATATATATGCCTCTAATATCCCCCTGCCTCTCCACACCACACACTATGCAGAAAATTTGAGGTCATGAAGAGGACCAGATCAACTATACTATAGTGTTCCGGGTGGAATTGTGTCCCTGCTCAATTTGTACATTGAAGTCCTAACCCCCAATACCTCAAAATGTGACCTGATTTGGAAGTATGATCATTAGAGATATAAGTAGTTCAATTAAGATGAGGTCATACTGCAGTAAGTGGACCCCTAACCTAATATGACTGGTGTTCTTACAAAAAAAAGGGAAATTTGGACACAGACACACACGTACACAGGGAGAACGCCATGTGAAGATGAAGGCAGACTTTGGGGTGATGCTTCCATAAGCCAAGGAACAGCAAAGAGTGTCAGCAAACCACCGGAAGCTAGAGGAGAGGCATGGGACAGAATTTCACTCACAGCCCTCAGAAGTAACCGGCCCTGCTGGCAATCTCAGACTTGTAGCTTCCAGAACCATGAGAAGCTACATTTCTGTTGTTTAAGCCACCCACTTTGTGGTGCTTTGAAATGGCAGCTCTGGCAAACTAATACAGTTAGAAGACAAGGAGACTGCATTTTCCATGTGTTCCGTGAAGCAGTGACTGACATGATCTGCAAGTCCAAAGTATCCCAAGACAGTCCTGCTGCAAGAAAGTACCTCCTCAGTGAAGCCACCAGTGATTTGGGTGGCAGCACTGAGAGGGCACAGTGCCCCACCCCCAGTAGGAGCCCCACAGAGAAACCAGGAGTGGGCACCAGGGCAGGTGCATCCGAGGAAGCCTTCTTTCTGTCCTGTCTCTGGGTGCTTCTCGCCTTTGCTCTCTGGGACCTGCTCTGCCTTTAACAACAGCTTCATCTGCTTTGGGCTGTTTGTCTTTCTGGCAAAAACTGGGAAAGAAGAAGATAGCTAAATTATGAAAGAAAGAAAGTTTGGATCTGTAGACATGACTCTTCTATTATCATGAATTAGTGGAGGGTTCTCGACATCAGCTGGGAGTCCTTTTGCATTTTTCCTAGAGGAAGTGGGGCCACATTTGTCAGGCCAACCATTCAAGCTCCATCTGTGAAAGCCCTATCCTGCTTCTCTCTCGATAAACGCTTACAAACATCAGTTCTTTCCTCTGGGTCTCTCAGGCATTCATTCACATGTACTCTTTGTTTCAAAGCCTTCCAGAAAAAGCCAACCTGTCAAATAGTCTTGGTCAGTTCGGGCTGCTGTGACAGAACATCACCAACCAGGTAGCTTATCAAGAGCAGAGCCTGGCTAGGGGCTTCCCTGGTGGCGCAGTGGTTGAGAGTCCACCTGCCGATGCAGGGGACACGGGTTCGTGCCCTGGTCTGGGAAGATCCCACATGCCGCAGAGCAGCTGGGCCCGTGAGCCATGGCCGTTGAGCCTGCACGTCTGGAGCCTGTGCTCCGCAACAGGAGAGGCCACTACAGTGAGAGGCCCACGTACTGCAAAAAAAAAAAAAAAAAAAAAAGCAGAGGCTGGGAGTCTGAGGTCGGTGTGCCAGACTGGTTGAGCTCTGGTGAGAACCTGCTTCCAGGTGGCAGACTGCTGACTTCTCAGTGTGTCCTCACATGGTAGGAGGGCGGAGATTCCCTTTTATAAGGGCACTAATCTCATTCATGAAGGCTCCACCCTCACGAACTTATCACCTCCCAAAGCCCCACCTTCTGATACTATTACACTGGGGGTTAGGATTTCAACACATGAATTTTCAGGGGACACAAACATTCAGGCCATAACACAAACAAACAACACCTCACCCTCCAGGTACTGGAAGGAGAGCCATTGAGCCAGACTGGCCCAGGCTGAGATGGGGTTGCTCAGCAGACAGAAGTAGAAGGGCATTGGGATAGGTTGGTGAGATTTACCAAAGGCCAATCTTCACATACAAAAGTCATGGAGTGAAGGAAAAGCCACAGGACCTAGAGAAAAAGAGGGTGGGGCAAAGGTGTGAGCATGGAGGGATGAGAACAATTGCGGTTATCAGCAGAAGCAGCAAGGACACTGGTGCTCGGGTGGTGAGCAGCAAACAGTCCCAAGGTGAAGTTGGTGATACATGGTGATCATGAAACAGAAAACATCCTGACTCCACTGATTTGGAGAGAAGAGGGATGAACAGCTGTCCATGCTGCCCCTCACCTGGGCAAGGGGAGAAATATGTTTGATTTCGATACATAAGTATAGCTTCTTGAAACATCAGAATCACCCAGGGTGTTTTAGTCAGATGATGCCTGGGTTGTGCCCCAATCCACTGACCCACTGAATCTCTGTGGAGTGGGTGGTTTGGGGTTAGGGCATTTCTGCTACACAGGACAGTGTCCACGTGTCCACCTACAGCTGTAGCTAAAGAACACTGTGATGGCTGATGCTTGTGATAATGGTCTTAAATGATCAGGAACAGATTGTTTTCTGTGTTGATCCTGTACAGAGGAGGATAGGATGGCAACTGTACATAGTACTTTTCAGTTTGCAAAGAGCTTCTGCATAATTGCCTCATTTCCTTCTCATCACAACCCTGTGAGATACAGATTATTATATCATTGGTCTGCAGAGGAAGTCATGCACCTTGCACAAGGTCATAGACTAACAGCTACCATGTTCCCTGGAGCCAAATCTTTCTATAAAACACTATCTGCAAAGAAGTATCACTATAGGAAAGTCCGCATTAAAATGTGTTAAAGTAAAATCATATTTCCTAAAGGGCTTACTCATTCATTCACCCCACAGATATCACGGAGGGCCCACTGTGAGTCAGGCACTGTACCAGGCGCTGGGCTGCCCCTCAGCTATCTGGTAGACCCAGTTATCCCGAATGTCACTCCCCGTATGCAACAGCTTCTCAACAGCTACAGCTGCTGCAGATTTATTGATAAAGTCTCATTAGGAAGTGGGTGGAGGTCGTTTCCCTCTCTCTAATCAACAGTAGCCTTCATTAGAACAGAGAAGTGTCTTCGAGCTCTTGGTCTCTTCTCTCCAGCCCTGAACACAGCTCCTGACTGATCTGAAGATTCATGGGGATGCGTTAACCCTCAGATGCTCTCTTCACAGGGAAACTTACCAGGGAATTTCCTCAACTCTGGTATTTACTTAGTCTGGAGAAGGCCTGTTATTTCCTACTTCTCAGAGCTCTTAGGGAATCCCAGGGAGTCTTTGAGATGAGGTTTACCCTATGATGGTGTTTGTATTTGGGTCAGAGGGTGACATTACCAGGGGGAAGGGGACATGCCTAAGGCAACAGCAAGTCAGTGAGTGAACTCATGACCCCTCTCACCTGGAGTCCAGGGCATGTTCCTGTGTTTGGGGTACATCCCAGTGTGCCGGGTTACAGTTACCTCCTTTTCAGATCTCAGAACCACAAAATGTCTGAACCAGAAGGAAATTCAGGGGTTATCAACTCCAGTTTTATTACTTCATTCTTCGGGAGATTGAAGCCTGGAGAAAGGAAGGACTTTCCCAAGGTCTTACTGGTGGTTTCAAGGCAGGACTAGGGCTAGAATTCAGATCTTCCCAAGGGCAGGTTCCATGTAGCTTACCTACACTGGTTTCCACCATCTCTACCCCGCTGCTTGTTTGCTTAAACTTTGATGAGGTAAAAACATTGTCATCAGGAGCCTTTGGATGGGAAAAGAGAGAAGAGCCAGTCTGAGCATGCCCTCCTGAATTAACCTTTAGCTGAGCTGTCCGAGAATCATCCTCAGATCTTATCTAATTAACAATGTTGATTTATATGAGACCAAAGAACAATAACCACTTGAAATTCAAAACCACACATAAGGCAGTGCCATGTGCTGGTTTGTGCCTGGATTACCCTGGTCAACAGTCTACTTCTGAGATGTGTATATGTGTGTAGATATTCACCATGTTCCAGGCTGGGGCAACCTTTACAAACCAGCTGGGCAAATTGTTGGGCTGTTGACCTGCTTAGAATTTTCAGGTGTAGGTGCCTCTCTCATTTGGAACCAGCCAACAGAGCAGGCAGGCTGCCAGGCAGATAGTCTGTGGCTGCCCCAGAATCCCTGCCAGAGTCTACAATGCCTGGGCTGCGTGGTCTAAGGCTAGTCATATGACCTCTCTGGGCCAGTGTTCTTCTTCTCTGAACACTGGGGCTTATGATAGTTACGGCTGTTGGGAGGACCAAGTGAGGAAATGATGGAGAAATGTTGGAAAAGCGTAAGTGCCAGTAAGTTGAATGGGCGGACGGCCCTCCTATTCATTTTGATGTTCTGCCCACTGTTAGATGATTAGCTGTGGGCAGAGATAAGTCCTGCTAGCTCTTACCAAGAGTCATTTCTCAAGTCAAAGTTTTGTTGTCCTTCCTGAAAACTTTACAACATGGAGGAGGAAGGTCCCATTGGAATCTGGATCCCTGGGCACTGAGGGTAGTAGGTTAAAGGTCAGAAACCAGGGCCTTCCAGTCTCCAGGGCAGGACACTGGGGCAACTTGGTCTCAGGTCCTGGCTGGTGCTGCTCCTCCTGAGAGTCTGGGGACCCCAAAAAGAATGTGAGTTGGGTAGGAGCGATTTCAGGGACACAGGGGAAAATATACCCGCAATATGGGTCTCCTACCTGACTTGATATACTTTGAAAATGCTCACTTACAAATGTGGTTCTTAGCAACAAGGATATATTGTACAGCACAAGGAAATAGAGTCAGTAATTTTTTTTTAATTTTTAAAAATTGAAGTATAATTGATTTACAATGTTGTATTAATTTCTGCTGTACAGCAAAGTAATACAGTTATACATATATATACATTCTTTTTAAATATTCTTTTCCATTATGATTTATCATAGGATATTGAATATAGTTCCCTGTGCTATACAGTAGGACCTTGTTGTTTATCCTTTCTATATATAAAAGCTTACATCTACTAACCCTAACCTCACACTCCATCCCTCCCCCAACCCCCTCCCCCCGGCACCCACCAGTCTCTTCTCTATGTCTGCGATTCTGTTTCTGTTTCCTAGTTAGGTTCATTTGTGTCCTATTTTAGATTCCACATATAAGTGAAATCATATGGTATTTGTCTTTCTCTTTCTGACTTACTTCACTTAGTGTGATAATTTCTAGTTGCATCTGTGTTGCTGCAAATGGCATTATTTCATTCTTTTTTACGTAGAGCCATTATTCTATAACTTTAAGTGGAGTGTAGTCTATTAAAATATTGAATCACTATGTTATACACCTAAAACTAATATAATATTGTAAATCAACTATACTTCAATATAAAAAAAGCACCATACTATGTTAAAAACAGTGTGGTTCTTGGCTCCCATTAAAGCTTAAATCCCCTTGGAAGCGGTAATCCCAGATACTAGTATGAGTTGCATACATTTCAAAGTTAATGAGTTTGTCAGCTTCCTTTTGGAGTAAGAGCTTAGTAGTTGAGGAGGAGAGAGGGAAGGTAGGAAGAGGGAGTAAGGGAGAGGGGAGAGAGGAGAGGGTTGGGGTGTGAAACTTAGACCAAGGGCAGTATTGTGCACTTACAAAAAGTTAGTAATTTCTGGCCTAAAATAAGACTTGGGGATTATTTATGACTTGAAAATGGCCAAGCTGTCCTTTCGCCTTTGGATCTAACAATTTAGAGTTGATTGAATTTATCCTGATATTTTGCTGTGTCCATGAATTTTTTTTTTTTTTTTTTTTTTTTTTTTTTTTTTTTTTGCAGTACGCGCGCCTCTCACTGTTGTGGCCTCTTCCGCTGCGGAGCACAGGCTCCAGACGTGCAGGCTCAGCGGCCATGGCTCATGGGCCCAGCCGCTCCGCGGCATGTGGGATCTTCCCGGACCGGGGCACGAACCTGTGTCCCCCGCATCGGCAGGCGGACTGTCAACCACTGCGCCACCAGGGAAGCCCGTGTCCATTAATTCAATTTCCAAGACATACTTCTTTCCATTTTGAGGAAACATCAAATTCATTTCTTCTTACTAAATGATCTGTGCATTCAGTGCATGCATGCTATTTTAGACACTGTGTTAGCATATTGATTCATGTTATCACACATTCTGAATAAACTCCCAAATGATTTTTCTCCTTGAGATTCTTGCTTCATTACATAATACATATTGTATAATTTTTAAGGTGATGCTCATGATGATGATGATGATGACTATGATGTTACTTTACTTAGCCAACTTCCTAATTCATTTCTTTTTAATTGATCTTTATTGGAGTATAATTGCTTCACAATACTGTGTTAGTATCTGTTGCAAACAAAGAGAATCAGTAATATGCATACACGTGTTCCCATATCCCCTCCCTCTTGAGCCTCCCTCCCAACCTCCCTATCCCACCCCGCCAAGTCATCACAAAGCACTGAGCCGATCTCCCTGTGCTATGCTGCTGCTTCCCACCAGCCAACTATTTTACAGTCGGTAGTGTATATATGTCAAGGCTACTCTCACTTTGCCCGAGCTTCGCCCTCCCACCCCACGTGCTCAAGTCCATTCTCTATGTCTACCTCTTTATTCCTGCCCTGCAACTAGGTTCATCAGTACCTTTTTGTTTGTTTGTTTTTTAGATTCCACTTATATGTGTTAGCATACAGTACTTGTTTTTCTCCTTCTGACTTACTTCACACTGTATGACAGACTCTAGGTCCATCCACCTCACTACAAATAACTCATTTTCATTTCTTTTCATGGCTGAGTAATATTCCATTGTATTCATGTGCCACATCTTCTTTATCCATTCATCTGTTGATGGACATTTACATTGGTTCCATGTCCTGGCTATTGTAAACAGTGCTGCAATGAACATTGTGGTACATGTTCTCATTTTGAATTACGGTTTTCTAAGGGTATATGCCCAGTAGTGGGATTGCTGGGTCATACGGTAGTTCTATTTTTAGTTTTTTAAGGAACCTCCATACTGTTCTCCATAGTGGTTATATCAATTTACATTCCCATCAACAGTGCAGGAGGGTTCCCTTTTCACCACACCCTTTCCAGCATTTATTGTTTCTAGTTTTTTTGATGATGGCCATTCTGACCAGTGTGAAGTGATACCTCATTGTAGTTTTGATTTGCATTTCTTTAATAATTAGTGATGTTGAGCATCTTTTCATGTGCCTCTTGGCCATGTGTATGCCTTCCTTGGTGAAATGTCTATTAGGTCTTCTGCCCATTTTTTAACTGGATTGTTTGTTTTTTTTGATATTGAGCTCCATGAGCTCTTTGTATATTTTGGAGATTAATCCTTCGTCTGTTGTTCAATTGCAAATATTTTCTCCCATTCTGAGGGTTGTCTTTTTGTCTTGTTTATGGTTTCCTTTGCTGTGTGTGCAAAAGCTTTTAAGTTTAATTAAGTCCCATTTGTTTATTTTTGTTTTTATTTCCGTTACTCTAGGAGGTGGGTCAAAAAAGAACTTGCTGTGATTTATGTCAAAGAGTGTTCTTCCTATGTTTTCCTCTAAGAGTTTTATAGCGTCTCATCTTACATTTAAGTCTTTAATCCATTTGGAGTTTATTTTTGTGCATGGGATTAGGGAGCGTTCTAACTTCATTCTTTTACAGGTAGCTGTCCAGTTTTCCCAGCACCATTTATTGAAGAGACTGTCTCTTCTCCATTGTATGTTCTTGCCTCCTTTGTTGTATATTAGGTGCCCATATGTGCATGGGTTTATCTCTGGGCATTCTATCCTTGTACCATTGATCTATATTTCTGTTTTTGTGCCAGTACCATACTGTCTTGATTACTGTAGCTTTGTGGTATAGTTTGAAGTTGGGGAGCCTGATTCCTCCAACTCTGTTTTTCTTTCTCAAGATTGCTTTGGCTATTCAGGGTCTTTTGTGTTTCCATACGAATAGTAAAATTTTTTGTTCTAATTCTGTGAAGAATGCCATTGGTAGTTTCATAGGGATTGCATTGAATCTGTAGATTGCTTTGGGTAGTATAGTCATTTTCACAATATTGATTCTTCCAATCCAAGAACATGGTATATTTCTCCATCTGTTTATGTCATCTTTGATTTCTTTTATCAGTGTTTTATAGTTTTCTGAGTACAAGTCTTTCACCTCCTTAGGCAGGTTTATTCCTAGGTATTTTATTCTTTTAGTTGCAGTGGTAAATGGGAGTGTTTCCTTAATTTCTCTTTCTGATTTTTTGTTGGTGGTGTATAAGAATGCCAGAGATTTCAGTGCATTAATTTTGTACCCTGCAACCTTACCAAATTCATTGATTAGTTCTAGTAGTTTTCTTGTGGCATCTTTAGGATTTTCTATGTATAGTATCATGTCATCAGCAAACAGTGACAGATTTACTTCTTCTTTTCCAATTTGTATTCCTTTTATTTCTTTTTCTTTTCTGATTGCTGTGGCTAGGACTTCCAAAACTACATTGAATAAGAGTGGTGAGAGTGGATATCCTTGTCTTGTTCCTGATCTTAGTGAAGATGCTTTCAGTTTTTCACCATCGAGAATGATGCTTGCTGTGGGTTTGTCATATATGGCCTTTATTAAGTTGAGGTAGGTTCCCTCTATGCCCATTTTCTGAAGAGTTATCATAAATGGGTGTTGAACTTTGTCAGAACTTTTTCTGCATCTATTGAGATGATCATATGGTTTTTATTCCTTAATTTGTTAATGTGGTGTATCACATTGATTGATTGGTGTATATTGAAGAATCCTTGCATCCCTGGGATAAATCCCACTTGATCATGGTGTATGATCCTTTTAATGTGCTGTTGGACTCTGTTTGCTAGTATTTTGTTCAGGATTTTTGCATCTGTGTTCATCAGTGATATTGGTCTATAATTTTCTTTTTTTGTGATAACTTTTTCTGGTATTGGTATCAGGGTGATGGTGGCTTCGTAGAATGAATTTTGGAGTGTTTCTCCCTCTGCAATATTTTGGAAGAGTTTGAGAAGCATAGGTGCTAGCTCATCTCTAAGTGTTTGATAGAATTTGCCTGTGAAGCCATCTGGTCCTGGACTTTTGTTTGTTGGAAGATTTTTAATTATGGTTTCAATTTCATTACTTGTGATGGGTCTGTTTATATTTTCTAATTCTTCCTGGTTCAGTCTTGGAAAATTGCACCTTTCTAAGAATTTGTCCATTTCTTCATGGTTGTCCATTTTATTGGCATATGGTTGTTTGTAGTAGTCTCTTATAATCCTTTGTTTTTCTGCTCTGTCAGTTGTGATTTTCCCTTTTTCATTTCTAATTTTATTGACTTGCGTCCTCTCCCTTTTTTTCTTGATGAGTCTGGCTAAGGGTTTATCAATTTTGTTTATCTTCTCAAAGAACCAGGTTTTAGTTTTATTGATCTTTGCTATTGTTTTCTTCATTTCTATTTCATTTATTTATGCTCTGATCTTTATGATTTCTTTCCTTCTACTGACATTGGGTTTTCTTTGTTCTTCTTTCTCTAGTTCCTTTAGGTGTAAGTTTAGATTGTTTATTTGAGATTTTTCTTGTTTCTTGAGGTAGGCTTGTATTGCTATAAACTTCCTTCTTAGAACTGCTTTTGCTGCATCCCCTAGGTTTTGGGTCATCGTGTTTTTGTTGTCATTTGTTTCTATGTATTTTTAAATTTCTTCTTTGATTTCTTCAGTGATCTCTTTGTTATTTAGTAGCACACTGTTTAGCCTCCATGTATTTGTGTTTTTTACAGTTTTTTTTTCCTGTAAGTGATTTCCAATCTCATAGCATTGTGGTTAGAAAAGATGCTTGACACGATTTCAATTTTCTTAAATTTTCTGAGGCTTGATTTGTGAACCAAGATGTGATCTATCCTGGAGAATGTTCCATGTGCACTTGAGAAGAAAGTGTATTCTGCCACTTTTGGATGGAATGTTCTATAAATATCAATTAAATCTATCTGGTCTATCGTGTCATTTAAAGCTTGCATTTCCTTATTTATTTTCTGTTTGGATAATCTGTCCATGGGTGTTACTGGGGTGTTAATGTCCCCTGCTATGATTGTGTTACTGTTGATTTCTCCTTTCATGGTTTTTTTTTTTTTTTTTTTTCCCTGTCAAACGGCCACTCCACTTTACTTGAACAGTCCCAGGGTCAGGGAGAGCACTGATACAATTCTCCATGATGCTATACACTTTAACTTTATACCCTTGTGCTTCTCTCCCTGCAGGACAGATTCCTAGAAGTGGGGTTCCTGGGCCAAGGGATGCACACCCTGCACGCCTTGGTGACTCCACGGGCTGGGCCGATCCGAGTCAGCATGTTGGAGTCCCAGGGAGACACAACGAATGAAGGACTTCCCAACTGTGAATGATGCTCCCCACCCGCCGAGACTCCCTGGGCTGGGGCAAGTGTCCAGGAAGAGACCAGAGAGTCAGGATGCTGCAGGAGAGATCACAGCCCTGGTGATGAGACCAGTGCAGCCGAGAGGACACCCAAGGTCTCTCTGAAATTCGGCCTCGTGGGACAAGGTGGAGAAGCACTCGGAACCCCTCCAGCGCGGTGACCCCCGCAGTGATAGCCCGCTTGTCCCCGACCCCCCTCAACGGCATTTGCCTTATGTATTGAGGTGCTCTTATGTTGGGTGCATAAATATTTACAATTGTTATATCTTCTTCTTGGATTGATCCTTTGATCATTATGTAGTGTCCCTCCTTATCTCTTGTAGCAGTCTTTATTTTAAAGTCTATTTTATCTGATATGAGTATTGCTACTCCAGCTTTCTTTTGATTTCCATTTGCATGGAATATCTTTTTCCATCCCCTCACTTTCAGTCTGTATGTGTCCCTAGGTCTGAAGTGGGTCTCTTGTAGACAGCATATATATGGGTCTTGTTTTTGTATCCATTCAGCCAGTCAGTGTATTTTGGTTGGAGCATTTAATCCATTTGCATTCAAAGTTTTTATCGATATGTATGTTCCTATTACCATTTTCTTATTTGTTTTGGGTTTGTTTTTGTGGGTCTTTTTCTTCACTTGTGTTTCCCACTTAGAGAAGTTTCTTTAGCATTTGTTGTAAAGCTGGTTTGGTGGTGCTGAATTCTCTTAGCTTTTGCTTGTCTGAAAAGCTTTTGACCTCTCCATCGAATCTGAATGACATCCTTGCTGGGTAGAGTAATCTTGGTTGTAGGTTTTGCTCCTTCATCACTTTCAGTATATCCTGCCACTCTGTTCTGGCCTGCAGAGTTTCTGCTGAAAAGTCAGCTGATAACCTTATGGGGATTCCTTTATATGTTATTTTTTGTTTTTCCCTTGTTGCTTTTAATATTTTTTCTTTGAATTTAATTTTTGTTAGTTTGATTAATATGTGTCTTTGTGTGTTTTTCCTAGGGTTTATCCTGTATGGGACTCTGTGCTTCCTGGACTTGGGTGACTATTTTCTTTCCCATGTTAGGGAAGTTTTCAACTATGATCTCTTCAAATATTTTCTCAGATTGTTTCTTTTTTTCTTGTTCTTCTGGTACCCCTATAATTCAAATGTTGATGCATGTAGTGTCGTCCCCGAGGTCTCTGAGATTGTTCAATCCTTTTCATTATTTTTTCTTTATTCTGCTCCTTGGCAGTTATTTCCACCATTTTGTCTTCCAGCTCACTTATTCATTCTTCTGCCTCAGTTTTTCTGTTATTGATTCCTTCTAATGATTTCATTTCAGTTATTGTGTTGTTCATCTCTATTTGTTCTTTAGTTCTCCTGGATCTTTGTTAAACATTTCTTTCATTTTCTCAATCCATGCCTCCATTCTATTTCTGAGATTCTGGATCATCTTTACTATCATTACTCTGAATTCTCTTTCAGGTAGATTGCCTATTTCCTCTTCATTTATTTGCTCTTGTAGGTTTTTACCTTGCTCCTTCACCTGTGACATATTTTTTTGCTGTCTCATTTTTTTAATGAGTGGGATTGTGTTCCTCTCTTACTGGTTGTTTGGCCTGAGGCTTCCAACACTGGAGTTTGTAGGCTATTGGGTAGAGCTGGGTCTTGGTTCTGAGATGAGGAACTCCATGAGACCTCATTCTGATAAATTTTCCCTGGGGTCTGAGGTTCTCTGTTAGTCCAGTGGTTCAGAATCGGAGCTCCCACTGCAGGAGCTTTGACCCAACCCAGGGCTCATGAACCAAGATCCCTCAAGCCATGTGGGGCGGCAAAAAAAAAAAAAAAAAAGAACAATAACAATAACAAAGTAAAAAAGAAAATTAGAGTTGGAAACTAAAAGATATGTTAGAAAGAATACAAAAATTAAAATATAGATGAATCAACAACCAGAAGGTACATCAGTACCACAATAGTGAAAAAGAGGAGGAGGGAAAAGAAAAAAAAAAGAAAGGGGGAAAAGGCCTTGGCTGTGGAGGGCAGGGTCTAAGCAAGGGCAAGGTTTGGTGGTGGGCGGGGCCTATGCCCAGGGCCCACAGGGCTGGAAAAGGCCCTGGGGGCTGTGGGGATTGGGGCTTAGGCTCAAGGAGCAGAAGGGGCCCAGGAGTGCCCCCCACCGCTGGTCTCAGAGGGCAGGGGACCTCATCTGGGAGCACAGCAGGCTTCCTGGACTCGAGTGGGTGGGGCAAACGCCCTCCTCTCCTCTCCTGCTCCTCCCATCTGGGAGGGCCCCTCCCGCCTGCCTCTGCTGTTCGCCCCTTGGCCTCCTTCCTATGCCCCCAGGACCCATACAACTTGGAGGGGTTTTGGAGGGCAGGGGATCACCTGGGAGCTCAGCAGGCTCCCTGTGCCTGAGTGGGCAGGGCAATCACCCTCTGTTCCTCTTCCGCTCTTCCCGGAGGGTCCTTCCCACCTGCCTCTCCTGCTCTCCCCTCAGCCTCCCTCCTATGTCCCCAGGACCCATGTGGCCTGCAGGGGGCTTTGGAGTACAGGGGGGACTGGCCTGGGAGCTCAGCAGGCTCCCTGGCCTGAGTGGGCCAGGTGATCGCCCTCCGCTCCTCTCCCTTTCCTCCAGAAGGCCCCTCCCAAGTACCTCTCCTGATCTCCCTGGCCTCAGGGGCTCCAATCCTGTCTGGCCTCCACTTCTCCTCCCCCTTCAGCCCCCCTACATCCTACCGGTTCACTTTGGGGTTCCTCCCATCTCCTTGGGCATCAGAGTTCCCCACCAGAGCCCGGCAGATGCCCTACTTGTGGGAAGATGCTAACTCCGCATCTTCCCACACTGCCAGCTTGACTCTGCCTCTTGCTAATTCATTTTTGTTTTGTTTTGTTTTGTTTGTTTGTTTGGGGTTTTTTTTGCAGTACGTGGGCCTCTCACTGTTGTGGCATCTCCTGTTGCGGAGCACAGGCTCCAGATGCACAGGCTCAGCGGCCATGGTTCACAGGCCCAGCTGCTCTGCGGCGTGTGGGATCTTCCCAGACCGGGACACGACCCGTGTTCCCTGCATCAGCAGGTGGACTGTCAACCACTGCGCCACCAGGGAAGCCCTTGCTAATTCATTTTTAAACAAGCTTTAAAAAAAAATATTTTAGTTATTTATTTATTTTGGCCATGCTGTGTGGCTGGCAGTGAAAGCGCTGAGTCCTAGCCACTGGACCGCCAGGGAATTCCCGAAAGGCATTTTTTTTTTTTTTTGCCACATTGTGTGGCTTGTGAGACCTCAGTTCCCCAACTACGGATCAAATCCGGGCCATACAGTGAAAGCCCAGAATCCTAATCACTAAGCCACCAGAGAACTCCAAAGTTTTTTTTATCTCAGTCTCCTTGTCCTACTTTGATGGTTAACATGCAGCAGGGAAACTGTGGGTGCACCTGGCCCTGCCCTTCACTAACGGCCTGAATCCATCCAAATGACTTCCTCTCTCTGGGTCTCTGATCCCTTATGTTAAAATGATGGGATGGGTTGTGATGCAATGGACACCATCTCAGATGGCTACAAGGGCCAAGAGGCAAAGTGAATGAGTGAAACAGGACCAGTGGGGACTGTGGTGGCTACTGGGTTTCAGATAGTTCCTTGTAAGAATAAGGGCCCAGGAACGTCCCTGGCGGTCCAGTGGTTAAGATGCTACGCTTCCAATGCAGGGGGTGTGGGTGTGATCCCTGATCAGGGAATTAAGGTCTCACATGCTGCATGGCCAAAAGAATAAATCAGAACTCTCTTTCTCTTTTTTTTTCCCAACAAAATTCAGAAATTCATATTTTTAAAAATCATCTGATTTTTAAATGTTGGTGACTAATTCAGATTTTTAAAAAGTACTGCAAGCCAAACAAAGCTCAAACTGAGAGTTGACAGCTTATCATATCTGAATGGGTGAACCCAGAAGGCCCTTCTCAGTAGGCAGGCTCTGGGTCTTTGGATAATATTAACTCAAGGTAAGAAGGGAGATTCTGATCCCCTTCTTAGTCTTAAAGCTAAAGGCTCAGCACCTGCAAGGCCAGGAGAAAGGGCTGAAGGCTCCATCCTTGCTGATCATCAGTTACCCAAGGAGTCTGACAATTATAGATTATGAAGTCCTACTGCAGACCTACTGAACAGGAATCTCCAGGAGTGGCACTGAGTCATCTCTTTTTAAAAAGGTTTTCCAGAGGATTGCGATACAAGAGGTTCATGGTCTACACCTTGAGAAAGACTGCTTGTGGACACTCATACTCTAAACACTCACTACTAACCTATGGGACTATTGATGACATTTAAAAATCATCCATATATCCACCCATCCATCCCTTCATCCATCCATTTGTCAGTCCATTGTCAATGTATACATCCAACCACCTGCCATCCAAAAAAATCTTTGTTAAGCACCCACTGTGTGTGCCAGGCACTGCTGTAGCCATGGTGGTAGAAGCCTCCAGGGGCAAGTTCAGGATTGGCTATTCCCATGTGACCCAGAGGCACTCCTAGTTGGCCATTTACCAACAGGCTGTGGACTCTGGTTCTTGTAAACTTTGATGTCCACTAAGCAGGCCCTGGATAAAATTGTGAAATAAGAGAGGTTCAGAATATTTAGATTCTGGCCACTGGCTCAACTCCAGGAAGAGATGTATGTGCAGAGAGCAAGATACAACCAATTATCAGTTCTCTCTAGGAAAACTTTGTCATGTTAGGCAGGAAGAAAGCTGTCTCCACACCAAGACTGGCTGCCTAGAGTTGAAGCAACAGGGGCATGATTTTGGAAGGGCAAACAGGAAATACCCTTTTGTTTCTAAGACATGTCTGTGGAGTAACATTCAGGGTCAGATACAGAGGCTTCATATCATTTCACCAATTAGTCATAGAGACAATCTCAACCAAGTGAAGTAGGGGACACAAGAGGAGGAAAATATAAATTTAGGTCCCTGCTCATGAGACAACTAAGGTCTTACTGAGGCACCACATTTTTATGGAGAGAATGATGCAAGGCAGGATACAGTCAAGTATGCAGTGTATGTGCAGACAGCAATGCTAGAAACTTGGGAAACTTCATTTATAACTGCATGGGGAAAATGAAATACTTTAGGATAAACTTTGTTAAGTTTATTCTTGTTAGAAACATGCAAAATCTAAAAGAGGAAAATTTTAAAATACTTCTGAAAAACACAAAGATAGATTTTAACAAATGGAAAAGACATTTGTTGTTGTTGGATAGGATGACTCAACATTATAAAGATGTTAGTTCTCCCTATATTAATTTATAAGTTTAATGAAATCACAACAAAAACACCAACAAGTTTTTTATGGAATTAGACAGGTTGATAAAGTAAAATTCATGTAGAAAAACAAGCATACAAGAGCAAACAGGAAAACATTTAAAAAGAAAAGAAAAACTCCTGAGGGGAGTAGCTCCACTGGGCATTAAAACATATCACAAAGTGGCCATAATTGAAACATTATGGTATTGGTGCTGGAACAGACAAATAGACTAGTGGAAGAGAATAGAATAGATCCAAGTACACATGGAAACTTAGTATATGAGAGAGGTAGCATCTCAAATTACTAGAGCTAGGATGATCTTTTTAATAAATGGTGCTGAAACAACTGGAAAAAAGATAAAGTTAGATCCATACCTCACTCCGTACACAGGAATAAATTCCAAATGGATTAGCAATAAATGAAAAATAGGAAACCAAAAAAGTACTGGAAAAAAAACACAGTTGAGTCCCTCTTAACTTCAGTTAAAGGTTAACTCAGTTAACTCTGACTCAAAACCCAGAGACAACAAAAGAAAACACTGATCAATTTGACTAAATTAAAACAAAACAAATGACCAAAAACCCCAACCAACCACATGGCAAAAAATCACCATAAACAACTCTAAAGTCAGCTAACAGGGGGAGAAAATATTTGCACAATATACTACAGACAACGTCAATATTCCTAATACACAAAGAACTCCTAAAGGAACAAAGAACCAAAAACCTTAAAGAAAATTGGGGAAAAGTTGCAAACACACACACACACATATATATCTGTATGCAAATGCTGTACTCTAGTTAGTAAATTTGTTTTTCATGGGGTATGGGTTAGCAATTCTGAAACTACTTTATGTCTATACTAAGGCTGAACAAATAGGCAAAAATATTGTGGATAATGAAAGCCAGGTTTTTTACTGTTCAAGAAAAGTAACAAATAAGGAAAGGTGGAAGGTTAGAATGAAACACCCACCCACAGATTGATGGATACAGAAATATAGATGTGTGTGTGTGTGTGTGTGTGTGTGTGTGTGTGTAGTTTCCTAGATATATGTGTGTGTGTCTGCTGAGGGGCCCTAGAAGAACTGGCACCTCATTAGCAGTGAGTACATCAAGTGTCCAGATCTTGGTTTCTAAACATCATTCTCAAATAAAAGGAACCAGAGCTCATTGGAGCAATGGTTGATTCCAGGGCTGGGGATGAAAAAATACATTAGCCTGAAATATCTTATGGTGCCAGAAAGTAAAGAAGTGCTCAAAAAAAATAGGGTGTCAAAGGACACAGGAGCCAGCCTGAAGGAGTTTCTAATGCCAAAGGTGGAATAAGTTTAGTAACAATATAAATAATGATAGTGATATATTATAACTGATGGAATAAAATAAATATCCATTAGTTCATACTGTTATAAATAAATAACTAAATAACTAAATACAGAAATATTGGCGAAGGGATAGCTCTGTCTGACAGAATTCCAGTCAGTAAATGTAGAGGGAATGAAGAAAATAGAAACTGAACATGGGGCAAAATCACACTAAGAATGGTTACAAGCAATAAAAGAACCACCGATGGGTACTAAAATCAGTGGACAAAAATATGATGAGAAAGAGAATGTTTGCAGAGTCTCAACATATCTTCCCATATGATATTAATTACAGAGGAAAAAAATGGTAAGTTTATAGTGGAGCGACTTTACCACCTTAACTAAGTGGTCAGGGTTAACATCACCAGTGATAATACATATTGACATCATATAGTCCTGATATGATGCATGGACAAAGGCACGGCATCACTTCTGTGGCATTCTTGCCAAAATGCATAATCACCATCTAATCACAAGACAACACCAGACAAACCTCTAAACTGAGAAACTCTGCAGACCAGAGTAGACTAACCAGACATGATGACTAAACGCAGTGTGGAATTCTGGATTGGATCCTGAACAGGAAAAAGGACATTAGTGGGAAAACTGTTGAAATTCACCTAAGATCTGTGGTTCAGTTAATATTGTTGTATCAATGTCAATTTCCTGCTTTTGATAATAGGAGTGTTTGTGCTATGTAAAATTTAACATCAGGGGAAGCTGGGTGATGGGTTTATGGACACGTATATTATTTTTACAATTTTTTCATAATCTAAAATTACTTTTTAAAAGAAGTTTTGAAAAATACCACCTATGTATTTGCTGCATCAAAGATCCAAAGTCAAATATAGATAAATCCCCCATGGCTTCCCAACCTCCTCCTAGCACACCCTTGCTGAGCTACTACACAGAATTCATTTTTGCATTATATGTCCAGTTTGTACCCTCTATGTTCTCAATCCTAGAAGACAGAAGTTAAAATACAATCATGCATTAAACGTTTTCATTCCCCAGCAGTGAAAAGACTCTAAAGGAAAGCAGAATAAAAAATTTGGAGGCAAAACTTAAAGTGGCTATTGGTTTAACTTCTTCAGAGATAGCATAAAAAGAGAAATTGTTGGGCTTCCCTGGTGGCGCAGTGGTTGAGAGTCCGCCTGCCGATGCAGGGGACGCGGGTTCGTGCCCCGGTCCAGGAAGATCCCACGTGCCGTTGAGCGGCTGGGCCTGTGAGCCATGGCCACTGAGCCTGCACGTCCAGAGCCTGTGCTCCGCAACAGGAGAGGCCACAACAGTGAGAGGCCCACGAACCGCAAAAAAAAAAAAAAAAAAAAAAAAAAAGAGAGAAATTGCTTCTGCATTCCAAGGCCACAGTGCCTCAGAAAACTAAAAGCACTGGAGTGAGAAGAAATGAATCACATCTGAGTCATCTGAATCAGCTTGGTTTCCCAAAACGTTTTGTGTAACTGATCCCTGCTTCCTGATGTTCTAGCTAAATAATTACTCCACTCCGACCCCGAACCCCCAGTGAATTTGCTATCCACACCAAACAGGAAGCAGCTTTGTCAGAATTAGTTGGTTGTAGCTAGGGTGAGGGATAAAGTGGGGGAAAAGCCTGCAGAGGGGAGGAATGTGTGGGGATAGAAGACCAGAGGGACTTTGGCTGAGAGCTAGTGATGTCTTCAGACCTACCTGTCGGAGACTGGCAGTGTGCCTTCTGCCTTCTGCAGAAGTTCTGTGTAAAGGAGGCATGGTAGGGGTGGGGTGGGGGATGGGATGGAGGGCCGCTACAAGCTGGCCAAGGGTCTCTTTGAGGGAAACAGAAGTTAGGGAATGCATGAGCCTGTTTTTCTGGAGCATGGTCAGAATTACATATACCTTTGCTAGTGGCCCTGTAGCCAGACAAACAGAGGGTGTCAGTGTCCTGTCTGGGGTGGGGCCTGCTAGGAAATGGACCAGCAGCCCCACTGGGAAAAGATGCCAGTGGCTGGACCATTAAATGAGCTCCAACCTGAGGGGAACCTCTGTTCTGCTCCTGCAGGCAGGTCATGGCAGCCCAGCCTCAAGTCCATCACTTAAGACAAGTCAGGTCCACCAGCCTTATGCTCAGGTGCTCTGAAGGTACAGACTTCAGAGCTTGCCCATGAAGGTCACAAGCTTCGTGGTATTTTGTTCATCAGAAGGCATGAAATACCTACCACCTTATGGCTTTGTTCCATTGGATTAGTGCTGAATGGGTGTATGATGTGTGATCCATACTTTTAGGCTTATGAGGTGGCTGAGTTACCGCTCCCAATAGGTCAGTTTCAGCGGGAAAAGAGGTCAAGGAGGTCAGAGGAGCACAGGCACTGTCCAGGATGGGCATCCCGGGTGGACACTGAAGGGGGTACCTGGGCAGCCTGCAAGCAAGAGGGCTTTAAGAAGGAGCCGGGCATCCCTGGACAGGGAGGGAGGATGCTGACAAGGACAAACCTGGCCCAGGGCTGTGACCGTTCAGGTCAGGGTTTGGCAGCATCTTCCAGTGGGAGGCCTCTGCGGGGGCTGTGGAGTGGCCCAACAGAGCCAGAGCACCAGTCTGGGCAAAGGCAGGAGAAAAGTCTGTCCGCTACAGGGGAGACCTCAAGCTTCTGGAATTGGCCCAGGGCGGGTGTTGGCAAACTAAAGCCCGCGGACCTCTTCTGGCTCACTGCCTGGGTTGTAAATAAAGTTTTAGTGGAATGCAGCCACCCTGTGTCCAACTTTTGGTGTATCGTCCATGGCTACTTTCATGCTTAAATGGCAGAGTGATTAGTTGTGACAGAAGCCATATGACCTGTAGAAGGTAAGATATTTATTGTACTCCCTGGTCTAGGGCATATTGGGTTCTCTCAGTGCTTTCTAAAGAGATAAACCCCCGCTCAAAAAATAAACTCCTTTACAAGGTTCCCCCAGTTCTGCTTTGACTGTTCTACCAAACATTTTAGTGGCCAAGCCTCCTCATTTCCCTCCAGCACCTAAGGAATTACATCATTTCTGTGAGCACTGACCCCTTCATGTAGGGGCCAGACAGAGAGCCGTCTCTTAGGGCACTTGGGTGAATGAGGGTCAACGAAGGAGGGAGGAGCCAGGAACAAGAGGAATTGTGTTCCATGGTGTGAATTCTGTGACACTGCCAGTAGATATGCACCATTTTCATCTTGAACTAACTGTGCTTTCCGCCCAAAGTGACAGCCTTTGCTAACAACAAGAGCGCACTGCAGACAGATCCTCGGTGCAAGTTAACTTGCTTGTTTCTGGGGATGCCCAGGGTCCCAGACAAGAGGCAGAGGGTTTGGAAGGGAAGGTGTGAGTTAGGGTGGAGAACGGCAGACTTGTGAAAAGAGTTTCTGACAGCACCCAGCTGTGTAATAGTCTCCAAAAGAAATTAGGCTTCCAGACAGTGCGAGCTCTTCCTAAATTTAGACCTGCAGTCTCTGATTGACACAGGTGAGAGATTCCAGTCCTATGGTAACCATTGGAGACTAATACAAATACTTAGTCTCTAGAATTTTTACAAAGCCAACGCATGAGACATACTCACCAGGCCTTGGTCCTAGACTGGGCCATTGTGAAAGCCAGTCACAAAGCTAGATATTAAGTGGGATACCAAGAAGTTCTTAGCCACCACTTTCCTCCTCAAGGGACATATAATCCCATTAAGAAAGAGACACGTGAGCATAAAAAGATAACATACCATCAGTGTATATAACTGAGATTAGTTTAGCTGTAACTAAATACCTCAGGAAAAGATAGAAAGTCCACAGATGTACATTGTCAGGCTGGTGGGGGAGCTCTGTCCCATGGAGCCCTCAGGGACTCAGACTCTTTCTCCTTAGCCCTCCACCATCTCTAGGTCCAAAGCATAGATGCATTCTAAGCAGCAAAAAGGAGGAAGAAACTAGGAAGGACTATTACCAGAAAGACAAGAAATAACAAGTGCTGGCAAGGATGTGGAGCAAAGGGAACCCTTGTGCACTATGGGTGGGTACGTATCAGTGCAGTCACTGTGGAAAACACTATGGAGGTTCTTCAAAAATTAAAAATAGAGCTACCGGGCTTTCTTTGCAAACAAAGAAACTGACAAAGGATTAATCTCCAAAATATACAAGCAGCTCATGCAGCTCAATATCAAAAACAAAACAAAACAAACAACCCAATCAAAAAACGGGCAGAAGACCTAAATAGACATTTCTCCAAAGAACACATACAGATGGCCAAGAGGCACATGAAAACATGCTCAACATCACTAATTATTAGAGAAATGCAAATCAACATCCTTTTTTAGGTGCCAGTGAATGTATAAGGCAAATAGCTTGAGCACTAGACATTGTACATAATGGACTGCCTAACTTCTTTATGACAGAGCTCTTTCGGTACATTATAATGATAATTACCAGTTAGTTTAGTGTTTTCTGTCATTGCTACATGGCTGTAGGTTGGATTTACCAACAGTATTAATTTGTATATTCAAGAAATATTTACTACGCTTCTACTATGCAGGGTGATGATTGTCCAATGATGAATAAAAGAGACATAGACTGGCCTCAGAAAAATTAACTTATAGCAAGGATAATGGACATTTTAAAAAGGTTAATATCTATGGCACATTGACTGCACCTGCTTCTGTAGCAGTCATCACAGAAGCTGGACGCTTTTGTGGGCTAATGCTCTGAGGGCAACAGAAGAACAAAATCTAACTTAAATATGCAGCAGGTTATTTTTTCCAGAAGAAACCAACTGCACAACATTTGATGGACAAGTAGCTGCTACTTGTGTGTTCTTTGCTTTGGATATGAAGCAGAGAATTTCACAAGAGGAGAAAAATTCAGACCAGAGGATTCTTCCTCTTGGGTGTAACATTTTTTGGAGTGGCCCTGACTAATACTGTGACTTTCCTAATTTTGGTGTATTTCCTGGTTCAGTTCAGAGCTACTGATTCAGCAGATATTTGCTGTCACGTCAGATCTTAGAGGAAATCAACATGTGATTGGTACTGGCAATTTCCTACACTCAACAAGGGATTTGTACAAGAGATGAATGCATGAATATTCTCACTAAACTATTCTTTTTCTGTCCTTACCTCCTCCTTCCTTCCTTCCTTCTTTCCTTCTTTCTTTCTTTCTTTCTTTCTTTTTCTTTCTTTCTTTCTCTCTTTCTCTCTCTCTTTCTTTCTTTCTTCCCCTATTCCCTTTCTCACTCTTTTAACTTCTTCCCCACTCATGCCCCAGTGCTTCTCTCAGACACATGGCAATTTTATGGTCGTGCTGGGCTTGAAAGATTGCTGACCCCCCAAAGTCCAATGACGTGGTTTCAGAAGATCTATGGTTTTTTCCCTTTTCTCTACCTTTTAAAGAATTGTGTTGTAATTTCCGCAGCAGAAGTGAAAGCAATTAGCAGCTACTCAAATGTTTGCACAGGCGCAAGAATGAGAATGAGGGGGGAAAGGGAGCAAGAGAAGAGGAAGAGGGAGTGTTTGACGGTGGCAGAGCAAACCTTCACGTTAGTTCTGACCATTCAGTAGGAGGAAGTGAAAGCTTGTGTTCAAGGACATTTTGCCACTGATTAGAATTCGCTCATCAAGTAGGGTGCCAGGAGAAAAAAGTTCATTCTGACTTGTATACAGGCATATCTCATTTTATGGTGTTTCACCTTTATCGTGGTTTGCAGATATTATGATTTTTACAAATTGTAGGTTTGCGGCAACGTTGTGTCGAGCAGGTCTATTGGTGCCATTTTCCAACAGCATTTATTCACTTTGTGTCTCTGTGTCACATTTGGTAATTCTCACAGTCATTTCCAGCTTTTTCATGATTATTATATTTGTTAAGGTGATTGTGACCAGTGATCTCTGATGTTACTATTGTAACTGTTTTTGGGGGCCATGAACCACACCCGTATAAGATGGCGAGCTTAATCAATAAATGTATGTGTTCCGACTGCTCCATTTATGGCTGTTCCCCCATCTCTCTCCCTCCCCTTGGGCTTCCCTATTCCCTGAGACACAACAGTATTGAAATTAGGCCGGGGACTTCCCTGGTGGTGCAGTGGTTAAGAATCCACCTGCCAATGCAGGGGATACGGGTCTATTATCTGGCCCGGGAAGATCCCACATGCTGCGGAGCAACTAAGCCCGTGAGCCACAACTACTGAGCCTATGTTCTAGAGCCCACAAGCCACAACTACTGAGCCTGCGTGCCACAACTACTGAAGCCCGCGCACCTAGAGCCCATACTCCGCAACAAGAGAAGCCACCGCAATGAGAAGCCTGCGCACTGCAACAAAGAGTAGCCCCCGCTCACCGCAACTAGAGAAAGCCTGCACGCAGCAACAAAGACCCAACACAGCCAAAAATAAAAAATTAATTAATTTTTAGAAAAGAAATTAAGCTGATTAAAAAACGTACACTGGCCTCTAAGTGTTCAAGTGAAAGGACTTCACACATTCCTCACTTTAAATCAAAAGCCACAAATGATTAGGCTTAGTGAGGAAGGATGTCAAGAGCAAAGACAGGCCAAAAGCTAGGCCTCCTGGCCAAACAGTTAGCCAAGCTGTGCATGCGAAGGGAACGCTCTTGAAGGAAATGAAAAGTGTTACTCAGTGAACACACAATGATAAGAAAGCGAAACAGCCTTATTGCTGAAATGGAGAAAGTTTTCATGGTCTGGATAGAAGATCAAACCAGCCACAACATTCCCTTAAGCCAAAGCCTAATCCGGAACAAGACCCTAACTTTCTTCGATTCTATGAAGGCTGAGAGAGGTGAGGAAGCTGCAGAACAGAAGTTTGAAGCTAGCAGAGGTTGGTCCATGAGGTTTAAGGGAAGAAGCCGTCTCCATAACATCAAAGTGCAAGGTGAAGCAGCAAGTGCTGATGTAGAGGCTGCAGCAAGTTATCCAGAAGATCCAGCTAAGATAAATAATGCAGGGGCTCCCCTGATGGCGCAGTGGTTGAGAGTCCGCCTGCCGATGCAGGGGACACGGGTTCGTGCCCCGGTCCAGGAAGATCCCACATGCCGCGGAGCGGCTGGGCCCGTGAGCCATGGCCGCTGAGCCTGCACATCCGGAGCCTGTGCTCCGCAACGGGAGAGGCCACAACAGAGGCCCGCGTACTGCAAAAAAAAAAAAAAAAAAAAAAAATGCAGGAGGCTACACTGAACGACAGATTTTCAGTGTAGACAGAACTGCCTTCTATTGGAAGAAGATGCCATCCAGGACTTTCATAGCTAAAGAGGAGAAGTTAAAGCTTGGCTTCTAAGCTTCAAAGACAGGCTGACTCCCCTGTTAGGGGCTAATGCAGCTGATGACTCTCAGTTGAAACCAATGCTCATTTACCATTCTGAAAATCCAAGAGCCCTTAAAAATTATACTAAATCGACTCTGCCTGTGCTCTATAAATGGAAAAATGAAGCCTAGGTGACAGTTTATAACATGGTACACTGAATATTATAAGCCCACTGTTGAGTCCTCCTGCTCAGAAGATTCCTTACAAAACATGACTGCTCATTGACAATGCACCTGGTCACCCAAGAGCCCTGATGGAGATGTACAATGAGATTAATGTTGTTTCCATGCCTGCTAACACAACATCCATTCTGTACCCCTTAGATCTAGGAGTAATTTTGACTTTCAAGTCTTATTATTTAAGAAATGCATTTCTTTCTTTAGGAAAAATCACCTTTAGTATCTAAGGACCTTCATAGTAAGAGGAAAATGAAACAGTCTTATGTTTTACTGTCACCGGCATTAAGCTTTCATTTTCTACACTTCCTAATTCTCTAATTATGGTACCAGTGTGTCCAAAAAGTGAATTATGGCTATTTGGTTCATGCAGCAAGTTAATTTGAGAAACTGACTACAGAGAAATATTCTATGAGGAAACACTACAAGGTCCTGCTTTGGGTCTGATCTGCTTGCTGGGTACCATAAATCTAACTTCAGCTATGATGGCACAGGGAGAATGCATGTAGGTGACATGTTTGTCAGCTTCAGCAACAATTATGTACATAACACACATTACTCTAGGTAAACAGATAAGTCCCATAAAATATTAAAAACACAAGTTGTTTAATCTATAAAAATTTGATTCTCAAGTAATCTTTAAAATGCTACTAATGTTTCAAAAGACAGATCAAAACTCCACCATGATGTATGTCAAACATGAAAATTCTTCCTGAAATAACAGGAACACTTATTTCAGAGAACAGATAACTTAGTAACTACACATAGTGAGGATATGGGGATACAAGTATATGTATAGCTGATTCACTTTGTTATAAAGCAGAAACTAACACACCATTGTAAAGCAGTTATACTCCAATAAATATGTTAAAAATAATAATAATAAAATAAAATAAAGAGGGACTTCCCTGGTGGCGCAGTGGTTAAGAATCTACCTACCAGTGCAGGGGACGCAGGTTTGAGCCCTGGTCTGGGAAGATCCCACATGCCACAGAGCAACTAAACCCGTGCACCAAAACTACTGAGCCTGTGCTCTAGAGCCTGCAAGCCACAACTACTGAAGCCGGTGAGCCACAACTACTGAAGCCCGTGCATCTAGAGCCCATGCTCCCCAACAAGAGAAGCCACTGCAATGAGAAGCCTGAACACCGCAACAAAGAGTAGCCCCAGCTCACTGCAACTAGAGAAAGCCTGCACGCAGCAACAAAGACCCAACGCAGCCATAAGTAAAGAAATAAAGAAATAAAGAAAGATATCTGGTGCAGAATTCAAACCTTTATGCTGAATTGTTATTTAAGTTAAAAGTCATTATTGATTTCATGAAGTTGGAAAATGAATTGAATTGACTTTAAAAAAAATGCAAAGAAGAAAAATGCTAACAAAAGATTGATTATTAAAGATGCTTCTTCCAGTCTCCAAGTGTTACGTTAAATAGGGCAGATCTAAACGTTAAGTAACTGATTACTGTATTCCTTTAGTCCTGGTGTCTATAAAAGAGTACTTGTTTTTTAAGTTTATATAGATTAAGTACAGCTCCAGTGAAATACCTTTACCTTTGGAAGAGGAGAACTAAACTTGCATTTCTTAGGCTAAGTAGAGGACTCTTCACAAGGCTCCCCCACCCCGTTTATTCCACTTGCCAAGCTTTCATTCAGGGAGTCCTTGGCACCCAGTGATTAGCCAGTGACAGCAGAGGGAGTAACCCAGAGGGACGGAGAGAATGAGGTGTAAGACAGCATGTAGGGACAGGAAGCCGTTGCATTTATGGAATCACTGCTTTTTACACTCCTTAGCACGCTAACAAGGCAGTTTTGGTTCTCGAAGATTAAGAACAGGCCTTACATGAAGCCAAGTTTTAAACTAAAGTGCAGTAAAAAGCAAGTTACACATAATAACTTTTAAAAAGGCAGCCACGGACTCAACTGGTTTAGACTGGCCTTCCAAAGCTAGTCAGCATGTGGGTTGTTGAAGGGTGTGGTCAGGGATGTCATATCATTTAACTCTAGCTGGGAAGGAAGGGAAAGGCACAACTCTGCGTGGATACCTAAGAGAAGCTGGGACGTGCAACGTGGAGGTCGAGGGGATCATGCTGAGGACACGGGTTGGGACGTGCTGGGCAGCGGCCTTCGCCCGGGGGCTGTGCCTCGTCCTGCCCAGCAGGCGAGGAGAGCTCCTCGCACAGGATTGTTTAGGGCTGGGAGTGTGTTGTGTTTCCAAGAGCCTTTTAAGCTGAGAGGCTGAGTAAGAGAAGGTGGCGGGGTATGGGGGCTCTACTTGTACTCTGTGGAGAAATTTTTTCTTCTTGATGCAACATAGAGGCTCTTCTATGATTTGCAAACACCATCTGTTCCTGTCATGGGAGCAGCATACTGTTACCATCTACCACTGGGCCCTGATGATAATCCAGTTTCACTCATTGTTCTATCTCCATCCCCATCCCCTCCACTTTCCAAAAGATTTTACATAGGTTCTGGGGTCTTAGGCTGCACCAAGACATCAGGGAAGGCCCTGCCCTCATTAGTAGCTTATCTCCATTGAAGACTGCCTAGACCCCCCGTCATAGCTTACATCTTGCTTTAGGTCCATCAGCTCTCATTCAATTGGGTGAAAAAAATTCTGGAAAGGCTGAAGCTCTCCATGCCTGCACACCCACCTCCCTAGAGCTCCACATTGCCACACAGGTGAGGCCTTACCCCCTCCATCCCTGAACTCTGCCACTGAGTGGGGTGTGGCTCTGTCCTTAGACTCACTTCCACTCCCTTCGTTGACCTCTCTTACTCTGCGTGAAATCCCTCCCTCCGTTGCTCAGTCTCAAAGGCACCCTCTCCTTCCTCTTTTTCTTTCGCCACCATTTCTATGGCCCATTAAATTCTAAATCAGAATAATGAACAATGGAAAAAATTAATTTCCCTCCCTTGAGGGCAAGGAGCTATTAATCTTCCAATTTTTCAAGGATGTGAGAGAAAATTAATTATATTCCAGTTTTCCAATGCTGCAGAGACAAAGAAAACAAAGCAGTGGGCTTTCCAACTAGCTGTGGATTTGTCTATCATCTCTCCTGTTCTACCAATTCTATCCTGCATTTTGAAGCTCCGTTGTTAGGTGCATACACATTTATGATGGACCCTCCTGGGTAGGCATCTAATTCCCCTTCTTTTGGCAATAACACCCCTTTCCCGTGCCTAGTCTCTGTTGTGTGGGTGAGTCTAGTCCCTCCCCCTGAATACCAGGTTGGTCCATGACACAGGCATGACCAAGGAGATTACTGCTACCGCCACCACTCCCATCCCCGTGGCAATGGCTGACTTAGGCGTGTATACATGATGCCAGAAGGGCTGATCAGAGCCAGTAAGCACATCCCAGGGAGTTTCATCAGGCTCCTGACCAAACCGGAATATCTCTGAGCATGAGACATTTTACCTGCCTCAGGTGGTTGATATGACATTAAAATTTAAATGGAAACTACTACATGAATAGTAGTAGAACAAATAGCTTCCCCACAGTAGAGTGATAAAAGGGGGTGGAAAGATCTATGCAATTCTATCCAGCTCCACATACAGCATAGACAGTGGGAAAAGAAAGAAAAAAAAAAACAAAGGAAAAATGCATGACAAACAGAAGACAAAAATAAGATGGTTCACAGTAAATATAATGGGTATGTCACCTATTTAAAGGTGGGTTTATCACACTGAATAAAAAAGAAAAAAAATCCAGCTACGAGCTATAGCCAAGACACTTTGCTGAAACAAATTCATTCAGAAAAGTTGAAAAGAAAGAAATGGAAAAAAATTTACCATGCAAAAAAATAGTATAACAATATTAATATGGAATGAATATTGGAAAATCAAAGTGGAATTACAGCAAAAATAGTGATAAAAAACAAGGCTTTTTTTTAACAAAGAAGATGCATGCTACTCTTTTCCACGGTAGTTGATATTTTTAGCAGGACGTGTGGGCACCCAGAATAAAAACTATTCCCCAGTCTCTCAGACATGATCTAAGTTTGGACCAATGGGATATAGGCAAAACTATTGTGTAGTAACTTCTTGTGTCTGTGTGTGTTCTTGGGAAGGGGCAATTCTGGAGGTCACCATCATTAATGTCAATATGGCCACATAATGCATCTCTCACTTGCTCTTACAAAAGTGCTTAAAACTGAGCTCATTTGCAATCTAAATGCACGTGTAAGATGGTAATCAGAGCACTGTGTTGATTTATGTATAATGTTTTAGGGGAAACAAAATGTATGTTAATATTTTATTCATCTTCACATTGGTTATAAATGGTGCATCCCATGGCTATGGTGTTGCTGCCCTTTCCCCTACAGATTAAGGCTTTTGTCTCATAGGGGGGATGGGGGAGAAGCATCTGGGTGGGGTTTCGTGTCCCTTCCATGGTGGCGGATGTTCACTTCCCCCAGGCCTGGATCACAAGAGATGCTTTCTCAAGGACTCTCCCTAACCTTGGGGTCTGGAGAGAAAAGCAAATTTCCCCCTTGGGCTTCACATATTCTTGGCAGCCCACACTCTGTCTCTACTAGTCTGTTACGCGTTCCAGCTGAATTCTTACTGCTGCCCAACTGTGTCTACCCCAGGTAAGCCAGTACTCATTCCCTGTCTCTCTCTAAGGGCACCTGTTTCTTCTTGGATTTCATTCTAGTTGGTTGCCCTCAGCTCTCTCATGGGTTCAATAAAAGTTGTCAACTTGGGGCTTCCCTGGTGGTGCAGTGGTTGAGAGTCCACCTGCCGATGAAGGGGACATGGGTTCGTGCCCCGGTCTGGGAGGATCCCACATGCCGCGGAGCGGCTGGGCCCGTGAGCCATGGCCGCTGAGCCTGCTTGTCCGGAGCCTGTGCTCCGCAGCGGGAGGGGCCACAACAGTGAGAGGCCCGCGTGGAGCAAAAAAAAAAAAAAAGGTTGCTGCATCTAGGACAGAAACTGGGAGACAGAGTTGAGTTACTTTTTAGAGGGAAAGAAAAATAAATCATTTTGCTCACTCATGTTTGTAGACTGAAGGGTAATCACTTCTCATATAGTAAATTGCCATTTTGTTCTTTTCTTTTTAGTTTTTTTTTTCTCCATTTAAAAAAATTGAAGTATGGTTGATTTACAATGTTTCAGGCGTACAGCAAAGTGATTCAGTTATATATAATATATATATATATTCCTTTTCAGATTCTTTTCCAGTATACATTACTACGAGATATTGAATATAGTTCCCTGTGTTATACAGTAGGACCTTGTTGTTTATCTATTTTATATATAGTAGTGTGTATCTATTAATCCCAAATTCCTAATTTATCTGTCCCTCCCCTTTTCCCCTTTAGTAACCATAAGTTTGTTTTCTATGTCTATGACTCTGCTTCTCTTTTGTAAATAAGTTCATTCATATCATATTTTTTAGATTCCACGTATAAGCAATATCATATGATATTTGTCTTTCTTTGTCTGACCTACTTCACTTAGCATATCATCTCTAGCTCCATCCATGTTGCTGCAAATGGCACTATTTCATTCTTTTTTATGGCTGAGTAATAGTCCATTGTATATATATACCATATCATCTTTACCCATTCATCTGTTGATGGACATTTAAGTTGTTTCCATGTCTTGGCTATTGTACATAGTGCTGCTATGAATATTGGGGTGCGTGTATCTTTTTGAATTAGAGTTTTCTCTGAATATATGCCCAGGGTGGGATCGCTGGATCATATGGTAGCTCTATTTTTAGTTTTCTAAGGAACCTCCATCCTGTTCTCTGTAGTGGCTGTACCAATTTACATTTCCGCCAACAGTGCAGGAGGATTCCCTTTTCTTCACACCCTTTGTGGCATTTATTATTTGGCCAATTGGTTCTTATAATCCGGTGAGGTAAGTAATTACTATTCCCATTTACAGATGAGGTTTGGAGAAGCCATGAGAAGGAGCTGGGATTCCATTCGGTCCTGCCCGATTGCCTGGGCACCACTGCTCTGTGCTGCCTTCTGAGATCACGAGGTGCAAGGGTGAGATTAAGCAGGAAGCTGGTGTACTCAGGTGAGGTTTAAGGACTGAGCTGGGGAATGACAAAGGTGTTTAGGGTAAGGAGAAAGCTGGCATGGCTTGGGGTGGGCTGAGGCTTTAGCTGGTGAGCTTCACACGTGGACTCAGTAGGAAGAAGATGCTGGCAGAAAGAGCACTATTAGTTGGAGAAATGTGGAAGGCTTTCTCCTGAGCTTTCTGCTGCCTGCAAGAGAGAGCGTGGAGTCCTCACAATCTTGGAATCTGGGCTCAGTACCAGGGCAGGGGTGGAGTTTCTGCCAGTGCTGGGGAATTTAGGCCTTGACCCTGTGTGTGGAGACTGGGGGTGGAGGAGTGTGTATGGGAAATCCATGATGGGGATGGAGCTGCAGGATAACAACCCTGAAGCTTCTGCTCAGAATCACTCCCACCCCCACAACACCAAGACAAAGTGTGGGCTTGGAGCGCCTTCCTTTAACACAGAGACACACACAGACACACACACACCATCTTTTTGTGAGTTCCCTTAGAAGGTTTCGATTACATATTTATCCACTCATTCACTCATTTGTTCATTCATTTATTCATCAGTAAACATTCATTATTTCCAGGCCCCGTACCCTGTAACCTGATCTCCTTGAATAAAGGGATGGGGGTGGGGAAAACATGCAGCTGAGTGGCCCTTGCTTCTCTGCTCAGAGATGAACCCAAGTCAGGACCTGCATATGAGACATTAGTGAGGCTCAGTTTTCCAGAACCCCCCACAGATGAGTGACGCCCTGGTGTTACCTGGGCAGCTAGCCTGGCCCCAGATCCCTGCTCGAAAGCCCCCTCTCCCTACACAAAAAGCCACAGATCCTCTGCGTCCTATTTAGTACACTGTGCTGCTCTGTCTTAACCTGCTTCTCAGCAGGCCACTCTGATGGACCACCTGGTCCTGAGGCAAGCTTTCCACCTCCAGACCTCTAAGCCTTCCTTTCATCCCTCTGCCCAGCCAAACCACCACACCCTTCAAGGCCCTGCTTAAATACCACCTCTTCCAGGGAGCCTGCTGTGAATCCTCCAGTTGGGACTGATCCTGTTAACCTCTTGGCTTTCACATCAGATTGCTTGTACCTCTGTTCCATACTTGACCTCCTTTGGTCTTGTTTCACCAGAGGCTGATCCTGGAGAGCTGGATTATCACTGTCCTCCCTAACTCCCAGGTGTGCTCAGCAATGTTGAAATATGACCAGGCCTTTCCGGTGGAAACCCCTCTGGCCTCCCTTGGCACTGGAGACCAAGTCTGAGCCTGTCTTCAAGACTCTGCATGATCCAGCCACTCTCTCCCACCTCAACTGTAAACTGCTTGAGAGTAGGGACCAGAGGAAGCCACACTGTATGCAAATCATCTCAAACAGCTGGGCAAACAGAGGTGAAAGGGCTCAGCTCTTGTTCTCAGGCTTGGTGCTTATGGGGTCTGCCAGGCTGGAGTGGCCTAGAGGAAAGGACTTTCATTGTCCTTGCAGGAGGAGTGAAGTAAAGAAATCAACAAGGACCTACTGTATAGCACAGGGAACTCTACTCAGTATTCTGTAATAACCTATATAGAAAAAGAGTCTGAAAAAGAATGGATGTATGTATATGTATAACAGAATCACTTTGCTGTACACCAGAAACTAACACAACATTGTAAATCAACTATACTCCAATATAAAAAAAAAAATGAGCCCCCAGAGAAGCCTCCCCTCTCCACTACGGGAGGGTGAAAGACACACAGGAACAATAAGCCCTTCCCCTCTGACATTGTCTGGCTCAGACCGACTCAAGGGCCTCTAAGTATAATTCTCTGGAAGAGTGCTGTGCAGTTGTGGAAAGTCTCTGCAGTGATGCCTTCCTGACCCCTTGGCCTAAATTGTCTGCTATATCCGGCTTCACAGACTTTTAAAGGAAATGTCCACGTATTTGAGATATGATTCTATCTGATGCCAACCTGATATTACTAGCAGCTTCCACACTCCCCAGGGAGGTGGAAGTCATGAATGGGAAGAAGCCAAGGTCACTGACCTAGAGTCCCAGGCCTAGGAACGTGCAGAGACATCCAGTCTACCGATCTTGGCCATGGGCTTTCTGCAAACTCAGCTTTCCTTATCTATAAAATAATGGGGTGGGGTAGTTAGAAGAAGAGTTGGATTCTCAAACTTCTTTCTTCTTGGCTATAGAAACATTTCTTCAATGAAAAGCTTACAGGGGAAGCCAACCATGTGGGATGCCATTGGAACTTCTGTTGTGTCTGAAATGGAAACTGGGACCCTGGGACCCTGCTCCTCTCTAAGCAGAAACCCCAGGGCTCCTTTGGGGTCTGTTTAAAAACCCATGAATATAATAGCCAGGTCATGGAAGCAACCCAAATGCCCATCGACAGATGAATGGATAAAGAAGATGTGGTACATATATACAATGGAATATTACTCAGCCATAAAATGGAACAAAACTGATCATTTGTAGAGATGTGGATGGACCTAGAGTCTGTCATACAGAGTGAAGTAAGTCAAAAAGAGAAAAACAAATATCGTATATTAGCACATATATGTGGAATCTAGAAAAATGGTACAGATGAACCTGTTTGTAAGGCAGAAATAGAGACACAGATGTAGAGAACAAACGTATGGACACCAAGGGGGGAAAAAGGGGGGGGGATGAACTGGGAGATTGGGATTGACATATATACACTAATGTGTATAAAATAGATAACTAATGAGTACCTGCTATGTGGTGACCTAAATGGGAAGGAAATCCAAAAAAGAGGGGATATATGTATACATATGGCTAATTCACTTTCCTGTATGGTAGAAACTAACACAACATTGTAAAACAACTATACACCAATAAAAATTTTTAAAATAACAAAAAATAAAAAGAAAAAAACCCATGAATATGACCCAGCCATTGTACTCCTGGGTATTTACCAAAGAGAAATGCAAACAGGTTCATACAAAAACTTGTACACAAATGTTCATTGCAGCCTTTTTTGGTAATAACCTCAAACTGGAAGCAACCACAATGTCCATCAGCTGAAGAATGGAAAAACAAATTATGTGTTTGTACAATGGAACACTGCCAGGCAATGAAAAGGGTGAATGAATTATTGATATGTGCAACAAAATGAATGGATCTCAAATCATGATGCTGAGCTGAAGGAAGCCAAACCAACAAAAGTATACGCTATACAACTCCATTACTGTGAAACTCTAAGAAATGCAAACTAAACTATAGTGACTGAAAGCAGATCAGTGGTTGTCTGGGAAGGAAGGCAATGATTCCAAAGGGCACTAGTAAACTTTTAGGGTGTTGGAAATGTTCCACATCTTGATTAAGGTGACAGTTTATAAGTGTATATATATACCAAAACATATCAAACTGTAAACTTTGAATTTATTGTATGTTAATTATACCTCAATAAAGTTGTAAAAGAAAAAAAAAAGGCCACCAGATTGTTCTATCTTGGAGAGCTAACTCACAAAAGCACAAAAATTCTCACCAAAACTAGTTCTGGGACCTTGTTCTCACCAGAGCCTTGTAACCAATGTTGGAGCCAACCCCTGTCCTGCTGGCATTCAATGACCCAGCTGGCGAGAGTCTGCAGACTTTTCAGGAGGCCACCGGAGAAAACCACTTTGCCTTTTGCTGGCAAATAACATTAGAACCCACACTTTTTTATTTTCAAGTGACTGCCAGCAAGAGTCCCATAGTCTAACTTGCTGGGTCCTCACCAGCAGGCCTGGTCATGCTGTCATTAATGAGCCTTTCAAAAAATACTCGACTCTCACCTCCACCCTCGTAGAGTTTTATTTCTGATTAATGTTTAAATCGTCTTCTCGGAAGGGCTTGTTCCCACCTGGGGCTCGCTGAAGACAGTATCAGAGGACCTGTGCCCTGGAGCCGCTTCTCCAGAGAGGGGGTCATCATGCGGTCAGCAGACGGAGCTGGGTGCTGGCTCATGGATTTTCCAAACCGTGGAATGAAATGGAGAAAACACACGTGCTGCCAGGTGGAAAACAGAAACAAGGCAGACGTTACTTCCTTCTCTGCCACGAGCCTCCAAGTCCCCGGCAGGACTCAGATTCACCAGGAAAGTACTCAACACGCAACAAGGTGTTGGTCTGATTGCTTTAATTTTTGCTTTTGTATTCTTTCTCAGGAACTTTAGTGCCTGGTGCTGTTCTGGGCTCTGGGAAGCACACAGGAAGCTCATGATTGAGTGAGATGATGATCCAATCAGAGGCAAGACGGGGGTAATGAAGTGCAGTGCTGGGGCAGGGCAGTCAGTGCTACTTCAGGCCCACACCAAAGACATCCTAAGTGTCCTTATGCCTCTAAAATGTTAGGAATTAAAGAAAGGGGAGAGGGACTTCCCTGGTGGTCCAGTGGCTAAGACTCAGTGCTCCCAATGCAGGGGTCCCGGGTTCGATCCCTGGTCAGGGAACTAGATGCCACATGCCGCAAAGAAAACCCCACATGCCACAACTAAGACACGGCGCAGCCAAATAAATAAATAAATAAATATTTTAAAAAAATAAAGAGAGGGGAGACCCTCTGGCCTAGAATCATCAGGCAGGGAGGAAAAGGCTAAGCCTTAGAAAACATGAAGGAGAGGAAGAAATGGTAAGAAAGTCCAATGATAAAGGCAGAAATAAATGTAGTAAGACAAATAGAGTGGAATTTAATTTGATTAGACACAATGCTGAGTGTGACAATAATTATATGAAAATTGAAAAAAAAAACCTGGAAATATGTTAATTCCATAAATAAATGTACCCCACTGGAAATATACATAAACTATCTGCAGGGAAATTCCTCAGACTGAAAACAAGGGTAGTATCTGATGAGAGCATAGTATAATCAAGCAGAACTTTGGCTTTATCTATATTGTTTAAATATTTTATAATTAACTCATTCTAAGATATCTGTGAAATTTTCCTTTATTATTTATTTTTCAATTTTTTTTATCGTAGTAAAATATATGTGACATAAAATTTACTGTCATAGCCATTTGTAAGTGTACAGTTCAGTAGCATTAAGTACGTTCCCATTGTTATACTACCATGGCCACCATCTACCTCCCAAAGGTTTTCATCATCCCAAACAGAAATTCTGTACAAAATTAAACAATTACATCTCCCAGCCCTGGTAACCACCATTCCCTTTTCTGTCTCTTTGAATTTGACTACTCCAGGTACCTCATATAAATGGAATTATACTATATCTCTCCTTTTTTCCTGGCTTATTTCACTAAGTATAATATTTTCAAGGCTCATCCATGTTGTGCCATGGGCCAGAATTTCATTCCCTTTTAAGATGGAATCATATTCTATTGTATAAACAACACATTTTATTTATCCATTCATCCATCCACGGACTTTTGGGTTGTTGTTACCTTTTGGCTATTGTGAATAATGCTGCTATGCACACTGGTGTACAAATATCTTTTCAAGACCTTGCTTTCAATTCTTGTGGGTACGTACCCAGAAGTGGAACTGCTGGATGACCTGGTAATCTATGTTTAATTTTTTAAGGAACCACCCTATTTTTTCCACTGCAGTTGCAACACTTTACCCACCAGCAACGCACAAGTGTTCCAATTTCTCCACTGCCTCGCCAGCATTTGTTATTTTCTCTTTATTTTGGGGATAACAGCCATCCTAATGGATGTGAAGCGCTATCTCATTATAGTTTTGATTTGCCTTTCACTAATGATCAGTAATGATGAGCATCAATTTTATGTGGCTCTGTGAATTTTTAAGTAATAAAATATTTAGAAGATTTCAGCAATGAAAAGGGGAAAACATAATGGAATACCAGGAGAACCTCATACATATATCTTATCTTTTCAAATATTTCCAATTTTCAACAGACATGATGTTTGCATTTTTGTCTTTCGCCACATGGAGTGGGTCTGGATGGTGGTGAAACCAACACTGCCGTGTCCATCTCTGAAATGTGATCTTTCTGCACAGACGTCAGTCTCCAGAGCAACTTTGAGGCTGCACTGCTTCTCTGTGTTGGTGGTCAGACAGAGGTGTAGGGGTCAGGGATTTGAGAAGGTAGAGCAGAGGTGAGAGAGAAGGAACGTCCTATCAATGAACATATTAGATAAGGAAGTTATAACCCCCCTGAGCAATTCACAGCTGTTTTGCTTCTAGGTGGGTCTGAATTGACCTAGATAGGTCTGGTCAGCTGCCTCGTGCCTGGAAAGCAGCCTCTGCACAGGTTAAGGGCAGTTTGAAGGTGGGGGACCTGCTTGTTTCCAAGTAGTGGTGAAGACACAGTTTTGGCTGAGTTCAGACTTGCTTGGCTTCCAGAGAGTTTCTAGAAATGCCCCTAAACAGCTGTTAATTAATCCACAGAGTTTAAAGAGACTTTCTAACAGGGTGTGGGCAGTCTGGCTGTCTTCACTTTATTGCACTTGACATTTGCAGAGTGGGTTCAATAGCTTTTCTCCATGCCCACTCACCTCCATCTCCCGTCAGCCCTGTTACCAAGTTTCTGACTCAGGGAGGAGCTACATGTAAGATGCAACCGAAGTCAAAGTCAGCACTAATACTTCTTGGCTGAGATTTGCTATCTCTGTGAGCAAAAGTTCAAGCTATTTCAGTAAAACGACTCTCTCTTGATATAACACATTCTTTACTAATTTTGTTCCAACTGGAAGTTGAGCTGGAAAACTCAGCTTGGCTGACTTCAAAACCTAATTCAGCCTCCTGGGGTAGTGTAGTGTTTATTAGTTTAAAAAGAAATGAAATCCCCTTTAAGTTCCCAGAAAGAGCATGTTACTGTACTGGGAGATTTCCAGTTGAGGAAACTGACCTCAGAGTCATTTACTCAAAATCTTGGCATGATTGCAATTCAGTTAAAGAAGTTTGAAGAGCCCACCTTTGAGGGCCTTCACCCCACCATTTCTTCTGAGGAGACCATCATCTTCTATCTGGCAAATCTGCCTTTCAAGATCTGGCTCAGGCATCATCTCTTTGTAAAGCCTTTCTTGGCTCCCCTGCACAGTGAGAAACTCCCTCCTCTCGGCTCGTACAATCACCTTGAGAGCACTTAGAATATCCAAGTCAGTTCCGGTGGAGACCTTTCCTCTCTCCCACTAGCCTAGAACCTTGCAAAGTGTCTGGCACATAATAGACCTTCAGAAATCTGTTTGTGAAGAGTTTTCACTTCATGCCATGGTTTCTGATTGGGTAGGAACCAGGCTGGACCAGGCTCCACATTTTTCGATCCTGGTTTCTTTTGAGGACAGGAGACTGGGAAGAGGCCACCAGCAACACCATTGCTGGGATCCACCATGTCCCTGTGCCCTGTCCTCATAGGATGCTGCTTCCACAGTCAGTTCCTTTCACTCCCATAGTCAGAAGGGGGAGATGGGGGTTATATACTGAGGAAAACCACAGCCTATAGTTCTAGGCACTTTCCCAGAAACTTGATCCCAGGACAGCATCCTGCCAAGCTCCTCTGGACCAGGGCGACTCTCGGCACTTCCTGGGGGCTTCCTGACTCTGGGAAATCATGAGCTCCCTGGTGCCAGGGCCCAAAAAGGGCTGGAGACTGCCAAGGGGCTGCTGGGAAGCTGATGTGCAAGCTCCTTCTCTGCTCAGATTGTGGAGGGGAAGGCAAGTCAAGGAAACAGCTATTTATGGGATGCCTGCTGGCTGCCTGCTCCCTGCTCTGCCCGTTTAGAACCATCAGCCTGTTGCCTGACTCACTGTAGTCAGCTGATCCTACCATCAGAATATTAGTTTACCCACCTCCAATTGAACATCTCATGCAAGGTGCTAGATGTGCCTGTAAGTGGAAAGACCCTGATTTTACGAGAACAGGTTGTATAGATTGCTTTTATGCAGGCTGCTCTTGGCAGAATCTGGCCTAAGACTTGCTTGTGTTGTAACATGCCACCATGGGGAGAAACTGGGGGAAGGGACCAATGGCCTCTATCTACTTCCCATTCTTAGAGGTTACTGAGAGAACATGCTGGAAGACCAACCAAATTAGCTTAGGTCATTCCAGCAATCATGGAGTCATAGCTTATCCTAACGTCAGAATGAAAGTAGAAATTAACAATGACCTTTGAAAACCCCTTAAATTTCCCCACTATTACGCCACACGCAGTTTTGTGTATGTAGCCTGTCATAAGTTCCTGTCATTGTTAGTCAAGGCGCCTCTAGGACTCGTAATTTATTATTTCATTTCTTCTTCAAGGACCTTGGCAAAACCATCACCCATCTGCTTGACCACTTGCAGACGGGTTCCAGTTTCTTGGCCACTGGTCAGGAACCACTGTAAATGACCCACACTTTCATTTCCCAGGCCTTGCCACACTGTTCCAGACCCAATGGCATCCACTGCTGTTGACCATAAGCGATGCAAGAGGAGTGATGTCTAGAGGTCAGGTTTAAATTCCCATAAGTTAAATATGGTCAGGAGCAACTTCTGTGCCTTCCCTGTGGAGTAGCTACAAGGAAGAGCCCTGAAGAAGCAGGGACTCTCCAGAGACCTAGATACCAAGAGCCAAGATGAAGACAACTAAACGGGACATTCAAAACTGGGCACAGGGAGACAAAACCAACCCTTTTTTTTTTTTTTTTTTAATGAATAGCTCTCCTGAAAGTAAAAGTTTAAAACAAAGTAAGGAACAGTGTTAAAGATATTCATCTTTTAATATTCTACAAACACTAGAATGATTTATGGTGACCACAGAGTTCCAGGGAGGATCTGTTAATGGCACAATGTGAAAGGGATAAAACCACAACGGAGCACACAGTATTTTACCTTCACTCTGACATTAGCTAAGTAGAGAAACAAAACTAGGAGAGAATACACCTGAATGATTGTGTTACAATGATAGGATTATGAGTGAACAATCTTACCTCTTCTCTGTTTTCCCACTGTCTGAAATATGGTTATATTATTTTAATCATTCTTTAACATTATAAACATAGGAAAGGAATACAAAGAAGTTAGAGGAAAAGAATAATAATGGTTAAATCCAAATTACTGAAAGCAGCCACTTGTTAAAAGCCACTTTGTTAAAAGTTTTTGATAAATCACTGTTCCAAATGCAGAGAGAGAGAGAGAGAGAGAGAGAGAGAGAGAGAGAGAGAGGAACTTGGTCCTTTAAAGCTGATGTATCTTGGGCTTCCCTGGTGGCGCAGTGGTTGAGAATCTGCCTGCTAATGCAGGGGACACGGGTTCGAGCCCTGGTCTGGGAAGAGCCCATATGCCACGGAGCAACTGGGCCCGTGAGCCACAACTACTGAGCCTGTGCGTCTGGAGCCTGTGCTCCGCAACAAGAGGGCCGCAATAGTCAGAGGCCCGCACACCGCGATGAAGGGTGGCCCCCACTTGCCACAACTAGAGAAAGCCCGCACACAGAAACGAAGACCCAACACAGCCAAAATAAATAAATAAATTACTAAACTCCTACCCCCAACATCTTAAAAAAAAAAAAAAAAAAAAGCTGATGTATCTTGCAAAGGTTGCTCTAGACCTAGGCAATACTGCAGAGGGTTTAGGTCTGGTCTTGCAAGGGTGGTGGGTATTGTAGTATTTTTCTGGCTAACCACATTCATTTCCCCAATAAAAAATTTTTTTCCAAAATTTATATGTTAACTATTGAACCATTTAGATTGCCAAGATATTTGAATCTTGCTTTCACCACCTCTGGAATGTGGACTGTTTCAAATGCTAACTGGCCACTCCTAGGATGTGCATTAAAGTTAGCTTACAACTGGAAATAACAAAATGTGCACCAATGGGATTCCTTAAATAAAATGTGGTACCATCGTGTAATGAAACAGTCTGCTGTTGAAATGAAAGCATTAAGCTGGTCTGGGAACTGGTGCGGAAAGACCTCCGGGATGAAGACTTCGGTGAAATGAGCAAGGTGCAGCTGTGGAGGTGAGGAATATGCTTCACTTTGTGTATGTGGAGGTGGAGGGGAATGAGAATTTATATTTGTTTTTGCTTATAATTGCAAAAAGAGTCTCTGGAAGGATACACAAGAAATTAATACGTTCCCTCTGAGGGCAGAGGTGGGAAAGGGGATTGGAAATAGGGCCAATAGGAGTAGGAGTGGAAGCAAGACTTTTCACTGTAATACGTTTTATACTTTGATTTTTTTTTAACCATGTGAATGTATTACCTATTCTAAGCATAAAAATATGTAAGCTGATTTTCACATACCTACATCCTACTGTTTATACCAAAGTATCATAAATAAATTCCAACACAGGCACTATGACAGTGGCCCTCAATCCTGGTGTCACTTTTTTTTTTTTTTTTTTTTTGCAGTACACGGGCTTCTGACAGTTGTGGCCTCTCCCGTTGTGGAGCACAGGCTCCAGATGTGCAGGTTCAGCGGCCATGGCTCATGGGTCCAGCCGCTCTGCGACATATGGGATCCTCCTGGACCGGGGAACGAACCCACGTCCCCTGCATCGGCAGGTGGACTCTCAACCACTGCGCCACCAGGGAAGCCCCTGGTGGCACTTTTAAGACAGTGCTTCTCAAACCGGGGGGGTGGGGGGCCAGGTACACAAACTCACAGGACAAACATCTTGCTGGAAGGTCTGGAAGGACAACAGATGTAGGCATAGTTGCAGAGTAGAATGTAGCTTTGCTAAAAGCCTTCCTGGCTCTCTGCATACAACCAACCGTTGGCCTTTGGTCCTGTGGGGTGGAATGAGCAATGATCAGGGGGTCTCTGTGCCCAACACGATGTGAGGGGCAGTTCCTTGTGAGTTTCATCTGTGTGGGGTTTATGGACTTTCTAAAGCCAATTCCATTTGGTCTCCACAGCACCTCTGGGAAGTAGTAAACATTATCCCCATTGACACAAGAAGAAACTAGGGCTCAAAGCCCACATGATTGGATTAAAGTTATTTGACTGAGGTAACTCCTGGATCACTCTTTTTATTTTGACCCACGACAATGCCTATGTTCTGTTGAGAATTTGTGTATTTCTGCATTTAGTCATTTAAGACAAGAGTTCTCATTGTCTTGCTCTTGACCTTTGTTGGGTTTTTGTTTTTATTTACACGGTGAATTTTCCTGATGGTTTCGAGGAAAGTCTAAATTCACAGGAAATCTGGGGGAAATGAAAGAAGGAAAGATACATTGGAGCCAAGAGTCTTCACTCCCTGCAACCCGGGAGCCCACAGATGTGACTCTGACCTTTCTCACAGCCATTGCTAAGTTCCTCCTGCCTCGAGGAATGCTGGTAGAATGGCAGGAGGGCAGCACCTATGACAGCTGAGGGAGCTAACGTCGCCGTCTATAAGGAGAGATTGAAAGAAAGTCCGGAAGTTGAGAGGCTCTTCCTTTCTTATAGCGACTCACAAAGGAGAAACCCTGGACCCTTTCCAGGAGTGAGGCAGGGGTTGATCTGTTGATCGTTGCTCCTTATCAGTATTTCCACTCTGACTCACCCACCTGCGACACTCGGTCCAGAGCAGTTGGCACCCAGTAAAGGACGGGAGCACACAGGGCCACCTCCCTGTGCCATTTGCCCCATGATCTCAGTGGTTCACATGTGCATCACCCTGATGCTCACCCAGGAATCAGGACATGGCTTTTTCTCATTAGACTCTTCTTTTTTTTAACTTTTTAAAAAAGTTAATTAATTAATTTATTTGGCTGTGCCGGGTCTTAGCTGCGGCACGTGGGATCTTCGTTGCAGAGTGCAGGCTTCTCTCTAGTTGTGGCCTGTGGGCTCAGTAGTTGCGGTTCACGGGCTTCATTGCCCCGCAGCATGTGGGATCTTAGTTCCCCGACCAGGGATAGAACCTGCATCCCCTGCATTGGAATGCGGATTCTTAACCACTGGACCACCAGGAAAGTCCCTCATTTGACTCTTACATTAACAGGAAGAAAGGTAACACAGGTGAAAAGCATTGCTTTCACTGGAGGGAAATCAAGACCTACAGCAGGAGACAGAAAGGACCTCGCTTGGTTTAAGGCTCTGCCACCATCTTGAAATCCTTAATAATTTTACCTTTAAAAAAGTTGTAGTGGTAAAATATACATAAAATTTACCGTTTTCACCATTTAAGTTTACAGTTCAGTAGTATTAAGTACATTCACAGTATTGTATAATTATTGTCACTATCCATTTCCAGAACTTTTCCATCACCCCAAACAGAAACTCCGCATCCAATGACTCCCCATCCTTCTCCGCCCCCAGCCCCTGGTAACCTATATATCATCTTCTCTCTCTATGAAGTTGACTGCGCTAAGAACCTTATCTAAGTGAAATCATATGGTATTTGTCCTTTTGCGTCTGGCTTATTTCATTGGGCACAGTGTCTTCAAGGTTCATCTATGCTGTATCATGTGTCAGAATGTCCTTCCTTTTTAAGACTGAATGATATTCCATTGCATGGAATATATACTAAAGTGCATTTAGTTTATCCATTCACCCCTCAGTGGACACTTAGGTTGCTCTCACCTTTGGGCTATTGTGTATAATGCTGCTAATTACTTTGGTGTACAAGTTGCTATTAGTTTTTAATTATTTTTAAAAATGGGGTTATTTAATAATAACTGGAATTTGATAGATAAAAACCTTCAAAACCCAAGGCCAATTGACAGAAAGTAGCAAAAAGGATCATGGGTGATAAAAATGTAAGGAAATTTGCTCAAGGGCAAGGTTGTTTCCTGCTTGATTTTCTTCCTTGTTCATTTGTGTCAACCTGTTCCTCCTTAACCAGTTGTTAGACACCTTGTTAATTTAATAATAGCTTTGGCCAGGGAAGGAAACACTATATTAAATATACCCACTGACTATAAATGTATCCCAATTTCAGAAATGCTCCGTGTGGATAATTGTTAAAGCTGGGTGATGGGTAAATAGAGATTCACTGTACTATTCTACTTTTTAATGTTTAATATTTTAATAAGAAAATAAAAATAATTTGAAAAACTTTAAAAATGTATCTTGAGGGCTTCCCTGGTGGCGCAGTGGTTGAGAGTCTGCCTGCCAATGCAGGGGACACGGGTTCGAGCCCTGGTCTGGGAAGATCCCACATGCCATGGAGCAACTAGGCCCGTGAGCCACAACTGCTGAGCCTGCGCGTCTGGAGCCTGTGCTCCGCGACAAGAGAGGCCGTGATAGTGAGAGGCCCGCGCACTGCGATGAGGAGTGGCCCCCACTTGCCGCAACTAGAGAAAGCCCTCGCACAGAAACAAAGAGCCAACACAGCCATAAATAAATAAATTAATTAATTAAATTTAAAAAAATGTATCTTGAAGTAGAGGAAAGAGGGTTCATTCTACTTCCTGACTTAACCCACCTTTCCTGGCTCAGTCTCCATCCCAGAGGTTGGAGGTTGGAGACTGGTTTGCATCCCCGGGTCCTAACAGAGTGCTGGGTGCCCCCAGGAGGCCTCCTGGGGACCCGGAGGGGTACAAGCAAGTTGTCCCGGACTTATTCTCCTCCTCCTCAACCTCTGGCCCCATTTACTGTAGTGAAAGGAATTCCAGTAAAATTAACATCCTGGATGGAGAAGCAAGGAGAAGAGGAGGGGGAAGCACCCTTAGCTCAGCACCCGAGAAGGCCAGCAAGAGCGCAGCTGCCAGGAAGAAGGGGCTGGGCTGTACAACAATGCTTCCTTCAATCCCCAACCTCCACTTCCTTATATTAGGAATGTGAACAAAAGAAGGAACATTAAACCCTATAGTAATATTCTGCCAGCCTTTCATGTGGTCTGGGAACATCTGCTTGAGAAACCACACACTGTGGGGTGAGTCACTGGGGTCTGGACTCGCATTGGCTGAGAGGATCTCCTGATGCCGGAGGAAAACTGGCCTTTCTCCTATTGGAAGGGAGCAGCCCCAGAGCCTCCAGCAATGCCTTGGCTCGGGTGATGCTGAAGCTCATTGCCACCACCGTGGCCTCCCAGCTTCTCCTTGGTCCCTGGCAGTGTGCACGGCTTCCCAAAACTGTCTGCGGAGTTTGGAAGAGGTTGGAAAAATGATAAAGACAGCCGCAGGGTGGCCAGCAAAATCTGAGTGTGAGGTCTGACCCTGAAACACTGACCACTACACCACACCTCGTTTAAATGAGCTGACTGGCCACTCCTGGGGGTGTTGGTCCTGATGTGATTGAAAATGTGTGATGGCTTCTTGATCCCACAGTAAAACTCTCATTTTCCATAGTAGCAGCTCATTCCTGGTTTGTATGTTAAGATTTGGGCCTGGCAGGCAGGTCCCAAAGCAGCCCAACAAGGGCAGGGTCCTATGTGAAAACCTGTGGCCTCGGTTCTCTGAAATCCTAGAAGGTGGATTCACGGGTTCTCCCATGACAGCTGTCTAGAAGGGGCTGGCCGTGGTTACAACGGGCTCTCATTTTCAGGGCCAGTTCTGAGCCAATGCTTCTCCCTTCCATCTCTGCTGGCCACATCCTTCTGGTTATCATGGACACAACTTTTCCATTTTCTGGAAACATATTTGAGAAAAAGAGTAAAGAAGCCATCTCTAATATCTTTGCATACAATGTGTTTGGGACAATATCGAAGTTCTACAGGCTTAGTGAAAAGGGCTTGGAGGAACCACAGCAGGAACAATAAGAGCTGTTTTGTTTTTAGGTCAATATATAAAAGTCTCAGTGCTGAACTTCCATGGACTATTCCATTTAACCCTTTCCACAAACTGCCTAAGATAGTAATACAATTTTATAGGTGGAAGCCGGTCCGGCAACTTGTCCGAGGCTGCCTGTGTTGTAAGCGGCAGAGCTGACCTTCACACTCAGCCCTGACTGAGCCCAGACCCCTGAAAGACCTCGAGAGCGCCAGCTTAGAGCTCACTGTTCAGCGAGGCTGAGGTTCCTGGTTCTAAAGCACTTGCTTGAGGTCACGCAATTAGTTAACAAAAGAGCTGGGATGAGAATCTGGTGTCCTGCCTCCTGGGCCAGGGTGACATGGTTGAAAGAGCTTGTACTGACAGGTAACCATGGGCTGATTAGCATCTCCAAACTCCAAGTTCCCCTCTGCAGAATCAGCGTGGAAATCCCTACCTCGTAGCTTGGAGTGAAGAGTAAATGCCATAGTAAATGCCATACAAAACCCAGTGTTGACCCTGGCACTTGTTAGGAATGAATCATACTACTATTACTAATATTATTATTTACCCTGGCAATGGTCCTGTCCTATTTCACTCACAAAGTTACTCCTTGTCTGCTGAAATAATAAGCAGGCCTCGTTTCCTTAACTGGACAGGGACACGGCTGGGAACAGGGCAGACCCTTGTAGATCCTTAGTCTTACCTAGCCTGTTTTTTTTTGTTGTTGTTGTTCTTTAATCTTGGCTGTGCCACGTGGCTTGTGGGATCTCAGTTCCCCAGCCGGGGATTGAACCCAGGCCACGGCAGTGAAAGCCTGAATCCTAGCCACTAGACCACGAGGGAACTCCCTCCCCTGGCCTATTGTTTGGAGTAATCATCCAAACCTAAGGTTGGGTTCCGAGAACGGGGCTGAGGTCTGGCCCAGAGCTGACTGACCACTGCGAGTGAGGAGGTGGCGGTAACGTGACCAATGTCTTGGTTTGCTCAGGACTGAGGGGTTTTCTTGGACGTGGAACTTTCAGTCCCCAAACCAGGACCGTCCTGGAAATGGCTGGCCACACAAGATGGCAGCAAGTCGAGGCCAGAGTGCATATCCTTGGGGAGCTCTGGGCATTTAGGGGGGGCGCTGATCTGTTGGCACTCACAAGGGTGGCGAGGGATTTGCTCAGCCAGTTGGCAGAGGTCCTCTCTCTCTGGCCAAGAGTAAAGAGAATCCACCTTACTCTGTTGAATGAGGCTTGAAATCAGGTAACTTCAGTATGAAACCATCGCAGCAAGTATTGGAGGACACGAAGGACCCCTCGCCCCTTGCTAGGCCTTTGGGGTGCCCTCAGCTGCTCTGCTCATCCCACTGGGAGCACCAACCAGCCACTCCCTAGAGAGAGGCAACTGCAGAGAGGACCCCAGCCTGCAGGGACCAGGGGTGCGGGCTCCTCATTGCCAGGACCCATCCTAGAGGCTTGGAGGCATTTTGTTTGTGTGATTTTGCATTATTTTTCTTAAAGAAGGTCCTCAAACTGCGTAAGCTTCCGGGTCCCTCAAAGCCTGGATCCACCCCTGGCTGAAGGCAGTGGCTATCAGGGCTGACGTTGGACCACAGCAGGGCAGGAAATTGCTCCCAGAAGAGAATTTAGGGCATCTCCAGCCTCAGAGCCTGAAGCCACCCTTGGAGAGTCATTGCCCAGTGAAGATGAAAGCATTTGGATAATGAAGACATCCCTGGGGAAAATAGCTATGATCTGAAACTCCCACAGGGCAGGGCCCGTGGGATGGAGGGGTTACAGAGAGCTAAGGGAACAATGCCTTGAAAAGAGGGAGAGTGGGTAGCATCTTCCTGGAAGCTTTGTTCTCAGCACTGGATTCCGGGAAAGGTGAGGCTAGCTGGCGTCCCCTAGGGCTCAGCTCAAAGGCTGGAGTGTAGCCGCTGAGGAAAAGGCACTGTGTGGCCCTGGGCAGGATGCTTCCTCCCCCATCTGCAAAATGCCTGACTCTTAAGAACCTGTCCAGCTGAGAAATTTGATGAGACAAACTAGAAACCCAGCCTGCTACTCTCTCTCCATCCTCTGCAAGAACTGCCCCATTCCATCAAAAAAAAAAAAAAAAAAAAAGGAGCAAAATGGTCCAAGGTCATGGGGTGAATCTTTTGTCAGTCTGTGCATCTGTGCAAGGCAGGAACCCCAGGCAGGAAAGAACAGTCTTGACCTCCAGCTGCTCTCCTAGCAGTGTGGCAAATAGAATGGGCAGGAGTTTAGGAGACCGGATCTCAGTCCTGGCTATTACTGTCCTCTGTCCCCACGTCTGTCTATACCCTCACTCCTTAAATGCTAGTGGCAGGGGGAGGAACGCCACTAGCATTCCTATTCTGATTTTTTCGGAGGGTGTTGTAAGAATCGAATATGAAAGGGTAAAGTTCCACTCATACTTAAAGGGTTATTGTTTACTTAATTCCTTGAAAGAAAATCATAGTGAGAACTTTCTCCATCCCAGGAGGGCTTAGTTTATTGAGAATAATTTCAACACCCTCCAGTGTGGCTTTCACACGTGGCCTAGCCTGCTGGTAAATGCTCATCCCAGAAACCTTTCAGTTGGAACTCACTGTTATGTAAAGGGACCAAATATGGCCTTAGTGTATTGGTCTAAAATGTTTCCATGTTTATTGATGGGTTCCCATGTTTAGTTAATGTTCCCATACTTATCACAGCAGGCTAGGGCCAGTAGTCCAAAGCCTGTCAGGGCCAAGCTCAAATTGTTACACATCTAACTTCTTTTAAATATAATCCAAAGAGACATTTTTAGCTATTTAGAGTCTACCTACATTGCATACCCTATGAAACTGCACAGAACATCTGCCAACCAGAGATGATCTGACCCAGAGACCACCCCCCCAACCCAAACCTTGCTTCTGAGCGACACCACCTAGATATGTAAGCACCCTCTCTGCCCTCCACACCCGCCCTGACCTGGAGTTCTCAGGCCCCTTCTGGGTGGTGGCCTTTTGCCATGGTCTCTAGAAGGTCTCTTGCTGGAAAGGCCTTCACCTCCTATTGTCCAAGTATCACCCAGTACAGCTTGCGTGTGACTGCCCCTCATGGTCCTGTCTCTTCCTCGATCAACCCTAAAGTCCTCGAACTTACCACACTCACTCAGCCCCGACCTGAATCAGAAAACCTCAGACATTTTCCCAGGGGTCACCTTAGGTGTTTGTACAAACATCAGCAAGCCTCCTAAGTCTGAAAGTTCTCCACACAGAACTTCACTCCTCAGCACTCAGGGCCTCTGGGGCGGCCACAGCTCCTGGAAACCGGAGGGGCAAACCCCCACACCCAGCCCTAGCACTCCAGGTGTCAGGCTTGTAAGGAAACCTGGAGGTGGGGATGGCTCCAGAGTCAACCAGATTTGCGCCTGGGATAGGATCAAGGCAGATAGGGCTCCAGGGTGCTGTTGCCGTAGGTTGGAACTTGGCAGGTAATTTACCCAAGAGAGATCACTGAAGAGTGAGCACTGAAGCTGAAGGGATCTCTCGTGGGGACCAAGTGCAGCTTCATTTTACAGAGAAGGAAATTTAAGTCTGGGAAGTTGTGTGAAGTGACTTGCCTGATCACATACTAATTACTGACAGGGCTGGGGAGCCTAATCCATTACTTTTCAACCACAATACCCTACTTAAACATGCACAGGGCCAATTTGTACCAGTGAGCTACTTACATGATGTGCTATGAGAACAGTACCTGCAGATTGGCCGTTCACTTTATCTGACGGCTGTAAAATCAGAACATCTCATTTCCCAGCTACAGTGACTGGTTCAGGGTGAGAATTATGTCAGTCGGGGTATGTCCTCTCTAGCTACACACAAACCTGGGCAGTGTGGGTCTAGACCTGCCGTGGATCCCTTGCCTCACGTAGAGAATGAGAATGAAGACTGGAGATGGAGACTGAATCCTGGCAACATTGTTTGAGCTTCTGGATCAAGCCTCACCTGAAGTTGTCCCGGGGCTTTTCAGTCATGAAAGACCTGGAATATGCCTTTCCTACCTAACAAATCTGAGTCAAATTTTCTATCATTGCAGCATACCCTGGAGTGACCGATCGGCCATCTCCCTGTGGTTATTTTCTACCATCCTTCTTTGGTTGTGTTCTGATCACTCGTGTGGATGCAGACCCACCTCCTGCAGTTCCCTCTTGTGATGCTCTCAAAGTTCAGCTCCGTTTGACAGACATTTACTGGACTTCTACTGTCTGACAGGCCCCGTGTTATGCTTTGGGAAAGAAACAAAATTTTTAGGACACAGCTCCAGCTTTAAAGGAATTTATAGACTCAGAATATATTATTAAATAAACTGCAACACACAGTGATATGTGCACTTTTGCAAGTCCAAAGCTAGACCCAGAAAGAGTACCTAGGAGGAAGAAATTCAGTGTCAGGAGGTGAGGCAGTTATACTGAACGATAAAGTGAGAGTGGCTTGGAAGCAAGAGACTCTTGGATGATGATAGCTTTTTCCTAACCTTAGTTGGCCTGGCTTTAAGTGGTTGTGGGTCCTTAGCACCCCTCCTCCAAGACTAGTTCTTTCCAATGTGTGATGCCTTCTGGAGAGAAGTTTAGATTAAGTACCTCAGGGTCTGAGCTAAGGGCCATTTGGCCCTATGGGCGACTCCCGGGTTTTCAGGTTGGAGAAGAGATGAATATTTTCAAATGTATATTTTGATGTTTATGTTCATATACTTGAGGATATATGGAGAATAAGAAAGCACTGCATGTACTTTATGAGGTCTTAGTAAACTGAGACAGGACCAGTATGGGCAGACGTTATGAGACCCTTCCTGCCATTCCTGTCCCCCTCCTCCCCTCCCCCACCCCATACCTGCCACATGGGACCCCTGAGCAAAACTGAACTACTTCTTGTTCCCAAGACACACTGGGAACTGTGTGTTCCCAGTATCCCTCCACATCTTCTTCTTCCAGGAAGCCCTCCTTGTTCACAACAAAGGGCCTCCTCATCCTCTGCACTTCACCTACAACCTTCCCACCCCTTCCTGGGAGACCCATGTTTTCCTTTTCACATCTGTCCCACATCCTTTATACACACCCTGTGGAGGGAGGGGAAGAGAGCAAGAGGCCTAAAGACAGGAACGTGTGAAATTGAGTAAACAGGAAGCTCTCCAGGGCCCAGGCCAGCAAAGCTCAGTCAGACAGGTCATCCTTTTCTCTGCTGCCATTGAGGGTCACAGTTAGCAGTGGTCAGCTCTGTCACCCATTGGGACTTCTATTTAGAATGACATCCTCTGTGCCCCGAGATGCTTCCAAGCCCCTTCTGGAAGGACCTAGCCCAGCTGGACAACCCCCGCCCAACTGCTGAAACCACCCATAAGCCACCTGCTACCCGAAAAGCACAGTTGTCCTCAGATTGTGTTGTTATTGGTGGCAGGGATGTCTCCCCTCTGGGTTGGATGTATTTTGGAACAGCAGCTGTATATTTTCCTTCTTCTGTCTTCGATGCCTAGCACACTACCTTGCTTATAGAAGATACTCAATAAATGTATGTTGAATGAGTCAGTGATGAATAAATGCAAGAATGAATGAACGAACACTTCCCATAGATGGAGACTTGTGATTAAAAAAAAAACCCACTGGGTTCTGATTATGCTAACTATGGGCTTTGGAAGCCTTATCTTTCTCACCTGAAAAATGAGGGCAGCGGACACCTGTGTTCAGGCTCAAAACTGTGGATTCTACAAAAATGGGCAGAAGATCTAAGGAGACATTTCTCCAAAGAAGACATACAGATGGCCAAAAAGCACATGAAAATATGATCAACATCACTAGTTATTAGAGAAATGCAAAATAAAACTACAATGAGGTATTACCTCACACTGGTCAGAATGGCCATCATCAAAAAGTCTACAAACAATAAATGCTGGAGAGGGTGTGGAGAAAAGGGAACCCTCTTGCACTGTTGGTGGGAATGTAAATTGATACAGCCACTATGTAGAACAGTATGGAGGTTCCTTAAAGAACTCAAAATAGAATTACCATATGACCCAGCAATCCCACTACTGGGCATATATCCAGAAAAGACGAAAACTCTGATTCAAAAAGATACACGCACCCCAATGTTAATAGCAGCACTATTTACAAGACATGGAAGCAACCTAAATGTCCATCGATAGAGGAATGGATAAAGAAGATGTGGTACCTATATGCAATGGACTATTTCTCAGCCATAAAAAAGAATGAAATAACGCCTCTTGCAGCAACACGGATAGACTTAGAGATTATCCTACTAAGTGAAGTAAGTCAGACAGAGAAAGACAAATATCATATATCACATAAATATGGAATCTAAAAAAAATGTTACAAATGAACTTATTAATATTTACAAAACAGAAACAGACTCACAGACTTTGAAAACAAACTTATGGTTACCAAAGGGGGAAGGTGGGGGAAGGGATAAATTAGGAGTTTGGAATTAACCTATTCATACTACTATATATAAAACAGATAATCAACAAGGACCTACTGTATAGCACAAGGAACTCTACTCAATATTCTGTAATAACCTATATGGGAAAAGAATCTGAGAAAGAATGGATATATGTATATGTATGACTGAGTCATGGCTGTATAACTGATACTAATGCAACACTGTAAATCAACTATGCTCCAATAAAAAATGAAAGTTAAATGGAAAAAAACGTGGATTCTAAGAGTATTGAACTTTCTTACAATGACAAGCTTCCCAGAGTGAAATCTGCTGTAAGAGCTCTTAAAATGCTTTCAGTCTGATGATTCCCATTGGAATCCTGCACAGGCTGGAGGACCAGATGCCACCACCGCAGCCCCTTCTTTTTTTTTTTTTTTTTTTTGCGGTACGCGGGCCTCTCACTGCTGCGGCCTCTCCTGTTGCAGAGCACAGGCTCCGGACGCGCAGGCTCAGCAACCATGGCTCACGGGCCCAGCCGCTCCGCCACCAGGGAAGCCCCGCAGACCCTTCTTAATGCAAAGGCTCTTTGTGCTAACTTGCCCAGGGTGCCATGCTAGTTAGGGTAGAGCTGGATACCCCATCCAGTTCTCTTTCTATAAGACCACACTGCCTCATCACACTGATGATAGCTAGAGGGCTGCAGACATTTAAATATGCCAAGTGTACGTCAGAGAAATCAGTGCAGTTGCTAACTGAAACCTGGGGCCATAACTGGAGGGGATAAAGGGACGTTGGTCTCATTGGAAATGTAAAACCAAGAAAGAGACTGGCGAGACTTCTTGGCACCCAATTTGGGTTAGAAGAAGTGAAAGAGAAACTGGGAAGTGGAAATGAAGGAAAGAAGGAATTTGAAAGGAGGTTATTATTAGACACTGACCAGTTGGACTAGGGGCCAGTTTCCTTCTAGTAGCTCTGGGCCATTCCCAGCAACAAGGGGTGGCTCTTGGCTGGGTAGCCTTGCTTGGCTGTGGTACAGGAAGAAGAGATACTGGGCTATGGGTTTGGGGTCATTGTGCTTCAAAGTTAAGAGGGTAGAAGGTGACAAAGTCCTAATTCCACCTGACTCTCTTGAAGAACTGGTGGAAAAGGAAGGTTCGCTTCCCTGGCAAGAAGACTTTAGAATATGGCAGTGGCAGCTGATGCATGATAAGTTTCAGCATCCAGGAAGCCTGCTCTTTACCCCGTGGTTGAGACCAGAAGCTGTTCTTCAGAATGGGGAGAAACAGAGAAGACTTTAGTGTCAGATGTCTACGTTAAAAATTTAGGAGTTTAATTTTCCTGGTTCTGTTACCCCAAGAGATTTTGGCTTCACCGGGATTTTTGGAGACGTGTTTCTGTGGTTAGATGTTAGAACCCCAAGTGGAAAAGTTAAGCACATTTCTTTCAGGCTGCATGTGGCGGGCACTGTTAGTTGGCTACCCCCAAAGTCTCTCTCAACTCCCTTCTACCTTGCCATTTCTCACTATCAAGGTTAGAATTCGTTACACATTCACTTCCACAGTCTTCCTTGAAGATAGGAGTGAGCATATGACCCTGTTCTAACCCATGAGATATAAATGGAAGCCTAAGAGGGTAGAAGTTAGGGGAGTCTAAGAAAGTTTATGCCTTCATAATAAATATAATTATCTATCAAATCATAACATAATCATCAAAGTGATATCCTATCACCTTTGCCATATTCTAGTCCCACAAAAATTGCTTTTGAAAAAAAAATCATACCTCAGTTTTATAAGTTTGGAATCACTACATATTCTCTTCCCTTCTTAGAGATTCAAAATACACACAAGCATATTAAATGTACTGAGAAGTCTTGGTTATCAGTTATGAAGACATTCACCTGCAAAAGCAGAAAATTCAACTGTTTTTTTTTTAATTGATTGGTTTAAGTGCTTCTTTTTTTTTAAGATGTTGGGGGTAAGAGTTTATTAATTAATTTATTTATTTTTGCTGTCTTGGGTCTTCGTTTCTGTGAGGGGGCTATCTCCAGTTGTGGCAAGCGGGGGCCACTCTTCATCACGGTGCACGGGCCTCTCACTATCGCAGCCTCTCCCGTTGAGTAACACAGGCTCCAGACGCGCAGGCTCAGTAGTTGTGGCTCACAGGCCTCGTTGCTCCACGGCATGTGGGATCTTCCCAGACCAGGGCTCGAACCCGTGTCCCCTGCATTGGTAGGCAGATTCTCAACTACTGCGCCACCAGGGAAGCCCGCAACTGCTTTTTTAATCGGGCTTTTTTTTTTTTTTTTAAAAAGACAAGAAGCCTAGGGGCTTCCCTGGTGGCGCAGTGGTTGAGAATCTGCCTGCCAGTGCAGGGGATATGGGTTCGAGCCCTGGTCTGGGAAGATCCCACATGCCGCGGAGCAACTAGGCCTGTGAGCCACAACTACTGAGCCTACGCATCTGGAGCCTGTGCTCCGCAATGAGAAGCCGAGACAGTGAGAGGCCCGCGCACTGCGATGAAGAGCAGCCCCCCTTCCCCGCAACTAGAGAAAGCCCTCACACAGAAACGAAGACCCAACACACCCAAAAATAAATAAATAAATACATTTATATTTAAAAAAAAAAAAAAAAAAGACAAGAAGCCTGGAGAGACTTTGGTTCAATGAACTAGTCATGCCAGAGCAGATGTCACTGCAATTTTCTTGGTCTTCCCTCACAATGATGTGATGGCTGCTGTAGTTCCAGCTATCACATTTGTATTTATAGTAGGTAAGAGGAGGAAGGGAAAATCCCAAGTTGGGCCTCTGTTTTGTTTATTATGAAGGCAAAACTGTACCTCATTTAACTGTGCTTTGCAGATATGGCATTTTTTACGAATTGAAGATTCAGGGCAACCCTGCATTATCAGATGATTAGTATTTTTTAACAATAAAGTTATTTAAATTAAGGTATGTACACTAATCATTAGAGAAATGCAAATCAAAACCACAATGAGGTATCACCTCACATCAGTCAGAGTGGCCATCATCAAAAAATCTACGAACAATAAATGCTGGAGAGGGTGTGGAGAAAAGGGAACCCTCTTGCACTGTTGGCGGGAATGTAAATTGATACAGCCACTATGGAGAACAGTATGGAGGTTCCTTAAAAAACTAAAAATAGAATTACCATATGACCCAGCAATCCCACTGCTGGGCATATACCCTGAGAAAACCATAATTCAAAAAGAGTCATGTACCACAATGTTCATTGCAGCAGTATTTACAATAGCCAGGACATGGAAGCAACCGAAGGGTCCATCGACAGATGAATGGATAAAGAAGATGTGGCACATATATACAATAGAATATTACTCAGCCATAAAAGAAATGAAATTTAGTTATTTGTAGTGAGGTGGATGGACTAGGGTCTGTCATACAGAGTGAAGTAAGTCAGAAAGAGAAAAACAAATACCGTATGCTGACACATATATATGGAATCTAAAAAAAAAAAAAGGTTCTGATGAACCTAGGGGCAGGACAGGAATAAAGACACAGATGTAGAGAATGAACTTGAGGACACGGGGAGGGGGAAGGGTAAGCTGTGACAAAGTGAGAGAGTGGCATGGACATGTATACACTACCAAATGTAAAATAGATAGCTAGTGGGAAGCAGGTGAATGGCACAGGGAGATCAGCTCAGTGCTTTGTGACCACCTAGAGGGGTGGGATAGGGAGGGTGGGAGGGAGACGCAAGAGGGAGGGGATATGGGGATATATGGTTATGTATAGCTGATTCATTTTATTATACAGCAGAAACTAACACAACACTGTAAAGCAATTATACTCTAATAAAGATGTTAAAAAAAGTAAAGTATGTACATTGTGTTTTTAGATATGATGCTATTGCATACTTAACAGATTACAGTGTAGTGTAAACAACTTTTTAAAAATAAATTTATTTATTTATTTTTGGCTGTGTTGGGTCTTCGTTGCTGTGCGGGCTTTCTCTAGTTGCGGTGAGCGGGAGCTACTCTTGGTTATGGTGCACGGACTTCTCATTGCGGTGGCTTCTCTTGTTGTGGAGCACAGGCTCTAGGCGCATGGGCTTCAGTAGTTGCAGCACACGGGTCCAGTAGTTGTGGCTCTCAGGCTCTAGAGCACAGGCTCAGTAGTTACGGCACATGGGCCTAGTTGCTCCGCAGCATGTGGGATCCTCCCGGACCAGGGCTCGAACCCGTGTCCCTTGTGTTGGCAGGCGGATTCATAACCACTGCGCCACCAGGGAAGCCCAGTGTAAACAACTTTTGTATGACCTGGGAACCAAGAAATTCATGTGACTCAATTTACTGAGGTATTTGCATTATCGTGGTGGTCTGGAACCAAACCCCAAATATCTCTGAGGTATGCCTATACTGATTTCTAACTCACAGATACTGTGAGGTAATAAATGTGTGTCATTTTAAATGCTAATTTTTACACCACAATAGAAGACACCTGGGAAAGTGCCAGCTCCCAATATAAGGCTCCAACTTGTAGGTTGGTTCTGGTGTCTGGAGCTAACAGTTTTCCCATGTGGCCCACTTACTTTTCTTGGGTACTTTTCCTCCAGCAAAGGTGTTCTAATCTAGCAAGCTCTTTTACATATAAAACGCTCAAAAAATGAAACAGTTCCAAACACATGATGTTTTTCCATGAGTTTCATCACCTCTTATTGGTCTTTGAGTCTTTAGAAATACCTCGCAGGGAGGGTTCATTCCAGGTTCCATCGACTTGCAGAGAAATTGGCTGACCTCACTGGGGGTTCTGGGTTTTTATGGAGGGTTCATTCATAGGCAATGATCAAATCATTGGTCACTGGCTACAGATTCAACCTCTAGCCCCTCTCCCCTCCCTGGAGGTCTAAGGGTGGGACTGAAAATTCTAACCCTCCAGTCATAGGTTTGGTTCCCCTGGCAACCAACCCCCATCCTTAGGTGACCTAGGGACAATCCAAATTCATTCATTAACATAACAAAAGACACTTTGAACTGTCTTACCGCCTAGGAAATTCCAAGGGTTTTAGAATCTCTGTGCTAGAAATGGAGATGAAGACCAAATATATACTTCTTATTATAAATCACAATATCCCAGTCCACTCCCTGCTCTTCATACATATGCTTATAGCAAAGCAATCATAAAGGTCTCAAAAGACACTGGCACATCACCAGAATCTCATTCAGTCATTAATAACTATCCAGTCCGTCATCATATCGTGTGAAAGTGTCTCCCAGGGCAAGGCCACTTGGGTTTCCAGGCTTCCATTCTACCTTGTCAGCTTCCCAAGGCAGGAGCGTTGCCTGCAAACACAGCTGTACGCTTCCAGGCATCGGATATGACTGAACTAAGAGTCAACATCATCTCTTCTCTGAACCTCTCTCAAGGTGTTAATGTTGGATTTCCCTTATTACATAACCCATCCATTCATTCCCTCACCTTCAGCTACTCTTTTCCCTTTTCTCCATTTATACCCAAACCGTTCCACCTTCAGAAGGGACAACAGGTGGGGCCACTACACTGGTCTACACTGCAGGCAGCAATACTTGTCTGGCAAGTGCCTTCCCCTCCGCTCATGCCTGTTACACAGGCCAAGAACCAGGGGGGTACCTTTACCCTCTGGCAATATGACCGCATTCACTCTTCAACCCAATTTTGCCAGGTGGGGTGAAGGCACATCCCACCCCATCAGGCCCTTGGAAATTCTGTCTGACATAAAGGTTATAAACATACTTACAGTCTCTTGCTGAGGATTCATCCCTGCTTCCAGCCCTTGTAGGTGTAGCCCTGGTCCTGCCACCACAGCATCAAGTAAGAAAGAAGAATTTGAGGTGATGGGGGGCTAGAAAGAATACCCACATGTTTCCTCACCCCATCCCCAGATCCACCAGAAAAACAGAGAAACCTGTCCAGTGGGGACACTCCTTTAGCCCCACTCATGAGTGTGAGCACAGGCTTGTGAAGACATCTGAGCCAGCCCTTCATGATTTAAACTCCCAGCTTTAGACAACCAACGTTTTAATTGCCTGTTCCAATTCTCTAGCAAACTAGTACTCTGAGGACGATCTCTCTCTGTGTGTTTGTTGGATATTATGGGCCATAAAGTGTGTTCCTTGGTCTGAAGATATGGATGTTCAGCCACCCACCTTGGTGCAATAACGCCTGTTCCGGTTCTTTTATAAGACCCTGAGCTCTCCCACTGGGTGAGAAAACCTCAGTCTAGTGTCAGGGTCTATTCCTGTCGGGACCTATTTGCAGCGCCCACACCCCTCCCCCTCCCCCTCCCCCTCCCCAGGGCTACCAGAATCAGCCTCACTTGCCAGCTATGTTCAGAGCCTTCCCACCAGGGAAATCGGCCACACAGCCATCTGCAGCCTCTGTCTCGTCTCAACTGAAAGAAGATACACAATGTGAGAATTGTGAGTTAAGCTTCAGTCAGGGTCTTCCTGAGGACTACAGCCTGGGAGACAGCCTCTCGGTAGCTCTGAGAAACTGCTCCTAAGAGGTCAGGGCAGGTGGGGAGGAAGCTAGTTTATAAATGATTTTTAAAAATTTGAGGGGGTCGCTACAGAATACATGCAGGCAAGCATACATCTTGGTAAGAGATGACTGCTAGTTGCAAAGAACAGGTATTTCAAGTTAATGATTGTAGTGCTTTTCTATGTGTGGGAAAATGCAAGAAGCTGGGTTCATTAAATTCTTCCTGAGATACATGTAACTATCTAAGGGGCCTGTTTGTCCAAAGCACAGAGCATCCTGTCCTTAACTTCCTCTGCTGAATCACAGAGTGCACTGTGGGTCAGTGACTGAAGTGGGTTAATCTTTGCAGACTTGCTCTCTTGCAAACTGTCTTTGCTCTTCTGTTTTGTTTGCAGTCTCTTGTTGGCAGACAGAACGGTTCTCATCGACATTGTGTGCCTTAGAGTGTACGGGAGGACTACATCCAGATTCAGCCCGTTCCTGCATTGCTGCGGTGCCCACGACCCGCTTTCAAGGGCGCAGGTGGCCACCTTAAGTGAGCACATGGGGAGATTTTCTTGTTGACTCCAATTGCCTTCCAAACCTGGGCATCAACATCCCCTTCTTTAATGGACCCCTCAAATTTTTATAGTGATTTCCACAGGGCTGTGTGCCATACAGACATCCCTTTAATAGGCCAGGTTTCTATTGCCCTTCTGCCTGACCGTATGGCCAGGCCATTGGCCACTGACCATGAGTCAGTCAAAACCCAAACATTGGGGCTTTTACCACTACTCAATTCGTACCGCTGCTAGGAAAGCATCGTGCAATTCAGCGCACTGAGCTGATTTGTTTTTACCTTCTTCAGTCAGAGTGGTGGCCTTCCAAACTGGATGATGTCCCTTTACCCTGGAACTGCCATCCCTAAACCAAGCAGCAATTTGTTGTTCAGTCAATAACCACTCATAGGGCTCTGTCCACCTGGCAGTTGGTTCTAGCAGCTCCTCAGGTGGCTCCAAAGTCAGCCCTAGAGGAAAAGAGGCTCCCTGATAATATCTCCTCTTTGTCTTCCCTAGACAGCATGATCTTGTATTAACCATTTACATATTATTATGGAACTCTTCTGGACGCTGCCATCCCCATTAGGGCATTTCTCCAACGTCACCCTAGACATTGTGGGTATTTCAGATTTCAAGGTCATTTTCTGTCCTTCAGTCATAAGAGTAGCTTCAATCAATAATGTCCAGTAGCAAGGTAGTAACTGCCCCTCAAAGGGAAAGTCTCTAGTCCAGAGCCCCAGTGGTTCTCACTGTAAGCCCCAGTCTATGCTCCATGTTGGGCTATGGCACAGAGGATTTGTCCCTCCCAGCTTTCTAGCTTCTGTCCTACACTGTGTGGGCAATTCTCATTTAGCATGTCTAATTAATACTGCTTGAAGGGAGGATTTACATGTCTTCTGTTTTACAATATTAGGTAGGGGAAACGACCACTTCACATAGAGCCTGTTCAGACATACCAGTTCTCCTACAACCTTTTACCTTAATTCCATCAACACTTATGTTTCTACCTGTAGCCTCCATTAGGACTCTATCAACAAGTTTTGGTTTTATAATACTAAGTAGAGGACGTGTTCCCTGACTAGACATGATATCCATTCCCATCAAACATCCAGGTAAAGGAGCCATAACTCCTTTACATTATACCTGCTTAAACATTACAACTTTCATAATCCCATCCACGCTTACATTTTTATGTTCTCTCAGTCTAATTGTAGCCTGAGCCTGGGCTTCACCAAAGGGTTTTGGTACCATAGTGACTGGGGCTCCGGTATCAGGGAGTCCTGGAAATGTCTCTTTTTTACCTGCTGACTACTTTATCCACTTTTGTGCAAAAGGCTTTGGATCCCAGGTGAGGGGTTGAGTCAAGGGACCCTGGCCCTTTCATCAATCTTTATCTTTATTACTCAGCCTAACTGCTGCCGCAAGCAGTCGCTGGTCAGGTTTTTCACTGGAATCTCTGCCTTCCAGATTTTCAAATTTCTCTAAATAGAGCAGACTTGTTTGGGGCCCTTAAAGTTGGGGGACCAGAAGGGGGTCTCTTTGGCAGTGCTGTATTAAAAACTGTTTTAATCCCATCCATGTCCGTTTCATTCTTCCCATTTCATGATAACCCTCTAAAGATTGCCATGCTGCTGGGATGAGTCCCATGACTCTCCCCTTTTTGCTTCATTCCTATCAAAAGTTGCTTAATTCACTTTATTTCTGAATAACTGTTTAAAAATTTCCACCTCCTGGGGAAGAGTCTCTTGAAGGTACCTTTGTCTTCTTCTCATTCTCTTTTTATTTAATCTGTTTTCATTAGCATCTGCAAGACCCATGAGGGGAAATTGAGACAACAAATTTGATAAGGCTTCCTGGACTGTTATTCAGTTTTGCAACAATAAGGTTACATGGGGCGTCCATGTGAAAGGGGTCTCCTTAACCACAGTATTTACCATGACTGTTGCCAAAATCTTGGCTTTCTGTGCACCGATGCCAAACAGAAATTTGGAGACAGAGTTATGGAGGAAAAAGAAAAAGTGGCTTTATTTCTTTGCCAGGCAAAGAGGGAACACAGTAGGTTAGTGCCTCAAGGACTGTGCCCCCTTCCCTGGGGACTAGGGAGAAGTTATATAGTCAGGACTCGTGATCAGAGGTATGTGATAAGGATCAAGACAGTAACAGTCTTGCGTTCTTTCTTCGGGAAAGTTTCACAAGGGTGGGGTTGCTGAAAAGATTAGGGTGTATACAGGGTCTCAGGTGGTTGGGTCTCCTAATCTTTTTTTTTTTTTTTTTTTTGCGGTACGCGGGCCTCTCACTGTTGTGGCCTCTCCCGTTGCGGAGCACAGGCTCCGGACGCGCAGGCTCAGCGGCCATGGCTCACGGGCCCAGCCGCTCCGCGGCATGTGGGACCTTCCCGGACCGGGGCACGAACCCGTATCCCCTGCATCGGCAGGCGGACTCTCAACCACTGCGCCACCAGGAAAGCCCTAGAGTCTCCTAATCTTGATGAGCTTCTCTGGTCCCTTTAATCTTGCCTCGGGTGGCTGCTCCTCTCTTGATAAGCAACTGTTCGAATCTGCCCTTTGGAACTCAGGGAAGGTCATGGAGGCTGGAGTCTTGCCTACAAGAAATGGGGGACAAAAGGCCTCCATGCCCGGAAGCCCCACAGGGCCCTGCTCGGCATCATGACCTGGGTAAAGGGCATATTCAGGGGGTGAATATCCCAGTCGGTCGTTTTAAAGCCAGTTCTAGGAGGCTAGCATATCAGCTGCTTCAGGTGCTCCACTTTGGCATTCATAGGGGGAAATGGATAGTCCCTCTTCTCAGGATAAATAGACCTTACAGTGGCTTTTATCCAGTCCACCAGGCTGGCTGTCCCCTTGGGAATAACCTCATGTTCACCTGGATTATGTATCACCATCTGGGGTTGTTCAACAGTGCCTTGTGGGTCCTGAATCAACCCAAACATGCTCTTACCCTCCACAGCATTCAAAACCGAAGACACAGCCCTCAAATTAGTTACTCCCACAATCCATTTCAGTAACAGTTCTTCAGGAAGCTGATAATACCGATGATCAATGTTATGACTCTTTCACACCGATGAAATAAAATTCACATTTTATGGCAAGACAAGAAAAATTTACACATAAAATTTTTCTTGGCCCATTTGGACCTCCTCCCTCCCCTTTAGTGTGTGTTGTGCATCTGCATTAACCAGACCTCCTTAGGAGATAACATTCTTTCTAATCTTGTAAAGGGTCACAACTCCTTAGGGATAAACGTCCTCCTTAATCTTGCAAGGGGCTGCGATGACCCATGACCCACTACTCGCTTTGTACATGTAGATATGGATTGTGTAAACTGTCAATAATACGTGGTCATTTAATGTACAGCCCTCTGTCTCAAAAACATATATAACTGTGCTTTGACCTTTAATGGGCGGAATGGTTCTCAGAGCTTTCCGAGAGGATGCTCCCAGGTTATGACCCTCCGTTTGGCTTGAATAAAAGTTTCCATTTCTTTCTTAGATCAACTGATTAATTTTTTCGTCAACAGCCCTATACCCCCTGGTTTCAATAGTTTTTTTGTTTTGTCCTTCCCCCACAACCAACTACCTTCCTGGAGACCAGAGGTCTCTGAGGTCCTTTCTGTTTCCCTGCAAAACTTTTACCTTGGAGGGTGGCTGTGAGGCTAATGACCAGCTCAGACTGACCAAATTCCGAGCTTGGTCTAGTATCAGGGTCTGAATCAGCTCTCTCTTTCAGTTTCATTTAGGCACTGCAGAGTAACCGATTGCAGTACAGCAGCTACTCCATACCACCGGTGACCACGTGGCCACCCAGCAATCAAAGGTTCTTCATCCCTTGCCCTGTCATCCTTTCTCTTTCCAGACCACATATTTCCATGAGCCAAGGCCATTCTAGCAAATTCCACTTCTCTGACACCAACTAAAGATCTGGTCACCAATTTCACTATGTGTGTGTTGGGGGGTGGTCCCCATACCAACAAGCAATTCTTCAACACCAGCTGGGTGTCCTGCAATTTAACTTAATTCTGACACCATCTGCCTGAGACGGTGTCAGATCCCATAGGTTAAAGGCTCAGTTGTACAAGAGGCTCTCCACCCCCCTTTCCCAACACACTTCAGAGGCCAGTTGTAAGTCCAGGTTGTTACTTGTCCTTCTGACCAACTTGATATAGATTGGAAGCTCCAACGACTCCCTCCTTGGGCTCAATTAATTTGCTAGAGCAGTTCACAGAACTCAGAAAAGCATTTACTCGCTAGATTACCCGTTTATTATAAAAGGATATATACTCAGGAAGCGCCAGCTGGAAGAGATGCTTACCGCAAGGTATGGGAAAAGGCGTGGAGCTTCCATGTTCTCTGAGGGTGCCCCTCTTCTGTAATTTCCACCTGTATACCAATCCAGAAACTGTCTGGATCCTGTCCTTTTGGGATTTTATGGAGGCTTCATTACGTAGGCAATGATCAAATCATTGGCCATTGGCTATAGATTCAACTTCTAGCCTCTCTCCCCTCCTTGGAGGTCAAAGGGTAGTACTGAAGGTTCCAGTTCTCCAATCACAGAGGTGGTTCCCCTGGCAACCAGCCCCCACCCCACCCCATTCTTAGGTGATTTTGGGGCATTCCAAATGTCGCTCAATTAACATAACAAAAGACACCTTGATCTGTCTCACCATTTAGGAAATTCCAAGGGTTCGAACCAGGGACAATGACCAAATATACATTTCTTATTATAAATCAATATCACAGCATCCCATTAGAAAAACTGACAAGAGGACAAGATCATGTAAATCATGGAAGAAGCGATACAATTGACTAATACTATGAAAAGATAATGATAGTTAACTGTTAATCAGAGAAAGGCAAATCTAATTTCAATTTCAATTTTAGAATCTATTTTGTAAGTTTTAGGTTGGCAAAGATTGAATAGAACAATAAAACCTAGTGTGGTCAAGGTCTAGGAAAGTCGGGCAATTTTATACTCTGTTGTTAGGATTGTAAAGGGATACAACTAAACAGGAAGCCAATGATTTAAATCATGCCTATGTTCAGTGCCACCATTTATGCAGACCTTTATCTATACATTCTTTTTATTGAGAGATATTCACCAGCTATTGTTGAGTGGAAAACAGAATGATCCTTTATTTCGAACTGCATATTGTAGATAGATGATTGTATAAAGTGTACAGTTCTACCTGTACAATATACAGACTAGCAGAAGGCTTTAGAAAGTCGGTCATACACAGACCTACTAGAGAATGGACTTGAGGATACAGGGAGGGGGAAGGGTAAGCTAGGACAAAGTGAGGGAGTGTCATGGACATATATACACTACCAAATGTAAAATAGATAGCTAGTGGGAAGCAGCCTCATAGCACAGGGAGATCAGCTCGGTGCTTTGTGACCACCTAGAGGGGTGGGATAGGGACGGTGGGAGGGAGACGCAAGAGGGAAGAGATATGGGGACATATGTATATGTATAACTGATTCACTTTGTTATAAAGCAGAAACTAACACACCGTTGTAAAGCAATTTTCCTCCAATAAAGATGTTTAAAAAATTTAAAAAAATTAAAAAAAGAAAGACGGTCATAGTAGTTCTGATCTCCGGTGGCCTTGGCCTGCAACGGCTTGAAGCAGGACTCTGGTTCCCAGCCAGAGATTGAAGTCAGGCCGCGGCAGTCAGAGTGCTGAATCAGAGTCAGTGGCCAGTGACAAGGCCCTGGCCCTTCAGCTTTGCAGAAATGAATTCCCACAAAGACAGAACGTAGTGAAACAAGTAAAGTGTTTATTAGGAGGAAAAAGAGTATGTGTGGATAGACACAGGGGCTGACTCAGAGAGAGAGTTGCACCCTCGTGATAGTTTGAATCACTTATATGGGGTGTTTCTTCCGGGTTTCCTTTGGCCAATCATTTCTATTTGCCTGGTTCTGAGTCTGTATTTGGTATATCTCAGGATCCTCCCGTGTGTGTGTGCATCTCTCAGCCAAGATGGATTCCAGAGAAGAGATCTATGGGTAGATTGACGTCACTCCCCTTTTGACCACCAAGGAGTTTTTCTGTGCATGTATAGTCGGGAAGGTCTCCTTGACCTCAAGAATGAGAAACATGTGGTCTCTATCTTTTATCTGAGTGGGGCTCAGCCTCCTCTCTCACTCCTGCTATTTTGGAGTATCTGTCCACAGGGGACAAACTCCAACTACTCAGCCTGGGGCCCATCTATCTCCTGCCTCAGTTCTTTCTGGATGGTGGGATTTGGGGTTATCTTTCCTCACTTATCAAGTCTGAGAGACAAGCATGTTCCCACCCATCTTCACGCACCTCTGTGACAATAGGCCCAGGTCCTTGGCCCCTTTACTGGCACTTGGCCAAACTGGATGCCCAGGGCACAGCCACCATGAGAAAGGAGGCCCTGGTAGTTGGGAATGCAAAGGAAATCGTAAAAGAATGCAAAGGAAATTTTAAAGGAATGCAAAGGAAATTTTGGCCTACCGAGAGGAGAAAAGAAAAGTAATTCATTTTAATACTGAAGAACATCGCCTTTGAATCTGGGAGAAGCTTCCTGGACTAGGCTGCCCTAAGAAGACCACATATAGTTGCTTATGTAAATTTTCAGTACCTTTTTCTGGAACATTCGTCTATACCTCCCACTCCCTTATATTGTGAAAGAATGCAACTCAGCCAAACCATGAAGTCCTCTACCAGATGGTGTTTCGCAGCCCAGCCACCCTAAACACTGGTGACTCAGACTGACAAGGAGCGGTTGGGTGCCTGTAACCATAAATTGTACATCTGGGGATGGGGAGAGTTTCTCCAACTTTTAATCCTGTTTTCTTGGAAACAGTTGGGCTTATTTAAACTGTGTCTGGATGGAAATTTTTACAAAGAACAAAAATGAAGATTTCCTTTCAAAAATCCTTTTTAGGTTTTGTTTTCCCCAGGCCCAATAGTCACTATAAAGGGAAGACTAAAAAAGGAAAAAAGACATGTGAGCCTTGGGTTTTCTCTGGAGAAGGTGACAACTGATATTCTGCAGCTCTTCTGCTCAGGGGCTGGAAACCCCAAAGTGATGGGGCCAGGCTGATGTGGGGGAAGATGGTAGACTGAGAATGTCCCTCCTTCTAAAGGGGTGGCCTAAACCCAGAGTCCAGAGTGTCACCTAATTCGCTGGTGTTTAAAAAAGGCAGAAATTGGATTTTCGTGTCGAATCTCCCAACATGTAAACATGAGCAACTGATTGGAACAGTTAAAAAATATTTTATGAACCAAATGAAACAGCAGGAGAGACCCTAGGGATCATCTTGTTGAATCCATCATTTTGGAGATAGATGTCTGAGGTCCAGAGGAACAAATGACTTGCCAGGATGATACCAGAGTCTAGGCCTACTTCTTCCTGCTGTGATTTTATTAACTGACATTCAACTGATGGCTCTTTTAAATAAGCAGACATATTTAGTTAGGTGAGTTCTTCTTTTCCCCCCTCTTCTCTCTCTCTCCTTCCCGCCCTCTTGGTTCTTTCAAGTATTCATTCATTCACATATATCTCCTTTCCATTATTTTCTAGACAATTTAAATTTTGAATTCCTCTGATTCAGGAGGTGTTTACGAGAGTGCTTCTTAATTCGAAGTACTTAAGAGTTTTTTTAAAATGTTTATTTATTTATTATTTATTTATTTTTGGCTGCTCTGGGTCTTAGTTGTGGCACGTGGGATCTTTGCTGCGGAATGCAGACTCTTAGTTGCAGCATGCATGCGGAATCTAGTTCCCCAACCAGGGATTGAACCTGGGCGCCCTGCATTAGGAGTGGGGAGTCTTACCCACTGAACCACCAGGGAAGTCCAAAGTACTTAAGACTTTTTAAGGTGTGCTTTTACCATGTATTTCTAATTTTATTGCCGTACACTCAGGACATTTGGCTCGTAAATCTCCACTTTTATATTTCGTTGATAGGTTTTCTTTGGAGCCAAATATATGATCAATTTTTATAAAGATTCCAAGAGCAAAATAAAATAATGTCTATTTTTCATTAGTTAAGACACAGAATTCTGTGTATGTACCAGATCAAATTTGTTGATTGTAATATTCAGATTCTCTAGTCATTTATTTCTGTTTTACTAGATCTGTCAAATTTAGAAGAAGTATATTAAAGTATTTCAATATATATATATATAGTGTGTGTGTGTGTGATTTAAATTAAGTCCTCATATTTTTGGTAGTTTTTGTTTTACATATCTTGTAGCTATGCTGTTGGGAATATCAAAACTTATAGTTTTCTTCAAACTGTAGCTTTTACCATACTATATTTCTCATAACTCTAATACTTTTGACTTTAAATTCTACTTTATCTGATGTTAGTAAATCTATCTGCTTTCTTTTTGAATGTCTCTGTTTGATATCTCTTTGTTTATCCCTTTATTTTCTTTAAGTATGTCATTATTTTAATATAATCTACCCATGCTTATTTTTAAAAATATAAGAAATACAGGAAAGTATAAGGAAGAAACAAATTACCAAAAATTCTACTATCTAAAAGTAACTGATGATAACATTTGGTTGACATCATTCCAGACAGCTCTTTATGCATATATAGAAAGAAGGATCCAGATAAAGACAAAGAGAGATAAAAACAATTGTGTATTACTCAGCCATAAAAAGAAACAAAAATGAGGTTTTTGTAGTGAGGTGGATGGATCTAGAGTCTGTCATACAGAGTGAAGTAAGTCAGAAAGGGAAAAACAAATACTGTACGCTAACACATATATATGGAATCTAAAAAAAAAAAAAAAAAAAAAAGGTTATGAAGAACCTAGGGGCAGGACAGGAATAAAGATGCAGACATAGAGAATGAACTTGAGGACACACAGGAAGGGCGAAGGGAAAGCTGGGATGAAGTGAGAGAGTGGCATGGACTTATATATACCACCAAATATAAAATAGATAGCTAGTGGGAAGTAGCCATATAGCACAGGGAGATCAGCTCTGCGCTCTGTGACCACCTAGAGGGGTGGGATAGGGATGGTGGGAGGGAGACGCAAGAGGGAAGAGATATGGGGATATATGTATATGTATAGCTGATTCATTTTGTTATAAACAGAAACTAACGCACAATTGTAAAGCAATTATACTCCAATAAAGATGTTAAAAAAATTCTGTAAGGATAGTATCATTCTATATGTGACATATTTTTTAAAATAAATACTGCCTTTAACTTGGAATGAATTTAATAGAAACAAATGCTTAGATCAAACTACTTAAGGTAATTGTTTTTTTTTTCTACAAGGGAAAGAATTTCCTTAAAGATGCCGCTAAATGTAAGGAAATTTAAGAAGTTGGAGTCATTGTGGGTTTTTTAAAAATGCTAGTTTCCATATAGAGAGGATTGGTTGATTACTTGCTAGGAAAGATAGGAGATTAACAAATAGATATATCCTTCATCCTGACCTCTCCTTCCTCCCAATTTTGATACTTATATTATTTTAACTTTGTCAATTTTGTCAGGGTTGCAACAATTTCATTCTGCATCCTGAACCCGTAATTATCTCAGATGTTTAATAGTGCTCCTATATCTAAGTGGATTCTGTGTTCCCCACCAGACCCATTTCTATGGCTTCAGAAAAACAGGGCTCTTTATTTCAATTCATAGTTTAGTGAGTGAGATTTCGCCATCAAGTAGATTTCTCAAAAGGGCTCATAGATGCTGTATTTTCCAAGTCATGTCTGAAAATGTGAGCTCTTGCCTTTATATTGATACTTAATCTCCAACTTGGCTGAGTAGAATCCACTTGGATCATATTCTTTTTCCTTATAGACATTTCTCCTCTGTTCTGGCACTGATTGCTGCTGGAAAGACATGTGAAACCTGCACAATTTTTCTCTTTGCAAGCGAATTTCTTTTTGTCCTGGATGTGAAAAATATATACTTTTTTATTTTCTAAGTTTAATAGTTTAGCCAGAATGTGTCTGAAGGTTACTATTATTGATTTTTCCTAGCAAATGGTGTGTGATTTCAATCTTGCAGATTTAGTCTTTATTCTAATGTTTATATGAGTTCACTTTTTAAATATAGATTTGCAATCCATTTGGAATTTATTCTGGTGTATGGTATGAGGGATGGGTCCGATGTTATCTTTTTCTTAGTGACTATCCAGGTGTTGTTTGTGGTGTATTGAACGTAAGTGCTGGCGGACCTTGCAGATGGTGCTGTCTGTGGGCCATCGTGGCTGGAGGGGGAGGGGTCAGGGACAGAGGTACAGACTTAGGGTCATAGTGGGGATGTGCAAACAAGGAGACAAATGGGATTGACAGGTGTCAAAAATCCAGAAATGGCTAAATTAAACCCATCATCAATAAACAGTAATTGGTAAGAATTTATTGTGCATATAAGAGCTTTTAAATTCAAAGACTTAAATGGAGCTCAGGGTCATGACATTATAGGTTAGCTAATAAAGTGAAAGTGAGGAAGTTATTTAACCTTTATGACAAGGGTTTCCAGACATCAGGGGATTGGTTAAAAGTGATTATCTCGCATCATTTTTGGAAAGCTGACTTAAGTTTCCTTCATGATTAACAGGCATTTACAAGAAGTGGCCCAAGTTAAGTTCCGCTTGTTTCGCTGAATAAACTAAATTAAGTTTCACTTATGTGGCCTAAGTGGTTTTGTCTGCTCAGGGAATTTTCAAGTCCAGTCTCCATTTTGTATTTAATTTTAACAATCCCCTCCTTTGGTCATTCTTTCAGCAGGTTAAGAGTATGAACAACTAGTATAGCATCATTCTCACTTACCACTGTTGATGGAGCTGGGTGGATGAATCACATAGTCACTGTTTCTGCTAGTTGAGTCTTCAGGACAGATGGTCATGAGTCACTGTTGCATTGCTATCATAGACAGGGAGGTCAGATCTCTGAGTTCTTCCAGTTGTCTGATCCTGAGGGATTCCATTTGGGATGTAAGTGGCTGCCAAAATGTATTTAAAACCCTGGAGAGAATACAGTGCACTAGAGAGGTTAATATGATGACTATAAGAGAATAATAGCCAAGGATTGAAAAGTTCCCCACAGCAGAGATTCCCAGAAGTCAAGATTTAACCAACTGAATAAATCAAAAAGTTACAATCTGATTCAGATTTTATCTTTCTAAGTCAATCTACATTTTTTTGGGGGGGATAATTTGTAATTGGGTTTCCTTTTTTTTTCTGAATTATTTACATAGGAACACGTGATGGGTGAGCAGTCACATGTCCTCATGATCACTTGGGACAGGATGAACATGAGGATGTTAATTTCAGGAGGTGGTGTTACAGGTGAGCTTCTACCTAAATTAGGCCTCTACTCGGAGTGAGCAAGCAGGTAATTTATAAGAAGCATTTCTATGGAAACAAAAGAAAAACAAAGGTCAATAGTTGGAGCAAATTATAAACACAGTTTCTGAATTTGGAGAGCAGCAGTTGAGAAAATTTCTAGTTTTGAGTTAGGATCATCTTTAAATAATGGGAAGAGGATGGTAGTTTCAATCTGATGGATTGTCCTGGTTTGCAGTTGGACTGTCTCTTATGCTGAACTCTCTTGAGTGTCCCACACAGCAACAGGCATAAGGTTGTCCATATATAACCCGTTGTGGTGGTTTCTCTGAGGTCTGCAGGTAGATGTCAAAACCTCAAAGACAACCAACAGAACTAGAATCTAATAACAGGTACACTATAGTTTTCTACTGAAACACAATTTTTTTTGGGGTGAGGGCCTCTCACTGTTGTGGCCTCTCCCGTTGCGGAGCACAGGTTCCAGACACGCAGGTTCAGTGGCCATGGCTCACAGGCCCAGCCGCTCCGTGGCATGTGGGATCTTCCCGGACCGGGGCACGAACCTGTGTCCCCTGCATCAGCAGGCAGACTCTCAACCACTGCGCCACCAGAGAAGCCCCGAAACACAATTTTTATAGTTACCCCATTTTTATCAAAGGTAATTATAGTGAAACTATTTGTTTATAAAATAAATCTAGTCTTATTAAACTTGGCTTGATTATTTATACAGTTATAGCAAGAATAGTAATTCTATGTATAGCCTCAAATATGACACTCCAGTCAAAGCTTTGGTAATATCCAAGGGGCTTTATTGGTTCCATAAAGTCAACCTTAGTTCATTAAAATTGGTAACAAGGAATCTCATATTAGACCTTTAAAAGTCTCTTTAGGCTAAGAAGCCAGCCAAAGACTTGTCCAATTGTATCCTGTTACAAAGAGAACAGATTCTTTTTGGACTTATGTAAATACACATATTGTCCTGAGAAATAATAATATTTGATAAGAGTTTCTGAATTCTGGAGGGATCAGGCAGGGAGAAAAAGATAAATGTTTCAACTTTGGTTTACAAAAGTATACCAAATTGCAGTAAGTTATAGATAGATTAAAAGAGAAGAGAAAAAAATGTTAATTCTGGAAAATAAATCATTAAAGAACCAGCAATGTTTTAAATTGTCATAAAAATTATAATCATTTTCATCAGTTCATTCTTTCCCATGTAATTAATTCCTGCTTGAATTTTCATTTTATGAATCAGTCAGTTTTCCATTAGAATTTTAGAAATACCCAATTCAGTGTTATGATTTAAAAGCTACAAGAAACCTGTATTCTAAAATACCCGTCAGGGTCATTTCCATGAATCTCTTTGAAGATTAAGCATTTTGCCTGTAGTTGATTGTAAATGCTTTCAGAGAAGAATCAAGAGTAAAACAATAACTGTCTGTGAATGACAAAAGATTAAAATTAGCCATAGTTAAAGACCTGGTGAGATTTATTTTTAAAAATTATGCAATTGACAAGTAAATTTGATTAATTTTATGATATACAATATTTTAAGATAATAGGTAGAATTATGACTGATAACATTATACCAGGATAAAAAAGATTTTTAGAAATTCCATGTAATTTTTGAATTATTTATAATATATACCCTTGTAAATATAAGCTAAGAAGGTTAAGCATTACTTTTTATTTGACAATATTTCCCATGCAATTTAACATAGCAAATAAAACTAAATAAATTAACATTTCTCTTTTTATAAGGAGAGAGAGCACATCTTTTGAGATCTTCCAGGGGCCCTCTGAAAAATCCCAAAATTAGTTTGAGGTAAAAAAGACTTCATTTAGAATTTGATTTTGGACAGTTTATCAAAAATGTCCAAAGATTTAAAGCACTTGATCAAATAGGAGCACAAGTAACTGTGAAACAATACTTAGTTATTCATTCAACCAAATGACAATTAAAAGATTTTAAAGGCAAATGCAGAAATTACATAGTTGTAAAAAAAAAAGAACCCCAAAACCTTAGCTTTTTTAATCTTGAAAAAGCTCAGTTTTTCTAAGTAATCAAAGACTTAATAAAGACAATGTGAAGTTCAGGAAATTTTCATAAGACACAAATCTTTGTTTCTTAGGCAGATTACATTAAAGGTAAAAAAAAAAAACCTTTTTATAATCTTTTACTAAGAATAGGTCAATAATCTAAGAAATTTTGTGATTTTAACAGACAGAAAATTAAACTCTTGTTTTGTATCCGTACATTACTGAGTTCATTTAAAAAACCTTTTTAAATAAATTTATTCACTTTTAACCAGTTTTGATCTCACAACATAAAATTTCTTTTCCTCAAACTTTCTGCAATATTTTTTATCCATTTAGGCTTTGTCTTCTTCCTTTTCTTATCCTGGAAAAACTAGTCATTTTATTTTAGGATAAAATTACTCTCTTTTTTCCTTAACAAAAATACATCCTATATTTCTTGTATACTCTTCATATAAAAATACATCCCATTTTCTTCCCAGAGTTGTTTCCCTTCACTCTTTGTGTCTAGTAGTTTTATTTTTATATATTGATTATAAATTTTGACTATCAATAAGCTTTACTTTTCAGTGAAAACTAGGAAGCAGGCATTTGTGAACTGTCTATCATATCCTGTAGTATCCTGTAGTAAATTAGTGAATTTATAAAAACACAATTATAAAAACTTATAATTTTTTAGAGATGTATGATTTTTATAGTGCAATTTTTAAGGTGGCGAAGAAATATTTATTAATGGATCTAAATATCTTTTGTCTCTCTGTAAAAAATTAAGAAGCCAAAAGTATATAAATTTATATTTAGCAATGAATGTCTCAGTAAATTATCTTATTTGGAAGTTATCTAGATATTCAATGAACATCCATTATTTAGCTTAACTTAGTACAAACTTTTATCTTATTTGCACCTATTTAAATTACTTGTTTTTAACAATTATGCTTGGATTAAATATTAAACAGCTAATCATCATCTTAAGTTATTTTTCTCATTGACAAATTTTGTAACAGAGATAGCATGAGCTTATTTGTCTGGTAAACACAAGTAGAAAAAGTTGTATGATTGCATTACCTTTAATGCTAACAATTCTGAAGACATGCCTGTTTTTATTAAATCAACAAACTTAAACTAGTTTTTATTTATCCAATATTATTGCAGATTATGTGAACCTGAAAAACATTTGGGTTAGTTTCTACAATTCTGAGAGTTTTAGTGGTAGTTAATTCATATAAGCTCTTATTTTGCTTTAAGCCAATTCAATAGAATTCTTTTAAAAAATTTCATATATCGGGCCTCCCTGGTGGCGCAGTGGTTGAGAGTCCGCCTGCAGATGCAGGGGATACGGGTTCGTGCCCCGGTCTGGGAGGATCCCATATGCCGCGGAGCGGCTGGGCCCGTGAGCCATGGCCGCTGAGCCTGTGCGTCCGGAGCCTGTGCTCCGCAGCGGGAGAGGCCACAGCGGTGAGAGGCCCGCGTACAGCAAAAAAAAAAAAAAAAAAAAAAAAAAAAAATTTCATATATATAGTATACATACATACATAGATATACAAAAACATATATACAGACACAAAAAGAAATCTTATAGCTTTTATTTAAAAATTTTAACCATGTCTCAGGTACAATAATGCAAAATTCAAAAGAATAGCTGGATCCAAATTGTATTTCTGACAGATGGACTAAGATTACCTGCTCAGATGACTGAAGTATTTTACTAAAATTTTTAAATTTGTGCACTGTAGGAATCTTTTAGATAAGCTATTTTTGGGGTCATTTTTGTCTATCAGAAGCTTCTTCACACCAATCAAAGAATGCATTCCACTGTGTCTGAGAGGTTTGGGACCCCTCTTCTCAAGGGTGCCCCTTAAGGTGGATTATCTTATCTAAGTTAAAGATTCCTCAAAGTGGCCACTATAATTCTAAATTATCCAAAATTTCACCTATTTTCCAAAAAGGTACAAGATCCTGGTTTATAGAGGGTATACATATAGGAAGCAGGAGTTTTTGAGGGTGGAGAAAAAGTTTTAGACCAGGTAGACCCCCATCTTTACCTTTAGCTTTCCCAAGATCACTTAACTATGAGGGGACTTTTTTTTCCAATAGCTGTTCCAAAACACAGGAAATAGCGTGAACTCTCCACCCGCTTTGGAACAGATGAGGGTGACTTAACAAACAAAAGTTTCAACAAACAAAATACAGGTATGCACAATTAAGTCAGAGAGCTCAAAATGCAAAAAGGGAGCAGGGCTCAGATCCAGGAGAGACCTGACCATGAACTCCATCTTTGTTGAGAAACCAGCGAGCTCAAAGGGTTCTGTGGATACAGCACCTGGTTTGTTCACCAACCTCAGAGTTGCTGGGGTCGGGGTGGGAGAGTCTTTGGATCCCACCTCTGACACCAGAAACTGTCAAAAATCCAGAAATAGCAAAATTAAACCCACCAAGTCAAAAATAGTGTTTAGTAAGAATTTATTATGCATATAAGAGCAGTTCATGGACTGGAGCTTTTAAATTCAAAGACTGATATGAAGCTCAGGGTCATGATCTTACAGGATGGCTTATAAAGGGAAAATGGAGAGCTGTTTAATCTTTACAATGAATGATTAGTTATTACAGTGAGGGTTTCCATATGTCAGGGGATGGGTTAAAAGCAATTATCTCATATCATTTTAAGGAAGATGACTTAATTTTCTTTTATGATTATCAGGCATTTATAAGAAGTAGCCCAAATTAAGTTTTGCTTGCCTTGCAGAATAAAGTAAAGTAAATTTTGCTTATGTGGCTTAAATGGTTTTGTCTGCTCAGGGAATTTTCAAGTCCTGTCTCTATTCTGTATTTAATTTTTAACACAGGAAAGAACATGTCAATGCCAATGTGAGCCAAGATCCAAATCTTAGGAAGCTTATTCACTTAGGGAATACAAAGAAGGAAAGAGAGGAAGAGGGGGTTGAGGAGGTAGGAAAAATATCAAGCAATGTTAAGGAAGCCAAGGCAAGAGGATTTAAAGGAGGAGGGAATCAACAGGGCCAAATGTTCCACAGAGGTTAAAGAGGATGAAGATTGTGAAAAGACCAGTGCATTTGGTCTTGAAAGACTGGCCTCCATGGCAAGGTAAGGGCAGGAGCCTGGTGCAAAGGGAAAAGGAATAAGCAGATGATACACGTGTGACAGCTCTTTCCGGAACAGTATGGAAGGAAAGGGAAAGATAAAGGTGTTCAAGACTTAGCAGGGTAGAGGGGATGTTTCTTTTAGGCAGAGGGAGACTTTAGTACTTTAGCAGACTCATGAAAGGGGTCAGGGAAAGGAAAGGTGTAAGATAAAGGGAAGAAAAGCAAGGATAGAAAGGTAGGTGGCAGGAGATGGGATCGCAAGGCAGAGTGCAAGCAACAGAGACTCATTTGGGACCATTTTAGGAAAACAGATCAGTTATTGCCTCATGTAGCTGAAACGAGATGGGGAAAGAAGCAAAGGAAGCAGAACCAAGAACCCAAATGTTGCCAGATGACTACTTCCATCTTTCCTATCTGCTTTTCTCTGCAGGCTGGCTTTAAAGGGGAACATGGCTACCAACCTCTGCCGGCCGTGTGTTACAGTTTCACCGTGAGAGAGGCACGAAAGGGAGGTGCCCAAGAATGCTGTTTCTGGAGTCAGACTGTCTGGGTTCGAATCCTTGCTCTGCCGTTTATTTGGGCAAATTGCTTAATTCTCTGAGTCTCAGATTCCTTATCGGAAAAATGCGGTAATCACAGAATCTACTTCATATGAACTAATGGAGATAATACAACACAGTGCTGACATTTTAAAGTGTTAATCATTAAGGCTGCTGTTATTATCAGTATCATCATCATTATTATCATGGTGCTGAGCCTCTCCCCCTGCCTCCAACATGAAAAACTTCAGGAAAGAATTCTGATTGACCCAGCTCGAGTCACATGCTCACTCCTGTGGTTATAAGGGGATGGGGAACCCTGATGGGTGGCTCCACTGGAACCACATGGATGGTTGGAGGTGGGGTGTTGGTACCTGAATGCAGGAAAGTCTGCCTCCAGGAGAGGGAAGTGTAAAACTCACCACTCCTGGGAGTGAAGTTAGCCTGGAGAAAGGAAGGGACTGTCCTTTTGGAGTCTTCACTGTCTGTTCCTCTCATTTTGACAGCTGCATACATCCATGCTTCCCACTCAAGTGAATTTGACATGAGGTTTTCCTAAAGGCAGGGCTCTGGTGTCTGCAGAATGTATTGCAGGTATTTTTTGATGATCTAGTTGCCACTTGGAGAGGAAGCAGGACCCCAGGGTGGCCAGTGATGTTGGGGCTGGTTGGCTGGGCAGAGAGCAGAGCCAAAATCACAGGGCAGGCTGGGCTTAGCCCCACCGCCAGCTGCTTTTTAGGCAGATCATGCCGCACACACAGAAAAGATGTCTTAGCAGCCAAAGTCCACAGTCCTCTGTGTCACCTGTGAAAGTGGCACAGTGGAGAGGCCAGTTTCATGCTGTTCCTACTCTAATGATGATTGCACCACCTCTCCTAGAATAAGGCCCATCTCAAGAGCTCTCTCTGACACACAGCACATTTGCTTTCCCTTCCCACCAATCTCAGTCCAGCTGTGTGTGAGTTCACATCTCTGCAGACAGTCACACTTACACGCCCCACCCTTGGACAAAGATCAGGTAATAGCAAAGAGCGTTGTAGTCTTCACCATATGCCAGGCACTCTGATGCAGAGAGCAGGCACTGAGGAGAGACTTGCCAAGCCTGAGCCTCGTTTTTCTCATTTATGTGGAATACCTGAGACCCAAAGGGGGGAGATCGCATGTTTACTATCATACAGAAGCCAGGAGCTGAAGAGGACTGGTTTGTATAAGTAGCTTACAGTGTAGCAGGGAATGCACAGGCCCATGAACAGCTCATTAGAGGGCGTTGTGATAGATGCTGCAAGAGGGATAGGAGTCAACCTGTGGCTGAACAGAAAAGGGAGGTGTTCGTTTTGTCCCCAGGAAAGAGCCAGCTGGAATGAGGGGATGAGCTGGAAATTGTAGACACAATGAAGAGGGCCTCAAGTTTGAGTAGGATTCTGCCACATGTTATGGGCTAAACTGTAACTTCATATATTGAAGTCCTCATCCCCAGTACCTCAGAATTTGCCTATATTTGGAGATAAGGTCTTTAAAGAGGGAATTAAACTAAAATGAGGTCATTGGGGTGGACCCTTATCCAATATAACTGGTGTCCTAATAGGAAGAATGGATTAGGACACAGACACATACAGCGGGAAGACCTTGGGAGACACAGGGAGAAGATGGTCATCTACAATCAAGGAGAGAGGCCTCAGAAGAAACCTACCCTGCTGGCACCTTGATCTTGGATTTCCAGCCTCAAGAACTGTGAGAATTTTCTGTTGTTTAGCCACCCAGTCTGTGCTACTTTGCTGGGGCAGCCAGAGCAGACTAACAACTAAGTTGAGGAGGATGTACCTGGTGGAGGGCTCAGTTCAAACACAGTCCCAGAGAGCAGGGACCCCATGGCCTTTTTGGGGATTCGGCAGTGAGACTCAGGCACTGAGACAGTGAGCGGGGGCCAGAACACTAAGGGGCTTGAATCCCAGCAGGCAGACGTGTGATATAATTAGACTCATGTTCTAGAAAGATGGGGGATGGATGGGTGGTGCAGGAAGGGGCAGACGTGGCGCAAGGGGTACATTCCCGACACCCAGTTCATCTTTCAAAGTGTCTTTTTGATTCCCCCTTTTCTGTGCCCCCACCCACCCTGCTCTGGGCCTGTGTCAGCAGCACCTGGGTTAGCGCTTCCCCACCCCCGCCCCCAAGTGGTCCCCAGTCTCCAGGCCTTCCGGCCCCACTTGGAGAAGTGCCTGGTTCTTGAGCTGGGTAGCAACATGTTTTTGTTTTGTTTTGTTTGTAAAAATGAATAGTAATGACAGGAACATTTTCACAGGCTGTGGAAGACAACTTGCAAGACAATCCCCAAAGGGCAGTTTTAAAATTGCTCTTAGAAGAAGCCCTGCTCTTAGAAAAAAAAAGTGTAATCTATAATGGGGAAAACACATACTTAGGGTAGTACATTTTGGGATGCTTGTTTCAAAATTCAGTATCATGATAAGTTTATTCTGAGTCTTGTGAAAAGATGAATGTTTAGTAATAGCAGCCAATTTACAGACAGGAGAGTGAGCCATGAAGACATTAAAATATAAAAGAAAAGGTATTTTATTGGTCCAGGAAAAGACAGTTGGATCAATGGAACAGAATAGAAAGTCCAGAAACAAACTCATGCACATATGGGAATTTAATATTTGCTAAAAATATCATTTCAAATCAGTAGGTAGGGAAATATGATTCAGTGTCAAGATAGTTGGTTATCCTATAAGAAAAAAAAGCTGTAACCCTTTCTCATAGCAATCACAAAAGTATATAAATGGGAGATGGATTCAAGACCAAAATCATTTTAGAATGCTTTAAATACTTTAAGAGAAAATGTAGAATATATTGATGATCTTGGGGAAGAGAAGGCTTCTACGTAAGATGCACACACACGTACACACACATAAGTAAGTCAAAAAAGAAAAGTGTGAAGTCTCATAATTTGATTACAACATTAAAAAAATCAAACACTTGTAAATGACAAATGCATGCAGGTGCGTATGTGTGTGTATGACAACAAATAACATTAAATAACAAGTGACAGTGAAGAGAACAGGAAAATGACAGGTTTTGTCTTGGATGATAAGAAAGAAGCTGGTCTCATCTGACTGTGTCCAACCCTGCTAAACAATTCCCCACCAGTGATGGCAACGTTGAGTTTCAACCCCAAGCAGTCATGCATTGAGCATGACTAGACTTTTGATGGTGGATCCCTCTGGTATAATTTCAAGAGGCCCTGCCAGAGCCTCCTGTCCACTCCACCCCTAAAGAATTCTCCTGCCTATCAGCTGATGCCCCAAACTCTCCTTCGAAAGCTACATCCTTAAGTCGAGGCTTTGATTCCTGGCCACAGCCTCCTACACTTGAAGAGGGCTTTACACTCAGGCAGGTGCTTTTCTGCCCACTGACACATCAAATCCTCCCTTCCACCCCCGATAACTCTGTGATACAGAGTTATCCGAAGGTGGATACAGAGGTAGCTGGAGATATAGAGAGGTTAAGTGACCTGCCCAGGGTCACATGAGGGATTCTTGGCAGAGGTGGGGGAAAAACCATAGCCAGAACAGTGGATGCCTAATTGGATGCCTGGTCTCTGGACACCTGGCCCCCCAGGGAGCCAAAGATGCAGGAAGACAAGCTGAAGTCTCCAGAGCTGACTTCACTGACAGTGGAGTTCTGCCTTGGACTGGCTTCCAGGCATCAGTTGACTTCGAAGAACCAATGTCAGCTTGGTCTGAAACGCTAGGCTTCTCACTCAGGGACTATTCAGTGGAGGTGGGGTTCAAGGAGGGACAGAGTCATTTCAAGGACACAACCTTGCTCAGATACGTAGCCTCCCAGCCAGGCCTCAGAGCAGCATGGACAGCCCAGTGTTTGTTACTGAGTCGTCTCTCTCCTGATGACTGTCACTAAGTTGATGCCACGCTGCCCCAATCACCATAGCTTTTCAATAATTCTTGAGATGCAATAGGGCAAGTTGTTCTTCAAAACTGTCTTGGCTTACCTTGGCCCTTCGCTCTACATGCACATTTTAGCAATAATAGATCAAGTTAGGACTTTGGTTAACATTAACTAAACTCATAAATTAATTTAGGCAGAATTGATATTTTTTATAATCTTGAATCATCCGACCCGTGAGTTTGGCATATCTCTCTATTTAATTTCTTCCATCGTTCTCCATATTAAGTTTTATACGGTTCTCCATTAAAATTTCACACACCTTCAGTGAGATTTATTCATTCTTTACATTTTTGTTGCTACTGGAAAAAGGATCCTTTTTTCCAATACTCTTTTTCACTGAGGTAGAGTTACATATGTTACATATACAGACTACAGTTGTACAGTTCGATGAGTTTCCACAATTACACTTAGCTGTGTAATAATCACTACCTCTAACAAAATGTAGAACATTTTCGTTAACTCCAAAAGGATCCCTCATGTCCTTTTCTAGTCAATTTCCCCTTGCCCCGGAGACAATCACTCTTCTAATTTCTATCCAAAAATTTCCTTTTAAAATAGTTTTTGGGCTTCCCTGGTGGCGCAGTGGTTGAGAGTCTGCCTACTGATGCGGGGGACGCGGGTTCGTGCCCCAGTCCGGGAGGGTCCTAACTGCTGCGGAGTGGCTGGGCCCATGAGCCATGGCCACTGAGCCTGCGCGTCTGGAGCCTGTGCTCCGCAGCGGGAAAGGCCACGGCACTGAGAGGCCCGTGTGCCGAAAAAAAAAAAAAAAAAAAAAAAATATATATATATATATATATACATATATATATATAGTTTTTAACTGTTTGTGGTTGTTCAATACATATTTTTTTTTTGAGCCGCAGGCTCAGCGGCCATTGCTCACGGGCCCAGCCGCTCCGCAGTATGTGGGACCCTCCTGGACCGGGGCACGAACCCGCGTCCCCCGCATTGGCAGGCGGACTCTCAACCACTGCGCCACCAGGAAAGCCCTAATACATTTTTTTATAGAGTCCTAATCCTACCTTTTCATTTCCGTGAAGCACGCATTTCTCCCAGTGCACATGCTCATACGTATTACTGATGTTTCGTGTGAGTTTCAGACACTCTCCTGAGAGTGTCTGGGGACTGGGGCAGAGAAGGCCTGTGTAGATGCTGGGTCTGCAGTGGAGATCTACACTCACTCTCTTGGCAAAGGCCCATGAAGATTTTCCCTAGCTTTCTGATACTTAGAAAATAAGTGATAAGTATTGGTAAACTCACGCCATTACCCTTAATTCATGACCTCAGAGGCAGATAGGAATTTGGTATTATCAACCTAACATCAGGCTTATCTACATGTAGCCACTGACTCAGACATCTGGATCAAGACTGTTCACGGGTGAATGAACACTCTTGTGGGTAGAGACATCTAGTCACAACATGCACTTGACTCACGAGCCCCCATTCTCTGGGCTGCAAGAAGGGGAGCAACTGTGGGCACTTGAGCTCAAGCTTCAGTTTCAGGATCTGTGAAATGGAGCTAATTTCAATTTAGATTTGGTTAGTGTTCAAGGTGCTTCTGTGGGAGTGGGTATTCGCCCCATTTTACAGATGATGAAACTGAGGCTTGTGGAGGTTAAGCAATGAGCGCGAATGGCATCACAACACCCTGCTCACTTACCGCACGGGGTTGCCCTAAAGACCAGGTGAAAGCACGGATGGGAAAGTGCCCTGAGTGGGGTTGAGTTTGCACAACTATTGAAGAGAGTCCTGGCGGGTTGTCTCACACACAGTCGGCTGTCCCTGCCGACTCCCAGCCAAGCACGTTAAGTCAGAAGAGAGGGAAGCACCTGCCAAGCAGATGTGCTTGTCAGCATCTGCATCATCCTGCTGCCTCTGCCCTTTGTCCGTCGCATGCCAGCATTGCGCAAGGCCTGATCACACGTTAGCTCAGCTGGGAGCTTGAAGCCCTTTGCCCACGGCTGGTAAGGCCTGTAATCTGGCCAGTGGCCGCTGCCAGTGGCCTCACTGACCCCAGCCTCTTCCACCCTCTCACTGACCCCAGGCTCACTGACCCCAGCCTCTTCCACCCTCTCACAGTCTCAGAGCCTTCCACTGGGCTGGGAATGTCAGGAAGGTCTGAGCCTCCCCCCACCTCCCGTGCTCCTCCTCCCGCCTGGGACTCTGCCCCCCAGGAGTTCCTGTGTCCTGCACTCTCACTGGCCTTTACTCACAGAGGCTCTCCTGACCCCGTCTCTGAACCAGTGCTGTCCCCCGAGCTCCAGCCACTTTCCACCTCCTCACCCAGCTTTACCTTTCTTTACTAAACTTCCCGCTCCCTGGCATGATAGTATATACCCACCTGTGACTGTCTACTCCCCGCATAGAATGTAAGCTCCGTGAGGGCAGGGACCCATCTGCATTTGTTCACTGTTGCTTCCCACACCTAGAACAGGGCCTGACATTGCAGGATCTCGATACGTATGTGTCGTTGGTGAATAATAGCAAAATCACCACGGTCACTGAACACTATGGGATGAGTTCAGTCTCCATAACTACCAAATCACTGGCCCCCTGAATCTTATTTCCACTTACACATCTTTGGGGGCTCTCAGTCCAGGGGGCCCCATGGAGACCCTCTAATGCAGGGAGAGCAGGGGACCCAGTGAATGATCTTTTTGGAGAGAATCGTGGCCAGCCCCTCACATAGGCTCCACTCCAGAGCCCAGCTAGGGTTGGAGGTGGTCCCATGCTAGACGTGGCACCTTGGTGGAAAAACTCAGAAAACTCCCATATTTCTATCAGGACAGTTCATGGACCAGTCAAGTGCAGACAGTTGAACCAAAGAAAAACCAGTAAAATCAAGTAAGCCAGTAGGAAAGCAAGAAGTCATGTGAATCGGTCCTGAGGTAGCCCTGAGAGAAACTGGCGTCCTTTGGAGGGAGAAAGAAGCATTAAAATAAAATTAAACTCAAATTCAAATCAAACATAAATATAATGGCTTTAATTCACCTTCTGGGTCAAGTGTCATCTGAGCCAGAAGAAAGCATTTCAGGAGTTTCCCAGAACAGCCTGCTGACGTCATGAGGCTGGGGGCGGGGCTGGATCGGTGTGTGTGTGTGTGTGTGCGCGCGCGCGCGCGCGCGTGCACGCGCGCGTGCCTGTATCAACTGCATTCAGCTCCGGGGTCTCCAGGCTCACCGTGGGCTTTATTTCGTGGACTGCGCCTCCCTGACAAATACTAAGGAATTGCAGCGGGGGAGGCGCAGGGGTGTCTGCCGCCTCCCCCTTCTCAGAGCCCTCCTGCCCGCTAGGGTCTGCCCTCTGTACCTCCTCACTGAAGGCGGGGGAGGTGGCAGGTGTCCAAGGTCACTGTAACCCCGCCTGGCATCACCTTTGCCTAGACCTGTCCTCTGTAACCCGAGTCTCAGGACTGACTAGAAATCCCAATCTTCCTTCCCCTCCCCCACTACTAACAATTTCCAGAATCTACGAGGATTGGAGAGTGAGCCTCTCTAGGAGTATATTGGGGCCTCTTTCCCTGCCTTTTATTTTGTGATTTATTTATTTTTTGGGGGGGGCGGTACGCGGACCTCTCACCGCTGTGGCCTCTCCCGTTGCGGAGCACAGGCTCCGGACACGCAGGCTCAGCGGCCATGGCTCAGCGGCCCAGCCGCTCCGCGGCATGTGGGATCCTCCCGGACCGGGGCACGGACCTGTGTCCCCTGCATCGGCAGGTGGACTCTCAACCACTGCGCCACCAGGGAAGCCCTATTTTGTGATTTTTTAATCTGGTGAAATGGGGTTAAAAACAGTGTGACTCTATGCTCCAATTTGCCAGGAACAGGCCTGATTTATGCCTGTTAATAGCTCCCCTTTTACTTTCAAAGTGTTTCTGTTTCAACAATATGGTCACCTTGGTTAAAAGGATTATCAAAGGCCATCTGGAAGGGGGAAGAAGTCAGCCAAGGGCAGCCTTGGATGGGAGGGAAGTTTGTCCCACCCTTGGCCTTGGCCTGGCTGAGGGACAGGCTCTGATTTCTATGAGCTTCCTGTCCTTCGTAGAAAGAGCGAGGCGGGCCCACCTATTCCCGTCCTGCTGCCGGCCTGTCACTGAGCAGCCCTGATGGTTCTGACTTGCAATCATGTTGCAGCCTGTGTGAGAGCCCGGGTCAGGAAACGCCCCACCGGTTCCTGGAATCAGAAGGTCCTCCTTTCTGAGAGCTTTGCCTCTTTGGCATTTTCTGGGGATCATTTTCTCCTCCATCCCATCTTCCTTCTGCCCTGAACTGTTGCGAAAATGAAACAGGAGAGCTGGGGACTGACTTGGGGATCCCCTTGGGACCCATTTTCAGACCAGGAAGTGAGGCTGGGAGGAGAAGTCACTGACCAATGTCCCTCTGCCGAGTGTCCGCTGTGTGCCAGGCACTGCTCTCAGCACGGGCAGGGTGTTGAGTGGTGGTAAAGACAGACGCTCCTGCCCCACAGGACTGACGTTCTGGTGAGGCGGACAAACAAAATCAGATGCAAATAAGAAAACTGGCATCAGGATAAATGCCATGGAGATCATTCACATGGTGTGAAGTGGAGTGGTTGGGGGCAGGAGGGTGAGTTGAGGGTGGTCTTGACCTTTCAGCTGAGACTTGAATGAGGAGAAACAGCTGAACGATGAGGGGGAGCTTGCTAGCAAGGGCAAGGGAGCAGCCTGGTTGAGGTCTGCGCCGGGACAAGCTTGATGTGTTTGGTGATTAGAAAGAAAGACCTGTGTGGCTGACGTGACAGGTAGCAGGGTGGACATGAGCGGGTAAGGGATGCAGCTCTCGGGCAGGCAGAGTGTTTTAAGCCAGGGAAGGGCTTGGGATGTTTCTCTGGATGTGATGAAGAGTCTGGAGCAGGGGTTTGACTTGACCTCCAGGGCCGCAGGAGCAGAAGCTAGGAGACCACCTTGGGAGGCTGCTGTGTGTCCAGGTGGCTTGGACTATGGTGACAGTGAGGGGAGGGAAGAGGTCTGGCCTGGGATATGATATGGAGATACGGCCGATGGGACTTAGAGCTGGTGGGCTGGGGCAGTAAAGACTGAGAGGAATCCAGAGAGGCCCTGCACCTCTGCCTTGCAGATTCACCCCATGGAGTAAAGCTAGACGCATCACCATCACACCAGCCATACTGCAGTCAGCACTGGCCCGAGCCAGGACTCTGACACCCCTTGACCATCTGTCTTCTTTTTTTTTTTTAACCCCACATTTGTTTATTTATTTATTTTTGGCTGTGTTGGGTCTTCATTTCTGTGCGAGGGCTTTCTCTAGTTGTGGCAAGCGGGGGCCACTCTTCATCGCGGTGCACGGGCCTCTCACTATCGCGACCTCTCTTGTTGCGGAGCACAGGCTCCGGACGCGCAGGCTCAGTGGCCATGGCTCACGGGCCCAGCCGCTCCGCGGCATGTGGGATCTTCCCAGACCAGGGCTCGAACCCGTGTCCCCTGCATCAGCAGGTGGACTCTCAACCACTGCGCCACCGGGGAAGCCCACCATCTGTCTTCTTGCTGCTGCTCTCCAGGACTCTGCTGGCCTTCCCTTAAGTGGAAGCTCCATAATAGAAGAAACTAATCCAGGATCCTGCACTAATAAGAAAGGGCAACTTGGAGGGAATGTGTGTGTAGTTTTATTTGTGGCCTTTGGTAAATTTACCTTTTCCTAAAGTATTTTCCAGATGACCGTGATACTGTGGGATGCTCTGCAGTTACACCTGCACACGACTCCCTCCTCGTCGAGCCCATGAACATGTATCATCATATTCAAGGCTCTGAGATGTTCTGCAGCAAGGATGCCTATTTCTCTTTCCCGAACTCCATTTACCGTGGAACCCCTCTGCAGACGATGCTCGGGAACACTGAACGAACCCATCGCTGCCCCAAACAGTCAAGCCCAAGGCGGAGTGGAGGCAGGCTGGTGCCCCGAACCACGCCCCCTACCGCAGGCTCGAGTACAGAGCCACGCTGTTGTCCTGAGTGGGGAGGGGAGATGTGCCTCTCTCCACCCTGAATCTGTCAGGTCAGCCCTGCAGCTCAAGCCCCTCAGGGCTGCTTGGAGAAAGTTCCATTGGCTTCTGTCTGCACCACCTCCTCACAGGCTCACTTGTTGTGAGGGAGGCTGGAGAGTCAGCATCACCTCTGACTCTGCCCCTAAACGGCCTTGAGCAGGCATCCTCACCTGCTAGGAAATCTAAACTGTGCCAGTAGACATATTGGGGTGCAGGGTGCTCACAGCCCTTCAGGAGCAGCCAGGACCCCTGCCTCGTGCCTTCGGGATGCATCTAGCACCTGCACATGTTAGTCCAGGAAGGACGAGGTGGCGACAGTGGGATTGGTGTCCTCTAAGTGGGTGGTGTGAGCCAGGTGGAGCGGCTGAGGGCTGAGCGGCAGTGGGCAGCCCTTCCTGCTGGCCTCTAATTCTTGCACTGCGTTCACATTCCTCCCCTGAAGCCCCTCTGGGCCCTGTCTGGTGGCGTGTGAGGGCGCAGAAGAGACGCTCCTTGGGGTGGAGTCAGTTCCCGCCCATCCAGCTGGCCTTGAGTCCCACATCCAGGGCTGTATTCCACGTCCAGTATTAGGGAAAGGCAGCTCAAATCCCTTGGGCCTGCCATTGCTGGTTGTGAGATATCAGTTAGAGAAATCTGCAATTATGCCCTCCGAGAAGCCAGGAGGAAGCTGTCCTGAGGCTCAGAACCCTGGGAGCAGCAGCAGCAAAGAGGACGCTTCGGCAGCTCTGGAGAGTCTGTCTCCGGTGCATTCCCACCACACACCTGCCAAGCAGCCAGGGCGAGCTTACTTCCCGGGCTCGGCCGGAGGAAGTTGAAATTCAGGGAGTGATGATGTGGCTCGTGCAGGGCTGGAGTGGGATCAGACCCAGGCTCTCTAACCCCGACCCAGAGCGCTCCCTGGCAGCCGAGCAAGCAGGAGGTTTGGCTAACAGGGAGACTGTGGGACCCCGTGGCCTCACGCGGCTGAGTGGGCAGCTCCTGGAGGAGGTCATGGGCTTGCATCCGTGGCTTCCAGATGGATCTTCCTGCACAGGCAGTGGGTGCAGGGAACACCCTTATGCCTGACTGAGCATTACCCACAGCCCCCGTCCTCAACAAGAGCACATTTGCTTAGACCCCCTTGAAGGAAATAGCACTGCAAACAAACTGGAAATGGGGCCAATGAATGAGCCCTGAACCCAGCTTCAAAATGCTTCTGGGTATACCCACAGATAGGTGTGTGACCTCGGAGAGATCACAATCTCTCTGGGCCTCAGTTTCTAGAACCAGCAAATGGCAGTAATATTTGTCCTAATTACCACATAGAGCTATTGTGAGGATCAGAGAAAGCAATGGATGTGAAGGCATCCTGCAAACTTCATAAGGTACAGCATTTTCTTATTATTCAGGAGCCAGAGGGCATTAAGCCAGTGTTTTCACAGCTTCCACCCACTACTATCCCCCCTTCTGGTTCCATTAAAATCAACTCAAAATTTCCCAAGGGGTGATTTCACTTCTTGATTGTCCGGAAACTTGACTTTATCTTTTCTTCTACTGGCTGATCTGGGGTGGTTTTCCAGAATGTAAACTTGCCTACAGATTGTAAACAAGTTCAAGTAGATCAACTCCAGGGGACAAGGTGGGGAGCAGAGAGGGTGGGGGATTGGGTTGAACTTGCTGGGGACACGAGGATATGAAGTCTCAGGAGGTTTATGCCATCCTTGCAACACTTCCTTCTGCTACTATACACGGATGATGATACGTAGAGCCTCTGTGCAGGAACAGGACTAATTACAGTGCTCTAGGAAGTGTTTCTCAAAGTGGACTCCTTTGAAATACTCAGTGATAAAGGGTTTGTTCCCTGGTCACACCCCTTTGGGAAGCTTCTGAATCTGTATACTACCTCATCCTCTTACAAATGACCAGTGAGCATTTTTAAAGCTCTGAGAAGTCCCACAGTTAAGAAACCTACACCTTGGGCTTCCCTGGTGGCACAGTGGTTGAGAGTCCGCCTGCTGATGCAGGGGACATGGGTTCATGCCCCGGTCTGGGAAGATCCCACATGCCGCGGAGCAGCTGGGCCCGTGAGCCATGGCCACTGAGCCTGCGTGTCCGGAGCCTGTGCTCCGCAACGGGAGAGGCCACAGCAGTGAGAGGCCCCTGTACAGCAAAAAAAAAAAAAAAGAAAGAAAAAAGAAAAGAAACCTACACCTTTAACTTGGTATCTGCCAAACGTACTTTGCTAGGAAACCCCAGCCCATGCTTCAGCCTAGGAGGGCTGCAGGGGTGGTGAAGCATCTTCGGAGGCGCTGGGGACCAGCTGCGTGCACAGGATTTAACACCAGTCCAGCTAATTTGGGGTTAGGCTTGTCTGGGAATTCCAGACTGTAAATAGGCTCCTTACAGCTGGAGGCATCACATGCTCTGAGACCCAAAGACACGGAACTGACCTTACGTCAACTGTGTGGGCTGCGTCTGGGGGCAGGGAGGCTCCTGGGGTGGAGGGAGTGCTCTCGGGTGGCCTTGGCCTGCTTGAAGGAGGATTTAGGTTCCCAGCCAGAGTTTGAAGTCAGGCAGCGGCAGTGAGAGCGCTGAATCCTAGCCACTAGACCACCAGGGACCAGTGGCCAGTGACAAGGCCCTGTGTAGGTCAGCTGTGTAGAAATGAATTTCCACATAGAGGTGCAAAGTAGTGAAACAAGTACAGTGTTTATTAGGAGGAAAAAGAGTACTGTGGATAGACACACGGGCAGGCTCGGAGAGAGAGAGTGGTGCCCTCATGGTAGTTTGAATCACTTTTATGGGGCGTTTCTTCCGCATTTCCGAGTCCGTATTTGGTTTGTCTCAGGGTCCTCCCATGTGTGCGTGCGCCTCTTAGCCAAGATGGATTCTAGTGAAGAGGCCTATGGGTAGGTTGACATCACCTAATATGGGGTGGCGCCCCCTCTCTTTTTCACCTTCAAGGAGCCTTTCTGCACGTGTAGTTGGGAAAGTCTCCTTGACTTCGAGAATGAGGAATATGTGGTCTTTTATCTCTTACTGGGTCAGGGCTCAGCTTCTCTTCCCTCCTGCTATTTTGGAGTATCTGTCCACAGGGGACGAACTCCAGCTACTCAGCCTGGGGTCCATCTATCTCCTGCCTCAGGAGGTTTTGGACTCCTGTAGTAGACAGTCCGTCTGGGACAGAGACGGGGCTGAAGGGTGAGGGGGGCCAGGTGCAAGGGTCTGGTGGCAACGGTAGCTTGGTGGTGGGTCTGGCCGCGTGTTTAAATCCTGCCTCCACCACCAGCGAGCTCTGTGAGTTTGGGCAAGTCCCTTCCACTCTCTGTGCCTCTTGTTCTTTATCTGAAAGGGGGGATGGTGATAATAATAGTTCCTGCTCCACTGGGTGCTGGGAGCTCTGAGGGCCTGCCGAGCAAGTCTTCAATAGACGCAAGAGGGAAGAGATATGGGAACATATGTATATGTATAACTGAGTCACTTCGTTATAGAGCAGAAACTAACACACCACTGTAAAGCAATTATACTCCAATAAAGATGTTAAAATAAATAAATAAATGCCAGCTATTCTTTTTTTTTTTTTTTTTTTTTGCGGTACGCGGGTCTCTCACTGTTGTGGCCTCTCCCGTTGCGGAGCACAGGCTCCAGACACGCAGGCTCAGCGGCCATGGCTCACGGGCCCAGCCGCTCTGCGGCATGTGGGATCTTCCCGGACCGGGGCACGAACCTGTGTCCCCTGCATCGGCAGGCAGACTTTCAACCACTGCGCCACCAGGGAAGCCCCCAGCTATTCTTTTTATGCAAATCCTTTTTTACTTTCTCTCCCACCTTAAAAGCAGCTTCCTCCTCAGGTGCCTCACTGGAATACCAGAGTCTGCCCATTTGGGGCAGCTGAGGGAGATGCCACTTTAGAAACCAGGATACAAAGTTGTCAGGAAGCAAGTGCCAGGCGAGGGCTAATTCCCCCTCTTCTCAGACTCCCGCTGTCCCTTGTGAGGCCTCACGCTTCAGGTCTAGCTCAGGTCATCTGTGTTGCCGCCTAAGAAAATGTTTTGTTGTTGAAAGAGCTTCTCACAGGCTTTCTGAGGTGCAGGTGCAGGCGATGCAGCAGCCTCCCTGGGACAGGCCGGCAGGCTCTCAGCCCAGGCCAAACAGCCTCCCCCCAACGCCCCGCCACTCACATCACGGGGGACCCTTCACTGTCCTGGTGACCCGTGGCCTATGGAGAAGGACACCAGAAGAGAGGTGACAGGCTCTGCTCTTGTGGCTTCTGGTAGCTGGGACAGCCCTGAGCTGGAGTAGGAGGATCTGAAGGGGCCCAAAGGCTCTGTTAACTAAAACGTTGCCATCTAAGTGCCCAGAATTCCTCCGTTAGAAAGAATCTTTGGATCAAGGCCATTGGGCCTCCAAACAGGTCCTCAATGTGCATACATGCACCGGGGCAGACGGCAGGTGCAGCGAAATATCACTACGGCTTCTGGGGCTGCACCAACAGGACACCAGCGGATAAACGCTGAGAATATTGTACAAGAATCAGAGGTGGTGGAGGCCTAAGAGGACAAGGCCTCTTGGGGGTGGGGTGGGCCGGGGCACCCAGAGGCCAGGGAAGGGGCTAGGAGGCCAGCTTTCCAGTTCCAGCTGTGCCATTATCTTGAGGGTGAAAAACTGACCCTGTGGGTCAAAGATGGGAGCCCCGCCTGGGTAAAGCGAGGCAGCAGTTCAGACCATCCCTAAGGTTAGACCTGGCGGTGGGGGACTCCGTTGGTTAACTCTCAGGTTTTCTGGTTCTCTGCGGCCAGAAGCACTGCGACAACGAAGCACCAGGGTGGCCGGAGGGGACGAGGGTGGGAGTGTGAAGAGGCTGCCACTGCGAGGTGACGGAGGCGATCATGGTCCGAGGGAAGCGCAAGGCCAGGCAGAGCCCTGGCAGGCAGGGCGCGGGGAGGCTCCGGGAGGCCCCGACTGCGGCCCAGCGTCGCCTCCGCCCTGCCCACCCTGCTCCGGGCTCCGTCGGGCGCCCCTCCCGTGGCGGTGGAGGCCGGGCTCAGGTTTCCCGGGGTGAGCGGTGGCCCGAGGCCCACCGTCCAATCTCCGCTTGGCTGCACTCGCGCGCGCCTCGGGGCCTCTCCTTGCCCCTCCCGGCTCGGCCTGCTTCCCTCTCTCCCCTCCCTGCGCCCTCCCCAGCCCGTCCGCACCTCCTTTTCTCCGCATCTCCTTTCCTCCTTATCTCTCTTCCTCCCCCATCTCCAGCGACCCTGTGTTTCCTGTCGTGGTTTTGTCCTCGCGGAGGGCAGATCTCCCACGTCCCTGTCCCTCCCGAACTCTCCCCTCCGCCCCCTAAGGGATGGCCTGGCGATACAGGCAACCGCTCTCTCCTGGCTGGGGGCCCGGCAGCCTGGTGGGGCTGGGGGCTGCTGCTGAGCGGCTCTTAACACAGCTGTTCAGGACACCCCCAGGTGATGGGAAGGTGACGCACCCTGAGTTAGTCACCACAAAGAGAAACCCACGTAAGCTGAGGTTCTCCTGGGCTTGACAGAAATCGGGCTGACTTCTGGGAAGGGGAGGATCTGGCTTGAGCGGAACTAGACAGACCTTGCTGAAGTTCTTATACCAAATCTGGAGTCCGGATGTTTTGGGAGAGAGGTGTCCAGGGTTGGAACTTTTTGGGAGGGGAGTCTTGGGAGGTTTTAGAAGTGAGGTCCCTGTAGATTCCTTTTAGGAACGTCTGGGGCTATATTTCAGCTTATTTTGCTCAGCTATAAAAGGCATTCTGGGAGGTCAGCAGATCAGCTTTGAGAATTTACAAAACAGCAAGAGAAAGAGATAAAATACCACCCTACGAGGGGCGTGACCTCTGGAATGGCATCCAGTGCTGGAGAGACCACTCTGCCTACAGCCTGCAAGCCAGGGCAGCTGCTTTCTGCCAGCTCAGCTGTTGATGGGAACCATGATCTTGGGCGAACAGTTTCCCTCTCTGGGTCTCAGGGTTCCAGGTGGAGTAGGAGTTAGGCCTTCCAGGCTTCCAATGATGGAATTTCCTGTGGATGGGGATCTCTAACACGCCCCTCCTGGCCAATCACAGCCTCTGCATTTGTGCGCTGTTTATTTTTTCTTCCTTTATAATGAACTTAACTCATAGGAATGTTGCTGATAGAATGTTGCTGATAATTGCCCCCCTTCTCCCGGTTTTTCTTGTTACTTGAAGATGCTCATTAAGTATCTGGGGAATGAGGCCTGGCAGATGTGCAGGACTTGGAGGGTTGGATTCAGTGTTGGAGAAAGAGCCCTGGATGGAGCACAGAGCTGGCTCCTCAAGGGTTCTGGGTGCCCGCTGTGGGCGCTGGGCCTTCCATCACCTGGCCTGTGTGTGCCCGAGCCTCTGCCGCCTTCCCTGGTGCTCTCCAGGGCAGGCACCTGAGCCATGGGAGAGTTCCCTGGCCTGGAGCAGGGAGGGGGCGGCTGCTGAGACCTGCACCCCGTCTGCAGGTGGGGCAGCCTGGAAGCCGTGTTGGGAGCCTCAGAATGAGCCCTTGCCTGGAGTGAGGTGCGGTGGAGGGCTCGGCTGAGAAGCCTGCAGCTGCAGTGTTGGGCAGAGCATCCCAAGCAGGAGATAAAGATTTAGTGACCATGGGCATCAGGCACCACTCTAATCCTCTGAGGCCCATCTCAGAGCCCATCTTCTCTGTGCAAACCTCTTTTCAAGCAGAAGAACAAGAGCAAGAGGAGGAAGGAGAAGGAGAAGAAGAAGAAGGAGAAGGAGAAGGAGAAGGAGAAAGGCAACCCCTCCTTAGTTCTCAGCGTGACCGCAACTCTTCTCTGACTCCCATAGTCCAGACCAGATAGCGTATAATTCTCTACCGTCTCACATTTAATCATTTCAGGGCTTTTCCCATGGGTTCCCAGATAGGATATGATCACTCCAGGCACCTTCATGTCCTCTACCTGTATGAGAAGCAAAGGAGCCCCTTTCAGAAGTACTGGGGGGTATGCCTGTGGATTTGATGCTTCCACACGTGCACTCCCCACCGCCGCGCACCCCACTGCTCAGCCCCGGGCCCGGGCAGCAGATTTGCGTGTCCTGCCCGCACGTCGCCCTCCTCTCCCTGTTCAGTTGTTCTCAGTACTCGTATTTTCCTTGTGCCATTTGCTTTTTCTCTCCTCTGCCGGTCTCTGGATGGAAGTTAAACACACAGAGGAATTCCCTTTGTTGCATCTCTTCAAGGAGAAAACTACTCTAGTCTCTGCTTCCTGCCTGCATTGCTGTCCACTGCTTGTCGTAAGGACGCTGATAGCCCTGGAAGACCCCAGGGGCTGCCGACGGTCAGACATAGTCAGAGACACTCAAGCAATTTTAATCTTCGGTACATTTTATTGCTCTCTGATGCTTCATAAAATTAGAGCCATCCCAGTTCGCTGATTCTCTGATGCTCATGCTGTTAGCGTCTCTGAAGCTGGGATGCATCTCACTTAAATTGAAGGCAGGCTCTTCCAGAGAGGGCTGCAGTCACTTCTGCTGGGCACCTGAGTACCACTTTAGAGTCTTGGCTTCAGGGTGGTTTTTTGGACCGCGTGGGAAGTGTGAATTCAGCCCGCAAGCCTGTGTGAGGAGGAGCCTGCAGTTCAAATTTTCAGAGACTTCCTTCCCTTCCCTCTACTCAGTACTGGGTGAACATGAAGTCTCCTTGCTGTTCCCACCGTGAGGCGGGGTCATCACTTGGTACCGGTACACCGAGCCCTCTGCGGTCTCTAAGAGACTTTCCGTGTGGGTTTATTTTCTTTCTCAGGGATATGTGAAATAATGTTCATCTTACAGTTCCTGATAACTTTGATTTGAAAAAATATGGCTTGTGGTTTCTCTATTAATCAGAATCCCCCATCCTCTGGCCATTCCGGGGAGCAGGACAGCTGCTCTGTTAGTAAATTCCAGAATGGCTGTGGTCACTGGGAATTCTTCTGTGGAACAGCACGCGGGTCTACAGATTTCAAGGGGCAGCGCCCGGCAGCCCAGGTGTTCTGAGTCTCCCCAGCACATGTGGGCTGGGCGGTTAGGACCGAGCCCCGCCAGACAAGACACACAGGCACTTGCCAGAGCTAGGCTGGGGGTGAGAGTCTGGAATCCCTGCAAGCCCAGCCCCACCCAGAGGTGGCTCAGGATGAGGTGAACAGGATGGGTGGGAAGGGAACTCAGGTATTGGTTGCATTCTTTCAGGGAGCGGGAAACAGAGACTCGTAGCTCAGCTCAGGTGATGGGATTTGACCAAGGTGGTGAGAAAGCCCTGGGAGTGACCTCAGTAGCCATGTAGTCATCGGCCCAGTGGTGACCCTCCTGCTTTCACTTCTCCTTCTTGGCTTCCACTATCATAACCTGCCTCCAGGAATGACTGACAACGCAGCTCCTCGGAGCAAGAAGCCGACTGCCAGGTCAGCGAGTCATTATAAGTGCAAAGCGTCCCAACTGGGCAGGGTTCCCACCCCCTGCCACCCTGAGGGCCACTGGCTAGCCTACAAATGCCTGCTTTGGCTTTCGCACCGATTTCTGGCCAGTCAGCTGTGGCCTGGGTCACATGATACATAGCATGGAACCTCCTGGAACCACTTTTTCTCAGGAAGGGGCAGTATTACTGCTCAGGCAATGTGTTCACCCTAAGGTGTAAGTACAAGACCCTGGCAGTTTGGCATGTCATCCTTCCTTGGAGCTTTGAACTTTAGCGAGGGATGTGGAATTCAGCATGCTGACTTTTAAAAAATTTATCTTTTACTTTTTAAAAAATGGAGATATAATTGATATATAACATTATATTAGTTTCAGGTGTACAACATGATTCAATATTTGTATATACTGCAAACATGCTATCATTGTTCCACTCTCCTTTTCTTAGATTTCTTAAAGTCCCTCAGTTGTGACCCAACACTTCTATAAATTCCGTGGTTCCCACTTCCAAAGGCATCTTCATCGTTTTGAAAAATGGCACAATGGCTCTGTCATGAGTCCACCGTATCAGACCCATGATCTGTCCAGAAACAATTCTATTCAAATGAGGGATACTGACATATGTGCCATGGAGAAGCCTGGTTAGCCACAGGTGTTAACCCACAGTCTCCTCAAATATACTTCAGATAACCTTGGTTTACTTTAATAACCTATTCTGATTCTATCAGATATACACTTTCCTATATATTTCTTGAACATATCTCTTTTAAAATATGGCATGAGAAAAATAATACAAAAAACAGAAACGTGTTATAAACATTTGTAAAATAAGAGAAAAACAGAAAAATCACCCACCTCACCACTTATAGACAACCACTGATGGTATTTTTTTAAATACATACAACAAATACAGTAAAGTACACAAGCCATTAAGTATAGAGCTCAGTGAATCTTTACATATGTGCACATGTGTGTTACCACCACCCCGATAAAAATGTGGACGTTCCCAGCAGCCTAGTACGCACCCTCATGGCCCTCTCAGGAGACACTCCTTCCAAAACTAACCACATTCTGACCTCTGTCATCATGGATTAGTTTTGCCCATGTTTTGAACATCATATACATGGAATCATATAGTATGTAGTTTGATGTCTTTTTTCAAGAACACGATAGCTGTGAGATTCATCCATATGCCTATAGTAGTTTGTTTTCACTGCTGTGTAGTACTCCATGTATGTATTTCATAATCCCACCATCTTAATATGAACACCATTAGCATTTTAATGGCATTAGTTATCTTTCCTCTGCATGTGTTTTTTTTTTTTTTTTTTTTTGTGGTACGCGGGCATCTCACTGTCGTGGCCTCTCCCATTGCGGAGCACAGGCTCTGGATGCGCAGGCTCTGCGGCCATGGCTCACGGGCCCAGCTGCTCTGCGGCATGTGGGATCTTCCCGGACCGGGGCACGAACCCGTGTCCCCTGCATCGGCAGGCGGACTCTCAACCACTGCGCCACCAGGGAAGCCCTGCATGTGTATTTTTAAACAGTTATAAAGCGTGTACTACAGCTTACAGTGTTTTTTGTCTCTTTATGCTTAACATTTCTGGTCTTAAGAATATTTCTATTTTATTTTATTTTATTACTTTTAAAATTTTATTTATTTATTTTTGGCTGCATTGGGTCTTCATTGCTGCATGAAGGCTTTCTCTAGTTGGGGCGGGCTACTCTTCGTTGCGGTGTGCGGGCTTCTCACTGCAGTGGCTTCTCTTGTTGCGGAGCATGGGCTCTAGGCACGTGGGCTTCAGTAGTTGTGACACACGGGCTCAGTAGTTGTAGCATGCAGGCTCAGTAGTTGTGTCTCGCGGGCTCCAGAGCGCAGGCTCAGTAGTTGTGGCGCACGGGCTTAGCTGCTCTGAGGCGTGTGGGATCTTCCTGGTCCACGGCTTGAACCTGTGTCCCCTGCATTGGCAGGTGGATTCTTAACCACTGCACCACCAGGAAAGCCCAAGAATATTTCTATTTTAACCCTGTACTGTGTCTTGAAGAAAAGTTGCTGGAGTTGCTTTGCACCCATGTAAAGACTTCCTCCTATTTGTTGTAAAACAGCCATTTAGAAAGCTCAAAGGGGCTAAACACCATGGTATCCTATGAAGGATACTTCATAGTCTGAACTTGGTCTGTCCTCACTCAGCCATTGTCTTTACACTTGGAGGTCTCGTTTCCTCCCCAGACTGATGGGCCCAGGCCCACATCTGGGAGCTCACGTTCATATGGACACACAGAAGCCTGCGGAACAGAGTTCCTCCCACTTGGCAGATCGCCTCTTCTCAGGGCTGGGCAAATCCACACAGTCTTAGGCTCTGAGCTGCCTATGAGGACCAGAAAGCAGGCTTGGTAATGACCGAGATGCAGTTGGTCCAGGGCCAGGCTGGGATGCTGCTTAATTGCTGGATGCTGCTGGTTCTCCGTGAAGATGCAGGCTTAGAGCCCTGGAGGATGGTCTGACTGTGGTCCCCGCTCCCACATCCCCTTCCTCCCCAGCACCAGGCACATGGCAGACCAGGCACAAATCTAAAGGCTGGCTGGGCTCTGAGTCCTATTTCATCTGCTGCGGGCCTCAGCTCCTGAGGACTTGGCTTCTCTATGCAACCTAGAAATGCAGTGTGAGGAACAATGTGTGTGTGTGTGTGTGTGTGTGTGTGTGTGTGTGAATAGTCAGCATAGCTTGCTCTTTGCTCTTAGTATCAGCATGTTCCCTCATCATGTAATTTCTGATTTTATCTTGTCTTGTGTTTCTAAAAGGCTCCAGAGGAACTGCATGTTCAAAGCACAAGTCTGGCTTTTACTTCTCCGCCAGAACCCCTTGTTCTACAACAGCTTCAGGCCCCTTGGATGTGTCTGCCTATTGACTGTGCCAAGACGGGGCCAGAGCATGGCTTTGGAGGACCCCATCTCATTACTTTCCTTTGCTCTCACTTGCTGGAACATGGCAGAACTCTGGGGAGAGTGGATGCTGCTGAGCACACATAGAAGGGGCCTTGTCTTCCTCTGGCTGTGTTCCTGAGAAGTATTACATCCATCTTTTTTTTTTTTTTTAAATACATGGACTCCCGTATTTTTATTTATTTATTTATTTATTTATTTATTTATTTATTTATTTTTGGCTGTGTTGGGTCTTCGTTTCTGTGCGAGGGCTTTCTCTAGTTGAGGCAAGCGGGGGCCACTCTTCATTGCGGTGCGCGGGCCTCTCACTATCGCGGCCTCTCTTGTTGCGGAGCACAGGCTCCAGATGCGCAGGTTCAGTACTTGTGGCTCACGGGCCTATTTGCTCCGCAGCACGTGGGATCTTCCCAGACCAGGGCTCGAACGCGTGCCCCCTGCATTGGCAGGCAGATTCTCAACCACTGCACCACCAGGGAAGCCCCGTATTACATCCATCTTGTTTCCTTACTGAGGCTCTCACAGCAGAGGCGCTGGGGTGTATGTGGAGTCTAAGACAGCGTGCCTATCCCTGGGGAAGTAAGGCCAGGGCACAGGACACAGATCTCCCCACTTGTCTTTGCTCTATGTGTCCGAGCTGCACCCCACAGCCGTCAGACCTCACTGGTTATGGCCCCAGTCAGTTTATGTCCACGAAAGTGTGGAGGGGAGAATACAAGCAGCTCCCGGCAGCCCTTGCTCTGTCAGCTGGGAAAGGCTGGGGGCAGCTGGGCACTCTTGAATACATACAGGGTCCAGAGTGAAAAAGAGGAGCCCCCGGGCTCCAAGTGTCCACGACGGCGAAGCACAGGGAGTACGAACGTTGCCCCACCTTCTCTCTGCTCTAGACTGTGTCCCAGCCTCTCTCCCCGTGCCCTCACCTGGTAGGGCCCAGCGCTCACCACCTCAGTGGGGCCTGTGGTCTGTTACCAGCAGCTCAGAGACTGTGTAACACTGGGCTCCCTAGGCTCTGGGCCTCTGCATCCGCCATGTTTTCACTGAGGAGGAATAAAGGGCGGTGTCCTTGGCCAGAGGGACCTGGAGCATTGGCTAGCAGGTGGGACAGAGTTTTGGTCCCCCAGCTGCTGCCCTAGGTTTCCTTACTGCTGGTTCCTTCTCTCCTTTCAATTCCCAGGAAGTGAGAAAGACCAAGAGTTCGGCCAGCTCTGCTGAGAAAGGGACCAAGGCAGCACAGGCCTGTGGCACCACCTAGGGGAGGAAGTGCCCCTGGGCTCACCGCTGGTGCAAGCAGACTCCTCATTGCAAGTCAACCCAATTTATGAAAATGCAGGATTCACTTGAAGAATAAAAAATGAGATGGAGAGAAAGGAAAAGGAGAGTCATTGTTCATTTCATAAAAATTATTTCAATTATTTCTCAAGTACAAAGGCATTCTTTTAGGTTGGGGTACCTTTAAAAATGTATGTTCCCATCCTTCATTTTAAGTTATTCAATTTAGTAAGGAATTTACATATTTTTCCATGAAGGTTTAAGAGATGGCACTTATTATATAAAATTATAAAACTTGTGAAAGAACTGGATCACTCTCCAAAAGGGCAGTATAGATATACCTGGTTTTCTAGATTATTCTTATCCTCATTTAAATTTTTAAGTCATAAAAATGAAAACTTCAGAGTGTTAATAGAAAGAAATTTTCTTGTTTGAATCTATCTAGGATGGAGGCCACTAGTTCTTTTTTTTAACTTTTTAAATTGAGGTATAGTTGACGTACAATATTATATGTTTCAGGTGTACAATATAGTGATTCACACTTTTTAAAGGTTATTCTCCATTTATAGTTATTATAAACTATTGGATATGTTCCCTGTGTTGTACAATATATCCTTGTAGCTTACTTATTTTATACATAGTAGTTTGTACCTATTAATCCCCGACCCCGTTTGCCCCTCCCCGCTTCCCCCTCCCTACTGGCAACCACTAGTTTTGTTCTCTGTATCCATGAATCTGTTTCTTTTTTGTTATATTCACTAGTTTGTTGTATTTTTTAGATTCCACATATAAGTGATATCATATAGTATTTGTCTTTCTGTCTGACTCATTTCACTTAGCATAATGCCCTCCAAGTCCATCCATGTTGTTGCAAATGGCAAAGTTTCATTCTTTTTCTGTCTGAGTAATATTCCATTGTATACCACTTCTTTATCCATTCATCTGTTGATGGATACTTAGGTTGCTTCCATATCTTGGTAGGTGTAAATAATGCTGCTATGAACATTGGGGTACATGTATCTTTTCAAATTAGTGTTTTTGGTTTTTATGGATAGATACCCAAGTGTGGAATTGCTGGGTCATGTGGTAGTTCTTTTTTTTAAAAATTAATTTATTTTTGGCTGCGTTGGGTCTTCATTGCCGCACGCAAGCTACCTCTAGTTGTGGTAAGCAGGTGCTACTCTTCATTGTGGTGCGCAGGCTTCTCACTGTGGTGCGTGGGCTTCTCATTGTGGTGGCTTCTCTTGTTGCGGAGCACGGGCTCTAGGTGAGTGGGCTTCAGTAGTTGTGGCACGTGGGCTTAGTTGCTCCGTGGCATGTGGGATCTTCCCAGACCAGGGCTCGAACCTGTGTCCCCTGCAGTGGCAGGAGGATTCTTAACCACTGTGCCACCAGGGACGTCCTGACAGTTCTGTCTTTAGTTTTTTGAGAACTGTTTTCCATAGTGGCTGCATCAATTTACATTCCCACCAACAGTGTAGGAGGGCTCCCTTTTCTCCACATACTCGCCAACATTTGTTATTTGTGTTCTTTTTGATAATAGCCATGCTGATAAGTGTGAGGTGATATCTTATTGTGGTTTTAATTTATACTTCTCTGATGATTAATAACGTTGAGCATCTTTTCATGTGCCTGTTGGCCATCTGTGTGTCTTCTTTGGAAAAATGTCTATTCAGGTCTTCTGATCATTTTTAAAATGGGTTATTTTTTGATGTTGAGTCGTATGAGCTGTTTATATATTTTGGATATTAACCCCTTATTGGTCTTATCATTTGGAAATATTTTCTCCCATTCTATAGGCTATCTTTTTGTTTTGTCTATGGTGAGGCCCCTAGTTCGTGATCTCATCCCATTTATATGTCAATGGCTCTCTGATCTAGCTCCATCCTAAAGCCAGATGGATGCTCAGCATCTCTGCTTGGATGTCTGAACTGAATTCCTGAACCTCCCCGCAGACCTGCTCCACATGCAGCCTTCCTGCATCTCAGTGGCTGAGATGAAAAGCCCAGGAGTCTTCCTTGGCTCCTTTTTCTACCAAGCAGCAGCCAATCCATGAGGAAATAAGCTTCTATCTTCAGAACATAACCGGACTCTGACAACTTCTCACCACTCTATTGCTGACTGTAGATCCGAGATGCCTGGATTACTGCAGTAGCATCCTAACCCAACTTCGTCCCTTTACAGTTCACTTTAATAGAACAGACTGAGGTGTCCTTCAAATGTGTCAGATGAAGTCTCTCTTCTACTCAGAAGGCTGCAGTGGCTCCCGTTTACTCAGAATAAAAGCCGAAGTGCCTGCAATGGCCCCTAAGGCCCTACATGGTACACACCCAGGGTGCTTCTCGGACTGCAACCCCTGTCCTCTTGCTCACTCTGATCCCACCATGCTGGCCTCCTTGCACAGCAGGCGCGCTTCTCTCTCAGGGCCGCGCACTGCCTGTTTCTCCTACTCTTCTCGGGTACCTGTCACCTCCTTCAAGTGTTTGCTCATTTCCCAAGCACTGCACAAGTCTACCCTGACTTAATAATCTTCAAATCCAACAATCCCACTCAAACAGTATTTGTTCAGCTCTCCTGAACTGAACAAATACTGTTTGTTTATTCTTGGCCAGAATGATTCCAGTTTATACTTGTTGCTGCAGGGTAATTATTAACAGTGTCCCCTTTCACTTCTCAAAAATGACCTGGCTTGGATGGAAAGTTCTATGGTCATCCTAGGGGCAACCTCATGCATTTGGGTTTCCCTCCCAACTCTTCTCTACCACGTGTAGTTGGTTAGGTTCAAAGTAAACTGCCCAAGGTCACTCTAGTGTTTCTATTGATCCTTAGTGACAGGCAGCAAGCACCATTAGAATCTCCCCATTTTCTACGCCTTCTCTCTTGAAAACACATGGGCACACAGGTGTGTATGACCAGGCACACAGCCACTTCCATGATCATCTGTGGAGATAGAAGAGGTAAATTGTATGTGAGCAGCTACTTGCTGCTTACTCTACTTCTCTGTGACTCTGAGAAAAATCTCTCATGCTTCAGTTTCTTCAATCATCACCCATCTATTTATCCATCCCCACATTACTGTGCACCTATCTTGTGCCAGGCACTGTGCTGGGCACATGAAGTCCTTGCCCTCTTGGAATTTACAATTTAACAAGGGAGACAGATGATAAACCATCTAATAAGGGAATACAAGCTCAGAAGAGTTCCATAAAGGTCTGGGGAGAGGAACTTAGGGGGAACAGAGAACACCTGCCTAAAGAGAGAGCATCTGAGACTTGGACGAGTAGGGAAGGTCCTGTCCTGGGAAGGCAGAGGAAACAGCATTGCAGGCAGAGGGGAGACCTGGCACAGTCCTAAAGGATGAGCAAGCATGGCATGTGAGGAGCCCAAAGAAAGGCAACACCTGTGAAGCACGGGGAGCCCGAGGAACAGTCTGAGCTCGGGTTAGAGGGAAGTGGAGGCCAGACCTCCTCAGGGGTTGGGGGTCACCATGAGCAGGCCACGGTGGGAAAAGGGTCTGGATTTTATTCCAAGCGTGATATAAACCTGTTTCAGGGCTTTAGAGGAGGGTGACCTAATAGAATTCGTGTTTTTAAAAGATGCCCCTGGCAGCTTTTTAGAGAATGATTGAAGAGGGGCAAGAATGGAGGTGGGCTCTTGTAATCCAGGCAAGTGATTCTGGCAGCTTGGAGCAAAGTGGTGGAGGTGGAGAGAAGAAGTGGGTGGATTGGAGATACATTCTGAAAGAATTGATAAAACTTGCTGATGGGCTGGATATGAGGGGTGAGGGAGAGGGTGGAATCAAGGAAACGCCCAGATTTCTGACCTGAAGTACTGGAACTGAGGAAGCAAGGACTGGAAGGAGGAGAGGGTTTCGTGAGAGAAATGTCTAGAGGGCAGTTGGGTACAGGAGTCTGGACCTAGAGGAGAGACCAGTGTTGGGATGTAAACGTGATGAGTCCTGTGACTCGGGATGGCATCACCAGGGAAAGCACACACACACCCAAGGACCAATCCTGAAAAACTCACGAGCAGAGGTTTAGTAGAGGAACAGCTGCAAAAACAGACCAAAGGGACGGTTACCTGTGTCATGTTTGGGAGAGGTCAAAGAAGATGAGAAGAGAAAAGTTGCACTGGACTTGGCAATGTGAAGGTGGTTGGTGACATTCGCAAGATCAGTAAAGGGGTGGAGGCGGAGCCGGGTTAGCGTGGTTTGAAGAGTGAGTCAACTATTCATGAATTTCTTAGCAACGTTAGGAACAGAAGGAAACTTCCTGACTTTGATAAAGTGCATCCATCTGCCACCTATTCTAAGGATCACACTGAATGGTGAACTAATATGAACATTTCTAGGTTTGGCTTTTTTTCCCTCCCAACATTGCATTAGAGGTCCCAGCCTAATGCAAAAGGGCGATAAAAATAAATGAGATATTGTCTACATGATTAGAACTAATACAAGGGTTTGGGCGAGCTGCCTAGATACATAATACCCCAGAGCTATTCATTAGCAATACCCAAGTAGAAAATAAAATAGAAAAAAAAATCTCATAAAATAAATCCTACACAAGACTTTTATGGGGAAAAGCGATAAACCTTTACCAAAACTGTGCTGGGAGATTCCCTAGGAGGGGGCTCTTTTCGGCTATTTGCTCAGTGACAATCTCTGTTGACGTGACCAAGGGAGCAGGTATCTGATACAGAGGGAAGAAAAAGTCATTGGTATTCTGGTCATGGAACTGTGAGGTCCTTGGCCAACTGGATGCTAAAGTTTCCGAGAATCAAGACATGATCTAATGACTTTTTAAAAGGTGACAGAGGCAGTGATAATACAGTCACTGAAGGAAGGACCCGAGCATGAAGCCGGTAGACAGAAATAAAGAGAGCAGCAGGATGGTATCAGTGATCAACACGAACCTCAAAATAGCACAGGGTTCTGCAAAAGGGAGGAGATGACTGCTCTGGAGGCAGTGTGGGAGGGTAGCAAGGCCGCTGACCCACACCCAGACCTGAGACTGTGGGGCAAGAGAGAGACGAGGCTTATCCTTGAGATATGCTGAAGACATCCTGTGTTTATGAGGAGCTTATGCTTTGAAGAATTAGTAGCAGTCATATTTGTATTGATACATTCATCTCACCCTCCCAGCCTCTCCCCCGATCCTCAATATTGGTCTATATATAATCTCAGCAGGATAATTTAGAAAGCTGAATACTTTCATATTAAAATGTGTGTGTGTGTATATACATGTACCCATGTATGTGTATGAACAAACAGAACGGGGAGGTGACATGAGAAGGGAATGGTTGGATTCAGGGTTAAAGGAGGATTTTTAACAGTAGCCCTCCTGACATTTTGGGGCCTGATCATCCTTTGCTGGAGGGGCTGTCCTGTGTGTTGCAGGATGTTTAGCAGCAGCCCTGGCCTCTACCCACCAGGTGTCAGTCGCACCCCCTCCCCAGTCATGACAACCAACGCACCTCCAGATATTGCCAAATGTCCCCTGGGGAGAGGTATGCTGAACAGGACATAATTTAGGTAAACTGGGAAAGTTAAAGGAGGGGGATGAAATCCAGGCAAAACTTCGCTGTCTTCAGCCTGTGGCTCCTCTAAATTTTAGCATAAACCCATTGGTTTATAACAGCTACTTTCTACTGACTCAGTTTCCCCATTTTAGTTGGCTAGTGTAATAAACATTAATGACAACATTCCTTTCTGACTGCTGGGAAGTGCTGGTGGTGGGGGAGAAGGGGTGACACAGGCCTTCTTCTGAGACTTGACTTGTAGCCTTTCTCAACTCCACATTTTCCATGTACAGATATGGTCCTTAAAATGAACATAAATCTTCCTTAAGGAAGCTATGCTCTGATTCAAATGTATTTGAGGAGTTATAATACATAATCAGCACTGTCTTTATTCAAGGGAAAAATCAATCTAATATGATATTGTTTATTAATATCAAGACTAAATTCAGTAATTTTGCTCCTTGGGCATTTATCTCAGAATGAATTATGAACGTCACTCAACACACAAATTGAACTGGTTTCAAAATATTTTTTAAAAATACAGGACAACTCAACAACAAAAATAAAAAATTCAATTTAAAAAACAGGCAAAGGACTTAGATATTTCTCCAAAAAAGATATATGAATGGCCAACAGTCATAGGAAAAGATGCTCAACATCACTAATAATTAGGAAAAGCAACTCATGACCACAGTGAGATATCACCTCGTACTAATTTTTTTTTGAATTTTATTTTATTTATTTTTTTATACACAGGTTCTTATTAGTTATCTGTTTTATACATATTAGTGTATATATTTCCATCCCAGTCTCCCAATTCATCCCACCACCACCCTTCCCCAACACTTTCCCCCATTGGTGTCCATACGTTTGTTCTCTACATCTGTGTCTCTATTTCTGCCCTGCAAACCAGTTTATCTGTACCATTTTTCTAGGTTCCACATATATGAGTTAGTATATGATACTTGTTTTTCTCTTTCTGACTTACTTCACTCTGTATGACAGTCTCTAGATCCATCCACGTCTCTACAAATGACCCAATTTCATTCCTTTTTATGGCTGAGTAATATTCCATGGTATATATGTACCACATCTTCTTTATCCATTCATCCGTCGATGGGCATTAAGGTTGCTTCCATGACCTGGCTATTGTAAATAGTGCTGCAATGACCACTGGGGTGCATGTGTCTTTTTGAATTATGGTTTTCTCCGGGTATGTGCCCAGTAGTGGGATTGCTGGATCATATGGTAATTCTACTTTTAGTTTTTTAAGGAACCTCCATACTGTTCTCCATAGTGGCTGTATCCATTCACATTCCCACCAACAGTGCAAGAGGGTTCCCTTTTCTCCACACCCTCTCCAGCATTTGTTGCTTGTAGATTTTCTGATGATGCCCATTCTAACTGGTGTGAGGTAATACCTCACTGTAGTTTTGATTTGCATTTCTCTAATAATTAGTGATGTTGAGCAGCTTTTCATGTGCTGCTTGGCCATCTATCAGTATGTCTTCTTTGGAGAAATGTCTATTTAGGTCTTCTGCCCATCTTTTGATTGGGTTGTTTGTTTTGTTTTGTTTTTTGATATTGAGCTGCATGAGCTGCTTGTATATTTAGGAGATTAATCCTTTCCCAGTTGCTTCATTTGCAAATATTTTCTCCCATTCTGAGGGTTGTCTCTTTGTCTTGTTTATGGTTTCCTTTGATCTGCAAAAGCTTTTGGTTTCATTAGGTCCCATTTGCTTACTTTTGTTTTTATTTTCATTACCCTAGGAGGTGGGTCAAAAAAGATCTTGCTGTGATTTATGTCAAAGAGTGTTCTTCCTATGTTTTCCTCTAAGAGTTTGATAGTGTCCAGTCTTACATTTAGGTCTCTAATCCATTTTGAGTTTATTTTTGTGTATGGTGTTAGGGAGTGTTCTAATTTCATTCTTTTTTTTTTTTTTTTCCCCCCGTACGCGGGCCTCTCACTGTTGTGGCCTCTCCCGTTGCGGAGCACAGGCTCCGGACGCGCAGGCCCAGCGGCCATGGCTCACGGGCCCAGCCGCTCCGCGGCATATGGGATCCTCCCAGACCGGGGCACGAACCCGTATCCCCTGCATCGGCAGGCGGACTCTCAACCACTGCGCCACCAGGGAGGCCCTAATTTCATTCTTTTACATGTAGCTATCTGGTTTTCCCAGCACCACTTATTGAAGAGACTGTCTTTTCTCCATTGTATATCCTTGCCTCCTTTGTCATAGGTTAGTTGACCATAGGTGTGTGGGTTTATCTCTGGGCTTTCTATCCTGTTCTGTTGATCTATATTTCTGTTTTTGTGCCAGTACCATATTGTCTTGATTATTGCAGCTTTGTAGTATAGTCTGAAGTCAGGAAGTCTGATTCCTGCAGCTCTGCTTTTTTTCCCTCAAGATTGCTTTGGCTATTCGGGGTCTTTTGTGTCTCCATACAAATTTTAAGATTTTTTTTTCTAGTTCTGGAAAAAATGCCACTGGTAATTTGATAGGGAGTGCATTGAATCTGTAGATTGCTTTGGGTAGTATAGTCATTTTCACAATGTTGAGTCTTCCAATCCAAGAACATGGTATATCTCCCCATCTGTTTGTATCATCTTTAATTTCTTTCATCAGTGTCTTATAGTTTTCTGCATACAGGTCTTTTGTCTCCCTAGGTAGGTTTATCCCTATGTATTTTATTCTTTTTGTTGCAGTGGTAAATAGGAGTGTCTCCTTAATTTCTCATTCAGAGTTTTCATCTTTTGTGTACAGGAATACAAGAATTTTCTGTGCATTAATTTTGTATCCTGCAACTTTACAAAATTCATTGATTAGTTCTAGTAGTTTTCTGGTGACATCTTTAGGGTTCTCTATGTATAGTAGCATGTCATCTGCAAACAGTGACAGTTTTACTTCTTCTTTTCCAATTTGTATTCATTTTCCTTCTTTTTCTTCTCTGCTGTGGCTAGGACTTCCAAAACTATGTTGAATAATAGCGGCGAGAGTGGACATCCTTGTCTTGTTCCTGATCTTAGAGGAAATGCTTTCAGTTTTTCACCATTGAGAATAATGTTTGCTGTGGGTTTGTCGTATACAGCCTTTATTATGTTGAGGTAGGTTCCCTTTATGCCCACTTTCTGGAGAGTTTTTAACATAAATGGGTGTTGAATTTTGTCAAAAGCTTTTTCTGCATCTATTGAGATGATCATATGGTTTTGCTCCTTCAATTTGTTAATATGGTATATCACATTGATTTATTTGCGTATATTGAAGAATCCTTGCATCCCTGGGATAAACCCCACTTGATCATGGTGCATGATCCTTTTAATGTGCTGTTGGATTCTGTTTGCTAGTATTTTGTTGAGGATTTTTGCATCTACGTTCATCAGTGTTATTAGTCTGTAATTTTCTTTTTTTGTACTATCTTTGTCTGGTTTTGGTATCAGGGTGATGGTGGCCTCATGGAATGAGTTTGGGAGTGTTCCTTCTTCTGCAGTTGTTTGGAAGAGTTTGAGAAGGGTGGGTGTTAGGTCTTCTCTAAATGTTTGATAGAATTCACCTGTGAAGCCATCTGGTCCTGGACTTATGTTTGTTAGAAGATTTTTAGTCACAGGTTCAATTTCATTACTTGTGA